>NC_134989.1:9167500-10417500 GCF_050947335.1 Megachile rotundata
CTCCAAATGTCGAGTCTGTCAAACTTCTACATGTTTGAATAATTCATCCACATTAACTTCTATGTTACTAAATTTCTTTTGCTTAAATTCTAACCTATTAGTATCCTAACCTATTTATCTCTTCTCTATGTCACGCTGGATCTTTGTTAATATGAGTATCTATGACAAAAATAATGGTGAATCATCCGGCAGAAAGTTTTCCAGTAAAAAGCACCCTATCGCACGGATCGTGCAATTAGCGGGACGAAAAAGTGTGGAGAAAAAGAGAAGAGGTATCGGACCTCAGCGGACTACCGCACGGCCATTAAAGCCACGTGGAATCGGTGAACAAGTTGGTAAGTATTTTATGATCCGAGGACACACGGAACACGTCGCGTGTATTTTTCAATCGTGACCCCGCGTTTTCTGACCATCCGAAGGTCGTGCCAGGTGCATCCGAGCGATTTATAAATTACATCGTGGCCGCAGTAAAGTCTGGCAAACGGTCGCAGCTTATTACACCGCGGAGCTTTAACTCGTCTTTCATAGCTGTCACCTTGTTATCTTCTGAAACATCTCATTTCCTAGCGTATTTAAAAGCGACGACCTTCGGAGAGCGTTAAGAGCACACGTTCGTCAGGTGCTCGAACGTTACCCGAGATGGAAAGCAACGACACCGATCTTAACCGATACCGAAAGTAAATTAGCGAACTCTGAGTGCTGAGTTGTTTCGAACAGTTCTCGTTATTTCTTCGACAATCGATGTGCCAATTGAGACGAAAATTGCTTCTGATGTTTTTCATCGCGTAAATGTCAGGGGAGTGATTGCTAGTTTCTTGTGCTTTTGCTTTTGTATCATTCAGGGTCAAAGACAAAAATATGCTTCCACATTTTTTTAAACATTTTTCTGATCTGATTTTCTGAGGACTGAGACATCTTCTGCTTAATTTACTTTTTTGTACTTAAAATTGCACAGAACAATCTGTATAATAATATAAATCTTATAATTAAAAAAAAAGAGCTATTGAAACTACATTAAACAATATTCATGTCATAAATTATAATAACGTACAAGATGATTGAAAATGATCAGGTACCTTGTCCTGTATAATTATCACATATTTCACAAAGTACAGAATTTGAATACCGTTAAATCAGCCTTCGGAGGAATTTTTCGAAACCAATAAAAACTTCACGCATTTCTGTGAATAAAGAACCTGAAGCATGAACCGTACGATTAATTTTCCAGCGATATTAACGAAGCCTGGTTCACAGAATGCAATTTTCGGTATTTCTTTGAAGTTCGCAAACGTTTTTAATGAATCGTAAACGGACACAAAAGACAAGTGATGGCTGCGTGCTTCTTTCGTCAAGGCTCGTCGTAAGACCGTCATTATACTTCCAGTAAAATCGAAATGGCACTTGAAATTAAGGAATTTCTGAAAATTGCCAAAATTATGGAGGCTTCGATCGTTTCGGTACTTGAAGGCTTATTTTGCGCTATCGTAACCGAGGAAAAAAGAAAAAAGAATCTTAAGAATTTTTGACGGTACCCATTGACATGAAACTCACACGTATGTGGATTTTTTAGTAAAAGATTAATTGATAATTTACAATTTATAAGGAAATGTGCGATTGAACATTGGTAGTTTGAAGGTGAGTGATTACAAGCTTCAATTATCTTCACGATCCTTAAATTCGTGAATCACTAAATCACTTAAATATGTAAATCAGTAAATTCTTGTGTCATTGAATCTCTAAATCACGAAATCCCTAGATCTCTATGTTCTTAGATTTACAGAACCTTATATTTCTTAATCCTTATATTCCTAGATCCCTAGATCCTTCGATTCCCAAATTTCTAGCTGCCTAGATCTCTAGATCCGCAAATCCCTAGATCCCCATATCCCTAAATCCCCAAATTCCTAGGTTTCAGGATCCCTAGACCCCCGAATTCTCTAGATCCCAAATACCCTAATTTCCAAATTCCCTAGTTTCCATATTCTTTATTTTCCAAATTCCCTAGTTCCCAAATTCGCTAGTTCCGAAATTCGTTAGTTCCCAAATTCCCTAGATCCCAAATTCCCTAGTTCCTAAATTCGATAGTACCCAAATTCGCTAGTTCCCAAATTCGCTAGTCCCCAAATTCTCTAGTTCCCAAATTCGCTAGTTCTCAAATTCGCTAGTCCCCAAATTCTCAAATTCCCAAATTCCCTAGTTTCCATATTCATTATTTCCCAAATTCCCTAGATCCCAAATTCCCAAGTTCCCAAATTCCCTAGTTCCCAAATTTTCAAATTCCCAAATTCCCTAGTTTTCATATTCCTTATTTCCCAAATTCCCTTGTTCCCAAATTCCCAAGTTCCCAAATTCGCTAGTTCCCAAATTCGCTAGTTCCCAAATTCGCTAGTTCCCAAATTCGCTAGTTCCCAAATTCGCTAGTTCCCAAATTCGCTAGTTCCCAAATTCACTAGTTCCCAAATTCACTAGTTCCCAAATTCCCTAATTCCCAAATTCCTTAGTTCTCAAATTCCCAAGACCCCAAAATCTCAAGATCCCAAAATTCACAAAACCCCTAAATCCCAAAATCTCTATATTCCCAAAATCCCTAGATCCCTAGTTTCCAAAATTCCTACGTCCCCAAATCGCTACATTTCCAAATCCCTAGATCCCCAAATCTCCGGATCCCTAGTTCTCTATATCCCAAAATCCCAATTTCCTCAGACTCCAAGATCCCTATATCCCTATGTTCGTATGTCTCCATATCCCTATGTTGCTCGACAATTATATCCCTTCACTACATTTCTACATTTCTAGTATTTAAATACAAAATGGCCGACATATCGACGAAACAAATATTAAAGTACAGTTTGAAATATTAAAAAGTACACTTTTCTTGAAAAGTTCTGTACATTAGAGAGACACATGAGGCTACGAGGTATCATTTCCCGTAAATTGATTGCCTCGTTGTTTGCTTCATGGTGGAACCTGTCTGTTTGCATTAAGAACATTGATGAAATGTTTACGTAGGCTCGCTCGTACAGCCTCGAAGGCTCCACCGTTCAAATTGATATTCAACAAGGTGCTACTTTGCAATACTTTTATATCGCCGTAAAATTTATTTCATAAGGACTAAGTTGAGTTAGTATTTACACGTTTCGAAATTGCTTATTGTTTGCTGCAACTGGCAATCAACCATTTTATATTAAGGGAGGTAATGAAAGGTTTGGACGACCATTTTCAGTGAACCTTACGCTTCAAATTGATATCCTATGGTTGTTATTGTGAGGTATTGCTGTGTTAACGAATCTTGATCGGTTTTATACGTTTCGACATTTTTTTTTATTATGTGGCAATGTAGTGGTAATGAAATTATCTGAGGTATTGAATTGAGGGAAGTTTGATTGAAAATTGGAAACTGAAAGGTAGGGTCGTTAAAACGCAGCATGGTAAGAAGGAGAGATTATTATTTTAAGCAAAAATTGTGGTATTGATGTACTAGTATTCTAGTATTTTAAATACTCTCAAAAATAATGACATTGCAAATTTTTCAAATTTCAAGCTCTCTAATCGTGGAATTAAAAAGCTGACTATCAGCGTCTGTTACGCATTTCACTTTTACTGTAAAGAATTTTCATTCTATTTGCATAAATTTATAGTGTGCACAGAACAAGGTTAAAGTAAATTATCGAAGGATCGTTCTCGATTTTAAGCGAATTCAATTACTCGCATCCTTGAGTTCCTCGTCTTCTACGTTACAAGTAGTCGGTCAAATTATTCGCTAATTTGTATTATGCTATGACGGATTTTATACTTTACAATTCGGTAGGGTTATTACGGTAATTATCAATCTTTCTCGATTCCCATAATTTCGTGAAATCACCGTAATTCTGATATTGATAGGAATTCCAATGAAAGTGATTGCCATTACAGTGACTTTTAATCAAATTCACGGTATTCACATGTTAATTGAAATATTTTCTTGAATATAGTTTATCCTTAAACAGCATTCGATTATATCGGACAAAGCAATTTTTTAAAATAATTAAAATGAGACAAACATTTGCTGTAAAATCAATGAAACGAATAATGTCTATAAATAAATAATCACTTAATTAATTATTATATTAGATTAACTTATTCTTGTTGACTTATGTTTGTATTTCTCTCTTTAATTTTTAGATATTGGAAATTTTTTATTTTCAAAATTATTATTTTCCAAAACTTTAAAAAAATTTTTTAAATATTTGTCCTTCCATATATCAATTTCCATGACTTCTATATTTTCCACATTAATACAGTTTCAGTATTTATATCTCCTAAATTTCAAAACTGTCCTTTTGAGACTTTCACGAATCAGAGGTAATAAATAACACTGTTGAGTTATTAATCGAGTAAGCGTTCCAAACATTTTCTCAAACGATCTAAAAAGCTTATTAATTGATTGTCAGTTAACTGCTAATGTCGGAAAGCCTGTCAACGGACATCCAGTACGTAAGGTGGTAATAACGAGCATTGTATATACTGCCATAAATCCTGTACACGTACGTAGATATTGACTCGATTTATAAAGCAGCAAAGAACAACGTTAACGCAGACCCGGGACTGGTCTAGAACGGTTTCCTGTTGAAAGGAGAACACGTAGTGTCGTGTGGACACCTTCGATGAGGTCATTCGTTGCGGCCATTTATTCCCCTTTAAAGATGTCTCGAGTTCATGTGTGTCTACATGTCACTTGAAACGTGTTAAATAAAACAATCTTCTATTTGAAACCCAATAATGAACGCAAAAAGAATATTTTTGTAGAAGAAAATGAGATATTATATGTGATAGATGGACATGTGACATGTATCTATGATCATGTGTGTAACATATGTGTGAGCATATGTGTAAAACACATCTAATTGTACACTGGACTTTGCAGATATTTTTGCAGAAGATTAAATATTATATGTGATAGATGAACATGTGAAACGTATCTATGATCATGTGTGTAACATATGTGTGAGCATATGTGTAAAACACATCTAATTGTATACTGGACTTTGCAGATATTTTTGCAGAAGATTAAATATTATATGTGATAGATGAACATGTGAAACGTATCTATAATCATGTGTGTAACATATGTGTGAGCATATGTGTAAAACATATGTGATCGTGAAATTTCACTCTATTATGTGAAAAAATATTTACAGTACTGTTATTTTACTGTTCTTTTCTGGTGTAAGAGGATACTTCATTCCAAATAAATTGTGATAGTACATTTCATATGTAGTAGATTTCATATGTCATAATATGTGAAAAATCTAATAGAAGATGAAAATTGTAAAATAATAATATTTTCATGAATATAGGAATTTCGTGATAGGAGAATTTTGGGATATAGGGATTTGAGGATGTAGAGATTTGGGAATATAGGTGATTTGGAGATTTCAAAAATTTGGAAGCTTGAGAACTTATAAAATTATATAATATAGGGATTTATAAATTTCTATATTTGAACATTTGAAAAATTGAAAATTCCAAAATTCTAGAATTCCTGAATTCCAAGATACCAGAATTCCAAGAGTCCAAATTTCCAGAACTTCAAAATTCCAAAATTTCAAGATTCCAAAATTTCAAAATTCCAAAATTTCAAGATTCCAAAATTTCGAGATTCCAAGATTCCAGAATTCCAAAATTCCAAAATTTCAAGATTCCAAAATTTCAAAATTCCAAAATTTCAAGATTCCAAGATTCCAAGATTCCAGAATTCCAAGATTCTAGAATTCCAAGAGTCCAAATTTCCAGAACTTAAAAATTCCAGAATTCTTTCAAGATTCCAAAATTTCAAAATTCCAAAATTTCAAGATTCCAAGATTCCAAGATTCCAAGATTCCAGAATTCCAAGATTCTAGAATTCCAAGATTCCAGAATTCCAAAATTCCAAAATTTCAAGATTCCAAAATTTCAAAATTTCAAAATTTCAAAATTTCAAGATTCCAAGATTCCAAGATTCCAAGATTCCAGAATTCCAAGATTCTAGAATTCCAAGAGTCCAAATTTCCAGAACTTCAAAATTCCAGAATTCCAAAATTCCAAAATTCCAAAATTCCAAAATTCCAAAATTCCAAAATTCCAAAATTCCAAAATCCCAAAGTTCCAAAGTTCCAAAGTTCCAAAATTTCAAAATTTCAAAATCCCAAAGTTCCAAAGTTCCAAAATTCCAAAATTCCAGAATTCCAAAATTCCAAATTTCCAAAATTCCAAAATTCCAAAATTCCAAAATTCCAAAGTTCCAAAGTTCCAAAGTTCCAAAGTTCCAAACTTTCAAAATTCCAAAATTCCAAAATCCCAAAGTTCCAAAGTACCAAAGTTCCAAAATTCCAAAATTCCAAAATCCCAAAGTTCCAAAATTCCAAACTTCCAAACTTTCAAAATTCCAAAATATCAAAATTGAAAAATTTCCAAAATTCCAAAATTGTCAACTTCGTATGTCCAAAAGAATTACAGTTGCAGCCAACTGCACCGTCAACCATTCACACAACGAATCATCCTAGCCGTCATACGACCCGAATTTGGTGCGATTCGATTATCAAGTACATTCATTGATCACGATCGATAAAAATGAACATCGATGACGATTCACGCGTGCGGCGTTAAACGAAGGAATTCGCGTGGGTACGAAAGCGTACAAACGCAGGACCCCGACAACATTGTATATATATATATCCTTGCGTTATAAACAATATGCAGGTGCGGCCATTTTAACGACAGGCCTCGTCACCATCAAAGAATCGAGATTTTTAGAAGAGCGCGAATGAGCTCAACCGAACAACACTTCGGTGTTACGTGTGTTCGATTAAATTAGATTGGAATTGCGAAGTTATTAGATCCTGATGAAGGTCTAATGCAATACATTTCGTGTTCGAGTTGGACAAGATTGAATCATTCAGGAACTATGATTAATTCTGTTTGATGAAAACGGATTAAATTCTGTCGGTGTTGTATTGGGTATCTGTTTTTTGTTGATGAATTGTATCGTTGTATTCTTTATTTAAGAATGGGAATAAGGGGTTGGTAGTTGTGAGATGTAGTAGTAAGATTTAATTGGGTTTTAAAAATTAATTGGGTGTTAATAGTGAAGATTGAAAATGTTTATTGAAGGGTTGAGGGGAAAATACGAATTGATTATGGACTCCTTTGTTCTTTGATGCAATGTGCAGAAATTGGGACATTTTCAAATATAAGAATATAGCAATGGGAAATTGTGAAAATTTGACAATGTGAAAATTTAAAAATATGAAAATGTGACAATGTGAAAATTTAAAAATGTGGAAATCTAACAATATGAAAATCTAACAATGTAAAAATTTGTAAATGTGAAATCGTGAAATTGTGAAAACGTAAAAATGTGAAAATTTGAAAATGTAAAAATCTAACCATGTGAAAATTTGTAAATGCGAAATTGTGAAATTGTGAAAACGTAAAAATGTGAAAATTTGAAAATGTGAAAATCTAACAATGGGGAAATTTGCAAATGTGCAAATTTGTGAATGTGAAAATTAGAAATTGTGAAAATTTGAAAATTGGCAATTGTGAAAATGTGAAAATTTGAAAACCTGAAAACTTGAAGATATGAAAACTCGAAAATTATTTAAATTTAAAAATTTGAAATTGAAAACTGTAAAGGTCCAAAGCCTTAAAAATTCGAGGATCGTAGGTCCAAAAACTTGGAACCTAAAAATTAAAAAAATTTGTATATTTGCGTTCCACAAAAAATTACTCCACGAAAATCAGTTGCCCAACACTCCAAACAACTCACACAAACTGTCCACAATTTGAAAATCTTACATAACTGCTTAACAAACTAGTTTTAAAAGACTCGTCAAATGGCAGCAATTAATGAGAAACAGTGTTTCTACGAAGGTAGAACATTACTCACTACAAACGATGTGCCAGAATTAATCGACGAAAACATTCAATTATATCGATCGCATTTAAGCATCGAACACGTTGGCGCAATCGGCAGCAAAAGCGTAATTAAATAAGCTAATTGCAAGAAAGAATAGCTCTGAAGATATGAATGACGATCGACGGGCGCGGCCGGTGTTTTAAAGGCGAACTCATCACAATGGAATCACGGATTTGTGAAGATGCAAGTGGGTGCAAGTCAAGTTAATACTGTCGCCCCCGTTTCAACATCTTTTTTAAACATCTCCGCTTGACCCACTTACGAATGTCGGCTCTGAAAGTGGAAAACAACCATTTAACGCAGAGACAACAAGATACTTTCTGTTCTAATTTAAAGTCAGCGAAATAAAAGGTCAGCTTTTTGTCGTACGTTCCATTAGATCCTTCTGCAGATACACGTTGCTATTCCGTAACCGTGAAACGATTAAAAAAAATTTATTACGGGAGAAACTTCGAAATGCAAATTAAATTTTGAACGGTGATGCAACTGTAATTTAAGCACATTTATGATGTAAGTGTTTTGTATATTGTCTTTTACCTAATTTTATTTTAGTTTTAAGCTAATTTGTATTTTAAGACGATTTGATTATTTTACATATTTTATATTTTACATTTATTAAGCCAAAAATAATACATAAATTATGAGAAATAGCTGATAGAGGGGTTATTCAGGATCAAAACTGAAATAATTGCATACTTGTGTTTATCTCGATCTCACTTTCGTTAATAATTTTTAGTACAAAGTGACGTTCATGTTAGGTAACTTTCACGTTACTTCATTCTAATCTCGTTCATACCAATGTCAATAGAATATTCATCAGACCGTTCACGTTCACTTTGGCACCTTTTATACTGTCGCTACCGTACTATTATACAGAATACCACGCATTCCAATTACTACGAGAAATTAAAGGAAAATAATGTTCAGACATTATTTCTACATAGTACACATTCTAGAAAATAATAAGTTTTTATAGATATTATATGTCGATGAAGGTTAAATGATTAGATGTAGGTTAAATTGTAGGTGGCGTTGATATGTTCTGAAGAAAAGTTAGGTTAAGTTGTTGGTGGGGTTGATATTTAAAAAAAAATAAAAATTGGTTCAAATTATTAGCATCATTGATATTACATGCAAAAGAAAAAGTTAAGTTAAGTTGTAGCAGTCATTCATATTATATTTCAAAGAAAATAAAAATTGATTAACATTATAAGCATCACTGATACTATATGCAGAAGAAATAGTGAGGTTAACTTGTAGCTGGCATTCATATCATATTTTAAAGAAAATAAAAATTGCTTAAAATTGTAAGCATCATTGATATTATATTTAGAAGAAAAAGTTAGATTAAGTTGCAACTGGCATTGGTATGATACTTGAAAAGAAAATAAAAATAAATTGTAACATCTCACGTATACTTGAATTCTTATAATCTCTTCTCTTCCCTACTTTTCCTTCCCACTTCAATTTTATCAAGGTTACATAACCTAACAAACACCCTCCTACAATGGAAAGTCACATCAAAAAAGAATTCTGCAAGAAGTCAACTAAACGTCAGAAGGAGAATAATCCTACCTCGTAATTTTCCGAGGAAGAAAATGCAAGAACCCGTATTTTTTATATTTCCATTATGACCTGTCGCGCCGGTTTCCAGTGGCAGACGTGTCGACGCGAAGTCGACATCAAGGAATTGTACATACTCGAAGTAAATGACATGAATGTATCAGGTTCTGAGGAATCTGCGAAAGAGGCCAATCAAGGTTGCGACTGGGTGTGGTGAAGAATATGCACATATAAGAGTACACACGGGACCGCTACCTTCCCTATACGTAGCCTGTCCAACCCGTTTGCCCCAATGTTAGCGAGTCATTTTCATTTTTTTTCCTTCTTTCCATTTCGACTAATTGTCTTCCGTCTGACGCACCTCCTGTCAACGGCCGCTTTTGTTCTGACAGGCTCGCTTCAATTCTACTCGTTCTTCTTTCACGGTGTTCGTATCGATGATAATGCACGTTGAATCGTGAAGGTCGCTGGCTTTTGGTATTACCACTTTTTGGCGGTTAAGTCAATGTCACGATTGACCACACAAAGTGACTAATCCTGGAAAACGTATATGGGTACTCGTTAAGAGGTTGTTTCCCCTTTTTGCGCGGAAACTTTGCGGTTTCGAGGAATGTGGACAGAAAGATTTTGACCTTTTGTCATACGCTTTGGTCAGCGTTCAACACAAGAGGGATTATATGTGAAAGATTAATTTATTTACAGGTAAAACGGAAACTTTTGAAGGCCGAGAGACAATGATTTATAGTAAGAGATTAAAAATGAAATTGAGAGATTAAATACCTTTGTTCTTATGTCATATGTGACATGTGTGATATATGTAACCAGTGCAAGTTCAGTTAAATCAATTATTTTTAGGAAAAACAAACGGAAGGAGATGTTGAGACAATGATGTATACAGACTAAAACTGAAAGATTAAGTATCTTTGCTTTTATGTCATATGTGACATATGTGATCGATGCTGCACATGTGGTTAAATTAATTATTCACAAGAAAAGTAAACGGAAGATACTTTTGAAGGTTAAGGTTGATCATAATGTACTGATAGTTTGAAAATAAAGTTGAAAAATTAAATACTTTTGTTCTTATGTCATATGTGACATGTGTGACATATGTGACCAGTTACAAATTGGATATAATTAATTATTTACAAGAAAAATACTAATGTTAAAACACTGACGAATACTAAGAGGCTAAAAGTGAAGGTGAAAGGTATTCTTGTTTTTAAGTCATATGTGACATATGTGATCGGGAAAAGCAAACAGGAGAAACATTTGAGGACTAATGTTGACAATGACGAATCCTGACAGATTTTAAATAAAATTGAAAGATTAAGTACCCTCGTTCTTATGTCACATGTGACATATGTGACCAGTTGCAAATTTGGTAAAATTAATTATTTACAAGAAAAACAAAGAAAAAGATAAACACCCGTGTTCTTATGTCATATGTGACACAAAATAATAGCACATCGAGTATATTATATTTAGTAAATTATTTATTCCTCTAAATAAGGTTTGAATTTTGCAAATTTTGTTCAATCGTGGAAAAAGGTAAGGGTCAGTTTTCAATGTCTCGAGAGCGAAAGTTTAACTAGCATGCGTATGCGCGGCAATGCTTACACAATGCACAGTGGCGTAATTTCGTACTGGGGGACACCATAATAAATGTTTCAGTCCTCCCACACTACAGTTCTATATAATTTACGTAAGGTGCGCGGGCGCGTTTTATGTAGTCAAACAGGAAAACGACTTTTAGCTACGGTCTATTTATCTTTCGACCGATACATTCAATGGAAAACTTGGATATCACTTTTCTACGTGAAAATGGTACTTGTTTCTTATCGATAAGGGAAAGATTCGATTAACACTAATTATATTTACGACTCGCGTTTACTGAATTTACTGTGACAGCTGACAAGTTTGCGATCGTTCTATGTTCTTATATTCAACTTTTGGACATTTATGGTACAAGATGTAGATATTAGAAACATTTAAGTTTACAAGTTTAGAACTTTTGTTGATTAAAGTTTGAATACTCGAGAATATATGTAAAAATTACAAATATTCAGATGGATAAATTTAGAAATTTTTTTTCAGAATCAAAGTGAGAAAGAAACTAAAATTAACAACTTAAAAATTCTCAAAACTTGACTATTTAAAAATTTCAAACTAAAAAACTGAGTACACCATGCGTGAATTTTTGCACGTCTAATAACCGTCTCTCGCGAGTAGCACAAATCTATCACTACTTTCAATCACAGCATCCGTCAGATCGCATTCGCTGATCGTTCAATTTTCCCGAAAACTCCGCTTCGTAACTCTCGCGTCGTAACAAGCGTCAGCACGTATCCTCACGTTGCAGTGTTTACACCTTCGCCACACCTCGGTAAGCATCGATCAAACCAAAAACGAGAAACATCAGTAAATCACGCACAGGGTCGCTTGACCTTTCGAAGCCGGGAGCAAAAGGTCGTGCACGAAGTGTGCCGATGAATGCAAACATCGTCGTCGCGACGAAAGACCATCTCTCCGTCCCTAAAGGTCTATTTTCGTTGAACGAAACCGTCCCCTCTGTAGATACGATCTTTCGTTACCGAGCATTTAAGGACAGAGGTGAAAACGTTTACGTTACAATACATTCTTTCGTACGATGTTGGATAATCGTGAGGTCAGCAGCCACGGTTGGCAGGGTCGAACCCGATCGAGAAGCGTTCCTCTACGGAAAGTTACACAAATGGCAGCATGAAAAGTATTCGAGTCATTCAGAGGCGTCTCGTATCGGATACATCATCCTAACGACTTCCTCGTGCACGAGTGGGCGACAGTTTGGATTCCTTTGGTAATGACCGTCGCGACGCCTGGCGCCAGGGAGTTCGACTTTGACTTTCGTTTGCCTTTATTTTTCATGCTCACGAAGATTAATACCCTGTTAATTTACTTTATGACGAAATAAATTAATTCCTTAGGCAGATGGCCGATGCTATCGGGTATGTAAGCTATTATACTGGGTGTCACTGAAATCGTAATGCAAATGATGTTGATCTATTCTGTTGAACATAATTAAATTCTAGTACTACTGAACTTTTATACTTCTCCATTCTGATACTTGTACTGTATCTGAACTATCATGTTTGACTTGCATCTTGTGATACAAGTTTGATAAGTCAGGCTCGTGATACATGTTATGGTATGACGAACTTAAATTTTCATACAAGGTTTCAGTTTTGAGTCAGTACCAATAACTTGTATAATTAATCACCAGGTCGAAAATGGTCTTAACGTTGCAAGTTTCTTTATCTATTTTAACATTGTAGCAGTAGCTAAGGCTGATAGTTAGCTCTGACAGACTGAGGTAGCTTTGACTGACTGAATTAGTACCAGCTAACTGATGTAGCTTTGATTGACTAAGTTAGCTCTGACTGCCTGAAGTAGCCTTGATTGACTGAGTTACCTCTGACTGACAGAGGTAGCTTTGATTGAATGAATTAGTTCTGAGTGAGTGATGTAGCCCTGATTGATTGAGGTAGCTTTGACTGACTGAATTAATACCAGCTAACTGATGTAGCTTTGATTGCCTAAGTTAGCTCTGACTGACTGAAGTAGCCTTGATTGACTGAGTCAATTCTGACTGACTGAGGTAACTTTGACAGAGTTAGCTCTGATTGAGGTAATTTTAAATGACTGAGTTAGCTCTGATTGACTGGGGTAGCTTTAAGTCACTGAGTCACCTTTGACTGACAGAGGTAGCTTTGATTGAATGAATTAGTTCTGACTGACTGATGTAGCCCTGATTGACTGAGGTAGCTTTGACGGACTGAATTAGTACCAGCTAACTGATGTAGCTTTGATTAACTAAGCTCGCTCTGACTGACTGAAGTAGCCTTGATTGACTGAGGTAGCTTTAACAGAGTTAGCTCTGACTGATTGAGGCAATTTTAAATGACTGTATTAGCTCTGACTGACTGAGGTAGCTTTGACTCAGTGAATCACCTCTGACTGACAGAGGTAGCTTTGATTAAATGAATTAGTTTTGACTGACTGATGTAGCCCTGATTGACTGAAGTAGCTTTGACTGACTGAATTAGTACCAGCTAACTGATGTAGCTTTGATTAACTAAGCTCGCTCTGACTGACTGAAGTAGCCTTGATTGACTGAGTTAACTCTGACTGACTGAGGTAGCTTTGACAGAGTTAGCTCTAACTGATTGAGGCAATTTTAAATGACTGTGTTAGCTCTGACTGCCTGATATACCTTTGACTGAGTTAACTGTTACTGAGTTAGCTCTAACTGAATGAGTTAACTCCGACTGATAGCAGCTGAAATTGACTGAGTTAGCTCTAACTGACAGAAAAGATCAGAGGTTAAGAGTTCAATATAAACATCTACATTACTACTAGATTAGACATTACTAGTCCATCTATTTGAATAACACTTCGCCCATATTACTCTAGTACCAATATACCAAACACGAAGCACTTAAAATAAACTTGAAACGTTCCTTACAAAAGCAATCAATTAACCTCGCACAAGCGCGTATCAAGTACATTGAAACAACTCTCTACAATCATTTGACGATGCATCACGCGTGCAAATTAATTAGCGTCACGGTAACGAAGCAAATGAAACAGCGTCCAAGTCGATATTTTTGTGAATGTTCATCAAACGAAGATAAATTCTCAGCTGGACAACAAGTCGCGGCGCTAAAGGCAGTCGATTCGGTAATAAAGAAATCAGCAATTAATCTCACGCGTGCACGCGCTGGAAGCCACAACAGCATGATTGCGAGGCATTTATAGACTCATCAGGCAATTACTCGCGATACGGTTTCGCGTTATATCGTGCCATTTCAACGGCGCTCAATAAATCGTGCAGCCTTCACGCAGGTGCGCGTACGCGGCATCACGATTCTGTTGCACGAAATATAGCAGTAAAGGGCCATTATAAGTAGCTGTTCTTGTTCATAAGCTGTGGAACGATAAACGATTGCCGAGATCTGCAGGGCGAAAGTTTTTCTTGAAATTGCGAACGTGCGCGGAAGTTAACGGTGAGATGTAGTTTCCTCATTAATATTCGGACGCTGCATTATTTCTATATTTATTACTGTATGTAGGAAGAGGTAATTTATATATCGCAATACTTATTTTACATAAATATGAATTATTTACTTCGGATCGAAAATTTTTTTGCAAATACGTTTTGATGTGTTATAATCAAATATAATAGGGCTCTGTAACTGCTTCATGTATTATTTATAAGTATTGTATTGCATTATGCAGATGTTATATTTACATGTCATTACATGTCTTTATTTACAGAAATGTAAATTGTCAAATATGTCTTGCATATGGTACATTTTAAACAACAGACTATTACATGTTCAAGTCACATTAGTGTTCGGACATTTTATGAAAAACGAAGAATTTATATATAAAATACAGTTACATAGGCAAACTACAATTTTACTATTTTTTTGCAAGCCATTCTTGTTTAATAATCTCACGTAAATGTTTGGGTATATTAAAAATAATTTTTTAACAATATTTTAAATAAACAAACCGCCATTCTTCTTTTTATTTTGATCGTAATTTAACTTTTAAGTATATTGGTTTTTTTGTCATTCTTCAGTCTAATTCATCCCCTAAAGAATCTATTGGGGTTGAAAAGTGTAGGTAGTAACACTTTTGTCATATAATTAATATTCCTGTACTATTCAAGTCTTTTATTGAATACATGTGTCAATTGTTTAATATATATCTTTAGTCCTGTTTCCAACTCTATTAGAAGACAAGAACACTGTATTCGAATTCGATATACACGTCTCTGCGGTTTGCGTGAAATTGAAAACTGAGGTCGATGTGTGCCAGATTGGCAACGATAAAGATTTATTTTTAAGAAAAACTTCAAACAACTCTATCGCAAAAATAGTAACATTCTTTGGTAATTACCTGTTTACTGTAATAAACTCTTTTGCACACAGTCCGTTTGATGAAAGTGAGAGCAATTTATTATTCACAATGTGGAAAGCAAATTTATAGAACTTTGACCTTTTGAAAGTTTTAGATTGGGTTTTCACTGTACCCTCTATAAGTATTTTTGCACGTGAATGAGATTTGAAAATGAAATTTTTCTCTAAGAATAGGTTTGTTGTTAGAAGAGGTACACCCTGTATACCGTGATAAATATCCGCCGTAATTCGATGCAAGAATCTGGATTGAAAAATGTCTAACCGCGAGAGGTGTAATTTGGCAATTTGTAACACTTACACGAACATAAGGTTCGAAAAGGTATCGCATCAACTAATGAATGATAATCATTTCCGAGAAGCGAAACTTAAATAAAATTACAGCAGACCGAAAGTGTGGCGAACGCTAGGAAACC
The DNA here is from genome assembly GCF_050947335.1 of Megachile rotundata. Classification (NCBI taxonomy): domain Eukaryota; kingdom Metazoa; phylum Arthropoda; class Insecta; order Hymenoptera; family Megachilidae; genus Megachile; species Megachile rotundata. The sequence goes on from NC_134989.1 coordinate 9,183,379, forward strand.
TCACGGAATTCGACAATAAAAGCAGCAAGATCAATAACACAGCTCGGAAATTACGGAGAAGATATGTAAATTTTTGTTATTATTTACGATGCTCCCGGTTAATTGAGATACTCTTTCCGATAATTATCTCTAGCAATCACTCCCCTGTCATAATGCTCCTGGATAATTATCGCGCATGTCCTTTCGAATCCCGAATGAATCGTGATTAACAATGAAAAAATGTTGTTCGACTTTACGCGAACATATTATTGGCAATTTATATGCTAATAAAACGACACAATGCCAACCAGACGTTTCCCGTATAATAAAGCTCAAGCTATGATTTACGTCTGTAATCACTCGGAGGTAATTCCGTTATCTTTGAGTATGAAAATAAATATTTTGAAAAATTTTTAGTATGTTTACTTCGTTTATATTAGAGGTTTCAACGCTGAAAACTGAAATTTATTTTATTTTTTTTAGGACATTTATTTCAACCCTATAGTGTTGATATGTGAAGTCTGTTTTATTATATTTATTTTGACAATAATGTTCACATTTAAAATTTGTTTTGTCTGTTTTGTATTATTTATTTCAACCCTCCAACGCTGAAATCTGAGGACTATTTTATATATTTTATATAATTCATTTCAACCCTCTAACATGAAATCTAAAATCTATTTTGTGTGTTTTATATTAGTTATTGCAACCCTATAACGTTAAAATTTACAGTTTATTTTGTCTATACTGTATTATTCATTTCAACCCTTCAACCCTAGAATCTAAACTCTAATTTTGTCTATTTTATACAATTTACTTCAACCCTTCGAAACTATTAACATTTTAAGCAATATAGATATATGTATATATAAATATCAATAAGTGTATGGATATCAATAGATGTCCACATCATCACAAATAATATTGTCATAATTATAAACCACATAACATAATTATTTTTTATCTTGTCATAACATAAGCACATAAAATATCTCGGTATAAAATGTGACCCAGGTGACAGTTAACATCTTAAGCAGCAATTTACCGCATTAGTTGACATTCAGTTTTCTATTTGTTTGATTAAATTAAATTTGTAACGCCGTTCACCAGTGATCGACGTGTTGGCGCATGAAAAACTGTAAGTGACAGATCATTATGAAATCAATTGTTCCGTATATCCATGTGACGAACAAATCGCAGCGAACAATTTCTCGGCGCGGCCTTGCGATATTACGTCAGGAAAGTAGAGCAGGGGAACAGTTCAGTTTGTAGAAGAGAAACGTGAACCCTGTGTCCCGTGTCTGTCCTAACCCAGTCTCCGATCATATGTGATCGTGAAAGGCTTAAATACGACCACTGCGTAAACCCTGTTAGACCAGAAAGATAGAAGTTGTCAGGTATACATGGAATATTCATTCGGAGTAACTGTCTTAGATCGTTCAACAAAGAAAATGGAACGAAGTCGAAATTAACGGCGACTGTTTGCGGACATTAATCACTATATTGTCATGTTCATGCAAATATATATTTTTTAGAAATTTTCGTGAGATATTTTTCGTACGAAACAATTTTTTGTACGAAAGTAGGAAATATGATATATTGCTTTTCTAACCCCATATATAATTTTATATTTTGATCAAGTTTGTAGTTGTATAATGTTGGTTTATTATTTTTACATATTACTCTATACAAGTTATTTTAAAACACTGTATATATTGTTCTGAGCAAATTTTAAAATGAAAACAATTTTACACTAGTGTGTACATAACTAGTTTTATCCTAGAAAAAAATGGACATTTTTAAAAATTAATAGCAAAGAATTATTGTATATTATCTTGCATTAAATTTCGATCATTTTTTTGGACTTTCTTCACATTCATATTTATTACAGTATTTATTTGTATTTATTCATTGAACGAATTGGAAAATCGGTCTTCACGTAGATACATAACCTTACTTATTGAAATTGAGGTTATGTCAAACGATTTCATTTCTGTAATGATTAAAACAGAAATAACTTCGATCATATGATAATAATACTTAAAACCTAATTTATGACGATCTAATCTAATTTTGATGATGATTAAAAATGATAAACAATGTATTTGTAATGGAAGCTTTAGTAAAATGGCCACCCGTAAGTACACGTATATAAATAAAATTGTGAGTGAATTATTATGAATTTAATATTATTAGATTGTGTCAGACTTTCTGTATTTCAAAACTTTTTCACTATAATTTTACAAAAAGTCTCCAGTCACTAGAAATAATTAAATATCAATTATAAATAAGTAACAAAAGACCTAAAAATTTGATAAATTTTCAAATTTGAAAACTTCCTCTCAAACAAATAAACTACACAATTCACTAAAATAATTATTACGTTAATAAACAAGTAATCAAATTAATTATCCGTAACAATCAGCGAAGCGTGTCCACGTCAATTAACGAAGGCAACGCACGCCTTCCATCGTATCAGCATAGTTTTAATTAACGTAAATACTATCTTCGGACAAAAGCCATTTACCCGAGAACCATATTTAACCATCAAGGACCTCGAAATTAATCCACGTTACGCCGACAGTTTCGACGAGCCTGTCCCATCGTGCAGTCAAATCTTGGCAAGAACACAAACCAAACCAGAGAATATAACATCCTCTTTATTTTCTCAGTTCACGAGCTGTAAAGTAATTCGAACGACCGCCGGTACTTCTTTTTTTTTTTAAAGAAACATTTAATTGAGACATGAAGGTGTAGCGTGTCCGAGGCAAGGACGTCGCGGCGCTTTAGCGATTCTTTCTGAAAGGAATCTTGTTATTGTAATTAGCACCTGTGCAGGTCGTTGTAAACGTTCGAATCTTTGTTTCAGTTCTCTTTTAGAAGAGTCATTGCGAATGGATAGTCTGGACAATCGTTTTTACATTACTGATATACTTCTTGATATGTTTTATGTTTATATCGCTAATTTGTCTTTTCTTTTATATTACTGAACATGTTGAAAATATTTGAATAGTAATATAATATAAGAGTAAATCTATCAATTGTAAAATAATATCTCTAATAATTATTCTTCACTTTTGAAGTGGATTGCACTAGACGAGTGTATTCAAAGTCTAAACTTATATTATTTTCTTGCTATGACTCTTCAAAACGATGTCCATGTTCAGATGATTTCTTGTTTCCCAGAAACACAAGTGAAGATATCAAAAAATGTCTTGATGCCTGATTTCTCTCAAAATGTGAACAATTTTTGGAAGACGCAATTTGAAGAGCAAGAAATAAGTATACCCAGCGATGGTACTTTGAATAAAGCATTTTTTCCTCTTTTTCAAACTTAAGTTGTTTACTCAAAAAACAAGCATGAAGAGCTATTAACCGACTGGTACTTAAAGTGGTATTTTATTCATCCTTTTATTCAAATTATCAAAAACCAATAATTTGTGCGTCTAACAGAAGTTAAAACGTTTCAATTTGCATGCAGATTTCGCATTTAAATATCGCCGTATCCCCGCGGCTGATAATTGTATCAGGAGAAAACGAGAGGGAAACAATTTACAAGCAAACAGTAATTTCGCTTATCGGTACAATTCGTCGTCTCATTTCGGGCGAGGAGACCATCTCCTCCGCTTTATTAATGACACTGTCGACGAAATTTATTAATCGTGTGATGAATCTGTAATGCGAAACACGATCCTGCGTTTACGCCGCTATCAGATACATCGTGTGGAAGCCAAATTTGGCGGCGTGATCGTATCTGGTAATGATTATGGCTCGCTTGTGCTTTTAAATCGGAGACAAGAAATTAAACTGACACAGCTTGCAAAATATTATTAGGCGAAATTAATATTGGGTTAAATTTTGGTTCCCAATGGTCCCTGATTTTATTAGGGTCACTTGAAATTGAATGCACTTTTAAAGATTTTTTGTTTGGGAAGATTATGTATGTGGCTTGTTATTGAAATATATTTAAATTTGTTTAAAAATCTATTTTGGGTGCAATTGGGTATATTAATAGAACTTGATGGTGGAGAAGACGGGACATAGGGATATCAGAAGGTAGGGATAAGGGGACGAAGAGATATGAGGACGTAGAGATATGGTAACGTAGAGATATGGAGATATAGAGATATCGGGACGTAGGGATATGGGGATATAGGGATTTCTGGACGTAGGGGTATCGGGACGTAGAGATATCGGGACGTAGGGATATGGGGATATAGGGATTTCTGGACGTAGGGGTATCGGGACGTAGAGATATCGGGACGTAGGGATATGAGGGCGTAGGGATATGGAAGCGTAGAGATATGGGGACATAGACATATGGGAACGTAGGGATATTTGGGACATAGGGACATGGGGACGTAGAGATATGAGGACGTAGGGATATGAGGACGTAGGGATATCGGAGGCGTAGAGATATGGGGACGTAGGGATATGTGGACGTAGGGATATGGGGACATAGGGACATGGGGACGTAGAGATATGAGGACGTAGGGATATGAGGACGTAGGGATATCGGAGGCGTAGAGATATGGGGACGTAGGGATATGTGGACGTAGGGATATGGGGACATAGGGACATGGGGACGTAGAGATATGAGGACGTAGGGATATAAAGACGTAGGGGTATGGGGACGTAAGGATATCTAGACGTAGGGATATGGGGACATAGGGATATCTGGACGTAGGGATATCGGAGCGTAGAGATATCGGGGCGTAGGGATATGAGGACGTAGGGATATGGAGACGTAGGGATATAGAGGCGTAGAGATATGGGGACATAGGGATATGTGGACGTAGATATATGAGGGCGTAGGAATATTAAGAGGTAGGGATTTCGGCACCTGTGTAAGTTGGAACATAGGGATATCTGGACGCAGGGAACGTGGGAATATCAGGATGTGTGGAAGTCAGGACATAGACATATGTGGACGTTCGTACGACCAGACGTGGGGATATTGGGACATAGGCAAGTTGGGACATAGGAATTTCAAGATGTAGGGATTTTGCTATATAGGAGTATCGGAATATAGGGATGTCGGATCACAAAGATATCGGGATATAGAGATTTCGAAATGTAGAGTCATTAAGATATAGGAATACAACAATATAAGCATATTAGCACATGTGGATGTAGCAATATAGGCAAGACTCTCAAACGTCAAAAGTTCCAAAAATGTCATTCCAAATTCTCCAAATTCCTAAAACATCTAAAACTCTCAAAGTTCCAAAAATTCCCAAAATTTCAGAAATTCCAAGTTTCAAAAATTTCAAGAATTCCAAAAATTCCCAGAATGAACGATCCCTTATAAATCTACATTCCTACCCCGATAATTCGTAAATCACCAATATAAAAAACGCAACTAATGAATTATTGTGCAAGGAAGTTCGCCATATAAACGACCATTGAATTATCGCACCCATTAATTAAACTGAATCAACGTACGCAAAGTGTACTGGTTAGATTAAAAGCATAAATGTACCTGTATCGTGCATCTTATCTGAGCGTGCGATAGCGGCCGCTTAATTCCAATCACGAAGTATTCGCCGTGGAAACGTTTAAATTCGCATTAGCAACAATTTCAAGAATTCCACTGCCGCAATCGTGGCAGATACTTGAAATATCCATAACGGTGCAACGCGAGAAAGATGTGGCATTATTCACGAGCGTGTAAAAGGGACTAGTTACCGACAATGTACAAAGCGTTGTGCCGATTTATCCTCGAAAACGGGTCAACATTTGATCTTGGCATTTGCAATCTCTTACGCCTATCACCTGCGAAACTTGTTTGTTCAAGTAGGTTTTTGGGCACAATGCCAGTGTCAATTGCGTTTTAAACGCAATAACAAGCCATGTAGGTGATTCGAATGCTTTGTTTTAGCGAATGGTTTATTGTGCGTGACGAAAAGCTGTTGATATGCGGGACAGCGATATGTGCTTGATTTTCTTGTGCAAGAGCGGTAAATATGAAGAGTCATGTGAGATGAGTGGTCAAGTCTAGGGACATATTCTATGTGGGACATACTGATCTAAATAATAGTAGGTGTTTAGTAAGTTAAGTTAGGTCAGTTTTAAATTGTGGAGGGTACATTTTACTCAGCTCAATGATCTTGAAATATAGGTTTGATGGGAGCAATATACTAATTATTAATGAGAGCTATGTAGTGATGGGAGTAATATTCTAAATACTGATGGGAGCTATGTAGTGATGGGAGCAATGTAGTAATGGGAACAATGTAGTGATGGGAACAATGTAGTGATGAGTACAATATTCTAAATATTAATGAGAACTTAGTAGTGATGGGAGCTATGTAGTGATGGGAGCTTTGTAGTAATGGGAGCTAGGTAGTGATGGGAGCTATGTAGTGATGGGAGCTATATAGTGATGGGAGCTATGTAGTGATGGGAACAATGTAATGATGGGAGCTATGTAGTGATGGGAGTAATATAATAAATACTGATGGGAGCTATGTAGTGATGGGAGCTATGTAGTGATGGGAGCAATGTAGTAATGGGAACAATGTAGTGATGGGAACAATGTAGTGATGAGTACAATATTCTAAATATTAATGAGAACTTAGTAGTGATGGGAGCTATGTAGTGATGGGAGCTTTGTAGTAATGGGAGCTAGGTAGTGATGGGAGCTATGTAGTGATGGGAGCTATATAGTGATGGGAGCTATGTAGTGATGGGAACAATGTAATGATGGGAGCTAGGTAGTGATGGGAGCTATGTAGTGATGAGAGCAATGTAGTGATGGGAACAATGTAGTGATGGGAGCAATGTAGTGATGGATGCAATATTCTAAATATTAATGACAGCTATGTGGTGATGAGAGCTATGTTCCAAATATTGATGGGAGCTATGTAGTGATGGGAGTAATATTCTAAATACTGATGGGAGCTATGTAGTGATGGGAGCAATGTAGTAATGGGAACAATGTAGTGATGGGAAAAATGTAGTGATGAGTACAATATTCTAAATATTAATGAGAACTTAATAGTGATGGGAGCAATATTCTCAATACTGGTGGGAGCTATGTAGTGATGGGAGCAATATTTTAAATACTGATTGGAGCTATGTAGTGATGGGAGTAATATTCTAAATATTCATAGAATCTATGTATTAATGGCAACATGTATTATAAACCTTAATAGAAGCTATTAATAAGATCAATATTCTAACCCACTATGTGACAGAACATAATACATCTTTCTCACATATTAACAGATCTACAAAAGTATGCACTGTCCATAAAATTAAAAATGAAACGTCATGTATGCAATTTACACTCTTTTACCATTCTAACCAATTTTCGTAGACTTCACACTGTACAATGAAAAATAATAACAAAATATTATAGACTTGTATTTTGATAATGCAGTTGTCCTAAACTCTATCGATCGATGTATAAATGGCCGTTTAATGAGTTGTGACACATCGTTAAAAATCCAGACGGACAAGGCGTCAAATGTGAATGTTTTCATTACGGTTATGTTCGAGTAGTATTTTCATTCTTGACGCCTGCCTAAGGCTAAGCTGTTACGCAATTTGATCGTAGATTTTTCAGCTGGAATTTCGGAGAAACATTTGTACTATGTAAATTTACTGTGAGTTATCGTGATAGATTGTTTACCCCTCATTTCTGTTCTATTACCAAGTTAGTAATGGAACTATTTAGATATTAGTAGTCGATTACTATTTTGTCAAAGTGAAACGTAAATGAATTTCATTTATATGAAATGAAAAAAATGAATTTCTAACGAAATAAAAATTAAATTATCTTTAATATCCAAATTGTCTTTAAATATAAAATAATTTTATTTGAAGAAAAGCTTATGATTAGCTTTCTGAACAATATGATTCTATTTATAAAACTTCAGGTGTTTTCAATAAAGAATTATTTGTAGTTCTTGTATCTTTGTTTATATAAAATTGTTAGAATAATATTTAATTCTTGTACGAAACTTTCCGATAGATTTAACTAATTTGTTTACGACCCAAACACGAAGGTTATGTTCTCTTATCACTTTCGATACAAACAGGAAATAATCAATCTTTTAATGCTCGTTCTGGAATGTTAGATGGTGTTTTGAAGGAAGTTTCGTAAAATCGGCAGTTTGAAGATTAGAATGTCGTAACATATTCAGTAGCATTAACAGGCACATGTTTTCTAATTATTGCATTAATCGATCTCCTTCTTATCGATCTGAAAGTTTTATACTTATTTTCACAAATATTTCATTGATATCAATTTTATTGGTAAAAGGAGTAATTACATCATTAAAAAGAAATATTAAATGTATTCAATGTCCGCAGTATTTAATAGCACAGAAAATGGCGGATTTTAAGAGCAAGTTTATACAAAATTCACAGAAATAATCAGAAAATAATAAAATTGAAAAATAGAAAAATATCGAAATTAAAAATTAGACAACAAAAATAGTATTGCAAAACTAGATACAAATTGCGGACAACTAAAAGTGCAAAACTAAAAAGTATAAAAATAACAAAACTAAAAATATAGAAATTTAGCAAAGTTGAAAAATAAATTTAAAATGTAAATAACCTAAAACAAAATAAAAATCAGAAATTTAATATAAAATTCAAATTTTTTAAATGAGTTGATCTTGTATTAACAGACATAAGTTCTAGTTAGCGATTAACAAAATTCTAATTTTATAATCATCGCGCCCCAAAAAGTTCATTTCTCGAGGGTGATTCAAAGAATTAAATCGAACACGACGTGTTTCACGTCTCTCGTCAAACAAAACATTTCGTGAACGATGCGTTTTCGACATAACGGAGCAACAAGTTATTACTTGGATTGCTCGGCCAGAATAGATAGGATAGGTCTCATCTAGGAGGTGGAGTACGGAGAGCCGCGGCCTGGCATTTACTCACAGTTATGTGAAAGGCATATCGACCGTACCAAGGTACTCCTACATAGTACGCACACTTGCACAATACTTTGTGCACCGGCATTATTCAGACCGACCGTACAATAATTGTCCAGACCTGGAGAAACTACGATTAACCAAAAGATCCCCTATTATCTGGCCCATTTCCTTCTTTTCTATTCGTTTATGATTTCTATCCACGATGATACGAAATAGGAAACTTGCCATTTCGTATAATTTTTTTAAGCAAATTCAATTTTCCAAAGTATTTTAAACTTGAGAAGTTCAGTTAATAAAATTAAAAATATATTTCTAAAATTACAATTTTCTAAACTTCTCAGTCCATCAATTTTGTGAATTAAGGTTAATAGTTCCATATTGTAAAATTTCTAAATTTTCAACATTCTGAAATTTCCAAATAATCGACATTTCTATATATCATACTTGAAATATTGAACATTAAAAAACTTTGTGAATTAAGGTTAACATTTCTATATTGTAAAATTTCTAAATTTACAACATCTTGAAATTTTAAAATAATCAACATTTCTATATATCAAACTTGAAATATTGAACATTGGAAAACGTGATAACATAGATGCACACACATGTATAGATATATGTGTACATGTATGTATGTGTGCATAAATGTATAACCATTTCTATCTTCGAACTTGTTAAGACCACCACCGACCTTTACCCGTAACATCCATATTTTCCGATGTATCTCCATGTACATCTGTGTAAAACATTACATCAGTAATCGCGATAATTGTCAGATTTCTCATTAATCGGTTATAACTCAATCAAAGCTGAAAGGTATCCTTTAATGAATTACAGATGAAAACAGAGACCTCGTTAAGTTCTGTTCTCGAAAGAAAAAAAATTAGCCTGTGGCGTTGATTTACGGCGTTCGATCCGTGAAAAGTCAATCGAAATCCGTTGTAAGATCCTGCGTTAATTAACAACACATCACCGTAGGGCGTAGTCGCGATTTGGGAACCGTTATAATCGTTCGCAGCCATCGAACCTTGGAATAATAATTATTTCTCGCTTCGATTTAACTCGTTATTGCTGTGCCGATCTAGCAGCTTGTGCCGATCGCGAACACACGGCGAAATGAACGGTTGCGATCGCCGCGAACGTGTAACTGTACATTTTTCAGACGATCGTGTAACTAACACTAATCTCCGCCCTCCGAGATTCGAGATATCGATTATGTTTATTGAACACGTAGCCACGGACTTACTTAGCAGGTATGTAAACACTGCTGCTTAAATTTATTCGTTTAAGAAAGAAAGAATTTTGAATCTTTGATGGATTTTGTATAGAAGCATTTTTTAATATACTTGATATTTTCTATATTTTATCATGTTGTGATTTTTTGTAGAATTTGTTATTATTTTGTAAGTGAGTATGGGAAAAATTTTCAAATTGGTCAACTTTTTAATTAGAGATCTACATATTTAAATATTTTTTAACTTCTGAGTTGAAATATTAAAAATTTCCAAGTTTCAAAATTTTCAAGTTATAACTTTTTAAATTTTAGAGAATTTGGAAATTTTCTTCTAAAACGTTTTCTTCGTTTGGAAACTTCCCAAATTTTAAAACTTTTCGTTTCCAATTTCTTATTTTTTAAATTTGCAAATTATTACATGTTTAAATTATTCAATTTCGTAATTTGTACATTTGTAGAAAATTTATAATTTCAACAATCTTTAAACTTAGTCAGTTCCATCTATGTAATCCTTTACCCAATTCTTTTATTCCTGCTAATATTTTCGGCCATATAACAAGACTGTATCGAGATTTTTTCTAATCTTTTCTGAATTTTTCTCATTTCACTTGAAGTTTTCTGTACTTGTAAAACCTTCTCACGTGTCTAAAACGATTACATCAAACGATTTTCCCAAGTTACGTTTCCCACTACTTTTAAGCCAATCATGCCGATAATACTGTCATATTTTATACGGTTGATCGAACATTATGACGATTACAGGTAGTAAGTCTAAATGGGCCAAAGGTGGAATAGCTGTGATCGAATGCACGGAGTTGCTGCAGGTCGAGACCTTATCGGTACACTCGAGCGATGCATCGTGCATCTCCTGTTATTTCCCCACCACTTTGTCCGAGATGCAAAACCTGAAGACGTTTTCTTCAACGAACATTGTATATACTCGTGGGAATCTTTCGTTTCGCGGCATTTCATCTGGCAATCTCATTCAACGTGAATTTCAAGGTCGAGGTTAACTCAAAAACACCTACTTTCTGATACAGATGTCCAGTTAAATAAATTTTGAAATGAGAGCATTTGTAATCTAATTTCAACCACTGTACTTGTAAAAAGTTTCAATCGTGAAAGACTAAATTTGATTTGCAGAAGATGAAGTTAATTTCTGATCAGATGAATGAGACGTACAAAAGCGTTAATTCGAAATGCAAAGTAAATACCATTGACAAAAGTATAGAACTTGTATTGGTCCATGTTTGACCCATCATCCGCTGTCTACATTTCTCAACAGCGAACACATCATCCTCTGATACAGATTCTCACCACTTCTCACAGGGCAGGCACACGCTTATTAGCCCATCATTTGTTTTCGCCATGTCGCATTTACGTCTCATTATAAATTACACTGTGTCGCTTTACGAATCGCTTCTGTCCAGCACTCCGTGACAAATTACACTCGATGTAAATCTGTTCGTACATCATCCAAACGAAACAACGAGTCGACGCGATACGATCCGCACGAGGACTGAACGAGTCAGAATCTACGGATCGATCACCGATCACTCTTTGCCGAATCTTCCGATGACCAAGGCAGATTCCTCGGTGACTGATGACAGCCATTCCGTTAAGATGTTGCTGCTCGTCTTTGGTTGACCATGACACCATCTCGCACGATTTCGCGCCATCGTGAAACAATGGTGCCCGAACGAATCCGTTTGGAGCGTGTCAAGTTCGTTAACGGTGGATTTTGGTGGAACTGTAATATTTCGTGCGCTGCAATATCACGTAGTGGCCTTGTTCTAGTTTTTGTTTATTAATTTGTATGGTAGGACAAAAGTAAAATATCTTATAATTCTTTGTGCAAGAATGTGACACGTATAGTAATCAATAGGATTACGTATGTTGATTTTGTGATTAATAGGACATGTGTATGTTGATTTTATGACAAACATTATATATGTTCAATTTTGGTCAACAGAGCACATCTTATTTCTATCATATATTCCACAAATTAATTTTTCTTTTAAATCTAGTATATTTAACAATTTTTCAAATTGTTATTCTTATTACAAATATTTAGTTATATACAAATTATCTTGTTGTTTTGTATCTCTACTAGTTTATTATGGTAGATTTTAATTATGAAGAAAAATCACATGTGAGATCATATGTGATATCATATGTAGTAGCATGCAATTGCACTTACATATGTAGTATGCAATGAGTATGTAATGACTATGTGATACTCATATAGTATATGACAAGAATGTAATTCAGACTGTAATGAGGATATAATGAGTATGTAATCAGTATGCAATAGGCATGTAATGGCTGTGTAACACTCATGTGTGTAATGAGTATGTAATAGGCATGCAATGACTGTGTAATACTCATGTGTGTAATGAGTATGTAGTAAGCTTGTTATGAATATGTACTGAGTATGTAATGAGCGTGTAGTACTCATGTAGTGTGTAATGAATATGTAGTGATTGTGTAATGGGGGCGTAACACTCATGTGTGTAATGAGTATGTAGCAAACATGTCATGAGAATGTAGTGAGTATGTAATGAGTGTGTAACACTCATATATTGTCTAATGAATATGTAGTGAATATATAATGAATGCATAACACTCATGTAGTGTGTAATGAATATGTAATGAGTATGTGATATGTGCATAACACTCATTTAGTGTGAATATGTGAATGAATATACAGTGAATATGTAATGAGTGCATAACACTATATGTGTAATGAGTATGTAGTAAGCCTGTCATGAGAATGTAGTGAGTATGTAATGAGTGTGTAACACTCATATATTGTCTAATAAATATGTAGTGAATATATAATGAATGCATAACACTCATGTAGTGTGTAATGAATATGTAATGAGTATGTGATGTGTGCATAACACTCATTTAGTGTGAATATGTGAATGAATATACAGTGAATATGTAATGAGTGCATAACACTCATATGTGTAATGAGTATGTAGTAAGCATGTTATGAGTATATACTAAGTATGCAATGAGTGCATAACACTCATGTGTGTAGTAAGTATGAGTGTATACTGAGTATGTAATGAGTGTATAATACTCATGTAGCATGTAATGAATATGTGAGTATGTAATAAGTAATACTCATGTATGTCACTGAAGTATGCCATGAACATGAGTATGTAATGAAACTGTAATAAGCACATAATGAGTACGTCATCCACAGAATATGTAACTCTACAATTGCTATTCAGCTGTTACCATTTCCCAATACCATTACCCAGTTCACCCGAAGAAGGGTCCATTTCAAACGTTGAAATTCAAACGTCTGGAATTCCTTCGGACAAGACAGAAAATCGTAAAGGCTCGCACGTGGAAACACAAGCGACGAAGGATAACGGCAACCGAGCTTTGTGCACGGTGCTGCCATAAATCACGGGAAGTACGAGGTGACTTTAATGGTCGTTGTGATTTTTATCCTTTGTCGAAGTGCATTCGCGTACCGTCGCTCTCGCGACGAAGTAAAATAAAAAAAAAAAAACGAAGTAATTCGCTACACGCGAAGTGTTGAAAGTATTAAAACAGAAGGGGAAACGCTCGCGACGAATTACGAGAAATTTCGTGATTTATGCCACACTTGAATCATCCCTCGAAAATCTCGTTGCAAAACAGGTCACGATACTTTTTCTTCGATCCGCTTAAATAAACAGACTCGATGTATGAAACATGCGAACAGCTGTCGACGCAACAATGAAAATATTGCCTCCGCGGAATTGATTGTGGCTCTTTTCGACATTTGTAACAGATATTCTTGGAGCTTCGGAAATTTAATGGGTTTGCTTAACCTTTCCTGCCTGACACTTCATAACTTTCATCAATCTTTGTGTATCGAGCATTATCATATCACATTACTTATTTTTACTCGTGAATTCTTCGATCACTTCATGATTTTAATCTTAAATACGCAATCGGAAGATTTTCTTGCCCATAGTTTTTAAGGGAACAAAATAAAATTGCTGACTCTAGAAAAATGAAGCTGAGAAAGTTTTATTACATATCGAATCAATATTGTAAAATGTTAAATCACTTCAACGTGCGCGGCTTTTATGGCACGTGAGATTTCCAGGCGATAATTAATTTACCTCCAGGTGTTCTCCAGCATTTGCGGTATAACTGTTTCTACCGCGGCAACAATTCTAGTCTTCAGTTTATCGAGAGAGGTTACAGAGGTCTTGTGAACAATGTCCTTCGCGTATGCCTACAGGAAGAAACGGAGAGACGTAATATTGAATGAACGTGGACCACCAGGTTCATGCATGTCGAGGAATTCCAGCATAATAAGAACCCTAACAGATACCTTACATGTGGAGAGATTTTGAAATTTGAGGTTGTCTCACAATTTCAATTTTTAGTTATGCTATTAGTTATACTAATTGTTAGTTTATAATTAATATTTGGTGTCTCGTGTTTCGGAGTTAGTATGTGAACCTCTGTAATGTTTTCTGCAGTATGTGAACTTCTGTAAAGTTTGGTGTAGGACATTATTTTGTGCTGTTAAGTGGAAAAATGTTGATTAGTGGTCGATAGTGAACGTGTAGTGAGTGGTTGTGTTATTTGATAATTTAATACGTTCGTTTCTATATTTTTCAAGTTTGACAGTTTTAAGTTGGAGAGCCTGAAATTTGCACCATTGGAACTTTTATAAATTTGCTAATTTGTAAACTAGTAGGTTTGTGAATTTGTAAATTAGTAAATTTGTAAGGTGGCAAATTGGTAAATTGGTAAATAGGTAAATAGGTAAATAGGTAAATTGGTAAATTGGTAAATTGGTAAATTGGTAAATTGGTAAATTTATAAGTTGGCAAATTAGTAGATTGGAAAGTTTGAGAATTGGAAAATTTTGGATTTAGTAAATTTGGAAATTGGTAAATGCGGAAATTGGTAAATGTGGAAATTGGTAAATATGGAAATTGGTAAACTTGAAAATTGGTAAATATGGAAATTGGTAACTTTGAAAATTGGTAAATTTGGAAATTGGTAAATGTGGAAATTGGTAAATTTGGGAATTGGTAAATGTGGAAGTTGATAAATTTGGAAATTGGTAAATGTGGAAATTGAGAAATGGGGAAATTGAGAAATTGAGGAATTTGGAAATTGAGAAATTGAGAAATTTGGAAATTTGGAAATTGAGAAATTTGAAAATTGAGAAATTTGGAAATTGGGAAATTTGGAAATTTGGAAATTACTAAATTGGTAAATTAGTAAATTAGTAAATTAGTAAATTAGTAAATTAGTAAATTGGTAAATTAGTAAACTGGTAAATTGGTAAATTCATGAATTGGTAAATTAGTAAACTGGTAAATTGGTAAATTCATGAATTCCTAAATTTATAAACTAAATCTCCAAATTTAAAAACATCTACTTTCACAATTCCAAATTCCTCAACTATTAAATCATTACATATTTCAATTTCCAAACTATTCAACCCTAAAACTCCCAAATCAAACTTCCACCTCTTCAAACCAAAAATTCCAAACCCAAAATTTATAAACTTGCATCCTAAACAAAATTAAATATAAATTTCCAACAATCTAACTCCATAAACCCAAAAATTAATATACTTGAAAATACAGAGATTTGATACGTTGTCCATGCATTCGAAATTCTACCCAATATCTCTTGCATCCCTTTTCGCATTAAAAGACCCGTTCCCTATTAGATTCATCTTTCATATTAAAGATCCTGTTTCCAAAATCCGCGTACTTCGTGGCGAATATTATACCAGACCCTTGAACGTGTTTACGACTAAATAAAACGTTTTAACGACGTATTAAATTTAGAAAGGAAACCAGGAAATTTATCTGATCGTTACAACACAGAATTTCATGAAACCGAGAAGGCAGATTTTTATGCGCGCGTAATTTTCCTGCGCTCCCGCCGTCATTATACGATTAGTCGTTTTTTCTGGCAATAAGATTCGCGAATGCAATAAAATCATGAGGGATATTAGGATAAATGACGGTACTTTGTCACGTTAATTACAATTACGATGATTAACGATGATAAGTGGTGTATGCTGCGTTTAATTTTTGCATTTACGAGACGTGATGCAATTTTGAGGTTAGAATTTTTAGTGTTCAGAAGTTATTGATATTTTTTATGAAGTTATAGCAAATAAAATAAAACGAACATACAATAAAGATGTAGTACATAATTTTGTTAAATCAAAATTGTATAAAATGTTTTTTTAAATTGTTTTTTAAAAACGCTATACAATATTTGATTAATTTTATGTTTTGTGATAGGCTGCTTGAAAAAGACCGAATATAAAATGATTTAAATTAATTGAGTATGTTTATTACATATAAATTGTATAAATTAATTCAATACATATAGTACATTAAATTATGTAAATTGTATGTGATAAATAAATATGTAATAAACTGAATATGTAATGAATGAAATTGAATAAATGAATTGAATACATATAGTAAGTTAAACAATCTAAATTAATTGAGTATGTAATATATTGCATGTCATAAATAAATTGAACATGCAATAAATTGAATAGTATAAATTACTTGAACGTACAATAAACTAAATGATAGAAATTAATTGATTATATATAACAAATTAAATAATTTAGATTAGTTAAGTATGTCACGAACTAAACGTGTAAAAATTAATATAAACTGTATAAATTAATTAAATACATAATAAATTGAACAATACAAATTAATTGAAAATAATAATAAATGTAGTGAAATAAAAATTAATAGAATATATAATAAATAGAACGAAGTAAATTAGTAATAATGTAATAGTATGGTTAACATTCCTTTGGACTGTTCTTAATCATGAAGTTATTCGAACGTGTTTCAAAATATTAACTTTACGAGTTTTCGTGTTGTCAGTAGAGCTTAACATACGGTTGAACTTTGACTTGCCCTCATAGCAAGTATAATATATTATTTAGAGCCGTTGAGGATATTCCTTTCTGACACGGGTATAAATGGTACTTTTAGCTACTTGAAATTATGAGGGTCAGAACAGCGAACTGCAGTCGTTTTTACTACAGAATAGCCTCCGTTTTATTGAGCAAAAGAATATCTCGCCAGTCGTGTATCATTGCGAGTCACTATTCTTTCTTTAACGATGAAACATAAAAATTGCTTATAAGAAACATACATTGTTTAAATTGAAAGGAATGAATGTATTATATTTTACTGTTATTTCATTTTTAACTATCAAGTTATATACTTATTTTTACATATTAATATATTGAATGTAAATAAGTTAGGTTAGGTTAAGTTGGTTAAGGTTAGGTTACCTATATCGTTCTCAAACAATATACTTATTTTAAAATATTAATACATTAAATGTGAATAAGTTAGGTTAGGTTAAGTTGATTAAGGTTATGTTATCTATATCGTTCTCAAACACTATACTTATTTTAAAATATTAATACATTAAATGTAATTAAGTTAGGTTAGGTTAAGTTGGTTAAGGTTAGGTTACCTATATCGTTCTTAAACAATATACTTATTTTAAAATATTAATACATTCAATGTAAATAAGTTAGGTTAGGTTAAGTTGGTTAAGGTTATGTTACCTATATCGTTTTCAAACAATACACCTATTTTAAAATATTAATACATTAAATGTAAATAAATTACATTGCTCTCATATTTACATACTCTCACAGTATATAACATAGTTCTCAAAAAATAAGCTTTAAAAATTTATATTGAATCAAAATGGACGCCGTAAAGAAACTAATTTGATTTATTTTGACTGCTACTTTTAATTACCGACCATCGATAAATAATTATATTAACGCACGACTTTCTCGAATATTTACAACACAATCAAAAGCAAATTAAAATGTCTGTTAACACCGTTACAAAATTTATCATGTCACACAATTCCCCAAGCAAATTTATCTCATAAATCTGCCGTTCAATTAAAATTTGAACATATGGTTCATTCCTGTATCTTTAAACCCAGCAACAATATCCCGATACAGTTTTTTTCACCTCGTATATCTTCGTCAACTCTCATGAATAATTAATCACCAATCTCAGTTCACTCGTTCCTCCAATTTTTAACAAAGTAGTTAAATATTTACACTATGCAAATAAATCTTCAATTACATTTTGTCTTCACCGACTCAAAAAAATTAATTGCACAGCAAGTCAAAATAGTTATTAATACTCCGACCTATATTTAATCGATCATCGTGTAAATTACAGAGACGTATGGATGTGTATACGCCACTAATTACGCACATGTATATACTCATTCAATTATTCGTCGATTTTAAATGCTTCGCATACCGCGCTGCCTCCATTTGCAGCGAACTTTGCTGAATACCATGATGAATGTAATTTATGCGTGCGCGGAAGCAATTATAAGCACGTTATATCTGGCAGAAAACTATGCGATACAATTTCTGTCATTCTGTGCCATTCATTTGAGCACACTTTTTTGTGCTTGGAGCAGAGACTGTTGCTGGAATGCGTGGAGTGTTTTAGACAGGAGATTTTAGTGCGTGTGAAATTTTTATGTGATTAAAGCTTTGGTAATGGATTAGATATTAGATAATCAAAATTATTATTAGATAATCGAAATGTTGGTCTGGAGTGATTGAGTGATTTGAAATTATGGATTTTCAAGCCAGGATTGTTTTTGGTAGTGATGGTTTTAAGTGGATATAATAGAAAAACTGAATACAGTTTTTGGAATTTGTATTTCATCGATCTACTTGTTTTTACAATTGTTTTTGGTAATGATGGTATTAAGTGGATATTAGAGAAACTGAATACAATTTTTGGAATTTATATTTCATCAATCTGTTTGTTTTTACAATTGTTTTTGATAGTGATGGTTTTAAGTGAGTATAATAGAGAAACTGAATACAGTTTTTGGAATTTGTATTTCATCAATCTACTTGTTTTTACAATTGTTTTTGATAGTGATGGTTTTAAGTGGGTATAATGGAGAAACTGAATACACTTTTTGGAATTTGTATTTCATTAATCTACTTGTTTTTACAATTGTTTTTTGTAGTGATGGTTTTAAGTGGGTATAATGGAGAAGTTGAATACAGTTTTTGGAATTTGTATTTCATCAATCTTTACTCAAACTGCCAAACCCAAAGATGTCAAAAATAAAGATTAACCGTTGTCAGAATATGAAACGATAATCACGATAATATCGCTGGATCATTCGATATCCAGTTACGGTGTCCACAAAGTGTGTGTGTTACAGAGTATGTGGAGGGTGGAACATAAAAATAGTCCCGGCATGGTGTCGGCAGGTACATGGACCCTGAATTTGTGAAGGTCGTTCAATGCCGTTCGGTCTTGGTGGCTCTAAATAATTCCGGCTCTTCTCTCCAGTCTACGCTCCTTCAAACGATACCTATACTTTTTTTTACGGTGGAACGCCCGAGAAGATGGCTCCTACCTATTGGATTTATTAGCGTACCGGTATGAATCGCGGTAAGAGGAATTTTATGGTTCGAAATGACACAGGTCATTGACGCGATGTTCCAACAAACCTACCTTTATGGTTCGTACTTTTCTGTCGTTTTTGGTCCTTAATGCTTGTCAAAGATTTAGACACTTTTTTATTGCGAGTTCCTTTATTTTTTTGGAAGATGTAAGAATGTTTTCGACTTCTTTAGTTGTGAAAGATAATGTTTATTCATTTTTCTGTGGTTAACATTTTTTACTATCAGTTAAAATGTGAAGAAGTAATGATGAATAGATGAATTTATGAGAACGTAATAGTGAGATGAATTTATTAGGAAGCAATAGCCAAATGCATTTGTAAGATGAATTCATGAGAAAGTATTAACTAATAGCAAGATTTTAAAATTTTGTCAATTTGAGAATTTGAAGATTCAGAAAACTTGAGACGATTGAAAACTTGAAAAGTAGGAAACTTGCAGAGTTGGAAGTTTTTAGATGTAGAGATTTGAGAATGTAGGAGCTTGATAACTTGAAATGAAAATGAGTGACATTGACGTCAGTAATCCTTTCCCATATCTACATGTAGTATTAAAGTTGAACACGTGTTGTATTAACACGTATGTTATATTCGTAGATTTTCAAACTGTCTAGATTTTTATGTCTTCTGATTCCTATATGTCCCAACTTATCCACGTCCCGAAATCCGTACCTTCCCATATTCCTACGTTTCCATATTCCTACGTCCACATATGTCTATGTCCCCATATCTCTACGTCCACATATCCCGAACGTCCCGATATCTCTACGTCCCGATATCCCTACGTCCAGATATCCCAACGTCCCCATGTCCCAACGTCCCCAATATTCCTACGTCCACATATGTCTATGTCCCCATATCCCTACATCCTCATATTCCGAATGTCCCGATATCTCTACGTCCCGATATCCCTACGTCCAGATATCCCAACGTCCCCATGTCCCAACGTCCCCAATATTCCTACGTCCACATATGTCTATGTCCCCATATCCCTACATCCTCATATTCCGAATGTCCCGATATCTCTACGTCCCGATATCCCTACGTCCAGATATCCCAACGTCCCCATGTCCCAACGTCCCCAATATTCCTACGTCCACATATGTCTATGTCCCCATATCCCTACATCCTCATATTCCGAATGTCCCGATATCTCTACGTCCCGATATCCCTACGTCCAGATATCCCAACGTCCCCATGTCCCAACGTCCCCAATATCCCTACGTCCACATATGTCGATGTCCCCATATCCCCACGTCCTCATATCCCGAACGTCCCAACTACGTCCCATTCTACGCGTAGTAATTCCACACGTGGTAATTCTACGCGTGGTAATTCGACGCGTAGTAATTCCACGCGTGGTAATTCTACGCATAGTAATTTCACGCGTGGTAATTCTACGCATAGCAATTCACGCGTGGTAATTCTACGCGTGGCAATTGGACGCGTAGTAATTCCACACGTGGTAATTCTACGCGTGGTAATTCGACGCGTAGTAATTCCACGTGTGGTAATTCTACTCATAGCAATTCCACGCGTGGTAATTCGATACGTGGTAATTCTACGCGTGGTAATTCGACGCGTAGTAATTCCACGCGTGGTAATTCTACGCATAGTAATTCCACGCGTGGTAATTCTACGCATAGCAATTCACGCGTGGTAATTCTACGCGTGGCAATTGGACGCGTAGTAATTCTACGCGTGGTAATTCTACTCATAGCAATTCCACGCGTGGTAATTCGATACGTGGTAATTCTACGCGTAGCAATTCCACGCGTGGTAATTCTACGCGTAGCAATTCCACGCGTGGTAATTCGATACGTGATAATTTATACATACGTCCCTACGTCCCTGCGTCCCTATACTCCAATATCCCTAAATCTCTATATTCCTCACACCCACTGTCCCTATATAACCCCATCCTCATATCTCTCAATCTCTATATCCATCTGCACATTATTCCCAGCTCCTAATCCCTTTCTCACCCAGCAATCCTCTGCAACAAACCTCGATTTCCAAACAAAATAAACGTCAGAACGCTTTTGTTGCTAATCTACTACCTCATCTGCCTGATCACTTTCAATAATTCGAAGGATATTGTTAGAATCTCCCGTAGAATTACTGCTCGTATATCTACAATCCCATTTCCCAACCTCTCCGTAAAATAACAACCTTGCGCAAGGGATGTACATTTACATTCCGTGAGCAGTACTATAGATATTCGTCCCGGCAAAGAAAAAAAGGAACCGCAATATTTTTCGCCCGTTTATTCGCCATAATCGCGCATTATCCACTCTTCCCTTTAATTCGATAAAGTGCGCCGCTGTATTTACACGGGAACACGGTTGCAGGATCCGGTATCGTAATCTTCGACACGGAGAAACTCCTTGGAAAGAGATTTGCATTGCACCAACAAAGAGCCGAGCGGGAGGTATACAAGCTACCCTGACGCGGGACAACTTTTTATCCGCGGGCTCATTGTCACATTGTGCGTTCATAAAGACCACTTAATTGCTCGTAAGACTCCTCTGTTGTCGCGATACCTTGCTCAAACGTTATCCATCCGGTTTAAATGAAGCCCCGCGGCTCACCTTGAAGATGAGATCGATTTTACTTTCCGTTAAAAACCATTTTTGACGCGGACAGGACCTCGCTTGTTCGTTTTACACGCGGTTTCCCCAGGCCTTTTCCCGCGGAAGCCACGCCTGCTGTTCTTGAACGTAACCTCAACCCCTAAGTGAACGGTGACGTTCGTATAAATCGATGTTGCTGCTCGATTAAAGCCAATTCGGCTGTGATAAGCTTTACATTGTATGCTTACGGCGATACAACTGCTTTGTCTTTCGATTTCGTACAGTTCTGTACATAAAACTTTGCTAAATTGTTTTGTACATAAAAATGTTATTCTTTATTTTTCTCTTTTTAATTTACTTACTTTATTCTATAAATGAAATGACGAATGTCGTACGAACTTAGATTCTTAAATATTTTGTTAAAAAAGTATGAAGAATACGATAGTGAATTTTTACCTCCGACACTCTATATGTGTGTTAATTATCAGTTTTCATATATTCATATATTATATGAACATTTCTTCTTGTATTCATTTTTAGAATATGCTAGAGAATTTCCATATTTTTGCCATAACCTTTTAACATGTTTGCAACTCTTGATACATTTTTCTCATTTTTACAGAATTACAGAATTCGAGTGCAAAGAATAAATTTATTGATAAAGAACCTCGATATAAAAATTATTTAATAATGTTAAAATATAAATAACAACAAGTTACATAACTTGATAAAATAATTATTGACTACAGAAGTGTTATAGCAGTTCTGGTAGCGGAAGAGGTATAATTTCTGGTATGTGACCATCGATAAAAAGATTCCACGTGGGCCGTCAACCAGGCGCCAAAAATTTCAAACCTCTGGATAAACAGAGAATAAACAACAGTCAGGAATGAAGCGTCGCGTGCACAAAAGAAAAGCGGAGGTGGCCAGGATGGGGTCAGGACACGTGGCTGTTTATCGAGAGTCAACCGACTTGTTCGTCCTTGCGGAGGTCCTCCAACCCGACCACGGATGGCGTCAACGGCCCAAATATATGACGCAAGGAATGGCCACGCAGGAGATAAGGATACCAGAGGCCCTTTCCAAATTCCTGAAACGTACGAGTGGCGTGGAGAAATAAGACGAGTTTTGGATAATTTCACGCGTGGTAATCCTACGCGTAGTAATTCCACGCGTGGTAATTCTACGCGTAGTAATTCCACGCGTGGTAATTCTACGCGTGGTAATTCGACGCGTAGTAATTCCACGCTTGGTAATTCTACGCGTAGTAATTCCACGCGTGGTAATTCTACGCGTAGTAATTCCACGCGTGGCAATTCTACGCATGGTAATTCGACGCGTAGTAATTCCACGCTTGGTAATTCTACGCGTAGTAATTCCACGCGTGGTAATTCTACGCGTAGTAATTCCACGCGTGGTAATTCTACGCGTGGTAATTCGACGCGTAGTAATTCCACGCTTGGTAATTCTACGCGTGGTAATTCGACGCGTAGTAATTCCACGCTTGGTAATTCTACGCGTAGTAATTCCACGCGTGGTAATTCTACGCGTAGTAATTCCACGCGTGGCAATTCTACGCATGGTAATTCGACGCGTAGTAATTCCACGCTTGGTAATTCTACGCGTAGTAATTCCACGCGTGGTAATTCTACGCGTAGTAATTCCACGCGTGGTAATTCTACGCGTGGTAATTCGACGCGTAGTAATTCCACGCTTGGTAATTCTACGCGTGGTAATTCGACGCGTAGTAATTCCACGCGTGGTAATTCGACGCGTAGTAATTCCACGCGTGGTAATTCGATGCGTGGTAATTTAACGCGTGGTAATTCTACACGTAGTAATTCCACGCGTGGTAATTCAGTGAGTGGTAATTCTACGCGTGGTAATTCTACGCGTGGTAATTCTACACGTGGTAATTCCACACGTGGTTATTCTACGCGTGGTAATTCGATATGTGGTAATTCTACGCGTGGAAATTTGACGCGTG
Organism: Megachile rotundata; assembly: GCF_050947335.1. Classification (NCBI taxonomy): domain Eukaryota; kingdom Metazoa; phylum Arthropoda; class Insecta; order Hymenoptera; family Megachilidae; genus Megachile; species Megachile rotundata. Next base: position 9,207,556 of record NC_134989.1, read on the forward strand.
GTAATTCAACGCGTGGTAATTCCACGCGTGGTAATTCGAAACGTGGTAATTCGGCACGTGGTAATTCGACGCGTGGTAATTCGAAGTTTGAGTGGATGTGAAGTACATTTGGGTATAGTATCCCAAAATTCCTAAATTCCTCAGAAAGAACATCCTCGAAATTCTAAATAAAAAAATTTGACAATTCAGGAATTTTTTAATTTTTCAATTTTGAAATTTGAAATCTTGAGAATGTGAAAGTTTGAGAATTTAAGAATGTTCAAATATAAATACATACAATCACCTCAAAAAGGATATTTAGAAACAGGTGTACGCCACATGTCAATCATTTTATCAAATTCGCCATCAACCTGTTCTAAGCCATGGAGCTATGGGACTTTGTCGAGAGAGTTCGATTAGAGACTAGCTGTTCGATTGGCGTTGAGAAACGATCACAGTGTTGAAAGTGTGAGAATCGATTGGTTTTACGCGATGTGCGTTTGAGGATCGCAAACGTCGATTTTGAATAAAATTAATGGGTCGCGATGAGTCATTTTAGATACGAAAGGCTACTGTAATAGTATGAAACCTGCGGTTTCGTTGAATATACGAAATTTCGATTCGTACCTTATCTTACTAGGTTTTTATATAATTTAATTGGTATTACAGGCTTCTAGTTTTTTATAATTGACTTTTTAGGAATTTCAATTTAACGAGAAATTTCATTTTCGTAAAGATAGGAACAGATTCTAAATCTTTTAAAGTTTTGAATTTAGAACTATTTTAATTCTTTTAAATTTTATTTTAAAAAATTTTATAATTTAGTCGATATGAGGTACTTTTTATAATTCAATATAAAATTGTATGATTTATATAATTTTTAGATAGGTTGTAAATAACTCTGAACGTCACATGAATTTTGTAAAAATTATTTACTTCATTGTGTGTTTGAATTTATTAAGAACAAGCAAATAGAAAATATTGTAATTAGAAAATGTAAATAATATAATTTTTGTACATGAAATTCTTTATTTTATAGAAACTTCTAAAAGAAATATTAAAAAGTTTTCAATAAAATATTTATTAATATTTATTTACCTCCTCATAATAAAATGCAGCCATACATAAAAACATACTTAAACAGTTCATTTTAACACGCTTAAAAAATTCCTACAAATATTTCTCAAAAAAAAGAAGAAAATTTGCAAAGAATAGAAGCACATCTAAATGCGCACTGTTTACGTTCGAACTAAAAAATGATGACCGTACTTCGCCTAACCTAACCGTTCAAAAACCCTGAAAAGTGAACGAACGTCCAAACAATCGCACTTCACTGGAAATTTCATGAGTTGCAACGCAGCATGTTTTTCGCGAGAAAATATCTGAAACGATTATGGCTAACGATACAGCAGGTCGTATGGAAGAAATTACACGAGCGATACCTGTCGATTAAAATAATTGGATTAAAAGTCGAAACGGGAGCAGCGTGCAACGCGGTTCAAACATGAATGTGACACAATCTTCGATCTACTTTCAAGCTGACAAGAGGATTTACGAGGTGAACTCCTACACGATAGCACGAAACCCATCGAGAAGGTTTTGCAGCAGACTAGCCAGACATTTTTTTCTGACCTTCCTATCGGGGAATAAATAATGGTTCGATCTCAATGAGTTTGGCGCCATCGTGATTCACCTATAAAGTCTGCGCGTGTAGGTACACTGACTCTATAGTATGATTCATGTAACTCATCTGTAATTTTTTAATTGGTAACATTTGATTATGTGATTATTTAAATTGTATTGTTTATTTGATTTTTAGTTCGGTTGTGTTAGTGATGTGTGTATTGATGAAGAAGCCAAGGTTATTTAGAAAATTATTGCAATATCAAGGTGAATGTAAGGTTAAGGGTACGAAGGATGAGAAATATTTATTTCGACAAATTTTTAATTTTTCAATTTTCAAATCTTGAGTTATCAAATTTCCAAAGTTAGGAATTTAACTAATTTAACTAATTCCCTAATTCCCTAAGACCCTAATTCTCTAATTCCCTAATTCCCTAATTCCCTAATTCTCTAATTCTCTAATTCTCTACTTCCTTAAATCCATAAATCCCCACTCTCTGAATCCCTATTCCCTAAATTCCTACTCTCTAAATCCTTACTCTCTAAATCCCTACTCCCTAAATCCCTACTCCCTAAATTCCTACTCCCTAAATCCCTATCTTTAAATATCTACTCTTTAAATTCCCAAACCCTTAAATCCCCAAATCCCCAAATCCTCAAATTCCTAACTCCCTAGATCTCAAAATCTAAATTACAAAAGTACCTACAAAACAGTTCACAGCAAAGAAATATACACTGTTCACTGAAGCATTAATATTACGAAGCTACACCTTACATAACTGCCTATGAATCGATGAATGAAGCTGACGTCTCATCAGCAAAAAGTTTCTTCAGGAAACCAATTAAGGCGATGCAGGTGTTAATGAACAGAAGCGTCCATGTCATAAAGTTTATCCACAGTTAGAATGACGACGTTGAACAAGTAATACTCCGTCTATACTGTCAGCATTCTTGGAACTGAAATGGCGCTATTGTTAATAAGAGCATTAGATGTTGCTTAATTGCTCGACTACAGAGAATGATCAGCGTAGCGCTGCAGGCACCTGCGGAAGATATGAAAGCATGTTGCTGGTTATGATATCGTTTGCCCATCAACGACGTTGTAATTTCTTCTTAACAACAACGTTCCACGGATCCGTGGCATGAAATTGTCCTTTTCGGGTCCAAGCCTAATTTACCGCGTGCATGAATTTACATCTGCTTATATAGCCATGAATTTACGCCGAGTGAGTTGTCGATCGAATGATAAGCTGGGAGATTAATTTTAAGTATGAAGGGCAGTTCTCGTCATTTTGTTACTGACAATGTTGTGACTACAAAGTTATAAAGTCATGAGACTACATAAAGTACAGCGTGGAAAATTTTATTTGGATTTATAGAGGAAGTGACGTTAGTTAGTGGAGAGAACTAATAGTACCAATAGAACACATAAGTTCATGTGTTTGATTTTATTTCAATGTGAAATCTGCTGGTTATCTACTACTTTATAATACACAGTTTTATTAACTACAATGACAATTTTTAATATGAGCAATCAGAGCGCACGTAATTCTTGCGCTGGGATTAGTGAAGTAGCACGGGTGGAATTACCACGCATCGAATTATCAAGCATTGAATTACCACGCGTGGAATTACTACGTATTAAATTACCACGTATCGAATTACCACGCGTCGAATTACCACGTATCGAATTACCACGCGTGGAATTACTGCGCATAGAATTACCACGCATCGAATTACCACGCGTCGAATTACCACGTATCGAATTACCACGCGTGGAATTACTGCGCATAGAATTACCACGTATCGAATTACCACGCGTCGAATTACCACGCGTAGAATTACCACGCGTGGAATTACTAAGTATCGAATTACTACGTGTCGAATTACCATGCGTAGAGCTACCACGCACTGAATTACCACGCGTGGAAATACTACGCGTTGAATTACCACGCGTGGAATTACTACGCATAGCATTATCACGTACTGAGTTACTACGCGTAGAATTACTACGTATAAAATTACCACGCGCTGAATTTACACGCACTGAATTAACACGCGTTGAATTACCACGCATCGATTTATTGGTCCGCGTTTTTCCTTAATAATTGAGAAACGAAGCTTCAAATCCCATTTTTGCAAAGGGAAGTCTTATTCAGAATCACGTCAGCTACCTCCCACTTGAGGTACCTACACTAATTTTGAGACACGCTGTCTTTCTCTTAAGGATGTTATTCTATTTGATAAAAAAGTAAGGAAAATTGGTGAAGATCTTCAAGTTGAATTCCACCTATTGAAATTTTTTCTTATCCAAGGTTTCTACCTTTGTTAAAGCACCATGTTGCATACCAATTCAAGGACCCAAATTTTTAAATCGTTCTACAAAAAAAATGATACGATTTAACCATTCGAAAAGACTTTATGGCGGAAGTCTGTCCGATTGGCCCTAGAAGAAAATCGAATCAAAGGAAGCCGAAACCACTTATCTCTTCAACACCTTTTTAACGCGCGTTTCATGGCTGCCTTTATCTGAAACGATACTTCAACGAGAGTCCTTGGTCAACGTGTAAATTGATCCTGTCGAAGGATGGCCGAGTTGCAACAAGGAAACCTCGAAGTCAAAGTTGACAAGCGAATATTACCTCGCATTATGTTAATGCGTCGGTTTCTCTGATCTGTCCAAAAGGTACTCCACGACTTTTCCAAGGTGTTACCGGGAAACTGTCGAGGTGTTTTTCAGGGAAGTTCACCGGTTTACAACGACCACCCTGTACACACGGACCAACGAACGATTGACGCACACCATTTCAGAAAACCGGTACAAATAATCTGGCTGCACGACACCCTTCGCGAAACTCCACCCTGCGCTGGCATTCGACTACACGTAAAAGCCAAAGAGATAACCTCAGTTCTATTAATAGCCAGGAGAATTCTTCTCGGCGCCACCCACATCTCTTGACCGAGTGTCTTCTTCGCAAACCTGTCCCTCAATCGTGCAGCCCCACTGTGCTGCTCGACAATCCGTGACATGGAAACTGTCATGAGTTACTGAACAAGCTACTGTGAAACGAACTGAATATTTAGTGCAGGGCAAATATGATACATTGACTGATGATATTTTAGCTGGATATTTTGAATTTTAATAAATTTTAGCAAGTATGGTTTGTTGTATGTACGTGATGTATTCACATGTTTTATTGTATTGTTTATAGTTTGAAGTAGTTAATATTAATATTTTTGGGTGAATGAAAAGACGTCTTACTGTTAGTGATACAGGTGATTGATTCATATGGAAATTTAAGCGTCGTATGTGGATGACGTGACAGTCAAAATATTATTCAGTGTGACCTTCATATTAGACGCATTGCTAAATGATACATGCTTATTTTGAAAGCATAAGTGAAGTTAAGTGTATGTTAATAAAGGATGAAACATGAATTTGTATATTCTTTACTTTCATGGAAATTAAAGTAGATTCCAAGGTGAGGATTTGAGAGACTGAGAGGTTGAGAGGTTGAGAGATTGAGAATTTGAGAAGTTGGGAATTTGAGAGATTGAGAATTTGAGAGATTGAAAACTTGAGAGATTTAAAATTTGAGAGAGTGAAAATTTGAGAGATTGAGAATTTGAGAAGTTGGAAATTTGAGAGATTGAGAATTTGAGAGATTGAAAACTTGAGAGATTTAAAATTTGAGAGTGGAAATTTGAGAGATTGAAAATTTGAGAGAGTTGAAATTTGAGAAATTGAGAATTTGAGAAGTTGAAAATTTGAGAGATTGAAAATTTGAGAGAGTGGAAATTTGAGAGAGTGGAAATTTGAAGGATTGAAAATTTGAGAGAGTGGAAATTTGAAGGATTGAAAATTTGAGAGAGTGGAAATTTGAGAGATTGAGAATTTGAGAAGTTGGAAATCTGATAGATTGAAAAATTGGAGAATTGGAGAAATTGAGGATCTGCTAATTTGATAATTTGAAAATCTAAAAATTTGAGAATCTGATAACTCGAAAATTTCAAAAATTTCAAAAACCTCCCCAATCCTTGAATTTTGTAATTCACAATGAATGTACGCTCCACTAACCAGATAATAAACCCAAAAATCCTCTTCCTCACCAATAATTTCAAAATGCAACATACTTAAAAATTTGTAATCAACTTTTGTTGCTGAATCTGAAAATTCTTTTGATATGTTCAATAAAATGGAGCACGTATGAAATATTTATTTGTGTAAAGGGGTAGTTAATAACTGCAAAGATAGCTGAAAGAAAATGGATGTGACGCGTTATCTCGTTAGGTGGAAAGGTTTGAATGATGTTGGAATACAGATGTATACGTGGGAACAGCGAATGTTAGCTGAACGTTGATTTAAAAATGCGTTATTAAAGAGTGAAAGGATTGATATTTGCACTACGTGTAAGGATACATTGTTGCTTGTTTCATGAAGGTGTTTCTTGCACTTGTAACAGTGAATTTCGTACAATTTGTACGAAACATGTGTCACAAAATTCACATCTTCTACATGTGACATCTGATCACATTTTTTTTTATAATGAAAAGGATGCAATTTTTTAACTTCTTAATTTAATATAATATAATTTAATCATCATTAACTAAAAAATTTTGTTAGTCAAATCTATCTATTCTACAAATCCAAATTTTAATTAATCCATGTTGAAAATAGAATACTTCATGTGAAGAAATTACAGGCTACTTCAGGTCATTAAATATTTTAATTAATGATATTATCGATGACGTATTGTGAACACTTTCACATTATCGAGATTTATCGATAACGACACCTCTCATTATAGTAACAATTATTAATTATATAATCATCAGAGCACGATTAATTATGATACGATTCGTGTTGCAATGACGAATGAATTTACACTTAAGTGACTTCATTGAGCTAAGATGCTTTGTGAAGAAATTTTTTATTTCTACAATAAATAATTGTATGGAACACAAGTGTGTATAATAAAATATTGTCTGAGAAAATAATTCGATCATTTCTTCACTAACAAAAATTGAAAAATTGAAAAATTGAAAAAAAGAATTATAAGAATTGAAAAATTGATAAAAAGAATTGAAAGAATTGAAAAAAAAAAGAATTGAAAGAATTGAAAAATTGAAAAAAAAAGAATTGAAAGAATTGAAAAATTGAAAAATTGAAAAAAGAATTAAAAGAATTGAAAAATAATTAAAAACAAAATGTTTGTGTTTGACAAAAGTCCCTTTATAATAATTGAAATAAAACAACAAAGTATAGGGTGGTAAAGAATCGTATAATAAAGTGGCGTACAAAATCGTATCGTTTCGACGAAATATTCAACAGAAGCGACGGTAAATCGAGTTGACGATGCAATAAAGAGGTAAAAGCCTCGATTTCACTGCATCGCATTTACAGATATGAACATCGAGTTCGCCTGTCCGCCCCGCACCATTGTAATAATCGCTCCGATCGTATAGTCGCAACCGTATTGTTTGTACAAATGTATCTATCAAGCTTCGACTAAAATCGGTCGTGTGTCATTAGGCAATTTATCGGATAAATCATTGCGACACGTTGAAATTGATAGGTGGCATTGTATCGACGATTCCGACGAAATTTAGATCTTAATCGTAAATTGCTTCAAATCCGATCTTTGTCGGAGATACAAATTTATTACGTGCGTCAAATTTGATTTTAGATAATGGACGTTTTAATTATAGTTTTAATAGTTTTGATTACAAATTTATTGATGCGGAGAGAAAAGGAGAATTTTCAACTGCGATTTGATAGTTGTCAATATATTAAAAAAAAGAATATAACAGAGAGAAGAAACACAGTGTATAATAACTACAAATGTGTGTAACTATAAATGTGTACAACTACAAATGTGTGTAACTATAAATGTGTACAACTACAAATGTGTGTAACTATAATTGTATACAACTACAATTTCGCATAACTATAAATTGTATACAACTAAAAATGTGTGTAACTATAAATGTATGCAGCTACAAATGTATATAACTATAAATGTGTATAACTATAAATGTAACGTAGCATAATAACTACAAATCATAATCCACAATAACTTGTACATGCACCACGAAGGCGCCAACTACCAAAAGCTAGAAAAAAATTGCAGATATTAAAATAAATTAATACCACGAAATATAAGATACAGTTGTTTCCCGACGCGTTAATAACGACACCGTACAGAAAAACCATCTTCTAAATACCGTCGATTGAAAGATTTGAGAACGACCGGCTCCAGTCGCGACGAGCCTCGGCAAAACAACAAACCGGCGTGAATTATAGCGAGGTCATCCGTGTAGGCAGGCATTTTTCCAGCTTTATATTCCGCCGGATCAAAGCACGAGACGCGGGGGTGGCTGCAGGCGACGCCGCGTGACGATCCTGGAGCGACAGCGAGATTTCGCAAGGTGGTTTCTTCGACGGGGACAGTTATTCCTCTGGAATTCGGCCCGGTCGTTGTTATCGTACGGATTTAAAAATACCTGGCGCCATCCGATTCGGCTGGGCACGAGCTCGTCTGCCGTCCCGTGCCTGGCCCTCCATATATTATTGCCAGAATTGTTCTAGCGGCGAAAGTTTCGTGTTTCGGAACACGCGTTTCCAATTTCGTCGACGCCCCGTCGATCTTCCTAATTTTTATCCGCGTTCCCTTCGGTATCTGCCTTTTATTTACCCGGTTTTGGCTTCTGTTTCGCTCGACAAATTATTGCTGACATTTTTTTTTGTATTGGGGATTTTGGGGATTTTGGGAATATGGGGATTTTGGGAATTTGGAACTGTGGAATTTAGGGATTTTGGGAATTTGAAATTGTGGAATTTGGGGATTTTGGGAATTTGGAACTGTGCAATTTGGAATTGTGGAATTTGGGGATTTTGGGAATTTGGAACTGTGGAATTTGGAATTGTGGAATTTGGGGATTTTGGGAATTTGGAACTGTGGAATTTGGGGATTTTGGGAATTTGGAACTGTGGAATTTAGGGATTTTGGGAATTTGGAATTGTGGAATTTGGGGATTTTGGGAATTTGGAACTGTGGAATTTGGGGATTTTGGGAATTTGGAACTGTGGAATTTGGGGATTTTGGGAATTTGGAACTGTGGAATTTAGGGATTTTGGGAATTTGGAATTGTGGAATTTGGGGATTTTGGGAATTTGGAACTGTGGAATATGGGAATTTTGGGAATTTGGGGATTTTGGGGAATTTGGAACAGTAGAATTTGGAGATTTTGGGAATTTGGAACTGTGGAATTTGGAATTGTGGAATTTGGGGATTTTGGAAATTTAGAACTGTGGAATTTGGGGATTTTGGGAATTTAGAACTGTGGAATTTGGGGATTTTGGGAATTTAGAACTGTGGAATTTGGGGATTTTGGGAATTTAGACTCTAGGGTAAGGTAGCGATATTGAAATTTGCAGTCTTTTGTCTGTTCAGTGTTTGTTGTATGGCGGAGCACGTTGGCACATGGATTTACTCGTCTTCTTCATATTAACTATAATATTTTGTTAAGATTTTCATTAATAAACTATTTCAAATTTACTATTAATAATAGCTTCATTTTTTAACATTGCTGTCGAAGGTATTTCTGGCAGGTAACCTCAAAATTTTCTGGTTCGAAATATTAATCAATTCTTCAGAAGTTATTATTTGAAATCATCTGTTATTAACTATCACTATTGTCTTCACTGTGTTTATACATCACATGTATAACTATATATACATTATAGATCAAGTTAAAAGATATTTATTTCAGTTATTGCAAATTAAACCGAACGGTCATCTTCGAGTACAAAGGATTTTGCAACACACGCCCCTTTGATCAGTTGTACCTAACCTAACAATTTTATCGACATAGTCTTGTTATTGGAATTAACATAGTTTTTAATAGAATACACTAGTAACATCTTTTCAAATGACTCGTATTTCGAAGGTCCTTCAAGTACTGTTAGACGCGGACTAGTTCTGTGCTTCGTCCCACACTTTATGAATATTTGGTATATTGATTTTAGTATGCTACATTATAAGGACGACCTTCAACGATGGTTCACTGAACTATGTCCTACTTAAACAGGAAGTTCTGACTTTTAAGAGAAGAATAAAGAACATATTAATTTTTTATATGTGAATATTCAAAATGGCCTAAAGTATGACAGACTTGTATGTGGATGAATAAAATAAAAGATAATTGAAATTCCAAAAGAAATAGCTGTTTAAATACAAAATAATATCAAAAATGTTAGAACTGTCCTTTAAATATTGACGATATATTTAATGTATGAGATGTATTTATAATATCATTATGTACCAAGCATCAAGCTAACCTGTATTCGATTTCTTTTTAAAAATATACAACAGATGAATTGTTAAAGTAAGTTTAATGTCTAATTTTTTTGAATTAATAGTAAAGAAAAATGAAATAATAATAAAGAAAACACGTGAGAAATAAAGAAGATTGCATAAGTACAATCAAAACAGGAAACATTGAGTACGAGTGACGCAGTGTTCTGTCCAGGGCAGATCAATTTATAGCGACGAACATTTCATCGTGCAATGACAGGAACTTGACAATACATCAAGCGGAATTAGTAATAAACAAAAGCACTTCTCGTTATGAGCTATTGACGGATGTTCCTTGTTGATGACACAGGAAATAAGGGTGAGGGATCATTGGTTGCAATTTGTTCTCGTGCGTCAACAAGTGTAATGCATCGAGTGATTCTGTCTACCCTTTAAAAATTCCTCGTACATGAATCAAAATACAATGATTTAGCTTATTATTTATTCGCAGAAAGAAATTGCATGAAATATCTTTCGTAGGCAATTCTTTGATAGCAGAGTTTGAATATTAGTATACATAGAAATCGAGTGTTAAAAGAAATTAATTTATTTGCAAAAGTTGGAAGATTGAAAGAAGGTTGGAAGATTAGAAGATTGGAAGATTTGAAAATTTGCTAATTCACGCATGTAGGGGGTTGGAAATTTGAATATTCGACAATTTTGGGAATTTATGAATTTGAGAATTTAGGGGTTTGAAAACTAGAAAATTAAGAATCTGGGAATTTGAAAATCTAAAAATCTAAAAATCTAAAAATCTAAAAATCTAAAAATCTAAAAATCTAAAAATCTAAAAATCTAAAAATCTAAAAATCTAAAAATCTAAAAATCTAAAAATCTAAAAGTCTAAAAATCTAAAAGTCTAAAAATCTAAAAATCTAAAAATCTAAAAATCTAAAAATCTAAAAATCTAAAAATCTAAAAATCTAAAAATCTAAAAATCTAGATAAAATTTAAAATGTGAGACTGAAAGCAATACTGACTCCTCTGTTAAGTTTCCATTTACATATTCAAATTCAATCTTCTAGCAAATATCGTTACGTAGACTAAACTTTGTTGTATATTTTTAACATATTTTACCACGTACATATTTATTTTATCACGTAGATATAACCTAACCTAAAATAACCATCAAAGCACCTGATACATGAAACTCACAATGAGTCTTGAAATCACGAGTATCCCTCGAAATAACCACCTCCGCATAATAGCCATAAATCCACGCATCTACGCATCGAACGTATCTAAACGACGACTCTGAGTCATAAGATGAGGGGTTAAACAGTACCAATCAGCAGTATTTCGATAGGAAAATGTTAGAGATAAGTTCGATGTACCGTTAAGTGGCATTAGGGATACGAGGAATTCACGCGTTGCATTGTGGCAAAAGTGCCACGTAAGGTCGTCACGGTTTGGTAACGGTACACCGAGAGAACGATGACCATTTCTCGTACACCGCTGTTCAATTTAAAAAAAAAAATATTGATTGCGCATTCGACGGGTCGTCGATCTTGCGAGAGGTCAGAGCGTTTCGTAGCACAATGGAGTCCAAGGTGAAAAATTCTGCAATCAAATCGTTTCTTTTCGATAAAATTAAGAATTCGTTCGTTTGCGAACTGAATTCTCTTTTTTTGGTTAACGGGATACATTTGAATGCCAAACATGTATCACATCACTCTATGAGACAGTGCTCCGTTACGTTGTAACAGATACTTTCGTAACGCTCGAGTTCCGGCAATAGTTCTATCGATCTTTCATCAACTCTTACGTTTATACTTGCAACACTTTTTCCTTTCTGCTGAACGTCTGAATTGTTTTAGCGAGAGTGAAACCATATTGAAATCGAATCGATTACGACACGAAATTCAGATCGCAGAAAGTCGTAATACCGAAGTAAACAACAATGGGGGACTATGAAATTCAGTAGGCATATGTCCCGTGAGGCATCCTCTTCAGGAGTTGATCTAATCTCTCTAAATATACATACGAATATCTATACATTTACATATTTCGTGGCTGATATTCTTTTAGTGGGGTCAAATTGACTTTGGGACTACCACAATTTTCAGGTTTCATATAACAAATTTTTGTTGTTTTATTGAAATGTCATACTTTGAGATAAGAAGTCATTGTTACCTGATACTTCAATATTTTTTTACTTTATTTTCAATTTCAGAGTGTGTATTTAAGACTAGTAGTTACCTGATGATTCAATGCTTTCCTACTTCATTTTCAATTTAAAAGTGTGTATTTAAGACTAGTAGTTACCTGATGCTTCAATATTTTTCTACTTCATTTTTAATATAAAAGTGTGTATTTAAGACTAGTAGTTACCTGATGATTCAATACTTTCCTACTTCATTTTCAATTTAAAAATAGGTAATTTTAAAACTAGTAGTTTAAGTGTGAAGTTGTTACTGAGATGTTAGAATAAGTTTAAGCTCCATAGCTTGATGTGTAGTGACTCTCTCTGTACAGTTAATACGTGAACACTATAGTGTTCTATTCATTACTACTTTGTATATTTGTACATAATTAAGTTCACATATTTTCTCTTATTTTTCATTATCATAAAATATGTATTTTTTTAACGATATTGCCAATTTTACTTGTGTTCTAAACCAACCATATCTCACTCACAAAAATTCATAAACCTTTCTCATCCACATAGTTTCTTTTCTACTATCACATGCCAAAATTGAAGAAAATTTTCTTCATAAAAATCGACGAAATCATGCAACGAAAATATGTAATATTTTTCGAAATAAATGTACATAAAATGATAGATTTTCTCTCAACATTTTGCCTAGGGAATTCTCCTGCACCACGTGCAAGCGTCATAAAAGACGTAACAAGTAATTCTTGTAGATCGAACTGAATCTGGTAACATCATCGTCCTCGTAATCCGTTTTCTATTGTACCGTTGCAATCTGGTAGTACATCGACGACCCGTACCAAGGCAAGCACGATAAATTCCATCGTAATATCGATGGACCGGTTTCCACTATCGTTTCCAACAAACATCGTGTAAAGTTGTGCGTATCAACGAAGAAAAAATACGCGAGAAGCAACCGATATTGCTTGCAACATTAATTTTCGTGTCTTTTTTGTGATTCCCTTCATAATTGAGCTTGTAACGAAGTAATTAGATTCGAAATTTTTAATTCTGATATAGTTTATTGTGGGATTCTTCTACAATAAAATAAATAAATATTAGTACAAATAAAATAAATATTAATATGTTTTAGATAAAATTCAACTGCACACGATTGTAACCAATATTCTTAAACTTATTTCCATTTACAAACAAATAAAATTTCAATAGGTATATAATTTATAAAATTTTGGAAATAACAGTATTTAAAGATCATGTAAATTTTGTCATGAATTTTATAAATACTGGCTAATTAATTAAGAAAGCATTTTCATGTTTCTCAGAAGTCTCTATAGCAGAATAGTAATATAAACATTTATTAAACACGTATCACTGTTGATTTCATGTTTATACAGCAAAAAGCTCAAGCAAAAAAGTTAGGATGCGTGTATTGCATTTTTAATTATAACATGTATCGTTCTCACAGTGTTAATTAACATTAAATTTGCCTTCCACAATAAAATCATTGTCAATCATCCACATTTTCGCTATTACAAGTTTTCTTCTCAAGTACCCAAAAGAATCGAAGGCTCCGATATCCTTACAGAGACCGGCAATAAATTATAAACGACGTAAAGCATGCGACAAATTGCAAAGTTCGTGATGCGAGGCAATTTATAAGAATGCAGAAGAAAGACGGTATTAAACGGTTCCGATACGCGAAGGGTACAAGGGAGCGGACAAAGAACGCATATATTCACATAATCCGGGCATTAATCATCGACAGTGAACGTATAACAATCGTAATTAATAATAATTCAATATAATCCGGTGAACGAGTTTGGAAAGCATAAATTTTGTGATCATGTACCGATGCGATCGACTTGACTGAGATCGTTCCCTTTGACCATGACCTTCGCTCACAACGATCGAACAAAGGAACAAGAACGACCCCCACGGAAAACGGTCGTCCGTTATGCGAAATCGTAAATTCTTCCCCCTATTAAACGCGTTTTACGTTCGCCCCCTGCCGAAAGATTTTTTATACACGCACAAAGACCGGTGATCGTGCAATTTTTCGACAGTGACTTTGCTAGTTTAATCTACACTGCGGTCTGTAAGAACGTTGTACTTTTTATATTCGACGGTTATCATTTATGATTAACCTCTTTATTATGGTATTTTTGTATAGTCTGTTAAATGGGGATTACAGGCTATTTACAGATTTTCAGATTTTCAGATTTGGAAATTTGGAAATTTGGAAATTTGGTAATTTGGAAATTTGGTAATTTGGAAATTTGGAAATTTGGAAATTTGGAAATTTGGAAATTTGGAAATTTGGAAATTTTGTAATTTACTGTGGGATGGTTTAGGTTGCTAGAACTAACGATTCGTTGAATCACCTTTGCACCACTATTTCGTAAATATTTTCTCGTTTGAGTGTTTCAAATGACGATTCAAATTTAGAACACATAAATTTTATACAGGTCCAGGTGCTAGGCACATAGACCCATAAAGTTTACGAGGAACTTTTCATGGACCACAGGAGATTAATTTGCTGGAGCTTGAACATTGACCTTGACTCGTCCTTGCACCAACCCTAAAAGCATATCAGTCTACTGGTTCACCCGTTTTGGAACAAGTTGTTCCAGACATGTTTCAAATTTAGATCACATAAATTTAACACAGATCCGTAAGGTAGTAGATACATAGACCTATAGGGTTTACAATGAACCTTTTATGAATCACAGGATAATTTAATTTGCTGGAGCTCGAAAACTCTGAATTGATCTTATATCAACATTGATAGAATATCATTTCTTTGGTCAGTGTTTCATCTATTTTGAAACATATTGTACACAAAATGATTTCAATTTAGAACACATCAAATTTGTACAGGTTCATACACATATGGTACTATGTACATAAACCCACAAGGTTTATGATGGCCATTCTATGAAACACAGGATAATTTAATTTGCTGGAGCTTGAAAACTCTGAATTGATCTTGAATGAACCTTACATCAACCCTGATAGAATATCACTTCTTTTGTCAGTGTTACACCAGTTTTGAAACGTACTATACAAGAAACGATTCAAATTTAGAACGCACCAATTTTGTACACGTTCATACGCATATTGTACTATGCACATAGACCCACAAGGTTTATGATGAACCTTTTATGAACCACAGGACAATTTAATTTGCTGGAGCTCGAAAACTCTGAATTGATCTTGAATGAATCTTACATCAACTTTGATAGAATATCACTTCTTTTGTCAATGTTACACCAGTTTTGAAACGTACTATACAAGAAATGATTCAAATTTAGAACGCACCAATATTATACAGGTTCATATACGTATGGCACAATTATGAGCCTTATACAAACCACAGGAAAATTCTGTAAAGCTTGATGTTGAGCTTGAATCTGATAGAATATTTTCTTACATTTTGTACCTCCCTGTATAAGAGCAGATAAAGAACAAAAAAGTGTTCCCTTACAAACAAGACCAGTATCACCCCAGGAACTCAGTGATCAGCCGAATTTTTCCATACGTCCAGACAGTGACAATAAAACGTAACAACATCGTCCGATACGGGCATTACGAAATGCGACACATGCATTTTTATTCAGGATCGCTACCGTCTCGCGCGCCTACTCTCGACATGTTTAAACGATTTATCGTAAGCATCGATTGTACGCCAGTTTTTGCCACCAACGGGACAACGGTGGTCGCTCGTTAACGCAGCGGGGTGTATCAGCGGTTGGTATCAATTTTCGCCAAGTTTCAGGACCACGTTGGTGCTTCGGCTGCCTCGCAATTTAATTAACCGGCCACAAGCTCGCTACCTCGCCCCCTATATCGTTTGTCGTCACTTCCACGTCGTCGCCAGCCTTCGTGGGCTTTTTAAACCCGGTATCGTCTTTTAAACTGCTCATTATCCAATTATCTCGGGGACCTTTGAGGCCGAGCCACTTGCTCGCTGCGCTAATTAAACCTTCCACCGGAGATCGCAAACCAACTGCAACGAGTTAAGAAACTGTACCGGTACGATGTGTCCGGAGGTGTCGCCTCGAATGTTTCGATCGTGGTATCATTTCCTTGCAACGCAACGGTTCGTACTGACTAAATCACGGTCGGTGGAAATTAATTGACCGAATAGTCATTGGTATAATAAGGGATGACATCTGGGAAACGGTTAGTGGACACTGATCATGTTTCTTAACTGAAATACTCGTAATTTTAATACTTGGGTGATTGAGAATTTTCCATTCTCAATTATCAATTTTCATAATTCAGGGAATTGGGATTTTGGAGATTTTGAAATTTGGGGAATTTCGAATTTGGAATTGACAAATTACTAATTTTCAACTTTGGTCATTTATAAACGTGAAAATTGAAATCTTTTATAAATAGAAAATTGAAAAATTCAGAAAATTAATTAGATAATAATTAAACTTAAAAATTTTGAAATAAATTATTTGTAGATTTGAAAATCTTAGAAATCCTATAATACAAAAATTTCAAAATAAGAAGCCGACTATCTGTCAATACGTCTGATTGCACAACAGTCATAAATTAATTTTTTCATTGAACATAGTAGTCTAATCGAGTCCAGACGCCGCCACACATTAAAAAAGAATGATATTCCTTTATTTATTCCAATATCGCCGGCATTCATAGAAGCCTGGGATGAAAATAAAAAAAAAATCGTATAAGATCGCAGTAACAAAAATTGTTTAAGGAGTTATTATGCAAATTAAATGTTGCAAAATATTATCTCTCGAATAAAATTATCTCTGAAATGTTGCACGGCACTCTGCCTATGGGTACAATAAAGTTTTGTCCTTCGATCGAATTCTGGTTCATTCTTTCCCGAGAAACCTTTAATACCTGGTCATTTGTAGAAATCAGAGCAACCATATCGTCCACTTTGTAATTATCAAAAGTACCGTGTTCGGTATTAATCCGAAGGAGCTGCTTTACAGTCGAACAGTAGTCGATTAATCGCGTTTAATCGAGTATTAATCTCTGCAATTCCTGGGACAATATGCAAGGTGTCTTTTAATAGCAACTAATTACATTACTGATTTCGGTCATTATGCGACATGCATTGAGAATGACAAGTCAACGTTTGTGACTTTCGATGCAAATAATACTTCGAATTACCACGTATCGAATTACCACGCGTTGAATTACCACTCGCTGAATTACCATGCGTGGAACTACCACGCGTGGAATTACTACGCGTAGAATTACCACGCGTGGAATTACTACGCACAGAATTACCACGCCTTTAATTATCACGCGTCGAATTACCACGCGTCGAATTACCACGCGTCGAATTGCCACGCGTCGAATTACCACGCGTCGAATTACCACGCGTGGAATTACTACGCGCAGAATTACCACGCGTGGTAGTACTACGCGTCGAATTACCACGCGTGGAATTACTACGCGCAGAATTACCACGCGTGGAATTACTACGCGCAGAATTACCACGCGTCGAATTCCCACGCGACGAATTACCACGCGTCGAATTACCATGCGTGGAATTACTACGCGCAGAATTACCACGCGTGGAAGTACCACGCGTCGAATTACCACGCGTGGAATTACTACGCGCAGAATTACCACGCGTCGAATTGCCACGCGACGAATTACCACGCGTCGAATTACCATGCGTGGAATTACTACGCGCAGAATTACCACGCGTGGAAGTACCACGCGTGGAATTACCACGCATGGAAGTACCACGCGTCGAATTACCACGCGTGGAATTACCACGCGTGGAATTACTACGCGTCGAATTACCACGCGTGGAATTACCACGCGTGGAATTACTACGCGTGGAATTACCACGCGTGGAATTACTACGCGTAGAATTACCAAGCGTGAAATTACTATGTGCCGAATTACCACGCGTGGAATTATCACGCGTCGAATTACCACGCGTCGAATTACCATGCGTGGAATTACTACGTCTGGAATTACTGCGTGTAGAATTACTACGCGTAGAAGTACCACGCACCGATTACCACGCGTCGAATTTCCTGCATAAGTTGCATAAATTGTTGACACCCTGTATAAATTGTATAACACCAAAGGTTTGATCAAATAGCAAAATGTTTAAGAATCCTTTGAACTTCGCACAAAAAGTTCGTTTCTTAAACTGACTATAACTTCATGAACTCTGAAGTAGAATTCGAATGGAAGAATATTTTTGACTTAAAATTAAGAAAAATATTATTTAGTTTATTATTTTGTACCTGGTATTTTATGTTTGTAAAAGATGTGAGTATTCAATAAACGTCTAAAAGTTTTGATCAGCTGACATTTGATGTGAAATAAGAGTGTTCTATCATACTAAAATTATTGATTATGTGACAGTTTTATTTATATACTTTTGTACGAGGTTTCTGAGTAACATTGAAAGAAATATTGTAGTTTGGGAGAATTTTATGGAGAACAGGTTGCTATTGCATTCACCTGCAGACTTAATACAATGATTTATATTCTTCTGATACTTGTGGGGAAAGTATAATGTACAAAATTCGTAAACCAGCGTTTCGAGGAATGCGTGAAAAGAATATCGATTGCGAATATTTTAGTGTTTCTCATGCATACGCAATGAGAACGTACTTAACATCAAATGCGAGCGAAATTTAAGGGAGAGTAGATCTTTGTATTACGAATTTAAAGAATATCAGATGTACTACGGAGAAGTTTATGAATTACATTTTATCTCTGCTTGTGTAATATACCTTGTGAAATATATCGTTAACTAGAGTTATTAGATAACATTTTTATTTTATACTTGATTTGTTTGAATTGTTTGAAAAATTATAGTAGGAGATAGAAATGTTTCCTAAATATTACCTAACCATTATACTAATTAACTAAACTATAAGGTCAATCGTATGATTCAGGGATGAGTAACCCTGAATTTTGAACGAAGTATTTAGCCTAAAGCGATATCCAAGAAAACAAGGGAAAAAATAATTATCTCCTGATTATGTAAATTCTGATAACTTAAATACCATCAATTTCGTAGTTGTAAACAAGTCACTTTTTCAGTACTAATTTTTATCTAAACAGGGAATTCAATTAAACTTTTCCTTGAACACGAAAATTAATTTAACAATAAAGATTAATTTTTTCTCCAAATTTTCTTGTATATAAAATAATTTATTTCTGAAACAGCACATTTGTGTCCCAACTTTGGAAGGTGATTTCATCCCTAAAATGTGATCGGTCAGTTACAGAAAATATCGTGTTTAAAAAGTTAAGAGTTTCATCAAAATCCGAGACAGACAATTTGATATGCTTTGTCAGACCAAAACAGTGTCGACCTTCGTCGACAATAAACGATGCCGCGTCACGTATTAGACCTTCCCTCCATCTTCGAGATGACAGTTTCATCTAAAACGCCTTTTCTCGGCTAGTGGATCGCTATTCTGTTGCATAAGACAAAGCATTCAACTGTAATCCATTGGAGGAACGCGGTAATTTAAGGTCTTTTCACACTGGAGGAATCAACTTTCACGGATCCAGCTGAATCATGAACATTTCTGATACATTAATCATACGTGTCAGCTGATTTTACATCGGTTCATGATCAACTGGGCATGTGTACAGAAGTGACAATTGAATTTATATTAAAAATGGAACAATTCTATTTTTATTCTATATAATAATTTGGTTAGGTTGTTTAGGTTAGACCGAACGTCTAAAAATCAATACATATTCTCAAAATTGTTTTTTGCAAATTTTTTAAAAATTGTGAGGAAGGCTTGATAAATTATGAAGTCACTATGAAGTCATTATTATCATAATGACTTGAATTATGCAAGTAAATGAATAAACTACTTGTTCATAAACAATGTAACACTAAATACATGTATACTACATATATATATATATAGTCAATATTAAAACTGTCCATAATTCATACATTAGAAGTGATATTATTTTTCCTAATTTTTATCTGAGACCCCCTTCGGATATATGGCAAAAGCGATGATCACTTTAAAAGTACTTCCACGTTCTTCTTAAAAAAAAATATTCTCATAAAAATATCATAAGTTTGTTATACAACTTTAGTAATATGTATAAGAACATTAGTAATATGTATAAAAAAAGAAAGAAGGGAATACCCCGTTAACATTGGAGCTTAGCACAATGAAAGTATCGTTCGCAAGGGACAAGCGTATGCATTCGCACGTGAACGCGAGCATGCAAAGGTGTTCGACCGGTATATGTACACAGTATATTGCGTGTTAAGTAAAGCAATCATAGCTAGATAACGCCTCTGTATCCTTGACTCTAAACGCACGCTAACCGATGCGTGCTCTTAGACACACCGTGTGTGAATGCCAGCAGCCTCGGTGCACGCATCGGTTTCGGTTACTGTATTCCGGTTCGCAAGAATACAGACTTGCTCTTAGCTTATGTATTCGAGATGAAATTGAGAAAGAATGAAAGCAGACGGAGAACCTCTTGGACGACTGGGCCTCTGTCTACTTGTTCCGAATATTCATTATTTGAAATACGATGTTTTAGGAATTATGGGTGACATCTGGTGAGACCACAAATTCAGATCAAATTAAAATCACTAAGTGGTTATTCTTAATAATTCACTCTTATAAATTGTTCAAAATATTGTCAATAACAATGACAATTATTTGAGGAAAAAATATTCATGAAAGATGTGATGGTGCAGTATGTGATGGTTCTTTTTAAGTGCAACCCTAACTAAGAAAGTATATGACACATTGGCAGCTATGGTGACAAGTGAAAATTTAGGTAAATTCGTTATTAATAGAAAAAGCAAATGAAAGCTTTTCAGAGTTCTGAATCTTGAAATAATAATGTACATTCATAGATTGAAAGATGAAATTGGAGGATTAACCTAACCTATACATGTTATTCTCCCTAATAATCGATATTGTAACGTGTCCACATACATCAGTTTTCTTTACTACATTCGGACATCTGATGAATACACTAATATATCAGAATTCCGACTTACAAGTCTGATTCATTTGATCTTGTTAGATCAATATCCCAACATGAGGATACGAAAAATGAGGATAGAAAAAGAGTGTAAATCAAGGTTGCGACTTCCGAGCAAAAAGAGGGTTGAAGCAAGCAATAAGAACCGTTTTCAATCTTTATATAATGTCCAGATGAAATTATTTACACGACAGAAACCTATTGTTTGAACCGGGAAAAGCGTTATGAAGTGTGCTACAAGAACATTGATGAAATCACTGGAGGAAATGTCACGGTTTGTATATAAAGGGTGGCGTTTCTGAAAGCGTATGACGGCTCGCAGAGAGCGTTACAAAGGTTAATGCTAGCAAATTCGTGACATTTATGTTTATGATGTAATTTAGGAATATTTAGTGTAAACGCTGAGCGCTACTGCTCTTGGACTTTCTATTGGCAATTAAGTGTACGAGGCATTTAGCGTTCTGTCGGTTCGGATCAAATCTTGTCTGCAAATTTTTAGATGTTTTGATCACGGTGTTTGTGTGTAAATACTTGAAAATGTTAGTAAATATTTAAAAATGTCAATAAATGTTAGTAAATGTAAGTAAAAATTTTAGTAAGCATCCAAGTATATTTATGAAGGGTTACGTGCATTATAAACATACATTGTGCGATTCTGTTGAAAACGTACATGAAAATAATTAATTTTAGTGAAACTTCAAAGGTTTAACTACACCAGAACAGGTATTCTTGTATTTACTGTACAGAAGTAGTTTACAAAGCATTTTTATTTTATAAATGAAATGTTATAGTTTGAGAACTATGTTTAAAATTAAGAAACAGAAACATAGAGGATTAAAGAAGATTACAATAAAAATTATTCCAAACGGACACAAATATGATTTATCACATAACTTTAGAAATAGAAATTTGGGCAAAAAGCAACTTCTCAATAGCTTGACAAAAAATTATATTCTCCTTATTTTATAGCGTTAGAAGAGTTATATTCACCCTGCAGTAATTAGGTTATGTCTACTTTCAGTATCTTCCTTGTTCAACGTCCCAATTTTGAGGTTAAAATCGCATAAAACAAAGTAGAGAATAAAACAAAGTAGAGAATATCTAAAATGTACGATCAAGTTTGAATTCCGCCGGGTTCACCGTGAATGTTACTGTTACCGAACATAGTGTTTAGGCACAGTACAATGCACCTTTAGAATACCAAGCATACGATATATATATTTCTATTTGAACCGAGTGACCGCGTAAACTGGTTAACCTCTCCGGAACATTAACTCACAACTGACTTGATGCTGAAAATATGTAAACAAAGGCATTCCAAACCCAATGGAGACTGGTAAACTCGTCTCCTAAATTTAACGTTTCGATCAGAACAGGATTTTATGACGGAGAATACAATGTTACGTGTAAAAGTGACCAGTTTTCCGTGCCGATACTGAAGGAATTACACTTGAAGCGTTTCATAAAGGACTGCATGCAAAAAAGTGAAAGTAACGTGTGCCGTGACGGGCCGCATTATCAAATCGTATTAATTAAAATAATTCTTAAGTGACGTACGAGCGATTTATTTTCAATCGTAGTGTTTGACTGTTTAGTATTTTAGGTGCGTTAGGTGGGTTTTTAGTTGGTGGGATTTTTGGAGGTTTTATTTAATTCAATTTTAATGGGCTGATATTTTACTATTTGTCTATTTTGGTATTTTAGTATTTTTATACTTTGGTATTTTTGTATTTTGGTATTTTAGTATTTTGGTATTTTGGTATTTTGATATTTTACTATTTTACTATTTTACTATTTTTCTATTTTTCTATTTTTCTATTTTTCCATTTTGCTCTTTTGCTATTTTGCTGTTTTGCTATTTTGCTATTTTGCTATTTTGCTATTTTGCTATTTTGCTATTTTGCTGCTTTTCTATTTTATTATTTGTTTATTTTGCTATTTTGCTATGTTACTGTTTTTCTATTTTACTATTTGTCTATTTTGCTATTTTGTTATGTTGCTGTTTTTCTATTTTACTACTTGTCTATTTTGATATTTTGCTATGTTACTGTTTTTCTATTTTACTATTTGTCTATTTTGCTATTTTGTTATGTTACTGTTTTTCTATTTTACTACTTGTCTATTTTGATATTTTGCTATGTTGCTGTTTTTCTATTTTACTATTTGTCTATTTTGCTATTTTGCTATGTTGATGTTTTTCTATTTTGCTAATTTGTTATTTGACTATTTTGCTATTTTACTATTTTACTATTTTACTATTTTACTATTTTGCTATTTTACTATTTATCTATATTACTATTCTACTATTCTACAAATTCGCATTCCACAAAAAAATAGATAAAAGTAGATTAAGATAAAGCTACACATCATCCACATTTGTATTACATTTTATATGACAATAAAAGATAAAACATTTAGTGCTCCAATAAAAATTAACGTTTTTCATAACTCATTTTATAAAAGTAGTTATTAATACGTCGATCACCAACCGCAAAAATAGCCACACGTAATTCGGTATGCTATAACATCGATTGTCAAAGATATCAGAAATTAATTTTTTTAGTATAATGACTTAATCTCCTGTTCCACATTATTACTCTGACTTCAACAGTATTCGTGTATTTTTATTTTTTAATCATTTAATTAAAATAAAATTGTAACTGTCACCGGTGATTAACGCGACCTACCAGAATTTAATATTTCAATTTAAATTTTTAGTTTGAACAGCAAAGATTATATTTCTCTATTCTTTTATTAATCATTCGACTGTATTTAATTAGCGCCGCTTACCGGTGACCCTCAGGGCCGTCAACGTGTTAAGGAACACTCTTTCACTTATAATAACACAGTATTTTATCACGTTCTAGTACTGCATTTGTACGGAATATAAATATAACCGAGCAGGTTATGCACACGAAGTGCAATATAAATTATTTATCTCAGGAAAGTTTATTAGTAATTATTAGAATAAATAAACCACCATTTCTGCACAAGAAATTACACATGTATTTTTAAGTGCATGTACCTCAAATTTATAGAACTGACATTGACACTAATTATGTCAAATAATTTATTTTATTTTCAACAAAATTTCTTAGGAATTAGAAATTGTGGATCTCGAGTTTTATAATTAAATTATTTATAACTCTTTGATTAGTGTTTTGTGATGATGAACAAATAAATATGTGAACAGCGATATTTCCATAAATCCTTTAGAGGATGAGTAGTTAAAATCAAGCAATGACGAATACGTGTTGAACACAAGGCCTATTATAAATGTCACGAATAAAGTAGAACGAAACGAGGATGGATTACAATTTCATTCGATAAAAATCCCACCATTCGTTAAGACACTCCACACCGAAATAATGTTCTGGTTCAACATGTATACACGTCAAATGAGGTCAAAATTGACTCCAACTCGAAACAGAATTTTTTAAATATAATTCAAAATTGACTCAACAGTGAATTTACATAATCCGTCAAAATATATCTTAGATTTCTCCAAATTACGAAAATTAAGCTTTTGTCCAAATAACCTGGAGACAAAGAGTCAATATAAGCTGGTATATGTATCATATGTGAGCAATTTTTATAGTCTAGTTTCAACCGCAATATAAGTAATCATCGTCCATAAATTTAGGGTCAATCTAACGTTCGATATCCACCGTGACAGCTGCAAAGGTACGAAAGAAAGGTAGCAAGTACTCACCAGAAGGAAAAGTACCGTGCTCGTGGCAGTCGTTTGTAGAGATATTCCGTACGCCATTTCTCGCGATCAAACCACCAGGCACCTCCTCTACCAGAGCATCCTGAGACGTCGTCAGCGAAGCATGCGTTCCGTCGAGCTAACTCGTCGATTAACCTCGAATCACTTTTCCATCACAAAACCACTAGGATATTCGAGCCGGCCTCTCTTCCGACACGTATCGACTATGAACGAAATGTCGAATCAAAGGGTAATTTCAAGCTCCTCGATCATGAAACTATCCCGGTCATCCAGGAATATTCGTATCGAAGCTTGGAACAAATGCTTGATTCCTCTTCCGAGCACCGGGTAATTTCCGTATCGATAGGAGCACGATTGTAAACGACGCGGCAATTGAAGGTAGCCCGGTCGTTTATTGGGGACGATCGCGCAAGTTTCGTGGTCGTTAAAAGGTGACGATTGCACGGTCCTAACCGTAGCACAGGGCTCGGGCAACTGACAGCGGGTCAGAGCCGCGGCACACGGCGCCACGCCGCTCTCACAGCTGATCCGAGTAGAGCCGATCGCCTCTACTCGCCTCTCTACCCTCTCTCTAACACATATACACGCGATTCTTAACCTCCGCCACCGTCTGTTGTATCTTGTATGTACTCCCTACGATTTTACCTCGAATAACCGGAACGTCAACTGCCTGACGAATCTGCCCCTCCGCCATTCCGACTACGATACGTGTCATTGTTGCAATTTGTGGACCGGGAAACCCCTGATCATAATCATCATTTTCATTTTTGTGGTCTTCGTAAAAATTTGCAAGGCTTTCTTAGTAATCGAGAGACTTTCAGGCGTGTAGGATATTTGTGACTAATATTTTTACTCATATGTGGATTGCACATATGTTGCAACACATATGGACTGGGAAATCTTATCATAACCATCATTTTGATCTCTGTGGCATCTTCACAAAATTTGCAAGATTTTCCTAGTAATCGAGAGCGTTACACATGAGTGGAATATTTGTGATTAATATTTTTACTCATGTGTGGACTCTACATATGTTGCAGCACGTATGGACTGGGGAATCTTAGCATAACCACCATTTTGATCCTTGTGGCATTTTCATAAAAATTTGCAAGGTTTTCCTAATAATCGAGAGCGTTACACATAAGTGGAATATTTGTGATTAATATTTCTACTCATATGTGGACTATACGTATGTTGCAACACATACTGAATTGGGAAGTCTGACCAGAATCATCGTTTTCATTTTTGTGGCATCTTCGTAAAAGTTTGCAAGATTTTCCTGGTACTCAAGAGTGTTACATATGAGTGGGGAGTTTGTGACTAATATCTTTATTCATATGTGGACTGTACATATGTTGCAACATATATTGGTCTGGGAAATCTGACCATGATCATCGTTTTCATTTTTGTGGCATCTTCGTAATAAATTTGCAAGGTTTTCTTAGTAATCGAGAGAGTTCAACATGAGTGGGAAGATTGCGACTAATATTTTTATTCATATGTGGACTCCACATATGGTGCAACACATACTGGATTGGGAAATCTTATCACAATCGTAATTTTGATCCTTGTAGCATCTTCATAAAAATTTGCAAGGTTTTCCTAGTAATCGAGAGAGTTCAACATGAGTGGGAAGATTGCGACTAATATTTTTATTCATATGTGGACTCCACATATGGTGCAACACATATAGGACTGGGAAATCTTATAATCATCGTTTTGATCCTTGTAGCATCTTTATAAAAATTTGCAAGGTTTTCCTAGTAATCGAGAGAGTTTAACATGAGTGTGAAGATTGTGACTAATATTTTTGTTCATATGTGGCCTGTACCTTCATATGTGGGATTTTTGTTGTATCTCTACAAAAATTGGCAAGGTTTTCCTAGTACTCGAATGAGTTTCAGTGGATTGGGAAGTTTGTGACTAATATTTCTGATCATATATCGACTGTACACATATGTAGTTGTAACACATATTGGAAACCTGGTCTTGCCCTTCATTTGGATTTTTGCATCTTAAATTGACTAGGTAAAGGTGGTGCTTAAACCAGTTACATTTGGGTAAAATATTTGTTAATATTTCTACTTACATACTGACTGTACATATATGTTTTTACAACACATACAGAATCAACACACCCTAGACCATGTCCTCCATTTTGAATTTTTATTCCAACTTCGCAAAAATCGACAAAGTAAATTTCCTGATGTTCGAACGAGTTCCAATTGAATGTTAATTTTGTTAATAATACTTCTTACAGTAATGTCTTGATATTAGTGAATCTTTCTGGTTAAACTTTCGCTTATACCGCATAGTTCACACAATAAATTTTCCTCTAAAAATACGAATAGTTCCATTATCTTCAAAACTATAATACCCTCACATAATAGATGTAAATTGTCCCATTTAATAATTTATTATAATTTAATAAATTCATTCAAGATAAAAGTATTTCGAATGAAAATATATGTTCGAAGCTCCAGAAAATAATTGATGGCCCGAAAAAAATATGTCCAATGGATATCATATTTAGCCGAGCTACAAAATACTTTATGAATAAATCGGCAGTTTCAATTTTGCAAGAACCTAATAGCTTCTTCCGCTTTAACTAGTCGAGTGAACAGGTAACCGATAACTAGCGAAGTGTGAAGGAGATCAAGTGAGGCTTGAAAACGTTTCGATCGATCCATGTTCTTGTGGACAACATTGGAAAAAAGTATGTTCGCTGCTATTATAAGAACATGTTTTATACATGATCGTTTAAGGAATGTGTTTCAAAAATTTTATGCGCTTTTTTGCAAGTGAACTTATATTTATTTTAAAGGTATGGCTGTTCAACGTAACAACCAATTCAGTCAAAATTGTGCAAATCTTTGAAAGAGAGAGTGTGTCGTCTCCTGAATGTGATAGTTTTAAAAATGGGTATCAAAGGAGCGCTTCTGTATACGCGGTTTGCATACACAAATTTTTGGTGAAACAGTTTTACAAGTTACCGAATCGAATGAAAGTGTAACAGGGCTGACCGATATTTGTAATAGATGTTTAATTTGCTTTAGGTAATTTTTGAATATTCTGCTTTGGAACTGATAAAATTTGAGCGTGAGGGAATATAAAATTTAATGTAGTGATGGGTTATTAATTTTGGTAATTAGGTTGAAAATAGTAGTTCAATTTGAAAGAATAATTTAGGAGGGAGAGGAATTTTCTATTGTTTATAATGGGTTTGAAGGATTAAATGTATACAATTGTAAAATTCAGTTTATTGCTTTTTTTAGGTTATCAAACTTTTGAACTTTCAGATTTCCAAATTTCCAAATTTCCTAATTCCCAATTTCCTAATTTTTCAATTTTCCAATTTTCCAATTTTCCAATTTTCCAAACCCCCAATTCCCAAATTTCCAAATTTCCAAATTTCCTAATTCCCAATTTCCAAATTTCCAAATTTCCAATTTCCTAATTTTCCAATTTTCCAATTTTCCAATTTTCCAATTCCCCAATTTTCCAAATTTCCTAATTTCCTAATTCCCAATTTTCCAATTTCCCAATTTCCCAAATTCCCAAATTCCCAAATTCCCAAATTCCCAAATTCTCAAATTCCCAAATTCTCAAATCCCCAAACCCCCAAATCTCCAGATCTCCAAATCTCCAAATCTCCAAATCTCCAAATCCCCAAATCCCCAAATCCCCAAATCCCAAAATCCCCAAATCCCCAAATCCCCAAATCCCCAAATCCCCAAATCCCCAAATCTCCAAATCCTCAAATCCCCAAATCCCTAAACCCCCCAAACCCCCAAATCTCCCAATCCCTAAACCCCCAAATCCCCAAATCCCCCAACTTTCTCAAATCTTCCCCATAGTTCCAAAATTCCCCACCATAAATCACATTAAACTCAACAATATCTCACCTCGATGATTCTTACATAATTCCACTATATTTCACACGTTGACAAATTTTTCCTCGCGACTCCATATTTTCTGGTGACTCCCGCGTTAATAAATTAAGCATGATAATGACTCGATCGCCATCAACACCTTTTTTTCTGGAATACTAGTTCACCTCGTTTATGCACTAAAGCTACGACCGTGATATTCACGACTGATTATGTGTTTTGTTGTCGCATAATGTAAGAGAAAGTATTGCGAAACACGTGTCACACGTTGTATCGAAATGCTAACTACACTGTGATTAAATTACGTACATCTGTTCAATGCAAAATTGATTTAATCATATTTCAATTTTTAGGTAGATATTATTTATTTTTCATATGATTTATCAAATTGGATGTGGAACTCCTCATATGTGGACGTAACACATGTTCATATAACTTCAATTAATATATCGCATAGTATGGATAGAATTTTTCAAATAAAAGGCCTAATAACATCTCAAATAAATCAGAAAGTAATATAAAAAATTGAAAAATTGAAGACTGGAAAACTGAAAAATTGAAGACTGGAAATTTGAAAAATTGAAGACTGGAAAATTGAAAAATTGAAGACTTGAAAATGAAAAAATTGAAGACTTGAAAATTGAAAAATTAAAGACTTGAAAATTGAAAAATTGATGACTTGAAAATTGAAAAATTCAAGACTTGAAAATTGAAAAATCGAAGACTTGAAAATTGAAAAATTCAAGACTTGAAAATTGAAAAATCGAAGACTTGAAAACTGAAAAATTCAAGACTTGAAAATTGAAAAATCGAATACTTGGAAATTGAAAAATCCAAGACTTGAAAATTGAAAAATCCAAGATTTGGAAATTGAAAAATTGAAGACTTCAAAATTGAAAAATTGTAGACTGGAAAATTGAAAAATCGAAGACTTGAAAGTTGAAAAATCCAAGACTTGAAAATTGAAAAATCGAAGACTTGAAAATTGAAAAATTGAAGAATTGTAGAATTAAACAATTGAGAAAATTGTATAAGTAAACGAAACACGTGTTCTATCAAGTACAGTGCAATAAATGTTTGATGACGTTTAATTCCCTCCATTTGTAAATGGGAAGCAAGCACTTATTAATACGTGATGTTCGAATAATAATGAAAGTCACAATACATCTCCGTATTACATACTCCGAATAAGCAAGGTCCGAGAACGCCTTAATTAGGCGATCGTTGATGTGTATCGAAGGTCACGAGCGAACTGTTCGCAATCACAGATGGTTCGCAAAAAATCAACTGCCCGTGGATACCGCCCACGTGCCCTTAATGTCCACCGTTTCGTACATGTATAATCTGCCACGGTTCCGTAGATTTGGAACAAATAAATTCACGAACGTGGTTTCCATCTTGTTTGTCCTTTTGCTGTGTGTACACGGCTTTATTACGGGCAATCAGAAGCGGTTAATTACAAAAGAGACAATATCTGAGAGCAATTTGTGCTTCTGGCTATGCAGGGTACCTGAATTTTAACGAGATGATTTGTGCTCTTTGGGGTACTGGAGACAGGTAGATGATTGATCAAATGTTTATTTAGGGATATCGGAAAGATAACTTCTTTGTAATATGATTAATAACAGTATTTTACATCAAATAATTCTTCTTTGGGAATCCCAACAATTTGTGTCCCTGAAAATTATCCTGCTTTTATCTGTGAGTTTTTAAAAATTGCAGCATATTTTGTTAAAGTTAAGACAGTTAATTTAACCTCGTTTCAAATACTACCTTATGCGATTAGCAATAGTGAAATTTTACAGTAAAGAACTTTGAATGTCTATTATTTTTAAGTGACTATAATTAGAGGACTAGACAGTATATATTTTTGAAACTGACAATCTCAGGCAACTTATAAAAATGACTCATCGGATTTTTTTAGAAAACCATAAAGCTGTAAGGAGGATTTTCGTATTTTAACATGCAAAGTGTCTACCGAAGGTCGTTCGGGAACATTTTCGCAGAAAATTGAATCTTCTCCGGCATGATCCACGTTTTTATTGCGGGCATAAAGTCGAGTCTCTTACAGAAAAAGAGCTTGAAATAAACTCAAAATCATCGGAACTACGACAGATAAAATAAAGTTGAGTCACACAGCGTACGACCTCCTTCGAACTGTATCACCTTTATTCTTAAGAGCTTCTTGAAATCAATAAAATCAACATTTATGGAGTTGTTCGAATTGCACAGGACGCTGGCCATGATGCAATAAACGAACGTAATCTTCAATGAACTTAAGATTGCAAAGAAGAGAAAACATAAAAACTTCAGGGGAACTGGTTTCGTGGCGTGCAGCTATATCAAAATTACTTCGGCAAAAAGAAAACCTATTTTATAGAACATGGAATTATTGGTTCTACAAAATTCTGATGTTTCAAAATTAACGAAGGAAAACACGTATGGACATTTTCAGATCTTAAATCTTCCTTTTTCTTGTACATTTGTAATATTTCATCTGAAAATACAAATTGTACTTTCTGGATAAATATTTTTATTTTATAAATGAATTGTAGTTGAACTGCTCCATCTTCACGCGCATACGCACACATTCAAGCGGGTACTTCAAACCTCAGCACCAATTATCGTTAATAAGCTCAAGCTGCAAGATGCAGAATTTGTTTAATTTTCGTCGCGTCAGTGCCACGAGACCGTTCTGGTATTTCTTCGGATGTTACGATACAGCGTCGATGACTATTGGGGAATACAAAGTAATTTAATGAAATCCTTGTGCAATCAGCACGGATGAATAACCGACCTTGCGTACAAGCGGCACGACCTTCGTTAAGCCTAAGAGCACAAGGATCCCGCCAGTTTTTCACGTCACGAGCCCTGTCCTCCGACTCTCGAATTCGTTCACGTCCACGCATTGAACTCTCCGGGAATGCCGACCATGCGACCAGCAATTTAACACGTTCGCTGTCCCATCGGTGATCAATCGGCTGTGGATGTTTATGCATTTAAAGCTTTCGGTACTATACATTTTATAGAATCTTTTTGGTTCGCGCAAGATCGGATTACTGATAAATTCGTATTTTATGTGTGGCTGCATACCGGAAGACGTAATTAATATACCTTTTTTGAGGTAGTGTTTACAGTCGCATCGATCACTGCTCGGGTTATTAGGGACATTGTAAATTATACTGACGGTCAAATATCAAACTTCTTTATTTGTCTTAACGTTTATATGTCATTTGGAAAATTGAGATTTTTTTTAAGAAAATTGAAGATAGAACATATGTATTAAAGCACATTGTGACCTTGCAAATAATTCATGTTTTGTCCAATGAAGTCCAATCATAATTGTCCAGTACAATGAATCAATTTAATTTAATAATATCTAATTAGGTACACGTCAGATAGGCAAACATTTATTTCCCAAATCGTCGAGTTAACATTGGCAGTGCATACACTGTTTAGACCTTCACTTTACACTTCTGACACATAGATTCAATGTCAACGCAAGTTTCTGACATTGCTTCCAAGCATAACGCAACTTTGAAGAGCAATGTCAGAAACTTGCGTCATTGCAGCAATGTCAGACAGTGTCCTCATTTGGACTATCGTTACGTGATAAATATCGGAATAGTCCAAATTAATACAACGTTTTGTCTAGACGCTAAATTCACATTTCTTGAGAATATCTGATTAAACAAATTTTATTAAACATATCTACTGATATTTTACTGTTTATGAGCATGCACACATGTGTATGAATTAAATACATTATTATTTACTGTTATATAGTATTATATAATACTAGCATTCATGTGGATGTGGATGTTCTTTGATTTTTGAAAAACTTCATAGACTTGTAGAATTGGTGAAGCTTTAAAATTAAAGTTTATTAACATTGTTCTATTAGCCTTCTATTATTTCCTCAATTTCCTTAATTTTCTTAATTTCTTTCATTTTCTGAATTCCCTGAATTCCTTCAATTTTTCAAAGTCCACAAATGTCCCGAAGTCCACAAATGTCTCGAAGTGCACAAACATCCCAAGCTCCAAACATTCCTTAGCCCTTAAATTTTCCAAATTCCCAAATCTCCAACTCTCCCTCAAATTCCCAACATTCTAAGTTAATCAACTGAAAATGAGCGAGCGGTTACTTTTCCTTAGTTACATTTTCCCAAGGCAAGCCAGATTAACTTTGCATATCATCTAACGCGAACACAGTTATTCCGCGTCTTTTCGTAGCACCCCGTTACAATCCTCTGAATTTTTTCGGATCATTTCTGATCCCACGATTCATTTTGTCATTCTTCGATTTCTCGATCCGCAACACCAAGTCGGTCAGAAGAAGTACGTCGAAGTTCCTCGATCGCGGCGCTAAATTTTCCCTTTATCTGCATTGCTCGCATGCCTGTCCCAGCTTCTCTCCTTCGTCCGGCGCATTTACTCGCTGGAATTCCGTCGGTCGAGCAAACGCGTCCGCTTGTATTGGAGGTCAGCCACGACCTAGGCATATCTGGCTGCATTGTTTCGCCAGGCCGCAGCATTGTTTCGTCGCCGGACCAGAAGGGTCACCGCAGACGAGAGAGGCCAAAGCCTGGGATACGTATCTTGGTTCGCACGTGGTGTCCCTCAAAAATCGCCCTTCTTCGCACGCTGGATAGGCATCGGTGACTTTTGTCCACCGAGGACCGTGCACTTTCCGATATAATGAATGCATTACGCTGCGCTATCAAGCGGCAATAAATCGTGCTCGGCGCACGGACGAAGGCACCAACACGCCGCCTCGCGAATATTACTGCTTGGCTGCTGTGTATCGCAGATAAAGCTTTTGATTAAGGATACGTGGTGGGCGTTTGCCGCCTTTTTTGCCGATACACTCCTTTTTCTGCTTTTGTCGAAAAATTGTTGATGCGTACAATGATCAAGTGGCGACTGATGTACTGATGGACATATTTCTTCTTTTATTCGTTTCAATTCTTTTTGGGTTTTTATCAAATTATATTTTTTATGTACATCTGGAACTGTACTACTGATGGAATAGCAAATTAAATATTTTGTACGTATTTCTTTTTTCATTCTTCTTTTCATTTCTTTTTCAATTGTTGTTAAAGGATGATATTTTTGATTTGTTTATATATTTGGTACATTACCCAATGATCGAATAACAAATTACTGCTGTAATAAATATTTTGCACATATATCTTCTTTCGTTCTTCTTCGATGTTCATAAAAATATAATATTTTTTAATGTGTTGTATATGTGCTACCTTATGAATGACCGAGTAGCAAATTACTGCTGTAATAAATACATTTGTGAAATTTATTATAAATATATTTTTCCTTTCATACTTGTTTTCCCTCTTCCATTTTTGTCAAAATATAAAATATTCATTATATTGTGCATTTAATACTTTTCCAATAATAAAGTACCAAAGCGCACTTCAACACAAATATTTCCTATAATAAATAA
Organism: Megachile rotundata; assembly: GCF_050947335.1. Taxonomy (NCBI): domain Eukaryota; kingdom Metazoa; phylum Arthropoda; class Insecta; order Hymenoptera; family Megachilidae; genus Megachile; species Megachile rotundata. The sequence goes on from NC_134989.1 coordinate 9,241,711, forward strand.
ATTTTATGAAATACGTCGAGTATATTTCTTCTTCCATGCCGGTTTTTCCTTACCTCCTCGTTTCTTTTTACCTCCGGTTTCTAGAAAGGAAATATTTTGCGAAGACTCTCGGATTGGGCCTTAAAGTAGAACACTTTGTGACACAGTGTCAACATCATGTTTGGAATATACACGAAAGTATTAGATTACACCCACGATTTTGGGCAGAATAATTTCTTTAGAACGGATTAGTTTCCTTTGTGTTGAGACTCGAAGCAAATCCATTCTTAGAATCGCGGAGACCAAAGACAGGATCAAGTTGAATAAATGAAAAGAGTAAGTTCTTAAGATAGGCTTATCAAGATTAAAGTAAATGGAAATATACGAAATTTTGTGTTCTTGTGAGATCGACAGAATAATTTTCATCACAATATCTGCTGAGATATAAATAAAAAATGTTGACATCAATGCATCTTTTTAATTCTTTGCATTATTTAAACGGGTCTGACTCGTGTTGCACTCATGATGCACTCGTGATGCACTCGAGACGCACTTGTGATGCATTCATGACGCACTCGTGACACACTCGCGACGCACTTGTGATGCACTTATGACGTATTCATGACGCACTCACGACGCATTCGGGGCGCATTCGCAAAGCACTCGCGATGCATTCGTGACGCACTCATGATGCACTCACGCCACACTTGTGATGCACTCATGACATATTCATGACGCACTCGCGACGCACTTATGACGTATTCATGACGCACTCGCGACGCACTCATGACGCATTCGTGACGTACTCGCGACGCATCAATGACGCACTGGCGATACACTTGTGATGCACTCATGACGCACTCATGACGCACTCGCTAGGTACTCATGACACACTCGTGACGCAATCATGAGACACTCCCGACGCACTTGTGATGCATACGTGACGCACTCATGACGCATTCGCGACTCACTTCTGACGCACTCGTTCTTCAGCTATGATCAATTTTACTCGAATTTTGAATTTCGCTTCAACTTGGAGTTCAAGTCCAATTATAATTTGCATAGTCAACAATTGCACAATATCAGATTGACATAAAATTCTAACTTTCTTTGTCTGTTTTAATATTGTAGCTGTGATCATTTAATTCTACCTGACGCACCTGAAACGTAAATCATATTGCAAGGGGTTAATATATCCAATATTATAAATTATAATATTGTAAAAATTATGTATTATAAAGACTTCCACCATATCGAATAAACCAACAAACGCGCACAGAACATACATTCGGTAACCTCGACATTAGCGGTCGACAAAAATCCACCGTATCGTTGATATCCGGTGTTGTAACAAATAATTCACAATATTTTACACGGCCCGATTTCCGCGGTGCTTAAAGGTGCAACACGCTGCATCCAATTAAATAAACAGCTCAGTTCATAAATTACGAGCGAGCAAGCCCGATAGCCGAACACTTTGCGTGTTAATCACGACCGGATCGTTCATAATCGGGAACAAAAATTTATTTACGTACGAGTTTGCCGAATTCTTCTTTTTCGAAGATCGGTAACATAATGTATCAAGGGGACGTCTCTTTTTTATTTTTGAGTCGTCGTTAAATCTTGTACACGATTCTGCTGGATTCTTGTTAATCATGCGAGCGGTAATTGCAATTTTTAGCGAACGTTAATTCACTTTATTCCAGAGAAAATATGGTTGGTAGAAAACTAGTATTAATACTGATATTAATACTTGAGATTAATGTTTGCTCTAAAACTTATTATTCGAAAAATTGTCAATTTTTTCTTAATTCATTCTTTTACATTTACTTTATACTGTGTATTCGATTTATGATTTCTACTGGTATCCGTGAACATAACAAGCAAATTTAATATTTTTACCTAAGAAAGGACAATAAGAACGTCCTGAGCTCCGTGTTCAATTTCAGGGTTTATAATTGGTATCGTGTTCGAGATCCCGTCGGAACTTAGACCTACGACGAAATGCATTCCAACGTCAAGGATAACACATGGGAACTCGTAAAATGTAATTTGTTCCTCAATCATCCTGATCTGTTCAATGTTGTCGTGACACTTTTTACAATTCCCGCAAGAAGAGATAACGTTTTGTTTACCGGTGCGAAATTAATGGGTCCACTTTGTCGGTGTTCTTCACCGAAATTGCCAACGAAGGCTCGTTTAATCGAAACGTCCTCGAACTCCGGTTAACTTGACAATTTTCCAAATACCCCGAGGTCGTATTGACAATCAAATCGAATTTATTTTAACGATAACGTTATCGTAGGTGTACTTTAAATAATTGACTCGCTATCTGCTTCGTTAATCTTGTTACTTTTTTCAATCAATTATACGGTTTTACCGATGTTTGTGATTGATAATAAAATTTAATGCCTTGCTCGTTAACGTTATTGTTATGGTCGGGTCGATTGATGTCTGCGGGATATAGTTCGTTTACAAGTACGCGAAGGAATTAAGACAAATAAGAAGAGTAGAAATGTTAAGCATTGCATTTGAGAATTCTTGATTATGCAAATTATAGCTTGTAGTAAACTTTCGAACTTGATCATAGTGCAATGATTTAAGCTTGATGCGTGTCACCTGTAATGTGCGTCATGAGCGTGTCACGACGTTCGAAGAGTTAGGTTATGTTTGGTTAGGTTAAAAGTCAAATCAAATGGAAATTATGAGTCGAAGGGTTAAACCACTTGCAATAATAAAAATTATGTTTTTGAAATTGTATTTTACTTTATTTTTTATAATTATATAATACTTATTATAAAAGTAATATACTTCATGTAAATACATATATTTATACTTATGGACAAAAATTAAGAAAACGATTATTAATTTATTATAACATATTATAAGCTTCTATTAGAAATATAAGATTTTCTAATAGAAATATAAGATGTCACATAAAAACGTATACTAAATCAAATTTATTCTTTAGTGAAATAATTCCTTACATGATTATTTAATACATCAAATGTTTTATCTTATTTCTACATGACTTATCTAGTTTCTATTATGCTACACGATACATAACATACTATTGTCTTCACAGTATAATGGTGACCCGGCGATATAACGCGTGGCGATATAAAATTGACCCTCCTCAAAGATACTAGTTACACGAATATACGTAGTAAATCATGTTCCACCGTTTTTTCGTTGAAAGATGCATTTTAACGTACTTTCTCTACGTAGATTTCTATACCCCTGTTACAGAACCAAAGTTCAACCTCCTCTATTTCACTGAAAAAATGTCAAACCATGACTTATGACTATGTGTTGGAAAGGGTAACAATACTTGATTGTGATATTAACGTGAATGCTAATTCTTTGACATTTCATAGGTCGTTAAAAACGAAGAAAAACCGTATTTTTTTAAGTTCTTTAAAAGTTTTTAGGCTGAAGTGTTTAAAAAGCATGGCACGACATTTTTGCTTTCAAGTTCAAATCATTCGAATGTGCAAAAAGTGACCGTTGTTTATAGGAATGTTATTTAATTGGCGATTCTTTTTATCGAGTTTTTCTGCACTTAAGATCATTTCTTTGAAATTCCGTTCTGAACTTATATATCTTGTATTTTTGAATCATCATCTTGATACGCTGATTTGCATAATTGACAGAAAAGTTTCCAATTAGTCTAGGTACTTTTTGTTATCTTCCTTGATTTTTAAATATTTTCATATATTTATAAAAGTCAAAATCATACAAATTTTATTTAACAAAATTAAATAGCATTCAGAATTCCATCAATCCGTGAATTATTTTATTAAACAATGTACTTTGAAACTAACGTTATCTTTCAAAATATTTGATCTCTTTCATCTAGCCATAAATTCTGCAACCTTGTACATTTACAGCAATTACCAGCGTGTTATTATCTTATGACAAGACTTCATTCGAGCCATTAATCATCATTCGAAGTGCGTTGATTTTCATCTTCCCTCAGAAATAACTTTCTTGTTGTATCACATGTTCATTTGTCCCAGAAAAAATTAGAATCAAGGCTCCGATACAATTTACAAGCCGCGCTCTGCGTATCAATCATATTTTTTAGTTCTCTTCAAGGCTTAACTCTCCCTCAAACGAATCCCTAAATATTAAATCAAATTTATTTGAAAAATGTAGATGACAGAATAGGTGACAAAAGATATTTTTATTTGCGTTAGAAGAGTCATCATTCATCATATCTTTTATCAAACATATTTTATGTATGTCTTCGAAAAAATATATGTTGCATATGTAAAATATTCACAGATTTCTGAATAACTGATGTCAATTTTTATTTTCTTAATTTACTAAGAAATTTTGTTATATTTTGAATATTACATATTCTCAAATTAAATATAATTTCCTCGCAATATACTACAATTTACTTACAATTATTAAACTAGATTTATATAAAAATTATAAAAATTATACTAAGTTATAAGTATGAAAGCTAATTTTAATACAAAACTATAAATACAAAATTGACCCCATGCATCATAAGTCCAGCACAATATTCAGATTCCATCCAGAACGTAGCAGCGTGTATCGCTTCTGGAAATTTCAGACACATGTAATGTTTCCATAATACATAACTGTACGCCCGATTCAGAAGATTTATGGATCGTATGCAGAATTTATAAAATCATTTAAAAATACACTATCGATGGTCTCATACCATCACGTACATACATCGCGATCTTCAAAAACCATTGTCCAAAAGAATATTTAGTACTCATTGTTTTGGGGACATCATAAATCTGATCCTCGTAATTTTGCTAACATTTGTCTTCCTGCCTTTTTAACTTTCAAATTTTTCGACGGTGTTATTTTTGGATTTATGGAGACTTTATTTCAATTCAAGATATAACTTTTATTTTAACTTTGAATGCATGTTAAAGATCGATTAACATAAATACACAAGTACTTGCAGTATTTTTATGTCAAATATCAAATTTTATGACAGATATAGGAGTTTTTGAATTCATCTAAATTAGCAAATATCCTGAAATTAATTTGATTAATTTATTAATCAATAATTAACAGATATTCTGATTAATTTAATTCTGAATATTTAATACGTATAATGAATAAATATTTGAACATACAATACAGTAAAAATTCAATACATGCAATATTTAACACACACAGTAAATAAATATTTAAGCACACAATACAGTAAATATTTAGTACATGCAGTGTGTATTTAAATATTCATAAAATATATTTAATACATAATACATACAATAAATATTTAAACATACATAAAATATTTTACACATAATACATACAGCAAATATATTAAATATTTAATAATATCATTTGTGTGGTTATATGGCAATTTAGATTTTATTTTATTTCTAAAGAAAAACTTCACATTTTTAATTTTTGTATGTCTTCATATTTTGATATCAATTGATTCAAAGCAAAATTAAATTCGATAAAGAATATTGTTTTTAAAGATGCCATTTATAACATACCTTTTAAAAATATCATTTATAACATTGTTTTTAAAAATATCATTTATAACATACTTTTTAAAAATATCATTTGTAACATACTTTTTAAAAATATCATTTATAACATACTTTTTCAAAATATCATTTGTAATATACTTTTTAAAAATATCATTTGTAACATTGTTTTTAAAAATATCATTTGTAATATACTTTTTAAAAATATCATTTATGACATTGTTTTTAAAAATATCATTTATAACATACTTTTTAAAAATATCATTTGTAACATACTTTTTAAAAATATCATTTATAATATACTTTTTAAAGATGTCATTCATAACACACTTTTTAAGATTCGTTATTTATAGCACATTTGTTACTCATAAAATAAAAGGAACGAAGGAAAACGTCATTCTCATAAATAGTTAAGCTTCCAAGTGTTCCTCCAGCAAAGGGTCTTCAAGCGCCAACTCCTGGGTTGACATCGGTATTCACCGGCGTTTCAAATAAAATTCAATCGGGAATCTAAAGATTTAGTAAGGTTTAAAATTTATATCAGACACACATTGGCTACCTGAATATCCGCGACTATAAAAAAATAAACATCCAAGAGTTTGATTTACGTAAACGCAATAAACGTATGCATTCTTTTTCGCGTTTTCGGGATTTTTTCTTTATCGCCTCCCGCCCGATTCGGCTACCGGTCACCACGATGGAACGTGATCCTATAACTTCTTTTATCTCATAACCGAAGTCCAGCTAAGTAAAAGAACGATGGAATCAGGGACTGCTTGCTGGGAATCATTTTTAATAAAAGATACTTCTGCTGTTTGATCACGTTCTATAAACTGCGAAACTTCGTTCTCAAAAGAAAAAATTCAGAGAAGAACAAAATCGATTCTTTTGGTAAATTGTAGTTTCAGAAATATTCACTTCAGTCATTTGTCAAGTGATTCTTTTAGAAACTTCATATGAGAATTTATACTGAATGATTCCCTAATTTGTCTAAAAATTTAAATATTGTTGGATGTCACAATATATGGATTATTAATCATTAGCCGGATAAAATCAGAAATTACAATATGGAATTTAGGAAAGTAGTAAATTATTACAAATCTAAATTGCAAAGTAGAAGAATTATGAAATCTTCAAATCTCTAAATTTCCCAATTTCCAAAATTATAAATTTCTGAATTCCCAAATTTTCAAATTTCCAAATCCCCAAATCTCCAAATCCTTAAATTCCCAAATCACTCTACAAACATACCATATGTTTTGCCCCGCATAAATATTAACGTTGAAGCAATAATTATTTAGTTCTACTTGATGCATTTGTTGCAATCATTGTTTAAAAGGTCAGGTTAGGTTCAATTTATTATAGTCCACAATTAAAATCACTTTACAGTTTCCTTTGTTTTCTATGAGTATAATACAAAACATTTCACATTTCAATTTTTCTTATTTGTCTTAAACTTGAAGCAATAATTATTTAGATCTATCTGATGCGTCTGTTGAAGTCATACTTCAAGATGTTAGGTTACGTTCAATTCATTATCGTCCAGAACTAAAATCACTTTACAATTTCGTTCGTTTTCTATGAATATAATGCAAAACATTTAACACTTCAATTTTTCTTATTTGTCTTAACATTGTAGCTATAATTATTTAGCACTACCTCACGCATCTGTTAAAATCATAGTTTGAGAGGTTATGTTAGCTTCAATTTATTATCGTTCACAACTAAAACCATTTTACACTTTCCTTTGTTTTTTATACGTATAATACAAAACATTTCACATTTCAATTTTTCTTATTTGTCTTAAACTTGAAGCAATAATTATTTAGCTCTATCTGACGCGTCTGTGGAAGTCATACTTCAAGAGGATAGGTTATGTTCAATTTATTATCGCTCACAATTAAAATCACTTTACAGTTTGCTTTGTCTTTTATAAGTATAATACAAAACATTTAACATTTCAACTTTTCTTATTTGTCTTAAACTTGAAGCAATAATTATTTACTTCTATCTGACGCGTCTGTGGAAGTCATACTTCAAGAGGTTAGATTAACTTCAATTTATTATCGTCCATAACTAAAATCACTTTACAGTTGCCTTTGTCTACAAGTAAAATTTGTCCATAGATCCGTATTTCAGTGTCACCACAAAATGTAGGAGTCAAGGATTCGAAGTGTTTCAAATCGTATTAAAGTCATGGTCACAGCAAGAGAACCGATAATACGCATTAGCGGATTCGATACGAGGAAAAGAATGCCTTGTTAAACTCATATTTGCAAACTCATCGTCTGAATCATCCAGCCATAGCCTACCGCAACTTCGGAGCCTCGTGCAGAAATCCTTTAATTATTTAATTTCGATCGTAATCGAGTGAAAGTGTCGAATCGAGTCTCTGATGATTTCATTCACGATTTCGCACGCAACCATGATTAACCGGGAATTTCATTTCAATAATTTACGGTAGCTGTGTTTTGTAAACGGTTATCGAACCGATTATCGCTGATTACTGCGATTGCAAGTTTTATTTTTGCAATTATCGAAATTCGTTTGAAATTAAGATTTGAATTAAAATCTATTTTCGTAGGGAAAATGATATCATTAGTTTTTTTTATATCTTATTGGTTTTATTTTTTTTTTTCTTTGTTAAGTTGTATTGTTTTATTAATTTCTTGTTAAAAATTAAAATAATCTTATAAAACATTGTAGACATTAAATAATATCTACCTTAATTTTAAATTATTTTTTCTTGCAATGTAATAAATAATTCTGTAGATAAAAAAAAGTATGATGTTTTTTATTGTGAATTTAATACAAAAGATTTGTATCTCCGAACCATTAATACACATTAATTTATCATTAAAATATTACATTGAACTAATTAATCCGATTCACAAAAAGTAGCTTGAGAATCCAAGCACGGAATAATAAATCGATTTCCTAATCCGGTTGATTCATGGACCAAGAAAAGGCCGGTTAATCCATTTGAAATTCGACGTAGTAGAAGGTCGTCCGAGTTCAACTGAAAATTAATGACAAATTAAAGACTGAGAATTCATCTGACGATTACAGAAGTTGCGTTAGACTTTGAATAAGTGACGTAAGAAATTCCGTTTCGGGTCGTCGGTATTTGACGTCACAAGGACAGGGAGTTGGAAAAATAGTTTGCTAAAAACGTTAGTATACTCGCGATGCTGAATAACCGTACTTCCGCTTTTACCGCAATCGACGTTGGGTGCAAAAGAGTTATGAGAAAATGATCTGTTGGGAGATACTCGATTATTGATCGTGATTCACGTACTTTGTTAACTGTTACGATCAAAGTACACTGATCGAATGATTAAATGCAAGTGATACTGAAACACAAATGATTTGTACATTCAAATGATTTGAACAGAGTCATACGATTTGAAGTCAGACACAAATAATTCGAAGTCAGACGTAAATGATTTGATCATAAAATGAAAATCCATCTCAGAAATGAAAAATAATACAAACTATCCTTGGATGCAAATAGATCTGTAAGAATACATTCACTCATAGACTTGTAATTGCTTTAATCGCCATGTTAGTGATTAGGTTAGGAACGTGACTTAGGTTAGGAAAGATGTGAATGAAATCTCACGATAATTTATCCACGTGCTCACAACTTTTTATCGTGAAATTCGATCACGATGCAAATCTTACTTTACTTTTTATTACGACTCTGATTGATAATATATTGGGTAGTTTAAAATGTTATTTGGTTATGTCAGTTCATTGATCACTTCAATTTTTTGCTTGTACGAATGTTCATATTTTATTGCATGCTTTTCGTTAATTTGAGAAAACATTCACTGTTTTTCTTTTTTGAGACATCTTTCAAATTTTATTTAATAATTCACTTATCAATTTTTGTAATTATTGTCATTCACCTAAAATAATCTCTGAAATAAAATAACTTTACTATTAAATTATTTACTATTAACTTTGTTGTTCATTTAGTACTTCAATTATAACTTTTTATTCGAACTTGTACATTTCAAAGTTTTGCGCAATGTTATTAATTTTCAAGATCACTGAAATCTTAACCTGAAACCATAATAACCCAAAAAGATATTTGCTTCATTTTCGTCCATTTAAAACCCACCTAATATCTGAACCTAAAGCCCTAAAACCTGAACCAGATATCCAAAAAATATCGAACGAATGCTTTCCAATCGTCACAGAAGGGTTTCGGCAGTAAATGTGAGGCTACCTTAAACTTCACCTAAGAGCCAAGGATTTCTTTCTCCTTTTTATTCCGCTCGTTCTGCATAATTAATTGGCGGGCCAAATTCAGCCCGAGGGAAACAGTGGCCCCCCGGTTTAGTCTCTGGTTTTCGTTGTTTTCGCCAGACGACGCACGTAAGACGGTAGCATGCTCGAACCACAGATTGACATTAAGATTGGATGGTGATATTTATAATGAAAGAAAACCGGCCGTGTACACGGGTCCCTGGGCCGTGGATGCACATTACGGTCATCGTTTCGTGTGAAATATGGCTTGGGTTATTATCCTGCCAATGAAATTTGATATCTTATCCACTGTACAAAACACTGCTTACGTATGTATAATGCGGTGATCGAACGTTTACGGAATAGTACATCAAATAAGATACCATCTAATTACTTTCCCTCTTCGGATTCAAGGAAATGCGTTATGGAGATTGGAAATTCGGAATGCGCCATTTTGTGCACGCCGCGATTTAGATGTCATGTAGTGGCGCGTGAGGTCGACCTAGAGTAAAAGAAGGTCAATCTTATGAACTTTAATACTGTTTTTTAAACTTTGAAATTATTAAATAATTCAACTATAATCATTTGAAGTATTGAAACTACAATACTGTAGAAGTTTAATGTATTTAAATTTGCGGTCTATGAAATTTAAAAATGTTATGAGTTCCAAACAACTTCAATAAAGAAATCATAATTAAATAGCAAAGAGAATAAAACTTCCGACTATTTAACTTGCTGATGTTATTATAAACAGCAATGGATTCCGTTTGTTTATTTAATTAGTTAAAAGGTATTAATTGTATCTGTGTTTAATAATAGCAGTCAAATTCGGTATATTTACAGAGGTGTGTTTTATTGAAACACAGAGTATATTGGCAACTGACAAAGAATTTTTCACTTCGTATCCTTCGAGGACGAATTAGATAACAAATCACGCACCACACGTACAAAACAATTTACCAAAAATGTTCATTTGTTACATCAGTACTTAGGAATGCTACAAGTAATTTGCATCATATAATAACAAATGTTTTCGGAGCACAACAAAATATTAGTAAATGTAAATAGTGAACGGGTCATCTGACAAGCATTTACGACGTCACAAAGCAGAAAACAAAGTGAGAAGAAACCGAAAAAAGTAACTAGTCTCGCCGTAGAAAATTGCTATCAAAATAAAGCTCTAAATCTAAAGTTCTACTACCTAACATGACAAGAATTCCTTTTACAACTGGACGAACTTTTAAATTCCGAAACTGAGGAATCTTGATACTTACAGATACCAAATTTATCGATATTCATATTTTCTTGTTTGGATATTTGACCGTATACAAATTCTCAAATGTTTTATTCTTTCGGTTTTTAAATTTATTGTTTCTAAATAACGGTTTTGGGAATCGTTTAATTTATTATGGGAAGAGTTCGAAAATTTTGGTGTTGAGATATTGTGTTACATGTGATAAATTGATTAATTGATAAATTCATTTATTGATGCATTGATCAATTCATGAATTAATGAATTCATGAACGGATGAACTAACGAATTGATAAATCAATAAATTGTTAAGGTAATGAATTCATGAATTGATAAATTATTGAACTGATGTATGTTTTAATGAATTGATGAATTAATGAATTATTGAATTATTGAATTACTGAATTGTTGTATTGTTGTATTGATGCATTGATGAATTGGTGAATTGATAAAGTGACGAGTTGATAAATTAGTAAATTATTAAAGTGATGAATTGATAAATTATCAAATTGATGAATTGATGAATTGATGAATTGATGAATTGATGAATTGATGAATCGAGGAATTGATGAATTGATGAATTGATGAATTGATAAATTTCTGAATTTGTGAATTGATGAATCGATGAACTGATGAATTGATAAATTGATATATTGATAAATTGATAAATTTCTGAATTTGTGAATTGATGAATTGGTAAGTTGGTGTATTGGTGAATTATTGAATTGGTGAATTGGTGAATTGGTGAATTGGTGAATTGGTGAATTGATGAATTGATGAATTGGTGAATTGATAAATTGATAAATGGATAAATTGCTATACTGATAAATTAAAAAACTGAAAAATTGTCGTAATGAAAAATTCAAAAGTTTACAAATCCAGAAAATGGACTTAGTTATATGTATAGGTATATAAGTATACTAATTTATAAATTTCAATTTTGATATTAATAATTCAGAAACATCCATGTTCATCAATTCTCCAATTTTTTATTTACAAATTTTCAACTACATTTTCACATATTTTAATTCAAGAAGTAATCACATTCAAATGTCCAAATTTACCATTTTATAAATTCGTCCTCAAAATAATTTCCTTTATTACAATCAGCTTTCTTTTAACTTTTGAACTTGACTGTGATGCAATCAAAACTGTTCCTCGTTCTAAAACGACGTTCGCAGAATCAGTAAAAAGCAGGGAGCATACAATAGAAAAGTGGGCCACGTTCGAGCACATTATGCAAATCGAGCACGAACAACGGTGCCGTGTTCCCAGCAACGTGACTTTGAAAAATCATCCGCGCCTCTGTATATCAGAAATCCGACCCGACAGAGGATTCCGGCGCTGTCGTCGGGATGTACAAGCACCGGTTGACCTTGCAAAAAATGCAGATCTCGAAGTGGCTCTTCTCAGCCGTAAAAAAGAACGATTTTAGAGGCAGGAACATCGTCTACGGAAAGTGGATCGCCGCGACGGTTTCCCAGTCTCTCGCCGGCATTATAGTTCGTCTGAGGTGTTAATTTTTCTGCGGCGACCGTCGCTACTCGGATAAAAAAATTCCTGGAATTCTGTCATCGTGTTTGCCAATTACTACAACAGCATTTTTTTGTTAACATATCTATCTCCGTGAGATATGACTCTGTTTTTCGCGATACATGTTATAATTTTAATCGTATGGAACTTTAATGAGGATTCTCACGAATTGAGACAATATTTGCCAAGTCCACATGAAATGAAACCTTGACCGAAGAACTTGTTAAATAAAAATAAACACACCGTGAGAATCAAAGCTATTCTATTTTTTGCGAAGATCGCTTTTTGATCACGGGTTGAATTAATTAACCGAAGAGAATTAACGTTTAGCACACTAACAGTAACTCAGAAACACGTGTTCATAAACTTGTCGCCGTGCAGAGGATAATTATTGTAAACGTTCGAGTAATTTCACGGAAATGAATTACCTCCGCAGCTACAAAGGCTTAGAATTTACTGCCCGGTGTTAATCGATCTCATTAATCATCATTCGATTTAAACACCTTTCACGTGTTAATTGAACGTCCGCATTTTTTGGCGCGTAAAATTGGTCGTATGATTGAAATTCAATTAAAGCGAATCAACCGTGAAAAATCCGGACGCGTTGAACAGCTGCAATGTTGTTGCAATTTAAAGTTGAAGGAACCACTTTTCCAATGTGCATCATGCGAGGTTACATGGTGACAAAATTATTTTCTTCCTCTTTTAGAGAGTTAACTTTTCATTTAATTCACTGGACTATTTGTTAAATTCATTAATTCTTGGTAATCCAGTAAAAGTTTTCTCTTGTTAATAATTCCTTAAATCTATTATTAATGTTAGTGTGTTTAGAAGATCGATTTCAAATAATTTTGGCATAGAGAGAAGTAATTATGATTACATTTTAGAAGAGAAATAATTATGTTAACCTACGTTAATTAATAACATGGAAATAGTAGAATAATTACGTAAAATAATTACACAAAAAGAATGTTTATCACCTCAAGAAACATTTTTCCTACACAGTATTTATAAATAACGAAGTTTCGAACCTAATTTACCGACACCCAGTATAGATCCAAGCAAAGCAGAAGTCTATAATGTAAAGCATGTTCCATTATCTCCGAACACGAAACTTATTCCAAAATGCACTTGTTTCTCCAGATTAAATTATGCTTACACCGTTTTATTCGAATCCTTGATTCGATCTGACACTTCAAATGAACCAGTCTGTACATTCATCTGACAAGATAACAAGCAACATCGAGTAGATACATGTCTTCTCTGAAAAATGATCCGTCACTTTTTGTTCCCGTAAAATTAATCGTTAACATAAGGATGAGTGAAAGACATCAGAACAAATTAATTTTTCAAATATTCCTTCGCCTGATTTAAATAGCTAATTGTTCCGGTTGCAAGGTTCTCCAAAAAATGATTAATCTACTCAGATTTTAGTGGTGAGGCAGTAGCTGTAGTTGAAGTAGATAATTTTTGGTGGATATTTGTGATTATTTTGTGAACGATGAATTTATATTTTATTGCAAAGATATGATGTGTATATGTGTATTTATGGAAACATATATTTTACATATGTTAATATAAACATATATGCATAGACATAGACATATACGTATGTTTGTACATGCATATATTTATTTATAAATATGCATTTATATGTTACTTTACATGTACGTTTTATACTGACGTTATATGTATACATATGTATACATGCACATATGCACACATGCATACGTGTATACATGTATGTATATCCATTTACATCTATATATAATAATAAAATAAATTGGACTTCATAATTCGTCAATTAAGTATGAAATTTTTAATGATAGAAAATAAACTGCAAAGAAAATGTGAGAAACGCAGGTAAATTACATATCTTCATACCAGATATCTACATATGTATACATGTGTGTACACATACATCACAATGTTAAAATCTTAAGATGGCCTCAACTGGTACATTAACCCTAACCTGAAATATTTAGTACAACGTCCCTGACAATCAAAGCATTGTCCCTTAATTAAATAAAACAGTGTTCGTCCATAAACACATCATAACCAAGAAAGCATAAAGATACACAAAATTCGTAGCGCAACAGTAAGCTACAAGAATAACCTTGTTCCTTCGATTAAGATTTTTATACGAAATAAATTCCGTGACACGGGAAAGAACGTGTTAAACGATTCCTCATTTCCTCGATATCGATTGGAAGGCACGAAAACGCGTTATGTTTGCGTTTTATAATATGACGCTGACATGGGGACATTATTCATACGTTATCGTTCGACGTTCCGGCGATTTCCTGTCGAGATTGTCAATACTTGTCGCGCGCAAAATGGCTCCCAAATGATACTTAAGCGAGCACGTTCGCATCCGACGAGCAAAAATACGTAAATCGACGCGTGTTTTTACTGTGACAGCCCATCTGATTAAAGCGTACGTATCACGAGTTTTGCATGGAAATCAAGTCGCGTGAGGCCGATGCGACCATCGTCCAAGAAAATCAACGCGATTATAAATATCTGGTACCAAGTTCTGGTACTTTCCGAATACGACGGGCAAATACTCCGATGAACTATGGCACCATTTGTTTTCAGAAGTTTGCTCAAGTATGGTTGATATTATACCTGCAGTGGTGCTGATCAAGTGGAGTACAACTGGGCACCAGGTTTATTTTACGGACTTAAAATAAACCGAAGTTTGAATAAAATTTCTTTATTTTACTTTAAATAGCATAGTTAAAATAAATTTACATAAATAAAAATATAGCTAATTGTTGTAAAATTGGTACAGAATTGTTAGAAATATTCATCTCGTAATTATATCACATTGTAAATAATTTTTTATGGATTACTTCAATACTAAAATTTCTAACCTCACAAATATAAAACTGTTCCTATCTTTATCATAGTATGATCAAACATGGATCAAAACCTCCCACACGTTCAATTTTATAATTTTTACAAAATGAAAACGTAGAAAATAAAATGGAACCCATATTTGACTACCATTTCTTATTAATGTATCGATGCATGTTAATTTCCTATTAATGTATGCTAATTTTCTTGTGTAAATATTAATCTAAAATTTATAACAGAAAAGGTGTACGAAAATACAAAGAATAAAGAGATGTCAAGAAATGAACACTATGGTGAGTTTAATGGCGACAAGAGAACGACTTGTCGTATAGGTTTGTCGACCATTTGTACATCTCCAACCTGAGTCGGACAAGACTCGACTCGCTGAATATTCATGAGCCTGGCTTTTCGTAAACTCTTAGCTGAACTTTCTCGTATAATCGGCTGCGTTGAATTTTCATACAAACGTTTTGATTCGAAACACAGACCGAATTAATTTCGATCGGGATTCTAGATTTCGCGTGACTGTCGATACATTTGCGAGATGTCCTTGCCCGCAAACGACCTGCAATTCGTTCGGACATGTTATGTCGTGTAAAACGTTATCGGCGAATTTAAAAGAAAAATTCGACTTTGCAAATATTTTCTTCCTGTGCTATTAGTTATAAGTCAACGTTGAACTTCCTGAATCTTAACAAATATGGCGTACGTTAATGTAATATTAACAAATATTAAAAACTGAATTTACTTCGAAAAGTGATGTGAAATAAATATCGAACATCAATTGCACTAAACTGGTTTAAATGCACAAAAATCAAGGAAACGTTAAATACAAAGACTTGCAATCGAAAAGATTGCACCCTTTGAATGTGTACTTATCTCACCGTTTATGCGGCTTCGTGTGTAATTGTCCTTGTAATGCATGCTAAAGAGGCTTACATGCATACTGGACATTTATCGAATCACCAAACGCGAATTATACCTGTACGTATATCAATTACGCCGTATCGGCAAAAGAAAAGGCGAAAGTGATAATAATATCGCGGAGCCGTTGAATGTCACACTTTAAATATTCATTAAATCTTCGTGAAGCCTTGGAAAAATTGTTTGAATCGATCATAATAAACGGGACTATTCGTATAATTGCGTATTCAAAAAAAGGTTTGTAACCTAATAAATCGCAGTTATTTTTCTATACTATAGTAGGATCAGTAGTTACGGGGTGGTTCCAAAGCTTTTCGGATGGTGGCGAACCTTATGTGCAATATGTAGACACACATGCATTGCTAATGTTTTTTGCATATTTAATTTGGTGATATCTTTTGTTACTTTACTAGTTCTATATAATTTTTGCTAGTTAACTTATTATATGCATATGATTTTCTTTATTTTTCTATTCTATATTATTTTTATTATTTTGGTAGTCATTTGCTTATTATATACTATTTTTGTCATCTTGCTTATTATATATCATTTTTGTTATTTTTATCATTTTATATTATTTTTGTTATTTTACTTGTTATATACCTATTATTTTTGTTATCTTGCTTATTCTATATTATTTTTGTTATCTTGCTTATTCTATATTATTTTTGTTATTTTGCTGTTCTATATTATTTTTGTTATTTTGCTTGTTATACATATATTATTTTTGTTATCTCGCTTTTTATATATCATTTTTGTTATTTTGATCATTTTTTTATTATTTTTGTTATTTTGCACATTTTATATTATTTTTGTTATTTTGCTGTTATATTATTTTTATTATTTTGCTGTTCTATATTATTTTTTTTATTTTGCTTGTTATATATTATTTATGTTATCTTGCTTATTATATATCATTTTTGTTATTTTGTACATTTTATGTTATTTCTGCTATTTTGCTGTTATATATTACTTTTATTATTTTGCTGTTTTATATTATTTTTGTTATTTTGCTTATTATATATTATTTTTATTATCTTGCTTATTATATATTCTTTTTATTATGTTGCTTAGTATATGTTCTTTCTGTTATGTTGCCTATTATGTATCATTTTTGTTATCTTGCTTATTATACATTATTTTTATTATCTAGCTTATTATATATTCTTTTTGATATGTTGCTTATTATATATCATTTTTGTTAACTTGCTTATTATACATTATTTTTATTATCTAGCTTATTATATATTCTTTTTGATATGTTGCTTATTATATATCATTTTTGTTAACTAGCTTATTATACATTATTTTTATTATCTTGCTTATTATATATTCTTTTTATTATGTTGCTTATTATATATCATTTTTGTTAACTTGCTTATTATACATTATTTTTATTATGTTCCTTATTATATATTCTTTTTTTATGCTGCTTATTATATATCATTTTTGTTATCTTGATTATTATATATCATTTTTCAAATCTTGCTTATTATACGCTATTTTTATTAATTTGTTTTTGTATACTATTTTTATAATATCCTTCACTGTGTCTCATTTCCTTTTCTCCATTCCACATCACGCAACAAGAACATCCCACCAAAATTAATTCATTAATAATATTTAACAAGGTCCCAACTCGGACACCTTAACACATTCATAAAATCTTCAACGGCAACATCATTTTCAGCCGGCTAACAATCGTTAAATACTATCTTTCGCGCGCATCTGGATCATTAAATGGAGTTGATTAACATCCTCTCAGACAAAAGGCGTACGTTGAATCACAGGTGCAATATCTGGCCGGGAATCGTGCAAACCGGCGCGAACAATAATTGGTTCCCGATTATGATATAGAGGACTAAATAATTTTGTTAAACCGGTTACGGTGCACGGCAATGCCATGATTCATCCTTGATTCAAGAGCCAAACGCACGATAATTGTAGCTGTGCCTCGGTATTATCATCGGTGGAACGAAGATAACAGCCAATCAGACTGAAATTCTTGTTATTTATACGGGGCCCGTATGTAAGTAATGTCGTCGATACGGCGAATCCGTGAATGCAGATTGTTTCGTTACCTCGGGAACAAACGGGGCTTGATTCGATGCAATTTGGAGCGATTGTGATGCCAGCTTGATTCGAAGCCATGTGTCTTTCGCATGAATTGATGGCCAGGACAAACTCGATAGAAAGAATGCTTCCAAGAGCACTGAGACGCTTCGGGGGGCACGAAGAAATTGCAGATAAGAAAGAAATAGGAGATGTAGATGTCAACGAGATGGACCCAAAGAAGCTCTACCGTGAACACTTCTAGTTTTATTTCGGCAAATAAGAATAATGACAACTGCTGAACGCAATTCTATCTCACTCTCGAGACTGCCTGTCATTGTTTTTGGCGTAATTGGTGTGCGAGCACGAGAGCCAATATACCGCCGAAAATACGTGTGAGGCGTCCATTTTTCTATTCTGACCAATTGGAGTCGCAGCTATTTGGGGACAGCGATTTGGGAATATACCGATTTGGGGACGTAACGATTTGGGGATGTAACGATTTGAGGATGTAGGAATTTGGGGATATAGCGATTTGCGGCTGAAGCAATTTGGGTATGTAAAAATTTGGGAATATAGGGATTTGGGAATGGAGGGATTTTTCTATTCTGATCCAGTGGAGTCGCAGCTATTTGGGGATGCAGCGATTTGGGAATATACCGAGTTGGGGACGTAACGATTTGGGGATGTAACGATTTGAGGATGTAGGAATTTGGGGATGTAGAGATTTCGGGATGTAGAGATTTGGGGATGTAGGGATTTGGGAATGTAGAAATTTGAAAACGTTGGAATTTGCAAATATAGAAATTTGGGGATGTAGGAATGTGGGAATGCAGAAATTTGTAAATATAGGAATTTGGGGATGAATGAATTTGGAAATATAGGAATTTGGGGATGAATGAATTTGGAAATATAGGAATTTGGGGATGTAGGGATTTGGGAATGTAGAAATTTGAAAACGTTGGAATTTGTAAATATAGGAATTTGGAGATGTAGGAATGTGGGAATGTAGAAATTTGTAAATATAGGAATGTGGGAATGCAGAAATTTGTAAATATAGGAATTTGGGGATGTATGAATTTGGAAATATAGGAATTTGGGGATATGGGGATTTGGAAATGTAGAAATTTGAAAACGTTGGAATTTGCAAATATAGGAATTTCGAGATGTAGGAATGTGGGAATGTAGAAATTTGTAAATATAGGAATTTGGGGATGTATGAATTTGGAAATATAGGAATTTGGGGATATGGGGATTTGGAAATGTAGAAATTTGAAAACGTTGGAATTTGCAAATATAGGAATTTGGTGATGTAGGAATGTGGGAATGCAGAAATTTGTAAATATAGGAATGTGGGAATGTAGAAATTTGGAAATATAGGGATTTGGGAATGGAGGAATTTTTCTATTCCAACTCAGTGGAGTCGCAGCTATTTGAGAAATGTTATTACGAAATTTATTATATTCAAAAAATAACCTAATACTTGATTCAGACATTTAATCATTTTTTTTGTGCATGTTTATATTTCAGTTTATGCAGGAAGGTAGAATAAGTAATCTATAGCAAGGTGCACGAATGTTTCCTTCAGTTGTAGCAAGGTGACGTTACGTTACAGTGAGTTAACGTTATTCGTGGGTGGAGAATTCCATCGGAGTCTGCAATTTTTATATTAGCTACAAATCGTTTGAAATCATTCGAATTTTTCGAGGAAAAGAATTTAAAGAAACTGTTTATAGAAATATTCGCAAGTCGATAGAAAAGGAGACGACAATATCGATGATAAATAGCAGACGTGGGCACTAAGTTGAATTTTTTGAAGAAAATTTGCAATTCCTTAGTTGTAATAAATTCAAACTACTTGCGAAGGTTTTGAAATTTCAAATTTATTTAAAATACGGTGATTGTATGCATTTCTCTTCTTTGTCCGATTTTCTCACTTTTTTATTCAAACTACGATTTTAGGAATTTTTTTGCAAGATACAAGCTTGATACAATTTCATGTTATTGAATATAAATTGATACAACGAAGAAATTTTCAAAAATGTCTACCATTGTACTCTGCTTCTTTCTATTGCTTTCGATTTCTTTATTTTCGGTTAAAATCAAGGTGGTTTCGACAGTATATTGTATGTAATGCAATCTGACACAAATTGACACAATTTAATACAATAAAGTTTGAAACATTTTTTAAAAATGAAAAAAATTTTGTTCTGCTATCGATACTGTCAGCCACCTTTTTACCGACTTAGAGCTATCTACACAAGTCTTTTCTTCATTTATTGTTAAAGTCAGGATGGTTTTAACATTTTTAACAGTTTGGATATTTTAACATTTTTAACATAAATACAATATGTCGTAAAATTAATACAAATTTGAACAAGCACTTGTACATACTTTCTGCTGTGTTAGTTGTTCCGTTTATCGTCAGATGGCACACAAGAAACGAATCCAAAATTAAAAAAAAAATTGCAAAAAGCATAGTATTTTACTATTTTATTCTCATTCATTTTTTGTAAATATAACATTTTATTCTGTTCACAAAATTTTACTTATGAAACAGAGAATACATCAGTAAATAACTATTCAAAGTTTTCAACTTGATTTCAACTAATACAATCATTGACAAAGTTCAGAAAGAATTAAATAAAATTATGTAATGTGCAAATCCACAAATTTCCATCTAACTTGTTCAAAAAATGGCACAATAAATATATTACTTAAAAATTTTGAAACCAAAGGGTTGTATAACTCACACAAGTCTCAGAGGATCACAAAAGTATTTTAAAAATAATAAATCAGAAAGAAAACCTTAATTTTCATATATGGCCATGTATGATCAATAAAATTGTATCAAATGTAATCGTCACTAATACAAATTCCTTCTATAAACCTTTACATTTGAAAACCATTTTAAAACCTCCATGATTGATTATCAGTACCGAATATCGTTCAAATAACAGTGTCTACCATAAAAACTAACTACTGCATGATCATCGTATCTTATATCTAATAATGGGGTCATTTACCTTCTGTCAGGAAAATGTTGGTGGAAAAAGCAACGAAAATGAGCAGTTCAGATTCAACAGGACGAATGCCGGACATTAATATCAAATTATGTCGTGTGTAACGTTGTTGCGTAAACGAAACAAGTCTAACGTTCCTTCGATGGACGAGCATTGAACTCTCTCGCGGCTATCATTCGATTGTAACGAAAACATCGTTCGCTTCAGTTACCTTGTTTATCATTCCATGAATACAAATTCCAGACTACTGTCCTTTCGTACTTTCACTGCAACGTTAGACGTCCTCGTGACGCATTTCGATCGACGACTTTAAATTGTGCGACCTTTTGAATGCCGAAGGAGACGCCATTGTGCGATGACGAGAATTGCAGAAAATAGCGAATTAAGGAATGTATGAAAGAATTTGCTATTTCAGATTTAAAGCTATTTAAATAGCAACTGGTAGTACCAGTTTAATTATTGATCATTCTTACAATTCTAATTCTAGCTTTTATTCTACTCAAATTAAAATAGTAGCAAATTAATTCAGCAGAAGTACATTTATTACTCAACGATGTGCTATTATTTCTTCGATTTTTACAGCTGTCAGAAATAAGTGACAACTATAAATGGGTTCAAAAGACAAAGGGTGATGTAAGACGAGTGCAACTTAAAAAGATATTTCTGTGAAAGCTATTTCTACAGAAATTGATTCTCACGAATCGAGCAGGTTGCAAGATCGCCACAGGAGTGTATCTCACTCTAAGCGTTATAATACCCTTAGTACTACGATAAATGTCAAGAAGTTCTCTTATATGATCGGGAAAGTTCTCGGTTAACCGGTCATTTGTAAGTACAGCAACACTTTGTACTGATTTCATTCTTAACTAGCACAAAATGTGTATGGACTTCACACATTACACTTATGACAACACATGTGTAAATACAAGCTAATTTTCTGTCACGTGATATACATTTACTCAGCCAGTTTTATATTACTAGTTTGTCTATTATTATGTTATTAGTTTGTTCATTTAAGTCACTCTTGCTTCTTCTATTTTTTATTCTGAGCTTGTACTTCCGTTTCCTCTTCCTTCTTTCCACCCTCTTTCTTCTCACCTTCACCTCTTCTGTTCTCTTCAGATGTATTTAATTATTCTAGTCGTTTTATACTATTTATATTTTATCTTCTGTCTTATTAATTCAAGTCATTTTCTTGTAAAACTTCAGCACCCATTTTTGTATAATTTTTATACTAAATCAATTAATTTCTTCAAATAATTTTTGTTCATAATTCAATTAATTTTTGTGAAGCATTTCTGTACCAAACTAGTTAAATTATGTGAAACATTTTTGTACCAAATTAGTTACATTTTGTGAATTATTTTTGTATTAAAACAATTTCTGTGAATCATTTCTGAACCACATCAATTAATTTTCATGACGAATCAATGAACTTTCATGACAAATAAATTTCTCTAATTTAGTAGCTCAATAATCTTCTTACCATGAGAATAAAAATTTCATTACTCATCGAAAGAATATCAATAAACATATCACTGACAGTTAATAACCTTTAAGCAGAAGGGTCATAAAGGACCCAAAGGTCGTAACAGTTAATTAAGTTTCCTGTATCGATCGTTGACAATCAGATATGTCAATTATCGGTTATAATATTTATTATAAAAACGACAAGACGTTTTACGATTTTAGTACCGAAACTTATTCCTTAAATTATTATTCTCTCAAAACCTCCCTGTGGTTTATGTTATTACTACGTCACTTATTCAAGTAATCGTACTATCATTGTGCACAGTGAGCAACATTCCAAGAACTTTTAAAGACAAAGGATCTGAACGGAATAATTAAAATAAACTGGCAATAATGAGCATGGAAGGTCTATATTCCAGCTTCGGTCAATAAAGTAGAAACATAACGAAGACACCACTCATTTTTGCAGACAATATTACACACGGTGTCCTTGTAAAAAATATTAATTCCCGAGAGGATCACCTTGCAAAACCGTGTTTCCACGAGAATCGTGTACGCACGTACATCAAGGGCTTCCCGTTGAATCTACACATGGCAATTATTGCACATCTGTCAGTCAAGAAACTTCACTTCCACCATTATCTTTATGTTTTACTCAAGTATCAAATTTTTGAATCTCTGAAGAGCTTCGTTTATTTACTAGACACGAGAATCACGAAAGAATTTAATATTATAATTTAGTGAATGTAAGATTTTTATGTTCATAATTAATAAGGGTGTAGTAACCTTGGGTGAATTTGAAAACTAAATTTTAATAGCGAAGTTCTTCACGTACTAGTGAATTCCACTTGTTTAATATTTTCATCAATTTCGTATGAAAACAATTTTTGTAATTTCGTATTTAAATTTATTTACTGAAATATTTGTTTAACTATCTAAAAAATTGTATTGAAAATATTTGTTCTACAATTGTCTTATTTATTTAATTGAAACAAAAGGTTCAAAAAATTGAAACTTCTAAAAATTAAAATAAATGTCTCAAAAATTTGTTGTAATTCAACTAATATTTGTTTGAAATCTTTCCTTGAGACTTGCATAAAATATTATTTCTGAATGAAAAACAAAATAGCTTGAACCTGAAAGTATTTTTTCTACAAATATCCAATTGTCTTATTCATTTCATTGCAACAAAAAATTTGTTGCTTAGAATATTCTTGAATGAAAAATGAAATAGCTTGAACTTGAAAATATTTTTTCTACAAATATCCAATTGTCTTATTCATTTCATTGAAACAAAAAAATTGAAGCTTGTAAAATAAATGTCTAAAAATCTTTCTTCGAAACATTTCCTTGAAACTTGTATAAAATATTATTCCCGAATGAAAAATGAAGTAGCCAGAACTTATAAATGTAAGCAATGTATCATCCACTAATTATTTCACATTGATATTAATTACAAATACGCGATGAAAAGTGAAACGAATTAATCAGTATTATGCCATATTAGCATTTAAGCGCCATTTACTTGAAATTCGTGTATGCTTTACGATTTTTAAAACGGCAATCATCAATCACCGTAGATACTTTTCTCGATGTAATAATTTATTCGAAGTTTTCCAACCGCAAGTTGTGTAACATCGCTCCGAAAACCGGAGACACGTCACGCTCGACGGTAAATGAAAATTGATGCCGTTGGAAAGAATGTTAGACGATGGTTTATCAAAATCTTCCGACAAGTGAAATTGTAATAGTAGATCGATGGATCATTATTTATGGAATCAGACATTAAGGAAAACGATATTTATGTATGATTCGTTTAAAGACTCGACTTTGAATTATCGGAAATAGATGTAGAAATGAAAAAAATTGACAATGTCTTGGTTTTATTAAAAAATTAATTTTACATTTTTTTCTGGCAATGTTATATTTTTGAGTAATGTTATATCTTTGAATAATTTTATATTTTCCAGTAAGGTTATACTGATTTCCATGAATCTTTGTTACAATGGTTGGAGTACGCCATTTGCATGAAAGTCCGCGCAGAAGCGGCAATATATCGAGAACCTTCTGCATTACAGTTGTGAAATACATTGAAGTCCGAAACTCCAAGTAGAAATTTACAAATAAAAATTTATATTGAAGGGTCAATAAAATAGATAACAATAAAAGTAAAAAAAAATTTTGATAAGAATTTTCATTAAAGAAAAATTATTCTTCTTTTTCAAATATTTTCACTCATCTAAAATTTGCAAGACTTGTTACAAAATTATTTAATTTATTAAATATTTTTGGAAATTATAAAATACAGGAACTGCGGGATACAGAAATGATTTCTCAAGGCACATAGAATCATTTATTAAAATGTTACTTATGGAAAGAGCTACGAACTTCTCCACTTTCTACCATCGCTTTTTTCAAAGTTCACTTTCTACTTCAAGAAGAAATTGATCAATGTCCTTTGTTTCTAATCTTCTTTTTATAATTTTTTCGATGCAATAAATGTTTATAAATCCTCTCTTCCTTGAGATACTTTTGTTCAAATTTCTCTTAATGCAAGAACTAAAAGCCTCATTATCTTACGCAATTCATTTCAAACTTTACTTTCTAATTTTGCTACGAAATTCTCACGTTTCTTGTTTCAATTTGTCTTTCTGTATCATAAATTAATTCTCATGCAGTTATGGATAGGATATGTGAAGATATAAGGACTGCACGTAAGGATATACTGCACACGTTCGTTTGGACGTTTATACGTGCTAATGAGTTAGTTATTTTAGATAAAATCACAAGTTAATGCAACTTTGAAAGAAAGAAAGTAGGCTCAAACTTTAGCTTATAATTAGGTTAAAGTTGTGTTGGACCTGTAGATGTGGGGTTTAAGTAATGTTGAAGATATACGAGCTTCAACTGATGGTGTACAGTAAGTTATACAAGGTTGAAATTATGGTGTAGTGTAAGTTATACAAGATTCAAATGACATTTAGTTATGCAAGGTTCAAATAATGACATACAGTAAGTTGTATAAAGTTCAAATTATGGTTTGGACTAAATTATACAAGGTTCAAATGATGAGGCAGAGAAAGTTATTCATGAAAGGTTGTAATGATGAGACACTAATGATATGGAGTTAGGTGTACAAGGTGTATGACGTTAGGAGTATGACGTGAGTTAGATATATAAGCTCCAATTGATGATGTGGAATTAGATATACAAGGTTCAAATGATGATATGGTTAGGTATACAAGGTTCAATTGATGCTATAAATCCATGCAAGGTTTAAATTATGATGTGATGTGATGTGGACACGTGAAGAGCTACACTAGATTCAAATGATGCTATAAATCCATGCAAGGTTTAAATTATGATGTGATGTGATGTGGACACGTGAAGAGTTACACTAGATTCAAATGGTGCTATAAATCCATGCAAGGTTTAAATTATGATGTGATGTGATGTGGACATGTTAAGAGTTACACAAGGTTCAAATGATGAGACAGAGTAAGTTATACAAGGTTCAAATGACGTAAAGTTATGCAAGGTTCAAATGAAGGTACAGAGTAAGTTATACAATGTTCAAATGAGAGTGTGGAGTTATGCAAGATTCCAATGATACCGTTCAGTTATACAAGGTTCAAATGATGAGGTAGGGTAAGTTATACAAGGCTCAAATGATGGCATAGAATAAGTTAGGCAAGGTTCAAACGAAGATGTAAAATTATGCAAGCTTCAAATAATACTGTAGAGTTATACAAAGTTTCATGACATAGAGTAAATGATACAAGTTCAAAGGATAGTACAAAGTCATAAAAACTATTCATTCATATGAAAATTCCTCAAATTTAAAATAAAAATTAAATCATCCACATATGAATGCCATGGAAGTCAAACACCCAGATACAAAAATATTTCCAATCACTGCGATATCTATACTTTGGATAAAAGTAACTACAAAGGGGTAGAATCAAAGCTGAAGAAACGTTAAATTGGGCGATTTTCTACCATGGTTTTCAAAGTCGTGTCGCGGTACGATGAACTCTCGTACTTAGATTGCGACGACGTTGAGGCGGTGGTCGGGCCCATGGGCGGGCCCCGCCGCTCCCGATGGGGGCCTATATAAGTTGACTCGCGGCCGTGGAAACGTGACTCTATAATACACAATCGCGTTTGCCTCATCAACGACCAGACATGTATCTTCCCGTGAGTATTCTTCACTTTTCCTCCTTTCGCCCATAAGTGTCCTCTTTCTTCCTGAGAGTATCAAGCATGGTTCCACTAATTGCTTTCGTTTAATCCATTACGTACTTTTCTGAAGATCATTCAGTATCTACTAAACTTCAGTAAACGAACGTGCACATTCTTGGCTATAGGCGCTTGCACTAAAAATTCATGAAGGTTAGGCTTGTGATTTAAGTACTCTAGAGAATAGCTGAAATTAACACTTAACGGATGGACTAAATTTGAGATTTCCTTTTTGACTGAGATGGATTACGACTTGTGGTTTGCTATAATTTTTATTGAGCTGCGTTAGTTTTTCGTTTTTATGTGCATTGGGGTTTTTAGTTATTCTTGTACTACACAGTGCTACTACCATTGCACAGTTTTGCTTTGTAGGTAGTATTTTTTTAGTAAATGTTATTTTAGAAATTACTAAATACTGTCAGATACTGTTAGATTACTGTTAGGTACACTTTACAAGGGTGAATATTTTACAAAATATAGTATTCTTCAGAAATGTTAGAGATGCGAATAAAGGATCTTGCAAAGTTTTACATAAAATGGCGCTGACTTAAAACCATGACACTTTAAAAGTACTATATTCTCGTTCATTTAATATTCTTAAAAAATTATCAAAAACTGGAAAACACAGAAGAAGAACGTATCCGTTAAGTGTTAACGGAGTGAAATTTTTGTGGTCACACTATAGCACAAATTATTAACAAGGTTATCTTTTAATTTCACTTTTCAACCTGATACTGTCTGCTACAGTGTTGCAGAAAAGGCAATTATGCAACGTGCTTCTCATACTTTATTGACAAACGAATCATTTGAATAGTAATACATTTTATTCTCTAATCCTTAACTATTAAAGATGTATCTATGAATACACACAGGAACAAAATTACCATAAAATTTCAATAATTAAATTTGTATAAACAAAGATTGCTGTACTAGATCAATGTTCTTCGATTTTTGGATAAGTACAAATTTTTACTTCTAAATTTGTTTAACATAGGCTTTGATTGTTTTACTAATAAGCGTATCTAATGATTTGCATCTTTAATCACTTATAAAGACACACAGAATGTTCGCGAATTAGAACGTGCTGATCTAGTCCTTTCTAATGCGTTTACAAAGGTATTTACTTCTCACCATTTGATGCATTTACTACCTAAATATGCAATTAACATTTAAGTTTTATAACCTTCAACTTTTTGTTTGTGTTTCACTTCTTTTTCGTTAAGTTTTTTTTTTTGATGAAAGCAAATTTTTCATGATGTAAAATAAATCTTTGTCAAATACTTACTTACTCGTGAACTTACGATATTTGCAATTTTATTTAATTTTCAGTGAAAAATGTATTTTCTTTTGTGGCAAGGAGTTGATAGAATAAACAAATTTTATTATTCGAGACAGTTGAATTTTTTTGTAAAGTATAATACTGGTGTGTAAAATTGATTAAAGGGTAACGAAGTAGAAAGCTGCATAAGAAAGTTACGAATACGTGACAGTGACCGTGAAAGTGCCAAAAAATTGTATTTCACAGTAGATTTCAATATACTGGCTGTCATACTAAATTTGGTAAAAATTTCATTACGTAGTATTTAGGTATTATTTTCACATACTTCAAATATAATTCTATAACTATTCTGTGACTTCAGATACTTACGACAAAAATTTTTAATTTCGAAAGTCAAATTTTTAATGATATGGATTATGGAATCTCGAAAATTGTCTAATAATAATAGGTAACAATTTTATAATAATTTTCAGCATGTGACTACTTGAAATACATGGCTGATAACAATAACAAGTACTAATAGTAACATCTCCTTTTAGAAATGTATTATAAACGCAAAATTTAATTTCGTAAAATTGTCATACAGATGAAAAACATATTCGTACATCTTATATCTGTGATTGATGATAGTATTTCTTATGATTCTTTCATTGAATCACACATACTTATCTCCACAATTCATATAATTTATATTCTCACACTAACCTAAAACATCCCTTTTATTTAACTTAAAAAATTCAATAACAAAATACACGAAAGAAATGAAAAATAAGAGTCGATCGATTACAGTCCTAATAAATGAAATTATTTCACCTCCCTTAAAGTTTTACCTCCACAAAATAATCATTTAGAAATCCTCAAAAACACACTTTCAAACTGAAAAGCAGAACCCACCGAAGACAAGTTAACACATTACCCAAGTAAAAACACAAACTAATTAAACCAAGTTTCCTTCATAATTTCATTTTAATTATAAAGATACATGCCACGCGCAAGATAATTATATTTCACGACAAGTGTGAGCCATTTCCTGGTTGAAAAGTGACTCAGTTACCAGGTTAAAGTAAAAGTGCATTTCAAGTAGCGATCTCGATTGTTTTTCATTCTGCACGAGGTTATTGGAAAGTGATTCGTGTGTGTGCCAACGATTTTATGCAAGCTTGTGTCACCAGGTGCTGTGTCTCTTGTTTTGCGTTGGCCTTGCGTTCGCCCAGCACAATCAATACGTGACCACGCCGGTGCCCATTTTGAAGCAAATCAACAAGTAAGTACCGTTTCGCTATCCTGGTTTCAACAGACGGATCGTGACAATGCCTCGAATGTTTCTTTTTTTTCGTGCTTTTATCGAGGGCAATTAATCGGGCGACTTGCAGGGAGCATACGAGGTCATGTGTGACGAAATACGATACATAGTTTGCTTAAGATACAATGAAATTTTTAAGTACAATTTTAGATAAAGGAGAATAACCTAAATAGTTGGGAACAAGTGGGATACAAGAAATTTTCTAATTTTGAAGGAGTTGAATTTTAGCTTCGACGTTAAACTTGAATAAGAATTCATAACTTTTCAATTAGTCGAATCTTATAGAACCTTATAAAATTTTTCTGTTACAAAATTACTGCTTCTTACGAAATCAAAATTTTCTTTCAATTTTTCTTTCAATTGCAATCATTCTTTGCAACAATAAACATAGGTAAAATATGTTCGTTTGCTCTTAGAACAAACTTCAAGATTTTTAACTTAAACTTGAAAACAGAAGCTTGAAACAACTATGATTTACCAACAGAAACAAGTGTTAATAGAAAGAAGCTTTAACAAAATTGTTAGAACTCAAAAATTTAAGAATTTATCAATTTGAACATTTTAGAACGTAAAAATTGAAGAGTTTATCAATTTGGAAGTTTGAAGAATTACCTTTAGTACTCATCAAAATGTAATCAATCTTCTGATCAATTGTCTTTTGATTAGACACAACGAAGATGGCAGCTACAGTTACGGATACGAAGCAGCAGACGGTTCTTACAAAATCGAGTCAAAATACCCGACCGGTGAAGTATACGGAAAATACGGATTCGTGGATGACACCGGAAACGTTCGAGAAGTGGAATATGGAGCATCCAGGCGTGGTTTCGAGCCAGCTGGTCCTGGAATAAACGTGCCTCCTCCAACCCTAACCGGCAATAGCATTGCTAACCCAAACGCACCTGAGGACGACGGTCAATATAGGGAGGATCCTTCTGTTTACTATACTGATCCTCGGTACACGAATGGAGAACGTTATGATCCGGCTCCTCGTCAACCTTTGACCTACAATCCACCGAAACCTCTTCCGGCGCCGATTTACAACCCTCCAAGGTTGGTGGTTAAATAATTTTGTCGACTGAATTTAGTATGAATTTTTATGTAATACAGTCAAAATAATAGGTAGAGAATACAGGGAGATAGGATACAGATAGAGACATTTATAACATTTGTATGAAATTGAACGATCTAATTTTTACTTGGATTAGTTTGATTTTGTATGGTTGTGCATATTTTCTATTTTTACAATTTTTCCATTGGAGTTGAAATAATTATACTTATGATGTATGAACTATTTCGTATTCAAGAATAATATTATTCAAAGTAATTGTTGGTATTATTACATTAGTATCAATTTTTAGTATTAATATCAAAGTAATATTAGCTACTATAATATTTTTATTCAATATTCTATTGAAAGATATTAATGAAGAAAACAATTTGAAACATTATTTTGTTAATAACAAAACACATGTGCAATTGTATCTCCACTTGCTCCATAATTTATATTAATAATTGAAACATTGATACATAATTCATAATTGATACATTGCTTAAAATTAGTCAGTCAATATTAACTAAATATATAATCATTCTGTGCATAATTGTTTGCATAAAACCTACGTATTTATTGAAAGATCATAGATGTATAGATAGAAAATGTATTATTATATTTGTCAGTATTTTTGAGAATTTCAATGAGGATAACAAGTAATGTTAATTAAACAATAAAATTAAATTGTCGACATTGCAGGCCTCCACCACAAGTGCAATACCAGCCAAAGCCGCAATACCAGCCAGAATATCGACCACAATATCGATCGCAGTATCAACCGCAATATCAGGGCCAGCAGCAGTCATATCCTAGCGCGCCGATTCAAAGTGGTCTGCAAGGTCGTCCAGCACCCGTGGATCCCAACGCTGGTTTAGCCTCTTACACGGTTAATTACAGGCGATAGAGATCCTTTGATCATGCTCCAATGTGTAAATAATGAGTTATTTATAACGATTTTCGGATGCGTTGCATAGATTATAGTTAGGGCCAGTTTTTATTCAACCATGACTGCCACGTTAACCACATTTTGGTGACGCTTAAATTTTCATCCCATTTTCATTCCAATTGTTCATTGAACTA
Source organism: Megachile rotundata (assembly GCF_050947335.1). Lineage (NCBI taxonomy): Eukaryota > Metazoa > Arthropoda > Insecta > Hymenoptera > Megachilidae > Megachile > Megachile rotundata. The sequence goes on from NC_134989.1 coordinate 9,273,504, forward strand.
GTTTGAAGTATTCGTATCAGCTACTTAAAACTGCGAATGGTATAACAAAATATTAGACAAGGTTTATTAAAAGTGAAAATAAATCAAATTTTCAACTGCTTCAGTACGGTAGTCAAATTTAATTTTCATATCGAAATGATCTGTTTTCAAAGTTGAAGCGGCCCTGTACGGTTTAAAGTATTACAGTTTTCATTTTTAGGGACAGTTAATGTTTAAAGGATAGAAGGAATTTTAATCGAATGTGTGATGTTTGTTGTTCAATATATCGAATGATAAAATTGTTAGTGGTTTTAGCGTTCATATGTTGGGTTTCGATCTCTCCAAATCCAAGTTATTGACTTCGACCATGATAGTATTCCTTTTAGAATTTTACTGAAAAGAATTATAAAAGGTATTATAGTTTATATCACAATGTTGCAAATATGTTAACACTAATGTTTTTATTATTCAAAGTACCAAATACTTCACATTGCTTGGTTTCAAGTATTTTTTCTGTTACAAACAAGTTTACTGCACATATTTCTCCTTTAAATGTTAACCAGTTAGACATAATGTCGATCATGCACTGAGAACATTTCACTTAATTTTACTTTCAACTTCATGGATTTTATTAGAATTCCTGTTCGTAGTCTTCGCTTTTCTCCGTAACTTGTACAATTAGTAGCAAGTTATTCACATAAATTTGCTTATTATTAGTATATTAGTGGTTTGAAGATGAAGTTACAAGGTGCATATAACTTTCTGACAATTTTCAGTCCCAACTGTATTCACGTATAAGATCTTAGCTCTGCACGTTTTCCGTAATTCTGACCTTTCTTCCTTTTTGAACACATTGCGACGCTACTATGATTCCTCTGCGAAATTCTACCTCTTCATCTTTCTACCTCTTCTCTTACCAGTTCTGTTTGCTCTTCTACCTCTTAAGACTTCCACGATTTAGTTACATTCACACTTTTCATTGTTTACACTATCATTACACGTTTCCTACCCTCTTACGTTCACGTGTACAGATGTTAACCCACGAGTTGGCGCGTGACCCAAAGTAAAAGAAGCTCTATCCACCGTGAACACTTGGTTACATTTCGGCAAGTAAGAATAATAATGACAACAACTGCTGAACGCAATTCTATCTCACTCTCGGGACGTTTGCCTGTCATTGTTTTTGGCCTGATTGGTGTGCGACCGCGAGAGTCAATGTACTGCCGAGAATACGTGTGAGTCCATTTTTTTATTCTGAGCAATTGGAGTCGACGCGATTTGGGGATGTGGGGATTTAAGGATGCTGGGATTTGGGGATATGGGGATTTGGGGACGTGGGAATTTGGGGTCGTGGAGATTTGGGGACGTGGGGATTTGCGGACGTGGGGATTTGGGAATGTGGGGATTTGGGGATGTGGGAATTTGGGGACGTGGGGATTTGGGGATGTGGGAATTTGGGGATGTGGAGATTTGAGGACGTAGAGATTTAGGGATGCTGGGATTTGGGGATATGGGAATTTGGGGATTTGGGGATTTGGGGATGTGGGAATTTAGGGATGTGGGGATTTGGGGATGTAGGGATTTGGAAATATAGGGATTTGGGAATGTGGAGATTTAAGGATGTAGGGATTTGGGGATGTAGAAATTTGGGGATGTGCGGATTTGGGGTTGTGGGGATTTGGGGATGTGGGCATTTGGGGTCGTAACGATTTGGGAATGTAGGAATTTGGGGATATAGCGATTTGCGGCTGAAGCAATTTGCGTACGCACGAATTTGGGAATGGAAGGCATTTTCTACTCTGACCAATTGTGTCGTAGCTCTTTTAAACACATCAATCTCACGCGTCAGCTCGTGGGTTGACATCAGTAGTTACTTTGTGATAGAATCGTATTTGCACTCAATCGTATCTGCATCTCTTGTTAAAACTCTACCTTCAATGTAAGGTCAATTAGCTTAGGTATACACATAAGGTGTATCTAAAAGGTTCACACAATAGTTATGGTTGTTTCTAGATTATAAGTCATTAATTTGAAGGAAATTATCAAATACTGTTATCGTTAACCCTTCGACAAACACAAAAGTCACAGCAGACGATAATTTTGAATTTTTGGAAATAAAAAGACATAAAAAGATATGATTGTTGTTGATCACATATAATGTATATTTGTTTACATATAATGTATGTAATGTTCACATATATTATAATATATGCTTCATTTACATTGTAATGTATACATTGTTCACGTATAATATAAAACTTGTTTACATATAATGTATACGTCATTCACAAATATTGTAAACAAATACATATAATGTATACATCGTCCACATATAATGTATATTTATTATGAACTATTTATTATATGTTCTTTAAGTATATGTTCTTTATTAAGGTTATTAATAAATTTGTGAAATAAAATTTTATGTTCAATAAAAGCTAAAACAAGGAAATTGTTTTTACAAATAGTTGCTTTACCTTTGTAAACGGCTGAGATATGACATATATGAAAAAATTGTAATTAACACTTCGAATGTTACTTATTTGGTACGTCCATGTGATGGAACATAAGATGTTCATAAGATCGCAAACTTGTTAGGAAAAGGAAAGATAAAATCATATCGATAACCAAAGATATAAATAAAGTAACTGTATTGAATTGATCATTTCATACTGATTTTTCGAGACGTATTAAAATAAATATACATTACATTTTCTTCCATTTATTCTGAGCTATTTACACTCATTTAAATATAAACATGAAGTATGTAAATGCAAGGAAAAAAATAATAACTATACGAATATAGAACTTGTCTTATTAGATAGAATGAATATGAGTGTCTCTTCAAAAAATCAGTACTTGAAATTGTAAATATCTTAAGACAAAAATAAGAATATTCTGGATAACATTGAAAATAAATAGAAAACAGCTAGAAAACGATTGTCATACGAAACAGAAATTCCAATGTAAACCACCGACAATTTGTATGCACTTGAGAGACCTTCCTGATAAAAATCGAAAACAGAATGTCGACCAGCAACCAATGTCTTTCGAAATGGAATCTTGCTCTTATTAATCACAACAGCGATTGCGGGTGAACTTGACACGTCGCTAAAAAATCGCGATATTGGAATAGCTTTGAATGACCTTCGAATAATATCGAGAGGCGGCAGTAAACGACCCGTTCATCGTCCCACGTGTGCGATCCACCTTCGCGGATTGTGTTCGAGAGATTCCTGTTCGATGAACAATATATATTGCAATGCATTTACGTCCCATTTTAGTGACTTTCTTCTCGTAACGATTTACGGGAACTATGAATGCATTGCGTAGGCCTGACTATCTAAACATTTTTCAGAGTGACACGAATGGTATGATGAGGCTGTAAACGAGAAGGCATTTGTATGATTTTCTGGACAATTTAAATTCTTGAGGGCATTTAGTGGAAGTGCAGATAATTTGTGTAATCAATCTACTGCCTTTCTTTGTAATTTATTGTACAGGAAGGTGGGTTTAATTGAACCCTGTGGAATTGTTACTCAATGTGAAGATATGTCTTTGGATGTTGCAAGAATTTTGAGAAAAATTTGTAAATTACAGTGCAAAAATACAGTATGGATGAATGATCAAAAGTTAGATAAACTAATAATTGTTTATTGTGTATTTTTTAAATTAATGTTCATCAAAGAATAAATTTAAATATTTATTTGTTCATTGTTCAGTTTGAGTTTTTAACTATGACATCATACAACAAAATTAACACAAAAAGAATTAAGTAAAAAATTCCCCAAAAAATTCATAATTTAATAGGTCACTTTTCAAACAAGTCATCAAAATTTGATCGTCAGCGTTCGTTATATATAAAGGTTAAAACCATCAACAAAAAAGAAGCAAACTAAAGATTAGATTTTGAGTTCCGCATCGAGGGAAACAAAAAATTTAACAAAAAATGAAACTTGTTCCAATAACAGTTGGTTATTTCCGAAACGATCGACCTTGCTTGTTCACGCCAAAGCCTCAGACAACAAAGATACATAACAGTACTACTGCACATGCCAAGGAAGTCTTTTGTGCTGGCAAGGAAGGCTGTCGCCACACCCAGGAATTTCATCCACGCTCTTCGAACATCGGACACAATGTATAATTATTTGGAGCACCTGTAGGTGAACCTCTTTTGCAATATCTTCTACTGGATTTTTTATTTTTGTACTTGTCTATTGTTACATATTCAACGATTGAGAATATGGTTTTTTATGATATGAGGATTGTCAATATGGTATTCAAGGAATTAAGGATGTGGTACTTAAGAATCGATGAAGTACTTGAGAATTGACGACGAAAACAAGAAGCATATTCTACAGGTTAAGATAAAAAATAAAATTGTAGAATAAGTTAAAAATAAGATATAATTGTTGAATGACTTAGTAGAAATAAATGAAAGACATGAAATCTTTATTTCCTATAATAGAGGCAAACTTCTTATTGAATCTATAGCGAGATATTTAATATCTTATGACAACTTTTTGATTATGTTTAATAATTTCAATTTTCATTTACATATTAATAAAGTAGTGAATTAGCTCCTTCATTTCTTCTTCTTTTTTCTTCTCTATTTTTATACATCGTTTCAATATTTAAAATAAGACTAATTTCTGTCTTATTAAATGTATGATAGAGTAACTAAGTTTCAAATAGATTTCCGATAAACTAATTTTTTACTAAACTCGACGTCCTTCAACAAACAGAACGTTTAAACTTGGTGATATTCACATTAGAGTGGCAGGGTCTATCTTGTGCAATATGTACTTTCGAAAAAAATAACTACTAATACTTTCTTATATTAATAAATCAATATTATTCGATAATTGCGTGATCGTATAGTCATTCGAAAGTAGTGCGAATTGATATCTAATTTCGTATTCTAATGGTTAGTCTCGCTTTATTAATGAACAAGGAAAAGGAACTTGTTCAAAGTGTACTGTTTTCCGTATCTTGATATTATAAAGCCTAATGTTATGTAAATTGGATCGGATGATTGAACGTTCTGAACATTTGGAATCACTTTTTGTTTGCTATGTTCCATTTTTAGGTAGGTTGCGTACAAGGTTACGTGAAAGGTTCGATTGGGTACGTTACTAATCATAAGTTTTAGATCCTGTATTAGTTTAATTTTAACAGAAACTATATTACACGATATCTTATAATTTTTTTATAAAATAGGAAGTTCAAAATTTTATTTCTGGTAGCAGGAAAAAGATAACCTAACCTAACTTATACTGTTACTTAAAACAACCAAAATAATTATTATTGTAAATAGCTATATTGAAAGAAATTTTAACAATTCTTTTATTTTAAATCTTCGAGGATAAAATTAATATGCTTCTTATTTTTTAGACTTCATTGTATTTCTCACTTGTAAAACAAAATTAATTTCTTATTTTCTAACTTCATTTATACCTTTCGTATATTTTGTAAATTTTATTAGCACTATTTTTAAATTTTATTGTACTAAATAATTTAATACATACATATTTCAGAAATATCACGAATATCCTTTCTAAAAAATAATTAAATAAGTCAAGTTAAAAATTAATTTATTAATTTAATCATTAAGTTAAAAATTAATAAATAATGTAAATTCTTGTACATAATTATATTAATATAATTTTTGTAATTAAGAAATAATTGTTTACCTGTAAGTAACATTAAGGATCACAATTACCCATGCGCTCAAAACAGATTTTAAACTTTGACTCGCAGTCATTAGGATTAATCCTTCTCAGTATCCTAATTGTAGCTCATAAATTGCACTTTCATAAAAGCGTCTGAAGAGTAGGTTTCCATGTACGTGATTCGTGGCTATCTAATTATTGCTATCAATCTCAATTTTTATTGAGATTGATCACAATACGTACTCAAAGAAAAAGTACGACTTTAATTTATCTTGTAGTGCTGAGAAACTGTTAATATCATTGCAATTAAATTCCTATTAGTTTCCGTTGCGCATGAACTTATTTTGATAATTAATTTTATTAATATCAACCACAATTTCATACCAAAGTCTTTCAAAATATAAGGGGATACAGTATTCATGAAGTGGCTGAAAAGATTTTATTGTAACCAAGCTCAATATTTACATTAATGCATCAATTTTCTTTTACACAATTTATTACAGACTACCTTTTAATACCAACCACACTTTCCTATCAAAATCTCAAGTCTTTCAAAATATAAGGGGTTGCAGTATTCATGAAATGGCTGAAAAGGTTATATTTACTAAGCACAATATTTATATTAATAAATCAATTTTCTCTTACACAATTAATTCGTTATATACTACAAATTAGTATTTAACCCTTTGCACTCGGAGGTAATTCATTTGCAAACAGCAACTTTAAAACTTACTACTTGAAAAGTTAAATGAATTCTGTTAAGGTTATTATGTCTCTACTAATAATTTCCACTATTGTTCACTGTGTTAATACATCACACGTGTCATACTATAACATCAGTTAAATTCTTATTTCAAATTATTGTACTAACACTAAACCTACCGACGTATAATGTGTACTCAATTCGAAATTAAAAATGGAGTTAAAGAATAAATAAACAAACGACGAAACATAAATTAGTACACACATTTATTCTTTACCTTGATGAAAATCAATGCTGATTTCAAAGAATGTACTTTACCAAAATGTGTATCTTATAATAAGAAACTTGTGAAGCGGTCATTTGACCGGTTTGGTAGTTTTATTGTTAAATAAAATGGCGACTGAGAGTCACCTCTCGAGCCCAAAGGGTTAATACAAAAAACTCAGATAGCCAGGGATGGTTTTACGCAAGGCATTGTACAATAATTTAGCCACCCACAACGGATTACTGTGCGGGTATAACAGGAACCGTTGGAAACTATTGCCATCCGGGTGTAACCTATTATCCTGATCCTGAAGTGTCCCATACAGAATTGCACGTTACGCATACCTGATACGTGGAGACTGCCACGGACCACCGCCCATGCCCACCTTTCACAATATACGTGCCCTCGCTTCAGGCTCCTCGATCAGGCCGATCTACTTTACGATCGACCCGTGGAAGCGTATCCCAATGCCCTTTACCGAACTTGCACCATCGTCGATGACGTTCTATTCTTTACAACGAATTTTAATACCCGCCCAGCATATTACGGTCTCATTTTTACACGATATGCACGTCGAAATGTCATTCGGCTCGTCTGGCGATCTCTGATCTCTGAATCGTCGATGGGACGATTGTTCGCGGTTCGTGATCGTGAAATCGTTAGACCCTGTCCGGGTATTTTGAAATTCGTCGGGTTGGGTTTGAGACGTGGTCTCAAGTACGGAATTGGACTGCTTTCTTTTTTCGATCTGACACCGAGTGCGTACGTTATATAATCGGAAATGGAAAGCGCGTTAATCTGGTTTCGTGTAACAGTTTCTTTAATTGGCCTACGTTATCGCGAATTCCTCAGCCACGTTTCGGTTTATCATATTGTCTAATAAGGTATTGGGTTTCTGTCGAACGGAGGAAACTTATTTGGGTTTCAACTTATTTCATCGTTTTTATTTTTTTTTTTTTTATTTATTTTTCAGCGATATTTATTTACTTCGAATTTTATTTGTGGACGATTTTTATTTATTTTTCAGCGATATTTATTTACTTCTAATTTTATTTGTGGATGATTTTTATTTATTTTTTGATTTATTTTTCAGTGATATTTATTTACTTCTAATTTTATTTGAGAGTGATTTTTATTTATTTTTTATTTATTTGTCAATGTTATTTGTTTACTTCTTAATGTATTTGTTGACGAGTTTCATTTTTTTCTTGAATTATTTGTTGATGATTTTTATTTACTACCTGATTTATTTATTAATGATTTTTATTTAATCTTCCATTTATTTTTTAATGATTACATGCTTCAGTTTAATATAAATGTAATAATGTCTTGTTTTATTTTTTTGTCGGTATTTCTATATTTTTAAAAATCAATACTTAGTATGTTAATAATTTTTATTTGTAATTGTACATTTTCGTTAATCAATATGTTACCCCACATGGAGTTCTCCAAAAATTAAAAATGATTTTTTTAATAGTTCTTATTGTAATGTATGATCAGTTATATACTGTACTAGTTCTTATATATTTTATTAAAATAGTACAGAACTATTAATTACTATAACATATGAACTTTCAATATTTAAACAGCTCTTAAACTTAAACAAATTCACAATAAATAAAACTTGCAGCACAATGCCGTAGGTTAAAATTTTCAGTGTCTCTTTACAATCTCACCTTACATAACAACGAAACAAGAAATCCAGCTACGAAAAAGGAGATATTCTTTGCACACTTAAATCACATATTTTAACGTAATTGTACCTATAAATAGATTGACTAAATAAGAAGCTGATATTAATGAACAGATAATAAAAACGTATACGCGAAGATAAATATAGCATCTAGCGTGACAGTAAGAGTACGTGTTCCGTCGATATACTTGTTTGCAATTTCATGATTCCGCGTTCACTCTCGAGACATTCTGATGCAAGGCGTGGTGCGACCGTCTGTCGAGCCAGATATCGGTAAAACTTGCTTTCCTTTGCTCAAGTAATGCACTATACTTTTGTCCTTTTATCACTGTTACTCGAAGAAAACTTTCGTTTTTCAACAATAAAAACTTCGTTAACATATTCTTATTTAAACAGAACTATTTTTATGAAACTTTTATTACTTCAAATGTCATTCATGAAATTTTACAAAATACTGACATCATGTACAAGTGTGTGAAATAGTTGAGACAATAAAAAACGAAGAAACTAGAAAACAATTAAAAGAAGGAGACAGTTGACTTTGAGGAAGAAGTCGAAAGAGTTGTCATTTTGACCAAATGGCTACTGCATGAAGAGTTACATTACAAAGATTAATTGTAAACGTAAAAATTTAATGTACATTACAGTAAAGTATAAGTCAAAGTCATTGTTGATAGTAGGAAGAAAATTGAAACATAGGTTATATATTTTAAAGTTCAAATATAACTTTGTTAATTACCAACTTAACCTATAACTTAACCTATAATATTTTTCAGTAGGTGTATCAGTGCTAATTATTGCAATATTAAAACCAGTACGTAAATTTGCTATGTTAGCTCTGGAATTTAAATAAAAATTATCAGAATTCATGAAACATGAATTATTCCCTCGAATCACTTATTTAACAATAGCGATTTCAAAACGTTTCACCACACATGTTCAAACTTGTCAATCACCCGAAGGACTCTTTTTACGCTTTTAGAAATACCACTCCATCTTGTTTGAAATCTCCTGTTTAAGGTATGCCAATTTCGCTGAAAAAGTGGGTCAATATTACAATCGAAAGCATTTATATTTTTTGTGCGACGGAGGAAAAATCGTTTCCTTTCACGCGTTAGCCAACCGATCGAATCGATCAAAATTTTACCGCACAATTTTGCCCGTATCGATACATATCAAATTTTCGCGCATGCAATTACGCAAATATATTCGCACAAGTATCGTGCATCAAGATGTCCGTGAAACGCGGGACGTGGGAGACTGTAAAACAAGTGTACCATCCGCATTGTCACAGAAAGATCGCCAGAGGATTTGCGCGATTCTAAATTCACATACTAACGGCCTTCCATAAATAACGAGAAGCAATTGTTCGCGAACATAGGGCAATACGTTCAGGGACGTTTCTCATGTCATAGAAATAAAATCTAGTGAGTGAATTCACACGAAAATGCTGTTACTATAATTTTCTTTCATAACAGTGCAAAATGCATCGAAATCCTTGGGATTATGTCCTTCGGTTCGTTTTAGAAACATGGTGGAATCTCGATAGCATCGGGAGGTATAAGTGTTACAGTATGAGGAGATTATTGGGGTAAATGTTGTGGATATGTCAGAAACACGTTAGAATGCGTTCAGGTGCGTTCATATTGGTCGAAGTATGAGGACTGGTATGAATGGTGGTTGTGCAGAGGAACATTGGACAGCTTGGTGTGATTGAGAATTTAATGTGAGACAAGAGATTTATTTGTGAATTTTGTTCCAAGGAAATATTGAAAATATAGAAATTTATTTTCGTGTAGAAATTAGAAACATAGAAATTTATATATTTATATTTTCATGTAGGAATTTTTAATTTTTAGAAGTTTAGAAATATGGAAATTTATATATTTATATTTTTATATAAGAATTTTTAATTTTTAGAAATTTAGAAATGTAGAAATTTATATATTTATATTTTTATATAGGAATTTTTAATTTTTAGAAATTTAGAAATTTATAAATGTGGAAATTCATATATTTACATTCTTACATAAGAATTTTTAATTTTTAGAAATTTAGAAATGTGGAAATTTATATATTTATATTTTTATATAGGAATTTTTAATTTTTGGAAATTTAGAAATATAGAAATTTATATATTTATATTTTTACAAATGGAACTTGCTTTAAATTACAAAAATGTAAGAAAATATTTCAAACTTGTAAATTCGTAATTTGAATATTAGAAAATTTACAAACTGTACAATATATATATGGTTATCTTTATATATTTAGTATACATTTTTACATAAAATTTGCACATATACTTATTACATATTTATACTGTATTGTAATTAATAACAGCGTCCACCTACCTCAAAGTAATTTTATGTAAATATACCTTGAAACGCTCTCTACATCAAAAATTATATAAAAGAACCAAAAAGGAAGATATTTAACGCACAACCTCATAAAAATAATAGAAAATTATTACCTTTTGCAAAGTGAATTTACAATTCACAATTCAACTATTTTACCTTCCATAATACACTCACATATAATCATGTCACATTTTTTGAAACGAAATTAATTAACGCAATACACGCTATAATCGTTCTGTGTTTTTAGAAACGTGACCAAGTTGTTAACTCAGCGTAGATGTAACAACGTTCCGAATTGTTACATCGAAGTAGAAAGTGGAGTCAATTAGAGAAGGTTGTCTGTTAAGAAGAATGTTACTGAAAACAAGATCAACCGGTGCTGGATAAAAAAAAATTGGTGCAGTGTTCCTTTAATGTTAACGTAATGTTGAGTCAACTTTCGTAATACGACCTTACAGTATTTGATTAAAAAGTATAATCTAATTGTGCAACATCGTCTTTCCTTTATCAAGAACCATAAAGTTCGAGAAACTATTGCGTATTGGGAAATTAGAAGTTCCTTGTATGATGTAAAGAGTGATCGATAAAACTCTGATTTTAAATGCAAAAGAATGTTTAAGGATATCAAAGTTTTAGTTAAAAAATGTGTAATGGGAAGTAAAATGAAATTTAGAGGATTTCCAAAAATATCACAGTGTTGTTTAAAAATTGTAGTTTAAAAATTATCAGTCACCAGATAATTACAGGTTATAGATTATGAAAAAGATTTTATAATTCGAGATTATTCATACTGTCATGATCTGAAAACTGTACAATGTGTAATTGTGAAATTGTACAATGTGTTTCTTTTTTATCATATGCGAGAAAAAGTTGTCACGCAACATGTATCGAGTCATTGAACCGTGTAACGGTATCGATATTGTGTCACTTCTGACACAACTTAATAAAAATTTATTAACCCTTAACATTCGAAGGTATTTTTATCTTTGAACGTTGTCAAATATCTTCTAGTTAAATAGTTTTAATTCTATTTAAGATTACTATTACTCTATACTTGCACACCATAAAATATAGATTCAGTTAAAAAATATTTATTTCAAACTGGTGAGTTAAACTGGAGTGTCATCATCAGTTATTTAATAGTAAAATAGTCAAACAATGAAATAGTGAAGTAGTGAAATAGTGAAGTAGTGAAGTAGTGAAGTAGTGAAGTAGTAAAATAGTAAAATAGTAAAATAGTAAAATAGTAAAATAGTAAAATAGTAAAATAGTAAAATAGTAAAATAGTAAAATAGTAAAATAGTAAAATAGTAAAATAGTAAAATAGTAAAATAGTAAAATAGTAAAATAGTAAAATAGTAAAATAGTAAAACAGTGAAGTAGTGAAGTAGTAAAATAGTAAAATAGTAAAATAGTAAAATAGTAAAATAGTAAAATAGTAAAATCGTAAAATAGTAAAATAGTAAAACAGTAAAATAGTAAAATAGTAAAGTAGTCAAATAGTAAAATCGTAAAATAGTAAAATCGTAAAATAGTAAAATAGTAAAATAGTAAAATAGTAAAATAGTAAAATAGTAAAATAGTAAAATAGTAAAATAGTAAAATAGTAAAATAGTAAAATAGTAAAATAGTAAAATAGTAAAATAGTAGATAGTGAAGTAATGAAATAGTGAAATAGCGAGTGAGTGTCGTCTTTTAGTGCAAAGAGTTAAATTCTTTTTTGAATCACGTTGGATTTTTGATGCAATCATAAAAATTTAAGAGTTGCTTCGTTAAAGTTTAAGAGTCTATTTCAAAAAGTTAAGTGAACCTTGTCATTGTTATAGTTGCATTATTTTCTCGTATATTTTACAAATGTTCTATTCCTTTCATATTCCATCATCCTCCTACATGCACCATATTTTTTGCCGCACCTCATGCACAGTTTCGAAGAGAGTGACACGTGAAAGGCAACAGTTTGCAGGGTAGATTGACCTTGCATACCTTCTAACAAGTCATACAGTTCTACGTTGCATACTAAGAACAGTTCAATCCTTCTCGCAGATTCTACCGGAAGCTATTGAACCAACGTTTCCGTTCTACATCGTAAACGTCAATTGCACGGAACATGAAACGTTTCAATACATTCGACAACGATATTTTCATATTTTACGAACGTTATTATAAATGGAAGATAATTGCAATGAGATACAAGGAAACGATAAAGTATCCTGCAAAGTCCAATTCATTTTGGAGTAATAACTGTTTATGTATTTCTTGATCTATAATAATTATTTAACTAGATAATTTTTATTCTTGATACCGATTGATTCATAAGTACTGTGAATGCATTACGTATGAATTTATTTGTAGTATATTATATTATCGCGTATATTGTATAATTTCACCATAAACTTCATTATTTTACCATACAAATTATAAAATTAATATTTAACATTTTTTATAATAATATTTAACAATAATTTAACAACAAAATGTGAATTTAACAACAATTCTTATCAGTAATAAATTTGACAGTAATCTAAGATTTTTCATGTTTTCAAATATTTCCATGAATATCCTTTGCGAAAGGCATTCATAAACCCGTCTGTTCGAATCATCTGGCACAATTTATCCATCTAAAAAAAGTCTGAGGGGATGAGAATAAGCTTGTTTCTCGTTGGACACACAAAATTGACCAGTCGGTTTACCTTTCACTGGTTGGCATTGAGAATACAGCGGACAAGCACGCCATCGGTAAAATCAAATTGTGTGGAGGTGTAATCTGGACCATTGCATTAATTATTAGGATTCTCAACTTCTTTGTTGGAAAAGATATATTTATTAACGGAAGGAAAATTAAAGGTATAGTTTTACTTCCTTGATGTTTATAATATTTCATTTACAACATTTTGTGGGTGAAATGAATTTTTAATATTTTTTGGGTGAAATGAATTTTTAATATTTTTTGAGTGAAATGAATTTATAACATTTTGTGGGTGGAATGAATTTTTAATATTTTCTAGGTGAAATGAGTTTATGACATTTTTTGGGTGAAATGAATTTTTAATATTTTCTGGGTGAAATGATTTTATGACATTTTTTGGGTGAAATGAATTTTTAATATTTTCTAGGTGGAATGAATTTTTAGTATTTTCAGGGTGAAATAAATATTGGCTTTCTTATAGATCTAAATTTTTGTAAATATCTTTAGTTATTTTAATTTTGTGTCTTTCAGTATATGTACAGTAATTGTATACTGAAGAATATTACCCAATAATAATAACAGAAATTATAGAGAAATAACGAAAATTTTATAGACAAGTATTGGCACATTCTTGACTATAAAATTTTCGTAATTCCTTCAAGTATTGGTAATTTCTTTAAGTATTGGCCTTCTTTCTGGACCATAAAATTCTCTTGTTATTTCTTTATAATTTCTCTTGCTATTATTATTAAGTATTTTACTGAAATATGCAAATAGTACTAAAAGATTGAAATAGTTGAAAGATTTAAGATGACACACGTTACTTAAAATATTTCAGTGACTAAAAAACTTTTTACCAAAAATTAACCATAATTAACCATAAGACATAAAATGACTGACATGTTATTACTTAAAATATTTCGGTGACTAAAAATATTTATCAAACACTAACCAAAAATTTGAGTGTGCCAATACTTATTTGATCCACTGTACAGTTGCATAAGGTGTAAAGTTATTTTTAAAAATATCGACGAAATATAATACCGAAGGACCTCGATTTACCAGGTCGTGATTATCCGCGGTCTCCATCCAGGGTCGCGATTATACAAGGTTTCTGCTGTATTAACACCTTTTGTCACAAATTCTGTTCACAAAGAAAATGTATATTAACAAGTTTTAGAAATTTGTAGCAATTCAATTTATTACAAACTAAGGAAAAATTTGAACAAACTATATTGCAATTTAATTAATACCGATAGAAATCAATATGAAATTAATAAAACTATATAGTCAAATTTTATTATATTGTAAGATTTGTAAAATTTATAATAACATGAACAATTTTTCACGAATCAAGCTATTGTCAGGTAATAAAAATGACTTGTTTAATAAGTACACAGAAACTAACCTAACCTAACCTGTACAGAGTCTACGAAAATGTAATAAAACTAAAATTAAGTACCAGACAAACTTTCTACCAGACAAACATCTCATAAAAATTACTATTCACATAAGCATCGCATAATTTTTGCATCACTTTCATCTGCGTACATTTAAGTCCGAATTTAAATACACAAAAGTCAGATACTGATCTAAAATATCGGTTTCAAGCTTGAGGAATTTTTTTTCTCATTACTTTGTTCTTAATTAACCTGGGATTCTTTTACTTTCTACTAATATTAAAGCATAATCGAATTGAATTAAGAGCACGTGTTCCGGAAACACGTATTGGAAGATATTACCGTGGAAACTCACGGAAATACGAGTCCTGGATACGAAATATCGATCAGTCACAAATCTAACGAGCACTGTGCCAATAGAAAGTTACAAAATGTCGATCGGTAGCTAATTTTACTACAAAATCAGTATGGCTACTTGGGTGTTCCAAGGTCTGCTTAGAATATCGAAATTTCTTGCACGTTTTCTGAGGTTAAAGTCGTATCAAAAGTCGATGCAGTTTTGCGGGTGGTCAGTTTCTGCGTGATATGTTGTGAAAATAATACTGTCTTCTTCCTTTAATTTATTTGATAGTGTATTTAATAGTATTTAATAGTGAAATAGTGAAGTGGTGAAGTAGTGAAGTAGTGAAGTAGTGAAGTAGTGAAGTAGTGAAGTAGTGAAGTAGTGACGTAGTGAAGTAGTGACGTAGTGAAGTAGTGAAATAGTGAAATAGTAAAACGGTGAAATAGTAAAACGGTGAAATACTGAAATACTGAAATACTGAAATACTGAAATACTGAAATACTGAAATACTGAAATACTGAAATACTGAAATACTGAAATACTGAAATACTGAAATACTGAAATACTGAAATACTGAAATACTGAAACACTGAAAAACTGAAACACTGAAATACTGAAATACTGAAACACTGAAATATTAAAACACCGAAATACTAAAATACTGAAATACTAAAATACCGAAATACCGAAATACCAAAATACCAAAATACCAAAATACTAAAATTGAACAATAAATGTCAAATTTCTATTACAATAAAAGAAACAGAAATCCTCAAAATTACAACAAAAAACATATTTATAATTTTTGAAACTAATTACTTTGTTCAGACAATGAAAGTGATATTGCATCGGTAACACGAGTAATAATAACATTTCTTAATTATGAGTTATTGATTATCGTTACATGATCGAAAGTTGCAGACAGAACTATAATTAGAGATTAAGCACGTGCTGGCCAGTTAATTCTGCGCCATTCTACTGCATAAAGTCTATATCACTTAATAACGTGACAGATTTATCTGCTATTCATTTTCAGTCAAATTTACGACTTTCGTTTTATACGTAACAAGCATAATACGAAACAAAAGAAACTGAATAATTAAAACTTACTCAGAGGGTCTCATTGTGTTACTGAAAATTTATTGTAATTTGCGTCGTAATCCGAGGATTGTATACAACTTCCTATTTTATAGGAAGCCATAATTTTCACGCGTATAAGTGGAGAACCATTTACGAAACTTATTTTTTGTTACTGTTGCTATTAGTTTTAGCATCAATTAATGAGTAGGTAATAATATGATACACAGCAAATAATTAATTTTAACGGAGATATAAAATAACGTTTTCATAGCTGTAACGTTTCATAGCGGAATAGTATCGGGCAGGTAGAAAATATTTCAGTCGAAAGAAGTTGAAGCATGAATACATTTTGGAACGGGTACTACTGGTAAAAGTAAGTGCATTCGTTAAATAATTTCATTGAACGCCCATATGTATAATTTCTGTAGCGTGACCTCGATGTCTACATCGCTGTCTTTACATAATAATTTCACCTTAGAAACTCATGGCAAAATCGACTGCATCTATTTAATTTTCTTTAAATTCCTTGCGTAGTAATCCACATTATAAGAGAGCAAAATTGAATTTTATTACTTTATCTGAAACTGATGTTTTTATTAAAGTTAATTTTTATTTCTTTCGTGATGTAACGAATGTTCAAATAAATATTTTTTAATATGTACAAATATTTTTACTTCACAAAATTATTCATCGTTTAATTAGTTATTTATACACTATCTTTATGTATTATGATAATAGTTGCATACTGTCTTTATACAGCGTGTCTCATAAATAGTATAGGACCCTGAAATGGGGGGGTAGCTGACGTGATTCTGAATAAGATTTCCCTCTGCAAAAATGGGGTTCGGAGCTTCGTTTTTGAATTATTAAGGAGAAACGCGAACCAATAAGTGGATGCGTAGTAATTCCACGCGTGGTAATTCTACGCGTAGTATTTCCACGCGTAGTAATTCAACGCGTGGTAATTCGACGCATGGTAATTCGACGCGTGATAATTCGAGGCGTGGTAATTCGACGCGTGGTAGTTCGACACATAGTAATTCCACGCGTAGTAACTCCACGCATGGTAATTTAACGCGTGGTAATTCTACGCGTGGTAATTCGACGCGTGATAATTCGACGCGTGGTAATTCGACGCGTAGTAATTCGACGCGTGGTAATTCGACGCGTGGTAATTCGACGCGTAGTAATTCGACGCGTGGTAATTCGACGCGTAGTAATTCCGCGCGTGGTAATTCAGTGCGTGGTAACTCTACGCATAGTAATTCAGGCAATGGGAATTCAACGCGTGGTAATTCGACGCGTCGTAATTCGAAACGTGGTAACTCCACGCGTGGTAATTCGACGCGTGATAATTCGACGCGTGGTAATTCGACGCGTGGTAGTTCGACACATAGTAATTCCACGCGTAGTAACTCCACGCATGGTAATTCAACGAGAGGTAATTCCACGCGTGGTAATTCAACGCGTGGTAATTCGACGCGTGATAATTCGACGCGTGGTAATTCGGCACGTAGTAATTACACGCGTGGTAATTCAACGGTTGGTAACTCGACGCGTGGTAATTCAACGGTTGGTAACTCGACGCGTGGTAATTCGACGCATGGTAATTTCATACATAGTAATTCCACCCGTGCTAATTCACCAATCGCAGCGCAAGGATTACATGCACTCTAATTGGTCCGTGTTTTAATAATTCAAAAACGAAGCTTCAAACTCCATTTTTGCAAAATACCTTTATAATAAATCATAACAATTGCACACAATTTTTATATATTATCATCATATAAAAATCAACCACTAAAAATTACGTGATACAATTTTGTTCTTACACTACGTAAAATTGATTATAGACTGATTATAGAATGCTTGAAGTTAAAGAAATTTTGCTCACAAAAGACAAATTTTCATGTTAATATCCACAGTACTGACAGCCCATAAAGCAAGAACTAAAAACAAATAAATTTGTTCAAAGGCACAATTCGTTAAAAAAACCATGTATGAATTAACATAATAAATGGTACATTATACGATTGTAAATGAAAAAGATCCGGTGACCGAACGTGGAACAGTCAAGTATACAGTGAAAGGTTTTAGATAGACAATAAAAATTCATCAGTTCTAGATCGGTAGTCCAATCGAGAACTTAAGAATAATTTTCAAGAGTCACAAGAAACCAGAACAACCTGCCGGGCAACGTGTGTCGTATACGGGTTACTGCAACGGTAATATAAGACAAATTGAAACTATTCTCTCGACCAAAAACTTGACGCCTGTGCGATCATCGAGCGTACGCCCGCGTACGGCTTCTTGCTAAATAATTAGAGACTCGAACAATTACATAATGAACGCAGACCCGGCAATTTCGTTAGATCAAGACCAGCTAGAAAAAAAGTATTACAAATACGTTTCGTAACGGAACCACGCCACGCTTGCTTTCCTTATCAGGAATCATGATCGATCAACAAACGAATAATCTTCAATAGTACTATACGTCATACTTGCTTCAAATCAGGTTAGGTTATTTGAAGTTGGGACCTTTCTAATTGAGTAATTTTTTGAGGGAGAACGATTAACTTGTTCGGAGGAGATAGAGGAGATGAAATGTATGAGATAATAGCATTGTGTAATTTTTTATGTGTAGTAGTGGTATTTATATTTTTTAAGTATGTGTTCACTGGGAAATTTGTGATATAATAGTTATTGGGATATTATGACAATTTTGAATTATTTGGGGTTATAGGTTATAGGTAAGGTTAGAAAGAAGGTTATAGGTAAGGTTACAGGTAAGGTTACAGGTAAGGTTATAGGTAAGGTTATAGGTAAGGTTATAGGTGGGGTTACAGGTAAGGTTAGAAGGAAGGTTAGAGGGAAGGTTGTAGGTAAGGTTATAGGTAAGGTTATAGGTAAGGTTATAGGTAAGGTTACAGGTAAGGTTATAGGTAAGGTTATAGGTAAGGTTACATGTAAGATTACAGGTAAGGTTACAAATAAGGTTATAGGTAAGGTTATAGGTAAGGTTATAAGTAAGGTTATAGGCAAGGTTATAGGTTATAAGTTATAGGTTATAATTTATAGGTTATAAGTTATAGATTGTGGGTTTAATCTGTACGAAATTAAAATATAATAAATAGTCAATTTAACAATTTTTTTTCCAACTATATTAGAAAAATTTCATTTTAATATTGACTGAAACCTTGTTAAATAATAGTGCTTCTTTATTTATTTTGCAATCAATGCTATATGTAGGAAGTTCAAATAATTATAAACAAATTTTGTAAATTTATACAGCAACTCAAAAATAAATATTTACTGTATTATCATAGAATTATGTACTTTTTATTCATTACATTAACTTTCTAACTAATGTAACAAGTACTGTTGTGGTCCCTTAAAGAATAGCTCCAACACGAAATAAAGAGTGAAAAATACATCTTGAGGTTTTTAAATTTGTTCTGACTTTCGAATTCGGTAAATGGCGTGGATAATAGAATTTAATGGCTTGTTAATCAAGTTTCTTTCTCACAACAGCGAATCTGTTACAAAATAATTATGATGTAAAGACATTCAATTGAAACTAAATTCACTTTGTATTCAATCAAATCTGATATTATCTTCAATTCTTATTGCATTTCTTACTTTTGTCTATTAAATGAAGCTTCCATGTATTCACTGTTAAATTACAAGGAGTTAACATCCCTTAGTTATAAATACAAAGTGTAATAAAATTGATTTCCATTGAAAATAGAACGAATTAACATCCTGTGGACCAGCAGTTGATTTACCAGGTACTCAAGAAACCGGGCCAAACTCTTAACGAATATTTAAGGAGGCAACCTCAAAATCCACCAAATGAAATTTTCATACATTTCCAATTTACTTGTAAAGTATTAACGTCTCCTTGTTACAAACACAAGAGACTTCTGTTGAAAATTGAGCGAGTCAACATCATGCGGTCCAGCGGCTGATTTGCCAGATTCTCGACAAACCAGGCCAGACTGGTAAAAAATTCTTAAGAAGACAAGCTTAAAAACCATCGAAGAAAGCTTTCATGTATTCACTATTAAATGATAAGAAGTAATATCCTTTTGTTAAAAATACAAAAAGAAATGAAATGTATTTCTTTTGAAAATTGAGCGAGTCAACACCATGCGGTCCAGCGGTTGATTTGCCAGATTCTCGAGAAACCGGGCCAGACTGGTGGGGAACATTTAAGGGATATAAGGTGCTGTAACGAGACAAGGCAGCCGTATATACAGGAGTCGAATAGATAGTGAAAGTCCCCCAGTGCTAACAGACAGGAGTGTAGAGGGCAAGAGGGGGGCAGGATCGGAGGACCCCAGTAAGGTATATGAGGGCCTCAGTTCGAGCAAACGCTGGTACTCTAGCCTCGCTGCCTACTTACATTCACACACACTAACACAACCACCACCTGGAACACAATGTACACCGTCGCGACGGTACGTATTCAGTGCGTCATCATCGTCATCGTTTTAATTATCTAGCCCTTCCGCTTTAATTTTCTCATCGCTGCATTTCGATCCGTCAGCCGTCAGGCTCCCCTCACTGGCGTCATAGTGATCGTCGTTCTCGTCGATCGATAAAGGATCGCTTTTATTTTCAACCTGGACAACGCGAGTGATGTGATCGTTTCTTATCGTGACGGGAATGTGTTTGTGATATGTGCGTTGCTGGTGCACGCGAATGGACCTCGTAAAACCTTGACATGATCTAACCGAGTACAATTCGGCCATTCAGGAATTCGCGTTGCGAGTAATTAACCCTCGAAGTCGGATTAGTTGTGACACCTGCGATGTGGTGCTTCGTTTTGAAATTTGGGGACAGAATGTTTCGTACACTGGAAAATAAAATTTCGATAGTTTAGATAATATTGCAGAAGATAACTTTCGTAATACTGAAAAGTATAGTTTAGATAATATTTAAGGAGGTAGAACATTATATTTGAAAGGGTAGTTCAGATAATATGTGAAGAATTCAATCTACATATAAATTACCCTTGCTTCAGCTTCTAGGTTAATGAACATTAAAATTGAAACAGAAGAAAAATTTTTAATATTAATAAACCTGTAATTGGAACATCGTTCAAAGATAAATTACATGTAGCTAAAAATTAAGTATTTATAACAAGTCAGGTAATTCAGAAAGATATCTTTCAAACGATAGAAATGAATGATTTTTATCCAGAAAGCGAATTAGACAAAATGTAGTGAACAATGATTTAATATTTTTTGTTTCTTATTTTTCAAGTGTGTTATGTACGTATAATTTGATAATTAGGGAAGGTAGAAATAGCAAGAACTTTCTCGGGTAGCTAATATTATCGTATGCCTATTAGACACGGCTGTTTCTACTCGAGACTTGAGGACACGTTCACTGCCACAGTAGAAAAGGTCATATGTGATACGGCACCTTTTAACGGGAATTAACGGTACTATATCACTCAATGATATCAATCAACGATTTCTCCTGCCTTCATTATGCAGTTAATTATTGATGAATTTTAATGGAGTTTTAATTCTTGAAATTTTAATATTTGATTTCTTTTTCTGTATTTGAGTTTTATGTTAAATATCAAGTTTGATATATGAGACTTTAGTTAAAAAGTTATAATTCCGGATTCGAGGGTTAATGATACTTGAAATAATTTGTTTATATTGTAGATAATTAATTTTAATGAAAATATAGTAGGAAGTGGAATTGCAATTATTTAATATATGATCATTTCAATTGCTATTTAAACTCACTGCTATTTTACGAAATATATTATCACGGTAAATATTGTGAGGTCAACAGTGCAATTTTAATAAGAATGGACATTAAAGAAAATTTAAAGTATATTCAATATAATGTTAACATTGTATTAATTTCGTAAAATAGTAATTATAGAGTTGAAAGTAAGAAATGTAGCTGTCATATCATATTTCAAATAATTACAATTACAGCGTGCTATATTGCATACTAAATGAAATTTTATTCGAACCATTGCTAGTGACTTCACAATATTCAACGTGTTAATTAAATTAAATTCGGTAGGAAAAGCATGTTGAAATAATTAAAGACAAGAAATAAAATTCTTGTATTTCAAATAGCATTACTACCTTTCTTCAACAAATGCTGAAGAAAGAAATGATTTCATAAAGAAATGGCAATATAGGAAAAGTGTATCAATATGGTGCACCACATACGTACAAATATTTACGCGGGAAAATTTTACAGCCTGCCAAACGAGAAAATATGTTGAACAAATTAGAAATCATGCAAGATCACAAATATTAACTTTCCCTACTTAACTTTCTATACTAATAATATTAAAAATAATATACTAATAATACAGATAAAATATACTAACAATATAACCAAATTGAAACCCCGTAACCTATAATTCAGAAGATAATTAATTACACTCTCAGTAATTAGAACTTCAATATGTCTTACAATAGAAGCCTATTTCCACCGCGGTATTTAACCTTTTCGCTACAACGGGCGGCCATAATTGTTCACCGCCAAGCGTTCACATTTCAAAATGGGAGCCATGCAATGGAAATGTTCATATAACAATTGAGAACAAATATATTGCGGTAAAAAATTTCTCATTGCAAACAACTTCTTTTTTATTTGCATTCGGAATTGGATAATTTAATATCGAGGCGTTTAAGAACAGGTTTCTACTAAAATAACCGTAGCGAAAGGGTTACAAAACGACGGGCAATTGTTCGCCTTCGGATTCTAATTTATAGTCAATTTTCCAATTTGAATATTTATTTTTATATTTCTAAATTTTTAACCATCAAGTTTCTTTTCATTCTAAATTTTTAACCATCAAGTTTCTTTTCGTTCTAAATTTTTAAATTATTAAATTTCTGTATTAATATTTTTGATATTTTCATATTTTTAATTGTTAAAATTTTTGGTTATCAAGTTTTTGCATTTTTGGGTTCTTAAATTACTAAATTTCTAAGTTTAATAATTTAATATTTTCATATCTCTACATTTTTTAATTTTAATTATCAAGTTTCTACATTTTTAAATTTCTAAATTCAATAATTTAATATTTTCATTTTTCTAAATTTTTTAATTTTTGGTTATCAAGTTTCTACATTTTTAAATTTCTAAATTCAATAATTTAATATTTTCATATTTCTAAATTCTTAAATTTTTAGTTATCAAATTTTATATTTGCAAAATTTCAAATTTTTAATTATATAATAAATTTCCACATTTCTAACTTCATAAATTCTTAAATTTCTTAACTAAAAGATACAATATTTCCATACAATCAAGCATTAAAATTTTTCATTATCAATCTACATTTCTAGATTTTTAAATAACCAACTCTCTAAATTCAACAACTTAACATTTCCATTTTTCCAAATACTTAAATTCCCATTTCCTAAATTCCTACATTACAAAATTCCAAATTTCTGATCTCAAAAATGAAAAACTTCCTTTAACTTGCACATAAACTTATTTAGCACATCAGTAATCGAGAGCATCTCGTTTTCGTTGAAACAGCCTTATCCGAAAACTTACGAAAGCAGTCGAGTCATTTCCTCTGCCGCCTACTCGAAGAAAGAGAATTATATAATGAGTTATGCGAAGTAGGAACACGTTCGAGAATTATGTCGGCCAGAATGCGGCTCGATAGAAACCGTTTCTCGCTCGCGCTCGTTCGGGCGGAACTGCAGAAAGTGTCTTACACAGATGCATAACCGGCCAATTTTCGAGCGCAATTCGACCGGATGGATTTAGCGAACGAATAAATACGCAACGAGGAAGAAACTTATTCATCGAGTTTAAAGCTCGTTTATCATCGGACTTTTACCGTGTATCTCTCGAGAAGAATCCGGTATCCTTCGAGTGCGGTTGTCTTGTTCAATGTGTTGTAATAAAGTCACGTCTGGCGGTTAAGGTTCTGGTAAATCGAGGGGTCATGCGTCACTGCTCTCGGTCCTTTCTACAGGGCAATTACGTTTTATGAAGTCTCGGATTAACAGCTTTATATCGTTTAGCGCGATTATTAAATTTACGACGTTCCACCGAATAGATAATTTACGGTGTTTTCAACGGACGTGATTTTGCGCTCGTAAATCAGCCGATACGCGGATCGAAATAAAATGTGCCGATATAAAGTCCCGCCGTCGGGACTTTCTAAAACAATGACGTTTATTAATTGCACGCTGCGTTGAGAAACGATCGCATCGTAAACGATTTTCGTCCAACTCTTTCCGCGAAGCTCGAGCCACTTCCTGAAGAAACGACGGAAGTCGAGGTCGCGGGTAATTACGGTTATGATCCTTATGGATAATCGATTGGAAATTGCTTTCGAGGAATCTGAATGCGCTCATTGTGCCTGCTGAGCGATTAGGTCATTTTCACCTAATGTTACTGAAGTGGAAATGTTACGGAAGTAACATACGTTAACTACTTATTCTTGCTATAAGAGTAAGCTATTTTAATAGATGTTAACGCTTAACATGTAATTATCAAATTCAAAAAAAATTCAAAATTTGATGTAATTACAAAATTATTATTAGACTGTAAATAATTAAAATCAAATTTTTATAATGAATTTTCATCTCTGATGCATTTAGAACTTTTCAGCATTAAAAATATTGACCTATCAAAATTATTTAACTGTTCAAAATTATTTAGTCTTTCAAAATTATTTAACTATCGAACCATATTAAGTAATCGTGTATTACCATATTTAACCATATAAAGTAACTGTATTTTACATAAAAACCAGACAGTAATTGCATAATAATCATGAATGCATGTCTTCATGACAAACACAAGAAAACATTCTACATATTTAAGAATGTACACAAAAACCTCAAAGAGATATCAGAGTAAATGAATCAATGAATAGTTACATAAACCTGAACATAATAAGAAACATTTCACAAATAAATAATTTTGCGACTTCTATGATGTAATCATGAAATGTACATGCGCTGTTACACTTACGAAAAAGATATGATCCTAGGAATGTGGAGAAAACATGGTCAATTTTCTTGTATGTGCATTTAGGAAAAACAGGTCTTCCAGTTGGACCAACTTGCATAAAATCGTTTTCAGTGATGTATGAAATATCACACAATCGTGTACCATAATCGTAATTATTTAAAATACCATTCTTCAATATAAACTTCCTACTTCTTATTTTACAGAGAAACTTTACAAAATTTTATTTAAAAGTTTACTTAAAATTTTCGTCAACTTTTCCTGTCAGTTATTTAAGGGAATAACTTGTGTTATAAAGGGTATAGCTTATTAAGGTTAAGGTTAAGGAAATGCTCGGTCAGTCACAATCGAGAAAGGATTGATACATAAAAAAATAAATATACGTATTTACAAAATGAAATATATGTATTTTAAAACAATCACAAGTCCGATATTCTCAAAAGCAAACGTTCAATCTTTGTATTTTTCTTCGATGTACCTAGTATTAAATTTATGAGTTAATGAATCACATATTGAACACCACTGTATTTCACAGGTAATATCTTTGGTAGCTGCAATACTCGCAGTATCGGGCCAGCAATACCAGCAACCAGGTGGCAACTATGTGGACGAATACTCGGCATACGAGTCCCCGCGACCGGCTCATCCGACCCCTCGCAGTTACGCGTCCGACGCGGCACCGAACCGGCAATCAGCAGGTCCCACGACTCCGAAGCCAACTCCAGTGGCCATTTTGAAGCAAATAAACAGGCACAACGAGGACGGTTCGTACACGTACGGTTTCGAAGGCGCGGACGGTTCGTTCAAGATCGAAACAAAGCTGCCTACCGGAGAGGTGAAGGGTAAATACGGCTTCGTGGACGACACGGGCAAAGTTCGAGTGGTCGAATACGGAGCGAATCAGTACGGATTCCAACCGGCTGGAGAAGGTATCACGGTGGCACCGCCGACCTTGGTGGACGAAACAACCAGCAAAGAAGCTCTGCAAGCGCAGAACTACCAAGACGAGTACCAGCAACCGGCTGCTAGGCCCGCTCCTCTTCGCTCTGTGGCGCCTGCGCCTCGACCCGCGCCTCTTCCGCAAGTTCAATACGAGCAGCCATCTTTCCAGCAGCCGCAATCCCACACCCAAGCGGTCTACGCTTCCCAAGCGGCACCCAGACAACCCATCCCTAAACCAGCCATCTTCACCCCGGCCGCTCAAGCCATTCCTAAACAGACCACGATTCTTCAACAGAGCGAGGAACCATCGCCTCCTTCGCAATTGTTTAATCAAGGACCTGCTCAATTTGCACCCGCTCCCGTTCAGGAACGCCGCTCCCAGCCACAACCTCGAAGCCAGAGTGGCGGTATCTTGGATCAGCTGGCTAGGGATTACGCTCTTCCTCAGGGCGTTGCACCGCCGCTACACGATATCAGTTTCGGTTATTACTAGGCCCTCTAGTCCCTCCCGTGTTCGTCAGGGTGGTACCCGTGCGTTTTGGTATTTACGTTTATTGTCTGGAGACGCGATTTTGCGAGATGGACGCTGTAATCGCGTGTCATTTACCGGGACAAATATCGAGAAACTGATTGGAAAAACGATTTAATGATTTTTTTTAATTTATTTTGATTGTTCTTGATCTTTGTCTCGGTAACGAGTCATGGTTGCCTACCGAATTTAGTCTCTGCGATAAGAGTTCTTGCCATTGGAACCGAATGTGAGGGTATGGAATGTAAAGTGAAATTGAAGCGTAGCTAAACGATTTACGTATTCGATATCAAGTTGAATGGAGATAATTTGAGATTAAAATGAAGTGTATAAATTAGGAACTCGAATTTTGGAAACGGTTATATTGATACAGAAAACAACCAGCAGATATTGAAGAAAATAATGAGAGATTTATTTGATAATTTCATGTTGGATCATCAACGACTTAGCTCCATCAAATGATGGTTTTATCTCCTTCATATGAGAAGGTTCATTTACGTAAATAATATCAGACTGAAAAAAAAATATGAATAAAATTGCTCAATTTGAGACAGTGAATTAAGACATTATAATAAAATTAATACAAAATACATTATTCTGATGATAATAGTCTTCATAATATGCAAAAATAAAATTTTTATGATTACCATAAATATTTTGCTAGTAATATAAAGTGATGGATTGATTTATTAATTTGAAAAATTAAGCAATATTATCTTTGACAATTTTTTTATATAACATGGTCTTATGAGCATATTGTATCTTTTGTCGAAAATTTTCTATGTATTGCTATACTATAATTTTGCATACTCTTCGATTTTCACTGGATTGAATACGTCAAGATCGTACCATGCTGGGGAAGGCTAAAAAAATAATTGTAAATAAAATTTCACCGCGGTAGGCGTCCGTGCTGATTTTATAATTTCAGAAAATGCAGCTTGCACGTGTCACAAGCATTTTGAATAAGAAATTTCGTTTCAATGGAGAACCTCGCTTCGTCAAGCTGCGTTTTCGAGTTCGCGTCTTGCGAGACTGCACGATCAATTCAGCACGCTTACTATTGTAATTAGATTATTGTAAGATAATAACTATATAGATTGGAATATGAGATCACGACACTTCTCGTAACACGGAATATATTTCTCTCTAAAGATAGTTAACGACGTTCCACTCACGACTCTCATTTATGAATCACGCATATTCTCTCGATGTTTGAATTTGTTAAATTTCAGAACACAAAAGGAGAATCAGAAACTCGTTCTTTATTTTATATCATTCTGCTGTACCACTTAATGTATTGATCCGTTTGTTAATAAAGATTAAATAAACATTATTTCATAGTCCCAATGTATTCCCAATAATTTACAATTTTTTAAATTCTCTAATATGTTCTTTAATGTATTCATATTTCCAAACATCCGAATTTTTATATATATTTTTTTTTTAATATAAAAATGTCCAATCTTTTATATTTCTGCATTTAAAAAATTGTGTAACATTATCTTTTAACATTAAAAATTTACATGTCTACATGTCTACATTTCTATATATTTAAATATCTAAATTTTCATATATTCAAGTACACATATATATTAATATTTGAATATGTAAATATCTAAATTTGTAAGTCACTAAGCAAACAATTTCTTAAATGAATAAATTTTAAAATAAAATAAAATAAATTTTGCATGCATTATCTGTTCAACATCATTCATCACTATACTTCATCATTCATGTCAAAAGTAGCAAATATAAAATAAAATGTGTCATCCTTCACAAAATATTTAAAAAAAAGTACAACTTCAAAACGAATGAAAACTCACAAATATATAATAAAATTAATAGTAATAAATTGTCTACTGAAATCTTACTCCTAATATTTTTTTCTCCACAAAATTAATGAAATATATAA
The DNA here is from genome assembly GCF_050947335.1 of Megachile rotundata. Taxonomy (NCBI): domain Eukaryota; kingdom Metazoa; phylum Arthropoda; class Insecta; order Hymenoptera; family Megachilidae; genus Megachile; species Megachile rotundata. Next base: position 9,302,053 of record NC_134989.1, read on the forward strand.
CAATCTTCAATGTTCAACCAAGCACCATTCAAGTCGATATTTTTCTCATTTCCACTTAATTTTCCATCTCTCTCCAATAAAATTGCAGCCACTTTTCAAGTCAAATACGTGGATAAATGAGTTCGGTTGTCAACTAAATAGCTCCTTAACTTTCTAACTGTTAACGTTTTTGAACCAGTTTGGGAAACGACCTTTCAAATTATTCCTTGTATGATAAAAGTAAAAAGACATGGCTGACGTGTGTCGAGTTGTTCCGGAACTCTAGTCGTCGGAATTTTAGTTGCGAAATTCCTTTACCGACCTTCACGTTCGTTTAACGTAAAGGACGCAGAATTCACCTGGATAAACAACGATACCGTATGGTTACCTTACTATTTAATATAAAAGCTGATTTAGCGATTGTTGTTCTGTAATTACGTGAGAACTGTGGGAGCGGCTCAAGACAATTTTATTTCGTTTCCGAAGATTAATTGTTAAATTACGGTATAATGGGATAATGGATATCAGGAGTGTTGAGTACTGAAAAATTTGGATAGGCGGAAAAATTTGTGAGCATTTTGAAAATTTAGGAATTTTGGGGGTTGGAGGAGGTTGAAATTTAGGAATTCAAGGAGATGGTAATTTTAGAAATTTAGAGATTTGAGAATTGAAAGAATTAGAAATATGAGAACTTAGAATTTTGGAAATGTGGAGATTTGATTTAGGAAAAATTTTGATGTAGCAGAATTCAGGAATTTTGGGGGTTGGAGGAGGTTGAAATTTAGGAATTCAAAGAGGTGGAAATTTTAGAAATTTAGGGATTTGAAAATTTGGGATTTTAGAAGTATGGGAATCTGAAAATTTCGAAGTGTAGAGATTTTAAATTTTAGAAATTCTGGAGATTTATAAATTTTGGGGGGTTGGAGGAGGTTAAAATTTAGGAATTTAAAGATGTGGAAATTTTAGAAATTTAGTAATTTGAAAACTTGAAACTTCAGAAATATGAGAACCTGGAAATTTGAAAATTTGAAGAATTTCTAAATTAAAAAATTTGAAAATTTAAAAATGTAAAGACTTGAAATTATAAATTTGAAATTAAAAAATTTTTAAATATTTAACTACCCCAAAATAAAAATAGTTCAAAATATTTCCCAAATATTTTCTTATCCAATAAAAATATCCTAACATTGAATAATTCACTATGCACAGAGCCTGCACTGACGGCAACCAGAACTACGTTTCTGCAAAGCAAGTCAACGTCCAAGCAAGACTCCATTTTCTCTATCGTAAAATGATGAAATTATCTCAAACAAAAGAATAGAACTTGCAACCACTTTTTCTCACAGAATAAAGAAGCTCAAAAGTGATGTAGAAATTCTATTGTATACCTTGGATCTTTACTACCGAAATTCTTATATTCTCACACGCATCCTTTTGTTGTTATTTACTACTTTAGTACACTACGACATTTCCTCTGATGTCACAACGGTTATTCTTTGACTTCAAAATGGTGTCCTTTATACTCACTAATTATATTAACTTTTTACGTTAAATACTTACCGTTGTAATAAAAATTATTTGTAAAGGGTATGTTAGGTTAGAAACAATGTGCTGTTTCATTTAAGTTTTCTTAACCTGGCTAGTGATGTGTGTACATGTCATTTCAAAAATATTTTATTAAAATTTCTGCAGTTGACGAACAGTTGAATTAATTTTTTATCAAATAAAAGTGTAATTATTCCTTTGTTCTAGCTTTGTTTTACTTTTTGTATAAAATTTGTTATATAAGCATTTATCCTGTGTTTGACACAAGTAGTTGGTTCATCTTCATTAAGCATCTAGCAAAGAACTTCAAAATTAAAATTATAATAATTCTAACAATTTCTATAGTAATTATTAAACTATAATATATAAATTCTTATAATAGTCATTACAATAATAAATTTTTATAATAGCCATCACAATAATAAATTTTCATAATTGTCATTAAAATAATAAATTTTCATAATAATTACACAATAACAAATTATAATTCCACAGTTAGTCTAATTCAAAGCTAATTTTAGACCAAATAAATTCCACGTAGAACATTTCCAATCATTCGCGTGAAATTCAGTGAACAACAAGTCACGAAAACTTGCGTCAATCAATCGATTTCAACGATGACGATAAATTCCGGCAGAATAGGTTCTGTAACTATGGTCCGCAATGTTGAAACCAGCGCAGCGCGTCGGCCATATTTTGCGTGACTCGCTTAGAAGATAACAAACAAACTATTTCCTGTATCAGCAGTTGATACAATTTCCTTCGAGTTGCAATTCCTTCACGCACACTCCTTTCGCTTGAGATATCGATCTTTGCTGTCAAAATTTCGGCCTCAATGTCGAAGTTAAAGGTCATAAATAGGAATGCGGAACTGGTGAATTTACAGATATGAACAATACAGCACTGAAAGGTAGAGAATGGTTTTTTATAAGGAGTTTATAGAATGATCGTGGAAGTTTGTTGTGGAAGTATTATTTTCTTGTTGGGGAATTTTGTTTGTTCATATTGTAGCAATTTGTGAAGTCTGTTCTAGAAAGTGAGACAAAAAGATCGAAACTGTGAAACTGTTTTCTGATAGAGAAGACTTGATAGATGGATTTGGTGAAAGCTTGTGACAAAATTATTTTTGAGATATTGCATTGAAATTTAAAATTTTGTAAGGCTGCTTGATTATATTTTTTATCCACAAATAATTTAGTAATTTCAAGGTGAATTAAATTAAAAAGTAAATTAAATTTTAAGGTAATTAAGCAGATAGTTTCCTATGTTTCCTATGTTTCCCACGTTTTGAAATAATAATAATTTTGCCAACATTTTGCTATGATTTCAAGTACATATTAACTACATTCTATTACACAAAAATTCTTGTTTCACTTAAAGATGTTTCCCATATTTTTAAAATGGGAATAGGTATAATGGCTAATATTTAGAATGGATTTAATTTACAAGTAAATTAAACAGTCCCGAATAAAAACATGAATCGAAAAACAAGATAGCTTTCAACGAAGTCACTGACTTAGTGCATGCGATTATGCAAGCAGCGAATGAATCTTCATAATGTTACACCTGCACCACGAACAGGCAACCTCGTTGCACATAAGAAGGTCAACGAACATGAAGTAATACTCACCTCGAAGGTGAGGTGCATCATGACACGATCACTTGGCACGCTGCCAACATATTGCTTGTGATTTGTCTTGTAATCCCTAACATCGCATCGTGTTACATACTAATTCGACGCTTTATCGAGCGATGGTAGACGTAGTTCTAGACGTAGGTACGCAAGGTGGAATTATCGGGGGAGAAATCATGAATAAAGAATGTATATTCTTCAGATGAGTATGTTGTACCGTTGTAAGAAGAATGGATGTTATGGTAGTATTAATAAATAATATGGATGCATTCATATATTTGCATGTATGAATAATAATAGAGATGTATCTGCTTTGTGTGGATGAATAATAATAAATAGAGATGCACTTTGTATGTATAAATAGTAGTAAATATTGTGGAGATGTATATGGTTTATAAATATAAATAATGATAAAGTAGAGATGTATCTGCTTTGTAAATATAAATAATGATAAAGTAGAGATGTATCTGCTTTGTCAATATAAATAATGATAAAGTATAGATGTGTTTACTTCATACATAACCTAAATGTAATCTAAATCATTCATCATAAATAACAATAAATAGAGATGAATTTGAACTAAACTATTTATTATTAATAATAATAAATAGAGATGTACATCATACATAACCTAAATGCAACCCAAAATTATTCATCATAAATGATAATAAATAGAGAGGTATTTACTTCAAACATAACCTAAATGTAACCTAAATCATTCATTTCTTATATTAGTCTATACTAAATTATTCATCATAGACAATAATAAATAATGTACAGATGTACCTGCTTTGTAAATATGAATAATAATAAAGTATAATTGTATCTACTTTATGCAACCTATATCTAACCTAACCTAAAGTAAACATAACCTAAATCATTCACCTCCTATATTACTCTACTGACTTATTGCTTCAGCATAAATAATAAATAAAGTAGAGAGAGTGTCTTCAGATGAATTAATAATTCACCCATTAAACCATTAAGATGAATTTACATGAAATTACAATGAAAGTAACAATTGAATCTTGCAAATGGTCAGGTGTTGTATAAAAAAGAAAATTAAAACTATTTTGTAGAAGTATTTAAAAAAGTACACTTATTTTTTGTGGATATAAAATTAACTTGTTTGAAAGCATATTTTGAAATGGTAAAAGTGATTCTTAACTTATGAGTCATGTGAAGACCTGAGGTCAGATTTGGCCTACAGGCCATAATTTACTGGCTCCTAAATTAAACCATTAATTACATGAATATTCCATATCAGACTTTAATAACACTATTTAGCTTAACAATGTGCTAAATCTTTTAGTGGTAATAAGAAGCATAATTATTTTGTAAGAACACGAGGATGAAGAGAGATAAAGGCTTTCAAATATTAATTACTGTTATTGTTTCAAATTTAATAAACATTACGTATCATTTAAAAATTATTAAAATTATTGTCAATTATTTTTCTTTGAATCTTCAATAACACTTCTGTGTTTTATATAAAAAAAAGTCTTACAACAATTCCCTGGAACTAGGGAATTCGGGGACTAGATAATTTGGGAACTAGGGAATTTGGGGACTAGGAATTTGGGGTTTAGAGAATTTGGGGTCTAGGGAATTTGGGAATTAGAGAATTTGGGATCTAGGGAATTTGGGAACTAGAGAATTTGGGATCTAGGTAATTTGGGAACTAGAGAATTTGGGGTCTAGGTAATTTGGGAAGTAGAGAATTTGAGGTCTAGGGAATTTGGGATCTAAGTAATTTGGGAACTAGAGAATTTGGGGTCTAGGTAATTTGGGAACTAGAGAATTTGGGGTCTAGGGAATTTGGGAACTAGAGAGTTTGGGATCTAGGTAATTTGGGAACTAGAGAATTTGGGGTCTAGGGAATTTGGGAACTAGAGAATTTGGGATCTAGGTAATTTGGGAACTAGGGAATTTGGGAATTTAAAAATGTGGAAATTAGGGAATTTGGAAAATCTTACACGCATCAATTTTTTGTTCATGTTCACAAATCATTTTACTAATTTATGAACAAATATTTGTATTATTTCACATTATTTAGTAAATCAATTCTTCAAATCATAATTTAACAAATCAATGAAAATAATGATTATTTATCTCCTTCTCAAACCATAAAATATTTAAAATACGATACCCTCGATACATGAATCAAAAAAGTTCACAACGAAGAACCAGCAAACGAGTCTTACGTGAATTTCGTAACGCAGAGTAAAAATGAATGAAAAAACAAATTATACCTTTTAGCTGGTGCATTTTTAACGTCAATCATTTCAACATTATCGCACATTATCTCTACAGAATGGTATTTTCTATCATGACGTTCAACCGATTCTACGTTCCTTATAGCTGACCGTCTTAGAACTTTCCAAGGGGAAAGTTCTTTTCACAAGACTGTTTTCGCGTTCACAGTTACAACAGTTGATTTATAATTTCATTCGATATCTTTGTTTCTCCGCATCGATATATTCGGTTCCCTTCGTCGTTCGAAAATAATTTTAAACGCCTTTTATACCGTATGCAGAAAAATTCTTCATTCACGACTCGCTTACAAACTGTAATAAAGAATTTCTACTTTCGCTTGCAAGTAAATTTCACACGTGTTTACAACTTCCTTTAATTTTAATCCTGCTAATTAGCAATTATCACACAAATTGATTTAAGCTTTAATAAATAATGTTTGAGCAGAAGTACTGCTTAGAAAGTAAGACAGAAATTAACCTTTAACAGATGATGTCCCTTTTTGTATTTCACAAGTGATATCGTAAATTGTGAAATGGAAAACGTAAATATTGTACCAAGGGTAATTTCTATGTTACTTTCTATATTACTCATCGAATAGTTATTAGTATTCGAGACAGATTGTACTGAGTATTTCTTTACCTTATGATTGATAGATGGAGGTGTTTTCAAATAAAACATCTGTTATGTACCTGTTTAGTATAGTTGTAATGAGGAAATGTCGATGATCTACAAGGATTTGAAATGTACAAAATTTGGTAAATTGTGCAATTAGAAGTTTGAGAAATTGGCAAATTGAAAATTTGGATACTAGAGGAATTGGAGCTTTCAATATTTGGGAATTTGGGGATTTGGAGATTCGGAAATCAGGAATTTTGAGAATGTATGCATTTGGGAAATAAGGAATTTTGAGACTAGAAAATTTGGGAATGTGGGGATTAGGGAATTCGGTAATTTGGGAACTAGGAAGTTTGAGCATTTGGAAATTTGGAAACTAAGGAATTTGGGAACTAGAGAACTTGAGAAATAGGGAATTAGGGATCTAGGGAGGTTGGGAACTAAGGAATTTGGCAAGTAGAGAATTTGGGAACTTGGCAATTTAGAAACTAGCGAATTTGGGAACTAGGAAATTTTGGAACTAGGGAATATGGAAACTAAGGAATTTGGGATCTAGGGAATTTGAGAACTAGGGAATTAGGGGACTAGGGAATTTGGGGTTTAGGGAATTTGGGGTCTAGGGAATTTGGGAACTAGAGAATTCGGGATCTAAGTAATTTGGGAACTAAAGAATTTGGGGTCTAGGGAATTTGGGAACTACGGAATTAGGGGACTAGGGAATTTGGGAACTAGGGAATTTGGAAACTAGAGAGTTTGGAAACTAGGGATTTCGGGAACTAGAGAATTTTGGAACTAGGGAATTTGGGGTGTAGGAAATTTGGGAACTAGGGAGTTTGGAAACTAGGGAATTTGGGAACTAGGGAATTTGGAATCTAGAGAATTTGGGGGCTAGGGAATTTGAGCTCTGGGGAATTGTAAAATTATGGAATTGGGGTATTGGAAAATTTGGAAATTTGGAAACTAGAAAATTTTTAAACTAGGGAATTTGAGAGTTTGGGAACTTGTTAATTTAGAAGTCCAAAAATTGAAAACCTGAAATTTCCAAATTTCCAAATTTGAAAACATACAAAACTAGAAGTATAAAAATTCAGCAAAAATAAGGAAATGCCATACTTAAAAATTCTCAAGTCTCCAAATTAAAATATTCTGCACCTCTCAAATGTTCCCACAGTCTGTCCACTCACGGACGCACTCATTCACCAATAATTAGCAACACCATACAAAAGAATAAAATTACTCTAAGAAGGAGAAATAAGTCATTGTAAAACAATCGCATTTATCCTTCTCGTTAAACACGACTACATACGCTATAATAATTGCTAAACTACAGATGGAAGCATTGAAGCAATGATAATGAACTGTGACCAAGTAAGGAGGATGTTCAGAACGGTAACAGCAGTCACACTACGAAGGACAGTGCAAATGAAGTTCACCCGGTGCATCCATTCCCTCGTTTTTCCATTGATGATACTGAAAGTGAGCTCGATCGTCGTCTGGTCGTGGTAATGAAAGTAGGTAAGCGAATTTTCTTCCGAGAAACCAGCTGTGGGATCGAGCACAACTCATAACCGATAAAACACTTTAATGTTCGTTCCATTCTACGTGCACTGCTATTCAAAAGTCATAGAGTGGTCGGGAAGTAATATTTTGATTCGAGATTTGATCATTTTTCAAGAGAATGAATGAGGTCTTTAAAATGTTATTAGGAAAATTTTATTTTATTTTGCATTTTAGTTATCTCGTAGTATTATAGCATACTTCAAGTATTGAATTATTGTATAATAGATTTGAGTAATTACAAATTTTATATTATATTTTGTTTTTCTATGTGAACCTACTTTTAATATCTCAGGTATTGAGTTATATATATAATCTATTAAAGGAACTGAATATTTTACAATAATAATCATTGAGAATATTAAATGAACTAAAATCGTGGACCAAATGCTATATTAATAAAAATCACCTCTTCTGTTTGAAACTTCTTGAAAATGTTAAATTTTGTCAAACCTTGATGTGAAGTAATAAGGTGTCATTAATGTCAGCGAAAGTTTCAATCAGTCGTCTGATGTTTGAAATAGCATATACCTAAATTTGTTAACCAAATATTACAATAATACATACTACCTCCTCTGTTTGAAACTTCTTGAAAATGTTAAATTTTGTCAAACCTTGATGTGAAGTAATAAGGTGTCATTAATTTCAGCGAAAGTTTCAATCAGTTGTCTGATGTTTGAAGTAGCATATACCTAAATTTGTTAACCAAATATTATAATAATACATACTACCTCCTCTGTTTGAAACTTCTTGAAAATGTTAAATTTTGTCAAACCGTAATGTGAAGTAATAAGGTGTCATTAATTTCAGCGAAAGTTTCAATCAGTTGTCTGATGTTTGAAGTAGCATATACCTAAATTTGTTAACCAAATATTATAATAATACATACTATTTCCTCTGTTTGAAACTTCTTGAAAATATCAAATTTTGTCAAACCGTAATGTGAAGTAACGTCATTAATATCAGCGAAAGTTTCAATCAGTCGTCTGAAGTTTGAAGTAGCGTCTGTTCCTTACGCAGCGTGTGAAGTAGGAACATCAATTACAGCGACTCTCCCAAATTAAGATGCAGCGTTTTCAAGGCAATTTAGATATCGTCGATGATCGTTCCACGCGATATCATTGCTACTTTCTTCTAATATCCGCGAGGATTTATACTCAGAGCATTCATCGCGGTTAAAGCACAATTAATTAATAATTTGAAATCACGTTGAACGCTCCGTTGAGCTTCCTAGTTTCTAATAAATTTATCGATGCTGATTTCAGGGATAACAGATGTTATCTTTGTAACTATAGGTAAACAGTCTATGGACGACGTTGGTGTTTCGTTTAAAGGCAGATTAAATCAGACAAAAGTGTTAATTTTTATTGGTTTCTCGTCCATTATTGTCGACGTTTACAGTATACGTTGCTCATTGTTTACAGTATACAGTCTCAGTGCAACAAGAATGGCAAGAAAACAAATATTGTTAGATTAAAATACCAGTTAAGTTACCTTTCATTAATTGGGGTGTGTGTAATTTATTTAAAAAGTTAAAATATGTCAAAAATAATTGGTAATTTCTGAATTTGGAAAAATACAAGTAGAACTAAATTTCTTTATTTAATTTACAGCCTGTATTTATCGAACAGATTAAATCTGAATACTTTTTAAATTTTGCTAAAAAAATATGTTCTTTTAAAACAATTTTTTACTAGTTGTTATTTTGAAGATGTATCGTGTTAAAAAATTTCTGTTCAATTGAACAGTGGTCGAATTAGTGTCCTACAATTTATAGATACGTTCATATTAAGTAATCTTAATCACATAATTCAGAAGATGAATGATTTATTATGTGTCGACAGATGTAGGTTAAATACGGGTTCCTAAATTTATAGATCAGATGGAATATGATTTATTGTTTCTTTTGGTACGTACAGTCATTGTAACTAGTGGAAAATTTGGAGATTTGGTAATTTGGGGATTTGGAAATTTAAGGGTTTGGAAATTTAGGGGTTTGGTAATTAAGGGATTTGGGACTTTGGGGATTTGGTAATTTAGTGATTTGGAAATTAGGGAATTTGGAAATTTAGGGGTTTGGAAATTTGGAGATTTGGTCATTTAGTGGTTTGGAAATATAGGGATTTGTAAAATTTGGAGATTTGGTAATTTAGGGGTTTGGAAATTTGGAGATTTGGTAATTTAGGAGTTCGGAAATTTGAAGATTTGGCAATTTAGGGGTTTGCAAACTTAGGGGTTCAGAAATATAGAAGTTTGAAAATCTAGGGATGTGGAAATTTGGGGGGTTAAAAATCTAGGAATTTGGAAATTTGGGGATTTCGACAATGAAGCTTGACAATTTGAAAATTTGATATTTTGGTAATTTAAAGATTTAGAAACATGAAACTTAAATAACTAGAATTAATAAATTATTAATATGAAAATTAATAGTTATATAAAATATAGAATTTCAGACCTAGCAAATTTGGTGAATCATAAATGTAAGAATTTGCAAATATCCCCAAAATTCCTCATCCTCCACAGAAAATTATTCGACACCCACATAAACGTCTCCACAAATGAAATCAAACGTGAAATCTATTCCCTACGCCATTTAATCTTAAAGACCACCCTCAACAACCAAAATTGCCCGAACATAAATCACATTTCCCATTCTTCTGTCAGCACGTTAAAAAAGGCTCTGTCCCGAAAGCATAGGCTGAATTGCATCACAATCAAAGATCACTTCCCGTCAAAGCAGATCATTATCGATTCGCGCTTATAAAACGCTTCTCTCATTGCCCGTGCGAGCTCGACCTATATCCATCAAGCCGGACGCGTTTCGTGTGTGTGTGTCCACACGTTCTCATAATGCAACTTACGTTCACGCACTCCCATACAATTTGGCAATGTCAGGCCCGTGGCGTTCTGGTTTGGCAATGGCCATGCCCCATGCTTCGGCCTCCGAGAATCTAATTTGTGATTGTTACACGCCGTACAAGAGGACGGAGCAGCCCCCACTATAAAGCAAAAGCATTCGTATAGGTTATAAAGGACCGAGCTCAGCACTATACGACTGCACTCTCTCAGTGAAACTCTCGAAGGATCGTTCTTCGGCTACTTGTACCCTCCTCGTCTGCAACGCGTGCAACATGAGGATTATATCTCTGGTATGTACTGTATCTTTTGCAACCCTCTAGCGATTTGGATTTAAGTTACAGTGGCGTTGACAGGTTCAGTGGACATTTTGGGTGATTTGTGTTATTGTTTTATGGGGAGGTATATGAAGATTTTGGCTAGTTTGATGGATTTGGTTAATCTGATAGGAAGTTTTTGTATCGTTTAACCCTTTATATTCGAAAGGTGACCATCAACATTTAATACAATTTTACCTATGCATTTTTTAACTAAATTACATACATATGTGATGTGTACATGCAGTGAAACAACAATACAGAAAATTAATAATAGAAGAATAATGACCAAAAAATTTATGAAACTGTTCAAGTAGAAAGTTGCTATTGAGTTGCTATTTACAAATAGAAATACCTTAGAGATCAGAGGGTTTGATCACGCTCGTTTAAATCTTGCAACTTTGTGCTGTCTCTGTAGGAACACCCTTTAATTTAGAAATTAGAACATCTGTTGAAAAGACAATTTAAAAATGATTAAATTAGTCAAATTCAACAGTGAATTTCTTTATTCTCACACGATTATATGGTCCTTCGACTCAGATAACTCAAATGCACAATATTTTGAAGAACTCGATTCAAAACTCGAGTTCTAAACAAATGTACCAATATAAATTTGAAATTTTCCTCTACGATGAAAAATGAGGGTTTACGGAAGTACAGAAAAAGTATGTTTCAGGAAAAGTTTATATTTGACGATTGACAGGAGATTTTTATAATTTATCCTATATCGTTGATTTTATTTTTACTGCAAATTTTTTTGATGCAAAACGCAGATTATTTAGTGTACGGTTTCGAAAAGCTTCAGAAAGACAAGTATGCTCCATGTCAATATTTAACAGAAGATTTTATAATTTATTTGAAATCATTGATGGTTCAAATTGTGTTTGTAATACAACCTTATATCTATGAAGTTAATTTCCATCGAATTTTTGAAATACTGCATTGATCTTGAACTTCCCTTATGATATGATCTTAATATGATCTTAAATATATTTTTCAAAGTTCTGAATCTATATCTTCATAATTTTAATCCATCTTCTATCTTCATTATATGATTCTTTGTAATTTTTTTTTTTTTTTTTTTCAAATAAAATTCATTCGATGAAATTATGGTTGAACATAACGAGACTTGAAACGAAAGCTATTTAATTTTATTTAGCAGGGATAGAAATAATAAATTACCGTAAGTGAAAATGTTAGATAAAACTTATAACACTGGTGATTTTTAAGTGGTTTGCGATGCTTCAGGAGATCATTAATTAATTTTAAACATTGATAGCTTAATACTATTGTAGAAAGTAACCTTCATACACTATTAGGAGTCATGAATAATACAAAAAGAGTTTTATACCTATATTTTGTTCCGCCATTGTGACTGCAGGATTCAGTAATAAAGGTTTTAGAGGGAGAGCGACTTAATCGTAAGAAATTCTATAAATAATAATAGTGAAAAATAGCACTTCATTTATCGACAAATTAAACCTGAAATGACTGAAAGATATTTGGCTTCTAACATTTTTGTATTGTAATTTTATTTTTTTGAATGAGTCTATTATTTCCTTGACTCATTTTAAATGAGTCTATTATTTCTTAATGAGTCTATCATTGAAATATTTCCAGGTCAAATATTTTCATTTTATTCACAACGAAATTTCACTATTTATCAAAAGAGTTCTTATAGAACTGGTGACCCACTTGTAAACGTGACAGTCATAGAATGAAATTTTTCAATTACCTGTTCGGAATATTAAAATTATACCGTGTTGACACGAAGAAGACCAAATAATGGATATTATACCTAATTATTCTAATTGTATGTATTTAGAATGAGATATATCTTGCGATAAACGCGTGATGTTTTAATTATTCAGATGAGCGACACAATTCCTCAGATAAATACTGTGATTATTTTAAACAGTGCATCTATCTCGTGACAATCATATTAATCTACCTTTCTCATAATTATAGAGCTTTAATGTAATAGCAAGATTATATTACTTTCAATTAAGATCTATATTTAATTTCTTCTACCGCCATATTAAAAATGGTGAATTTATGATATATTCAAATAATATTTATTTAAATATATTGTTCAGACGAAACGTGACACTTCGTAATAGTATACTAAAGAATTTTAAACTCTCAGACTATGAATTACTATTTTGCCACACCATTTTCGTTGAACTCTTACTTTCATCGTTGAAAGTGATTTCAATGCCGCGATAGACAGTGTTAGAACCCTACAAATAGGAGTGTTCGCTTCTGTCAAAAATGATGCAATAAAACACGTACTGAATACTTTCGATTTACTTTCGAATCCATATTAGGAGCAATATGGAGTGATCGATGTATTGGGTAGACAAGAAGTTTCGATATCAACATCGTTGCTGAAACAAGATTCATTGTAACCTTCTTGGGAATTTAGCTGCTACTCACTTTTTTGTGTTAATAATTCATCGTGTGCAGTAATGCTGCTTTTTGTGTTTATAGTGCATCACATACTGCAATATATCTTTTTTTTATATTAATTGTACATCGTATGCGATGATACTTTTTCTACATTATTAATTTATCACATACTACAATATTTTTTTTTATATTCATAGCATGTCATATACAATTATACTTTTTCTATATTATTAATTTATCACATACTACAATATTTTTTTTATATTCATAGTATGTCATATACAATTATACTTTTTCTATATTATTAATTTATCACATACTACAATATTTTTTTTATATTCATAGTATGTCATATACAATTATACCTTTTCTATATTAATAATTTTTCACAGACCATAATATTTTTTTTTTATATTCATAGTATGACATATGCAACTACACTTTTTTTTTATATTAATAATTTGTCACATACCACAATGTTTTTTTTTTACATGAATTGTATGTTATATACAATTATATATTCTCTTACATTAATAGTACATCACATATAACAATATATATTTTGTATATTTATAGTACGTCATATACAACTATATTTTTTTTTATATTAATAATACATCACATACCATAATATTTTTTTTTTAAATTAATAATATGTCATATACAATAGTGCTTTATTCAATATTCATAATACCTTCCACACATATAATTCAAATATAATTATTTTTTTATACATTCTTCGTTGAATGACATACTCGTTATTCAACCCTGAAAGTTACTGACAATCTTCATTTTTTTTTTTAAATAAAAATAAGCTGCATTTTCACATAACACTAATTGTGGACAAGTACAATTTCAGCAAAAATATATAAATTTTTATATATTCATTTTGCCTTCACTCACTGCGTTACAGCACCAAATATTAAATTTATTAAAAAGAATTAAATAGGTACATTTTTAATACCTCTTCAGAAACAAGGATTACCTTTCTGGTCTAAAAATTTCATTAGTTTCCCATCGAAACTCACCGGTTCATTTGACTAACGAATTGTTATTTATTAGCAAAAATAATGTTGATCAATATCCGTTTTGACGCATTCCTTCCAGCTCACGTGGATACACTTCATTAAAGATTTAACGAGTATGCAAGAAGTACGTTGCAACATTGTATCGTTTCTTGTGTTGCAGTTCAAAGAAAATTAATTATAACTAACGAAAGTATTTTCCTTCTACGATTAAAATTCTACGTTCCTTACTTTACTTTGTGTGGGAACTTTCATCCGTCATAGGTTTCACTCTTCTCCCGTGAGATCGAACAGTCAATTGCGTGAAAATCCTTGTAAAAACGTGTGAGTAATGGTTTGGATTTCTCTGGTTTTTCTTTGGGACGTTTGTGAGGAGGACTAATATTTATAGCATTCGATTCTTCTATTCTTTTGGTACAATAAGGTTGCATCTTTTTGTGAAACATTCTTCTATTGTTTGCAGCTATACTCATTGTGTCAATGTGGCATGGAGTGGATTTAGTGACAGGTGTAGGAGAAATATTTGAGAAAATATATTAGACATTCATCGTATATGGCTAGCAGAAAAATGTCAATACTTATTGTCAGTAATTATATAATATTCTCAATACTTGTTTCAAATAAATATAATAATTTAATAAATAAATACAATCAAATAAATACAATAATTTTAATATACATATATTGACAATAAATATATGTAATTATTACTACATTTCATATCACATAATCATATTACATTTTGATTCTGAATACATACACTATTCTGATTATAAAAATAGTGTTAAATTCTTTTTAACGTTTGATTACTCTTCACATCACACACATATAGTATTATTAAGTGTCTTTAAATAATATATGAGTTCAACAGATTGCTTTGAATTCAACTAAAGCTCAATCATCAAAAATATCATCGAAGAAAATGTGTGACCAGCTAGTAAAGTCTATTACACCTACTTTCACCAGTTTAACGAACCCGTTATCTCCCAGAGTTTTTGCAACCATTACTTCTTCGTTTCATTGTCGCCAATTTCAGTAGCCTTGTTAAAAATGTTCAATAACGACATAAACGATACAAGATACTAAATTAAAAACAATTTCAACGTGACTAGCTAATTCCTTAAATAGTACTTTCACTAAACTATCTCAGGAAACCGCAATCTTTTTGCTTCCTGTAATAACAAGCTTGCCATTAACACATTAATAAACGTAGTTACAAATCAGGAATAATTAAGCAACTGCGGTATTTTAGTACCGCTTTGAACGGTAATTAAAATAGCAGTACGTGTATTACATGGGAGGTTGAATGCAATTAGGAAACGGTTACTGATGTCAACTAATGAGTTGGCGCGTGAGGCTGATGTGTTTAGAAAAGGTACAAGCGGTTAGAATAGAAAAATCCCTTCA
The DNA here is from genome assembly GCF_050947335.1 of Megachile rotundata. Taxonomy (NCBI): domain Eukaryota; kingdom Metazoa; phylum Arthropoda; class Insecta; order Hymenoptera; family Megachilidae; genus Megachile; species Megachile rotundata. Next base: position 9,317,652 of record NC_134989.1, read on the forward strand.
TTACAAATTTCTTTCATTACATAAATTTCAATCCCTTCATTACATAAATTGCTACAGTTGCAAATCACTGTATTCTCAAGTTTCTAAATTACCAAATTGGTATATCTCCAAATTATTGGGTTCCCAAGTCGGTGTTTTCCTAAATCGGTAAATTCCAAAATTGATATATCCCCAAATTCCTACTTCCCCAAATTTCTACATATCCAAATTCCTATATCCCGAAAATCCCTACATCACCCTATTCCCACATCCCCATATTCCCACATCACCATATTCCCACATCCCCAAATCCCTACATCCCCAAATTCCTACATTTCCAAATTCACACATCCCTAAATCTCTACGTCCTCAAATTTCCACATCCCCAAATCCCCACATCCCCAAATCCCCACGTCCCCAAATTCCCACATCCCTAAATTCTCACATCCCCAAATCCCCACATCCCCAAATCCTCACGTCCCCAAATCCCCACGTCCCCAAATCCCCATATCCCCAAATTCCCACATCCCCAAATCCCCACGTCCCCAAATCCCCACATCCCCAAATCCCCACATCCCCACATCCCCAAATCCCCACATCCCCAAATCCCCAAATCCCCACGTCCCCAAATTCCCACGTCCCCAAATTCCCACATCCCCAAATTCCCATATCCCCAAATCCCAGCATCCCTAAATCCCCACATCCCAAAATCGCTACGACTCCAATTGCTCAGAATAGAAAAAAGGACTCACACGTATTCTCGGCAGTACATTGACTCTCGCGGTCGCACACCAATCAGGCCAAAAACAATGACAGGCAAACGTCCCGAGAGTGAGATAGAATTGCGTTCAGTAGTTATTGTCATTATTATTCTTACTTACTGAAATGTAACCAAGTGTTCACGGTGGATAGAGCTTCTTTTACTTTGGGTCACGCGCCAACTCGTGGGTTGACATCTGTACACGTGAACGTAAGAGGGTAGGAAACGTGTAATGATAGTGTAAACAATGAAAAGTGTAAGTGTAACTAGATCGTGGAAGTCTTAAGAGGTAGAAGAGCAAACAGAACTGGTAAGAGAAGTAGAAGGATGAAGAGGTAGAATTTCGCAGAGGGATCATAGTAGCAATGTGTTCAAAATGGAAGATTGCGTCGGTCACGCGCCAACTCGTCGGTTGACATCTGTACATTTTAATTAAGTTAACAGCAATGAAACAACATTCCTAAGATTACTACAATTGCATGTGCTACAAAATATTCTGCTGATATGTACAGATCAATTTCACGGTAAAAATCAATCGATACGCTTTTCACTTTCGATTTATGCACAGTCTGCTTAATCCATTCTGAATAACGGTAGACACACGTAATCGATACTACGCTGCTATTACGATTCATGAATATTTCATGCATTTTTTCCAGCCCGTTCTTGATAAATATCGTCATCGATTCGATCATTGTTCTATTCGCTTTAAGAAATTATATAATGCTTGTTATAGAGATTAAAATCGTCTGTGAACTGAATTTCGTGATTAATCAACGATAGCTGTTTTAACGAGCTGAATTACGAATCTCAATCGCGATATCTTTCAAGAATTTGGTGAAATTTCAAGTTTTATAACTCATTATTATCATAACAGTTCATTAAATAATACTTGGAAATTATTCTTGCACTTTCAGAGTGTTATAAAAATTTCTAGAAAGCTTTCACGATTTATTTAATTAGCCTGTCGTACGTAACACTTCTTTAACGAAATTTATGCTTCATTAACAAAACTAATATGTGACTGTAATTAGTGAAACTTGTAGAGAAAATTCGGAGGATATGTGACAGTACTGTGATTTAAATATTTACTGCCTCATAATTGTTTAACGACTAAAGCTTTAACGACTGAACTTTCTAAGCTTCATACTGCAAAATTACTTGCAATATTCTTAATTACTCTGAAATATTGTTCTTGGAGTTCCTATAAATCCTTTCGACATTTTACACTTTAGTAATTATTGCTGTTATTGTGAATTTTGTAGCGAATTTCTTCCAAAATTTGTTTCTAAAAATTCAAAAAATTTGTTTAAAAAATTGTGTGTTCCAGCCAGTGTGAAAAGTGTTGATATTAATTTATTAATAGGTTAGTAAAAAATAAAAAATCCATGTTTTAGAGAAAAGTATTTATTCATCACAGATGCGCACTGTTCCCCAAATGTAAACAATACAAGTCTTATTTATTCATTTCATGCAGAATGCACCGCTGAATACAAAATCACCATTACTCACCACAAAAGCAATTTCCAAAAGTGTCACGTTACATTCAATAACGAAATCGATCGTCCCTGAAGAGCTCAGAATTTCGAATCATCTTAGATAACAATGACCACATTCAATCACCCGACGCAAAACATACGTGCTCATTTTACCAACCACGTTTTTTAAACATAAGACCTAGTTTTGACTGCTAGAAACCAATGGCGGAGAAACTGGTCGTCGATAAAGTTGCGAAAGCGAGGCTAATACGTTGAAATACGTGTGGAGGCAGCAGCGGGTAAATCTCTGTTGCTTTCTTCGGATATAAACGGTCATCAGCGGCGCCGTTTACTCTCTATCGAGACACGAAATCCTTCGAGGGGCAAAAATGCCACCGAGCCGTCTGACGCAAATTGCTGATTGTTCAAACACGGTTTACGATCGTTTTTCTGGTTGCACAACAGGAAGAAAATAACCGAGAACTAATGAAATTCAACAATTAAATTAGCTGCCTGGCGATTCAGGATAATTTGTTGGTCTGTAATTAAATCGGAGTTGATGCGCACCCTAAACGAAACTGGTCAAGAATGTCGAAAGCGTCTTTTGTAAAGTAAAACTTCGAGATTTTGTTGTTTTTACTGTTCTGGAAAGTTGGATGACTGACGAAATGGAAGGAGAGTTGAAATGATTTAGTACGAAAATTGGTCAATATGAAAATTTCAAATATAATCTTTAGGTCATTCTTATGAAGCTAGATTAATTTTTTTAGTATCAGCTATTTGTTATACTATTGTCTGTTTTTAATATTACTATATTAAAAGAGATAGCTAATAGGTAAAGTTAAACACAAGTCGTATTTTATATATTTTAGAATTGTTAAGAATTTTATACTCTTGCGAAATTATTATACAAAATTATTACACATCAAATATTAGTGCATTCAGCATGAATCATCAGAACAAACCATCAATTATACTTCTATTATATTTCTCATATTACACTACATGGTGCGGCGTCAAAATCCGAACAAAATTTAATTTAAATTTCCCGCCGTCATGTACCTAACCTAACCATTACACTTCTACATCTTCTCCATCAATTATGTTGCTGTTTTTTAATAATTTTTACAATATACTTCATTACTTATACTTCATGAAACTTTTGATTGAAATAATTGATTTAACTTATTGCAATATAGTTTTGCAAAATATAGTTCTGAATATAGCTTGCAAAGTTTTGTGAAACTAAACGAGTCTGTCAGTATGAAAGAGTTATTCAGAATCATAACAATATATTTTACTCTAGTTTTAATAATATATTTCGAGATCATCAAAATGAAAGACGTGAAGAATATATTCTAAGATCGTCAAAATAAAAAATGGCTTCCTTATAATTGTCCATCTATCTGTGAACAATATATGTTAACATCATCAAAATGAAAGACTGCTTTCTTATAATTAACAATACATCTGTAAACGTACGAAATTTCAAGATTGTCAAAATCAAAGATGGCTTCCTTATAATTGTCCATCCATCTGTGATCAATATATTTTAACATCGTCAAAATGAAAGACTGCTTTCTTATAATTAACAATACATCTGTAGACGTACGAAATTTCAAGATCGTCAAAGATGGCTTCCTCATCAATGCATCTCTAAAATAAAATTTGAACTTAAAGCGCCATTTACTATATTGTTTTAATCTTATAGGATGATAGAAAAGCCTTTCTTCAGACAATTGATGATTTAACTCCGAACAATAGATACGAGTCAATCATTCGATAACTATAAATTATATAGCTGTATCGATAGACCTGTAATCAGTATATATTCCAACTGTTTGCATAATAATTGGACACCTGGAACCTTTATTGAATGATATATGGGTATACGCTTCTCACAGTCGCTGCAGACTATGTAACGGAGAATAATTTATCTTACAATGTTCCGTGTTAAAACAATAATCCATTAAAACTCCTATGGAAAGCTGTACATATTCATCCGCTCGTTGAGATTACTTACTATACAAATATCAGTCATTTTCTTTGGGAATATTTTTTACTTTCGAACCCTTTCTTTTTTCAATTTTTGTAGTTTTATATTGGGTAATTTTTTTAATTTGGAAATTTTAGTTATAATACTGAATTTTAGGAATGTACTGAATTCAGGAAAATAGAATCGTACTTTCATATTTGTTAATCTAAAAATTTAGTAACTTTGAAATTTTAATATTTAGAAATATAGAAATTTGGTGGTTCAAGAATTTTAGAACTAATTTGGAAATTTAGGACTGTAAAACTGAATTCAGAGATTTATTAAATCTAGAAAAATAGGAACTCCATACTTTCATATTTGTTAATTTTTAAATTGTATAACTTTGAAATTTTAATATTTAGAAATATAGAAATTTGGTGGTTCAAGAATTTTAGAACTAATTTGGAAATTTAGGACTGCAAAACTGAATTCAGAGATTTATTAAATCTAGAAAAATAGGAACTCCATACTTTCATATTTGTTAATTTTTAAATTGTCTAACTTTGAAATTTTAATATTTAGAAATATAGAAATTTGGTGGTTCAAGAATTTTAGAACTAATTTGGAAATTTAGGACTGTAAAGCTGAATTCAGAAATTTACTGAATCTAGAAAAATAGGAACTCCATACTTTCATATTTGTTAATTTTTAAATTGTCTAACTTTGAAATTTTAATATTTAAAAATATAAAAATTTGGTACTTTGAGAATTTTAGAACTCAAACTCATGAATTCAAAATGTTGAAAATTCGAAAATTCAGAAATACGAAAGTTCCCAACTTCTAAATCAAAAAATTGACAAACCCAACCTAATTGACAAATCTAATCTAACCTATCTCATCACCTTTAAATTTCACCAACACCCAACAAATTCTACACTTCCACTGAATTTCATTACATCCAAATCACTCCTACAACAAACCTAAATTAACTTCCCAGAACTAAACCGCCGTTCTAAGAATCCGATAAAACATTTTCCCGACAAACAGTTAAAATCGCAAGTTTCCCTCCCAAGACACGAATAACCGTTTGCTTTCAAGAACCAGCAAAGTTTGCCGAGCGAAGATAAACGACAGGTACGACGCAGGAGTAGCACCTAGTCACGAGAAATTTTTGACACGGTTCAGCCGGTGAAATGTGAGAAACGAAATGCAAAATGAAGTGTGGGAAACGTTGAACAAAACAGTGAGAGCGAAAATACATCCAAGGCAAGGGTTAAACGTGGTCATGCTTCGTTGGTTCTTAACGCACCAATAGAACAGACTCACGATGTGGTATCTAAAGTTCCCAATGCTTCCTTAATCGATGTTAGATAGAAACTTCTCTCTTTTTCTCTAATTATTCCACCGACAAATAATAAAATCGCTATCGGTTCGCTTTATCAGATCTCGTTTCCTACATAGATTTATTGATAAGTCAATCTTCTTGTTTCCTCTGTAGTCAATTACTTCGTAATATTAATTGACACAAATCCGATAATTTCAGACGGATGTGTAACTTCGTGAGGTTATGTACCAAAGACACTTTCTACTTGCAATTAAGTACCAAATTGGATATTTTGTACTCGTACAAATCTGCAATATGACTTGTTTGAAATAACTGATCAGTTGTGAAATTACTGATGTGAAGATACTTTCTAACCTTTCATAATATGTACAGTAATTGCCACCAGAAATATTTTAGCAAATAAATTTTTATGCCATTTGTAACGTTGCAACTTTCGAACTGTTAAGATAAGATGTTTTAAAATCTCTTACATTTTGCATGTTCTTTGATGAACATTTCACTCTGAAATCGTGTTTTTATTGTTCTTGCTAACTCATGCGAGGAGATCTCTCTTTGAAAGCAGAAAGCTATTTTTCAATTTTTATAACGTGGACCTCGAGATATTTATACTACATATTCACGTTCTTAACAAATATTTACAGAGAGAATAAAATACTTTTGTAACATAGACTTATTGGATTCATTTTTAATAAACAAGTACGTTTTCATATTTGCATAAAAAACTTCATCTTTCAACCTTGAAAGTTTGAGTTACTTCTCAACAAATTTTAAGTTCAATGTTAACAAAGTACCTGACCTCAGAAGTACTATATTACACAAATTCTTACTGAAAATTAAATCCAAAAGTTATTTCGATTAGCTCAAAAGTTATGCACTAACATATCAGAGTAACATCTGCTCTAAAATTAAAAATGAAAGTGAAACTGTATAAGGATAAAGTATAAATTAATATTCACATCAACACTAAAACTAGTCAACCTCCCTACAAGATTTATATTATGCTACATTATATAATTTGTTAAAATACTTCACTTGGAATCTGCTTCTTCAAACTTCATTTTTAATTTCAAATTAAGTCCACATATGTGTTTGGTGCACATAGATCTACATATGTTTTTGGTGCACACAGGTTCACATATGTTTTTGGTGCACACAGGTGTACATATGTTTTTGTTACACAAAGGACCACATAGGTTTGGATAAAAATCAGAATAAAATTTCAAGAAAACCCCAACAAAAGACCAGAAACCTAACCGGCTTGTTTCAGTGTTAAGCCTCCATTGTATAACAGAGCGACGTTAGTGAAAGGTCCGTCGAAGCGAAGAAGCATAATGAGAACCGCGACGATTAACAGTACACCATCAGTACCGGGTTTTCAGTACGTTGCTCGCTTTCCAACCGTTAAACAAAAGAAAAAGCGAACGTTAGAGTAACGTCCTGGACGACACAGTTCATAAGACAAGGGCACACAGGTCCTGCATACCAATGGCCGCATTCACAGCGTCCATATTAAACGAGTCACGTTCACTCTCGCTGTTCTACGTGCGGCCATATTTAGACTCTAAACGGCTTTTTCCTCGTCGCGCAATTTTACTTGGCCCCAGCTTTTGTGGTCGTCGGAATCTTTACACTTTCAAATGTTTGCTTCGACGTTCCATGACGAACAATTCACTCGCGAGCGGAACGCGAACCTTTCACGTCTTCTACGCTTCCGGCGGATACATTTTGCCGGGAAAGAGACTCGCGTGTCATCTTGCATCCTCTTAGATCTTGAGAAATCCATCTGACTGACTGTCTGTCGCCTCTTTTGAATGCGTTGGAAATTATTCGTTAGGGTTATTTTAATGATAATAGCTTCGATGTTTAGGGAGATCTTTGAGAAACAATGGGCTTGATTGTTCTGAGAGATAATGGAATTGTACTTGGAATGAAAGTAAGGCAAATCTTTCGGTTGTGGCATTTGACATTCTGTTAAAGGTGTTTGAAATATTTCTATTGAATCTACTATTGATCTGTAATCTCATAATGGATATAATTATGGGATAATATAAGATAAAATAATGTCAAATTGTTCAAATTTCTATTCCAGCAATTTTAATGTTCCTTTGACTGTCTTCTTGAAATTTACTTATTTATTATATGTGTTAAATGGAATCTTTGAATCTGTGTATGTAGAGTTGACATTAGAGTTGATTATTTTATTTCTGCAAGATTTCTTTCTCCTTTCAAAAAAATTGTTTAACAAGGTTTTAATATTAACTGACCTGCTGAGGATATTCAATCTTTCAGTATGTTTGTTTCAGTATTAAATTAGAGGACCATGATGCACTCCTGTTGTTAACAAATCTCATCTATTATTTTTAAAATACCTTGTTACATCTTATATCTATAAAGTATATCTATAATATACTTGTCTCTATAATATACTTATATCTAACTATAGAACATGAAATTCTACACTCTTCGTCATATATGAATATTTCTGCAGTATTTATACACCAACCTGCATACTGCATTTCTATGGAAATTCGAGCGTCACTTACACACGACTGACGTGGTAAATAACATGTTAAAGTATGAACCAGTCTATGATTATAGCAACATGATCAAGACTTGAAAATGTGAATAAGAGAAAGTTGGTTTCAGGCATTCGCAAAAATTTAATTTAAACCTGGAATAAGGGTCCTCAACAGTTTAACACCATCTGATTTTCTGAATTCTACAACTTTCCTGCTTAATATTTTTTCTGAAACTTGTTTCTCGAATTGCTTGCTACCAGACATTTGACACACTTTATAGAATATGATATGTTTTTTAATATGTACGAGAGAAAATAAGCGAAGACTAGCATCAATTAGTTGCAAATTTAATTTAATATTTTGAATGTGGTATATTTTCGTCTTTCAAATTTTATGAGAAATATTAGATAGGTGTAAAAATTGTCACTGACTAAATCTGTGATGGCTAAAATATTTCTTTTGTTGCATCAAAATTATGAAAACATACAAAGTTCAAATTTTGGTACAAAATAAAAAATGTAATAAAAACATATTGATTGATAAGTTACAAATTCAATACTGTTTAACAAAGAGCTATGACACAATACTGTAGCACAAATCACTAATTCATTATTGTCACACAAATTACTTAAAAATTTGAAATTAATTACAAATTAATTTTATACTACATTTTGCTACCAAAAAAGTGTAACATTTCACATTTCCTTGAACAAACCTTCAAAAAAATTTACAATCCAATCCAATCGTCATCGTACATACTGAATTTTTAGGTTAACTGCCTTACGATATCAATTTCCCCGGAAGATTAAATAACCTCATCTGATAAATCACGTTTCAAAGTATTGCTGAAAGATCTCGATAATGCAAAAGCCTTGAGAAAAGTTAATACTGTGTGAAAGAAGAATTTATATTAGTCAGCTTATCGAGATATATTAAGACTGATTTACAATCTTTACGCAGAGCCTTGAAACACAACCCTTGATTCATCTAATTCTCTAACATCATGGTCACCGCAATTGCAACACACTGCTATTAATTTACATCAACCGATGATTTCCATTGTGCGTTTAATTGCACAAAATAGTTACAAGGATTTGCAACATTCTTTATGTCTTAAATTAAAATTATTTTATTAAGATTTTATTTGATTTAACTGAACGACTGTTGAGCAATTCGATGTTGTGAACGCATGAGAAGAAACTCGATACGCAAGGTCGAATTCTGCACTCAACCATTCATTTCCTTCTAACACGTTTGTCGATTAATAAATATTCGGACTGAGGAAAGTGTTTAAGCGATAATAATCCGTTCAAACCGTAATTGCCTCGAATTTGCAACTTCCTTCGTTTTTCCTCGCTTTCATGGCGGATTTTTTTATTGTGATCAATAACCGTGACGTGGTCACTCTGCATTTATTTTACGAACGATACAAATTGTAGGAAAGTTGAACCATTTTTATTCAAAGTGATGGTAAAATCTGGCGTTTGCTGTTATTTTTCTCGATGGTATACGATATTTATTCGAGAAAGTATTTTTGCGAAGACTTTTACTTTCAGTTTGGAATCAACAGTAATTTTGTGAGTGTGAAAATTGCGAACAAGTTTATCAGAATTCCGTCAGGTTACAGTTCTCAAGGGTGAATGTCCTACAAAATTCTTATCAAAATCTTCATTTTCTACATTTTACATTTTGGTGAAATTAATTTTACTATATTTTACACGTAAGTAAAATTAACTTTGGAAGAAAGTAAAATTTTATCAAAAGTCGTTTAACAAATCTACACATGTTTCACATACATATTCATTTAATTCTTAAATTCTTTAATTCTTTAATTAAAAAATACTCGAATCTCCAAAAGGAAGGAGGAAAGCAACCCTCAGAAGAAACTACCCTAATAGAAAAGAACAAAAAACAATCTGCCAATGTTAATTAAACTTTTCAGTAAAAATTATTTATGTACACACTCACATGAGTACAAAATAGAGTGTCTGCATCAAAGTTAAAAATTTCTCGCAATTTATGCAAGTATTTGTTACGAAATCGCGTGAGCGTTGCCTTTCCACATTTTTCATCGAATTACCAGATTCTCGTTCTCGATAAAGTCCTTCAATTTGATACAAGACACATAACAACTTTCTTCGCAAATTTACAGCGCATTTAACATGTTGACGACAGTATAATCATTTACCAACGTCAACTAATTAAACCACGCTGTCAGATGAACTAATCGGAACGAATCATCGATGCTGCACAGCTTCCGGCACGGAAATACGAACAAGGAAAGCGTACCTTTAACTACTTCCTCTCTTGAAATGCGATATAATCGTGGGCAAGCCTCCTGCCGTATCTAGATCAGATTCGCGTTACGCACACGTCTCGTTTCTACACCGTGTGTTGTGGTAAAGACCGTCTATAATAACCGAGAACGCGATTCAGAAAATGCAACCAGTTACTGGTGCAGTTTTTTTCCAAAAGCAACGTGACCGGTTACCTTCACCGTGAAAGCGTTAGTATCGTGGACTGCGTACAGATGTCAACCCACGAGTTGGCGCGTGTCCGACACAATCTTCCATTTTGAACACGTTGCTACTATGATTCCCCTGTGAAATTCTACCTCTTCATCTTTCTACTTCTCTTACCAGTTCTGTTTGCTCTTCTACCTCTTAAGACTTCCACGATCTAGTTACACTTACACTTTTCATTGTTTACACTATCATTACACGTTTCCAACCCTCTTACGTTCACGTGTACAGATGTCAACCCACGAGTTGGCGCGTGACCCAAAGTAAAAGAAGCTCTATCCACCGTGAACACTTGGTTACATTTCGGCAAGTAAGAATAATAATGACAACAACTGCTGAACGCAATTCTATCTCACTCTCGGGACGTTTGCTTGTCATTGTTTTTGGCCTGATTGGTGTGCGACCGCGAGAGTCAATGTACTGCCGCGAATACGTGTGAGTCCTTTTTTCTATTCTGAGCAATTGGAGTCGTAGCGATTTGGGGATGTGGGGATTTAGGGATGCTGGGATTTGGGGATATGGGGATTTGGGGATGTGGGAATTTGGGGACGTGGGAATTTGGGGACGTGGAGATTTGGGGACGTGGGGATTTGGGGTCGTGGGGATTTGGGAATGTGGGGATTTGGGGATGTGGGAATTTGGGGACGTGGGGATTTGGGGATGTGGGGATTTGGGGATGTGGAGATTTGAGGACGTAGAGATTTAGGGATGCTGGGATTTGGGGATATGGAAATTTGGGGATGTGGGAATTTCGGGATGTGGGGATTTGTGGACGTAGGGATTTGGAAATATAGGGATTTGGGAATGTGGAGATTTGAGGATGTAGGGATTTGGGGATGTAGGGATTTGGGGATGTAGGATTTTGGGGATGTAGGGATTTGGGGATGTAGGGATTTGGGGATGTAGGGATTTGGGGATGTGGGAATTTGGGGATGTGGGGATTTGGGGATGTGGGAATTTGGGGATGTGGGGATTTGGGGATGTAGGGATTTGGAAATATAGGAATTTGGGAATGTGGAGATTTGAGGATGTAGGAATTTGGGGATGTACAAATTTGGGGATGTAGGGATTTGGGAATGTAAGAATTTGGTGATGAAAGAATTCGGGGATATAGGAATTTGGAAATATAGGAATTTGGGGATGTGTAGATTTGGGGATGTAGGAATTTAAAAGTGTAAGAATTTGGAAATCGGGGTACCATCCAGGAAATCTTCATCTCCAGGGTAACATCATCCTAAGATTGCAGTCACACAACGATGCGTTATGCAACGATTATTTCTTTGTGCGTACCTATGACGAAACGTTGTTTTTCTGTGATCAGTTTTGATGAACATTCTCTTCTCGATCGCGTGCCTGCACAGTGTAATTATTGAAGCTTATTAATCTTATTGGAAGAAGGTTGCTACATCTTCGAGCAGCAATTACAAGGCATTCTAAGCTTTTTTCAATGTAATTTAGGATGCGTAATTGTTTGCAGGATGATGAATGGTAATTTAATTGACCTGGTGAAACTTGGTCAAATATTTTAGGTAGATTCTAAGGAAAATTGTATGGGGAAAAGTTTATATACAAAATGTTGTACAAGTTGATGATTCTGCAAAATAAGATTAGACATATAATAATGATTCTACAGATTTGAATATTTGGAGATTTGATAATTTAGTGCCCTGTCAAATTGGTAACTGATTAATTTGCAAATACGAAAATTTATAAATTTATCTATAAATAAATTTATAAATAAATTTACTTATAAATTTATCTATAAATTTATAAATTTAGGGATTTGATCATTTGATGACTTGTCAAGTTGGTAATTGATTACTTTGCAAATATGAAGATTTATAAATTTAAAGGTTTTTGTGTAAGTGTGAAAGAGTGTTGTGGAGTTATTTTCACCTATGCATCAAGATTCCACGTAAACCTGGAAACCTGAACCCACCTAACGTTTACTTTCGTAAAAGTATTTTAAAACGAGACAGGTTTATACGTAGGTACCTTCTGTTCTTCCTTTCTCTGGAAAGTTAGAGCTGGAGGGCTAGACAAGGCGTGGTAGACCGGGGCCGATTGCTTCCAACTAGATCGACCGAATGTGTCCGTGCCTCTCACTGTATGTGACTGGCATGTTCCAACGCTGATTACAGAGCCCTGCCTTCTTGTCACGATTTTCCGAGACCAGATGGAGAGTCATTAGGCTGTATACGCTTTCAATGGGCCTACCTCGATAATAATGACGACGTTACGAGCTCTCCGGATTTCGCCTTTAATCGTACCCGATGATTAGCCGATTAATCACGGAGAAAAAATAATTAGGCTACTTGATCTCCATCCTTACTTATTTCACAACGTACCAGACATTTAATCTTTGTTTCTATAAATATTTTTTGAAAAGTTGGAAAGTTAACTTATCAGTGTTTTATGTTCGTTTAGATCTCTTTTTGAATGTAAGAAATGCTTCGAACGCAGTCGACCATTAAATTAAGCATGAACTTGCAGTTTTAGACTGATTTTAAGAACGTGTTCTTTGGTGATACTCCTTAATGAATTGGAGAAATACGATTTTGATCGCACGATTACTGGCCGTGAAGAGAGAGTGAAATACTACTTTGTAGTTGGGTATATATCATTTTTATTGGATGCTAAGAGAAGCGTTAAACGAAGTGAGTGGAATACAAATTTCGTTGGAATATTTTTTGTTCTGATATTAGGTGTAGTGTTTTTAGATGAAATATTAGCTGTAACATTAGGTGTAATATTTTTTAGCTGCAAGATTTTTGTCGGCCAATGATCATAGTAGTCAAGGCCCATATAAAATCAATCAATCAATCAATTTTTGTCTTTCAATATCTCACACGAGTTATCTGACATGATTCTGAATAAGATTTCCCTTTGCAAAAATGGGGTTTGAAGCTTCATCTTGCGGCTCGAATCTAAAAATTTAATTTTCGAATAAATCAAAAATAAGGAACCCAAGTTGCGTCATGACGCACATAAACCTACTACTAAAAAAAATAACCCAAGTTATAAAATAAATAAACAAACTAGTTCCATCAAAACTATCGCCATAAGTAACTTCTGAAGTAGCATTAAATTCCACCATGCTTCCACCATTCCACCATGAAAAAATTCCACCATGCTTCCTGAACAGAATCTGTTACCCAAGTTTTTGACCTACCTAACCTCAAATCACCATCTACATTTCAAAATACCGTCAAAGGAAAAACGTTCTCGTTCCAACGCGAACGTTCGAACGACGATAAAATCAGTATCGATGGCTCGAAGGAATATTCGAGACGTTGTTGGCACACGATTCGTCCTTGAGACAGGGAGGTACGTTGTTACGGGACTTTCGAATGATACGTATGCATCATGGTCTGTTGGGCGTGCGCCGATTAATTTTCAGTCGACCCGTGATAAAATGCGGCTATACATTTCTTCAGTTGATAAATCTGGCGAAATAAAGAATTGTGTGTATTAAATGAACGTATCGTATGAACGTGTCGGGGAGGAAATCGAAGGTTATTGTCGAAGGATCTGGACCTCTGGGTCAGGGTGTTTCTGTTGATTAATGGAACTTTCGTTGTACTCTTTCTTGAAACTGCTTCTCTTGTGATTTAAAAAACACTTGTAAAAACACTTGGGTTTGGAAATTGAAAACTTATGTCGGTCAAAGTGTTAGCAGGGAAATTTATTGTTACTCTTGTCAAATTAATGATTTAATGGTATACTACATCCTTGTCGAATTAGTGATTCATTTGTATACTACATCCTTGACAAATTAGTGACTCATTGATATACAGGATGTCTCAAAACTAGCGTACATCCTTAAAATAAGGGATAGTTGACGTTTCTCAAAAGGTTTTAGTTATTAACTATGACTTCAAGTGCCTAAGTGACTTCAAATATCTAAAACACAATTCTCAACAATTAAACAGAAAGAAAAAAGTAAAGACAGTTATTTTTATCAAACGTCTCGGTTGATCGCTGTTAAACGACTGAAACTAATCCCCGGTTTAAACCATGAAACTTTTTACCGCTTTTCGTCCGACTGATCAAGGCTCAAAGAGAATTTTACGCTGCGATGATTTTGTGGTAAAATGTTCTAAACCTTGACTTTGGAGGAGGAAAGTTCGATGTCATCGATTTGCTTTCGGATCACAGCTGAATTTTGTTGGGCGTTTCTTGTTTGCCTTAAAGTGAAAGAAAAGCGAAAGGGAAGGATATTAATGGATGTGACCTTAAACGCGAAAGTCTGGTTGAAAGGACTCACGTATTTGCAGATGTTTACAAATTTAAAGATTTTTATTAAACAGGATAAAAAGAGTTATTCTTTTTTCAGATGATTATGTAGTGACATTAAGTGTTGCTAAAAGTATTTTATAATTTCCAATGTAATAATAGAATTCATATGAAAAATATTAATCAATCTTCCAATTAAATAATGTCTCATTTTATTTGACATCTAAAGAGACTAAGGAAAGCATTGCTAAAAATCAAATATTTTAAATTCTCTTGCTAAAGTAGCATTCATGTATGCTATTGTTAAAATAGCACTCAAACATGAATTTAGCTGAGCGAGTAGATTTATCAAAGCAAGAATCAGCAACCATGATAACAATGATCAATGCTATTTCATGTAGCAGTTCTCAAAAAGTCATTTTTTTTCAGATGATTTAATATGTAATGATACTAAATGTTGCTAAGGGTATTTTATAATTTCCAATATAGTAAAAGAATTCATATAAAAATTATTAATCAGTCTTCCAGTTAAATAGTGTCTCATTTTATTTGTCATCTAAAAAGACCAAGTAAAGTATTGCTAAAAATCAAATATTTTAAATTCTCTTGTTAAAATAGCACTCATGAATGCTATAATTAAAATAGCACTCAAACATGAATTTAGCAGAGTAATTTATCAAAGCGAGAATCAACTCGATAACAATGATCAGTGCTATTTCATGTAGCAGTTTCCAAAAAGTTATACAACAATTAGCAAGCTTTCTACCGAAATGCTTATCCGGTCGCTTTCACGTGCATTAATAATTCAAAACGGAAAGAGGCAAAGTAGAATAACAAAGTCAAGTAACTGCTATTATTTGAGTAACCTTCCATGCATAAATATTAAAGTCGGTAATTAAATCGGCGTCGCTTTCTATAAGCACCGAAGGCGTGTTTTCTTTATGCAAGAATTTTCTCCGCATCGGTTCTGCACCGGTTCTACATACCAAAACAAGACATCACGTAATTGTATATCCGCGCAACGGAAACTCGATAGAACCCGTATGTAGATCCTTGGAATTTGTGTTACACGTTCGATCGTACGCTTTCATATATCGCAAAATAATCATCTGCTTGTGCGATCTTTTTGTATCGCGTCGCGCAATTCGAAAGTTGCGGAACGAATACAGAATAGAAATTCTGTCGGGATTCAGAAAAAGAACGTGGAAACGTGAGGTATGAATGAAAGAAAACGGAAAAAAGCGAATCGGGATTGTTACGGTTTCGAGGCGATGGAAATCTCGGTTATTGGTAGATCCTACGTAACCATTGAAAGTGATAGTTGAAATGACAACGTTTCTTGTAACATGCAACGGCCGAGGAATTGAGTTCATAACGTGGTCTGCTGCAGTCGTGGTAATTGAAATTCTACACATAATACAAAATAACGGTTTATACAATCTTTACCAATTAACAATTTTACAATTGAGGATAAATTAACTGGTCCAGGAGATATGACCACATGTGGTGAGACATCAAAATGTAACATTCAAAATTTGACCAGTTAACAATTTTATAGTTGAGGATAAATTAACTGGTCCAGGAGAAATGATCACATGTGGTGAGACATCAAAATGTAACATTCAAAATTTGACCAATTAACAATTTTACAATTGGATTTAAATTAACTGGCCCAAGAGAAATGATCACATGTGGTGAGACGTCAAAATGTAACATCCATAATTTGACCAATTATCAATTTTACAAATGAGGATAAATTAACTGGTCCAGGAGAAATGATCACATGTGGTGAGACATCAAAATGTAACATCCATAATTTAACCAATTATCAATTTTACAATTGAGGATAAATTAACTGGTCCAGGAGATATGACTACATGTAGTCAGACATGAAAATATAACATCCAGAATTTGACATAAAAATGTAACAAAGTCTGATCAGAAACTCTTTCAACATCCAGTATCCAATAAAATCCATTAAGGTTAAGTTACTGACATGAAGATATAACATCCAGAATCTGACATAAAAATGTAAAATTCAAAGTCTGACCAGGAGCTCTTGCAACATCCACCATCCAATAAAATCTACTAAAACTGATTAACTAACATGAAAATATAACATCCAGCATCTGACATAAAAATGTAAAATTCAAAGTCTGACCAGCAACTCTTTCCACATCCATCATCCAATAAAATCCATAAAAATTGAGTAACCCACATAAAAATATAACATTCAGAGTCCAATACAGAAACCAAAAAATCTTTCATCTGGCACTAAAAAATGAGTGAAACAAATAAGAAGGTGAACAAGAAACGCAAACGAAGGTATCGATAAGCTGCAGAAGATGTAAAGTGAATCGTGAAGAAACGTTAAAAGCGACAGTCGCAGTGTTTCCTGTAGGTCGTCGCGAGGCGTGGTGTGGTTCTGTCTTTTGTGCGAGCATTTTGCTCTCGGTTCAAGGAGATCCAGAAGCGACGGCGTAGCGAAACAGCAGCGAGTTACAACGCTCTGAATCTGAATCTCTCACGGTAAGCACGCCGCCATAATCCTGCTTCGTATTCGGGTCAGTTGAAATTACGTAACACGTATATACGCCGGGGCGGTTCCCACCGAGTCGATCTACCGGAAGCCGGGACCGCGTCTTGCCATAAGGACATACGGTCAGCATGGGAAATAGTCTTTACAATAGGAAAATATCTCGAGAGGATGATTCAGCGACAAAAAGTATTACAAGGAAAATGTACGTGTAATTGGACGGTAGCAACATCTTTTGTATAGGGTGTCTCATGAGTGGTGGTCCTGGAGAGGGTTGGAGATGGAAGGGTTTATTAAATAAATATACAGGTTTTATTATTTGAACTAATTTATTATTTTATACATTTGGAAGAGATACTTCTATTCGTATGAAGAAGCTAACTAAAAATGTAGAGGAGGAGGACTTGTATATCTATAAACAACAAAGGAACCTCACGATGGAATACAAGCTGAAACATACAGCATCTTCCTCCATAAGAATAAGACACTTGTGAGATTAATTTCTGTACTTGTTTTCTCTCTTTCAGAAAGAAAACCTAACTCTATCTCAAAAAGTAACAGAAAATTATGAAATAAAATAATTCACTCAAGATCACATGTTTGAAAAAATCCTAAAGAACTATTATAATCAATAACCTAACCTAACCTTCAGCCATGATACCTAAAACTATATTAAGTGTTCAAGTACATGGCAATGTCAGTTTACGTTCGCAAGAACTATTCCCTCGTGTTTCTTTAATACACAAAAGTTTCTCAAGCAAAAATTTCAGTGTCCATTAGTCGAACCTGCATAACTCTGATCCATACTTGACCCAGTTCCGCTATTCAACTAACACTTAACCAAAGAAATTAACCTGTCCAATTTAAGAGTGAATTTTTATTTTTCAAAATTGCTCTCACAAAAAATGAATGGGTAGTAACAGGTTTGTCCTCCTTTCAACACATTAAATAAGATAAATTAATTTGTTGATTTAAAGTGCTTAGATCATTGTCGTATACTTATGAATGAGACGGATTAAATTTTACTTGTTTTTTATTGTAGGAATCTTTATTGAGTAAAATGTTAACGAGACAGGTATGGCAGGTGCAAAAGTTTCTTTTCTTTTTAGTTACGTAAAGAAGAACAAGTTTGATTTGGTAATTCAATGGTGTTAATAGAACTAAGTTTGATTACGTGGTGCATTATTAAGAATGTTACGTGTGTATCTTTTATCATTCTTTCCTTGTTAAAATTATGCAATTTCGAATGAAGTCGAATTTGTAAGAAAGTTAAGAATTCTATTATGTTGCTGTATTTATTTTCTAATGGAATTACTGTGTTATTTCCTACACTTTTATCTTTATTTTTGTAACTAAAGAAAACTTGCTTTATTCACGATACCTGACCTGCTTACCAATTATAATCAAATTTTAATTTACACGCTAAGATATAAATTAACCTAAGTCAATCTAATTTTAATTAAATCTAATTCCAATTCCAATCTACATCTTAAGATGTAAACCCTCAGAATTTACTGATTAACTTAAAAATTGTAATTTCATCTAATGTTTGATCTTCAGACTCCAGATGTTCCCATATGCACAAATGATTTCGAACATGCAACTGATTTATGCACCCATTTTATTCCTGCTCTCCAGTTATGTATTGTATATCAAACAGATTTTACAAATCACAGTTCCTTCTATTTCAGTATTGCGATTGCACAATGCCATCGTATAATAAATCAAAACTTTCCATATTTTACGACAACGTGATTTCTCATGACCGGAGACATGGAATTCCTTCAATTCTGATACATTTTCTTCTGATCGACATCGGCAATACTGCAGTTTCTAATAGCATTACAATCACGCTGTTGCGACAGCATATACTTGTCACCAAATGCTCGGGAAAAATTCAACCTACAATCTTTTAAACACTTGCGTCATTCATTCAATTAATTATTACATTAAAATAAAAATTAACAGAAATTAAAGTCTTCTGCATATTTCTCTGTGATTATTCAGATAACAGAATTGGATCCAAAATTCAATTATGGTAAAAATATAAGTTTGAACTATATTGTGTTTGAGCTACATTTTGAACTACATTGTGACAGGATATTATACAGCAGGGAGATAAAACAAAGTAATGCATAACGACTCCCTTTCTCATAAACAAGGAAGAACGGAAAATAGTATTTAACATTGACATCATTCCATGCGTATTCAAGCTCATGGCGTCGCAAACATTTATCATATCCATTTTACATAATAAAACGATATCGCCGGAGATCCGTAATAAAAGTGATCGCGTGGAATAGCGGTAATTCCGCGTCTCGTAACATTGCACCAACTTTGCCATAACACTTTCCTTCCTTGCCATGGCTGATGGCGTACACCTTAACGGTCAGCAACATTAGGCCTGGTTCGAGCGAGCGATAAGGAATTTTACCGCACATGCCATTCGCGCGTACTCGAGTTCACCGATCCGCGAAACTCGCTCTCTCCTCGCCATCTTCTGCTTCCTATTCGCTATAAACCGATGCAGATCCGGTTTCGTGGCTGGAAACTAGAATAACAGGCTGGTCTGCCAACATTCTAATCCAGTAATTTCGATTACCAATCGCGTGATGCGATACTAACGTTTCCGTCTTTGGTACTTCTCGACAATAACAAACAAGCTTTACTTTTTCGTGACTTCAACCCTTTCAATTCACTTTCTGTAATTTGGAGTAGAAGCTGGTTTTCACTATGACGTTCAGTTTATTCAGATGTTTAGATTTGAACTATTAGCCCTTAGATTTTTTCTTAGATTAGATTATTTATTTTCCCTTTTTTTAAATGGACTGACTTTTGGATTTTTTGTACTTATTTGACAAGATTACATTTATGAGGTGTATCATTTTTATGAACAAAATCAAGTAGGACCTAAGAAGTTATTTACTTCAGTAAGTTAACAGTTATTTACCCTTCGACTTACAACCCATGAACTCATTTGAAGTCTTGTGCTATAAACTGATACATCCTGTATATTGATATGAGTCCTTCACTTATTTTGAAACTAGTATATTCCAATTTTAACAAAACAACGTTAAATTTCAGGTAATCCCACTATGCTTACTACTGCTGACAGAGGCGAAACGTGTGGAGCTCCGGCCCCGCATCGCCGAGCCGCAAGTTTACTACGAAGAAGATAGTCAAGCGGACGAAGACGATTACAACCCAGCAGTCTACCAGCCGCGAACCCGTGCCCTTCCTTCGCCACGCTCGAAGGACGCTTTGCACTCATCCAAGCCACCACCAGTCCAGACAATTCGCAATTACAACAAGGTCAACGACGATGGATCTTTCACTTTCGGCTACGAGGCGGCAGATGGTTCATTCAAGGAGGAAACTCGCGGCACCGATTGCGTGGTGCGCGGTAAATACGGTTACATAGACCCTGACGGCAACAAGCGAGAATTCACGTACGTGTCCGGAAATCCGTGCGACCCGAACGCACCGAAAGACGATGAAGAAGATGTCGAGAAACAGGAGGAGGATGATCTGTCTGGACCAGCTAACTACCCTTCTGTGAGACCAGTACCACGACCGGTGCCTGTGAGACCGACTTATCAGCAATCGACGACAAGAGCACCTACCACCATTTTCCAAACGCAGTATCAGTTGGACGATGATGCCAGTCAGGAGTTGAGCGAGGACGACTATGCTAAGCCAGCGCAATTAAGACCAGCACAATACAGAGCGCCTCAACAGCCAACCTACGTTCAAGTGACGCCGTCGACAGCTCTCTACGAACCGTCACCCACAGCCAGTCCTGGCCTCTACAGACTCGCTTCCTCCACGAACCAATATCAAAGCACAGCGTCGCCCGTTCTTCGCACCCAACCAACTGTCGGCTCAACGGCCTATCAGACCCTCGAAACGACGACCCGTCGTCCAGTAACGCGTCACCCGAAGCCTCAATCCGTCGCAATCACCCCCAGACCCCACGTTGCACAAGTGGCTGCCCAGTACGTGTCCCCCAGTAGCACCGAGCGCGCAGCTTTGTCCTATACTCGCCCGGCAGTCACTGCATCGCCCAATCTACGAAGCACAACGGTCTCTAGCGCAGCTCACCTTGACTTTGCCGCTGAACTCGAACGTTACGTGAACACTGTCGGTGTGCCCAGTCCCAAGCCCGCGCAGTCGCCCGAACCATCGAAAGTAAGGTTAGCCGGGCAAGCGCCGATCGCCGCTTCCGCCGCAGACCCCATCTACCAGTCGGAGCTCGTGTACGATCCCTCTACCGGTCAGTACAATACCCAACTTTATCAGTCACTACCCCAAACCGTGGGTGACTTCACCCTAAGTCACAAACTCCAACCGTTCGTAGCCCAGCCACAGTCCTACCTTGGACTGCAGCAGCTGCAGCAGCTCCAGCCCCAGCAGCCCCAGCGTCAGTCCCCGCTTTATAAGCAACCGGCCCAGGCCCAACCCTCCCCGGCCGTCAACCAACCCCAGGAAGTGTTGTACAGGAAACAGCAGTCCCAGCTGTTGCAGCAATCGCAGCAGCTGTACGCTCAGCAGCAGAGACGCCAGCAGCAGCAGCAACAGCAACAGCAGCCCGCACAGTCGCACAGGCTTCAACTGCTAGAGTCGCAGACACAACCCCAGTCGTTCTACTACGTTGCACCAGCAAGGTCCTCGAACGCAGCCAGTGCACCTCTTTCTGTAGGTCAGATCGATCAATATCTTCGAGCCAGTGCCGCTCATTACTGATTCAATTTAGCGAGTGAGTCTTTTCGATTTGTGAAATTTATACAGGGAGTTATCTTTCTTTAATCTGATATTTAGTCGGCGACTTTTTACGGTGCTGCTAATGGGCCTGGCGCGTGGCCGTTAAGAATATTGTTCATTAAGCAGGCACCTTGCGGATATTTAATGTCAAGGAGCAATCGAAATTTTGAGGTTGACTTTTTTTTATGTCGTTAATGTTATATGTTATGCAATTGTTTACGGTTTCATTTGTTTTTGTATTATGTGTATGCGCGATTTTATGCTCCTTGAAATGTTGTGTTCAGTGCACAAAACATCGGCACCAGAATTCCTGTCGCGTTGCGAACATCGGTTTTTTGCAGAAGCGTAAACATAACAACGTTGACAATATCGACCAAAGCACACTATAAGAACGTTGACATAACACTGGTACTGTGATAGTATTAACTTCCAAAATCGCATATTTAACGTTTTTTACTGGATGTCTATCCAAGTTGCGAGTTATGATGAACCAAGAGTTACTTTTTGGAAAATTTTTAGTAAACTAAAGTTTGCAATCACAATTTGAATAAACTAATCGCCTTAACTCTTTTGCTACAAAGGGCTTATAAGAACACTCTCAGAAGACATAGTCATTCACGGGGTGACCCTCTTGAAAACTGCATTAACTGAGGCATATTACTGCTAACCAATATACAGACCTAAAAACACGAAAAAATATTTTCTAAGAATGTGAAAAGCAGTATATAAAAGTTTTTATCACGAGTATTTTATCTTGTCATATTTTTATATATTTCTTACCATCCATAAAATATTAAAATTACAAAACTGATGAAAACTTGCATATACCTCTAAGAACTTTGCTTCCGAAATTTGATAAAATTATGATTACTGTATCGGAACGAAGGGTTAAGTAATTTCTTTTATAAACCTAATTTATGATGCCATTTCATAAATAATCTATAATAAAATGTTCGATATTTAATGATGTGTAAAATATCAGTTTTTAGAGCAAACTTTTGAAACACATTTCATGTTTAGATCAACTGTCGTTAGAGAGTGAAAGTCAATGACCTAACGCAATACCGACGCACACGAGACACATTACCATAGTAATTTCTCGTCGTATACGGTAACATGCTACACCGCACAGATTCCACGCCATGACTAGAATATTCATCGTGTATACACGAAAACATTTCAAGCACGATCCCGACCTACGCACTGACCGATTTACAAAACGCCAGTCCGTAGGATTGAAAGGTTCGCTATCATAATAACGGTTCGACAATCGGAAAACGATTTCCCACAGGAATGATTCATAGGAAATACGTAACAGTTAAGTGCAGAATTGAATTGATCAGGTCCTTATTTATAAAGGAAGCTTTAGTAATACGGATGCGGGTATTTCCTTCTATGAGCATTGCGAAAAATTTGAATAAAGAAAACGTTATTAAGACGTGACAGTCGGAGCTTGCGAAACCTTCAATAACAAGATTGCTTTGGATTTGATGTTTCTTAACGAAGTTTCTCTTGCAATTTTTATACAATTTTCCTTCGGTATTGTGTAACCATTCGGGATCAGATTTGTTGCATGGAGATTTCTCGATATGCATAATAATTTATTAAATGGCTGAATTTCTATTGTGCGATAGATACATATAACAATCTGTGTGCCGATGAAGTGCATCTGTTGCAGAGTGACGATATTTCAGTGTCCAAAAATCAATTTTCGTTTTTTTATGCAACAGCTGAGAGGTGAATTAAGAAAATACTCAATTGACAAGTACTTAATTTACAAGTATTGTATTGAAGCTAAAAACGTTTTTAATACGTTCAACATAGCAGGTGTAGCTCCACTAAAAAACACAGACGTAGAGATCAGTTTTAAATTTACAAAATTAATTTTTATAGCTTTGATCACCCCTTGTCATCCTTATCTTATATTTTCTACCTCCATGCATTTTCCCTTTGAATTCACAAATTTACAAATTTTATGCTTTCTGCGGTATGTGTTTGAAGACACAGTTGGATTAAAAGGATTGACCTTAAACTAATTTTCTTCCACATTTCCTTTTAACATTATTAATAGCTTTTTTGAGATTGTAGATACGCAAATGATCTTCCATTTTTTTTATGAAGTCAAGCTTCAATTAAGACTGTTTTATAATTCTTAATTAACAAACCCCATATTTAATACTTGATAAGTTAAGTAATTGTCAATATACATTTCAGTTATTGCATAAGAACGATAGACTTAGTACCAAATTGTGACAGTAATTTCAACCCAAAAGTAGAGCTTCCAATTTCAACCCTAAAGCAGAAACAAGACCACAGTAACAAAATTAACGCGATTTTGCAACGTTCTCCATAAATTTTGCAAGCCGGTAAGGTTAAATCCGGAACCGTCTAAGGAGAACTGTAGCATACTTTCATTGGCGTGGTCTGACTTGCAGGGACATTCTACCCGGCCCCGAAGAACTTTCTATTTGCATTCCCCTTCGTCGCAAGTGTGAGAATCGATTCGAATCTAATGCGTCCTACGACTCGATTCCGTGGAAAGCTATGCACACTTGTATGCACTGTAAACCCGTGTGGAAACACGTGGGGCAGATCGAAAGGCGTGTACCCTCGCGATCACGTGAAAAGATTTCACACGCAGCCGAAAGGTTCTATGGCGGCACTTTTACGAATGCTTTCTCCGATACGAGACAACAGGTCGGTTATTGTCAAGTTCGTTATATTTATCGTGTCTATTTAATTAGCGGTTAAGCGTTGACGGGCATAAAATACAACTCGCAAGAATTATCTGGGTAAAGGAAGAACAAGCGTTCGCAGAACAAGCGTTCACAGAAATAGGGATTTTAGATTCACTTTCGATTGGTGGAAAGTTCAAACTCTTATTCTTGACTCATCTTGTGGATTTTGGAAAATTGACAAGGTTTTTTTTGTTACGTTTCGAGTGAGAAATGTAGGAAGGACAATTTGGAAGTTAGCTGAACTTGTAAGGTTACAAGTGGATCAAATAGCAATTTTTATCTGAATTGCTGAATAACAGTTTTAGTACCATATTTTCAAGATGTGTTATTCAAGTATTAAATAATAGTTCAAGTACTATTATCTTTTTGGAGAAAATTTGTCTTCAAAGTTAAAATTCATTCAAATTCAAAATACTGATCAATCAAGCTTGCAGCCACAAAATGGTAGTCAGTCTGCTATTAAATATGGCTGCACTGTAGCAGTTAACCTCTCCATATCATAACAATTTAATTTTAATACCGTTCCAGTATATACCTTACATAACATAACATTTTTACTGCACAAAACTCTTTTATACACAAAATGGCAGTAAATGAATTGTAGTGTAAACTGTATCAGTATCACAACAGAAGTGATCGATCAAAACGTACCAAAAAAAAATGAACAAATTTCCTAAACCTCACAAGACGAAATAAGAACAAGAGTCCTAAAAATGAAAATAATTACAGCGTTAAAAGAATTATGTAACGATGTAACTCTGTAGCTTTTCTTCTTGTCGATGGTATCGAAAGAGTGTCGATATGCACTTTATGTCTACTCACGTTGTAAATACTTTCTTTAGCATTAATGTACTTAGCGTCTATCTAGCGATTTGTACGTTCAGTACTTTTACGGTAAGGAATACGAACCCCTTTACGTTTATAGTTATTTTTATATTATTTCTAAACGTGATCGAAAGAGAAAAAAAATATGTATTGTAACGAGAATGTGTCGTTTATTTCACCCGATACCCGAATAACGATATTCGACGAAAGGAAAGTAAAAGCGTGCAAGAGAATCATAAGTATGACAGGTATTCGATGTACAACTGCTTCCGCGGTTTTTTGCAGTTACACGAACGATCGAACGACTTTCCTTGCGTCTCGTAACTCCGTTTCAGGTAAGTTAATTGACGATTTGAATTTTCGAACGTAAGAGCCGTTTGCACTTCCTATTTCTACTAATTACGTCGAGGTGTGCAGGTTACTTGAACTGCTGAGAATCGGTAAAATAATTTAAAATGTAACGCAATATATTAGTTTCATTTTCTGAATTTAGTTTTTTATTGCGAATTTTATTAAAATAGAGGAAGATGGTGTAGTAGTTTTATTTACTGTATTTAATCTTTCTTTTGTAACTTTTTTTAAAATAGACGAAGAAGATGTGGACACTCGTTTTGTTTTTTATTTGTCTAGGTAAAAGGAGGTGTAGCTTCCTAACCTCAAAATTTGTTTTAAATCAAAATATGTGTTACGCAATCATAATATCGAAGACCTAAAATTTTTATTTCTTTATTACTATTAAACAGTGATTATTACTACTAATAAGATAGTGGTTAATTTAGTTTAACAAATCATACATATAAATTTTTCTCTCTAAACTTGCAATGGCTATAATTTCGTCACAAGTTGTTCATCTTCAAATTTTAATCTTCAAAAAATTAAAAAGACCAAAAAATGTATGCTACACTGTTCCAGTCAAAATGTACCATAAACAATTCCTTAACAAATAACAATCCTTTCAATTGAACTATTTAACGATAACTCAGTATCCATTTTTAATTTTCTTTCAATTATAAACATGAAATTAAATAACTTTGAAATAACATTAAATTAAATAACATTGAAATAACGTTAAATTAAATAACACTGATGTTGAAGCTAGATAAACGATATTACAGAAGCAAGACGTAATTCTCTTTTTATTTCCGTACGCCATTTTATGCTTAACGAGGTGATCTCAAAATTGTGCTCTCAGACAGTCGAGTACTGGAACGAAGTTACCGGAGCATTCGTTCTCGGAAACGCGTAATTATCACAAGCGATCATTAACGAGCTTATTTCTGACAGCAGCCTATTTTCTGTTTGTATTTTACAGTGGTTAAGCGCACGCGAAAGGTGCTTCCGTGAAAAGAAGTTAGAAATGGAAAACATGGATGTCCGTGCAAACATTACATCACTGAAGATGTATGTTATCCAATTGATACGTTTTCACTGATTCCATAAATAGAATTCGTAGAATTTAAGTGTTTCGTGGAATATTTTTATACTTCTGTGAAACTTTTGCGTATACAAAATGCCGAAACAATGGTAAGTGATACAAATTGGAAGATTTATTCGCGGAGAAGGGAAACGAAGATAAATGCAGGGTATCGAATAATGAACAGGAAACGGTATTTCAGCGGATATATTTAACTACAAACAAAGTCGTTTTTGTAGTAAAAGTAGAGTACGACTGCATCGGTGAAAGTGATTGAAAACGAAAGGATCTGGTTAAAGTATTAAATCAATCGCAGCGAGCTAAATTGTTACGAGAGATATTGTTTTTTAAGTTTCGTTTTGATACGCAATTATGGAACGGAATTGAGTGGTAAGGGAAAAGAAAATTTTTATTTTATTTTGAAGAACATTAAGTTTAGGATTATTATTATTATTATACATTCAGGATATTTTATCGTTATCATTCAGAATATCATTTTACAAATAAACAATAGTGGTTTTAGTTTATCTTTCAGAATAAAATAACTTTTTAAAAATTGGACGAAATGACTCAAATTTTTTTTGAGAAGCTAGAACGCATAATTTACTATAATATACATCTTGTGTACATTTTCAATAAACTTGAATTCACGAAAAAATTTATTACAATTATTAGATCTAACTTATTAAATTTTTACTTACATTCTGGAAAATTAAAAAAATTATTTTGTAGAGTAATATTTAATATTTAATATTACTTTGTACAACAGAGTAAATTAAATTTTATTGTAATGAAATTCGAAAATTTAAAGTTTCGTAATCATCAAAAAATATTTTATGAATTGTTATTATAATCTTGAATAAAATAGTTGACAAACTGGTAATCTCTTTCTCGTTAACAATTCTGACCAATTGCAATATTTTTCGAAGAAACGGAAGTACGTCGTTTAGTAAACTAGGGGAAAGCGGGGTAATTTCAGCCACTTTTATTTCTCAAAAAAATGCGTGACTAGATTCCATGTGATACTGCTGTTTGTTGACATGCGTGGCAAGCTAATATTTATCTGTGACTATGGAAATCTCTTGTTTCAAATATGGGAGTATTCGTTTCATAAGGTAACTTTATGACAGTGTAACAATGCAACCTTTTAAAGAGAGTAGTTTCATTTAATTTTATTAATTCATTTAATAGGAGCACATATTTGTTCTTTTATTTATTTTTGGAAATATAAAAAATGATTTTTGGAAAGATTAGTACTTTTAGAATAATTATTACTTTCATTCATAATAAGTGTGCTACATTGAAATATTTATGTTATTATATTATTATACTAATATTAATTTAGTGAACTAAAAGATTAAATGTAAAGAAATATTATTCGAACCTTCAACATTAACTATCACAATGAAAATAAACATATTTAGAAAATATTTATAATATACTATTTTAAGTTCCTGGCACAATAATGCTATCAAAAAAGTTTGAATTTTCTTAGTTTCCTTAATTGTAAAATTAAACTTAAAACGTCAGTCACTGACTCCTATAATAATCAATTTGTTAATAATTAGAATCGCATGTATTTTGCTACATGTAACCATCTTTAGTACTGTAGTATGAATTTGTAGAATTTGTAAACGGTTCTGCAGTTGTTTCTGTTAGCGAAAGTTGCTCTCCAGCTTTCTAGTGCGCTATTTTACCGATAGAAGATTAGCAAGTGAGTAAAATGTTTTGTGGTTTCGACAGAAGAAGGAGCAACGAAATCGTAAAAAAAATATTGGTAAAATAAATTTCAATATTCATTTTAACCAACACCAATTATTTTTAATAAATAAAGTATCATGTATATTCTTGCTCGTTGATAAAAACCATTTTTGAATGAATATATCAACAAGGTTTAAAAATATGTTCAAAGATAAGTAATAGTATATCAAATTTGTTAAGAAATTTATTAAAGAAAGGAGCAGGTTTGTAATTCTATAAATTGTGACTTTATAAATAGCTGAAGACAAATAATATTAAGCTTGTAACAAATTATGTGGTATATTATTTCAAAATAATTAACATTAACTTATTATACAAAATTCACAAACTTCACCATGAACTTATTTTAATTAAAGAAATTAGAATATTAATTCGAATGAGTGTCACAGTTTAAATGTAACAAATATAACATTTAAGTATAACAAGCATAACAAAATTATAAATTGAGAAACATTAGTATAAATTACAATTGTTATAAATAATTCTAAGCATCAATATAATCTGCAGTTATTATCAATAATTACAATAAAACCATCGAACATAAAATTAGAAATCTTCAAATATTTCATAATAGGTAATTTAAAACTAATTGTAAGAATGTCTATGTAACTCTTAGATAAATATTTTGTAACAAACATGAAACCAGTTTATAAATTTCGTTCACCAAACATTGTTTCCTCGAATAATAAAATATTTTTATGTAATTACATGGCATACACAAAGAAACATGAATTTACAAATACCTACAGCGGTGCAATATCCTTCACTTAATTTAAGTATGATAAAGAAGTATCCATTTCCTCCTCGTTTTTTAACGCACACGTTGTAAAGCACGTTTTGACATAATCCAACGCCGGTATCACATCATTCCTAACGTTTCCGTCAGTCATATATCTGACGAGCCATTAGTAATGCTTGTGAAAGAGTTAGCATAGATGACAGTGCAACGCTATCGGATCAAGCAATCTGCTGTGATTTACTGTAACAATCGGGATTCTTCACTTTCATTCGCGTGCCAAACCTCGTGTACGTGTTACAACTTATTATCAAATTTTTTACTAATATTGCAAGATCTAATAAGCAATATTTCACTAATATTCTGAGATCTGTTATGCCATATTTTGCGAATATTATTCGAAGATCTATTGAGCAATATTTATGGAACAATTTCTTTAACCCCTTAAAAGACAACGTGATCAATTTTGTCAAATAAAAATGCAAAATATCGTGAACGGTGAAGATTTCGTAATGGTATGTTATTTAACTTATTATGTATGAGGAAATGAGTATCATATAATATTGCAATAATAAAATTGTAAAATAGTAATGAAATAAAATGTTAAAACAAAATTTTAATGAAACAAAATATTAAAATAATAAAATAGTAATAAAATAAGATATTGAAACAATATAGCAATGAAGAAAAATATTAAAATAATAAAATAGTAATAAAATAAAATATTGAAACAACAAAGCAATGAAACAAAATATTAAAATAATAAAATAGTAATAAAATAAAATATTGAAACAACATAGCAATGAAACAAAATATTAAAATAATAAAATAGTAATAAAATAAAATATTGAAACAGCATAGCAATGAAACAAAATATTAAAATAATAAAATACTAATAAAATAAGATATTGAAACAACGTAGCAATGAAACAAAATATTAAAATAATAAAATGGTAATAAAATAAAATATTAAAATAATAAAATAGAAATAAAATAAAATATTAAAACAACATAGCAATGAAACAAAATATTAAAATAATAAAATAGTAGTATAATAAAATATTAAAACAACATGGCAATGAAAAAAAATATTAAAATAATGAAATAGTACAAAAATATTAAAATTATAAAATGTTAGAAGAGTAACGTCCTCATAAAAGTACACTGACATACTAATAAATGTTCACTTAAATAGACTAGTAAGATATTTATATCACACTAAGGTGTCACTAATTGTCCACATCCGTTCAGATGTGCCTACTAGCATCGACAATTGCATCTAATTATAAGTTGCATAATAATATGATAATAAAGAAATTATTCTTCAACAGCTTGCTACATTCATACAACCTCGTGTGATTGATATACTTAAGAGTCATCGATGAGTCATTAACTGCTCGATATTCCATTAAGAATGATAAAATATGCATCTAGGGTGAGACTCACCGTACGAAGAAATAACTGTGTTATTTTTTCTAGGTTATTCACTTTCGCAAGAATTTACAAATCTCATTTCTTCACAATTTTTCTTGTGACACATTTTCTTGCTGGTCAAGTTTAATAATTTCTGAAAATTTAAGAGAAGCGAATCCTAACCTCAAAGTCAAAAATTTCACAAAAATATAAGTTTGGCAAAAAATTATTTTTCTTTGTATAAATTAATGGGCTAATTAACTGATGAGTAAATGAGTAAATTAACTGATTAGAAATGAGAACTGATAAGAAACTGATTAGACTATGAAATTCGTTTTCACGAAAACCTTCATAATTTTTGTCAAAAGCTCAAAACTTCAAAATTATCTTTAACAACGGCCATAAAACTTTACTTGCCATCTATAAAATTTCTGACACATAAAAATGCGTGAAAAGTATGTAATAAATTTTCTAAAGAATTCACTAGATTCCCAACTTAGACATTTCCCAACTTTCTCATCGGTACATTCTTACCACCCTAGTAAGCCGTGAAATTCAAAGTACATTTTCGGTATTGCGAAACGCCGAAAACATAACAGTTCGGTTCTCAGCGAAAGAATGTCAGTTGTTTCACATGTAACGATGTAGGCGTGTTCGAGTGAACATACTCGTTGTAATGTGCGGTCTACGGTTGCGTTACAATTAACACCGTGTACGCTAACTTCTTCCGGAAAGTTAGATTGCACGTCCTTAAGTATACACATCTTGGCTTCCTTCAGCCCCGACATTCAAACTACTCAGTAATTATCCTGATCAATTAGGTTTCGTAATAATCATTACGCTTTTACTTGAACATAGGTTGGAGTCAAGGTATGATGAATAATGTACAAAGTGACTGCCGATAATTGCGCTCGGTAGTTATTTCTATCCGTGATTAATGTATGCCGTTGAATACAAAAACACTCGGATATCCTTCAAAAATGGAACAACTATTTTAAAGTTGAACCCGAGGTTTTTAGTGACAGAAAGTAATTAACTAGATGATATTCTTCCGTTGTTTGGAAAAAATTGAATGGGACAGGAAAGAGTAACCTTCACGGTTGAATACGTGCATGTTTTTAATTAAAATTTATTATAAAACGGAAATTAAAATTGTGATTATGTTATTATGATGTCAGGGTTCTGCTTAATTTAACAGTGTAACGATTTGGTACAAAGTTTTTACTTCAAATTTATGTTAAACAATAATTAAAATTTAAAGTAATGATGTCAGAAGATTCTGCTTAATTTAACACTGTAATTTGGTAAAAAGTTTTTGCATCAAATTTATGTTAAACAATAATTAAACTTTGTGCTGTAGTATAAGGATCTGCTCAATTTAACACTTTAATAATTTGGCATGGAGGCTTCACATCAAATTTACATTAAAACTGAAATTAAAATTCAAGTTACAATAATGATGGCTGAAGGATGTACTTAAAAAACAATCTTGTCATAATCATCAAAGTAATCTGTACTAAATTCACATTAAATTACATTCAAGAAATTTTCCTGTAATTGACACACTGAGCGCCACAGTGAAAACTGACGTGAGTGGTCAGACATACTGTAACAAAAATTATTAAGAATAGGGATACTAAATTTTTCAAAATCATCTCTCAATTCATTAGTATATCTGTGTTTAGATGTTGAGAGACCTTAAAAGTTCCTTTTGTCTGCTTTTTATATAAACAATTAGTTTAATCGAATTTACAGGGGTGGTCACATATGTCACATGTGATATAAGTATAAGAGTATACAATTTTTTAATTTCATTTTTAATATGTTAATTTATATCATTCTTTTAAAAATAGGAGTCCTTAAAAGTACCTTTTGTCTACTTTTTCTGTAAATAATTAATTTAACTGAATTTTCAATGACAATCACATATGTCACATATGACATAAGAACAAAGTTACTTCATCTTTCAATTTCATTTTTAATATGTTAATATATATCATTGTCATAATAATAGGAGTTTGCAAAAGCATCTTTCGTTTGCTTTTCATATAAACAATTAATTTAATTGAATTTACAACGACGATCACATGTGTCACATATGACATAAGAACAAAGTTACTTAATCTTTCAATTTCATTTTTAATATGTTAATATATATTATTGTCATAATAATAGGAGTTTTCAAAAGCATCTTTCGTTTGCTTTTCATATAAACAATTAATTTAATTGAATTTACAACGACGATCACATATGTCACATTTGACATAAGAACAAGTGTACTTAATTTTTCAATTTCATTTTTAATATGTTACTGTATATCATTGTCTTAACAATAGGAGTTCTCAAAAGTATCCTTCATATCCTTTTCATATAAACAATTAATTTAACCGAATTTACAACGACGATCACATATGTCACATATGACACAAAACAAGAGTACTTAATCACTTAATTTCATTGTTAATATGTTAATGTACATCATCATCTCAACAATAACAGTCCTTAAAAGTTTCGTCTGCTTTTTCCGCAAACAATTCCCCAAATTTGCATCGGTCAACAATAGCAGTCAGTTTTATCTCTTCCACCTAAATTGTCCCAGAAAAGATGCCAGATAACCGAATAATTGTCGATTAACACTTGTTCAAAGCAAAAGCGAATTACGCAAATGAAAACGTAATTAAGCAATGCGTTTGTCTCAAAATTACAAGTAACAATGACACGGAACTGGCAGAGGGAAATACAGCGACAATTCGCAACAATACGGGTCCAACTATGAGATATACAACCGATAGGTCTATGACGGGGCATATCAAGGTGGAATCAGAAAAAAATTCTCTGTACGAAACCCCGAGGAAATTGCATGATGTAATAATTGTCCTGTGGGAGTGTCTAGAATAGAACTCGAATGCCACAATACGAGTGTTGCACACTATGGGAACTATTGTTACAGATTTTACAGTCTACTACTACTGTTGTTGGCCGCGAACTCCCACGTGGCTTTCACTTGTGTCCTCGCGAATCCAAAGGTTCTTCAGGTTCTGCGTTTCCTCTTCATCTCCGCGCCAACTTCCGCTCTTTCTCGACTTTCATCTCGATGGACACGAATTTAGTTTCTTTTTTACCTATCGAAAGTCCACAATTTTCCACTAATTATTACTCTTTCAAATTAATAAAATACAATCGACTAACAGATTCTTTGTCTCAACAGAAGATGCAACAGAATTCTGTAACTTTTCTTTCTTTTTTACCATCAATCGAAAGTCCACAATTTTCTCCTGACTATTACACTTTCAAATTAATAAAATACCATCAACTAACAGATTTTTTGTTTTAACAGAAGATGCAACAGAATTTTGTAACAATATATTAACATAAAAAGTCATCAGAAAAAATTTAATGAGAACGTAAATAAATAACGTAAAAACGTTGTAGCTTGTGACCTAGTATGAGTAATTAAGAAAACTGATTCAGTGAGGAAAATAACTTGAATTTTGCTTCAAAATGATTTGTGAATAGGCGGGTTTAAGCGAACTGACATTATGAATGTAGCTATGTAGGAAATGTTTATAACCTATTGTTAGAAGGACATTATCGTGAGGTACATTTGTTCGGTGCTTTAATGAGACATTGTATCTGCATTGGAGAAGAGAAATTTTAATTAGGTGATGATTATTGTGGACGAAAATGTGTGAAAAATTGATGTTAATTTTTGAACCGTGCACTTTACGGTTGATGGTGCACAAGCAATAAATTATGTCATGGTGGACTACTTTAACTGCCTTCTATTTGTGGACGAATTAATTTAGTATGTTGATGAATTAATGAATTAATTTTATAGATCAATTCAGTATATCAGAAGACTAATTTAGTATAAAAACTTTCTGTTTCTTACAAAGAATTATTTTGTAAGTAAGGAAATTCATTATTTATAAATAAACTTCTTATAAATTTGTAAATTCAAAACATACAACAGAAAGTGTATCTTTCATATATTAAACCCAGAAACAATTTTTATTATTTTAAATATAATTTTATGGATGTAAAATACGAATTGAAACAAGGTCTCACATTGATGAATGAATTTGCATTATGTTGCTTAAATGATAAGTCAATGGTCATTTCTAACAAGAAACTGATTGCAACTGTATATAAAATCAGTCAAATATTTTTGTGTATTTTGTATGTTAATGATAGTGAATGTCTACTAAAAAATTTATTAAAATCTTCCTTTATTCCTCGTTAACGACTTACAGAATTATTCTTCACTCATGAGTAACATACTATTCACCGTTATTTTTTATTCGTAAATAATCATCTATTATTAGATCTATATTAACGCATCGTCTATTATTTCTCAAATACACAACCGATGAAGACACAACGATTAATCTCCAATTCCAGAAACAGGTTATTCGATAACCTATTCAGCATCGCACCTCTCAATGTTTAGAGGTCATCAAGGTTGAATGGATCGCTGGAGTGTGGAGTACGTGATGGAAAGGGTGGTGGTTATCTGCTGTGTCACTCTATATATAAAGCCAAGCCAGCACCCCACGCGATATTAAGAACGTTCACCGCATCTGCGGTAACATGGTTTCCAGTTACAAGGTACTTACTCCATAGTAACTCGTTTACAATTCACCGACCAGTGCAGCGATGTGTTCACTGTGCAGAGTAATCGAACTGATCGGTATCGAATAATTAGAAAGCATTGTTATAAAATAATACGGTACAATTAAAGCACCGGTCTCGCGGGATATATTCACCGCAGAGTGTATTCGTTCCGGGTGATTGTGAACATCGCGGTGCATCGTTAGTTCACTTGCAGTGCAGTTTCACAGTTGATCGGTGTTCGTACGCTTTTTTATTTAGATATAGTTTCGATCGCTTGGTGAACAGTGATTTGTGTGGTTAATCTTTCGGTTCATTTTTTGTTACGTAAGAAATTAAACAATGCACTTGTTAGGATACGAATTTTTTTATTTTATAAATGATGCTTAATGACATAACTTGATGCTACATTCAACGTCTTACTCACATAAAATATACTCATGAAATTAAGTAACCACTTTCTTTACAAAACTGAGTATGAACAAACTAACAATATGAAGACAGATGATTTTAAATTATAAAAGTAGTTGATTATATATTACAAACTTTGAAGGAGACGAGTCAGTTATGATCTCAAACCCATTAAAATCAAGTACAATGACTGAAGTAAAAACAGTCATTCAAATTTCTAACCAAAGAACTTTCCTGAATTAAAAAAGTCACTTAACACAACATACTTCAAGGAATATACTACATTCTTATAAATTAAAGTGCAAAAATGTCTGAGAAGATAATAGTTCGTCCAAGAATTAAACCTTTCTTTTTTCACACAATTTAAACATGTCAAATCATTTGAAGATTTAAACATTTCAAGTCAGTCACAAAAATATTTCAAATTCATTGACATTCTTTGAAATTACATGGATATTCCATTTCTTGCTTGTAGAAATTATCATCTACTCGTAAGATGACGCCATGGTTGATGGCAATTTTCTGTCTGGCAACCGCGGGCTGCTCAAATGTTACGGATCAGCAAACATCTGAGACACATCACGATCAACAAGTAGCGATCTTGAAACAGATCAGAAAAGTGAATGAAGACGGCTCTTACACGTACGGCTACGAGGCGGGTGACGGATCTTTCAAGGTGAGGTTAGGGAGTTATTGCAGTCGTTTAATGCAAAAGGCATGTAATGGTTCTCTGTTTCTTCATACTTCGTGACTATTTTATAACTGGAATGCTTTGCTCAGAGGAAGTATAACAAATGTACTTCTATAAACAAATCGTACAAAAATATTTACATAATAAAATTTATTTGAATTATACTTCAAGTATCATATAGAAGTAGAAATATGTAACTTGTGTATCTAAAAAATATTCTTATGGAGAATGAATTTTTGAAGGAAGATATTGCTTATGAAACTATAAAAGAACCCACTAATGGTTTATTTAACGTATAGTATTATATAGTGTTATAAAAGTATTAATAACATTAATGAAATTTAACTTTAGAATAATTTCTAAAACACGACAAAGTTGTACCTATGAAACAGCATAAGAATGAATAAATCAGCATAAGAAACAGAATCCAATATGTAATAAAATTTGAAAACAAAATTTATACGTAGGCAAATTATTTTTAGCCATAAAACTCGCATGTCACCGATTAGAATTTCTGAAATACTGCTGAACATAAGAAATTATTGTCAGGTCGAGAGTCGCGACGTGCTCGGCAACATCAAGGGCACGTTCGGTTTCGTGGACGCGGACGGCGAAATAAAGAGGGTGTCGTACTCCTCTTCTAACGGGACGGGATTTAAAGCAACCACCGTGTCCCCATTGCAGGAACACGTGTCCGTCGTGCAGAGCATACCTCGCCTTAACCGTACGACAACGACGAAGAAACAAACCGTTCCCGACTCGACCAGCGAATCTCCGACGAGATTATCGGTGGTGCAGTCGATACCACGAAACAGAAACAGAAAGAAGACAACCTCGACAACGACGACCACCACGAGCACCACGACCACCGAGCAACCGGAAGGAAAAAGTAGAGTACGTTTCGTGATCAATGGTCAGCAGAGGCCATTAGTGGCCGAAGAGGAAGGAGCGGAGGACGAGGACTCGCAAATTAACCGGCCGAGTACGGAGGACAAGACAGCTACCTACCGGAGGATCATCTTCGCTAAGCGACCGATCGACCAGACTTTGAGACCCATTTCCGAGGACTTCGTAGAGAAGGATGACACCGGGAAAGTGACAACAGGGAACGCTTTGAGAAGACAACTACACGAGGACACCACGAAACCGAATCCTATAGTGGAAGGCAGCAACGACGACCATTCCGACGTTTACGGCGGTTCCCTGTCCACGACCCGTCCTCTGTTCACCACAACCACGCCTCCGAGGGTTCTCCAACGCGTTTCCGGCAACCGCGAGAAACCGAAAGTGTACCTGAACCGAGAGAATCTGGGACCCTCGAGGTTCGAGAACGTGAAGTACGACAGCTCCAGAGTGTACGAAGCAGAAACGAAAGCGCCGCAAGAAGAGCGATCGCAATCTCAACCGGTGTTAATTCGTGGTCCCACGCTGCTGCCTGAAAATCGAGAATACGCGAGACAGGGAGCTGAGCCAGTCTTCGTCAGACCTCAACCGGAACAATTTCTTCGTGAACTACCAGG
Organism: Megachile rotundata; assembly: GCF_050947335.1. Taxonomy (NCBI): domain Eukaryota; kingdom Metazoa; phylum Arthropoda; class Insecta; order Hymenoptera; family Megachilidae; genus Megachile; species Megachile rotundata. The sequence continues at coordinate 9,355,884 of NC_134989.1, forward strand.
AGGGAGGATCCTGGTGCCTTCTCCGCAGAATAACATCGAGGAGGACCCAGCCTACAGGCCTATTCCTCTTAACAGAATCCTTCTGCGTCCCCTACCGAGTCAGCAACCTCTCTACTCGACGACTACGGACGCAAACATTCATTACTTGACGGAGAATCCTCTTCCAGAGCAAGAGGAGAATGCGAGAGTCTCCATGGCGCCGGGGTACGCGCGTCCGAGACCCTTTCTGCGACCCATGATCTATCAAGAACCTGAACCGAGACCCAGACCTGTTCTCAGACCTGTCTCTCCTCCGGTCACACACGCGGTTGACGACAGGGAGTATCAAACTACCCCGGAGTATCCCTACAGGGGAAGCACCATAGCTTTGCCGCCAGAACCCCCGAACCCCATTGCACCTCCTCTGAGTCGTCGCGATTTTCAGCTGCTGTTGCGAAGACTACTCGTGAGTCAGTACGGTGTGCAGGCTCTGTCTTATCCCAAAAGCTACTTGGAGGACGCGTTATACGATCAGCAACCGTATCCTTCTTATCAGCCCGCGTATCAGACAACTGGACCCCGCCCGGACATCGGATACGATCAGCAGGTGTCTCTTCAGTATGGAGATCGTGTGCCTCTCAGACGACCCGTGTACACTCGAGCTCTGAATCCGACTGTTTATCAGTCGCAACAGTACGATGATTACAACGAAAGATACCCGAAGAGAGTTTATAGACAGAAGTTCTATGCACCGGAGGTCACCGACGACGGAGATGAGATACTGCCTGCGCCTATCAGGGAGGCGCTTCTGCTCAGAATGCTGCAACTGGCGATCAATGCTGAACGACCACCCATGGTTCCTACTACGATGATGACCACGACGCCTGCTTCCAGGTACAGGAAGACGGGACCTGTTCGGAGTGTGCAGATCATCGGGGATGACGAGGAGGAGGAGAAGGAGATGATGAAGAAGAAGATGTAACGGGTAGAGTCTTAGAGAAATTTTTTCAAAATTGCAGAGTTTATTTTTTTAACGATGATTTTAGAACACAGGCAGTGTAAAAAACATATGAATTGAGTACCATATAAATATTGAAGATTAGCTTGTATAAGATTTAGAGAAATAACTTTTGAATTATTTATTAGTTATTTATACTTTTTTACTCAACACGTATTCGAAGTATTGCACACTCACGAGGTCACCGTTCATTTTGCTTCCACAATTTCAAACATTAAAATTGAATTAATATTTTTAAATATGAAATTCTCAGCAGCTTGCAAGAGATATGAGAATATTTTTAACGCGACACTTGAATCCAATTTGGGCAACGAAAGATCACGATATCGCAGTACAATTCATGTTCATTTTTCTTAATGAGAAGCTTCGCATAAGGGATCGTGAGAATAAAGGAAAAGTAACGTTGATAGACAATCGCAGCGACACAGTTTTCACGGAACATACTGAAATCACTGGCGAAACGAATCGGCTTCTCAGAAAGGGAAATGTCCCGTGTGTTCGACGATTTTCCGCACGACAACTTTCAAGTATCTCGCAACGTTTGTTTTTTTGCTTTCAAGTCGGATCGTCGCTGCCTCTGGAATCGAGAAAGCAATTAAATCAACGTATATATATGGTCAACCCGGTATGTTGCGTTGATCTTGCCCTATCCGGTTGTGTCACTACAAACGTTAGCACATCCAAAGATGACCCTATAGAATAGAGCACTGAGCAAAATTTATGTGGATACGTTCAATGTCATCGTCACACTTATCTGGTTTACGATTTGGATTTTTTAAGAGAATTATGTGGTGTGTAGACATAGTGGGACACATAGTAATGGCAATTGATAGTGGAGAAAAAATTCATAAAAAATTCATCAGTCGACAAAATTCATTAAATCAACAAAATGGCTGCCAATGCAGAGGGTTGAAAATTCGTTGCACGAACATGGTTGTGTTTTAGTTTATCTGTTATCTTTGTAACTAAGTATCTTTGATTGCACAGTTGTCAACTTCTTATATTTTGATTGTGTTTCTTCATATTCTGTTTAATATTCTTTTTAACACATCTGAACGGAAGCTTCATCGTGATGTTTCGTCAGATGGTAATTCTTTCGGTTTGTAAATCTCATCTATGTTCACAGTGCTATCTGAAACTTCCTGTAAATTTGTATTTTAAAATCTTAGAGATTAGAAAAGTCTTAGAAATAGAAGAGTAGAAAATTCTTAAGTTGCAACACTTCCAAGTTTCTAAAATGCAAATATGAAATATTTCTACATATTCAAATTTCCAAATTTGTAAGTGACTAAATTTCAGTCTTTATAATCCTTCAAATACTCAAACTTGTGAGTTTAAAAATTAGTAATTCTCTATGAGTCTCCAAAACCTTAACAACACATGTCACAAATCCTGTATGCAATTCCACACATTAATATGTCAGATATGAAAGAACATACCTGACATGATTAATAGAAGTATTATACTAATCATACTCCCCTAATCACATCCCTATTATCCCAGTATTTGTACATTAAATCTATATTCATATAAAATTTCACAAAATCCTCCACCAAAGATCCTCTCCAAAAATTTTAAAAAGCGAAAATAATTTTCAATAATTATTTTGAGTAACTCTTGTCGATAATATTGAACGTATCGATTCACCTGACGTCCTTTAGCCTTCGTTCCATTGTAAATATAATATTATATAAGCCAATGTAATATACGTATCGAAATAAAGCGAGCTAGATTACAGATAAACGTGGTGTGAGAATTCATTTCATAAGCCTCCTGAGAGCCAGCGTACCAGGAAAGAATAATAACGTGTCTGCCGTTCGTAATTAGCATCGCAAGTTGCGACATTTTACTGTCGGATACGAGAACTCGTTTGTTTGTTAGAAGAACGTGTTGCATGTGTTATGGCTGCACGAGGGTGTAAACCATGGGATTTTGCACGTGATTTTCACGTATTCAGCATGCTGCTTGCCAAATCTCCGGATGGGGACACTCGAGAAAGTTTCGGTTTATGGGAATATCAGAATGTTTCGTTAAAGAAATGACAGTTTGACGGTTTTTATGGTAAAGTGAAATCGCGATGATTGACTGTTTACTTGTATCGTGATACATCTGTTATTTATTGGAATTAACTGGTGGAAAGTGGATGCTGAAATAATCACGTGCAAGAGTGGATTGTAGGTTTTATGAGAAGTTTGATCCTGAAATTAGTTCTCAAGTTTCCTAATTTCTTAATTAACAGTGAACAAATTAGTAAATTTTTGAACGTTCAAATCAAGCTTTGAAGTTTTCAAATAATCAAGTTTAAAAATTTTCAAGTGTACAAGTTTAAAAAATTTTAATATTTAAATTTTGATTTTTTAAGTCTTTTAATTTCCAAGCTTGTAAGATGTTAAATTTTTCCAGATTTGCAAATTTTTAAGTCCTTTTCTCAATTTGCTAAATTTGTATATCCACAAATATTCAAACTTCCAACTCTACAATTTCAAAGATTTCAAATACCCCCATTTTCCAATTCTTCAATCTTCCACATTGAAATTATCAATTTCAAAATTGTTAATTTTAAACTCCTCACAGCCTGTCATTCGATAAACAGAGAAAACATGTCTTTCATGAATTGGAATATTAAAATCAATCCACGTATGTTTAAATCAATATATTCAATTTGTGTATTACGCAAACCGCATTCAGAAGTGATATATTTAATATGAAATAGAACGGAAGCCAGCTCAGCGTAAATGAACAAGAATTTCTTTTTTCAAGCATTCGATTTTTCCGCTGGAACCGGATGCACGTGTGAAAGGTTGTCGTATAAAGACAGAAGCGTTCGAAACCGCGTTCTTATGCCCCGCAAACTGTGACTTCCGGTATCCTGTAAACGTGCCAATAACGTAGTTTTAAAAGGATATAGAAATGGTTTGCCTTCGAAACGGCTAATTAGAGCGGTCGTTGTTTTCATTAACTTTCCTCGTCGGAAAGTCCTCGTAAAAGATGGAGTATTTCATTGTTTTGCCGTGCGTGTACACCGCGCAGATGTATTTATGTGCAATCGTAGAAGAAACACCGAGAGGAAGAAAAGTGAATTCACAGCGTTCAGATTACCATCTTGATTAATCCTCGAGTTTAGCCAACAATTGTGTAGCAAAATATTGCAAAACAGAGTTATTCCGCAGACAATTTTATACGCGTTTCTTCATTTCATACTTCGTCACGTAATAAAGTTCACAGTGAAGTACTATTGTCTTGGTTACTGATGAATGACTTTTTTGGGTTTGTAGGAAATTGTTTGGTAACGAATGTTTTTATGAAGCAAATTAAACTTTGAGGAAATTGTTATATAAAATGTATATGTAACATAAATTAAATTCAGGAACAAGAATTTGTAAAGAAAATGCATGCTCTTTGATAAAATTTAAAAAGTGAAGATAGAACGAAAATTTAATTTGAGGTTCTTTGCGGAGAATCAAAATATTTGTAAAAGTCGATTACTTCATTCAAATCTTTTAATAAAAATTATCATGCTTTATTTTTAATAAGTTTTGATTTTGTCAAAATTTTCTCTTCAGCTATTAATTTTGTGAAATAAACAGCTTGCAATTAAAAAAATCTTACAAAGATGTAATTATACATGTACCTTTATTTGTTCACTTATTTGAAGATATTTTAACAAAAATATTATAAACGAGTCACTAGGTCTAGTTAAAAATTATCTTATCTATAATACACGCTATATACACAATATTGGAACACATTTATTCTAAACTTATCAATCATTTCGCTAAATAATCATTTGCTAATTCACACACATGTGGTGTTTCATATATGTATACATATTTCAAATATTTTCAGAAAGAGTCAAAATTTAAAATTGTTCATTTTTCAAAAGATCACAAACTTGTTTCAATGTAACAAGACAGAACTTTTGTTGTAAAATTTTATTTTGAAAAATCTGCAATTTTCAATATTTCTCGTGAAACACATGTGTATTATCGTGATAACTCATGTGTGCTTAAAATTACAAAAGATGTGCATACGGTTTTAAACTAAAGTATAGAGATTTTTATCAGTGATCTAAATAAGGAATTGATAGATTATCAAACTTAAAATTGATAAATTGATTATTTATCAATTTTCAATTTATAATTATTACATATATATCCTACATTATTACTGAGCATGTTCATGCAAATACATAATTCTTCTCTTTCAAACTAGTCAAATATAATCTATTCTAAATGTATTATATTGGTTTTTTATTCTTTCATACGTCATAAATGTATGGACATTCTTAACCTACTTATACTTCACATTTTTTATAGTGCCTTTACAAAATCCTGACTCTGACTTAGTTAAATGTTCATCAACAAAAATAAAAAAAATTAAATTTTTTCCTAAAATAAAATCAAATCTCAAAGAATTAATTTCTTAAACAAATTGTAACTCAAATAAGAACAGTTTCATTAAAATTTAAATCTTTCAAAAATAAAATATGAACCGTTTGCAGTCCATTAGAAAGTGCAAAAAAAATTTCCTACAAAATAAAATAAAAACAGCAAAATGTGTAACAAAAATTTAAATTGTAATTTTGTCGAATTAAATTGATTTTTGCCAATAATGGTTGCACCTTAAGATTCCGTAAATTTCAACGCAGTCGCTATCGGTCAGAATTTCATAATAAAAGTGAGGGTACGAATGCTTGCATGACTCATAACACTCGAATACCTTTAAAATACTGAATAAATACGACAATCCCCGACAAATTCAATTAGACGCTTGCGAAACTTTCGAGTGAACCGAAGCAGAACGGGGCACATTTTTCGCACTCTCAGCATCGTCCTCCAGAGAATAAGGACTGAAAGGCTCTGTTTGTACACCTACGTCCTCGTAATCGAGTTCCAAGGCATCTTGTTCGTAAATGGCGTCGTGACTTCGTGGGCGGTCGACAGATGCAATCCACGGTTGTGGAACGCCTTTTCCAAGGGCCAGGAAAACAGCAGCGGTTGATAAAAGAACAACCGAAGCAACGCCGAAAACTAGCCGCCAAGATCCTGCAATCTGATACAAATTTATTATCACTTTATCCGAATAACAAATTTCTGTTATTGATCGTCGAAACTTTTCTTGAAACTTCATTAAAATTTATTAAATAGTAGTTCACAATAGTAGTTCAATTTTCTTCAAACAAAATTCTGGGTTCTTTATATTTTACAATTTTGGGATTTCGAAATTTTGACACATTGAGATTTACTTTGAAACGTTTTAATTTTTTAATATTGGGACTTTGAGGCATAGAGTTTTGTTATGAGAGATTTTTTAATATTTTAATTTAGATATGAATGTTGAAATGTTAGAAATTAATGGGACACTGAATAACTTGATAGAGTACATGGTAAGCATGTGAATTGAGAAAAGTTGTATACAGGAAGCAGATTATTGAATTTGACTGTATGATGGTGTGATTAGTATCAGTTTGTCAATATGTCAGTATGATCAATGTCAGTTTGTCAACGAGACAATATGATCAATGTCAGTTTGCCAATAAATCAATATGTCAATATGATCAATGCCAGTTTGCTAATACACGAATGTGATTAGTGTCAGTTTGTTAACACATCAACGTGATCAATGTTAGCTTCTCAATGTGTTAATTTGATCAATGTAAATTTGTCAATATGATCGACATCAATTTGTCAATTTATCAATACATCGATACAATCATCAATATATCCTAATTTATAGTAAATCTTGTTTAGTTCATAGAACATGTTATTAAACACGTAATTTGAACATTCTCATACAAAAGTGAACCAAGTTAATCCAAAGAAATAACCTTGTAAATTTATATTTAATTTTCAAAATAGGAAAACTTACAGAACCATGCAGAGCTTGGGTAACAAAGTAATTAGCGGCTAATAATCCCGCTGCCCCTAACGTAGAGCATAATGCACATGCAGCCGCTGCACAGGCTGGAGATTCAACAGGTGCAAGGTCTGCTATAGCTGCTAGAGCACCTGCGGGTGCAGTTCCAGAAACTAGGAGAGCAGCTATGCCCAACCAAGCTGCCCCCAGAGCTTGACAACCGGCATAGCCGGCAACAAAGAGCAGGGCTGCTGGTATGAAATGAGCTGTAAAATGAGAAATTAGTCTGCGTGAATTTATAACAGCGTTTCTTTAAGGGTGAGTCGCGAAATGGGGTCGTAAAGAGAAACGTAGGAAATGGGGTCGTAAAACAAAATGGGGTCGTGAAAATTTAGTCGATATACAGTTAAACCGAATTCACTTAATTTAATCTAAGAAAATAAGTGCAATAAAATTGGAAAAAATATTGAGTTAACTAAATGGAAATATTAAATTGATTGGAAGACATTTTCTGTGTATTTAATTTTGTAGATCAGATTAATAAATAAAAATATAAATTAACATGGTCTGAAAATAAATTACAGAGGAATATTTGCATTCGTTATAAATTATTCGTTTTAACATTGTTAAATGATTTAATATTATAAAAATTATACGAATAAATTATTCAAGTATTGTAATAATTATCAAGTGAGAAAGTATAATTAAGATAAAAATTTTTAAGAGAAAAATAAATACTGCAAGTATAATATTTAATATACTTAACGTGACTACATAAATAAATATTTTCAAACAAATTGTATAATCTATCAGCAATGTTAAATAGTGTCATTGGACGATTACAAATAACTGCAGATATTAACTACATATACTACGATTTAATCTTTAGATTTTTCCACGTGTAAAGATTATTTAAAATAATCAGCAAAAAGAAATCATTTATAGTATACAATAAACGTAAAGATGAACATGATCTGTCCATGTGATACTTATGCAAGTTATCCAAAAGTTGTACTTCCTGTACATTACACGGTCATAAATCACAGAGATAACAACCTTTTGAAAACACGAGTCATTTAATTTCTTCGTTTTAGACAGACACGATAAAATTAGGTGAGTATTCGTAAAAGTGTACACACTTTTAATCGCAATACATACCAGTGTAAACTACCAGCTTCCTTGCTGTGGTTGTTGAAACTATTTTAGATTCACGTACGTGATCCACAAGTAGACCGCATGTTAATGCCGCCATAAAATGGCCGATGTGAGGTAATGTTGTGAGAACGGAATCCTGGAATTTTTATAAATTTCAAGCTTCATTATCATTCAGTTCTTTTTATTTTTCAATTGAGTATATTTTACTTGGAAGTATTTTTCAAATTATTTTTATTAACAGAATATTGTGGGTGAAGTATGGTGGGAGTTCTGAGAATGTTTAGATGTATTTAGAAAATTAAATCAACATGTACAACGTATACAATGCATAGACGTGTATATTGCACGTAGTATAGTACAACATACATATAGAATGTATACACATATACATTGCATACAGTATCATACAACAAACATATATAACATACATATGCATTGCATGCAGTGTAATACAACATACATATACAATGTATACACATGTACGTACAGTATAACACAATGTATACATGATTGATACAGAATGATACTGTAGCTAATTATAGAACAGAATATTTAAAATAACTATAAAAAAGGGTAAAAATAAATTTTGATGTTAAAGATCAAGATAAAAATTCGAAATAATGTATTAATTGCAAATTGTTAAAATTGTAATGAAATAAAAAACTTACATTGGCTGTAGAGAATCCGTAGATGAGTTTCAGATACTTTGTCATACCAAGAGCAAGGGTGGCATCACCCCATTGGTTACCCATGGTTGCTACAGCAGACGCCCATACAGGAACAGATCGCAGCAGTTTTCCCCATGGAATTACAGCTGCCTGTTTTATCATAAATTTCAGTTATTATTTTTTTTTATTTGTATTGTTGCTAACCAATGCAGTAATATTATTTTTCTCTTTTAAAGCTGTGAGCGCATGCTGTATGTAGTGAAGAGGTGAACATTTATAAAAAATTTAAATTTACAAATTTGGAAGTTTAAAAATGTACAAATTTACGAATTTAGAGGTTTATTATAAAAATTTGGTAAAATGTAGAATGTAGAAATTTAGAAATTTTCAAGTTTCGAAATTAATTAAAATGTATACCATATGTGTATGTATGGTAGCAATTGTCCATTAATTTTTTATCGTCGGTTCTAATATAAATATAACCTATATTATAATCATCATAACCTACATACCGATAACCTTGTACTTGTTATCAGTTACAACCGATATATCATCAAACATAACCTACATATTTATTATACCACAACATATTATATATCACCCCCTACGTATCATCACACAAAACCCACCTATGTGATTTATTAAATAACAAGAATCTGTATACCAAACAGTGAGAATATTTGCAATTTCTGAAATAGCAAACATTCCCATTTTTCAAAAATTTCACCCGAGTGCCAGAAAATTTATACCTTTATTTGATAAAGGATTAAAATTCATGCAATATCTTCACGACTGAAAGATTACAACTTAAACATCTTCAAGTTTTGGTAAAGATCAGTTACAACTTGACAACGATACAGTTTATTCAATATTTAGAGAGACCCCAATTAATATACGTAACGCCTAATTAATCTTCTAAAACAATGGCATCTTCGTTTTAACAGTGCAGTGTCGTATAATTTATAAGACATTTGCTCGTTTTTTACGTGACAAATGTCGTAACACGTACATTACGTTGCCAAAACAGGCTGGAATGTATACATAGGCATAAATTACGTTACCATTTGTAATCCCAAAGAACACAATCGGAAAGGAAAACCGAAAGATATTACTTATCTTTCGTTTCATTTTCCTTTTCAGGAAAAGTGACGCAAGTTGAGGAAAGATGAATGTAAAATTGGTAATGCGATTATTGGAGATAACTTAGGACTAAATTAATATCGTATTTGTATGTTCGTGAAAGTTGACTTCTTCAGAAAGTTGATTTTTATGAAAATTATCAATGTTAAGTGAAAAGTTAGTTACAATTGATTTCATTATTTACAATATTGTATAGAATTTAAAAAGAACAATTTTACTATCATAAAAATGACAACATGGAAGAGCAAACTTTATACAAAAGAAACTTGAAACTGTTGTTTAAAATTAAATATAAAGAACTAATAAAGAGATAATGGAAGATGAATTGAATACGAAGAATTATTTAAAAAATTGTAACTGTAATTGTTCACATAACTATTCTTGTAGGTAATACATTTTTATTTATAAAGCAAGAGCAACTTTTAGGTTTAGACATTTCAGTCCTTAGCGATCTAAGAATTAATAAATAATTTAACTACTTGATAGAACTTTTAATTAAAAGAAGTAGAAAGTTCTGTATATAAAATAAATATTTTTTGTTGAAATATTCTACTCGTCTTCTTCAAATATTTCACTCAGTAATTATGTAAATAAATCAGATGAAGCTTTCAGATGATTTGATGAAACCTTCTAATAAGTAGATGCATAAAAATATTTTCTTAAAGAATGATTCTTACATTTGTGTCGTGTTGATACGATTTCGGAGTGTCCTTCACGAATCTCCCGAAAGCAAAGTACCAACATAATGCAACGAGGACGAGACCATAACAGAGAGAGTCTCTACCGAAACTTCGAACCATGGCTGTACCTAACCACCCCGTGAGGCAGTATCCAACACTGACAGCTATCGAACAATTTTCATTAATAAATGTGAAAACAATGAAATTTGAAAATGAACACTTACCAGCATAGCAACTGAAGTACCAGCTTCTGTGATTGCTTTTGAACCATGTCATTGCGAACATGTGTGCTGCAGGCATAGTTGCACCCTGTAAAAGAGTTCGTTTATTATTTCTTCTATGAAATCGTTACTTTTATTTTTGGTTAAACTGTGTAACGTTATAATTACAAATTATTTGTTAAAATTAGAAATTGCCAATTATAGTTACAAATTATATGTTAAAGTTTCAAGTTACCAATAATAATTACAAATTATGTGTTAAAGTTTCAAATTACCAATAATAATTACAAATTATGTGTTAAAGTTTCAAGTTACTCGTTAAAATTACAAGGGACTCATTAAAATTACAAATGACCCTTTAAAATTACTAATTACTCTTTGTAATTATAAATTACCTATTATAATTATAAATTACCCATTAAAATTGCAAATTACCCATTTAAATTATAAATTACTCATTAGAACTACAAATTACTCATTACAATAACAAATTGCCCATTAAAATTACAAATTACTTATTATAATTACAAATTACACATTACAGTTATAAACGTACACTCATTTCACTATTTTTTTAAAATTCATTTTACATCAAACTTTCCAAAATTTGTTTGTCAGTTTCAAAATATTTTAACGTTGCTATAAAAACATTTAGCACGTTAATTTTGTCATAGCTTCTAATATAATCTTCCTATAATTACAACCTAAATTTTTTCCAAAATTATAATACAAAACATATGAAGCTGCAGTGAAGCAACACGAGCATAATAATAAAAACACGTTTGACAGTATCATCCAGCAGAACGATAAGACGTAAATAAATCGTCGAGCTTATCAAATTAAAGAGTGAATGTTTAATGAATTCATGATTATGCAATTTTATAATATTGTTTATTCTCACCGTACACAATCCCTGAAAAAGACGAAGAGCCACGTGCGACGGACCTCTCCATGCGGCTGGTACCAACAAAGACGCCAAACATGCGCTGAGAACCGCGCGCGAAAACACCATCGATGGTCCCGATCTTCCCCATACCAAACACCCTCCCAAAATTGGCCCAGCAACTTGTCCCCATAGAAACGCTTCTCTCATTATGGACTCTGTACGTTCCTCGGGTGGTAACTGTGAGGATATTCGATTATAACGTGTTTACGTTGTGAACGCACGTGAAGAAGGCACGAGTAGAATACAAATTCTAAATTAGGGATTTTATTGAAAAAGTAGGAAAAGTCTTGTAGTATTTATGGAAGGTTGTTATAATAATATAAATGGGGTAGGATCTGAACGTTGGTGATGTAGAATAGTGATATATATTATTAATAAATTGATAAATTGATAATAAAGTAAAATGGTAACTTAGAAAATTGACTACAAAGTTTTATACTTTGAACTATGGTGGCGACAGAGTGTTAATGATGTTATGAAAAATCTTTATGAGAATTTGCTTTGTGAAATTTGCTAAAATCATGTGTGGAAATATAACGACAGAATTACAAGTACATAATATTTGAATAGTGAAATATTATCACTGAATATGTTAGTAATAACTGATTTAGGTGTCAGTAGATTGTAAATAAATTTCGTTATTTCATCCAGCTAGTTAGTTATGAATTTAGCTATTTTAAGTGTCAGAAGAATTCACTGAATTTCAACAAAATTCAAGTTCAAAATTCAACAAAATGCTATCACATTTGAGACTTCATTTTTAAGCAACTATGAATAAAAGAATAAATGCAGAAATGTTTACGTTGATGTTTCTTTAAAAATAAGCATGATGGTACCTGGCGAGTGCGGTTGGATGATGTGCGTGACTTCTGATGAGCAGGTTTCTGAAACAAAATGTGAACAATGGAATATTAAATAGGTCTAAGATGTTTATCATCCGACGTTGAAGTAAAACTTTCAGTTAAAAAGTTCATGTTCCTTTAGTAATAAACTCTTCCATATTTGTTAATCACTAAGATATCGAAAATATTCTACGTCGGGCGATACACAACTTACAATAACATTATTTAATGATCCATTGTTCAAATTTTATTCCAGAAATCTACTTATCCTAAATGAATTTCTAGTACTATAATAATGTACTACTTTCGATAAATGAATCATGGTTGAATGTATATGAGTTGAATTTGATATTTTAATATTTGACATTTGATATTTCTAAAATTATTTGTAATAACGTTTGCAGTATTTTTTTTTTTAAATTATTTTCGATAAATTGTGTATTTTTGTATGAATAATTTATGGAACTTTATTGCATGATTTTGTCATGATTAGAAATGCATACATTTAATTTTATCTAGTGATAAATCAATTTTTGTGCTTATACTATGATACTTGTAGTTATTGTTTTACGAAATTTACCTCCATAAGTATAACTTCGAAATCTTCTGTTCGGTTACGACTACTGACGTTGACCAGCATGTCACAATGCCAGGATGTGTCGATGATGGCATGATTGTCTTTCTGATTGGCAAGCAATGCAACTGAAGAGCTGACTTCAACTGCACCGCAAAGCGCAAACCCCACTGCTACGAGCGCTGCAACGATGTGTCGCGCTCGTACAGCCGCTAAACAAATTACATTTTCATTAAATCATTTATTGCAATTTAACTATACCTAAATCTCCTGCTATCTCATTGAACATATCAAGTTATATACAATTTATAAAGAGAAATACTACCACTCTTCATTCTATAAATCTTAACAAAAAACATTAAAAAAGTACAATTTATAAAGAGAAGTACTACTACCCTTCACTCTATAAACCTTAACAAAAAACATTAAAAAAGCACAATTTATAAAGAGAAGTACTACCACCCTTCACTCTATAAACCTTAACAAAAAACATTAAAAAAGTACAATTTATAAAGAGAACTACTATCACCCTTAATTCTACAAACCTAAATAAAAATCATTAAAAAAGTATCAAAACTTGTATATGTTAAAAAATAATCTTGAACATACAATGTCTTAGATCTGAATCAATTTTACATAGGAACCCAAATTATAAAGAAGAACTTAATCATAAAATGTAACCTTTACAAACATTCACCGATTTATTACAGTAAATACGATTTCATTTTATTAAAGTACAAGACAATGACTTTTAATAAATTCGTCCACAGTTTGAACTTCGTCAATGAACCTCGTCACTATTTTATAGTAACAAAGTAACTCTTGTTACTATAAAATATGCATCGTTACTATAAAACAAGCTACTGTTACGTGCATTGTATTGGAAACACTGGTCGTCACGTGTAATACGTTTGATGTAGATAAGAAAATCGAACAACAGACGGTTTCCATTTCAATATTCAATATCGAACCATCTAAGGTTAAAGACAACCCTAAAAAATATCTCTTTCATATTTTAATATATAAAATATTACAAAACGAAAATTTATACACCCATCATATTTTACTTTATAAATTCCGTTTAACTTTGACCATCTTATACCATTCAAAAAATTGTACATCACAAAATTGCTTTCTCGAAAAAAATTGAATTTAATAAGATTTTTAATTGCATTTTAGGGGATGGAAATTTTATGAGATTCTACGATCGATCGGACGAACCTCGAAGTTCTTTAGAATATTGTTTATTTTTTAATGCTACCATGTTTCGCGAATTTTTCACTCTCTCGATTAACAAACTCTGCCATTTGACAAAACTCGAAAAGAGCGAAATCGGCGAGTGCATACCTCTCTTATCTTCCGTTGTTTGACTCTACGCCTATTATCTCTTTCCTACTACGTACAATGAAGGCGACCTCGACTTTGGTTTTTTTGGGACATAGTGCAAACAGTGGTTATTGAAACAACAACTAACTAGATAAGAAGAATTTTTGTACAGTTTTAACCAAACTATTGGGTGCAATAGGAATTCCCCAAATGAGGATAATTATTGAAGTTATGAATAAAATTTTTTATTTAAAGGATATGTACTTTGGGGATTTTTTATATTTAGGACTTTGAAATTAGTAAATTTTTAGATGACAGATTTTGGAATTTGAAAATTTGGGAATTTGGGAATTTTGAAATTTGGAAGTTTTGGAATTTGGAAATTTTGGAATTCGGAAATTTGAGATTTTGGAATTTGGAAATTTTTGAATTCGGAAATTTGGGATTTTGGAATTTGGAAATCTTGGAATTTGGGAATCTTGGAATTTGGGAAGCTTGGAATTTGGGAATTTTGGAATTTGGAAATCTTGGAATTTGGGAATCTTGGAATTTGGGAAGCTTGGAATTTGGAAATTTTGGAATTCGGAAATTTGAGATTTTGGAATTTGGAAATTTTTGAATTCGGAAATTTGGGATTTTGGAATTTGGAAATCTTGGAATTTGGGAATCTTGGAATTTGGGAAGCTTGGAATTTGGGAATTTTGGAATTTGGAAATCTTGGAATTTGGGAATCTTGGAATTTGGGAAGCTTGGAATTTGGAAATTTTGGAATTCGGAAATTTGAGATTTTGGAATTTGGAAATTTTTGAATTCGGAAATTTGGGATTTTGGAATTTGGAAATCTTGGAATTTGGGAATCTTGGAATTTGGGAATCTTGGAATTTGGGAATCTTGGAATTTAGAAATCTTGGAATTTGGAAATCTTGGAATTTGGAAATCTTGGAATTTGGAAATCTTGGAATTTGGAAATCTTGGAATTTGGAAATCTTGGAATTTGGAAATTTGGAAATTTTGCTATTTTGGAATTTTGTATTTAAAAATTCCAAAGTTTGAGAGAGAGTTTTAAAGTTTTCATAACTCTAAATTTTGTCAAACAAGAATTTCTCCATTTTATAATCTCTAATCCTTACAATTTTAAAATCTCCATCCTTCCATACTATCTAATCACAAAACTTCGTTGCTCTCAAAAAATAATCCATTACAAGTATCATTACAGTTTTCAAAATTCCCACAAAGATTTCGAAGGTATATCTTTTCTCCTCAGATAAGATCGTGTATCGTTTCAACCTACCTAGACAGCATGGAAAATTTCATGTACATCATACGAGAAATTATATAATTAGAAGACAATCGATAACATATCATTACATCGTCGCTATCGTACAATGTACGGTTTATTATCATCATTGATAAAAAGTGGTGCCACAATTTTTGTCCACGTTACTATTTACACGATGTAATTACGCGTGGATCATTGTTTTGGGTATTGCTCTTTTAACTCGCGTTGTAACTGCGACACAATTGAGGAAAACTAACAAATGTAATAATATGTACACTGACGATAACGTTGAGTACCTATAGATGTCTGGATACAGATTTACCTAAGAATTATCTAAATATTACTCATCGAGGTCTGAACATTGATAATTCGACATTAATAAAATTAAGTATTATGGATTATTAACAGTCTTATATCTGGCGCCATGTATTTGCTATTTTTGTACATAAGTTGTCACGCCATTATTGTTCGCTGCATTTTTATCTTCTCTTCATGAAATTTCAGTTAAAACTCTATTTAATTAGTTATTTACAAGTTTTATTAATTATTTTGCAAGATTGATTTGATGTTAAATATAATTCTATACATAGGTGAAAAAGATGGAGGTACATTTGTAGAAATGAACTTCTAGAAATTCTAAATTTCTTGAAATATTCTGTGTATAAAAAGAGTGAGGAGCAATGTTAAAATAATTAATAATTCTTGAGTTGTTTCGAGTAAGAATATTTTTTAAAAAATCTTGCAAATTGAACTTTTTAATATTAAAATTTTTTTAATGAAAATTATCATGAATATAGAAAGTAATGAGTTGAAAGTAATTTTAGTAAACTAAATTTTGGATGTAAATATTTAATCTTTTTTGGGAAAACTTATCTTTTTCTTTTAAGGTGATTATATTACTCAGTTTGCCTTTTTCTCTTAAGGTTATTTTATGACATAGTTATTCCAGTATACTACTGGTGTTATTTAGTCTTAATATTAATCAAAAGTACATTACATTAACTTTGCAACATACAAAAATTACATATTTCTTGATACTCATTTAACTAAAAGTTAAATTTCAAGATTTTCACTGTGTGCACTTAACGTTTACTTTACAGTAATTTAAAATAATTATGAATTAAATCTACAACGTTATGTAGGCTATACAAGACAGCAATAGTCGTGATAAAAGTAACTACGAAACTTTTCAAGTATGATTCACAACTACCAAAATAGTGAAGTATTTAACCTAATAATCCTTTTGATCAAAGTAATTCTTTCATCAATCTTCAAATTTTACGAAATCAACCTTATTTTCCCAACAAATTATAGTACAAAACATATTTGGAACAGTAATTGCTAAATAGCACTCGCAATATAGTATTTAGAACATATGAAGTAATCGTTTTGAAAGAATAATTGGTTACCTTTCATTTCCCGCGCCGCATGTCTCAACTGGACACTTCCACGTTTAAGACGAACGAGCGCTGCCATGTCTATCGAATGTACCAACGTATAGTTCGAGTTTTCATTACGTGGCACCGACACTTTGAACACATTTTACGATGTCACTCGGGACTTTTCACTGACACCTCTGTACCGAGATTCTGGACCAATCTGACCGTAGCGAGTTGCACGAACCATACTGGTCATCTGGGAGTACGAGTGAATGAACATCTCTGTTAACGAGACTTGATACAATAAGTACCTATGCCAGGTCAGCCTTGAATCACCGTTTCAAGCCTGCCTCGTGATATTTTCTGGTCTGTGTCAGAAAATGATATCGCAAAATCTGTACGCGATAACAACGCGTTTGATAAAAATATTTAATGAAAACAGAGTCTCAGATTTATCGGTTTCAGTTTCAACGATCTGTGATTTCTTTGATTTTGAAAATTGATGCATAAAAATATTTAAATCGTATATGAACCTTGTAGGGATTATAATGGTCTGTGAACTTAAGTATTATTTAGGAAATAATAGCAGAGTGTTCGATTTAAATATGAGGACATTGAGTATTTTATTTTGAAAAATTTTCTTTAGACTTGTAGAGGTATAGGAAGAAAAATAGGAGAACCACATAACTAATATGTAGTATAGCTATAATTTTAAATATTTAGTTTAATTTGTATTATTTTTTAATTTGATAGTTTTCAAACAGACATGTCTATCGTACCATATCATACAAAAGTAAAATAAAGTTGAAATTTCTACGGACAAAAGTTAATACAGGCAATCAATTTCAATAGTTAGAATAAAGGAGATTTTGTATAATATTTGATGAAAGTTAGGAAAGCAATAAATTATGCGAGATATGATAAATCAATAAGTAATTGCAAATTAATAGATATGGTATAATACACATTAATACGGTGATTAATAGATATCTTACAAAATATGAAAATCTAAATCCAACTAGAATTACTTTTCAAAGAGATATGATCAATTTTGGACCGAAAAAGCAATTTTTTTTTAATGAACATGTGGCGCCATCTCTTCAACGAACAGGGTGAACTACACACTTTTGAAACTCTAGTTTCGTTAGTTCTTCTCTTCCACCGCTAGATGGCGAAACGTCTATCGTCTTTTTAGGCAATTCAATTAATGTTGTTGATTTTGTAAGCTTAACTGACTGTAATATTAATCAATTTACATCGTAGTGCAAGACCAATTAATTTCGAATTGTTTTGACTTAATAAACTATTACCAAATTTTGACCATTCTTAGGTTAATACTAATTAGCCTAAGAGTGTCTGTGGTGATCATCGGAGTCGTCGTCGGTCAAGAGGAATTCTAATTTCAAGCCGTCGATAAAGAAGAATTTCATTTGCATTTGATATTCAATTTTATTTATGTTCAATTGTATTTTTAAAAGACATTTATGTTCAATTGTATTTCTAAAAGACATTTTAACGTGTTCGTTATTCATTTCATAATCAAATCTGAATTTAAAACCACATATTTTAAATTCAATTTCAATAAATCAGTTATTTTTGAAAGTTATTATTAATTGACTAATTTTAAATGTAGAAAAACACCCTCTGTAGACACCCTGAGGCTAATTAGTATTAACCTAAGAATGGTCAAAATTTGGTAATAGTTTAAGTCAAAACAATTCGAAGTTAATTGCTCTTGCACTACGATGTAATTTGATTAATATTGTAGAATAATATTTAATAATTATAAAGATTAATGAAGTTTATTAACAAAGTATGACTGGTTTGAATAACGACTGACTGGACTGACTCGAATGAATAACGAACGTTTTTCTTTTAAAAATACAATTGAACATAAATAAAATTGAATATTAGTTAGAAATAAAATTCTTCTTTATCGACGGCTTGAAAATAGAATTCCTCTTGACCGACGACGACTCCAATGATCACCACAAGACGATAACACATGGCGCCATCTGGTGGCAGCGTATAGGAACTAATTAAACTACTGTTTCAAAAGTGTGTAGTTCACCCTGTTCGTTGAAGAGATGGCGCCACGTGTTCATTAAAAAAAAATTGCATTTAATAGTGATTTTATTGAATAATGTGCTATATATTTATTAATATTAATTTTATACTGCTTCAAATATATTCCGAGGGTCCAAAAATGCGAATTACGTATTTAGAACAATTCGTATCTCGTCGATAATATAGGGAATGACAATAGATTTCCTTTCGAGTCGCCAAAAACCATTTTCACAGATATCTTCTTAAAAAGAGCTTATTTGCAAAATTCCATTGATACTGAAACACAACGATTTTCCAAAGCTTCGCCACTTAAAACTAATCTGCTTGGAAAACGTATACTTGCATAAATTTTGTTATTTACCGATTTCGAAAATGTAGAAATCTATGTACCGTGCGTGGACTTTTAACTAGAAAAACTAACATTGAATTTTCGTCTTAATATACAATCATATGCTTGAATAAATAGAGTGAATAGTGTAATATTATTCAATTTTTCTATTAAAAAATTGTCCAATTGAAATATGACATGAAACTGTGCAGATTAATTTTTCGTCCCTACACAGATGGCTCTAATGTTTTGAAATAGGGGTGGTCTTTTTGAAATACAGCGAATAAAAAATTCTGACTTCATTTTTCAAATTGACAATTTGCAAAACTAAGTTTAGTCATAGTTATCGAAAAAAATTTTATTATGAACAATATGATTAACTAACTATCCAATCTCCAACCCCTAACCATTCAATTATGTACACATCGGTTGCTATTACTTACGTTCTTAATATTAATTTTTGGTTTAGATTACTTAATTAACTTTAATGGATATACAGCCATCTTGATTTTATAAAGCAAATCTTCTCCTAAATTTGAAATTTGCAAATTATGGATTTGGAGATTTGGAAATTGGAGAGTTTGAAAATTGAGGGATTGGAAATCTGGGAATTTGAGGGTTAAAAAATATGTTATGTTACAAATTCCAAAATTTTAGAAATTTGGGGATTTAGATCTTTGGACGTTCAAATGTTTGAGAATTTGGGATGTCTGATTTAGAAATTTGGGAATTTGAGAATTGGGAATTTTGGAAGGTGGTAATTTGAGAATTGGGAATTTTGGAAGATGGGAATTTGAGAATTGCGAATTTTGGAAGGTGGGAATTTGAGAATTGGGAAGTTTGGAAGGTGGGAATTTGAGAATTGGGCATTTTGGAAGGTGGGAATTTGAGAATTGGGAAGTTTGGAAGGTGGGAATTTGAGAATTGGGAAGTTTGGAAGGTGGGAATTTGAGAATTGGGAAGTTTGGAAGGTGGGAATTTGAGAATTGGGAATTTTGGAAGGTGGGAATTGGAGAATTGGGAATTTGAGAATTGGGAATTTTGGAAGGTGGGAATTGGAGAATTGGGAATTTTGGACGGTGGGAATTTGAGAATTGGGAATTTTGGAAGGTGGAAATTTGAGAATTGGGAATTTTGGAAGGTGGGAATTTGAGGACTGGGAATTTTGGAAGGTGGGAATTTGAGAATTGGGAATTTTGGATGGTGGGAATTTGAGAATTGGGGATATAGAAATTTGGAAATTCAAACATGGAGAATTTAGGAATGTGAAAACTTAGAGATAGGAAATTTGGCGAGTAGGGAGATTTGGAAATTTAAAAATTTAGAATTATTGAATTTTTAAACTTGCAAATTTAGTAACTCAGAAATTTCCAAGTCCACAAATTTTGCAAATTGCAAATTTACAAACTTAAGTATTTTCAAATCATAAGTTCAAAAACCTGAAAAATTACAAATTTTGAATTTCAATCGCTCAGAAATTCCATCACTCGAAAATTAAAAAATTATAAAATATAAAATCTACAAAATTAAACCTAAAACTATATAATTTAAAAATGTTTCCAAACTTCTAATACCAAATACACAAAACATCTTCCATCCTCCGCACATATCTCGCATTACACAGCTCGGCTCAATTCGTATTTCGGAGGGTTCAATCCACCCTGCTCCTTCCCGGTAAAGTCAACAGTTATCGATCATAATCGAATGCGTCTGATTCATACGACAAACGATATACAGACACTGCATGTATTTATCGGTATCAGTCACATAATTACCATGGTAACGCATTGATAAAACGCGACTCGTGTTTGATTTGCTATTCAGTCCTGTCGGTGCTCCTGAGGGAATCCTCTGTACTTCGTGTACGAGTATTTCGTGAAATTCACACGTGGCCCACTGCATGTGTACCAATCGATTAGATTTCCTGGAAGGTTCCCTGTTTCCCGATAAAGCGTAGGATGTTCGTCATTTCATTACGGATTTCCATCGATCACCGAAGCTTGAGGAGGAACGTGGAAAACGGAGGCTAATCGTTTGGCTAATTGGGATCGAATAGGATTTCTCAGAAATCTGATAAAGATTTAGTTTGTCTGATTCGCTGATACGGTTTAAGGAATGAAATCGGTTTCGTCGGATGTGGCATTAGTATCTGTGTTGTTCGATGTCGGTGTAAAATACGTGCCTCTTGATTAATGGACAAAGATTTTTATAGGTTATCTTCGACAGAAAAGTCGATATTACTGAACATTTTGTTATACCACCACATTCTTACTGATATTTTATTAAAAATAAAATTTACCGATATTTATTTTTAATAAAATTTACTGATATTTATTTTTAATAAAATATGGGGAAAATTTTTGGGGTGGTTGATTATTATAAAGTATATCTTTGATTTTTCCATCGTTAAATTACTTATGACGCTGTTAATATATGGAACTGTTTATTGTTAATTTATGACCACATTCATCACATTCTTACCGATATTTATTTTTAATAAAATATCGGAGTGGTTTATGTATCAAGGAAATTTTTGGGGTGGTTGATTATTATAAAGTATATCTTTGATTTTTCCATTGTTAAATTACTTATGACGCTGTTAATACATGGAACTGTTTATTGTTAATTTATGACCATATTCACCACACTCTAACCGATATTTATTTTTAATAAAAAATCAGGGTGGTTTGTGTATCAAGGAAATTTTTGGGGTGGTTGATTATTACAAAGTATATCTTTGATTTTTCCATCGTTAAATTACTTATGACACTGTTAATACATGGAACTGTTTATTGTTAATTTATGACCACATTCACCACACTCTTACCGATATTTATTTTTAATAAAATATCGGGGTGGTTTATGTATCGGGGAAATTTTTGGGGTGGTTGATCATTACAAAGTATTTGATTACTTTTACCATCGTTAAATTATGACGCTGTTAATATTACTGTTCATTGTTAATTTATGACATGAAGGAAAATGTAATTTATCTGTATATATTTGTATTTGTATAATCATGCAATAATTTTTAGAATAATTGGAAGGGAAACTGGGGTAGATTTTGGGTAGAAAGTAAATAACATTTTAATCATCCCTTTGTTCGTTTAAATTCAGTATGATGAACAAAGGAAGAATGTAAATTTAACGGTATTGATAAAAAATATTGATTTTATTCATTCAATAATTATTTTTTTAAACACAAAGCTACTATATTATTTTCTGTTAACATAAATACTATGCTATTGTCTCAACATTTCCAACAAAATTCACATGAAAATCATAATTAATTTAACAAGATACGATCACTGAATTAGTAAAAAATTCTTTTGTAATTTAATCGAAAAACAAAATATACTAAAAATTAAAGAAAAAATATAATATTTATTTGTAACATTATGAAGAATAAAAAACTGTGAAATTCATAAGAGTATATAATCAAAATCAATATTAATTGCATTCAATTGCAATTTGAATTAACAGTGAACTTAATTTTTTTAATAACGAATAAAAAAAATTGAATACTAAAGATATGTACAGGATTGAACATAACTGAAAATTTAACCAATAATTTTGCTCAATATTATACAAAATTGTACATTATTATAAAATCGATTGAACTATTATTTTTAATACTTCACAATATTGCTGATGTATCATGCTTCCAACTAAATTGATCAAACTATATATACATTAGTACATGAACAATATCATGACCAAAAACAATCAGCAGTACATTTTACCGATACTAATAATTACATTTATTAATTTACAACATCCCTTAAATCAGTTTATCTTCAAAGTTATTGCTGAAATCTTCACCGCAACTTTCCTCTCAAACTTTTTAACGAATTTTCGAATTCAATTTCCTCGAAAGATCTTACATAAACAAATTTCATTCTGCACTCCTCATCCATTCACCCTCTGCGTGTCCCCAAAAAACACCCGTACATCAAATTTCACCGGGAACTATCATCCTTATCTCGCAATCTAGTTGCAACAAAGCCAATTATTCAACGTCAAAAAAAAACGACTGCATTCAGCAATCCTTCAGAATCAGAACAATCAGAATTAAGCCCAGAATTTGTGTACGGTTCATGCGACTATGGTTTATCCGACCTGGCGTGTCACGCTCGTGACACGCTATCATAGAGCAAGGGTTGAAGAAATAATTGCTAACAATTACCGACATTCTGAGTGTATGAAACACGGGTTGCAAGCTAGGGGTATCAAGCAAGTATCGAGGGGGTGGTAGGTGGCCAGGCTCGGCTCCGGATGGCCATCTCTGAAGCGTCAAACGAAAAAGGGATAACTACGGTGGCGCCACGATCGGTCAAAATTCGAACGAAAGCTTGCGCCGGACCGCGCAGATCGCCCTCAGTAGTTGCCCAGACGCTGTCACGGGCGTAGCTGGATGCTGGGTTGTCTCTCTCTCTCGTGCGCGCGCGTGTCGCAGGGAGGTGCTTCCTTTTCTTCTTCCTCTTCCTCCTAAAGCTCGTCCTGCGTCGTTTTTCGATCGTCGAAGGACGCCGGTGGCTGTCGTTGCATCCGAAAACGAGAAGAAGAAAAGGTGCCGGAGAAAAGGGAGGCCGACGTGAAAGCTTTCCTGCCGGGTTGGTCAGAGAGAGAGAGAGAGAGAGAGAGAGAGAAAGGGGGATGAAATAGAAGGGCTCGGGAGAGGGAGACCGGTAAACCGAGAAACGGAGATGGGCGAGAGAGAAATAGACAAGTAACGAGGAATAACGAGAAGCACAGAAACGGAAGGAAGCTGCACGGGAGGGGTGGAGATGTGTTGAAGTGTGTTCTGTGTATATATGGTGCAGTGCGGTGCTGTGCTCGAGAGAGAGAGAATGGCGTGGTCGGATTTCGCGTGCACCTTGCCGTGACGTCGAAAGGTGAGTTCCATTTCGTATGCTTTAATCGTCGGAAGCAACGTTTCGAACTTCGATTGCCCGCCGACGTAGATAATTGCCCACGATTCGAACGATGCTCCGAAGGGTCGTTCGCCGGTGCCGCGTGCGCCCCTGTCGTCTGACAACCATGAAGCTTTCTCGCGTGCACGAACAGATATATCATCTCAAATTTTAATCGAACGTCTGATTAGAACCGAGAGGTGATCTCCGATGATACGTGTTTGCCAAGCTCGCGTTTGAATGATAAGCGTGAGATAAATAAATATGGCGGCGTTTTGAGGGGGTAGTCGCGAGGAATTTAGCGCGATTGTGCGTTAGAAATGCTGCGTTTTGATTGGTTCAATCGATTCTATCGGACATGGAAACCGTGTGACGTTGTAATGTGGGATAAACAATTATTTTTATATGCGTTTAATTTTAGTTTATTGGCAATCGGGTATTTGCGGCTTAAGATATTATTTTGTTATCGAACTTGGTAAATTTAGACAAATTTTTATTTCTGAATAGAAGCGCGGCGATTGTTTAGACGAGTTTAGACAATTTTTATTTCGGAATGTATTCGTGTTGATGAATTAGACAATTTTTATTTCGAAATAGATCTTTTATGCTACTGCATTAGACAAACATATAAAATCTTTGTTTTTAAAAAGAACTTCTACAGATTAGATTGATTTAAGAATTCTTAATTTTTTAGAATTTTTCTTGCTATCGAATTAATTTAATTTAGACAATTTTATTTTTAGAAAATTTTTCTATTATACTTTATTTGAAAACTTTAAATTTGGAAAGAGCTTTCATTTCTTAAAAAGATAAACTCTTTACTACTTAACATTAAACTTAATAACCCTTGAGCCCAACGAATCGTTTTATTTTCGCATTTGTTGGAAAATACTTAATTAAACTTGTGCGAATACTTCGGTCGGATTAAATTGCCAAATTTTAATATAAAAGCAGTCATGTTAGAAGCGCAGAAATTAATATGCTTATAAGACCATGCACATTTTAAAGGTTATATGAAAATTTTAATTTTCGAGAACGTTGTTAGTACACGCATTTAATTTTACTATGGTAGTAATAGTGAAGCTGTATCGAATTTTATGAAGTTTATTAAGTACCATTTATGTTTTTATGTAAGCTGTACATTTACAGGGCTCCATTTGGAGAATTTTATCTTCATCGTTATACAGTTTATTACATAAATAACTTTGCAGTTTATTGTACAAATTAGTATAATTATTATTACGCTGCAATATTAGTATAACATTTCACTACAAACGGGAATGTATTTTCATGCATAGTTCGTTTGCTGGTTACAAAAGAATATGTTTCTCCACTGAGATTCGAATACCGTTGAATGTATTCTGTAAATCAAAATTGCAATTAATTATATGGTGAAATATGCAATTAGACTTCGTTTAAAATGTACAGTATAAATATAACTTTGTAATTGCTACTCAATTTCGATGTATGGTTTAAGCATTGAATGGGACATTCAATGAATTTCGCAACCAGCTTCAATGATTTCAAATAGTAAACACAACTCGCAACAAGCGAATTAGGTAAACATTGTTGACCTGTTCTCGTATCGTGAAGTATCGATAGCAACCCCAGTTACGGGCTTCTGTACTTTTTCAAACTTTTACCGTCATTTTTTAGTTTAGTTTGACGTGTTTGATTATTGTGCCGGTGATCTGTGATGAACAACATTTAAATTCTGTGGCTCACATTTCAAAATACTCCGGTATTTCAATTCTTTAATTTTTCAATTTTCAATTTTTGCATTTCTCAATTTTTTAAGTTATCAATTTTTCGAGTTTTCAATTTTTCAACTCTCTCATTTCCAATTTTTCAATTCTTCAATTCTTCAGTTCTTCAATTTTTTAATTTTTCAATTTTTCAATTTCTCAATTTTTCAATTTTTCAACTTTTCAATTTTTCTGTTTCTCAATTTTTTTATTTCTCAATCTTTCAATTTCTCAATTTCACAGTTTTTCAATTCCTCAATTCTTCTATTTTTCTATTTTTCAATTCTTCGATTCTTCAATTCTTCAATTCTTCAATTCTTCAATTCTTCCATTCTTCAATTCTTCAATTCTTCAATTTTTCAATTCTTCAATTCTTCAATTTTTCAATTTTTCACTTCTTCAATCCTTCAATTTATCGCTTTTTCAATCTACAGTTCAATTATTCAATTTTTCAGACTTTCTGTTTTCAGTTTCTAAATCCTTGAAGTCTTTAAAGCTTCATATCTTCACATTTCTAAATTTCCATATTTCCTGAATTTTCAATTTCCGAGTTTTCAAGCATTCCAATTTCCCAATTTTGCAAGTTAGAATTAAATCAGTTTTCCGCTCTTATAAGCTACCCTCGTGAATCAAAATGGCTCTACTTCTCTCATAGTTCCTCTTCGGTTAATATTCCCGGTAATTCGTATTAGTACACACATACGTGCAGATAGGTCTGTTTCTACTGTGTCAGTCGAAGTGCTCAACTTACAGACGGACCGATGAAAACGTTCGGTGATTAATATCGACGTTTTTCCACTTGAACTATGACATTGAGTTTTCATTTTAATTGGATCGAGCAAGGTGCAGGTGGAAAATTGTTTCGATGACCACGTGCGGTGTAACGCGATCCCATATGAGTTATCAGAAATGCTCCGCGGTATTGAAGTAATCACGATGTTGATATTGCTCACAATATTTGAATATGTGGAATTCATCTGTAATTAACGAACAAACATTAATTCTCTACCTCATCTACTTTCCACTTTCCATTTCTACTACTTTCTTCCTCATTTTTAATCTCGGAGGGTTTCACAAATATTTCTTATTTTTCATTAATATTTTTATATATTTTTGTACAATTTTAATGATGGTTATTAAATTCGTATTTAGACATCTTTGTATACAGTTAATGAGGACACATATATATATTCATATGTGTCGTATGTGTACATATGTGTACATATGTGTACGCGTGTGTACATGTGTGTACATATGTGTACACGTGTGTACATGTGTGTACATATGCGTTCATATGAGTAGATACATATGTGTACATATGTGTTCATATTTGTTCATATGTGTTCATGTGTATAATATATGTGTAACATATGTGTCATATGTGTAACACGTATGTAACATATGTGTTTTCTAACAATTAAGTATATTAGACAATGAATTAAAAGTCAATTGATCGTATTAGATGTCATATGTAGTATAGAATTGATCGCATGAAATATATGAATATGTGAATAATCACATATGTTAAACAACATATGTATTACAGTAACTTCAATTGTATAAAATACTATATATTCCACAAAGCAATTAAAGGTATCGAAGAACATATTACAAATCAATTAATTATATTAATTAACATATATAATTAGAAAAAAATTAATAGCATGAAGCAACATATGTATCAAATAATAATTACACATGTTCAATAACATGAGCATCCAAGAAGCACTAAATCACATATATGGTAACAATTAGTTGCATCAGTTAACATACCTATTAAGTAACAATCAATTATACCAAATAACCTCAAATATCAAATTTCATCAAATAAAATATGTACTAATTAACACGTGTATCAAAATACTGTTAACTAACATATCTTCCAATCACACACGAAGTTTGATTTCACTGTTCAGTGAACAATCTGACGATAATGAACATACTGATGATAACGTATCGATCATAACACGATTATTGATAGTGTCCTTACGACATGATCTAAAACGTTTCAACAGATGTCTCCGTTAATTCCATTACAGACGTCTCCGAGACGATACCCGTAGGTATTCGCGTGCGCTGTAAACTACAGCCTGGCTGTAGCCTAACTACGTTATCACACCGTACGTTAGGTGGCCGTTTGTGACGTTGATAAGCACGTGTCAAGCATACGTTGTGGCAGCGAAATGGGAACCTTGTTAGACAGCTTCATGAGAACGTTTCAAAGCGTTTCATCGTCGTCGCTTTTAGTTGGCCCGATCGAAATTACCGGTGTCCTTTCGAGATCGAGTTTTACTTAGGTTTAGGTTAGATTGAGAATCGCCTTGTCTTTTAGGTGGAGAATGAATATTTAAATGAACTATTTTATGTAATTATCTATTGAATGTAATTATCTTCTACAGTTAATAATTGTATTTTGTAGAATATATCTTATGGTGTAGAAGGATCTTGCGTGTGCTGGAGAGATTAATGTTGAAATTGGAAATGTGAATATTTAGAAACTTGAAAATGTTCAGATGGGAAAAGTGGCAAATTGAAAGAATTGAAAAATTGAGAAATTGAAAATTGGGAAGCTGGAGAATTGTAGAATAGGACATTTGTGAGTTGGGAATTTGGTCTCTGAAAAGTTGGACTATTATAAGATTTAGAAACTTGTAAACTTGACAGTTTGACAATTTGACAACTTGACAACTTAACAATCTGACAACTTGAAAACTTTAGAACCTGAAAATTTAAAAACTTGAAAACTTGAAAACTTGATAACTTGAAAACTTGAAAATTTGAAAACTTGAGAACTTGAAAACTTGAAAACTTGAAAACTTGAAAACTTGAAAATTTGAAAACTTGAAAACTAGGAAACTTGAAAACTAGAAAACTTGAAAACTAGAAAACTAGAAAACTTGAAAACTTGAAAACTTGAAAACTTGAAAACTTGAAAACTTGAAAACTTGAAAATTTGAAAACTTGGAAACTAGAAAACTTGAAAATTAGAAAACTTGAAAACTAGAAAACTTGAAAACTTGAAAACTTGAAAACTTGAAAACTTGAAACTTGTAGCTTGAAAACTTGGAAATTTTGAAACTTGAAAACTTGAATATTTGAAAACTTGAAAACTTGAAGACTTGAAAACTTAAAAACTTGATAACTTGAGAAATTGAAAGACGCTCTAAAACTTGCCAAGACGAAAATTAAAAAACCGAGTAAACCTGCAAGATGAAAAATGAAGAAATTGTAAATCTAATAATTTAAAAACGTAAAAAATCGCTATACTAGAAAATTTACAATTTGACAAATTAAAAAGTTCGAAAATTGTAAAACTCGTTCCAAGTCAATCAATCTAAATTCACAACAGCCGCTGATGACCCTCATAGCACGTAAACTTTCACCCCTTCGGTTCACACTTTTTGCAAGGGCTGAAAGTTGTCTTTTGAACATGGTTCAACGAAACCCCTTGTAGAATCGTTATGTTACAAATACGCCGAAGAAAACTTTTTCCACGTTGACATTGACATTTTCCATAATTGACGTTGAGGCTGTAGCTCCAAGGCTCTGAATGAATAACAATGAGGCAACTTTGAAGGGAACGAAGTTAGCTCTACTACCACTGAATTTAATGATCAATGAAATAAAAAAGTGACTCATATATTTTATGCGAAAATACAATATTTAATACGTGCTCTTGAAATCTTTAATACTATACAATTAAGAAATTAAGAGTAAAATAAAAAAATTAAATCAAAGAATGTAACACAAAATTGGTATACGCATGAAAAAATAAAATTGAAAATTCATTATTAAGTTATGAAATTAAATTCAAAAATAACAATTTAAATAGTAATTACAATACATTATTCTGCCACTGTGATTAAAAATTTTTATTTCTTTTTCACTTGTTAGTTTTAAATAAATATTTATAACATTCATTAATAGTGTAGTAATAAATTGTAAAATTGATTGAAATAACACTTTAATTGATAACATATTTCATACAATATTATAAATAATTTTTGACATAGCACACTACAAAGTATTCATAATACAAAATAATAAAAAATCTCAAAAATACTGTATACAAAATTAAATTATGCAAATGAATAAAAATTTCAAAAACACATATATATAATCACACATTCTGAATTAAAATTACACACACACGTTCTCACCCGAAACAAGATATCCTCAATAAAAAATAATAAAGTTAAAAATGTTTACAACAATGTACTTCAATAAAAACTAAGTTTCTTGCTTTGTAGTAGAATATTTATGAGGAGTTATCAGAATAAAAGTTTCAGTCTTATCCAAGATAAAAATATATTTAATTCCCTGGTTGTTTCTATTTCTCTCTTTCAATTCGATCGAGAGCCATGTTTCCCCAGATGTTCATCGGCTTAAGTGACCCGTCGTCGCATTCGAACCGTTTCAAGTTTGTCGTTGCACTTCGCAAGAGAAGTTCAAGGATTGAAACTCTCTCTGTCTCTCTTCCTCTCTCCTTCTCTCACCGGTTGGTGTCTCGGGCTTTAAGAGATCGATACGGCGGAGCATGTAAGCCATTCCAATAAATTATCGGAGAAGCGTCGGTATGTCAGCCAGAATGATGAAAGATCTCGAAAATCGTCTCGAAATTAGCTCATAGATCACTGCTCCATCACGCGCCGCATTGGATTCCCACTAATGCTCGCCTAAAACACGGAATTTCGGTCTTTAATAGAATTCTGTTGCCAAACTGGTTATAGACGTGTTATATTCCCACATTCTAAGCATATCGAGGGGAAAATCGTTTCTTTTGAGAGGGAACTTTATAAAGTTTGAAAATGTTTGACGTGTACGGTTTTACAGAAAAGATGAGGGGTTTGATTTTGGTGGAATTTGAAGAGGCTGTGTATTCCAAAATCCCATATGCCCCAATTCCATATTTTCCAATTCCACATTCCCCAATTCCACATTCCCCAATACCCATATTTCCCAATTCCCATATTTCCCAATTCCCATATTTCCCAATTCCCACATTTCCCAATTCCCACATTTCCCAATTCCACATTTCCCAATTCCACATTCCCCAATTCCACATTCCCCAATTCCACATTCCCCATTTCCACATTCCCCAATTCCCATATTTCCCAATTTCCACATTTCCCAATTCCTATATTCCCCAATTCCCACATTCCCCAATTCCCACATTCCCCAATTCCCACATTCGCCAATTCCCACATTCCCCAATTCCCACATTCCCCAATTCCCATATTCCCCAATTCCCACATTCCCCAATTCCCATATTCCCCAATTCCCACATTCCCCAATTCCCACATTCCCCAATTCCCACATTCCCCAATTCCCACATTCCTCAATTCCCACATTCCCCAATTCCCACATTCCCCAATTCCCATATTACCCAATTCCCACATTCCCCAATTCCCACATCCCCCAATTCCACATTCCCCAATTCCACATTCCCCAATTCCCACATTCCTCAATTCTACATTCCCCAATTCCACATATCCCAATTCCAAAATTTCCCAATTTCCACATTCCCCAATTCCACATATCCTAATTCCCACATATCCCAAATTTCCAAATTCCCAAATTCCCAAATTCCCAAATTCCCAAATTCCCAAATTCCCAAATTCCCAAATTCCCAAATTCCAAAATTCCAAAATTCCAAAATTCCAAAATCCTCAATTTCCCAATTCGCTAACTCTTAAAATTCCAAAATCCCCAATTCCCAGATTTCCATACCCACTCAACACTTTTTAGAATCCACATTAATATTCATAAACTACATAAAGAATGTTTCGCCTTCGAACAAGTACGAAAGCAAATATCTCGTCCAGAGCGTCCGGAATTATAAACGTGTTTATTCGTACAAACAACGCAAATACGCGTAAAATACACGCGTTTACACGGACGTTACAATATTGTAAATTAACGACCGATAAAATTAACCAACGAAAAAGGTAACCAAACTGCAGCTGATACTTTATCAGCTGCAATATCATACCTCCATCCTCCCTCTGTTTCCTGCATTGCAATTCATTTATAATCGCAAGATAACGTTTTAACCAATATTTTGCGATTGGGGAATTGGAAAAATATCATATGATTTATTCACGAATACGGTACTTAAACATATTATATATTATTTAATATATCGATTTTGTGTGTTTATTATATTCCTACATTTTGAGCATATTGGAACAAAAATTATAATTAAAAATATAAATATTAATATATATAATTATACATATTCATTTCTAATATTACTATCCCTAATTTTTACTTAATATTTATATATAGTAACACATGATTTACGTAGTAATACATGAACAATACAACAGCAAACATAAGCAATAATAATTTTTATGTCCACGTTTTAACTAAATTCATTATTTTTGTAGGTTAGATTGTGCTGTTAATTGGAGTAAAGAGTTTAGTTAGAAAATAAAAAATGTATGCTTTAAGAAAAAAGATTAAGTATTTTTTTGCACGCAGACCTATTCATACAAGCAAAGATGAACAATCTCATTAGGCTGAAACCTAAGCGCATTAATGTCCACAAAATGAAGGCAAAAGAGGTTCAAGTACTTTGTGGTCGTACTAAATCGTTTTCTGCTTAACAGGTACTCTATTCTTCTCTGGTGTACTGAAAACAAGGTCAAGTATATTTAACACGTGTACTTAATGTTTTTTTGTTCCCTTCTTAATGCTATTAAGGGAGGATTGTTGTGAAGGGAGATTTATTCGACTGTAATTTAGATTCGGTTCAGTATCTTATTATTTGTAATTTGAAGTTGCTGCTTGGGGATTGGGAAGATGAAGATTTTATTACTGGAAAATTGAAATGTTTAGCAAATTGAGAAATTGAGAAATTCAGAAATTGAAAAATTGAGAAATTGAGAAATTGAGAAATTGAGAAACTAAGAAACTGAGACGCTTAGAAATTGAGAAATTAAAACATTGAAAGCTCGAGACATTAAAGAATTGAAAGACTTGAAAAATTGAAGAATTGAAAACTCGAAAAATTAAAGAATTGAAAACTTAAATATTCAAAAAATTGAAGAATTGAAAAACTGAGAAATTGAGAAATTGAAAGATTGAGAAATTGAGAAATTGAGAAATTGAGAAATTGAGAAATTGAGAAATTGGAAGATTGAAAAATTGAGAAATAGAAAAATTGAGAAACTGAAAAATTGAAGAATTGAGAAATTGAGAAATTGGGAAATTGAGAAATTGAGAAATTGAGAAATTGAGAAATTGAGAAATTGAGAAATAGAAAAATTGAGAAACTGAAAAATTGAAGAATTGAGAAATTGAGAAATTGGGAAATTGAGAAATTGAGAAATTGACAAATTGACAAATTGACAAATTGAAAAATTGAAGAACCGCAGAATTGAGAAATTGAAAAATTGAAGAACCGCAAAATTGAGAAATTGAAAAATTAAAGAATTGAAAGCAAAGAATATCCTCCATTCTTGATATAATCGTAATTATCTACCGAACACAAGAAAGAATTACATCGTCATAAATTCCTCTCGATATCATCAAACATCATTGCAAAACTTTCCCCGACAACGAAGAAGCATAATAAAGTATCTGTTTAATGAAGCATCAAACAGAGTATTTGTTTAAAATGTTAACCAGAAGAAGTTTAAATAGAGCATGCCAGGTGAAAACCCAACGTCTGAAGGAACTACCAACAATAACGAAACTTTCGAAACGCAAATAGCGGTCAAAGCGTCGCAGCCGTTAGAAATTCAACGCTGTTGAGGAAAGTTTGATAACGAAAGTAAAGTTTTACAACATTCAATGATCTCTACAGACAGACTCTACCCGATTATTTTCCAAAGTGCACAAGTTTCCCCGATAAACTCGCCGACGTGTTAGACGTGGCGCGAAGGATTTAAAAATTAATTTCAACTTCGCTACGATGTCGGAAGAAAATTATAAGAGCGAGATGGAACGCGCCGAATAATATCATTTCATCGATGTTCCTCGTCTCATACAAATTTTTAACAAACGGATACTTTTCTTGATGAATCTTCAAATTGTATTTGTAGCAGAAATATTTGTATGTGGATTTTTAAATTAAATACGTATGGTGAATGTATCGATGTTTACATTAAATATGAGAAGTGTAGGGATTTTTATATTGGATGTACAGATATGTCTGAATTTTCAAATTAAATGTATGGAAGGTACATGTGATTGTCAAATACATGTATATGAAAGACACATATGAGTGTTTGAATACAATATGAAAAGCACATATGAATCTTTGAATTATATGTACGAAAAAAATTTTTTATTTAAATTCTTGAAAAACATGCGTGAATTTTTGAATCAAACATGTGTCTTGTAAAAAGACATATGAGTGTTTAAATTGAATAAAAAAGGACCATATATGAGTCTATAAATTATATGTGAGTGAAACTCACACATATGTGAATGAAACATATGAAGTTTTAAATTAAATATGTAAAATAAACATATACATCTGCAAACTACTATACATGCATATAAAAAGGACTATAAAAAATTGAATAAATCAGTCATTTTTAAATTTAACAAATAGAAAACTTGAATATTTGAAATTTTGAAAATTCCTAACTTAAAATAAACAAATCTTTTAAATTAACCTCAAAATGTTTGTCAAACATAACCAAAGCCATTAAATACAAAAAAGTAAAAATAATTCGTTAAATAATATATAATCCAGCATCTGTTTCTGTCAGTTTTATCGAATAAATAATCCGGAACGTAGAATCACGTTGCTTAAAAATGGCCGGGCAAATGGCTATTAACGAACCCATTCGCTAGATGTTTCCTCCTCTGAATAAAGCCATTTTTTGCCGCTTCCCAAGCTATTTCGAGCTTATTCTTGGCAGTTTCCTAACTGCCTAATGTCGGTTTTTTTTCGGTGGATCGTCAGGTGCATTCGTTGTGTCGTTTCGATGATTTGTCGTTCAATCGTTTGACGATCAAGGGGGTCACGGGCTCGATTTAGAACGAACTTGATTAATGAACGTTTCACGATCAATTTAGAATAAACGTCGCTTTGGTGACACGCTGAATGCATTAAAATGCAACATGTTTGTTTTATTCGAGGAATTTTAATCGATTTTTGGTCATTCCGATGCCACGCGTTCGCCATTTTGGGGATTCGTTGTCATAGCGAAAATGGATGTGTCAGACTCGATGAAATTATAATTATTGAGATACAAACAGTTCAACTGAAAATTTGTATGGATAGAAGTTTATACCATGTTAATTATTTGTATTTATAAATCATTTTTGCTATAGTAGTACGTATAAATATAAATTATACTGTAATTATAATTATTGACACATAAATAGTTCACTTGAAAATTTGTATAGATGAAAATTCATACCATGTGTAATCATAAATCATTTTTGTACTAGTAGTAGATATAAATATTAACTATAGTGTAATAATTAAATAATCTCAAGCCCAAATGCACGTTTCAAAAAAAAGAAATAAAAAAGTTTAACAAGTAAATAGAGAAAAAAATTGTGTCAGAAAATTCCAATAAATTTAACGAATCCACAAATACTTTTCAGGATACTCATCTTAAACGAATCGATCGAAAGCCAAAGAATCTGAAAATACATTTGAACCACGAAGCATCGAATTCTCTCACACATTCCATCCACGTTTTGGATTAAACGGAACGACTTTCGCAACAAAAGGGAAGCCATTTCCCACCTCTCGAATCGTTTCTAATTTGCTCTCGAACGAGAACAACGAAACTTGTCTCGATACAATCAACTCTATCATTTCGATTTTCATTTAAAACGCCTCGTTCGACGAGGAACGATATTCCACTTTAATAGGCAATAAAACTATCGCAGTTGTTGTTCGTGCTTTAAAAATAACAATTTTATTCACGGAAAAACGGCGAAATTTAGTTCGACGAATTTGTAGAAAAAAGAAACGTGTGCGAGTAGACAAATTCGGTGGAAGAAGAAAGTAATGTACGGGCAAATCGTGAATAATTTGTTTATTTCCGTTTCGAGGGAAATTCAATTTGGTCGTATTCGTCACGGTTTCTTTTTCGGTTAGAAACAGATCTGTACCCTCGATTTATTGCCAATATTATCTCGGCGACCAGAGAATTCTAGCGCAGCTCCGTTTTTGCAGGAAATTCGTGGTTAACTCTCGGATGGTTACACGCGAAACTCTTTCCCACGGTGAAAAAGTTCATTCTTTCTTCGATGCGAGAACTTTCGTGATAAATCGAGCGAAACTTAGGCGTACGGTAAGTGGAAGATAACGAGCTGAGTAAATTCAACGATACCTTTCGATCTGATACTTAATTGGACCTGGATAAATGTTAGCTAAAGTAGTCATTTTAATTATGCACGAAATGCATACAATACGGATTCTAATTGGCTACATGAACAATTTCGATAACTAAAGTAAGCTGTGAAGCACGATGTTCTAATCGGTACGAATTATCTAGTAACTTGGTAATGTGAAAATTGAAAACATTGGAAATGCAGAAACTCGAAAATGTGGGTATCTGAAACTTTAAAAATTGAAAAATAAAACAAGAATTGCAAAGTTGGAGAATTGAAGAATTGAAGAATTGGAGAATTGAAGAATGGAACAATTGAAAAATGGAAAAACTGAAAACCTGAAAAACTGAAAAATTGAAAAATTGAAAAATTGAAAAGTTGAAAAATTGAAAAATTGAAAAATTGAAAAATTGAAGGATGGAAGAATTGAAAAATTGAAAAATTGAAAATTCGATCAATTCAAGAACTGAAGAACTGAATGCTTGAAACTTTGAATTCTTCATTATTTAAAAATTAACAAGTGGAAAAATTTGTAAGTTTGAAAGTTCGGAAAGTCGAAAGCTTCAACATCTACCAACTCACGCATAAGTAACTTTACCGACAATTATTTCAATTCACCCCTCATACTATAACAAATTCGTGCAGATCTACCAATAAATTATCACTAATATAACCAAACCAAGAACACAACCACCGAAACAAACGAAAATAACCCGAGGAGTAATCTCAGGAAGTTTAAAGTACGCGAACGATTTCAAAAGAACAATTTAGGGAAATGATACAGTGAATTCGAACACAAACGGGGGTAAAAAAAGAAAACGATCACGATCGAATAAGCAATACAGATACATATACATATATTCGTGTTCAATAAAGCAAACGGATATCTGCACGGGTACGGCGAAAATGTAACAAATGGAAGCCGTAAGCCAACGATTGGTAGACCTCGGTCTTCCGATAATACAGAAAGTTGAATGCATCGATAACGATGCATACGTATGCCAAATGCACGTGCAACGGAAGAAACAAATCCTTGGTTCGCATTACTTCCTCGATCTTTCAACAGAATACGCTCGATTTGCCCGTAGAAGCATCATGAATGTGTGTCTATAGGCAATGCATCCCGCATTTCATGGATTGCAAATATCCCCACTTCAAACCTACGATAATATCCGTCTCTAGAATCCACCATTTTACTCCAAAACCACAATCGAGGCATCTGTCTGGGTTAT
This sequence comes from Megachile rotundata, assembly GCF_050947335.1. Classification (NCBI taxonomy): domain Eukaryota; kingdom Metazoa; phylum Arthropoda; class Insecta; order Hymenoptera; family Megachilidae; genus Megachile; species Megachile rotundata. The sequence goes on from NC_134989.1 coordinate 9,393,540, forward strand.
CGATTAGAAAATTATTTCATTCTTCGTACACGTTATTCGCTTTATAGCATTCATGGCTGGGCCATTTATTAACTCCAATTTTTGTGGTAGGAAAATTTGTGGAATTTAGGAAATTTGGGGTATTACGTGAATTTAGGGAATTTGGGAAATTTTGGGTATTCGGGGAATATGGGGAATTTGAGGAATTTGAGAAATTTTTGGGATTTGAAGAGTTTGAGGAATTTAGGGGATCTGGGGAATTCGAGGAAATTGGGGAATTTGAAAAATTTTGGGGATTTGAAGAATTTGAGGAATTTAGGGAATCTGGGGTATTTGGGAAATTTGGGAAATTTGAGGAATTTGAGGAATTTGGGAATTTGCAAGATTTAGGGGATTTGAGGAATTTGAGGAATCTGGGAAATGTGGAGAATCTGAGGAATTTGGGAAATTTGGGGAATTTGGGGGATTTGAGGAATTTGGGAAATTTGGGAAATTTGAGGAATCTGAGGAATGTGGAGAATCTGAGGGATTTGGGAAATTTGGGGAATTTGGGGCATTTAGGGAACTTGGGAAATTTATGGAATTGGGGGGATTTGGGAAATTTAGGGAATTTGGAGAATTTGGGGAATTTAGGGGAATTGGAAAATTAAGAGAATTTGGAGAATTTAGGGAATTTGGAGAATTTTGGAAATTTGGGGAATTTGGAACTTTGAAATTCTGTATTTTGAAAAGTAGGTAATTTGGAAATTTGATAATTTATCTATTTTAAAGTTGAGAAAATTACAAATTTAAAAAAAGCGAACTTGAATATTTAATAATTAATAACATTGACAGTTCAAAAGTTTAAAAATTTGGAAACTTAAATAAAAAGATCGAGTAGTAAATAATAAATCTACCATAAATTAGAATATTGCCAAGAACACTCTGCGTGGTACACGTAATAATTACATTAGTTCGCATTGGATCACAATGTGGAAGATTTAGCAAGAAATTTCGTAGCACGTGGCCGACACAAGAACGACGTGTCGGAATTGAAAGGGCCATCACACATGTAACGATACCTTAAACATGGAAACAGGAAAAGCTGGCACGGAATTGCAATCGCATAACGCATGAATCGCGGACAATTTGGCAATGATTTTTCCGCGAAGCCGGCCAGCACGAGGATTTTTACAGTCGATTAAACCATGACAAACATTCAATTCCTCTGGCGTATAAATTTTATTCGGGACACGGTTTCACGGGGTCAGCTTAACGTAATCCGCTAAAGCTCCGTCGGACTCCTTTTATTTCTTCCATTTCTGTTTCCCACCCTTCGATGTGGTCAAAGGAAACGAATCGCGGGCTAGTGAAAAAAACCACACCATAAACTACCTTGTAAGCTTCCTTACAAATATCGGACTAAAACTTTCCTTCGAAATTAATTGAATAACACTGTGGTGTATTTAGCAACTGAAAGAAATTTTTCAAATGTTAATGATCAATTTTTCAGATATGCTAATTTATAAATGTAAGTTTTCAATGTCTCAAACTTGTGCAGTTTTAACGTTTTTTAATTATGGAATAATTTGTAGACTTTTTAACTTTAATACTTGACTGAAAAGAAAAATATTTTGCGTGCATTAATTGAAACGTGAGGAACGATGATAAAGGGAACGAATTTCAGGGTGATCAACGTGTATAAAATATCCGTAGTTTGCGATAGCAATTTGAAACAATGGAGCTTTCTAATTAAGTGAAAGTGAAGGGCTCACAAAAGCTGTTTTAGTATCGAAAAGGGTCGAGGGTGTATAGAGTTAATCGAACCGTAGCGATGCCAGTGTTTCACTACCTAATGCAAATTTACCCTTTCTGTCGGCAATATCCTCGGAAATATTAGGTTGGATTCCATTTCATCGCTGTTACCGAATCGACTCAACGGTGTCTTTGGCAACCTCTCAACCGCGATAACACTTTTCTTACATGGATGTAAGTACAAAGAGTTGCCAAAAGATAATTCAGACGGGCACGAATGAATTTATTGCGTGAAACGGCCTTAATGGACCAAGTGGAACCAGCGTGCTGCTGCATAAAACGTCTTTATGTTACAATTGGAGGCGTGAATGCACGGACTTTATACATTTGTCCTTTGTGTAAACGAATCTTTAACACGTTTTACGATACAAAGCAACTCCGTGGGGAAAGAAAAACGTCTGAGTGAAAAACGTTCTTCTCGTAAACTTTACGGGAGCGTTTAGAATAACTAACTGTTACTATAATGAGCGAATACAATTTCTCTTATTTGTTTAATTAGTCGTTTTGAAGAGTATCGAAATAAATTATCAAAACTTAACATGTATGAACTATTACATTTTTTATTGGATTATGAATGTTCAATTAATTGGACGAATTAATGAAATGAATTTTATCGTGTAAATAAACCTAGTTGAAAATAATGTATTAATAGCACATGCAACGTGTTACAATTACATGTTTCATTTGTTAGCAATTAAAAAAACCTCTACATCTTTAAATACTTGAATTCTGAAATTCCCAAGTTTCTAGATACCCAATTCCCTTGATCCCCGATTCGATAGATTGCAATTCCCTACATTTCCAATTTCCTAGATTCCCTATTCTCTAGCTTAAGAATTCACCAGATTACGAATTCCCTAGACCCCGAATTCCCTAGTTTCCGGATTCACAAGATTCCGAATTCCCTAGACCCCAAATTTTCTAGATTCCGAATTCACAAGATTCAGAACTCCCTAGATCTCAAATTCTCTAGATTTCAAATTCCCTAGATTCCAATTTCACAAGATTCAGAATTCCCTAGCCCAAATTCTCTAGATTCCGAATTCACAAGATTCAGAACTCCCTAGACCTCAAATTCTCTAGATCTCAAATTCCCTAGATTCCAATTTCACAAGATTCAGAATTCCCTAGCCCCCAAATTCTCTAGATCTCAAATTCCCTAGACTCCAAATACCCTAGTCCTCGAATTCCCTAAACCAAAAATTCCCTAGACCACAAATTCCCTAAATTCCAATTTCACAAGATTCAGAATTTCCTAGACACAAAATTCTCTAAATCTCAAATTCCCTAGACTCCAAATACCCTAGTCTTCGAATTTCCTAAACCAAAAATTCCCTAGATCTCAAATTTCCTAGACTCCAAATACCCTAGTTCTCGAATTTCCTAAACCAAAAATTCCCTAGATCTCAAATTTCCTAGATTCCCATTTCAGATTTGGAATTTTCTAGACCCAAATTCTCTAGATCTCAAATTCCCTAGTCCTCGAATTCCCTAAATCGCAAATTCCTTAGATTCCAATTCACAAGATTCAGAATTCCCTAGATCCCTAGATTCCCATGATTTGCATAGATTTTAACATCACGATCTCTAAAATTCCTAAAAATCCAAGAGCGAAAATTTCCAAAATTCCAAAAAATCCCAGAGTGAAAGTTTCTAAAATTCCCAATAATTCAAACGATCTAAATTTCCAACATTTCCAATATTCCAAGACCGCAAACGTTGAAATACCAAAATTTTCCCCTAACACACGTAACGACCAATCTACACACGAGTAGACCATAATATAACACTCAACCTTATTAACATATCGCCACTTACATAATTCGCAGCGATTGGTCGAAACATCTGTTCAACATCGCGGTATCCATAATTAGGATCGTTAATATCGAACAGAACACTCTATCACGAACAATTTCCTAGAACAAGGTAGACGAAGGTAGCCTTCCCATGGTCGGATGGTTACGGTGCCTCTTAAAGGGAACAAGTGGAGGAAATCGATATGTGATGTCGATACCTGGATGACGTTTCAACTGCCGCATCAAATGGAGCTCGTCGTTCGCGAATTCCATTGCGAAAATCTGGAATCACGATCGGATGGAAGAGAATCGCGTCAGTCAAAGATATTCGTCCGAGAAGTATGTCCATTTGCATAATGTATACGGGATGCAAATTTAACTGCATCCTTGGTGCTCTCACGAGACCAGTACGGTATCTGTTCAAACGTGTACTGGCCATGTTGGTTATGGGAAAAAAATTTTCCATGGAAATTTCTAAATGGTCTCATGTTATGCTGCAATCTTTATACAGATTTTCAATCGCGGTAATGGATGTTAATCATTTTAAGAACATAAATCTCGTGTTAGTCTGATGTTGTGATTATTATGACGTTGATACAGAACATCGTTATAATGCCACCAGTTGTGTAGTCAAAGTAATCAATTTTCATACATTGGAATTTTGATATTTTATCATTTTGGAATTTTGGAGCTTTGGAGATTGATGGTCTGGGAATGTCAAAATATAGGGAATTGGAAATCTAGGAACTTGAGCGTATAGGAAATTGGAATATAGGGAATTGGAAATTGGTATTACTGTTAGTACCAATGTTAATTATTAACGTACCGAATTAATTCTGAATTGAATGAAGGTAATATCGAAAGGATTATATTTGTAATTTGGTTCGTGCAAGTTCGAAAAGCAAATACTTCTCATGCTCATTATGGTACCATGACTTCACCCGTAGAATCAGCGGATTTTCAAGCTTTTCGGGATCCAAGAATTTGGGAATGAAGTTGAATTATTTTGTGTGTAAATGGTAGGATTACTCTTTAATTAGGGGATTGCGCGATTTGTAACTTTGAGAACTGAGGAATTGGAAGTGAAGTTGGTTCATTCGGTACAGAAATTTCTGTTCAAATGAAAGGTACCAATTTTAATTCTCTTTTAAGCACTCCTCATTTTTATATAATTAATTCAATGTTTTCTGCGAAAACTACTCCCAATTAATTTTTATATTTCAGCTGGTGTACTCCTCTTTGTGCTACTGAAAAGTACCAAACGAATAAATGTTGAAGAAAATTATATTTCTACGTTTTAAAAATGGCAATTTTTTAACCACAGGAATAAAGGTTAATTTTCTTTTATTGAATATTTGAAGATCATAATTTTATAATATTTTGTAAAAGTAGTATTATTAAAATTTTGTCAGAGTTATTTAGATTACAACTAATTTTTTCTAGGTTGGGTTATGTTTTAATTTTTCGTTATGCAAATCGATTCTTAGGGGTTGAAGTGTTCATATATTATTTTCGAATGTTTATATATGAAAATTTTGAATTATTCTACCAATATGAGTATTAATTATTAATTATTCAAGAAAATATTACAATTCTTCTACTTCACTATGGCGTATAATATACAGTGTATCATACATCATATTATTTATTCAAGAGGATATTACAATTTTAGAATTTTATTATAAAATATTCTGAGTGAATTTATTCAAGAAAATATAGCTATAAGGTATTGCTACAGTCTTACGTGTCATATCATTTATTCAAGAAAATATCGCAGCTTAAGATCACCACAAGTTTTGTATCATATTTATTCAAGAAACTATTCTAATTTTTAGACGTCACTACAGAAACATCATATCACAAGAAAATAACAATATCCTAACTCCATCAAATTTTACAGATCACGTGCCTCAAAAAAGGTATTACAACAATTAAATATAAAACGAAGAATAGAAAAGATTTAGGATACCAAGATGAAACTTATCAGATCATCTTCTAAAAAAACAGCGATAACATTCGCCATTATCCGACCATAATGAAAATCTTCCGCAATTGTCTATGGTTCCAAGCAAAATATGAAGGATTGGTACAAAGCTAAATTTAGCCTCCATTAGTTGCATAAATGATAGTGGTTCAAAGACCAGCGTTCCATGAACGTCAGGAGCAATAGTAATTGTCTTATGCAAAATACAAGCGTCCGTCAGGCTTGGTCCATAGCCACAAAGCACGTAATGGGATCAATTTTAATCACTCTATATGGCCTGTACGCTCTAATTGTCGTCGACAATTCGAAATTATTAATCGTCTGACGATGCGACCGCCTATGTCTGTGTATTGTGAACACGTTTATATTATTCATTTTAATGATCTGCCAGCTTGGTTGATTCATTTTGCTTGTCTCTCCTCGCTACAAACGTTTGTACGTTGTATCTATTCATTTAGTTTCGCTACCTATTTCATTTTTAGATATTTTCTACCTCATTTTTTAAATATCTCGCATTTCATTTTTTAGATATCGTTTATTTCATTTTTAAATACCTTCTACTTTATTTTTAGATATTTTTCACCTCGTTTGTCAATATTTCCTACTTCATTTTTAGATATTGCCTATTTCATTTTTAAATACTTCCCATTTCATTTTTAGATATTTCCTATCTCATTTTTAAATATTTCATTTCATATTTAAATTCATAGTTTATTTTTTAATATTTGCTATTTCACTTTTATTACCTCTTTCATTTTTAGGTATTGCCTATTATATTATTATTTTATTTCAAACATTGTTAGCTCCAAACGTATAATAAATATATTTGAACTCTTATGTAACATAAAAAAACTAGCAGTTCGAAAATTTACTTTTTACTTCAGACAATGATTTCTCATGAATGAAATAAAAAATGGTAAAACTTGATTCGTAGAATTGTGTGTACTTACCTCAGAAATTATGAAGACACTCGAAAGTCCAAATGCACGAAATGGATGTACATGCACACAGCTTGTTAGCGCGATAACCGAATTTTCAGGAACACTGGCAGACCCTTAAACTGAAGTAATTGGTCAATAGGATTTAGCAATCTTGTGCAACTACGGAATTTATAATAGTTAGACGTTTCCAAAACTTGGGTTAACTTGATTTAACCATACAACGGTTTAGTTTCTGGCACTGGTATAATCTGAAAGTTGCTAACATCTGAAATCAAAGCGCGCTATAAGCCCTTCATCTTTGATTCTAGTTAAACGCTTGCAGCACCTTATTCTTGCGGAACATCTTTCATTTATTATCAATAGAAAACGAAATTAGATTTGTGTGTTTACGTATTTTGTGAAATCAATTTTGTCAAAGAATATATTTACAAAAATATATTTATAAGAAGAATATTTAAGGTTCAGTTTATGAAAATTAAAGAATGTATTTAACAATGTATTTAAAAATTTCTAGTGTATTTATCAATGTATTTTAAAATGTACTTAAAAATCTATCTTTGATGAAATTTCAAAAGTGTATTTTAAATATACAATATCTTAAAATTGAATATAACATATTAAAATTCAATATAGGGGGTCAATATATGAGCATTGAAAATATACGACATTTTTATTACTTCAATCTATAACATGACACACATGCAACATCAACATGTCCACAGAGACATTGTCAATTTAATTTTAATTTCTTTTGTAAACGAATAAACAGCCAAACACACAGCTATTGTTCCAAAATATTACCTCAAATTGTCACAAATTGTCAATTGCATAAAATATTTTTCCATCTGAAAATTTGAATATATAAAACAAAATTGGTAATGTAAAAAACTAGATCATAATTGAACGTTTGACTAAATATCTCGAATTAAACACGCTAATATCAAAATACTTTAAGATTCAATAGCATTGTATCCGTGGTCAATGCAAGAATGCGGGAACCATTATATGAATATTAATTGTGCATCGCACAATAGGAAAGCGGTTTCATTGAGGGTATTTAACACTTGGCACCTAAGTGCCAGCCAGGGTGGTCTTGAGAGTTTAGAACTTCCGTTCCAGGTGTCAACGCAATTGGTATTAATGCGTTAACCGCCATAGCGGAAACAGATATGCTTGGTATGGCATGCCACAATGTGGATTACCAAAGACATCAGGGATTAGAATTGTACCTTCTTCCTTTAACTTGCTATTTCAATCTGCTGAGTGCAATTTTATATTCATTAAAAAAGTTCTTCCTATCGAAACATTTCCTCGATTAAAATTTAAATTTCTTACTGCAACATTTCGTCTCGTTGACAAATTTGGTCGTAAATTCTATTGAAAAATTTGATTTCAATAAAAATTATTCTGGTCTTGTTGTGACATTTGGTTTTAACCAAAGTTATTTTAGTTTTGTTGCAAAACTTGATCTCGGTGAAAATTATTTATGTTCTTTTAAAAAATTTGATGTCAGTAAAAATTATTTTAGTTGTATTAAAAAATCTTGATGTCATTGAAAATTATTTCAGTTCTCTTAAAAAATTTGATGTCAGTAAAAATTATAAGTACCAGTAAAAAATTTGTCTCCAAAATTTTGACCTAAAATATTAACCTAAAGTGTCTCATAAACACAATAAAACAGTGACAATTAATAATAGAACTTCAAAAAGTCCATCAAACTTCTTAACTAAAAACTTTTAAAGTAGCCAACAACAAAATTATCTTTGTATACCATCAACGAAATTACCTTTATAAATTACCTTTTTATTTTACTAACATGTTAATTGCCAGTAAAAATATCTTTGTTAAATGTAAAGGGTTAATGACGATGTTGCACGATTCAGAAACGACAAAAGTCCATGTTCAGTTAGCCCGGAAAGTGCAGAAGATGGGTAACGATCAACACGTAAGCATCTTTAGGCGCTTGCGCGCCTTCAGTGACGTCACGAGCGCAACCCCTATGCTGAAGAGAGGGCGGCAGAGAGGGGTGGTTTTCGATATCATTTTATAACGGCAAGCTCACGTCACACTCTCTTGCTCGGAACATCGGCACGATATGCATTGACACGCGCGTCGTTGCTTCGGGCCACTTTACAGGAGAGTTTAATTCGCTGTTGCATGTCCTCGACAGAAATTTTATTATGCAAAATCTACCGCTTGCGAAACATTGCATAAATTTCCGTCCTCCGATGCCGAGTGTAAATTTTAATTTCGACGATGCATCGGGCTAAAATAATAGCTGTACGCTAAGTGACTGTCGTTTTAACTCTTTCGACGTTACGTTTTAGCTTTGACGTATACGTATTCGTTGTTTTAGTATTATTCGTTATTATTGGATTATGTTGAAGAATTTAGAAAAATGAAGATATTAGAAATTCTTCTTGAAAATGAAGAAATTAGGGATTGAAAATTTTGGAGAAATTATGTGATGAAAATCATGAAGAATTTAGAAAAATAAGGAAATTAGAAATTCTTCATGAAAATGAAAAAATTAGGGAATGAAAATTCTGAAGAAATTAGGTGATGAAGACATTGAAGAAATTAGGAGATGAAAATCATGAAGAATTTAGAAATTCTTCATAAAAATGAACAAATTAGGGGATGAAAATTTTGAAGATATTAGGTGATGAAGATATTGAAGAAATTAGGGGATGAAAATCATGAAGAATTTAGAAAAATAAAGAAATTAGAAATTCTTCACAAAAATGGAAAAATTAGGGCATGAAAATTTTGAAGAAATTAGGTGATGAAGATATTGAAGGAAAAAGGGGATGAAAATGTTGAAGAATTTAGGTGATGAAAGTGAAGAATTTATGACATGAAAATGTTGAAGAATTGAGGTGACGTTGACAACAATCACACGATGAAAATATTTCAAAAATTGAAGAAAATTAGGTGTATTAGTAAAAATTGTATTATTGATGGTTGGATATTTATTACAACATCATCCAAAAGTAACAAAAAGATATTCAACCGACTTCTCGTCCGCAGCTTCTAATATACACAGCTCCCAAAGGAATTGCGATGATGTATGAGAAAGTGGTGCTATAATTCAGAGGAAAAGTGCGGAGAAACGTCAAGGTAAACGATGAGGGTGAATTCTGGCAACCACACGACGATATTCATTACTAATATCAGCGAGCCCAAGAGTCTCTTTTCTCTTTGGGCCTCCTTTTTTCTCCTCAAGTGCTCTCAGCTTAATTACATACCACTTCCGCATCTAAACGTTTCGTCCACTGTTCCTTGCATTACGTCTCGAATAAAAAAATTTCCTAATTTGGTAGGTGCTACGTTCTCGTTAAGAATTTATGAATTTCATCATTCTTCAATTTCGCTAATTGTCGAATCTTGTAAGTTTTTAGGGTTTTAAGTTTCTGCTCGGTAATTTCCTATGTTTGCAAACTTTTAGATCTTCAAATTTTATAAATTTTATAAATTTCTTGAATTTCTTGAATTTCTTGAGTTTCTTGAATTTCTTGAATTTCTTGAATTTCTTGAATTTCTTGAATTTCTTGAATTTCTTGAATTTCTTGAATTTCTTGAATTTTGCAAATTTCTCACATCTTTGAAGTTTCTCAAATTTCTTAAGTTTCTCAACTTCTTTAAATTCCTAAAATCTCTCAAATATTTCAAATTTCTCAAAAAAAAATTTCTCTAAATTTCAAGTTTCCAACATTCCACATTTTTAAACCTCTGGATCATCTAAATTGTCAAATCCCCAAACAGTAAATTCTGTATTTTTACAACTGTCCAATTCTGATTAATCCCCAAATCCCCAAATCCCTTAATTCGCAACTCTAAATCACAACAGTGTATCCAAATAAGTTCGAGTCCGAAAATTGTAAAGTACATCCGTAAATATATTTTCAGAATAAACTCGGACCGTGACTCGTACAAATCCCCAAATACGATTCCCCAATTTGTGCCAAACGGATTATGCTTTCCTCGAAGTTGTTCGAGCCAACTAATACAACCATTTGAATCACACAAACCCGCTACACTGATCTCTCAGCCGTATAACAAGCAGATTACATTGGTCCCCGAGTTTTGTAACTCGATCAGAAAGATCCCTAAACCGTATAAATCGATTGCAACGACCCCTCCAGCGAGAACAAAATCTAACAACTCTTTAAACCCCTATAAAACGAGCCAATTGTCGCAAGTTCTCAGCTTCGAGAATTTCTAAATTCCCCACTGAATTTTGCGAAATTAATTCTGATTCTAACCATTCCTCTATTTAGTCTGTCTACTCACTGTTCAAACGTGACAAATCAAATACACTTTAATTCAAATGTGGAGTCCAAATATAATTTGCAGAGTTGAAGATTGTTATGTATAGAATTGACATAATATTCTAGTTTATTCACTTTAACCCTCTGCACTACTTAATTTTTTAATCTACCATTTTCTTAATTTGCAGGAATAGGTCGAGGAAGGGTTTCTGAATAACTGAATAATTGTTGTGACAAACAATAGGTATATGACAAATATATTTTTCATTCATTGTAAGAAAAGGTACATATTCAACCACTCTACTTATTTGAATTATTTATAAGAGCCAAGAGAAGTATCGAACCACATGTGGAAGAGGGTTAATATTGCAAAGGGCTAAACTGCAGCTTAGAATAGGTCCAACTCACGCACCTAAACCAGTACTTAGTAAATGTGTACAAAATTGAATTAAAATCGTGAGACTAATTTGTTATCTATCAGATTACAATTACCAAATTTCCAAATTTCTGAATTCCCCAATTCTCAATTTTCGCAATTCCTAATTTTTCTAATTTCAAATTTTCCCAATTCCCAATTTCCCCAATTCCTAATTTCCCAATTCCCAATTCCCATTTTTTGCAATTTCCAATTTTCCCAATTTCCCCATTTCCCTAATTCCCAATTTCCCAATTCCCCATTTCCCCAATTCCCCATTTCCCCATTTCCCCATTTCCCCAATTCCCAATTTCCCCAATTCCCAATTTCCCCAATTCCCAATTTCCCCATTTCCCCATTTCCCCAATTCCCAATTTCCCCAATTCCCAATTTCCCCAATTCCCAATTTCCCCAATTCCCAATTTCCCCAATTCCCAATTTCCCCAATTCCCAATTTCCCCAATTCCCAATTTCCCCAATTCCCAATTTCCCCAATTCCCAATTTCCCCAATTCCCAATTTCCCCAATTCCCAATTTCCCCAATTCCCAATTTCCCTAATTCCCAATTTTCCCAACTTCCCCAATTTCTAAATTTCTCTATTCTCACATTTCCTATTTTCCACATTTCCCAATTCTGAAATTTCCAAATTTCAAGTACCCCAATTTTCAAATCTCCCAATTCTCAAATTCCTCCAATTATCAAATTCCCCCAATTCCCAAATTCCCCAATTCCCAAATACCCCAATTCTCAAATCTACAATTCCTAAATTTCCCAAGTTCCAAATATTCCAATTCTCAAACTATTCAATTCCCAACTCCACCAATTCCCAACTCCCCCAATTCCCTGCCCCCTCAATTCCCAAATCCTTCAATTCCTATATTTTCCGATTCCTAAACATCCCAATTTCCACATTCCCCAATTCTCAGATTTCCAAATTTCAAATACCCATTTCCCAAACTCCCTAATTCCTAAATTTCCCTATTCTCACATATCGCAATTTCCACATTCCCCATCATCGCATTAAAATGAAATATTAAACTGACAAACGCGTGTTCACCGCACAAAATGCTGTTTAACCGCTTACAAACAGCCGCATAGTAAAACAGCAACATAAACAGCGTAAACGTATTATCGTCGATGGCGCATTATGCAGCGTCACGGAATTTCTGTCGATAATACGTTCCGTTTCCGTGAGCATATTCGTGATCATCGTGGTCAGCAATTAAAAGTTGTCGATTAATGGCGTATCGCGCCACGAAATTGATACTTAACGGCAATACGAGCGAACTGCAAGACGTTATGCTATGGAGAGGTCGTAAAGTTGGTCGGATTTCGTTACTCGTATTTTCGAAAATGGATCTCTCACGTTTATAGTTGGACGCTCTCGAAGGCGCTTTATCAGCGAGCAATTTCGAGCTTCGGTAGCGTGTTTGCTGGATTTATGTGCTCACGGGTTTACTGGCGCAGGATTCTTCCTAGGAGCACGTTTTTCTGTTATTGGTTCGTGTTAGCTGTCGATACAAACGTAATATGAATTTTGGAACGATGCACCGGTGTCAACTCGTGAGATGAAGAGGCTGACGTGTTTAGAAGCTTCCAACTAGTCAGAATGGAACAACTCACACGTAGTATCATCTTTATAATACTTATCGTAATAATACTTATTCTATTAAAATAAAGATTTTTTATATGTTTACATTTTACAATGCTTATTTTTGAAATACGGTATTTGAAGAACGTTTGTTATTAAACAATGATTTTTGTGTTCTATGAATTATTATGTAATGCTTTTTTTATTTATTATAATAGAGTGATTCGCGTATGCTGTTTATTATACAGTAATTTATATATTGGAAGCGATGTACAATGTTAACGCGTCGGCCGCCATTTTGGAGAACGTATGACTCACGCGACGCTTCAAACGTAACTAAATAAATTCAACAGAATAGAAAATAATATGGTATTGCTACAGTAAGAAGATCTAAATTAAGAGATTAACTTTTTCAAATTAATAATTGAAAATTGGAAAGTTTCAAAGTTGCAATCTTTTTATTTCTGAAATCGTATGTCTTAAAATTTGGAAACCTAGAAAGAAGAATCTGAAAATATCAACATGTTAAAATTGAAAATTAAAGCACTTTAAATTTGATAACTAAACTACTTTGATTTTGAAAATTAAAGTATTTTGAATTTAAGAATTAAAACACCTCGATTTTGAGAATTAAAGAATCCCGTATCCGATAATTTAAGAATATTGCAAGATGCAAAAATATGCAGTGCTCTCTTCATTAAAAATGTATTAAGAAAAATGAATTCGTTGAGCTAAGTTTTCGAATTAATTAGGGTAATTAGGACACCATTAGTCTGCACCATCTTGTATAAAGTGTAAATGATGTAATTCTACCTGAGAGAGCAAGTTGAAGATTTGAAATTAAAATTTCCTTAAGCAAGACTATTTCCTTAATTGATTTTTATTAGAATTAGAAAATTATTCTCGTTGTATTTATCAGTTGTGTGTGGTTCATTTTCCAGGTACACAGAAATCTATATGTATAAATACTGTTTATTGATTTTTGTATATTATGCATGAGAATGAATATTATTACCTTGTTAAAATAACTGATCTACTTAACGCGTACATTATAGGCCAAAAATAAGTTGGGGATGGAAAAATTGTAACATAGGGGATTAAAATGCATATGTATATTCGTCAATTATACTCAGATTTCCCTAATAATACGATACAATTATAACGTGAGCGATTATATAATATTTCTCATTTAAATATTACCTCCCATTAAAATTTTACGTATTTACATTTTTTAATTAAATTCTTTTTAATGGACCGTTTGAAACAGACCGTTAAAATAAATCTCTTCACAAACGTGTTCACTACCTTCGATAATTAATACTGTCAATTTAATTAATTAATCAATTACAAAAATAGAAAAGTAGGAAGATTAATATCTAGATTTTTCACTGCTAAAATTTTATTGTATATTAAATTAATTAACAATTTCAATAACTCTTGCATAGAATCAGTTTATAATAGTAACAATTGAAATTTTTATTTTTAATCACTTTAGTGTGGAATCACATGTAAACATCAGTCACATTTTAAACATATGTAGAATGTGCATATACATACTTTTATAATAATTTAAAATTAATTGTTCCTGTCAAATGGAATAGTTATACATATGTACATTCTCTTAAACCGTGAAGCTAGAGATAAATAATTTTACCAAAATTTATATAGAATGTTTTAAAAAATTTAGAGCATTCAATTTGAACATGTGCATCAAGATACACACATGTGAATAAATAGTGATATACCTTGTATATCAACTTGTATGTCCCTAGATGTTTATGTATTTATTATCCACATCAAAGTGCGCAAACATAAACATAAGTAAATACACATCAAATAAACATACTAAATAAATACATCACGTATTTCATAAAGTACACAATTTATGTTTGCAGCCCGATCAAATCACTATTATAGTAATTCGATAAATTACTCTATAAATCACAATTTGCATCGCAATATCGAAGGTGTTAAACGCGTAGATATCCGCCATGTTCCAGAATTAAAACACGATCCAGTTATTCAGGACTTTTTTGAACGCATAACAGATGACTGGATGAAAGTGCCAAAACACGACAAGGTAATCAACGACGATGAGCCGAGGAAAATGTGCAATTATCTCGCTACTTTCTTCCTTTACTGCAGCAAAACAAATTTACGACCGCCTGCTTGTGGCCGTTAAAGTATTCCACGGCGAATAGTAGCAGCTGTAATATTAATTACGGGTTTACCGGCCCTCCCGATACGCTTTTATCGCATGCTTGGAAGCACGAAATAAGAAACTCGATCTTACGTAATGAACGGTTGTTACATCCATGATAAATCTCGGTTCGTTGAAGTTATCCGACCGATACCAAGGGAAAAAGATGCCGAGGATGTTCCCCGCTCTTTCTTTGCTCCTTTTTCTCTTGCTCGTTTCGAGTTAATTAATAACGCGATAGGACGACGTTATTCCGAGGTGATTTACACCGTGTTGTGGACACGTGCGCGTTCAATCTTTTTTACTGTAGTGGAAATTTTTCCGGCTCGGAAAATTTGCTTGATGACTCGGGTCGTTTAGATGGGACGTGTGTTAGATATGCTTGAAAAAATTTATATTTATATTTTTTTATTTTTGGATTTTTAGATTCGGGAACTTTTTCATTTTGGGATTTAGGTGTAAAATTTTTGGTTTTAAGAATTTTTGACAATTGGAGAATTTTAGCCAATTGGAGAATTTTGGACAATTGTAGAATTTTTTACAATAGGAGAATTTTAGACAATTGGGGAATCTTGGACAATTGTAGAATTTTTGACAATTGGAGAATTTTGGACAATTGTAGAATTTTTTACAATAGGAGAATTCTGGACAATTGGGGAATCTTGGACAATTGGAGAATTTTGGACAATTGGAGAATTTTTTACAATAGGAGAGTTTTGGACAATTGGGGAATCTTGGACAATTGGAGAATTTTTTACAATTGGAGAATTTTGGACAATTGGGGAACCTTGGACAATAGGAGAATTTTTTACAATTGAAGAATTTTGGACAATTGGAGAACTTTAGACAATTGGAGAATTTTGGACAATTTTGGAATTTTGAACAATTGGAGAATGTTGTAATTGACAAACTTGCGATGCAGGAAATTTAGAGGTTAGAATATTTGAGATTCGGGGAATTTTGAAGGTAAGAAATTTGAGACATGGGGAGTTTGAGAGATGGGGTATTTGACATTAGGCTAATTTAGGAGTTGGAAAATTTGAGAATTGGAGGATGTAGAAATTGAAAAATTTAAGAATTCGACAATGTAGGGATTGGGGTATTTGGGAATTGGGAGATTTGAGAATTGGGGTATTTGGAATTTGGAAATTTAGGAATTGGTAACTTTGAAAATAGGGAGATTCAGAAATTGGGGAACTTGGAAATTGGATAATTTCAGAATTGGAGTGCTTGGAAATTTGAAAATGTGGGAATTGAAAAATTTGAGATTTGGGGAATGTAAAACTTGGGAAATTTAAAAATTGGAGTAGTTGGGAATTGGAAAATTTGAGAATTGGAGTACTTGGAATTTGGAAATTTAGAAATTGGGAAATATAGGAATCGGGAAATTATGAATTGAGGGGGTGGGAAATTGAAAGATTTGAGAATTGGAATATTTGGATTTTGGAAAATTTAGAAATTGTAAATTTGAGAATTGTGGAATTCAGAAATTTGGAAATTTAATAATCGTAGAATTCATTAATAAAATTTGGAAATTCAAAAATTTGATCTTCAAACTCTCAAATATAATTTCGAAACTTTAAAGCTCGCTTCTGAATAATTAAACCCTACTATGCAATCCTAATACATAATTTATGAGCTCATAACTTTTTGATCTTGAAATAAGTACACTCTGATTTCAAGAAGCCACAATTTCCAAGTACCATAACCAAAATAGAATAGCCATTGAATCTTCCTGTAAGATCGAATTATAGGTTTGTTTTCCTTTCTCCGTCACCGAACATCGTTTTAACAAAACGAAAACAACATCGAAAGTTCGTAAAGTGACCGAAACTTGCCGGCATCGCGATATTCGACGAAGAATTGCAAAAGCAAATGGCGGACAGAGGCGAGATGTATCTCGAGAACTTGGTCTCAGTTGATAAACTCGCGTTAAACGTAGTCCGTAGATTATTTCGTAACAATTAAGAAGTTTCTCTTGCCCGAAATGAAACTCTCTTTCTGGCTGGAAGTCGAGGGTAACTTCGTGTCGACTCAAGATTATGATACAGAATGTTGCGAAAGAATAAATTTACCTCGTAAACATGAAGAATTACAGTGTACATTTACCGTCTTACTCTTAATAAATAATTTTACACATTCTTGCGAAGTTTGCGAGAAAGTTACATCGTGCAATATACTTTGCTTTAATATTCTCCTTTTTAGTTGCATATTTCTTCGTGGTTGGTGGTGGTATTTCATTTTTTATATTGGTATCTGATATTTTTAGGTTATGTAATTTAATTAGGAGGTTATTTCAGATTTTTTCGTGATTAAGGTATTTTATATTGATTTCTGATATTTGTAGGTTTTTAATTGGTATCATAGATAATTTGAGACTTCTTCGTTTAAGGTATTTTATCTTTTATATTAATTTCTGATATTTGTAGGTTATGTAATTTAATTGGTATCGTAGATAATTTGAGATTTCTTCGTTTAAGGTATTTTATCTTTTATATTAATTTCTGATATTTGTAGGTTAAATTTAATTGGTATCGTTGATAATTTGAGACTTCTCCGTTTAAGGTATTTTATCTTTTATATTAATTTCTGATATTTGTAGGTTAAATTTAATTGGTATCGTGAATAATTTGAGACTTCTTCGATTAAGGTATTTTATCTTTTATATTGATTTCTGATATTTTGAAATTTATTAATTTAATTAGAATTGTGGGTTATTGAAGATAGTTAATTTTATTAGTTTTGTGAATACTGTGAGTTTATTAATCAGCCACAGTGTTTGAAATATTTATCTATTGTTTTATTCAGAAGTTTCAGGTTACGAAAGAAATTAATTTGTTTCTGATCTAGTACTAAATTTATTTTTTACTTGATACTACATATATTTGTAACTTGTTAATTATTTTATTTATGACTATAAATTGATTAATTTATTTATTATGAGCAACGAATACATCAAATTCAATTTTGATCTTTAAACATTAATTTATCGAAAATTTACTAAAAATAATTACATAAAATAATCCATTAAAATATACAAACTATATGATTGAAGTAAACAAATCTATACAACATGTTAGATCAGTAAATTATTCGCTTCAACATTTGTTAACAACATTCTACGCACTAACCCAGTACAACTTGATTTTTAACTAAAAACAACATAATCCGCTTACCCAGTAAATTTCCGGATTTCACCGAATTTATTTTAAAAAAGCCCCGGCAGAAAAATATGTAGCTGAATTTGCACGGACACGATATTCAAAATATAAAATGCATGAGGTGAAGTGTGTTTTCCGTAGCCTCAGGACGGCTAGCATGCACGTGAATTCGTATATTTCACGTCGTGAAATATGAGATCTTAATTCCGTCGACGAAAAGGAACGATTTCTTGATCGTGATTCCCCCGTTTCATCCAGGCATCGTACAGCTGTCCTGAAATTGCTCAGAGTTGGATCTCGTCTCGCAGTAAACACCCTCTTCCGCTCAGCCCTCTATTTCCGTTTCGGTGCCCCCGATGTTAATATTTTTCTCATTTCCGTTAACTCGCTATGGAACCACGGTGCAACTTATCGTTTGCAATCTGCGTTCCCGGATAGATCGCAACTTACTCCTTTTCTATTTTCTTCCCTTTTATTTTCCTCTCGTCGCTTTTTATCCGCCGGTTCCGCGCTGTTTGTTTCTCGTATTTTTACTGGGGCTCGTGAATTTTGACGGAAATAGATATGACTTTCACATCGAAGTTTTATTAAGGGTTCTTTTTTTTTAAGAATATGAAGAGTGAGGAAATTGTTAAGGGATTTTGATATGTGAGATTTTCAATTTAGGAGTTTTGAAGTTTAATAATTTATGAATTTAGGATTTCAGGATCTAGGGATTTTGGGGTCGAGGGATTTAAGGATCTAGGAATTTTTGGATCTACGGATTTCAAGGTTTAGAACTTTTAAGATCTAGTGATTTTGGGGTCTAGGAATTTTGGAGTCTAGAGATTTTGGCATTTAGTGATTTTGGAGTTTAGGAATTTTTGGATTAAGGGAGTTTGGAGTTTAGGGACTTTTGGATCTTGGGATTTTTGTATCTAGTGATTTTTTGATGTAGAGTGATTGGGATCTAGGTATTTTGCGATCTAGGGATTTTGGAATCTAGGAATTTTGGGGACTAGAGATTTTGGGAATTAGTGATTTTAGGGTCTATGGATTTTTGGATCTAGTAATATTAGGGCCCAGGGTTTTTTACATCTAGGAATATTGGGATCTGAGGACTTTGTGGTCTAGGGATTTTTGGATCTAGTAATTTTGGGATTTTGGGGTATTTGAATCTTGGAATTTTGGAAGTTTAGGGATTTGAATAATAGGGTATTTGGAAATTTAGAAATGTGAGAATTTAATTACTAGGGATTAATAAATTTGAGCATTTAGGAATTTAAAAATTTGATAACTTAAGAATTAAAAAATTTGAAAGTTTAGAAATTTGTAATTTTAAGAATTAGTAAATTTATAAATCTACGAATAATAAAATCTGAGAATATAGGAATTTAGAAGTGTGAGAGTTTAACAATTTGTGCCATAAAAAATTCAGAAATGTAATCATTAAGTAACCTTTAAAAATTTGTAAAGTTAGAAATTTTGCACCTTTTGTACAATATTGCAATTTTATTTTCGAGATACAAATTTAACTTGCGTATTTTGATCATAAGCAGTTTAAAATGCAAGCAATCGAAACTGTCAATATCGACTGTGTGCACTGTTCCAATGCAGGATAATACATACAGGTATGTACAGAGTAGATTATTTTTCATCTGTTTTAAATACGATCGTATTCCGATTGCTTTTTAAAAAGCAATCACGAAAAGCTGATACTTGTTTCAACGAACGTTTTGATATTTTTGTTGAAAAAAAGGTTGACCATTGTAAATTGTGTTCAAGTTTTGATTAAACATCGATACCAATTGTAAAATACATTCTGAAAGTTTTTGCATCGACAAATCTATCGTTAATATTTTCTGGTTTCGCGAATAAATTCTATGAATAAAAGATTTCTATGAATAAATACGAATTCACGCTTGTATCGCGAACCAATCACCTTTGTGACCATAATCGAGTCTTCTGTCACGGCTGCTTTCAGGTAATTTAAATGTATCTATCGTAAACCAAATTCAAGAAGAATCGAGCAGGAAAGCGAGTTTCCATGCAACGAAAGCCGTGATTACTTAACACAGCATATTTTACATAAAACAGAAGAAGGAAAACGAACCACAATCCATCCACTCCCATCAAACACGGTCGGTGTAAAAGGACGCTTTTCAACGGGGCTTTTTTTATTTTCCCAAGGCAACAGGTGCCTTCGCAAATTCCCTTTTTCTTCGGTTCCTCTGCCAGGTATCCGTACATGCAGCCACATAATCGGGAGAGTGATTCAACCCACATCTGGAACATCATAATCAAAAGGCATATTTAACTAATTACACCCTGTTAAATTTATTAAAATTCGTAATGGAAAAAATTATTATTTTTCTATAAAATAATTTGTAGCAAAATTTACTTACAAACTTTAAATTTAATCAATGTAATGCATGTCATTTATGTGACTCCTGCTAAGAGTAGAGGCTAGAAGTTGAAGAAGAAGAATCTTCATTCGAGAATATCTCGTGATCGGTCACTTCTACCATAAAAATGGCTATTACAAGATTTATAGCTTAGGAAATTCTCTATAAAAAAGGTTCTACAAGCTTCCTCATACGAGCTTTCTTTCTCACCATATAATCTTTAGTATCCTCACCTTTACGCTTTTAAATTTTCTAACATACACATGTCATTATCTCGGAAACGGCTACTACTAGATAAAATAGTAGTAAACCTTTTTCGTGGAGAATTGTATAAGCTACAAATTCGGTCATAACTATTTTTGTCATACAACTGATCGTTCACAAGATATTTACAAAAAGGTTCTCATAACTCACATGCTCTTATTTAATAACGAAACCTACATAAGAAATTTCAATTTGTTGACAAGTAGACATTCGTTTCGACAAGTTGACTGGTTTACAGTGCCCTTTACCTACCTATCAATGAAATGGGAGGGGACAAATGTCAACAGGCCTCTCCCAACGGGACAAACAGTGTTTCAAGGCTTTGGCTTGCTTTGCCTTGTTCCAGCTTCTGAGCTTCTAGCCGAGCTTATTTGATTAGAGACCTGTTAACACTATTGTCTGATGCCAGGAATGCTTTTGTCTTTCATCCCCCCTGTTACACACATCCTAGCTTTTGCAGTTTCGTTTGATTTGCTTTAAAGTTTCAACAGCAATCCATATTGCGGACTTGCTTTAATCTTTGCAAGAGTGGTTCGTTAGGAGATTTGTGAATGGGCGATTCAGAGACTCGGAATTAATTGTTGCTATATTTTTAATTGTTCTGCAGTTATGTTTATGATAACAGTTATGTATTTATTATATATATTATATATATTTTTTATGTTCTGCAGTTATATATTTATGATAACAAATTTTAGTGTGTAAGGTTTTTAATTTAATTTATAAAATTTTTCTATTTGCAAACTTTTAGATTATCAAATTTTTTAGCTTCTAATTTTCAAATTTGCCTACTGAAAAATTTTCAGATCTCCAAATTTCCAAATTGTTGAATAAAATTTAAATTGTGCATTCCAATTGAAACTATTCCAATTTTCAGATCAACGAAATTTCCATTCTTCAAGTTTCCACATTTAGCTTCAATTTTAAACTACGAATCCTTGCAAATTTACCAAAAATTTGATGTAAAAATACTTGATATGAAAGTATTTTAACAACCAAAGGTTTCTGTGAAATTCGAAAAAATTTTCAGAAAGCACCTTCTGACGTGACGGTTATAATTTCATATCGGAAATGAAGTTCGTTACCGTTTTCGAACAAAAAGCTGAAAAAATCGTTCACAGTTGAAAGGCACTGGAATTTGAATGCATTTCAACGCGACAGTTCCCGTGTTCGGAGCGTGGAAAAATATTCTTGCATTTTCTGTACGTCATCATTCTGGTCGGCATTAGCATACGTTTGCATAATGATCCCGGCCGATGGTGTTTCGCGTCCATATGCCCCCATTAGACACGTATCACGGAATGTTACGCACATGCGAACGAGGACGAGCGAATTTTCAATGCCAAAAACAATAAAACGAGAACAAGCACGGTTCGGAATACAAACTGGGTAAAGGCAATCTAAAGAAAGGTTTTGCTTAAATATTTTCGTATTTGCTTAAATATTCTCGTGTTGAAGGTGAAAGGATATTCTTGAACGTGGAGTTGAAATTGGGAATAAGAAAGTAAATGTGGATGAGGGAAAAATTTTCTTTTTTATTGAAGTTAAAGAATTATTCGAGTATTCTTCAGCTGGTATGGTTAGGTTAGGTGGCTCGGTGGTTAGCTTATGGTGGCCATTTTGTTGTGTAAGAAATATAGTGGGGCTTATTTGACCTCATACGAATACCAAGAAATTTTCAGTTAATTAAAAAAAAATTAATAGGGGTAGTATTTGTTCCCTGTAATTATTATTATTATTTAAATAGAAGATAAGTTAAATTTTTTCAACTAGTAGTAGTTAAAAAGTACTAGGAATTTGACACCCACAAAACAGGTTTGATGTCAGTAATACCGATGTTCTCTTTCAGAAGAAATAAAAGTGTTCATTGAGGTTATGCATTATTCATGATGAACAATTATAACGGAAAATTTGTAATTGAAATGTGAATATGGATTTGTATGAGTACCACATGTCTTCCCGGTAGACTTTCCAATAGGGTTATTATAAAGTGTAATATGATCGATCTGCTTCAGTCTGACTGTAACTTCTGTTTCCAAAATGTTTAATGAATATTCATTGAACTTTTGGAACATGTAGTTATAAATATTTCCCGTGCTCTTATTACAATACGTGAATTGCTAATGACAATAAAAAATTGTATATGTTGTGCGTAATTTATTATCGTTCTGGCAACACGACTTCCATGAAGTGTAATTGTCAAGTTTGCAGAACTAAAAAGTTAACAACATTCTTAGTTTTGTATAAATTTTATTTATTAATATTGTGAGTATTGTTAATTAAGATGATATGTTTGGTGAGTTACTTTTTAATCTACTTGCCTGACCAAACACTTCTGATACTACTTGTCTGACCAAACACTTCTGATACTACTTGTCTGACTACAGAGTTCTTAATCTACTTACCTGACCCAGGAGTACATAATCTACTTATCTGATTAGTCGGTTTTCTACTGGTCTGAACAATTAGTTCTCTTTCACCTGTCTAGCCATACATTTCACATTTTACAGTGCATTCTTACAACATCCACTGCAAACTATAAATAATATATTTATTTAAAATAATTTAAAAATATAATTTTAATTAAAGTAGTTAGTAATCTACTTGTCTGATCCAATAATTCTTAATCTACTTGTCCGACTCTAAACTTTCTGTATTATTTATCTTTTTCATCTACTGGTCTGATCAATCACACCTCGATCTACTTGTCTGGCCAATTTCGCCTCGATCTACTTTAAACAATCACTTCTTAATCTACTTGTCTGATCAATCACTTCTCAATCCACTTGTCTGACCACCATTTCTCAATCTACGTATCCGAGCATTCACTTTTCAATCTTGTCTGACCAGCTATTTTTATTCTACTTCTCTGACCATTCATTGTGCTCCACATTTATACAATAACTTTTACTGTAGAATATAAATGTCAAACTCAGTTTAATTTAATGTTAACCTGTCATAGAAATAGTTAATGTACACGATTCTAATCTGATCAGACACTTCTCAATCTACCCTGAATTATACTTCACTTCGCTAAATTAAACGTTATCAAACTTCCCATAAAGTGTAGTTAACTTCAGTGTAATGTGAATCTTATCTATAAATATCATGGGAACAGTAGACGAACATGATTTTAGTTCAGTCAATTATTAATCTATCCACTTGTCTGACAAGTTATAGCTCGTTCTACTTAAGCTATGAGTTTCCATTGATTTACTTGTCTGATCAATTATATTTCATTCTACTTAACATTTCTTCTACTTTTCTGTATAGACCACTTCAACTTTAATTTAAACATTACGTATTAATATCGCGGAGATGCATGATGGATACGGTTTTAATTCACCTTATCATCTCTTAATCCATTTAAGTAACAAGCTTTGCTTATTCTACTCGTCTGACCAGTTTGCACTTCCCGTCGCACTTTCGTAAATCTTTGCCCTCCGTTCACAGATTATGAAGTGGTATGGTAATTATTGCTGATGGAGGTTGTGAATTTTTATATTATCAATCAATAAAGAGGTCAACTGTAAATAACGTTAATGTGTTTATAAAGCAGGTGGGCATTAATTTGAAAATTAATCATCCGCTTCATGACTAACGCATTCATCACCAGTGTGAAAGCATGTGCTCCATAATTTTGATAAAATATTAAAATTGTAGTCACATACTGCAGATAGGAGCAGTAAATTATGACAGATTAAAATTTTAATAACTTATAAATATTTAATTTCGATACTTTGGATTTTCAGAATCTGTCATCTTGCATTGTCAGCATATCTTATTGCAGCTAACATTTCCCTACCGTTTTCTTTTAATTGTCCAAGCAGATTTAAGGTCTACAAATCTCCGTCCACCAATTAACGCGTTAACGGGACAGAAATTTCAACAGTCCTCTAGCAACATAACTTATCTCGACGAAAGCAGCAATAAAAATGAAACGTTGCTTTTCACGAGCCTCACCTCGTAAACCCGCGTCGAATTCAGAATTCATAACGAGGGTGTTTCTGTTGGAAGTAAGCGAGGCGTACGGCGTTGCCGAACGTATTCAAATATCGGTTCCTTTTCAAAACTGTATCGATGAACTTTAGCCGAGGGATACTCAACTTCGTCGAGCTTTTTCTCTCTCGACATCGCTGCTTTCCCGTGAAATAAAGATAGCCATCGAACTCGGGAGTATTGTGTTATCGAGGAGCATCCTCTCGAGCAGCGTTGATCAACTACTTTTTTCTTTTTTAATAATACGTGATACACTAGCCTACGAGAAGAGAACCGTATTGTAGACACTTTAACCCTTTGCCGGGCAATTTAACGCTCGTGTGTGTGTGTATGGTCGTCGAACAATCGACCCGTTGCTGTTGCCACGATATTTAACCCTTATACGTGATAACTGGTCGCTGCGTGGGCTGGTTAGTTTATTTTTTTAACTTCATGCCGCTCGCGTCAGAAATTAAATGTGAAAGGACGAGATTTTATGATGTTTTACAACCATCGTACATACCTTCGGGAGCTGAAATTTCGAATTAATTGTTGTAATTATCACGCTTCGAATTGCCACGCGTGGAATTACTACGCATCGAATTACCACGCGCGGAATTACTACCCATCGAATTAGCACGCTTGGAATTACCACGCATCGAATTACCACGCGTAGAATTACCACGCGTCGAATTACCACGTATCGAATTACAACGCGTGGAATTACTACGCATCGAATTACCACGCGTGGAATTACCACGCATCAAATTACCACGCACCGAATTACAGTGCGTCGAATTACCACGCGTGGAATTACTACGCATCGAATTACCACGCGTGGAATTACCACGCAGCGAATTACCACGCGTGGACTTACTACGCGTGGAACTACTACGCATCGAATTACCACGCGTGGAATTACTACGCGTGGAATTACTACGCATCGAATTACCACGCGTGGAATTACTACGCGTGGAATTACCACGCATCGAATTACCACGCGTGGAATTACTACGCGTGGAATTACTACGCATCGAATTACCACGCGTGGAATTACTACGCATCGAATTACCACGCGTGGAATTACCACGCATCGAATTACCACGCGTGGAATTACTACGCGTGGAATTACCACGCGTGGAATTACCACGCATCGAATTACCACGCGTGGAATTACTACGCGTGGAATTACTACGCATCGAATTACCACGCGTAGAATTACTACGCGTCAAATTACCACGCATTGAATTACTACGCATCGAATTACCACGCGTGGAATTACTACGCATCGAATTACCACGCGTGGAATTACCACGCATCGAATTACCACGCGTGGAATTACTACGCGTGGAATTACCACGCGTGGAATTACCACGCATCGAATTACCACGCGTGGAATTACTACGCGTGGAATTACTACGCATCGAATTACCACGCGTAGAATTACTACGCGTCAAATTACCACGCATTGAATTACCACGCGTGGAATTACTACGCGTGGAATTACTATGCATCGAATTACCACGCGTGAAATTACTACGCGTAGAATTACCACGCATCGAATTACGATGCGTCGAATTACCACGCGTGGAATTACTACGCATCGAATTACCACGCATCAAATTATCACGCACCGAATTACCACGCGTCGACTTATTGGTCCATGCTTTTCTAATTATGAGACACCCTTTCTAATTATAAGTTCTTGGGTTATTTTACTATTGTTTAATGTAGGGTGTGTTAA
Organism: Megachile rotundata; assembly: GCF_050947335.1. NCBI lineage: Eukaryota > Metazoa > Arthropoda > Insecta > Hymenoptera > Megachilidae > Megachile > Megachile rotundata. The sequence goes on from NC_134989.1 coordinate 9,420,043, forward strand.
TCTATGTAGGTATGTTATCCAATGTAGGGTACTCAAAGGGTTAAGCAAGAGTGCAAAACGCTGAATTAAGAGAAAATTCTGTTCAGAAAAAAATGCTGAATACGGAAATATTCTGTCAGAATAGCTAAACATTCGGTTGGACGTAATACCAAAATGCAGGTAAATCCGCTCGTCTTTCGCTCGATATTAGAGCAATTAAAGCCGAGTAGAATAACGCATCGAAAACAATATTCCGGTGTTTAACGACCAAGTGTTATAAGTATTTAATTAAACTGCAGAAGAGCTAGGAAGCTCGATAATATAGATGTGACCCAGATGTGTTTAATAAAACCTTCCTCTTCGTTATTTCCGAGAAACATTTGCCAAATCCAGGATTCGTACGATTTTCGTGAATTGTTAAAACCGCGAAAAAAACAAGAGGATATCAGGACCACCTCGACTATTATACGTTTCGTGCGATGACCGTGCGGAAAATATTTATTGGTCCGCACCCTGGCCTCCGTCGCTGGTCTCCTTTGTTCGTTTTATTTATTACTTTCCAGCCACGGCACGTCGAAAGCCGATAAGGATTTATCGTTCGTCCTGGCAGTTCGCAACCTCCGTCAGTTCCTTATTCTCCTTAACAATTCTCGATCTTTATCGCGTCACGTCTTTACCTACTTACTGCTCGCTCCAAGCACACGCGACGAAATTATTATAATTCTGACGGTAATTTTATGTTGTTACTTGCGAAGCTTACTATAAGCTGGTTCTATACTGAGCTGAAAATCAAGGTATCTTAAAGACGAAAGGCTACTTTAAAGAAACCCATAAAAGTTGTAGTATTACACGCTGTCGGTATATTGGCGTTTTCCTTGGTAATTAAAATTTTATTTGATGACTCTAGAGTTGTTTGAAGATCTTGTTAATTATTTGGAGTTGTTATAGCATTATAATTACTGTTTTATGGTGCTTTATTATAGTACTATTATTTAACACTGATTCTCTTCGTAACCATGCTAATAGTATAGTACTTATTTCATTGTTTTATCGTTGTAATATGCTGCTGTCGTATTATTTTATATCTTTTTCTTCCACTACGTATTCTATTTACATTCTTCCATTACACTACTACTTTTAGTCTTTCACTATTAAACTATCATTCTAAAAATTTTACTCGTTTCTCTAATTCTATTATGTGACAATACATTATATAACAATATATTACTTATTTTAAAATTTTACCATTTTACTGTGATACCAGTGTCCAATATCACTAATGTATTACTTACTTTGTTGATTAATCATGTCATTCTCCCACTGTACTCCTGTTTCATACGAATATTAGGTCATTAAAAAGTGTTTAATAATGTGAATCATGGGTACGAATTGATAGTAGGTTTCTGTGGTTGATCATAATTAATTATCTTCGCTGATAAACTAGCTGTCCCAGTGATGTCATTAATATTAATGTATTTCATCTACGCACTACGAATCAAGTAAAATGTTTCTGGGAAATTGACCACTTGTACGGAACTAATTATGAGAGTGTTTAATTCGTGGCAACATTCTATCGCTATAATTAGAATCAAATTTGTTATGTCAGTAAACGAAAGACAAAAGTGTATTTCTAAGTACGTACGAGCATTGCAAAAATTATATTGTGTTTGTAATTATTTCACAAGAACGGTGATAATTGGTGGTATACAGTAGACATTTGTTATATTGCCACTTTCATTCAAACTTTATATTGCCACGTTCTATATCGCCACCCAACACAAATGCTGCGTATCAAAATCACTACGCATCGCGTCAGTACGTGCTATATTGCCACGAATCAATGTAGTGACGCGCAAAATTTTTACGCGCTATATTGCCACGCGCTATATCACCACACGCTATATCACCATATACTATGTTATTACACGTCACAATTGTCACATGTTAAATACACTACTCGTTACTGTCATTACGCTCTATATTACCACTCGCTATATCGCCACGCGTCAGAAATGTCATATGTCAAGATTATTACGCTTTAACAATACTACGCGTCATATTGCCACGCATTTCCACGGTTTTAGACTATATTACCACTTGTTATAATGCCTCGCGTTATATCGCCACACGCTATATCGCCATATGGTATATTGCTACACGTCCACATTGCTACGTACTAATATCATCATGTATCTATATTGCCACGTACTATTTCGCCACGTGTTATATTTCCACACACTATATCGCCACGCGTTATATTGCTACTCATCCACACCGCCACTTATATTACCATATTCCTATATTGCCACTATATCACCAGATTCCACATCCACCAAAATATTAAAGCACCGAAATTGCTACGCGATGAAAGTTACCTCGCGCTATATCGCCACAAACCGAAATCACCAAAGATAAAAATTGTTATTCGAAATGTCGGATATAGAATACCATAGAAAGGTTGCTGTACCACAAACATAGTCGGAGTATACCACTAAACATTATTTTCCTTTTACGGTCGCGGAACGCGATGAAATTAAATGGCGACGTGCAATTTTGATCGTGGTTGACCGTCGTAACGGAAGATCAGCAGGATGTATCGTCCGGCGAGCGACTTGTCGTTTGAGAACGGTGCTTTTCAGCTAAAAGCTTTGCTTTACAGCCGCGTGCACGGCAGAAAATGCTTTTATCTAAAAAACTGTACAAATGCGCTGGTTGAATAGAAGTCGATACTTCTGTCACCGGTGAAACGGACCGTTCGTTGTCGCTTTTCACGCTACCACCGTTGTAAATGCAAAGACGAGCGAGAATAGAAGGTGAACGGGGAGGAGAGTTTGTCGTGTGTCGCGGGTGCATCGGGATCGATTCGATAATTTCGTGGAATACTGTACCTGGCTGTTACCAATGACGCGGATATACCCTTCTCGTGTCGCTTTAAATAATCGTTGGTGGAAATTATTTTATTAAATTTCCATCTGTCAAAAGAAATTCCTTTCGACGAATATGCAATTATTTTTCAATACGTACATTCGTTGCCGTATCAATAACGCGTTAAAATTATTTTTTTTTAACGAATACAGGGGTGTGATCGTAGGAAGTTTGAAATATAGGGAATTTGGGGATATAAGAAATTTAGGGATGCAAGGAATTTGGGGATATAGGAAATTTTTGGATATATGGAATTTGGGGAAATGAGAACTTGGAAGTATAGGGAATTTGGGGATATAGAGAATTGGAGGATATAAGGAACTTGAGAATATAGGGAACTGGGAATTTGGGAATTCCCAAATTTGAGAATTTGAAAATTTAAGAATTTGAGAATTTGAAAATTTAAGAATTTGAGAATTTGGAAATATGGAAGTGTATAATCAAAAACACGTATTATTTAAAAACTGTATAAGCGTATCATCGTGGATCGAAACAACGACGATAGAAAATGACAAATTTGAAGTAAAATAAAAAAAAGAAGAACACATTTGACAGAAACTATGAATAGATATTGCAAATATGAATAACGCAAGGTATAAGCGATAACTGAATATTCATTGATTACCTTTTTTTCCCGCCGTTTATTTATGCAACGAGATGAATATTTGCGATATTTGACGAGAAGTGTCCATTGATCCGTGTCGATTGGTGCAATCGGTTTTAGTGTCGCTCTCGAAAATGTTCGATAAAACGAACATCGAGATGGTGCGCACGATAACATGATGGATTTTAATCGAATAGGCATTTCGACAATATTAAAATCATTTTAATAGTATATAGCGGCATACGGATTTTTATAATTATACGTGCACCGAATTGGAAAGAGATTTTGATTAATGAAGTGGAGATTAATTATGAGCCTTTATCGAAAGGTCAATTGTACCTTGAGAGTTATATATAAATCGTAACATTTAAGAACCTATTACCAATAAAAACCTTCAAACGTGGGTCTATATTATCAAGGCGAAATATGTTCACCTTTATGTTATGTCAAAAACATGGATCAATCAGAGCGCGCGTAATACTTGCGCTGGGATTAGTGAATTACCACGCGTGGAATTACCAAGTATCGAATTACTACGCGTGGAATTACCAAGTATCGAATTACTACGCGTGGAATTACCAAGTATCGAATTACTACGCGTGGAATTGCCACCCGCCGCATTACTACGCATCGAATTACCACGCGTGGAATTACCACGCGTCGAATTACCACGCGTCGAATTACCACGCGTGGAATTACCACGTATCGAATTACCACGCATCGAATTACCACGCGTCGAATTACCACGCGCGGAATTACCACGCGCGCAATTACTACGCATCGAATTACCACGCGTGGAATTACCACGCATCGAATTACCACGCGTGAAATTACCACGCATCGAATTACCACGCGTCGAATTACCACGCGTCGAATTACCACGCATCGAATTACCACGCGTCGAATTACCACGCGTCGAATTACCACGCGTGGAATTACTACGCGTAGAATTACCACGCGTGGAATTACCACGTTTCGAATTACCACGCATCGAATTACCACGCGTCGAATTACCACGCGCGGAATTACCACGCGCGCAATTACTACGCATCGAATTACCACGCGTGGAATTACCACGTATCAAATTACCACGCGCGGAATTACCACGCGCGCAATTACTACGCATCGAATTACCACGCATCGAATTACCACGCATCGAATTACCACGCGTCGAATTACCACGCGTGGAATTACTACGCGTAGAATTACCACGCGTGGAATTACCACGCGTGGAATTACCACGCGTGGAATTACTACGCGTGGAATTACCACGCATCGAATTACCACGCATGGAATTACTACGCATCGAATTACCACGCGTGGAATTACCACGCATCGAATTACCACGCATGGAATTACTACGCATCGAATTACCACGCGCGCAATTACTACGCATCGAATTACCACGCGTGGAATTACCACGTATCGAATTACCACGCGCGGAATTACCACGCGCGCAATTACTACGCATCGAATTACCACGCATCGAATTACCACGCATCGAATTACCACGCGTCGAATTACCACGCGTGGAATTACTACGCGTAGAATTACCACGCGTGGAATTACTACGCGTGGAATTACCACGCGTGGAATTACCACGCGTCGAATTACCACGCGTGGAATTACCACGCATCGAATTACCACGCATGGAATTACTACGCATCGAATTACCACGCGTGGAATTACCACGCATCGAATTACCACGCATGGAATTACTACGCATCGAATTACCACGCGTGGAATTACCACGCATCGAATTGCCACGCATGGAATTACTACGCGTCGAATTACCACGCGTCGACCTATTGGTCCATGCTTTCCTAATTATGAGACACCCTGTATAGCCGTTCATTGGCAGCATAAACAATTCATGAAACGTATTTTAACAGACATCCTCCGTTCGAAAGAAATTCAAGTGTTCGTTCGATTTCGATTGATTAACAAGGAATGACAGTTTCGTGTCAAAATATATGGAGGCGCGGGCTAAAATAAATCAATGCCCTTGTAAGTAGAACAGTATATATCTCTTCGTTCCACCTCGATTGACAAAGCTTTTTTAGTCGTAAAACGTCGAACGGCTCGACGATGATAAATTGGAGTCCCGAAATAGTCGTGAAACTCGAGAAGGTGGATCGAGTAACCTCGAGTGTTACTTAATCGTTGAGAAATTAATTACTGGAATGGGGGCTGATTAGATCGAACACGATCTTCTTTGTTAGGTCATCGACGAAAAACGTTGACATGATATGATTGTGCGCGAAGTTGTCGATAATGGGGTGTGTTCTTCAAGCTGTTTAGGTTCATATTTCTGTCCATGATTTTCGCTGACTAAATATTTAAATTGAGACTTAATTCGATTGTTTACGTAGGCTTTTAATGTATTTCATTCATGCGTTACATAACTGTGTGTTCAACTTGTATTTTAGTATTGAATAATAAATAATGAGTGATCATATGTAATTACCAGACATATTTTTTCAGTAATAATACAATTCTTCTAATCCTTCAATAAAACATTTTTTATCAATCAAGTAACCCCCTTTCACCGACAAAATTTTATAATAAAGTTTGAAAATAGTCTTCAAGTCCAGCCCGTATTTTTGCTCTCCGTAAATAACAAAATGTAATTTCAATTTCAAAAAGAATTTCCAGCTCGTTCAAAAAAAAAGGGTTACAGCACACGAGTCCGAAACAACGGAGCCGCTGTTTAACCCGTCATACGCAAAGAAAAGGAAAATTTAATTAAACAGTGTCACGCTGAAGGAAATAAGAAAGAGAAGAAAGCACGGAGCGCAGACTTTCGTTCAGTCCTCGAAAGAGAGCTCGAGGGTCGTTTTTCATTAGCCGGCCGCTGAAACTCGTCCATTTTTCTCGTTCCACGCCGCGAAACGCCTTTTGACTGTTTTATTCCGTTCGTGCTCGTTTTGTCAACATACCTCCTCGTCCCCCGCTCTCGCTGTATGAAAAATGCAAAGTAGATTTTCCTGTTTCACGGGGCGCACCGTCGCACGTCGTCGGAATACTGATCGATCTCCTTTCATCCCCCTTGGAAACATTCCTCGAGACCGGAAGGAGACGAGCGTGGGCGAAGGACGTGTGTTTCTTGCCACAGGTTGCCTTTAAAAATGCAAACATCACGGTGTACATTCGGCTGCGATGTAGGCTTCCTTTAGATGACATCGCTACACGAAACACGACTTGAAAGAGTCTTTTGATAAAAGCGGAAAGTTACGTAAATTAACAAGTTGACTGCTGTGGTGACAACTGACGTTTATTGGGGAATTATTGAGGACATGGGTTAATCTTGCAATTTTATCTTTCATATAGTACACGTCGCTGTGAGGAACACGTCGAAAAAATTTTTTTGATGTTTAAAAATCTTCCAAATTTCCAAATTTTTTGAATTTTTTGAATTAAATTTCCAGATCTCTAAATTTCCAAATCTCTAAATGACCAAATTTCTAAATTTCCAAAATTAGCAAGTGGCTAAATCTTAAATTTCTACCCTCTCCCTCTCAAATCCTCCAATACATAAATTTCTACATCCATCACCATAAATTCCAAGCCATAAATCACCAAATTGCAATATCCTAAAATTTCCCAATTAAAATTAAAATAAAATTAAAATCTCTACCTAAAAATCTCCAACTTCTGAATCCACCAAAAATCCGAAAAATCCCTAAAAATCAACAAGTAGTTCACTTGTTGTTCTCCCTAGGGATGCAAGATTTTCTGTAGACAGCTTGGTAGAATCACGAGACATGATCCTCTCAGAACAGAAGCTCGAAAGTAAAAAAAGAGGGAGAAAATCGAGACACGCTCTCGTATCTGTTCTCATCAAGATTTCGATATTGGTGTATTTCCGGTCGCGCTGAATTCGACGTCGAAGCTTCCTGTGATTCCTCGATACGAACTGAAAACGTGGATTGCATTTGCTATTGGAATATGGCTCCTCTTTTTTTTTCCTCTGCACGCGCTTCGAGATCGAAAAATTTGATTTTGTTTCATTACTTGAATTGCTATCCACGCTAGGAACAGACGTGATGTTTGAAATACGTAACAGATGGTGTGTTTGATAGGAAGAAATATTGTAAACGGTTATTTAATTAATTATTTGTTTCTCTATTGCAGATCATATTAAAATACTAAGTACTGTTTATATGTTTTATGTTTGTGAAAATGAAATTTGCAGGTATTTATTTATCTTTAGTTGTTGATTGGAGGTATGATGATATTCTGAATACTGTTTATATGTTTCATGATTATAAAAACAAAAATTGTGGATATTTATTTATAATTATTGATTTATATATTGGGGACATGATAATATTAATATGAGAAATACTATTTGCTGATGCGTTTCATGTACATATGTTTTATGTGCACATACGTATACACTTACTCTGTAATTTATTTAAACAATTTATATACAGAGTATCTCACAACTAGTGTAGGTCCCTATAATAAGGGGTAGCTGACGTGATTTTGAATCAGATTTCCCTTTGAAAAATGGGGCTTGAAGCTTCGTTTTTGAATTATTAAGGAAAATCACGGACCAATCAAAGCGCGCGTAATACTTGCGCTGGGATTGGTGAATTACCACGGATCGAATTACCACGCGTAGAATTACCACGCGTTGAATTACCACGCATCGAATTATCAAGCGTCGAATTATCACGCGTTGAATTACTACGCATAGAATTACCACGCGTAGAATTACCACGCGTAGAATTACCACGCGTTGAATTACTACGAATGGAATTACCAAGCGTCGAATTATCACGCGTTGAATTACCACGCACTGAATTACCATGCGTGGAATTACCACGCGTTGAATTCCTTCGCGTGGAATTACCACGCATGGAATTACCAAGGGTGGAATTATCACGCGTTGAATTCCTACGCGTGGAATTACCAAGCGTCGAATTATCACGCGTTGAATTACCACGCATCGAATTATCACGCGTAGAATTACCACGCGTTGAATTCCCACGCGTGGAATCACCAAGCGTCGAATAACTACGCGTAGAATTACCACGCATGGAATTACCAAGGGTGGAATTACCACGCGTTGAATTCCTACGCGTGGAATTACCAAGCGTCGAATTATCACGCGTTGAATTACCACGCACTGAATTACCATGCATGGAATTACCGCGCGTTGAATTACCTTGCGTGGAATTACCACGCGTTGAATTCCTACGCGTGGAATTACCAAGCCTCGAATTACTACGCGTAGAATTACCACGCATGAAATTACCAAGGGTGGAATTACCATGCGTTGAATTACTACGAGTGGAATTACCAAGCGGCGAATTACCACGCGTTGAATTACCACACACTGAATTACCATGCGTGAAATTACTACGCGTGGAATTACAGCAAAAGTAGGTGTTTGCATTATAACAACAGATAATTATAATTACACTCTTATCATATTATTAATCTAATGCATACTTCTGAAAATTACCAATATCATGAAATTTATTGAATTACAATATTACTTTCAAGTAATCCTACTTATCGTATTAAATAATTAAAAGGTCCTATAAATTTAATTTCGTCAAGTATACAAATCCCGATAATTATTTTAATTAGCCACTCGGTTAGTTACTTCAATCAGCCGCCAAGAAGCTAAAGCGATCGTTTAGAATTTGTTTCGTAGCACTGAAGTAACATGTTGTAGCTACTGAATGAAATAAATGAGTTGTCTGAGTGTCTAATTAAGTGATACACTTCAGCACGCTAATTGGTTACTGCTAATTGGTCGCACGTGACGTTCCTAGGATTCTTACATATTAGTCGTACCTCCAAGCTTGTGTAGGGAAATGATTAAATACTGTCCCTGACATTTGTTCTCTTTTGCAAAAAACGATGTTTTATGTATTTAAAAAATTCTTACGTTGATATCTTTTCAATTTAAATGTTTGCGATATCAATTCCAAAAATTCTGCAAAGAAATGGCTGTTTTATGTCTACACACCTCTTTTTATAACCATAAAAATTTACTGGCTTGAAATCAGAGATTCAGGGAAGGTGAAGAATTTTTATTTTAGGATGGTATTAAATTTTATGGGGGGTTGATACGTCAATTACCATTTCTTTCTCCATTTATAAAATTTATCCTTTCAGAAATGAACTCTTTTAGACAGGTAGATAACTAGATAACTTTAGTAAAGACATTTCATTCATTATTAGTTATTAATTTCCTTTTAGTATAATTTTAAACAAATCAAGTTTTATTTGATATAACGAAGATCAAATGTTTCTTTATGTGGTTTAATGGCTACAAATTTAATTACATTTTATAAAATCAGTTTTGTCGAAAACTATATAGTTCTTGTGAATTAAGACATGTCTCATGTGTGAATGAATTAAAACTAACATCCTTTTGGTATAAGTTTATAAAAAATTGTATTAATTCATATTTCCCTACATACATCCTTATATACATATGTTATAACACATCCCTTATTTACGTATTGTAATACATCGTTTTTAATTCAAAATTAATCATCCATAAACACAGAATTAATCAATCTAATATAACGAGTAGCATTAAGAAGCTGCATTAATAAAACGTAATATAATCTTCCGCTACGTCCGAAAAGCATCGATGTCATAACGCGAAGGGTTAAATGCGAAGCATCCAAGGGTGAATCGACTCGAAGGTAAGCTTGTTCGTTCCAACTGAACGCAAGTTCATGGAGCTTCCTGTCGGCGCAAATGTCAGATGACCACGTTACGAGCTATACCCACGTCCTTTCAAAGAGGAACACTCAAGCACAGAGAGAGAGGGAGAGAGAGAGGGAAATCTTTTCCTCGAAGCTTTCAAGCCCGCGGGAAAAGAGGGATGACGACAGGACGGAGGAAGAGGGTACAGCGAAGCGTAGGAGGCCGAATGGCGCTCGTGTGGATGCTGCCTCTTGCCTACGGGTCGATATCGACCCGGGTACCACCGACCAATACTGAAGGAAAGCTAAGGTCGCGGTTACGACCCTCCTGAAACCAGAAGATAGGGTAGATGTACTGGTTATGATCATTTATCCTGTCTTTGATCAACTATGCGATTTTATCAGTTTTATGTTTGTAATTTATATTAAATCATGGATGCTTGTACTAATGTGTGAGTCTTAATTAAATTTTCTAGTTTTTAAATTGCAATATATCGAGAGTTCTGAATTTGTACATTTTTCATTGCTATATTTTGATTTTATACGTTGATGTTTGGAAGTTTGGAACTTTTTAAATTTCCCTAAAATTGGATTACTAAATTCCTAATTCCACAAATTTATAAACCTTCAAGTTTTCAAATAACCGTAGTTCTAAAGCCCAGAATTGTCATGTTCCTATATTTCTGAAATCTTACGTCTTTACATTCCCAAATTTCCAGAATTTTACAATCCCCAAATCTCAAAATACCATGTCCCTCTAATTCTCTAGATCCCAAAATTTCCTAAAATCCCAAAACCACAAAATACTATATTCTCATAATTTCCTAGATCCCTAAATTTCCCAAAATCCCAAGATACCATATTTGCATAATTTCCTAGATCCCCAAATTTCCCAAAATCCCAAGATACCATATTTGCATAATTTCCTAGATCCCCAAATTTCCCAAAATCCCAAAATATCATACTCCCATAATTCTCTGGATCCCCAAATTTCCTGAAACCCCATAATATCATATCCTCAAAATTCCCTAGATCTCAAAATTTCCCAAAATCCCAAAATACCATATCCCCTTAACTCTCAAAATCCCCAAAATGCCAAAATCCCTTAAATACCATATCCCCAAAATTCCCTAGATTCCCAAATTTCCCAAAATCCCAAAATACCATATCCCCATAATTCCCTAAATTCCCAAACTTCCCAAAATTCCAAATATTTCAAAAATGTCCAAGATCTGAAAATCCTAAATCTCCATAATTCTGAAAATCCCCAAAGTTTTAAAGCCCCAAAACGTCCTTAAATCGAATCCCACACGTGTCATCGACAGCACAGATAATTCTCAGCGCCGTAACCTTCCCCAGAAAAGAATACCGGCGACGCCAATGTACGAGGGTTTAGTTCTAGACTGTTACACTACTCTTCGAACTGTTTTTCATAACTCCATCGACAGGAGGGGACAGCTCGAAAAAGGAATCGGAAGAAACAGCAATGGAAGTCGAACAACTTTAGTCACAGTTTCTTCGCCGTTTCGAGGGGTTGAAATTTTACGGCAAACTATGAGACTCGGGGTGAGTTATTCTCGGAACGTTCTTCGTGGTTCACCCGGCAACGGAATTTTCTTCGTCGATCACTCTTTGTTACAAAGGTCGCCGGTCCCGTGCGATCATTCGTTAATTTTGGATGGAATATTTTTGACGCGTGGAAGATCTGCTGAGGGTGAAGTTTATTTCGGATAGCCTCGAGTGAATCGGGGGGTTGAAAATCTTTTCGTCGGAATCGTGAGATATGAACACCTCCCTTTTGAGCCATTTTTCTCTTTCGAATAAATTGATATGATTTCTATATAAAGAAAAATGTGTATTCAATTATTAATACTAATTAAAATGAGTGAGTACGAAGAATAATTGTAGCACAATAAAATATGTAAAATATGTAACGAAGTTAATTAGTTGTGTGGGATTGTTTGAACGTGTGCAAAAATGCTATTAAGGTGACGAGAAATATTATCAATAAAATTCGCGATTTACTTAATAATATAAAATTCATTATACATATTTCTCTACGTGCGCCACGTTCTTGTCCTCCATTTTATGGACGCGAATTGTTTAGATGGAACCCAGATTCGCATAATCACTCGTCTCGTACAAGATATTCCTTAACCTCTTAGACGCGCCACTATAGTGGCTTTCGCGGCCACCATCTCTCTGTACAGCCACTATAGTGGCTTTCGCGAATGTCACCGTAGATTACATAGCCAGTGGCTCACTCTACTGGCTCACCCTCCGTTTCAATCGAATGATCTTCATATCTTTTGATTCGCACTTTCGCCTTCACCACGTTTTATAACAGTATTAACAAATCCCACAAAAGTACATTACATGTAAATAAAAGGTACCAAGTAGTTTAGGCACCATGGGCACCTCTTTGCACTAACACACGATATTGGAAACATTTGGAAATTACATACCTTGTGAATTTTCTAAAAAAGTAAATTATCAAAGTTAAAGTACATGTATCTTTGGGAAAAATGATAATTTAATCATCAAAAACTTCATTCCAATGTACTCGCGTGGAACAGCATTGTCACACATTGTAGTGCTGTTTACGCGTTATTCGAACTCTGCCGTACAAAGAAGCAGCGTAAAGTTCAGCCTAAGAGGTTAAAATACATACATGAATATACAATCAAATATAAACATGCAATATTAATATAAATATCAAATATAAAAGTACTGGAAAGGATTAAATAATGATGTCAAAGTATTAAATGATTCGATGTGCCTTTATTTAATGAGAAGTCGAGCCGTAAATTTCAACCACGTCTAAGAAGAGATTAATATGTGTAATATGAGAATGTAATATGATTCACACGAGTAAAATTTCCAATGAAGTATTTCGTTAAGAAAACAAGGGTTTTTGATCAAGGTAGTATAGGTAGAATGAGTTATTAGGGTTCGAAGACAACGATGGCCGTAACAAATCGTAGAAATCGTCGAGTAACATGTTTGTACGGTTCTCATAGCCAACAGGGCTGAATCGAATTTGTCAAGTTCCTCGGGACAAAGTCCCGGTGACCGTGAAACAAACGAGACTGTCGTGAAAAATCTTTATGGCATCGCGTTCTTGTCTCCGACGGCCAAGTAGGGAAAGAGAAATCGATTCGACGAATAGGATACGCCTGTTTCGATGTAAACGAAACAAGGGTGGAAACAGATCTTGCCGAGGGCTCCTCGGATATCGTTTTCAATACCGTTTTCGTTTGTCGTCTCTTCCAGCGGTACACGCTTCCTTTCTTTCGACGATTTTAAATCCCGACGAACAAACATATAAGCTGACTTACGGTGGGTGCTGTACATTATTGTAAATCGATTTCAAGATGGATGGAAATCTTGTTATTTGAAGATTTTTGTATTTTGCAATTTGGAGATATTTTTGAGTTCTCACATTTCTGTAGCTTTGCAGATTTTTAAATTTTCAGACTTTTTTGGTTTTGAATTTTTAAATTGGTATATATATAAATTTTCGAATCTCTAAATTTCCAAATCTGTAATTTCCAAATTTCTATATTTCCAAATCTCTAAATTTCAAACTCTCTAAATTTCCAAATCTCCAAATTCCCAAATCTCTAAATTCTCAAATCTCTATATTTCCAAATCTCTAAATTTCCAAATCTTTAAATTCCCAAATCTCTATATTTCCAAATCTCTACATTCCCAAATTTCTAAATTTCCAACTCTCTAAATTCCCAAATCTCTAAATTTCCAAATCTCAAAATTCTCAAATCCTTAAATAGCCTAATCACTAAATTCCCAAATTCCCAGTTCCCTAAGTTCCCAAATATCAATTCCCAAATCCCCAAATTCCCAAACCTCCAAATCTCCAAATTCCAAAATCACCAAATTCATAAATTCATTTTGATTAAATTTCTCTTTTCATACAACTTGTTCAATCGTGAGTTGTATTGTAAATAACGATACTTCGAAAGCAAAAAAGCAGAGCATATGTTCTTGGTAAATGCAGTCTGGCTACTTTAATGTTTCACAATTTTGAAACAACAGTTTTAAAGGCAGCCTGAAAATATCGCGACTTCAGCGTCTCGGTTGAGCTTCTTTTCTCTGGAGCCAAGAATTTCACCTTGCACAGTATCTTTGCATAAATGCGGCTCTGACCTCATTTTCCCTTGTAGAATAGTTACATTCTTCTGGTTTCGCGTTTTTCACGCTTTCTCCTTCTCATTTTCTTCCTCGAATTTCACCGTGACGGAACTTCACCTTTTTGAATGAATTAATTGCGACACTTTGTCGTAAAGTTGTGTGCGCGAACGTATCATTATGTATAATACGAAATCAAATAGTATTTTGAATTAAGCTGTAAATTTATGAATCAAGAAATTGGTTATTAGAAATTTAGGAAATTTTAGAATTTGAGAGCGTGTAAATTTTAAGGGTTCAAAACTGAAAAAGTTCATAACTTAATAAATTAATCAATGGATAAATTTGTAACTTGATAGTTTAGTGTCTTAGTAACTTGGTAGTTTGGTAGATTGGTGACTTGATACCTTGGTAGTTTAGTAATTTGATAGCTTGGTAACTTGATAGCTAGGTAACTTGATAGCTAGGTAACTTGATAGCTAGGTAACTTGATAGCTAGGTAACTTGATAGCTAGGTAACTTGATAGCTAGGTAACTGATAGCTAGGTACCTTGATAGCTTAATAGCTTGGTAATTTGATGGTTCGATACCTTGGTAGTTTGGTAATTTGATAGCTTGGTAACTTGATAGATTTATAGCATCAAGTTTCAGAGCTAAAGAATTTTAGAGCTTGATAACTTAACAGCTTGGTGGCCTGGCAGATTGATAAATTAATAGATTGGTGAATTGGTAGATAGGTAAATTGGTGGATTGGTGGATTACTGGATTGGTGGATTGGTGGATTGGTGGATTGGTGGATTGGTGGATTGGTGGATTGGTGGATTGGTGGATTGGTGGATTGGTGGATTGGTGGATTGGTGGATTGGTGGATTGGTGGATTGGTGGATTGGTGGATTGGTGGATTGGTGGGCTGGGTAAGTAAGCTGATGAAGTAATCCATCGATTGATCAATCAATTTACATATTCATCGATCGATAGATCAACAGATGGACAGATTGATACATCAGTAAATTGAGAGATTGATTGATTAGTTGATTAATGGACAGATGAAACGATAGATTGATGTATTAATTAATTAATGGTCCGACAGACTAATCAATCAATGAATTGATCGATGGACCAATTAATAATTTGGTAGATTAGTAGTTTAGTATCATACTACTTGATACCTCGACAATTCAATAGATTATTACCTTGATAGCTTAATAACAGCACAGCTCAATGCCTTGGCAACTTCACAACTTATTTGATAGCTCAGTAACCTAATAATGTGATACCGTGACGCTTTCATAACTTGATGACTTGAAAACCTGAAACCTGTAACTTTGATAACCCGTTCCTTAAATCCCCAAAACTTGATAACCCCAGCACTTACCAAACCACTCGCTGAATTTATTAATCCTACAATCTAGTACTCAAAAATTTGCAATCCTAAACATATGGAAATCAGAAAACCCTAAAAAATTCCTCGCCTAAAAAATATGCCCCCGAACGGTGAATTGCTGAAGGGTGCGGAAGGGACTAGAAAAAGTCGACTCAGTGGCCATTGTCACGAAAATACTCCGTTTGCGTCGCAGAACACGGTTCTCTTCTTCGTCCAATATTCGCCGACCCTGTCCAGCTCCCCCTTTTCGATGGTGTTCATATTCCAGGGCGACTTCCCTCTCCCTTGTACGCGTCATTTAGAAGGTTGGTGGTCGATGCTGAAGAGCCGGAACACGTGGCTGATATACGCACGCGTCAAACCGACCTTTTGCAGTGTGAAATAGATGTATAAACACAATTAAGGAACCATGGGGTGCGATATTAAATATGGAACCGGCTTTTTTCCAGAATAAAATACTGTAACCAGGGGTTGCCTTCCTTATGCTCGTCACTCGAATTGAATTATGTTTTGAGTAGCTGAGGATCCTTCGGACTGGAGGGAGACGAAATTTAGTTAGGAGAAGACGTGATGAGAAATGCGAAGCAAAAGAGAGGGTGAAACATATGGATTGTGCAATTATTTTTTGATCAGAGACTTTGACTTCTCAGATTATTATTCCATTATTTTCTGAGCAGAATTTTATTTTATTTCGTGGAATTTCATTTTATTATACAGAAGGTTTAGATAGCTTTACGAGGATTCATTGAAGAAATTTTATAATATTATTTTTTCTTGCTAATTTTGTTGAAGATGGCTTGTAAATTTCCTACGTTTTAACTAGTGATTTTTGACAAAATTTTTTGTGTTTACGATATGAATAAACGATATACGATATAGGATATGTATGACATATGTCGCATATCACAATTTGTTATTTGGAATGAAATGTTCATTGGATAATTAAGTTTATAGAAGTTTATTAGCTTAGTTAACATTATGAAATTTTTGTGAACTACTAGATGTGGATAATGAAACTATGTTGTCCTGATATTTCCATCGTAACAGAGAATAATTGAACCCAGAATCCCGAAGAATCTCATGGAGCAAATTATTAATCATTCTCCGGGATTTGATAAATGAAGGTGTGATAAGGGATTTGCGAGTGTACTTTGCGGTGGCTAATTACTTCTTAATTAAAAAGGAGATTTTGGATTGAAATTGATTGTTTTGCGAAACAAAGAAATACTTCATCAACAGATTATTTCCTTATAGAATAAATTACTGTAATCACGAAATACCACTTCAATACTTAATATAAGTAAAATACATCGCATAGTATAAATAATTTTTATTCTTCGATGGAAACAATAGCTTGTAAAGAATTGTAGGTGAGAAGAAACGCAATTGAATATAATTATATCACAGCGACGTTTGAAACCATATTATCCGCAATTACGAAGTAATTATAGTTTCGAGTACAAGTACATAAAACGATCGATTATGTATTTTCAACGAACCAAATGACACACGCGTACATTTTAATAATGGTCAATCGGTATTGTGAATAGTCAGCGTTCCAGAAACACCGATTAAATCCAATTTAATCATATCATCTCATCTATTGTTGAGGATATCGTATGATGATTAAATGCTTATCGTGATCGATCGAATTTATATTATTTTTTCACGGACCATAAAATAATTCCACGGTGCATTTCTTGCTTGAATAATGAAAAATGTTATTGTTCCAGATACCAGTGTTTCGTGTAAGAAGAGAAATATATTTTAATTAAAAATAATTCTCGTCGATGGAAAACCGTTTTGCTTAATTAAACGTACATTTTAATACGGAGTCGGTAAAATTTATTTCTGGAATGGAAATTAATAACGCGAGGTAGTTTTAGTAATTTTATTTCGGTTTGAACGGTTAATTTGGTCACAAAATGCGAAATGGAAATTTGATAAATTGGGTTGCGGGGATTTGGGGAATTGGGGATAGGAATTTAGGGATTTTAGGATTTTGGGATTTTGGGATTTTGGGATTTTGGAGATTTGGGGATTTGGGGATTTTGGGATTTTGGGATTTGAGGATTTGGGGATTTGGGGATTTGGGGATTTGGGGATTTTGGGATTTGGGGATTTTGGGATTTGGAGATTTGGAGATTTGGGGATTTTGGGATTTTGGGATTTTGGGATTTGGGGATTTGGGGATTTGGGGATTTTGGGATTTGGGGATTTAGGGATTTGGGTATTTTGGGATTCGGGGATTTTGGGATTCGGGGATTTTGGGATTTTGGGATTTTGGGATTTGGAGATTTGGGGATTTGGGAATTTTGGGATTTGGGAATTTTGGGATTTGGGAATTTTGGGATTTGGGAATTTTGGGATTTGGGAATTTTGGGATTTGGGAATTTTGAGACTCTGGGATTCTGGGATTTGGGGATTTTGGCATTTGGGAATTTTGGGATTTTGGAATTAGGGAATTTGGGAAGTTGGGAATTTTTGAAATTTTGGAATTTGGAAATTTTGGAATTTGGAAATCTTGGAATTTGGAAATCTTGGAATTTGGAAATCTTGGAATTTGGAAATCTTGGAATTTGGAAATTTGGGAATTTGGAAATCTTGGAATTTGGAAATTTTGGAATTTGGAAATCTTGAAATTTGGAAATTTGGGAATTTTGAAATTTTGGAATTTTGAAATTTTGGAATTTGGAAATCTTGGAATTTGGAAATCTTGGAATTTGGAAATCTTGGAATTTGGAAATTTTGGAATTTGGAAATCTTGGAATTTGGAAATCTTAGAATTTGGAAATCTTAGAATTTGGAAATTTTAAAATTTGGAAATTTTGGAATTCGGTCATTTTGAAATTTGGAAATTTAGAAATTTTGGAAACTTAGAGAATTTAGGAATTGAGGAGTTTGGGAAGATAAAAATCCAGCTTTTTAGAAACTTGAGAATTAAGAAATTTAGGGAATTGATTCTAGTTATTATTTAGGAATCCACGAATTAGAAGCCTAAAAATCTAGGAATCTCAAAATTCAAAAATGTAAAAATTTACACATTTGATACTATAAGAATTTTAGAACAGAACTGATCATTTATAAATACACGAATTTCGTTATAATTTCCAAAACCATTTCACAGTTCACATTTCTTTTTCATAAAATAATTCTAAAATTTCTCATACTGTTTAAAACTCCCATTTTCCTAAAACGAATAAAGAAAGTGGCGCAGAAAGTTCCGAAACTGTAAAAGTTACAGCGCAATAAAACTTGAGAGTAGTTTTTTTTTTCAGAACCATATTTTCGGATACGATAGATATCATACGTCAAGTATGAACCTATATTTCGAGCTCCAATTTGTATTGAACTTACGTTACATTTTTTTTCCACTAAAATAGAACTCGTTCTTGAAACTCATACAACTGTGCAAAATGTTTTTTAATATTTAACGAAAAATTCTTTCGAAACAAAGAACGTAGGAAATTGATTTTTCATAGCTTCACTTTTTTACAAAACTTCAAATTACTGTTCCAGTTTGAAGATTTTAGATTGACGTTGATTCGGTGGAAATTGAGGTTATATAATAAAATACGTCGACTTTTATGGTTATAATATAAATTACTATGAATACAATTATTTTTACAGTTTCGTAATTTAATTGCCCCAATGTTGAAAACAGTCAAGAAGTCTCCTTTTATTTTGAATAAAAAATTTAATTGATTTTAGGTTATGTTCACAGTGACAATCAACACATAAAAGAATACAAAATTGCAGAAGTTGCCGAACAAAATTACACAGCAAAAATCCTATTTCAGTCTCCACAGTCGTTATCGTAATTTCATTCGCTGAACAAGATTTGTGTGAACAGTTTACAAGAGCGTACGAAAATGGCGGTTTAATCAGTGAAGTTATAATTATTGTACCGTTGCATTATTATCCGTCGAATTTTCGTCCAAAGAATTGCATTATTATCCATCGGTACCTCCGAAGAAATGACTAGGTACCCAAAATCTGGAGATTCTCATTACGATAAACTTGTAAGTCGATTTGAATAATCCGGCGGGAAATACGAAGAGTGCATATCGCTGTGTGGCGAATTAACGCGCAACGTTTGAAACGTGCAGAGAAATAAACCTCCGGGGAATCTAAATTTCCGCCAATGTGGTTCGCATAACGAAACGTTGCGTTGGCAATGATAACGTGTACATAAATATTAATGGCGTAATTGTATCGGTGGAGTGCCCGGAGCAACAACAGAAACACGTCCGCAAGAATTCGTCTCGTATCGAGTCGAGCGGTTATCTGTAGCTGGTCGATAACGATAAACTCGGGTTGAATTTTTGCTGCTCGCCAACTTGAATTCGGATGAAAATAAAACGTTCAACGCTCACCGTTTTCGGTAAACTTTTCGAAATTAAACGGCACCCTTCACGGAAACGAATTTATTGTTTTCAGTATCGAACAATTGCAGTTTTGAATAAAGCCGGGTTCACATTCGCTTAAAATTTGGGTCAAATCTTGCGTTAAAACTCGTGTATTTGTATCAAAATTTTTGTGAAAATTTCGATCAGAATTTCTGTCAAAATTTGTATTAAAATTTGTGTCAAAACTTGTATCAAAATTTGTGTCAAAATTTGTATCAGAACTTGTATTAAAACTTGTGTCGAAATTTGAGTTAAAATTTGTATTAAAATATGTGTCAAAACTTGTATTAAAGTTTGTATCAACACTTGTGTCAAAATTTGTATTAAAATTTGTGTCAAAACTTGTATCAAAATTTTTGCAAAAATTTGGGTCAGAATTTCTGTCAAAATTTGTATCAAAATTTGTGTCAAAACTTGTATCAAACTTTATGCAAAAATTTCGGTCAGAATTTTTGTCAAAATTTGTATCAAAATTTGTGTCAAAACTTGTGTTAAAATTTGAGTTAAAATTTGTGTGAAAACTTGAGTCAGTATATTAATAAAATCGACCACTCAGCAATAACCTTAAACACAAAATAGCAAAATTATAAAAAAGCCTTATAATTTTGATGTGACAATAATACATAACGCAGTAACGAAAGCTTTCACCATAAAAATACCTCGATAAAAACATTACGACATCTCTTGATGATAAAAATATATTACAGCCCATAAATAAATAGATTCCAGTTCTCACCTACAAACGTCGAATACACGAAAAATTTTGCCATGAAACGGTGACGCCTTCGTAATAGATGAACAGAACAACTTGCCCCCATAAAGATGACAGAACGATAAAATAAAGTGTACGAGTAAGGGATATCTCTGTGGATAATGTCTCGTTGAATGTCGAAGATCTGCTGATTCAGTGAGAGGAGAAAAGGAACGAGGCAGTTATAGGCTGGATGACTATTTTTGTGAAGTTGGTAACATTTTCGAGGGAGACCATACCGGAAGAAATTGGTTGGGTCGAATACGTGACCCACAGGCATTTCTCCAAACAACCTGAAGATAATTCTCTGCTGTGCTGCTTCAACGGCAAAGATTTCTCGCTGTGTAAACCACGAGGAATTACACTTTGTGAATCTACAAGATTCAACCTTGTTCGGGTGCTGGCTGTTGCTAATTGGCTCGAGCACGGTCTGCGTATTTCGCTTTTGTTGGAAACTGCGTGTTGCTCACGTTTTTGTTAATCAAGCTTTGGTGAGGGGGTTTGAATTGTGGAGCTTGATTACTTTCGAATTTTAGTGTTTGTGCAGTTGGAAACAGTGAAAGGAAGTTTTGGGGATTTTTCGGGATTTTGGAGATTTGGAAATTGGGGAATTTAAAGAATGTAGGGATTTGGGTATTTGAGAATTTGGAAATTTGAGGAATTCGGGGATTTATGAAGACGGGGTTTACGAATACGGGGATTTAGGAAGTCGGCGATTTAGGAAATCAGGGATTTAGGAAGCGGGGTTTTACGAATACGGCGATTTAGGTATTGGGGATTTACAAATACGGGGACTTAGGAAATCAGGGATTTATGAATACAGGGATTTAGGAAGTCGGGGATTTAGTAAGTGAGGGATTTAGGAAATTGAAAATTTAGAAGTCGGGGATTTACAAATACGGGGATTTAGGTATTGGGGATTTAGGAAATCGGTGATTTAGGAATCGGGGATTTATGAATACGGGGATTTAGAAAGTCGGGGATTTAGGTATTGGGAGATTTAGTAAATTTGTAAGCTTTAGGGTATTTGGAAATTTAGGGATTTGGAAATGTAGAAATTGGGAATTTTGGAAATTTGATGATTTGGGAATTTGAGTATTTAAGTACTTGAAAATTTGGGAATTTGGAGATATGAGTATACAGCAATTTAAGAATTCAGAAATTTAGAAATTCAGAAACATGGATTCCCGAATTTAAGAAACCAGTAACTACTAACTCAAAATTTCACAAATTTAAATATTTAATTTTTCCAAAATTTCAAATTTAAAATACTACAGATTTGCCAATCTCAAAATAAAAATTCCAAAACAACCAACATCCCAAAATTCCCTTCCAAAAAAAGAATTCTACAAAATCATTCTGAAAATAAGTCCGAATAAAAATAGAAACAGTATTTAGGACAAACGGATTAATAAAAGATTTGATCGACATTAGGGACGGCAATGGTAGCAAAACGATAGTCGTAGCAACAATGGCGGATGGCACGGAGATATCGGAAGTAACCGATAATGGGATAGAACTTAAATTTCCGTTGATTCGTGGAGTGAGAATGGCTGCAGGCGAAGGAAACCGATCCTTCGTGACTATTTGCAAATGAAAAGGAAACGTTTAGACGAAGTCAGAGGCGGCGAGAGTGGATTATTAGAATGGCGTCGAGTAACGTCTGCAGAAAACGTCTGCACGTTCGATGTAACTGGGCACCGGCTAATTGGAAAACTCCATTAACGTCATAAACAAACGATGCTAACGATTCCACGAGGTCAGCAAGTGCACAGTGTTTCCGACTTATTACACGGTTAATTGTCTCGTTCATCGCGTCAATGAAATATTGCTTATATGTGAATCTATTCTACTGGCAAGACGATTTACAGAAATTTTATATTCTCGAATTTTTATTATTTACTAATCATATAGTATATTTGTAGGAAATTTACAATAGTACATTTTTAAGTTTTCAGAATTTCGTTTGTGGATTTGAGAGGATTTGGAAATTTTTGGAAAATTCAAAAATTTCTAAATTCCCATATTTCCCAATTCTACATTCCCCAATTCTACATTCTCCAATTCCCACATTCCCCAATTCCACATTCTCCAATTCTACATTCTCCAATTCCCACATTCTCCAATTCCCACATTCCCCAATTCTACATTCCCCAATTCCTACATTCTCCAATTTTCACATTTCCCTATTCCCACATTCCCCAATTCCACATTCCCCAATTCTACATTCTCCAATTCCCACATTCTCCAATTCCCACATTCTCCAATTCCCACATTACCCAATTCCCACATTCTCCAATTCCCACATTACCCAATTCCTACATTCCCCAGTTCCCACATTCTCCAATTCCCACATTCTCCAATTCCCACATTCTCCAATTCCCACATTACCAAATTCCTACATTCCTCAATTCCTACATTCCCCTATTCCCCAATTCCTTAATTCCCCAATTCACCCATTCTCCAGTTCCCAAGTTCTTCAAATTCAAAATTCCAAAGTTCCAAAATTCCAAAATTCCAAAATTCCAAAATTCCAAAAGTCCAAAATTCCAAATTTCCACAATTCTAAAATTCCACAATTCCAAAATTCCAAAATTCCAAAATTCCAAAATTCCAAAATTCCAAAATTCCAAAATTCCAAAATTCCAAAATTCCAAAATTCCAAAATTCGAAATTCCCTAAATTCCAAAATTTTCAAATTCCCAAATTCCCATTAGTCCAAACTCCTACCAGCAAATCTCAGCCACCATAATTATTAAAATCATTCTCTCCAATTAACATCAAAGTCCATTTACCCAGTACATCCGCAAAATTATTCAGCGTATCGCATACATTTTGCAACTGTAATATTAGCAGATAATTGCATAAATATCTCCCCGCACAAAACGAGCAATTGTTTGCTGGCACGATCAAAGGAAACATAATAAGGCAAAGGAAATAATAAACAAGCTTAACCGATGCAGTTCAGAAAAATCGTCCTTTAAGCCGAATAAAAAGACAGCGACTGTCTTTCCTCCCTTTCTTGCAAGTTGTGTAGAAAATATTTCCTTGTACACCGTTGAAAAGTCTTCAGCTTGGCGTTGTTCTTTGATGCACCGTGGTTTCCTCTTTGCTTTACTTGTTCGTTCGCCTAATGAGTGCTTTTCCAACCTCTTTCCCTCTGTCCTACGAGTCTTTGCCACCGGAAAGCCATCATGTAGAGGCATAATAAACTTTTCTTACCCTCGTGTACCCTCGTTTCCAGACCCGCCAGACTATTTTCGGCGCTCTACTTTCTTTGTATCGCGAAAAAAGTAGAAAGTCGCTGGCCGAGGGGGGTCAAAAAGACCGCTGGTGAAAGGGAAAAGATATGGGGAATGCATTGGTAAAGGTTATAGGGTAGAAAGGTACGATGCTATCGCAAGCTTTTAATTCTGGTATCTTCAGATTTGCAGACTTTCAATCTTGTAAAATTTACAAAGTTTGTTCTTTTAAATGAACTCAATTTTTGTGCAGATACTTAAAAATAATTTATTTTACTTTTTGTTATGATGAAAATAAATTGCGATCTTCGGAAGCCTTGTTCGTGTACCGCAAGTGGTATAAGTCAATATACAATTTTCTGATGTAGTCCGCAATATAATTCAAATAAATATTTTTTTAATTTGTTTTGGTACTTTTACATTGTCCATGCGTTCCAAAATAACCCTTTTCACATTTTGTTATATTTAAAATAAATTGCAACCTTAAAAAGCTATTAATGTTCCATAACGAAACTCTCCGCAAGTAGTACAAGTCAATATACAGTGTACCGAAGCAGTCACTATAATTCCTATATATATTTTTCAATTTATCCTAATATTTTCACATGAACACGTTCTAAAATAACCCGTTTCACATTCTGTTGGGTGTATAATAAATTACAATCTTTCAAATCTGTTTTTTCGCCTAATATAACCCTCTGCAAGTAGTACAAGTCAGTATATAATGAGACTAAGAACAAATCCTCCACAAACTTCACTCACTGTCAATTATATCTACTCGCAATAAATCTTAAATGCACCTTCCGGTAGAAATATTGCATTTTAACTCGAACAAACAATAAATATTAAATAAATACTGCTTATTTATAGAGTTTTGAGATGCAGTTACTCTTTCGTGAAATTACAAGCGAAAGGAATCACGAGTTCAACGAAGCCGTCAGATCTCGCAAAATATGTTTGCTAACTGCATGCTCTTTTCCATAATTCATCGGAAATTATTTTTCACTTTATAAGGAAGCAGAATTACGGAAGCAGCGTACCGTTTGACGTTTCGCAGTTGAGTTACCCAGTTCAAATACGTTGCCTTGTTCAAATATACTCGCCGTATCTCGTCCAATTTATTATCATATGTAATTTATAGCTACGGGTTACACGGTTCCTGAATTCCTCTTCGAATTCGCTATGATCTCCCGTCAAAGCAATTTCGTTCATTCGGGACGATGTCTTGTACCAATAAATTTTCGATTTCAACATCATGGATTGTTAATATCAATTAGGACATTGGATATAATCGAAGACGTGAATCTCTGATTGTCGAAATAATTTTGAATTTTACAATAATTTAACCAAATGATTTCAAGTTTCTCTAAGTGAAACTGGTTTGCAAATTTTCGTACTGCGAAACTGAGAAATCTAAATGATTTGATAAATGATTTGAAATTTTCAAATTTAGGTATCTTCATATTTTCCTGCTTACAAATTTTCAAATTTAGAAATGCATGAATTTTTTAATTTATAAATTTCAAAATCAAGACATCAAATTTTCTTGATTACAAGTTCTGAAGTTTAGAAAATCTTCAATATTTTTAGTCAGAAATTTTTGACACCCCAAAACTTTCATAATTAAAAGTTCTCCAGTTAAAAGATCCTCAAATATTTAAAATTAAAAATTCTTCAATTTAGTCATTCAAAAATTTTGAAGTTAAAACTTCACCTCAGAGAAATATCTTGATAACAAAGTTAATAAAATTGAGTAAAATTATAAACTGATTTGAACAACAATTTCTAAAATGTGTTATAAAACGATGTCAGCAATATTACATTTATCATCGTCGCAATCTCTGAATCTGTTCATATATTTTTGATGTATTCAGATTTGAAAATAAAATGCGATCGTGATGGGAAGAGAAAATGCGAGCGAAATAAACGAAGCCAGACCTTCTATCGTAGCAAATTTATGTATGACGGTAGAAGGAACGTGATTTTTTTCTGTCTGGTTTTCTGAAATCAGGGTAGAATGTTCCGGTGCATTTTTACGTATGTGCATTTGCATTATTTAAGCAGACACCGAGGGAATCAGTATCGCTTTTTCAGACGATTTTAAATCTAAAAATAGGTCGCTATGTAAACGAACGTTTCATGGGTTCACTGGGAAAAATTATAATAACACCATAATTTTTCAAATTCTACTGTAATTGTAAATTCTCCTATACTTCAAATTTCAAAATTTTCAATTCTTCAAATTTTTTGATATAATAAATTTCAAATTACAAAACCACACATTCCAAAATTATTCAATGCAGATATTTCCAAATTCTCCAAATCTACAAACTTCAGAATTTCATGCTTTTCATTTTCATTTCTTTTATAATAATTTAAATAATATTTTTTTGTAATAATACAACAGGCTCTTTATCTTTGACCGATTCAATTTCAGCATCTTTCTTCTCCTTTCGTTATTCCCTGTTCAAATCATACCGTCAATTAAACCAGTAAACGTAGTCGAAATTATACCGTGTTTAGTCTCATTTTAATC
Source organism: Megachile rotundata (assembly GCF_050947335.1). Taxonomy (NCBI): domain Eukaryota; kingdom Metazoa; phylum Arthropoda; class Insecta; order Hymenoptera; family Megachilidae; genus Megachile; species Megachile rotundata. Next base: position 9,446,699 of record NC_134989.1, read on the forward strand.
GGAAAAATGTCGAGAATAAATTGGTAAAAGTTTGATAAAGAAAAAGTCAAAAATAAAAAAGTTTTATATTTGCATTGGTAGAGTCTCACGGATATACTGGAACCGCGGATCAAGTTACACTTCTCGGCGCGCGAGCTTCACGGCGTTGCGAGGGGGTTTCCCCCCACTGATCATTTTTTCGCGCGTATCGCGTGGACCGCAGATCGCGAACTGGGCATCGCGACCGCCAGGTGGCCAGCCACGAATTGTTTTTCTCAAAATTATAATAGTCTCCAGCGACTATAATAAAGGACCGCGAGAAAGAAGCGACAGCATGTTTCCGATTCACGTATATGGTCTTTACCTATACATTGAAAGCGGAAGCATGCTCACATTTTTATGTTAGGGGATAGCAAGTTGGTTTCATACCCGCGCCCCTAAGTGTTCCATTTTGGGAACCTCTATTGATGATCCCATTTTTGAGGAGCAGTTCGTTCGCTGCTGACCACCGATGACACACACTATGCCCCCGCCATGATAGGTGCTCACTATGGTGACATTCCGATGGAAGCTTCCGTCCCAGACCCAATAGGTGCCCCAAACCCCTGAATGCCCCACACACTACACTGAATGTCCCAGACCCTGAAGTGCCCTGAACACACCCCATTCCCCAAAAACGCCACACACCACTAGGTATCTAAAACCAAGTGGAGTGCCCCAACCCCCAAACAAACCACACACCACTAGTTGTTCTAGAGCTAGTGGAGTGCCCCATACCCCCAAATGCTACACACCACTAGGTATCCAAGACCTAGTGGAATGCCCCATACCCCCAAGACATCACACACTAATTGTCCAAAATCCAGTGGAGTTTCCCAGGACTCCTGAATGTCCCACGCCACAAATTGACAAATATTATTACATGTATTAAATACTATTGTACATGCATACTGTTAATTGCAGATGTTTTGTATCCTGTGACTATAGAAATGCTTAACAATTATTTAAAAACACTTTGAATCTATATTAATATTGTTACAAAAGAAAAGAAAATGGAAAACATCTCAAGTCTCAAATCTTTAATTCTCCAAATCTCAAGTTCCCCAAATCCCAAATTTTCAAATTTTTAAATCTCCAAATCCCAAAATTTCTTAAATTCCTAATTCACTAAATCCAGAAATTCCCCAAATTTCAAATCTTCAAATTCCTAATACTTCAAACCCGAAATTCTCCAAATTCGCCAAATTTCCTAAATCTCCAAATTCTTCAAATTCCCCAAATTTCCTAAACTACCTAAATTCTCCAAATTCGCCAAATTTTCCAAATTCCCTAAATTCCTTAAATTCCCAATTTCAATGTCACTAAAATGGAACTAAGAAATCCCTCCCTAACTCTTCTACCATCTTCAATAATCCAATAGCTATACGCAATAATTGAAGACAACTGAAAAATAATATTTTGTAAATAATTTTCCCCATTGTTGGTATAAATTCTTTAGGGAGGCAAATTAATTAATCCTTTCTGCGAGTTTAATTACTGCTGCGAAAAAAGGAAGGCTAGAAAAAGTCGACGGGAAGAAAGGGAGATGAAATTAACGTTGTAAAATTCGAGAATAGAGGAAGAACGGAGAGCATGGAAAACAGCGGACCCAAAGGAAACTCTTTTACCGGACATAACTCCGCTATGCAGTCTCCTGTTTTTATTTTGCTCGCTTTTCCTTTCAGTTTCTGCCGGTGAACTCGCATTTCACTGCCATCGTTTCGCGTTTTTCGTGTTGCTTGCAGAAAAGTTTTGGGGCCGAGCGTGTAATAGATCAACGCCCGCGCGAGAACTTTTCGCGGAACCGTTAAGTCATTTATTCCGATAAATTATGAGAATCCATCGATCTTGATCGAACTTTCTGATAGAGATATCAAAAGTTATTCAATCGGGAAAATTTCCTGGCGTTTAATTAATTGTCCTTGTCGCAGACACGTTTTCGGCATATTATAATCAACGACGTATTAATTATTAATTATACACATAATAAATGTACAGAGATTAATTAAAAATAATATGTAACGGTCAAAATAAATTGTCACATTTTATGAACTCTAAATATTTTAATAACCGTCAATAATTAAAACGAAACGATATAATTGCGAAGATTATTTTTGCCAGCTTCTGCAAATGAACTTATTTGGAAATAATATCGAAGTATTTTACGCAAACCTCAACGATTGTAATTTGATTGATTAAATTTTAAATTGAAATTAAATGCAGATCTGATCCTTAATGACCCACGTTAAATCGTTCGAGCACCGATTTATGAGGTAATTAAATACTTGAACGATTTTACCTTAATTCCATACTTCGAAATTATTGGAATATTCGAAGCAAATGTTTAAACGAAACATTGTTTACTTACAAATATTAAACTTCGTTCTATTCGGAAGTATTTTTCGTTTGTTATCTCTGTTGCAGTTAAATAATTAATAAACATTCGCCGGCGAGAAAATATTTTTAATTTTCTGCCTCTGTTAGGTTGCCGTGAAATAATTGAACTGTGCGATTTTAACCAATTATGAAAAACACTGCGAAAAGTAGAACGGAAAAGGAATTTCATTTAAATTTATTTCTTTGAAAGATAATTTTATGAAAATGTAGTTTGAGACAAAATAATTTTTTAATTTATTTTTAGTAAGTATTGTATTACTAATTGCAATACTGACAGGGAACTAATAATTTACATTAAAAAGAGTTGTAACAGCAATCAGTATAATGAGTAAGAATTTACAATAAAAAACTACTAAGACAATATTAAAATAATTAAATACAAAAATAAATAAATAAATACAAAAAATACAAAAATATTTGGATAAAATGTTCATATGAAATTCGATCAAAATATGTTACCAAAATGTAACTAAAATGTTACTAAAAATATATGTTACTCATCGCAATATATCAGTATAAATTATTTTAGGGAAGTTAGTCCGCCATGGATGAGTAATATATAGAGCAAACTATTAAGCCGGATGGAATAGGATGAAATTTAGTTTGACGTGATCTTGGAGTAGCTAATTCATTGACCTGAATAGCTTTGCCCTAATTTGAGATGTCTCATACAAGAATCGATGGGGTAAATACCGATCAAAACAGTTATATTTACTGATAAGGAACTGCTTCTGTTTTCGGATAAGTATCAATCAAGCAGTTTTCACAAATCATTCTTTATAGTGGATAAATTAATGAGGAACTTACTGCAATGAACTGATAATAGCAATGATCAAGATTGATATCTTAAACATTTTCTGTGCTCGTAGATTTTAATAATTTTGAGGGTGTAATAATTTTTAGGTTTGTGAACTTCCAAGTTTCCAAGTTTTCAATTTTTCAAATTTTTAAATTTTCAAGTTTTCAATTTTCCAAGTTTTCAAGTTTTCAAGTTTTCAAGTTTTCAAGTTTTCGAGTTTTCAAGTTTTCAAATTTTTAAGTTTTCAAGTTTTCAAGTTTTTAAGTTTTCAGGTTTTCAATTTTCCAAGTTTTCAAGTTTTCGAGTTTTCAAGTTTTCAAGTTTTCGAGCTTTCGAGTTTTCAAGTTTTCGAGTTTTCAATTTTTCAATTTTTCAATTTTTCAATTTTTCAATTTTTCAATTATTCCATTTTCCATTATTCAATCATTCAATTTTTCAGTTATTCCATTATTCAATTATTCAATTACTTAATTATTCAATTACTAATTATTCAATTACTCAATTATTCAATTATTCAATTATTCAAATTCTCATACCTCCTCGTCTCAAAATTCCCAATAAGCCAATATCAAACTATAATGCTGACTTTATAATTCAACCACGACCCATCACCCAGGTCTTCAAACAATAACACTCAACCTCACACTACAATCATTACATGCATTCCCCTCCTACAATTATTTACCCATCCTCCGTTACACGTCCATAATTCACAAATTTAATAGGAGCAGATTCAAATTTCCTTTTCGCCGAATTTACCGTGTGCAATGCATTCAACCTAATGTCAGAAGAGTCAGGCAGACAAAAGGTGGCAGAAAGCGTTGAAAACTAGCGTGAAAACAAAGTAGCAAGGCTCGAAGCGTTCAACGGGCCAAGCAAATTTTCGTGGATCTCCTTCTTCATTGTTCTTTAGCTTTAACTCGACGCCTTTCGGCGTTATTCATCCTCCACCATTTCCATCCCTTCCATCGAATACTCCATGGTGATAAGGACTTCCTTTTTACGCGGTATTCTCATTTCTCCGACGCCTACACGCCACGGTGACACGCGTTCACGTCGAATAGACGTCCGAAGAATAATAGTCCTACGCCTCTTTGCCTTCTGGGAATTCGGATTATTCTCACTAGCCACTCTCTGCTTTTTTTGTTTAGTCGTCAATAAGGGCAGAACGGATCCCGGAAAATAAGGATAATCTAGAGCAGTGACTCTCAAACTATATTTAGTGGTCTTGTGGAGAAGGTTTTTTAGATGTGAGAGCTTTTACGCTACCTTTGAGTTGTGGGACACTGTGTCACGTGGTATAATATACTTCCGCTTTTTCTTGTTGTTATGGAAGGACTTCATTATTCCGGAATTTTTCAATTAAAGTCGTACAATTTGAACATTTAACATTTCAACAATAAAATTTAAACATTTAACATTTCAAGAATAAAATGAAAAAATTCTATAATTACAAACTTCTAACCTTCTAAAATTCTAATATTCTAAAACTCAATAATTTTAAGGTCCCAAAATCCCAAATTCTTAAACTTCCAAAATTACAAAATATTAATATCTAAAATTTCCAAAGTCTCAGCTTCAATAATTCAAAAATTTTAATATCTCAAAATTCAAAAAATTCAAAAGTTTCAATACCCTAAATATTCAACATTCTAACACCTTAAAATCCCAAAGTCTCAAACTTCCAAAATTACAAAATTCTAATATCTAATTTCCAAAATCTCAAGCTTCAATAATTCAAAAATTTTAATATCTCAAAATTCATGAAATTCAGAAGTTTCAATACCCTAAATATTCAACATTCTAACACCTTAAAATCCCAAAGTCTCAAACTTCCAAAATTACAAAATTCTAATATCTAATTTCCAAAATCTCAATCTTCAATAATTCAAAAATGTTAATATCTCAAAATTCATGAAATTCAAAAGTTCCAATACCCTATTATTCAACATTCTAAAACCTTAAACTCCTAAAATTCCAAAATTAAAAAATACCAAAATCAAACAAATTTTAACCCTCCCAAAAAACTTGAGAACCACCTACATACTGAAAACAAAAGAATAGTTAATTATTGGTCCTACCAAAAATTCACTCTCCTTATAATTATTTCCTTCATTAATTAATGGTTACCTTCATGAATCATATTTAAAAGTTACACAAAATGCATCATCAATGTATACACCCATAAACTGACATATCGTTAAGGACTTCACTAGACAGCTGTGACAGAGTACAAAGGCAATTATAACGGACGCTTAATCACTGTGGTATAAGATAGGAATAAATCAACGATATTTACATTCAGTTTGTTTATGCGAGAGGTGTTTACTATCCGAGATCGTTGAAGGCGTTGAATGTAACTTCTGCCAGTGTCATTAGCAAGTTGCTGAAGTTCGTTTCAGAATGTCGCGTTTGTTTTCGAACGAAGGGTATGCAGATATTCTCTTCGTTTACCACTTCTGTAATGGAAATGATGCTGTTAATATCAGGAATTAATGAATACTATTAATCATCCATTTATGGAGATAAAATGAACTTCCTTTTTATTATGCTCACTTTATAGAAATTTTCAAATTTAAGAACTGTAAGAAATTTACAGTTTTAAAATAATTATTTGTCGAACTACAAGAAATTTTCAGTTTTAAAATAATTATTTTTCTAACCATAAGAAATTTTCAGTTTTAAAATAATTATTTGTCGAACTACAAGAAATTTTCAGTTTTAAAATAATTATTTTTCTAACCATAAGAAATTTTCAGTTTTAAAATAATTATTTGTCCAACTATAAGAAATTTTCAGTTTTAAAATAATTAATTCTCCAACTATTGGATTGTTTATTTTGAAGGTGGTGTAGGTCCATTTGCAGCCTGTAAATATACATTATTTTAGTTAAATTCACCTAAACCAAATTTATATAAGCAAATTACATAAATCAGTAGAAACATTGCCAGACTTTGTACAGCTAACCTATATTTTTTAACTGATGGATATGCTAACCTTTAATTTTCTCGAAACAAAATAAAATGAGCATGACCCAATATAACTTAACCTAACCTTACCTTAACCTAACTTAACCTGACTACTTTCAGAATAAACGACCCATATGACCAAAATTACTGGAAGCTTATAAGGCTCCGAGATTGAATTTAATTGACACGAATTCATACCAACCAGTTTCATTCGAAATTACCTGAAATTCTGATTCTAATTGTATCTCGGCGGTGTCAAAAATTGACAGTTTCTACGTTCAGTATTCTCAACGAATATTATTAACGTTTATTGACACGCTATTAAATATTCTATTAAATTTATTTAAGAGGAAAGTAGAACAAGATATATATTTGAAGTATTATTGAATTACCAATATACAGTAATAAATCAAATTTTCAGATTAACCCCTTAACCTACTCTTGGCAAGTGTCTCTTTCAAATTTAATATTGCGACAATAGATATAGAGCTAGCTTAAATAATTCGTTTAGAAAAGCATAAATAATGCTAGCATAAATGATGCATTCGCTATATCTTCAAAAGTATTACACACATGAAAGATGTATGATAAGATCCACAAACTCATCAAGTTTGTACACCCTTTATAATAGTTCAATATGTACCTTTGGTGACACGACACATATCCATGTCATGTTAATCGAGCTCATTCCACACATTTTGTAGCATAGTCCTGTCAATTGTCAACTGCAGTACTGATGTGTTCCTTAAGCTCGACTGAGGATTACAGTAGTGGAGTTATGTAAACAGGGTCCTTAACGTGTCCTCAGAGGAAGAAGTCATATGGCATTAAATCAAGGTGCCTGGGTGGTTCCAGGTTCTAGGGGAACAGATCAGTGCTGTAGTTCAGACAATTGACAGGACTACATATACTTACACATTTGTGAAATGAGCTCTATCATGGACGCGTATCATGTGACCAAAAGTCATGCTCACACACATTGAACACCAGAAAGTGTATAAACTTGATGAGTTTATTCTTTTCACTTATCTTTCATTTTGAAAGTATAGCCATTTGAAAATATAGCCTTCTCAAACCGAATCATTTATGCTAACCCTGTGTCTATGGTCACGTGTCACTATATTATGTCTAACTTACCAAAAGAGTAGGTTGATGGATTAATCAGAGAATTTGATTTACTACTGTATACTGATAATTCAATAACACTTAACAATAAATATCTGTATATCTCGACTACTCGGTTTAGTTTTATTTGAGACCCTACTAATAATCACCCTCCCAATGAATACTCTTCCCAAAATATAAAAAAAATGTTATACACTTCGCAGCCAAAATGTTCAGTATATTCAAGGAAAGAAATCATCAAAATTGGTGTTTCTCGCAATCTACGATTTTCCTATCGATGCAAAGTCAGTGCAGAATCGAAAGCAAAGGAAAATCGCGCCACGTTAGAATCGATTCTCCAAGCATGAACGTCCGCCGCGGTTCAGTCGAGTGGAACAGCAAGATAAGTCGTCCGTCTTTTCGCTCGTCTCTTCAGGGTCCCTGGGGTGAACCTGGAGAAGTCCCTTAAGTAACAGAGCTCGGCCAGGATACGGAGTAAACAGGAAATAGAGGGATAGATTGTGTTTTCTTCGGCCGCTGAATGCCGCAAACGGGCTTCCCAAAGCAGTACCGACGCTTGAAAAATAATACCTGAAGCTGCTGGGATCTAAATTGAATTCTTTATTGGCCCACTTGCTTTTCGTGTATCTGATCGCATTAGATGTTTTGCAAGATATAATCGAAATTTTTTGAAGAAACTATGAACAATTTATCTGTTGTCTATGAAATGATCTTCAAATTAATTTGTAGAGATTTATATGTTCATAACATATTCACGTTGTGGGAAGAATATTTAAATTGTATTTAATATATGGAGCTCCTAAATAAATTTTGAACTAATCTGTGAAATATGAAGAAGTCTGTATGAAATTTTTTTTGGTCGTTTATTTTAACATAATTTTGTAAATGTGTATAAAATATCATATCATAAATCTTAATTGTACATCTATTTTGAAATTTCAATTGTTTATGTTGTGGTTTGGAAATGAATGTATTGTTCATTTATTTTAAAGTTTCAGTTGTTCAAACTAAGCTAGTCATACCTAACATAACATGAAATATTCAGTCTGTTTGTTAACTGAAATAGTGTTCTCAGTATAAAAATCCTTGTAGCTGTAAAAGCATATTCAAACAAATTTTAATTTGCACTTTCCTTGAAAGATTTCTGTAACCGTTCAACGTTATATTTTAGGTTATGTATACTACCAACGTTGCAAACTTAAAACAGCCACTCCCATACTGTTTCATTACATAAAATTGTTATTAATACAACTTATAAAATATTCTTAAGTATACTCAGAAATGAGGGGAGGTGTTTTGAAAATAAATACAGACCTTATAAATTATTTTCTATATCTGTTCATCATAACTATATTCCTGATGAAAGTAGAAGTGCAACATAACCTTGTTGACAGAAGAAAGTTTAAATTAGCTCCAGTTCAATGTCTATCAATGTCAATGTCAAATAAAATAAAATAAAATAATAATTATTAGCATAAACATTAAAAGTCATACATGTAACTCAGAGGTAAACACATAATGTAAATACTAAAATTAATACACATAATTCATAACGAAACGCAAAATCTTACATATTACAATCCTCACATGACAAGAAGAATAAATAACCAAAAAAAGCAAAATAAACAAAATATTTATGAACTAAACGCGTTAGAGTATTAGCAGTATCACTTTCGCCGGTCCAAGAAATTTCAGTGCTCTGAGAATCTTCAGTCTCAGAATCGATAGATCGAAGATAAAAGGTGCCCTATTCATATTCGCCGAGATAAGGTCGTGCTGCAAACTTGTAAGCTTCCGGGAACGATGCGGGAAAATGAGCGATGATTGGTCTCGTTAGGGAGCAATCGGCCGTGAAGAAAAGCGGCCAAAGACTTCCTTTCTTCGCTGAATTTCGTGCCAGCTAGCTAGCGAGCGACCAAGAAATAACAACCTTCGCTAAGTTGTGCTCGAGTTTACTTTATGAACGTTTCAGCGAGTTTTGCTTTGGTCCACCCTCGCCCTGTTCAAACGTTTCTTTCGATCAACCGAGTTTCCCTTCTCTCCCCCTTTTTTTTCGACGGCAGATGGATGTGCGCGAGTTTCACGTGGGTAAAATGTGGAACGGGCTGAGATTTCAATTACAGGGATTCGGTGAATTTGTGACGGGCAATTTTTGTGGACGAGGAACTGCGGATATTATCTGACAAATTTTTAGCGGGCTAATATTTCTTGGACCGTTTCAAGTTTCGTGTCTGAATGCTTAAGTTACGAATTATTTTCTGATTTGATGTTATGTTAGGTTATTTTTAAACTTTACACCGCTTATGAAAGCAGAGTACAGTAAGCAGTGATTATAATCTTGAAAATTTGTAACATTGAAAACTCGAAGACCAAAAAATGATAAAATAAAAAATTTCCCCAAAATTTCATAAATCTCCGGTAATCTAAATTGCAAAATTTCTAAACTCGAAGGTTTAAGCTCGCAGCACGGGCGTTAAGAACGAAGGAAGAGATAAGTGCGAGAGAAGCAAAGTTGTTAGCTAATGAGCCATTAAACAGAAAATCCTTCCTCTGCGAAAGATTGGAAAAGAATGGTAATTAATCGGGAGGATTTGCATCTCTTTGTGTCAGCGTTCTCTTCAATTAAACTTAGGCTGTCAATGTAATTAAATGAAGGAAATTTACTCGCGGTATCAAAAAGCTATTACACAAACAACACTGTCCGAAAATTAAGAACAAAAATTCTGGAAACTTTCTTGAAACCACAAACATTCATTCTTCCTAGAAATGATGAAAGAATTGTTAGGAAAGAAGTTCGTTCAGTTTTCTCGACGTTTTCTTTTCTTTCGTGATCAAACATTGTTGTAAACGAGACTCATTTTCAATTGTGTCCTGAGTTAGTTTCTACGATACTAGTATTGATCAATCAGTCAGCCATCAAGCGACACGATTAAAATGTAAATGAAAGCCTCTGTTGGTCAGAATAATAACGAACTGGTGAATAGGAGGATTATTTCGATAGCAGTGGAATTACGCGTTAAATAGTCCTCGCGAATTTTCGGTTAACCGTCAATTATTTGGCGCCATTGAATGGCGGATTATGTCTTCACGGTATGACGCGTGCTGAGTTTATGTAACTGGATGTTCGAATAAGAGATTTTATTTATATGTCTCTAGATCCGTAGATTTTTATATTCTTATATTACTGCTTCGGTAGATTCTCATATGAGGTCTTATAAGTAAATTACTGTATTTTTAGGTCCAAATTTACCTAGAACTCAATTTCTCCAGGTACTAATTTCCGTAGATCTCAATTTTCCCCAGATTTTAATTCTCATAGATCTCAATTTCTCCAGAACTCAATTTACTTAGATTCCTATTTGCTCAGATCCTAATTTCAATAGATCTCAATTTACCTAGATTCCAATTTCCTCTAGATCTCAATCTTCATAGATTCCAATTTCCCTAGATTTTAATCTTTATAGTTCCCAATTTCCCTAGATTCCAATTTCCCCTAGATCTAAATTTCCATAGATTCCAATTTACCCAGATTCTAATCTTTATAGTTCCTAATTTCTCTAAATTCCAATTTCCCCTAGATCTCAATTTCCACAGATTCCAATTTCTCTTAGATCTCAATTTCCATAGATTCCAATTTCCCCCAGATCCGAATTTTTGTAGATCCCAATTTCCCTAAATTTTCATTTCCCCTAGATCTCAATTTCTATAGATTCCAACTTACCCAGATTCTAATCTTTATAGTTTCCAATTTCCCTAGATTCCAATTTCCCCTAGATCTCAATTTCCACAGATTCCAATTTCCATAGATTCCAATTTCTCCTAGATCTCAATCTCCATAGATTCCAATTTCCCCCAGATTCTAATTTTTATAGTTTCCAACTTCCCTAGATTCCAATTTCCCCAGATCCTAATTTCCATAAATCTCAATTTCCCCCAGATCCTAATTTTTGTAGATCCCAATTTCCCTAGATTCCGATTTCTCCTTGATCTCAATTTCCATAGATTCCAATTTCTCCAAATCCTAATTTCCATAGATCTCTATTTCCTTATATCCTTAATTTCTAGACATTCCTATATATTCAAGCTAAATATTCTCTAAATCTAAATACTCTCTTTATATTTTCTGACCAGGCAAACTAAGCGTCGCCATGTACGTTAAATATTGAAAAATCATATTATTTTCGTTGGCGATGCATGTATTAGAATTCCATTGAATTAAAATCAGGGAAAATCGCGGAAATGTAGAAGTTCGCAAGTAGAAGTTCCAAGAAGAGCCATGTAATTAACATTTAATTTAATTAATCCGAACTAAATCCTCATCCTCAACAGACTTTTCGAAACTTTTAAGAACTGAATATTTTCTTGGATATTCGGAATCTCGAATCATTAAATTCATATTTAAACTTGGATGCAGTCTTGCTGGATACGAAAATATGTAAATGCGTTGTTCGAATACAGCATTGCAAAATATTTAAAAAAAGTAGACAGGATCGTTTAGAAATAATTTTTAGAAAATTTAATAAAAAAATTATGGAGTTATGTAATTCTATAAAAATTTATGTAAGTTAATGTTAAATAAAAATTGTTGCTAGCAAAGAAATATGTTTTTCCGCCTGAAATTCAAGCAATGTATTAAAAATAATTTTAATGACATTTGTTTGCAAATAATTGTAGTTCTTGAAATCAATCGCTTTATATATATTTTGCAGGCAGATTTGCATTTTTTCTTCTTTTAAACGTTTTTTTATAGTAAGATATTATTGATGATGTTATTGAACGATTTATTGATGGATAATTTTTGAAAAATCGTTAGCCATATCTATAATTAAAAAGATATTTCCAGCGAACGATTTTCCGGGACTTCCACATTACTCGTTTCTTTCATTCTCTGTTCTTCATTAATCCTCAGATATATCGAACTCGTAAATTATATCACCCTATAGAGATCCAAAAGATTAATACGCAAAGGTAATAGGTTTCTTTCAACGGAATCTATTCAACCTGACGCAATTTATGCTCCAAATCGTATTTCCGTTAATCTTCGCGACTTATAATTAGTGGACCGTCGATATTCCTGCATTTGTGACGTTTGACAGTATACAAAACGTAATCCTACATTTATTAGTATAACGTACTAATGTGACGAATTTAATGTAACGTGAAATACGGGAAACAAATTTGATCAGCTTAATTGCACAAACATTATGCTACCTTATTAAATTGCTTTGCTACGCCGCAGAAAATTGCTGCCTCAATTAAAAATTTTACTCAATTTGCGATCTCCGCTGAAAAACTCATTTTGTATCAGCTTTATCCTCTTATTTGATATTCTGTATTTTGCAATATTTAAAATGAAATTTTTTGTTAGTCCGTTTCAAAATATTCAAAATAATCAGCAGTAAAATTATTTAATATTTTTACTTTTGATGTTTGATTAACTTTTGAGCGTGTATGCACTTGATATTTATTTTTTTGTCAAGGTTAAACATATGTTTCAAATAATCATCAACATAAGTCATTTGTTAAATGAAAAAAAATATTGCAGTCATTTAACAGTCCTGTACTTTCATATTTGACATTTGTGAACGTAACTGTAACTCATTAATTTTTTTGTTAAATTAAATCCACTTGAAAATTCATATCCTGAAATTTAAGAAATAATGAATCTATAAAATACAGTATATATTCTTTCGTTAATTATTCGTATACCTCTAATAACAAATTACTTCTAAAAACAAAGTACATTCGGATAAATCTTTATTAAATCTTCCGTTAGTTATTAATAATAAATAGCATATTGTTCTTGATAACAGATAAAGTAGATTTCCCCAGGTCGATGTACCCATAAAAAGATCGTGCCTCGAAAAAGCGTAATGTTACGTTCGGTGATTAACCCGCTTTATTTTCACAAAAATAGCCCATTTGATGAATTACATCAGCTACGTGCAACGACGTTATTTAGTTGAGTGGGATCGTTCGAACGCGTGCAAAAATGCTATTAAGGTGGCCAGAAATATTACCAGCAAAATTCGCGATTTACCTAATAATATGCAATTCATTATACACATTCCTCTACGTGCACCACGTTCTTGTCCTCCGTTTTATGGACACGAATTATTTAAATAGAACCCAGATTCGCATAGTCACTCGTCTCGTACAAGATATTCCTTAACCTCTTAGACGCGCCACTATAGTGGCTTTCGTGGACACCATCTCTCTGTACGACCACTATAGTGGCTTTCACGAATGTCACTGTAGATTACATAGCCAGTGGTTCACTCTACTGGCTCACTCTCCGTTTCAATCGAATGATCTTCATATGTTTTGATTCGCACTTTCGCCTTCACCGCGTTTTATAAGAGTATTAACAAATCCCACAAAAGTACATTACATGTAAATAAAAGGTACCAAGTAGTTTAGGCACCATGGGCACCTCTTTGCACTAACACACGATATTGGAAACATTCGGAAATTACATACCTTGTGAATTTTCTAAAAAAGTAAATTATCAAAGTTAAAGTACATGTATCTTTAGGAAAAATGATAATTTAATCATCAAAAACTTCATTCCAATGTACTCGCGTGGAATAGCATTGTCACACATTGTAGTGTTGTTTACGCGTTATTCGAAGTCTGCCGTACAGAGAGCAGCGTAAAGTTCAGCCTAAGAGGTTAAAATACATACTTGAATATTAATATCAAATTTAAATATGCAATATTAATATTAATATCAAATATAAAAATGCTAGAAAGGATTAAATGATTATATTAAAGTATTAAATGATTCGATGTGTCTTTATTCAACGAGAAGCCGTGTGTTCATGCGCGGTTGAACTCGTGCTCTGAAACCGAAAGATCGTTCAGAGTCGATGGCGGGGGTCGAATCTCGCAGGGAAATCTCGATTCTTTTCCCGGCAAGTGCTCTTCCCTCGATGCACGATTTCACAAACCCCACACGGTATCCCGTGGGACGTCCTTTCACTTTTACTTCGCCGATCGATCCGACCTACGCCCCCTTGCAAACAGCCTATTCACAGGCCTCGTTGAAGGCTGAATAAAAAAAAATACTGGCAAAGATGTATCGAATCTCTTCTGATATTTGCAAGTTAAAGAAGATGTCGACTTATAATTCCTTGCCTCGTACAAATTTGCATCGGGTATTCGTGTCTGATTTATAACTTTTCTGCTTGAAATAAAAATGCTTCATAGAACTTAATGTCTGAATTATCATATGTCTGAATTATAGTATGTTTTATAGTAATACGGTTAGGTTATAGTATATTATAGTATGTTATACGTTTATAGTGTATTCGATAAGAGTATTTTATTGTTACATTTACTTAACTTTAATCCGACGGAAATTCACACGTGTGCTTCACTATTGTCAGTCTCTTGACTTAAGTCTTGTCTTAAACTTTTTCTCAGGTTTTGAACTTGAAAATTATTCTTAATAAAAGTATACATTTAACATAAAAAGACTGAAGTTTACATATGACAGTAAAAAATTCATTATGACACCAAATAAGAACACAATAATAATTTTCTGTGTAAGATAAATTTTAATACAGAAATACTTGCTATAAAATTCGTATCGTTGTACATTTCTTTGCTGAATATAAATAGAAGTGGATTAGTTCCAAGAAAAAATTCAAATAAATCTTTGAAGTCATTAAATATGTACCCTTCCATGGAACATTAATATTTTATTTTCTCTCATTTCTTAGGCAAATTTTTCTTTGTCATACTGTATTTGATATTCAGAATACTGTATTAATTATATTTAGTTAAAACTTTGTTACATTTCAATTTGATATTCCACTAAAGAAAATCAGTAAATAAAGAGAAAGATACAGGGTGTCTCAAAACTGGTGTTCCCAGTAAGGGGTTGTAGTTTCTGAATTTTTTTCCAGTGCAAAAATGAGGTTTGAAATTCTTGAATTGTTAAGACACAATAATCAATGAAATTATGAAAGTAATAAATTATATTACTTCCACTATATTTATATTATAATTATTTGTGAAGCATCCAAGACAAATTATAAAATTCAGAAAATGCACTTTGTTATCTACCCGAAATAATACTACCAAGAGTAATCAAAGGCTTCGAATTTCATTATTGGTTCCAATTTTCCAATCACACGTCGCGTCGTCAC
This sequence comes from Megachile rotundata, assembly GCF_050947335.1. Taxonomy (NCBI): domain Eukaryota; kingdom Metazoa; phylum Arthropoda; class Insecta; order Hymenoptera; family Megachilidae; genus Megachile; species Megachile rotundata. Next base: position 9,462,160 of record NC_134989.1, read on the forward strand.
GTTCGCTATAGAGTTTTCGGCCATTGTAAAACGCTGTTACTTTTTCCATCGTTTGCCGGTTCTTTGTGCACGCGAGCCGATAAAGAACGATTCAATTAAAATGCGAAATAGTTAGTATCGATAGAGCGTCCATTCGGTTTCGGCTTTCCATTAATCTAGGTATTTTCCAAATTCAACGATGGAGATGGGAGGACGATAGATAGGGAAAATTATTTACCGATGGCTTTTAACAGCTCGAATCGTATTAGCCGGAAATCGGGAGATCAAAACGTGTTACGATAAACTTGTTAGTTAATCTTATGGTCATTGATTTGGGTTAATTTTATGGTCATTGAAGTACTGCATGATCACTGATAAAACTTCACTGTATTCACTATTTCTGAATTTTTTTTAATAGAGAATTTGTGGAATTTTTTTATGATGTAGATTTATGAGTGCATTTTATAGGTACTGTTTTTTTAGGATAGATATATTTGTGGGGATTTTATACTATTTTTTACGGTAGATGTATCTATGGTAAACTTTATACTATTTTTTACGACGGATGCATTTATGGTAATTTTTATTCTTGTAGGGAGGAGGATTTTTCTTTTACGGAAGGGGATTATTCTTTTAGGAAAATATTGGTGCTTTGTATTATTCTTTTAGATAAGTACATTTATGGTAATCTGTTTTGTTAGATACATATAATAATTTTTGTATGTAATTCTTGCAGTACTAATATTAATTAACTCATCATGTTATCATATAGTAAACACAAATTATATTTATAATAAAAGCTTGACAGAACCACAAAACAGGCCAAAACGTTGTTATAATGAAAGCACCTGTAATTTAATACGTAAAGTACTATACATGTTTAATGATTGGATACCGTATACATTCAAATTTAACATTCCTATTATTACTTGTAATATCAGATAACCCAGCAAGTTCTTGCCGTTTTAATCAATACCGACAAATAATTTTGACCCGCAAAATTAAGCAATACTCTGTTAGTGACTTAAATAATAAAAAATTTGGTTATTCTTTTATTATTTCTGTGATATTTATGTATACTTTTTAATACTTAAAAACAGCAAAATCTTACATACACCAAATATTTATAAATTATTATTTTCGTAATATTTATGCATAGTCTTTAATAATTAAAAATAGCAAAAACTTACATACACCTGATATTTATAAATTTAATAATTATTTAATTATACTTAATTTTAAACCTACAGTAATTTCTTAATAATAATTACAGTAATAATAATTTTCAATATTTGTTTCTCATTAAAAAGTATAATAAACTGCAATGTTATACAGAAGTTAAGAAAAAAACTTCAATAAAATAATTTTTTAAAAAGAACCGTGACTAACCACGCAACGATTCGTTTTATTAAAAAAACGCGCCTGTTAGCTGCATTAACTAACCGTGAATCGAATCAATAACAATTACAGTATCATACGAGAAACGTTGTTTTTCATGAAATATATTTTTTAACTGAAACCCGACCAGTTGTAAGGGCTGAAAATTTTCAGTCGTGTTTAACCATTTTTTTCATGGTTTACGTATCTTTCCGTTCTGTGTGTACAAAACCTGAAACACTGTGATTTTCCGCTCCTCTTTTTGTTATTTTATGCATTATACCGTACGATTTTTCTACCATCGCGAAATGGACTTTTTCTGTCCGTAATTAAAGCGCCGAGGAATAACAAAATGAAAAAGCGCGCTATTAAGTAAATTATTCATTATCGTTATTAAATGCCTCAATTTTTATTTCCGCATTCGGGTTTCGATTAACTTAAAAATTCTCGCTCTCAGTATTCGTAGCATCCGATAAATTTCAAACTCTTCCACGGTTCGTTTCACTTGTTAGGTGAAAATTTCTCCGGGAACATAATAGTAAAGCATGAATTATTAATTCTCGCCGGGAACGCAATCCAGTTTTCTCCTGTATTTTGAGACTGTCTCGACCTGCGCGAATTTCAAGGAACTTTGAGAGAGAGAGTTGATTAATAAATCAAAGCAGTTGCACAGAAAATTATAACAATGGATTCAGTTGCCATATTGGTAGGTATCTTCGTGAAAGGGACATGAATTAGACTGATTATACAGATTTATCGTTTTGTGAGGATTCAGTTTTAGCTGTTTTGTAGATATTGAAGAGATTGACAATTTCTAATAATTATCTTAAATAATAATATAGGTTGAACTATATTATTGATATGTTGGATAGGTTGGACAACGTATTTAAACCTTATGTAATCTTAGTGAACATAATTTGCTCGCCTAATCTAATCTAACTTTGTTTCATCTGATTTGAAATTTAACCTAAGTTAATTTAAAGTTAGTAAACGTCATCTAACATTATTAATTTCAATCAAACTGAAATTCACAGGTGATGCGAATGTAGTTCAGGTTAGCCATATGTGAACGGCAGCACGATTCACATGTGTGCTTTACTAGTATACGTCTTATTATTAAACTTCTTTTAACTTAGGTTTTGAACTTGTCTTGGTTAAGCTAATTTGATGGTGTCAGGTATCAATGATTCTCATCACAACCAATCTACTAAAGAGAGGACTAATAATTAATCTTGTCTTGCAATATCATCTCACACATGACACACTCAGTCTTCAACTATGACTTCATTCAAATTTTTAATGAGCTTCAATTTGAAAGTCAAGGTAATTGTAATGTACATAGTCAATGATTACTAAATACAAAATTGTGTATTTATTTGTGAATTTGTTTAATGAGCTTCAATCTGAAATTCAAGTCCAATTATAATGTACAAATTTGTACAAAGTCAAAGGTTACTACAAGTACAAAATTGTGTATTTGTTTATGAACTTGCTTAATAAGTTTCAATTTTAAATTCAAGTCAAATTATAATGTACATAGTCATTGATTACTAAATACAAAATTGTGTATTTATTTGTGAATTTGTTTAATGAGCTTCAATCTGAAATTCAAGTCCAATTATAATGTACAAAGTCAAAGGTTACTACAAGTACAAAATTGTGTATTTATTTGTGAATTTGCTTAATAAGCTTCAATCTGAAATTCAAGTCCAATTATAATGTACATAGTCAATGATTACTGCAAGTACAAAATTGTGTATTTATTTGTGAACTTATCTAATAAGCTTCAATCTGAAATTCAAGTCCAATTATAATGTACAAAGTCAAAACTTACTATAAGTACAAAATTATGTATTTATTTGTGAACTTATCTAATAAGCTTCAATCTGAAATTCAAGTCCAATTATAATGTACAAAGTCAAAACTTACTATAACTACAAAATTATGTATTTGTTTGTGAACTTATCTAATAAGCTTCAATCTGAAATCCAAGCCCAATTATAATGTACAAAGCCAAAGCTTATAAGTACAAAATTGTGTATTTATTTCTGAACTTATCTAACAAGCTGCAATTTGAAATTCAAGTCTACATAGTCAAAGACTAACTACAAAATAACATTTTAACTTCTTCGCATTTTAATATAATAAAAGCGATTAATCATTACCAAAGCGCCTGACAAATCAATCATAAGACAAGGGGTTAACAACGAAACAAGCCAACAATGGAGAAGCAGTTCACCTCCGTAAGCGTATCTCGCAAAAGAAGAGCACCGAGGAGAAAAAGCCTATTTATAAAGCATTAACGGAGAGTGAAGTTTAATCAGGCTCACGACGTTCCTCCCGGTACCTCTATTTATTGCTCCTTCGTTGATCAATACGTTAAATGTTGGGATACAAGCGGAGCCATCCATTTACGCGAGCGGGAATTTCGGGTCGAGTGTCGATAAAAGTACACTCTTCGAACGGTCGATGTTATTGACGGCACTCGAACGTCTCGCTACCGTCGTGAAACAGAGATACAACTTATACAGTTCGATCTACGGATTCTTATTTTAACGCTGAGTGATTAGGACAATTGGATACTTTGTTTTTATTGGTGTACTTCGCTGGGGAGAGCAAGGAAGGATTCTTCGTTAGGAAGCGTTCGTCAGGACTCGTCTGTAGACTACTTGTTGGTGTTCTAGATGATAATTGCTTTCAGGAAGACTTGTAATATGTTATTTTACAAAAGCTCTAGTTTGGAAAGAGAGATACAAAATTCTAAAATTTGATGAGTTCAATTTTCAAAAGTTTTGATGTTCTGCCTCTAAGTTTAAAAATTATGAGACATTAGTCTTACAGCATGTAAAGTTCGCAGTTTAAATAGTTAGACATTTTTAAGTTTTCAAATTTCAATGTTTTGAAATTCTTGAGTCCTAAATTCGGAAAGTTTTCAGATCCCAAAATCCCAGCATCACAAAATTCCAAAAATCTCAACATTCCAATATCTCAAAGTTCCAACATCCTAAAACTCCAAAGTGAGAAAATTCCAAAAATCTCAACATTCCCATATCTCAAAGTGCAACGTCCAAGAACCCCAAAGTCAGAAAACTCCAAAAATCCCAACATCCCCATATCTCAAAGTTCTTACATCCAAAAACCCCAAAGTCACAAAACTCCAAAAATCCTAATATCCCCATATCTCAAAGTCCCAAATTTCCAACACCCCAAAATTAAAAAATTCGAAAATCTTAATATCTCAAAATCCTAGATTCCTAAACTCTTAAAATCCCAAAAGTCCCAAAACCCCAAAATCTAAAAATTCCAAATCTGCCCACACAAGCTCCTAACTCATACACCAACAAAGCCTACTTACATATTTAATTAAAACATCCTTGCCATAAAACTAATATACACTCTCTAATAAAGACAATCCTAGAAGTTGCAGAAATAACCAAAATTTTCCGACTAAGTAACCGAATATATCTAATGCAGAAGATTGGGGTTTGACCCTCTGCACCAACTTTTATTTCGACCCCCTTCTATATGTATTATTAATATATACAATATTTAGTATGTATTCCGTTGAACAACCGGACGGGGACTTGCAGGAAAATTATTATTGTGGATAGCTACTGCGGGAAGTAATGTCACTATAAGAATTTAGTACAATGGGGGTCCATGATACGGATGTCAGGTTTTTACTATCCCGTGGTGACATATTCAGAAACTTTTGTGCCAAATTTACGATGCGGTCATTGCTGTACTTTTTTTTTAGGAGCGTTCTTATATTTTCTTCTATCTGACGTCACGAGGGGAACTCATTGTTTGATGCGTTGGAACTTTTATTGTAATTTGCTCTTTGTCAGGGCATAAAATTGTATTATGTATTCGTGTGTGATGTTTTGTTTTACTTTATGTACACATATGTTTCGTTTTAACATATGTCGATATGCTATGTTTGTGTTTGACTTTTACATTAAACTTGTATTTATATATAAATATACTATATTTACATTAAACTTGAATTTATATATCAATATACAATATTTAAATTTAACTTTGAAATTAGACTTGTATTAGTATGTACAATATATAGATTCAACTTTGAAATTAGACTTGTATTAGTATGTACAATATTTACATCTAACTTTGAAATTAACCTTGTATTAGTATGTACAGTATTTACATTTAACTTTGAAATTTGACTTGTTTTAGTATATACAATATTTACATTTAACTTTGAAATTAGACTTGTTTTAGTATATACAATATTTACATTTAACTTTGAAATTAGACTTGTTTTAGTATATACAATATTTACATTTAACTTTGAAATTAGACTTGTATTAGCATGTACAATATTAACATTTAATTTTGAAATTAGACTTGTATTAGTATGTACAATATTTTCATTCAACTTTAAAATTAAATCTAAATTTACACTTAATAATACTATTTCCTACATGTACATATTTTTTAATAAATAATGTTCTATGATGAGTGATAAGATATGCTATAATTTCAAATAAACAAATATTTTTATTCTGAGTTTTTATTATAGGAGCTTTTATGTCCTTATGTATAGTTTGCACATATTGTGTTATGTATAATATGTAGATAATATGTTTCTCAAACATACAATGTTTTAACATAATGTTAAAATTGTTAAAATTATATGTTAAATATTAACACACTTCATATTCTTGTAATCATACAAAGTACATCATACTTCTATATACTCACATAAGTTACATATCTAACCAGCACAAAATAAAAAATACCAACAAAAGTAAAAAACTATAATAGCCAGCAATTCACTGAACAAATCTAATAACCATAATTTTCTGTTTCAGGTACAATTGTCTACTCATTCCACTGTCACTTCTTCCTACTGGCTCGACGTAAGTTATATGTCAGAACGAGAATTATTAATCATATTTCACAATGGATAATAATAGATTTTAGAGAGCTGAAAAAGGTTAGGACGTATTGCATTAATCAAGCGTTAATTAAAACTCCAGTCTTTAGAGCAGGTTCTCTTATAATTAAATTGAAACTCTTTGTTCGAAACAGCAACAATATATGCCACTTCACACTTCGATAATTGGCAATCAGTATCACTGTTTATAGAATTTTTCATCGGTTAATTGGAATTCGTCATATCTGGTGGTCGATATCGAATATCTTTCTTTCTTTCGTTTTTAGGAAGTATTTTGGTTAGTTTTAGTGAGCTTTTGATGATTTAATTTAGGGAGATGTATATTGATAAATTATGGTAGCTCTGTGTGTGTTGGAACAAATTTGAAGATTTGGAAATTTACGAATTTTGAGGTTTGGAGATTTAAGGATTTAGGGATTTGGAGATTTAGAGATTTGAAGATTTGGGGATTTGGAAATTTGGGAATTCGGAGATTTGGGACTTTGGAGATTTAGGGATTTGGAAACTTGGGAATTTGGAGATTTGGGAATTTGGACATTTAGGGATTTGGAGATTTAGGGATTTGGAGATTTGGGAATTTGGAGAATTGAGAATTTAGAGATTTAGGAATTTGGCGATTTGGGAATTTAGAGATTTAGGAATTTGGCGATTTGGGAATTTAGAGATTTGGGAATTTGCAAATTTGTAAATTTGTAAATTTGTAGATTTGGAAATTTGGAGATTTGAAAATTTGAAAAATTGGAAATTTGAAAATATAAAAATTCGGAGATTTTCAGATTTGGAAATTTAGAAACTTGTGAATATAGTGACTCCATAATTCAAATACTCAAAAATTCAGAAAATTGCCAATTCACCTATTCAAAAACTTAAAAATTGAAAAATTGAAAGAAATCAAAATTAATAAATCTACCAATTAAAAAATTTGCAATTTAAAACCTTGCAAAGCAAACATCCCATTCAAAAGTATACCCAATAACATAATATCACATATAATATTAATAATACTGCATATAACATATAACGGACGATATCAAAGAGTAATTCAAGCACATACAATAATAATTCCATTATGTACTCCAATTCCATTTATGTCTTTGGTGCATATTTTCACATACATATCCCAGAAAGTTCCAAGCGTTATGTTCTCGTAAAATTCAGGCACCATATGCATTTAGCACATTATTATACACGATATACGTTGAATGCATGCAGAATTTTAGTCAGATTGGCGGACGTAACGTTGCATGTTTCTCTCGTATTCGAAATAGCTTTTGTCTAATTATAACGTTCTACGAGGTCGTAATTTATCCTGAATCACTACATAACGCATTAAATGAAAAACCAGCCTTTTTAGAACGAGACTTATGCAAACTTGCACGAACAAATTCTTGTGAAAATATTAGACGTCTTTTATTTTATAAAATATAACGATATGAACAATATTATTACTTTAACGTAACTAGTCTCTTATTTATCACCTTTATATTATTTTAAAACAAAGAGTTCTTATACTTTTATTTTTTAGAAATTTATTCTTGAAATATTTGGAGGACGTTTATTACTGAAGAATTGATTTACATGTTCTATGAATTATTCTTTTATTTTACGCTTTATTCTAGTTTTGTTCTACTTTTGCTATTTATTATAACTGTATCACGTACTCCATTTGTTATTATACAGTGATTTATATAGTGGAAGAGGCAATAAAACTTGCGAAGTGAATATTAACGCGCGGCCGCCATTTTGGAGAACGTATGACTCCCACAATGCAGTGCTTCAAATGTAAATAAATATGAAAGAATAGAAAATAATACAGTATTACCATAATAACACAAAACGTGAATTAAGATTTATAAATAATTTCAATTATTAAAATTATGAAAATTATTTTTAAAATGTTTAATGTGTAAAATTATTAAAATGACTAAATACGTATATTTTCATTGCAATACTAAACCAAACTACTTGTGTTATCATATAGAACAGCAATGTTCTGTAATATTATTATATTATATTCTACAACAATATGCAATATACAATATATAACATATAATATACAATATACAATATTCTACAGTATTCTCTGAATTTCTTTATACAAGAAGTTTTCAAAAATATCAGATCTCCAACTTACTTTAAAGATATTAAAGATGCATATCACTTTCTCCCCAATCTCGAAAATTGATCAAATTCAGATGTATGCAAATCGAGAGATTTAAACATTCATCAAATTTATTGCTGTATCCATTCTTTCAGCCACCCTTTGTATGAAATATTTTTCTAGCTTATCGTGAGTTATGTCGCGTGGATTCTATAAATTTCTTCAATCGTAAATTTCCTGAAACAAAACAAATCTCCTATTATTCTGTGCGACATGATTTGCAAAGCGCTATCATTTCAAATTTTCTGTTATCGCACTTGTATATTTAAGACGTTCATACATTTTTCCAATCGTAAAATATACATTTTTTGAGACGTTAATGTACATAAATATACATTTCTTCAGACATTATTTGACGTACATAAATATACACTTTTTTATGTTATTTAATATACGTACATATACATTTTTTTATTTTATTTCATATACATATTTTATGTTATTTGATAAAATAAATTCTCATCATTTTTGCGACAGGCATTTACAAATTTAAATACACATTTTCTTTATTTTAATTTTAATATTCATTGTACACATTAAAAATTCAGAAAAAATTTTGCACTATTTCTATATTTTTACTCGCAGAGACTTTGTAGAGAAAATCGAGGGATTTTTGTAAAAAAAATATCAAATTGTTAAAGTTACAATTTTAAACATCCTAGAATGCACACATATACATCGCGCGATTTAAAAATGCATAATAAATAAAAATCGAGGAATTCATGAATATATACCTAATTTATAGACATCGCAGTAGATACAAAATTTGATAGATTATCGTCTCGTTCACCGATTCCCTGGAAGAAGCATCGATTCAGAAAAAGTTCGCGTCAGAGCCGAGCGACTAATTAATTTTGTTACACGAAGGGCTCGCCCGGAAGCGATTCGAGTCGAAGCTGAATGCAACGTGCTTGCGATGCATTTATTTCTCGAGATTCAATTATCTGGGCGCGAGATTGTTGAACGGGGCAAATGCAACCCATCGGAACCCGTTCGAACAGCTGCATCGCGTCTGCTTTCGCGAATTAATTAGTTTCTTCGCGCGATTCTCGTGCAATCAACGTTCCACGCATTCTCATACATATCTGTCGTTTTTGTGAAATGAACACATCGGTCGACCAAAATATCGTTCGTGGCCAACAGAAATTCCTCTGTTGCTTTTCTCTGGGAATACTTGTTTTCTTTCGATGACGCGTTGATTCTTTGATGCACGACTGTGGAGAAACAGTTTGCATTCTGGAGCGAATGTTGAAATCGTGCGGTGTTTCGGTGCTGTTGAATGTTCAAAATTTTCGAATTTATTCGGATGTTGTTTTTAGCCATTTAGTTGAAAATAAGAAAATAAAATAGAAAATGTATAATTATATTGTTCAAATATATTTGAAAATGAAGTATGGTTATATTATTCAAATATAATTAAAAATTATTATATAACTGTACTATTTATTGATAATTAAAAATGTGTAATTATATTGTTCAAAAGTAATTAAAAATATTGTATAATTGTACAATTCATATGTAATTAAAAATGTATAATTACATTGTCCATATATGACTAAAAATGTCATATAACTACATTGTTCATATATAAATAAAAATTATGTATAACAATATTCCACAAAAATAATTAAAAACATTCTACAGTAATATTATTCACACACAATAAAAAATATCTATCTTTACAAAATAACTATATAATGACAAAATGAAGTTGTACACTATATCAGTTTTGAACACAGTGAATAGAGAGTTCAAGTTGAGAAATGGAGGTATTTAAAATAATTATAACTGTTTGAGATAAGGGTTAATTTATAGTTCATGCAGTATCAGGCGCTGCAGGTGCTAAAGTATGAACACATTTTCCTCTGAAACGAATAATTCATTATTTTTGTAATATTTCATTCCTTCCATTAGCGACCCTTTCAAGTAATCACCTCAGTTATCTATAATTTAATAAATCGATAGAAGCGCCCTATCAAAAATTTACTCGCTCTCAATGTTGCACTTTAGCGAACACAACTTTTTCAGAATGATAAAATATAGTAGTGATTTTGCATAAAAAATTCATTTATTTTGCGTTTAGAATAATTTATATGCAATTTACATGAATTTGTAAGTAGGTACTTATAATGTTACAAATTCTATATAAATTGTATTGTGATTATAAGTATAAAAAGATGAAATAAAAATAATAAAAAAATTTGTACAAATAGATTAATTCACATGTATACATAAAATGTATAATATTAATTAATATACTGTTAATATATATTGGTTGTACGTATATTATATTAGAATGTAAATTATTCACTTCATAAGTAAATTAATTTGTTACACTTATATGTATATATAGAAACCCTTTAATTTTTGTAGTTTCGATGTATATGATGCTATTAACCTAACCTCATAATTTATTTACTGATTGAACTGTCCACAAAAATTTTTGTTATAACATATGTATACACATACTCCCTTAATAAATTTGTATCAACACTGTAATCTCTAACAATAAGTAAACAACAAAATCAAATTAATATTCCTCAAAACACACGAACATCGAACCACAAAAATTTAAGGGTGAAAATTTTCAAAGTATTATCAAGTATTGTACTGAAAAATTCTATCAGCATCATTAGAACGATCAGTATTCGGAACACAGGCACATGAAAACGTGTAGCAGCATAAGATTCTAATCATCCATGAAAGAAATTCGAGGCAAAAGTTGCCGCAACCTTCGCGGTGTCAGTGCGGTCGCGCGCGTTTCCTTTCAAGAGGTCCATTATCACTGAAAGGACGACGTGTATTCACGCGAAAAGGGAGCGTGGCTCAAACGGGTTGCCACACAGATAGAGCTAAGTGCTCCCGAAAAAAACACGGCAGAAACAAAGCTGAAGCCTAAAAACCCAATACGCGAGTATCGCGAAACGAACGCGTGGCACAGAAGTGGGAGAGGGTGGTGGAAAATTCGCAGCACCCTATTTTTCGTCGTCAAGCCATTAAGGTAGATCCGTCTTTTAAATTTAAGAATAACATCTTTCGTATGGATTCTTTATAAATGTACGTATGACATTTTAACGTGTGGTCATTTTGTAACATAAATTTGCTTATTCACATTTGAAATTAGGTTAGGTGACATTTCGGGTAGGAGTAAATATGAAGTTTGTCAGATGAGCAGGTTCCTTTAAGCTTAGATTCTCGATGAGAATTGGGTCATAAACGTTCATCAAAAAATAAAAATACTTTTCAAACAAAGGGTGCCTTTTCGTTTTACTTTGAAACTTATCGACCCTCGTATACCTAAACTTGTAAAGAAACGTTCAAAATACTCGTAAAATAACTCGACATATTTCTGTCTCTCTCCAGCTTAACCCGAGACCATTTTCGTCCCGTTTTCTACTTAATCGATTTTCCTACAAGAAACACGTTCCTTTTCCACCTTGGCTTAAACTGGCTCTCAAGCACAGATTTATCCCAGAAACCGCTTAAAGACACTGTCCCACAAATTCGCTGAAGTAAACATAGTCCCAACAAAGCGATTTGTTTAAAAAACATAGTGAAAAACCTAACACGTTAGCGGCGCTAGGGTTAATACGTAAGCTAAACGAGTAAAAAGTATTTGAGTTCGCAGCGCGGCGAAGTCGATCCGCAGTGTGTAGAACGGCAGACCATGCTGATGACGAAGCAGAGCGAAGAGGGGGTGAGACCGGATGAAAAAAAGAGCGGGGTTGAAGGGGGTGGGTGTATATTTAGCCGTAAAGTTTGAGCAGAGAGGCAACCCTCGTGGTCGCGGACTCGTGGCCCTCTTCGTCGAATTTTCACCGGCGAATTTCCGCGCGGCGTTTTCCCCGGAAATTCGCCGTCATGCTCTTTTATTTTTTCCCTGCCCTTTCTTGCCTGTATTGCACCCTTTGTCCCTTACCCCTCGGTCCTCTGGCCGCCTCTTGCAGCCCCTTCCGCTCCGTTTTTATTTCCCCTCCGTGACGCGCGGCGTTAGGGGTGGTACGCTGGTAGGGGCGGTCTGAGTTCTATTTATAGAAAGCACGACCTATATATAGCCGTCGCGGGCTATGCATAGCCTCACCCCGGCCACCCCCGCCGACCACCGACCTCACTGCACCCGCGAACGTCAACGGGGGTGAGGGGCTGCGGCCGGTCGAGGTGTACGCGGTGCAGGTTCAATGAAACCAGGCCAGCATCCCCTCCACAACTCCATCCCTCTTACGTGAAAATACAGCACCCATTCAGCCGCTTTTAAGGTACGTTCACACACGACCCCGGGACGATGACGCACGGATGCTGCGGGGGTTGATACGGCGCCTTTCCACCACCGTCATTTCGAATCCCTGCTCTCGCGTTTTTCGATCCGCCCTCTTAACGACGGACACTAACCAATTGACGCGCGTCCATTTTTCATACTATTACTTCTCTCGTCGTAATGGACACTTGCAAAAATATTTGCGGGATGCGAGAATAATTGCCCGGTTTTTAATCGGGTGGGATATTTATTTTGAGTATTCGAGGTTTTGAGAGAAGTTTGTGGAGGAATTTTTGAAATGGCAACTTTGTTAATGGCGGTTCTAATCACGGGAGAGGCACATTGGGGGAATGTGAACTATTTTACACTTGGGAGTTCACTGTGTATGGAATTATACTGTTGGGAAATCATAAATTTATGAAGTTTGAAGCATTGTGCCTATAAATTTCAGAATACTGAAGTTTCCGGGGTCCAAATTTTCGAATTTCTGAATTTCCACGTTTCTAAGCTCGTATGCTTTCTACATTCTCCACATCCCTAGTTTACAACTTTCCTGATTCACTACATTATTTCACATTTCTCAAATTTTTCAACTTCATAATTTCCACATTTTCGAATTTTTCAATTCCCAAATTTTCAAGTCTTTAAATTTACAGTTTATTCATTTTTCAATTCCTATATAGAAGTTGAAATTTTTTGTTCCTAGGGCAAAAACAAAAATATTCGGAAATTCAGACACTTTTTCTCAGCGGCAATATATCAAGAGTGCACTATATAATACTGCTGACCATACCAATAATTTAAAAGTTTTTTTTGAAATTTATTCAACAGATGATATTTATTAATATTTATTACCCAATCTGATAAAATAAATAAAATTATTATAATTATAATTTTAAGAGGAAACATGTGTCTATAAGTTTGTTTACAATTCTAATATTTATTACGTCACACATAAATTTTCTCGAATCCAAATTAAAATAAAAAAGAAAAAATGTTTTACGGATAGTATTGTAAATTAATATTTGTTCAGTGGGAGATTAGCGGCTTCGGTCTCAAATTTATGGCACATGTCGGAATGAGACGAGGCTTTACAAATATTCATGCGAATATTAAACAGAATTATGGTCGTCGATCACGTTTCCAAACTGTACGTCATGATGAATTGTGTAATTCTCTGGTTACACTGGTTCGTTGCTTGATTTATACCGGTGCAATTATTAAACAGAAAATTGTGTTTTACTAACACTGAATCGTATCTCTTATCATTACTTAATAAGTTTCTCCGATCTTAATTTAAAAAAAGAAATTTAACTGTTGAAAACATAAGAAGTATCTTTGCAAGAAAAATTACTGTAGTCTATTATGAAAACAATTAAACATGATAATATTATTTTATACATTTTCTGTTTTCTTGCAAACTTAAGGATTTAATAGTAGATACAGAAATTAAATTTCTTAACAACTTTTAAAATCATAATGAAAGAGTATGGAAACATTTTTAATAAGTTTTTGAAGCTTGTACTCTCAAGTATGGTTTGAAGAATATCTCTGAAAGGATGTATGACAAAATATTGCTTTTTGAGTTCAAATTATTACAATTACAAAATGTTTGCATTTTACAAATTTTTAGAAATACATCTACTATCTTTCTGACTAAAACAACACAAGATAGACAAGGACCATATCAATACCATCACCATATCAATTTTCTGCTAGAGGTGCCAAAAATCAGATCTGAGTTTGTCATCAGTCTTCACCTTCAAGTACACTTCTTACACCACAACAGTAAATATTAAATGTGGATTCCATCATATTTTTCCTAAAAACGTCAGACATGTTGAGTGTCTCTCACATTCTCCCTAGGCAAAGATTTACCAAGTATACTTGCCAAGTAGATTTGCTAAGTATCATCGTCAGTCACATTTTTCGTACAATCCAATTAACTTTCAGCTGTTCAATATTCATTCCTAAGAAAATCAATCTCATAGAGGTTAAAACACACGTCTCCATAGATGAAGTTCAAAGACGTTGAGCGATGTTGTTAAAACGATCGAGAAAGTTTAATATCCAAGAGGTTCCACTGATCAAGCAGAGTCAATGAGCCAGAGAAGTGCAAGACATAAATTTAACAGTCCGTTTCGCGCGAGCGGCACCGGTGCCTTAACTTTCGCGTTTAATACACGATTTATCGAGATATCGCCCAGGGAGATGAATCTCCATTAACTTCATAAACTTTGCACGTGTACTGTGCATACACCTATGTTTATGCATTAGTTAAACACACGAGGTTTTATCGAGTAGGTGTGGACATTTTGTATCAAGCAACACCGCCATTTTTCTTTGGTTCGCGCTCGAAGCTTGACGGTAAAAATGATGAAATATTATTACATATTTCAAATGTTACACATCTGTTTCTCTTAAAATTGATTGTTTTCTATGATGATCTAAATTTTCTGTGTAGGTAGAGGTTAATAATGAAGTATGTAGACATTTGGGCAACAGTTGTATCAACACAAGTGTGGAAGAATTCATTTTTATTGAAGTATCATTGATTCAGAGTAACTTTTATTCTAAATAATTTTTCTTTTAATTTTTTGTAATAATAAAAGTTTAGTAATAGTTAATAATTTTTTTAAATAATCACTGACCAAAATTGCTAGTACAATTAAATTATCTTATAATAGCAAATAATTTTGCAAACAATTTTCAAATGAAAATTTCGAACAGAACAAAATTATTTAAAAAAAATGAATAATTTTTATAGTAATGACTCTCAAATAAATTTTCATTCCAATACAAACTTCCCCCTCCGACTAAAAATTGCAAATAACCCCCAAATAAAAATTGCAAATAAAACAAACTAATCCCAGAAAAACTTTTCACAGAAAAACTTGTCACAGAAAATAATTTTCAACTAACAAATCGCGAGTAAAAGAAAGTTATTAGAGAATGCGAAAAAAGTTATTAAATAAGGTGTTATAATAAGGTGCTATACCGTTGATCGAAAGTGTACATAATCTATAAAATCGAGGCTCATCGTTCATATTGTATCGCGTGGATATAACAACCTGTTCGATCAAATACGTTGCACTTTTCATCGAGCACGCCTCGTCTTCGAAACACAGAGGAAAGCATCTTTTAAAAAACCATCAAGTGCATGTTTGCACCGATCAATCACTTCTCGTTGTTCGAGCATCGACCAAAAAACATCTTACCCGTATCGACTATGCAACAAGTACGTTGATTATACTACCAGATTGTGTAAGTGATTCATAGCGAACAGAGGAGTGCTGTTGAACTTCAATTACGAAACAGACTTGCTTTCGTAGCAATCAATTTGCGGATAAAAATGGAACAGGAGGACGCGATCGTCGCGATGCGGGATATTACGAGGAATGTGCGTTGTAATTGTTGACTTAAGGGGTTTGGAGATTTTGGGATTCGGTTATTTAGAGAATTTTGGGGATTTTAGGGGTTTTGGGAATTATGGGAATTTTAGAAGTTTTAGGAATTTTAAGAATTGTAGGAATTTTAGGAATTGTAGACATTTTAGGAATTTTAGGAATTTTGAGAATTTTAAGAATTGTAGGAATTTCAGGAATTTTAGGAATTTCAGAAATTTTAAGAATTTTAGGAACTTTAGGAACTTTAGGAATTTTAGGAATTTTAGGAATATTGGGAATTTTGCAATTGGAAGACATAGAAAGTGAGACAATTCTGAATTAGTATATTTAGAAATTGGGCCATTTGAGAACTGCGGCATTTGAGATTTTGGGAAAGTAGAAAATTGAGGAATTTGAAATCTGGGAAATTTAGAAACAGTGAAATTTGAAAATTGGGACATTTAGAATTCGGGGAAATTTGGGAGTTGGAAAATTTGGGAATTGGGGAAATTGGAAATTGGGAATTGAGGAAATTGAGAATTGGGGAAATTGGGAATTGGGGAAATTGGAAATTAGGGAAATTGGAAATTGGGGAAATTGGGAATTGGCGAAATTGGGAATTGGGGAAATTGGGAATTAGGGAAATTGCGAATTGGGGAAATTGGGAATTCGGAAAACTTGGAATTGAAAAAGTTGGGAATTCAGAAAATTAGAAATTGGTAAAATTAGAAATGGGGAAAATTGGAAATTGAGAAAATTGGAAATTGGTAAAATTGAAAATTGAGAAAATTTTTCTATACAAAAATTCCCAAATTCCCAAATTTACAAATTAGAGTCTCAAAATCAGAAATAGTAAAATATCCTTCAAATATCTTAAAACAAACATAAAATCTGAGAAATCAATATCTGAAATGTATAATAGAATGCTATATACATTTCACCTAACCAACATCGATTCAGTATGACGTTGATAGTTACGTTTTAATTTAGAAGGAATTGACGTCAATCAATTATATAATGGTCTATAGGAATTTACAGAACCCTTCTCGGTTTCTGAAAATGAACTTATTGTGTACAGTCACGTGGAGCTTCAATTGCGCACTGACGAATCGAATACAAAGGGTAGTTTCATCTTATTGTCCAAAAAGACAGTCCATTCGAACGAAATAATGCCAGATGTAGTTTACATTGTAGACGAGAGATGTCGTTTTACACTGTAAACAATAGCTATTTTCTCTCCATTGATTTTGATCGAATTGTTTTCTGAATTGGTTTAGTTAGTTCGTTACTAACAATTTTAACTGGTTAACAAGTTTTTTATACAATTTATTTTTATATAAATTTGCAAGTTTGTGATTTTTTGTGTAAATTAATATTTTGTTTTTTTATGTTTTGTTATGTTGTAGTTTATACATTTTCAAATTTTGTAGTTATTTAATTTTTAGATTGTTGGATCTCTGGATTTTCAGATTTTCGGATTTTTAGATTTCTGAATTTGTAGATTTTTAAATTTTTAAATTTCTGAATTTGTAGGTTTTTAGATTTTTAAATTTCTGGATTTCCAGATTTTTAGATTTTTAAATTTGTAGATTTTTAGATTTTTGGATTTTTAAATTTCTGGATTGTTAGATTTCTGGATTTGTGGACTTCTGGATTTGTAGATTTCTGGATTTATTAATTTGCAATATTTAATTTATTAATATTTGCAAATTTGTAAATACCATACTTCCACATTTCTACATTTACAAATTTACAAGTCTAATCTGTCAAACATAACCTAAACCAACTATAACAAGATCCAACCTAACCTAATATTTCATAACCTATACATCATATCAGTTTATACTGTTACTACATATATGAATCAGAGTTTATGACAGAAATATGTTACAAAGACTTTAAAAATCAGTATCTCTCTAATACTTGAAGCAATCATATTTAGCCTCCCAGCACCAAAGTCACCCACCTACGTCTAAATTTCCCCAGATGGAAATCTATCAAAATTTAAGTACCTTTAGTTTTAAATATACAATGGCCTAAATTGAAATATTCCTAAATTGTAATAAACTTCTAGATCTCAAGATGTAAATGTCCCTAGATTTCAATACAGGTGCATCTAGATATTCTTGGATCCAACTGGACCTACGTCTAAATATCCCTAGTCCTAAATTTAACTACGTCTAAATGTCCCTAGATTCTATTACGTCCACATTTAAATATAACCAGATTCCCATATACCTACAGTTAGATATCCCTAGATGTAATGATATCGAAACGCAAATACTCATAGGTGTAAATATCCTTTGGAACCAACCTGAAATATCCCTAGATTCAGTATTCTGAGATCCAAATGTCCCTAGCTACAATACATAGATATCCAAATACTTGAAGCAATCATATTTAGCGCCCCAGCATCATAGTCATCCAGTGATTCACATTCTCGTTCTCCATAGGCACGAGTAGGAACACATGAGCGATTTCATGACTCCGTACAGGACACAGTCGCCCATGTATTAATTATCTACTAATTATGCGCGTGCAGCAACGCGTGATCCTGATTAACCACATCACGTAGACTTAGGGTAGAACGGGATTGGGAAATGCTTCCAAAAGTGATTAGGGCTCGCGCGGTTGAGCTGCGGTTAGCTATATCGGTAATCTAATACGGAACAATCTGAGACTAATTCAATTTATATCGACAAACTCGCCGAACGTGAGATAAGGCTTATCGGAAACCGGATGACGCTTTATTACGTTTATCTGCATTCCTCTTTCGACCTGCCGCCGGCTACCAGAATATCCTATATATAGCCAAATATGGGCTCCATGGACGAGAACCATCGAGAATGTACACACACCTGATTCATCGATGAAAATTCAATCCGCTACTGGAAAAAGATGTTTCAATTTCGACAAATTGAAAGATACCTCCTCTATAAACCATTCGACGTTTCTCTAAAGGTTATTGCATTTTTTTTATTTTTGCGGCTATTTTTGATGTAGAATCGACCTTTGGTTTTGGAGGTATTTTTTTAATTAATTGGAATTTTGGAGGGCTGTTTTTAATGTATTTTAACTTGGTTTATGAAATTTGGAATTTAAAAATGAAATTCAACAGTCCAATTTAAAAACGAAATTCAGAAGTCCAATTTAAGAATTTCATAATTCGTAAGTTCACCCAAAATGTTTAAAATTTGATAATTTAGTAATGTAACCTAGAAAAATATGAATTTCATGGTGCATATATACAAGCATCCCACATTTTTAATTTCAAAGTATGTCAACCTTCACATTAAAAAATTCTAATATCTACAATTTAAAAACTTAATAATTTGATAATATAAAAAAGTAGTTTAGAAGTAAAAAATGTTTAAAATTATAAAATTTGAAGATTCGGTAAACTAACCTAGAAAAATATGAATTCCAAGTGCATATATGCAAACATCTCAAATTTTTAATTTCAAACCATGTCAACCTCCACTTTAAAAAATTCTATTATTAAAAATTGATGAACTTGATAATTTAATAACAAAAAAAAGTGAGTATAGAAGTCAAAAATGTCTAAAAATTAAAAACTTGATAATTCAGTAACCTAACCTAAAAAAATACAATCTTAAAATAAGTCACCCTCTAAATTTCAAAATCCTAGTATCTAAAACTGAAGAACTTAACAATTAAATAATATAAAAAAATAATATAGAAGCGAAAAATCTGCAAAAATAAAAAAATTGATAATTCAGTAACTTAACCTAAAAAAATACAATCTCAAAATAAGTCACCCTCTAAATTTCAAAATCCTAATATCTAAAACTGAAGAACTTAACAATTAAATAATATAAAAAAATAATATAGAAGCGAAAAATCTGCAAAAATAAAAAATTTGATAATTCAGTAACCTAACCTAAAAAAATACAGTCTCAAAATAAATCACTCTCAGAATTTCAAAATCCTAATATCTAAAACTGAAGAACTTAACAACAAAATAATATAAAAAATTACAAGTGAACTAAAAAATCAAAAACTGTCAAAATATGCAAATCCAGCAGAAATGCTTTAGAAATTGCCGAAACCCCGACACCGATGAAATCGTCCGACAACGAAATTAAAATTTATGTGGAAGACGAATGGTAGGCGATAAATCGTGTTGGTATAACAGCAAGTTCACCGCACGGAGATTCATGGTGCGTCAACAATCGTGCAGATCCAATTCGTGAAACACAACCAATCGGGTCTATGACGGATCGAATCACCTTTTACACGCTCCAATCAGAAAGAGGACAGTGGAAGAGAAATCGTGGGCGAACGTTTGACGGAAGAGGGATGCGAATGGTCGACAATGTTATCTCTGGTAATTAAACGGTCTCGAGGCTATCTATCGATCCTAGCTCGGCGAATTAACTCGACGCGTATGTCGCGTGTTAACGTAACTCGTATGCACACGTATATGCATATCTTTTTTCACCCCGGTGTATCACCTGAATGCACGTCGTCGCCTTCGTTAACGAAATTTCCCTAACGAACAGTTTGCGACCTAATCTCGTTTAAAAATGTCCTACTGATGCGCAGGTCAGCTGCGTATGATCCGATTTATGGTTCTAACGTTCTGAAAAGTTCATCGAGCATTCTTTGCAATTGTAGGGATTTTCGGAATTTGGGGAATTTTGGAAATTGTAGGAATTATGGGAATGTGGAGAATTTTGGGAATTTTGGGATTTGGGGAATTTTTGAAATTATTGGAATTTCTGAACTTTTTGGAATTTTGGAAAGTTTGGGAATATTAGAAATTTTGGGACTTTTAGGAATTTTAAAGAATCTCGAAATTTTCAGTTTTTGGGAGGGTAGAAATTTGGGGGATTTGTGAACAGGGATATTTAGAAACAGTGAAATTTGAAAATTGGGACATTTGGATTTGGCAAAATTCAAATTTGGGAAATTTGGGAATTGGGATATTTAGGATTTGGCAAAATTCAAGTTTGGGAAATTTGGGAATTGGGATATTGGGAGCTGAAAAATTTAAAAAATAGGAAATTTGGGAATTGGAAAATGTTGGAATTGGAAAATTTGGGAATTGAGATATTTAGGAACTGGGGAGATTGGAATTTGGGAAAATTGAAATTAGGGAAGTTGGGAATTTGGGAAAATTGGAATTAGGGAAGTTGGGAATTGGGAAAATTAGGAATTAGGAAAATTGGGAATTGGGGAAATTGGGAATTGGGAAAAATTGAGAATTGGGAAAATTGGGATTTGGAGAAATTGGGAATTGGGGAATGTAGGAATTGGAACAATTGGGAATTTAGAAAATTGGAAATTTGAAAAATTGGAAATAGGGAAAATTGGAATTGAGGAAAATTGGAAATTGGGAAAACTGGAAATTGGAGAAATGGGAAAAGTTGGAAAAATTGGGAAAATTGGAAAGATTGGAAAAATTGGAAAGTTTGGAAAAATGGGAAAAATTGGAAAAATTGGAAAAGTTGGATTGGTTCAGCGGATTGTATTGCAAACAATTTTTTCAACAATTTATCCATGGAAAATCGTGATATCTTCACGTCGCCATTTTCCCTAGAAATCCCATAATATTCCATCGAATTTTCCTACAAGATATCTCTGAATAAAGTGTTAAATTCTCAACCCTTAGTGCCATTAGCAAAAATCTGAATTATGATATGAATGCATAGTATTTTATCGAGGAATTTAACAAAGGAAGCTAACGTGTTTTGGAACAATTGATCGCGCTGAAATATCGAGTCCTCGAAACGAATCGTTCGGAATATTCAGTGTAAAATGAAAGTTGAACGTTCGCGAGACAACAGATGCGGTTGACATTAATTATTTCGCCGTTCCGTTTGCTTCTAATTAAAGAACAGCGGCCCGGTATAAGCGTGATTTTAAATTGCGAGACCGCGACGCGAAACCTCATTATGATTTTTGCAAGCGACGAAAACGTGCAAATATTCCTTCTCCGCTAATAATTCATCGTGCTAATAATCATGCGTACCCAGAAGCTTCAGTTCGTGCGGGCATGATAATTAAAATCGATTTATTGTTTGAACGCCGGCTAATTAACTGTCGGCCGGTGATCGACTGTTTACTTTTCCACCGTTAAAATATACTGTGGCGAGCGGAAACTTGAATTATTAAACAGGAACAAAAGGGGATGAAGAAAGGTATTTGTTTTTAATTCTTGTTTTGCGACCAAGTATTTCTTTATCGCTGAAGTACTGAAGGGAAACTCTGACAATTTACGAACAAACAAAAATCGACGAGTTGACAACTGTTTACTTGCTACTGTTTCCAGCATTCGTATGCAACTTATGTTGCTACGAACAGGACAGTGGAAGCACTTTTTGAAATCGGCAATATAACGAGAGGGAAAGAAAATTATGCAATTATGCAACTAGCGATATAAGCGTAATGGCAAGAACTAGAAACTCAATATTTTTTAATGAAAATATCACTAGAAGCTAACATACGTTGATTTGAATCTCCCTAGATTGCAATATACGTAGATGTAAAAATCTCTAGATTTTAATATCGCCGTATGCAAATATCTTTTGGTTCTATCATTAGATTCAGATGTTTACATCTTAGAATCTCTGGATTCAAGAACATCTATATCAAAATATCCCTAGATTCAAATTAACATGTGTTTAAATATCTCTAGATTTAGCTACATCTACGTCTAAATTTCCGTAAATGGAAATCTGTCAAAATTTAAGTACCTTTAGTTTTAAACATACAATGGCCCAAATTGAAATATTCCTAGATTGTAATGAACTTCTAGATCTCAAGATGTAAATGTCCCTAGATTTCAATACAGGTGCATCTAGATATTCTTGGATCCAACTGAATCTACGTCTAAATATCCCCAGTCCTAAATTTAACTACGTCTAAATGTCCCTAGATTCTATTACGTCCACATTTAAATATCCCCAGATTCCCATATACCTACAGTTAAACATCCCTAAATGGAATGACATCGAAATGCAAATACTCATAGGTGTAAATATCCTTTGGAACCAACCTGAAATATCCCTAGGTTCAGTATTCTGAGATCCAAATGTCCCTAGCTACAAATACATAGATATCCAAATATTTCAAGTTTGTAATAACTCGAGATTGAAATATCCCTAGAGTGAAATGTATCCAACATAAATTATCCCTAAATTCGAATATCTAGAACACAAATTATTCCCAGATTTAAATATATCGAACAAAAATTATCTTTAGACTTGAATACCTCGAACAGAAATTGTCTTCACAATCAAATATCCCTAAATATCCTAAATATTCATAGATGTCTAAATATCTCTAGACCTAAATATCCCTAAATATGAATATTAGCTAATTGCAACCGAAAATATGTACCTTTCGACCAATGAAATTTAACCAGTATCATGAGCTGAATTATGTAAGAGGGCTCAAGCATGTCCTCAAAATCGACGTGCAACATTCAGCGAGCAAGATTAATATTAATTGCCTTAACGCTGAATAACAGCTAATTAGAGGACGTGTTAACGTGACAAATGACAGCAACATGATTTATCATCAACAGGATAATATTGCGTTGAGAATGTTGCGGGAACGTCACGCGTGAATAGTGGCGAAGTTTTATACGATTTTTAAATTCGATTCGATGCGAAAAGTGAACAAATACGGCACCAACAAACAGCAGCGCGTTTTAATCACACGACGCGAAAGAGGAGAATACAATTGAATAAATTTGAATTTTTTGTGGGGAATTCGATCGCACGGTTTCGTTTACGTTTATATGCGAAACAAAACAAATAGGCTGGCCACAATTTAACTACCTCCAGCAAACTTGTTACAAAAAGTGTTCGACAAATTTCCTGCTAACGCGTTATTGTCGCTTCTGTCGATCGATTTTTAATTGCGACTCGTGGTGATTGAAATTTCAAGTTTCGTTCGAACTTGCGAATTTATTGGCTTGACAAATTTGGAGAAATTGGTGAATTGGAAAAGTTGGAATTTGTTAGAGAAATTTAATGAGGGTACGATTAACTGTACCCTCTCTTTAATTCTAAATTAGCAGTAGTTATAAAAATAAATTGTGTAACCTTAACGATAATTAAAAAGCTGTCCAGTCTGTGCTCAGACTGAAAGCAAGGTTGCAGAGTATACATATGTCGGTCGATTTACCATGGTCGCATCGAACCCGCTCTTTTAACGGAGTCGTTTTGCAAGCACGGCCCCGTGGGAGGCACGATATCGCAGAAAAAGTGGCTCGAATGTGGAGCATCGTTACACGGATGGACTGATGCTCGCTCGTGGAAACTCTTTCATGGTTCAAGCGCGTATTCGTTGTTTTCCAACAGAATCCTCCGCACACGGTTGCTCCGTACAAGCGTAACACGAGCCACGAGTACGCTCGTTAATTGCTTGAAACTGCGCCGAGCCGGTCTCTTCGGCTCGCGTGCTCATTAAACGAGCCGACGACCCTAAGCGAGCGTAAAGACCGTCGACGACCAACTATCGAACACCTACGAATCATTCGAAATCGGTTGGGTTACGCTCGATTCACCATTATCGACACGTTTGTCTTTCCACTGAAAATTACATGTGTTGGACATGTGTTGGATCTAATTCACATGGTCGCTGTGAGCCTCACAGTATAGGTGCCTCACAGGAACTCGAATGTGTATTAAAAAGAATACGTACTAGACGTTTATAATCTATTAAAACAATATGTTATTTGAAAACAGTATACCACCCCTACAGAACACAGCAATCATTATTGGAATCGAGCAACGAATTGTAAACTTATAGCGTTTAATGCGACAGAACCTTTCGTCACCGTGTCACAAAATCACGGGCAAGCGCAACAAATTGCTCGCGTTGAATATTGTGAGGATATTATCAAAACAGCCAGACGAAACTGTACATTCCTGGAATCAATTGTAACTAGTGATGAGACTTGGTGCTTCAAGTATGAACCTCAAACAAAGCGCCAAAGTGCTACGTGGAAATCTCCAGGCTCTCCAAAATCAAAAAATTGCGATTCCAGAAGTCCCGAGAGAAGACAATGTTAATTTGCTTTTACGATTCTAAAGGAATTATACTTTGGGAATTCGTTCCACAGGGACAAAATGTTAATGGCAAATATTATCTGGGTGTTATGGAACATTTGTGGAAGAGGATCGTTCGTGTGTGGCTCGAATATCGAGCGCCGGGAAGTTGGTTTCTGTTGCACGATAACGCACCATGTAAACTGTCGCTGTTCGTGAATTTTTGGCGAAAAAACAAGTCTGTTCCAACATCCTCCAAAGCCTGATTTATCTCCATGTAACCACTTCCTTTTTCCAAAACTGAAATTAGATATAAAAAGAACTATGACACTGTTACACAAGTCCAAGCAGCTATGACAAGGGTGTTCGAAGCGATTCCGCAAAACGACATAAAAAAATTTATGTTAACGTTGTATGAGCGTGTCCAGCATTATATTGATGTGGAAGGGATGTATTTTAACTAAAATAAATTAACATTAGCAAAATAACTAATTCTTCTCTTTTTTAAAAAGATCTGTAACTCCTTGAAGTAACACAAATTATAAAATATCAAAACCCTATGAATTCAAAAATTTAGAAACGTGTAATACAAAATTTAAAGAATCTCCAAAAAATCCTTTTTCCGCAAAATTTAACTAAACACATGTTATACAACGCTCGTAAATGCAGTACCCGTAAACACAGAACCCAAATCAAGTGTTGCATGCACTCAGAGTAGACAAAGGTACCGTCACTATCAACCGCAGAGCAAATGCAATAAGAATGAGATAGAAACGATTTAAATACTGTAACAGCGTGAACTATCCACAGTAATCGAGAATTTCCTTGCAGGTTAGGAACGAAATGGCACTGTGTCGAAAGAGAGGGGTGTTAGGGGGATTTTGTACAGCCGCTTTGGGTAACGTTGTGTGCTTCAGGCATGGTGGTCGTGTGCCGCAATGCGGCTGTGTTATCACACCATCGAGCTCGATGTTCCACGTGCCTCTTCGTTTTTTTTTTAATCCGTGATCTCGTTTCGAGATAATTGAACTAAAGGAACGCTGTTTTCGTTTGGTATTGTTGGTACGAATCCTATACTGGAATCCAGAGTTGGGAAGAATGGAAGTTTAAAGACACTATTGCTGGTTATTACTTCTGGTCATTTTGTAGAGTACATTTTTAACGCTTGGTGGTTGATGCGTTGATTTGTGAAAATTGGGGATGGATATGTAATTAAATTTTTGTACGAATTGTTTGTGAGTGAGAGGAGAGACTTAACCTAACTTTTTCAGATGTCAGAATTTTAGAAATGTAGACATTTAAAAATTTAGAAATATAGAAATCTAAAAAACTACAAATCTACAAATCGAAAAAATACAAATTTAAAAAATCTAAAATTCTAAACTTTACACATCTGCAAGTATAAAAACCTAAAAATTCTAAAAATTTAAAAAATCTAAAAGATCTGAAAAATCTAAAATTCTAAAAATTCTAAAAAATCTACAAGCTCTACAAGATCTAAAAAATCTACAAGCTCTACAAGATCTAAAAAATCTAAAAAAACTAAAAAATCTAAAAAATCTAAAAAATCTAAAAAATCTAAAAAATCTAAAAAATCTAAAAAATCTAAAAAATCTAATAAATTTAATAAATCTGGTAAATCCAAAAAATCAGAAATTCTAACAAAATCTAAAAAGTCTAAAAATTAAAAAAATCTACAACTCCAGAAAACTGTGAATTAAATTTTACAACTTGAAGCCTAATCTAAAAATATAAATAGAGAATACCTAACAGTATTTAAACGCTAGATGTTATTAATGGCGAACAATTAATTTTTTAATCCGCCGTAAATTAATTTGAGTCGTCTTAAGATGTAGTATCGCAGTAACGGCGAAGAAACGCGGAATCATTAAAACTTTAAAACGAAATAGAAACTTGTTTGTAACCACTTCATCTATCTTCTCTTGAAGGCGTAAAATCAAGATACAACTTCGTGAAATAAATTGGAGAACCATGCAACAATTTATTTCAATATCGTAAAAATCATTTTCCACTCGAAACTATTACTAAATGAAAAATTAAAATCCGGAAATGAAATTATTGGATTCCCTGAAACTACCGAGGTATCTATTTATAAAAATTGAGATTAAACCGTATACAGTTCTGAAAGTGGAGCCGGTTACTTCGTGAATTAAGTTTTGAATCAATTTTTCACGCCGGAATCTGGAGCTTCGCTTGCACCTCAAAAAAGCCGCATCGCAGCGAAATCATGGAAGATTGAGTTTGACGCGAAACGAATATCCGCAAATAAATTAATCACTGCTTGAAGATTTAATCATGAATGTCTGATGCGACGTTGCTCTAATAATTAATGAATACTGGACGAGAAATAAATGGAATCTTCATAATTGAGCGCAACAACGTTAAAGTCCTCTGATCGCGGTGTTTAATTTTCCTACACAACGATTCTAATAATCGAAAATGGAATTTCTTGGGTTCGATCGAGATTGATTAAAACAATAATGATCGCGGCGTGAAATTTGATGGGATTTTGCGTCTAACGCGCGTTTAAATGAATTTGTCACGATCTACGAGGGAACTGTTCATTTTGCGATATTATCATTCATAAGTGCCGCTTTTATTCGGGCTCGAAGCACTATCGATAACGGGTTAGCTCGCGTGAACGATCTGATAAACCAAGCAAACCAACGGCAATTTTTCACAGATAGCTGTTGGCTAACAAAAAGTGTGTTGAACAAGTTAAGCTTTCGTTTGAATACCTAAACACACTTTACTTTGATTGAATTCCGTTTATCTACCGGACTCCGGCTTCTGTTTAATTTAGACAGAGATAATTCCCAAATAAAATTATTGCTGTGTGAGGGGACATTTTGTGGATTTGGTAATTTGGAAATATGGAATCGGGGGGCTTTGGAAGTTGTCAGGTTGGAATTTAGGAGATTTGGTAATTTGGGAATTTTTAATCTAGGGAATTTGGAAATTGTAAGATTAGAATCTAGGGGACTTGGTAATTTGGAAATTTGGAATCTAGGGTATTTGGAAACTGTAAGATTAGAATCCAGGGGATTTGGAAATTGTGAGGTTGGGATCTAGGGGATTTGGAAATTGTGAGGTTGGAATCTAGGGGATATGGTAATTTGGGAATTTTGAATATAGGGGATTTGGTAACTTGGAAATTTTGAATTTAGGGAATTTGGGAATTTGGAAATTTAGAGTGTAGGGAGTTTGGGAATTTGGAACTTTGGAATCTGGAGAATTTCATAATTTGGAAATTCAGAATCTAGGGAATTTGAGAATTTGGAACTTTGGAAATCTGGGGAATTTCATAATTTGGAAATTTGGAATCTAGGGTATTTGGAAACTGTAAGATTAGAATCTAGGGGATTTGGAAATTGTGAGGTTGGGATCTAGGGGATTTGGAAATTGTGAGGTTGGAATCTAGGGGATTTGGTAATTTGGGAATTTTGAATCTACGGGATTTGGTAATTTGGAAATTTTGAATCTAGGGAATTTGGAAATTTAGAGTGTAGGAAGTTTGGGAATTTAGAACTCTGGAATCTGGGGAATTTCATAATTTGGAAATTCAGAATCTAGGGAATTTGAGAATTTGGAACTTTGGAAATATGGGGAATTTCATAATTTGGAAATTTAGAATCTAGGGGATTTGGAAATTTGGAATCTAGGGGATTTGGTAATTAGGTAATTTGGAAATTTTGATTCTGGGGAATTTGGTAATTTGGAAATTTGTAATCTAGGGGATTTTGTGATTTGGAAATTTGTAATCTAGGGGATTTTGTGATTTGGAAATTTGTAATTTAGGGGATTTTGTGATTTGAAAATTTGTAATCTAGGGATATGGTAATTTAACCATTTGAAATCTAAGGAATTTGGTAATTTCGAAATTCAGAATCTTGGAGATTTGGAAATTTGCGAATTTAGAATTTAGGGGATTTGGAAAGTTAGAATTTAGGGGATTTGGTTATTAGGTAATTTGGAAATTTTGATTCTTTGAAATTTGGTAATTTGGAAATTTAAAATCTGGGGAATTTGGTCATTTACCCAGTCAAAACTTACGTAATGTAAAAATTAAACGATTTACAAGAAAATGTCATTTTCAGTGACACATCATAAGAGAAAATAACTCCGCATCGTATTAAATGACTACACAAGGTGTAGAGCGACTTGACGTCGAGTATCCAGGAAAGAGCACATGGTATAATTCATTTTCGCGATTTAATTTCCTGAATATTGCCATCTCGCAGGCGATCCCGCCTGTTCCCACCGCGCAAAAGAGAATACCGGCGATACAAACGAAATGAAGAGCAGAAAACACTCGGTGCGCTCGAGGCATCGTAAATTCGGCCCTTGTGACGATAAAATTTTATTTCTGTTTGCATTGTCGCGATTTTTCTCCACGTTTCTGTTGTCGCGATATTCCCGGCACGGTTCTGTCGGCCATGCAAGATTTTCAACTATCGTATTGTTGTTCAATTCGTTAAACCGTTTGCCAGTCGCCAATTATAACGAGCACGCGGCAAATTCGATTGTCGAAGCTGGCGAGAGTCGCGACGCGATGGTTTTTTAAACGCGGAAATATTTCGTTGCATTCGTTGGAATCTCGTTCAATTTTCCGGCGATAGTGCGAGCCGTTCAGATCGGTATCGTGCATCTGTTTCGATCGGTTCACTCTGTTTGATAATTTTATCTGTCTACAATGTAGCTGTTACGTCGGGACTGATGTACCGTCCACCGGTCACGATAAGCACTGCTATTTATCGAAATTTTTCGACCACGTGAAGCTTCGTTGAGTGAATGAATAATCGGAATAAAATGCAATTGGCTGAGAATTTATTCGAATGAATTATCATTTAATGTTTAACTTCGGATGAGGAATTTTTATCGATAATTTGGTTAATTGGGCAATATGAAAATTTAGGAAGTGAAACATTTGGCGAATTTGAGATTTAGATATGTAGGAATTCATCAATTCATCAATGCATCAATTCATCAATTCATCAATTTATTATTTTATCAAATCATCAATTCATCAATTCATTATTTTATCAATCTGTTAAACTATCAAATTATCAGTCTATCAATCTATCAATCAATCTGTCAATCTACTAATCCATGAATCTAACAGTCTCTCAAATGACTAATCTGTTAATCAGTCAGTTTATTAATCTGTCAATGTGTCCATGTATCAACCTATAAATCTACTGACCTATAACTCTGCAAATCTGCATATCCTCAAATCTACAAACATATAACTCCTCGAGTATACAAATCTACCATCGTGTAAATCTACTAATCTGCAAATCTACCACTCTGCAAATTTATCAATCTACAAATCTACCAATCTGCAAGTTTACTACTCTGCAGGTCTATCAATCTATAAATCCACCAATCCACCAATCCACCAATCCACCAATCCACCAATCCACCAATCCACCAATCCACCAATCCACCAATCCACCAATTCACCAATCTGCAAACCTACATATGCACAAATCTAGAAATCCGCAAACCCAGGAATCCACACATCCCTAATTCTAGAAATCCTCAAACCCAATATTCCGCAAATCTGGAAATCCACATATCCACAAATGCACAAATCTACAAATCCACGCATCTGAACCTCCAGAAATCTTGAAATCCAATAATTCGAAACCTCGTGCAATTGTTTTTCTCGCACTCCCAACGCGTAAAAGCGATTAATAATATCGTTCCGAGCAACGATGAAGCTAAAAACGAAGCGAACTTACAATTTCTCCCAGCAGTCGATTCGCATCGACATCTTTGAGGCTTCGATTCGCAATCAATGCAATTTCCAACGCAGCGACCGCGGTGAAATTTTAATTTACTGGTCGCGTATCGAAAACGAGCTTCATCTCGGCGAAACACGTAACCAGGATAATCGAATAACGTAGCTGACGCGTAAAATCAACAGCTCGATCGATCGCGCGACCGATCGCGATACGAACAGGTGCGGCTGCAGGTACACGCAAGGGAAAACGATTGAAACCTCGTGTCCACAAAACGGGAAACACCTGTCAACGCGTCGCTAACGGAACACAGCTCACGAAACAACAAACAACGGTGCGCCTCTGATTTTAATCGAATCCTTGCGGACCGTCCGTTCAATGAACCGCACCATTGTCTTCGTTGGACAATTACGGTCGACGCTGCCATTTGTTACCGATATACGCACCATTTTTTTGCCTCTCATCGATGAAAAGACGGTTGTACCGCGGGAAATTGTTGCTCCGCAACGTCGGCGAAAGTGGCTGGGAAACGATATGCGACACATTGAACGCGAATGGTTTCGATATTGCAAAATGTTTGTTCATTGTTCGTCGTTCAGTTTTCGAATTTCAATACTGATCCGCAGGTCTTCAACTTAGGAATTCGAAAATTCAGATGTGTACAAATTTTTGTAGGGCACATTTTCAAATATAGAAATTCTGGCATTTAGGCAATTGGAGGGAGTTTATCAATCTGAGGGTTTGGAGATAAGGAAATTTGAAAATTTAGGGATATTGTATATTTGGACACGTGGAAGTAACTAGAGATTTGGGAATCCAGGGATTTTGGGGATATAGGGATTTGAGAATCTAGGGAATTTTGAAACTAGGGCTTTGGGAATTTAGGAATTTAGGAATCCAGGGAATTTTGAAACTAGGGATTTAGAGATCTAGGGATTTGGAATTTAGAAATATAAGGATTTGAGAATCTGGGGATTTAGAGATCGAGGGATTTGGCATTTAGAAAAATAGGGATTTGAGAATCTGGGGATTTAAAGATCTAGGGATTTAGAAATCTAGAGATTTGCGAATCTAGGGATTTGGGAATCTAGGGATTTTTGAAACAAGGGATCTAGAGTCCGAGGGATTTGGGAATCCAGGGATTTTTTAAACTATGGATTTAGGAATCTAGAGATTTGTGAATATAAGGATTTATGAATCTAGGGAATATTTAAACTAGGGATTTAGAGATCTAGGGATTTGGGAATCTAGGAACTTAGAGAACTAGGGATTTTTTAAATTTAGATAGTTGGGAACATAGAGATTTTTAATCTAGGTGTTTTTCGATTTAAAAGTTTGTGGATCTAGAAGTTTAAAATTTCAGAAATTTATAAATTTAGAAGTTGAAAAATTTACTAACTTGAAAGTCTAGTTATAATTTCCTTGAAAAATGTACCAAATTGCCTAAATGAAATAAAACTAGCTACTGTCCAATTTACTCCATCTCACCGATTACGATGGTAACGAACAAAAAAGAAACTCGATAAATGAAAATAAAAAATTAAATAGAAAAGTAGAAATAGAGTCAGCCATATCGATTGTGGAGTTTCGATTTTCAATCGATAATTAATATCAGACAACATTACCATCACACTACTCGCAGGACGACGTAATTGTGAATTTAACTAGAGGATTCTATGCCTCCGTTAGAGATTATCGTCTCTATGTAAATGCGATCGGTTCGCATCTGCCGGTTGTCCCTGATCGCATATAGAATATTCAGCAGGAATACACTCGAGGTACAATAGCCTGTGCACAGGAATTTCCTGGAATCGAAAGCAGGTGTAATATTCGACAAGTGCCCCAGAAATTTTGGGGTGAAAGGTTATCCGAACGTGTTAACGCCGCACGCCAACGCCAATAAATTATTCGGTGCATCCACGTCGTATGATCTAATTAACCGATCGATCACTTTATGTCCGACTGATATATTTATAATAAAAGGACACATTATATTTGCTCGACAAATACGTTATGCAGTTTGCATCGTTTAACAATTGTATTTTGGTTCATTTTTTTGACTGCGTGATTAAATATTGGTGACAATTAAAATATAAAATTAATAATAAATTGTATAGAAATGCTATAATGGAATGTAATAATAGATTTGTTAAATATTTACATTTATGTTTGCTGAATATTATTTCGGAATTTTATATATTGAAAATGTAGTGTAGCATATATGTCTGCATATAGTGTACTATATGTACTGGTCATATAGTGAAATTGTAAAATGGTACATAGGGTTGGTCCTAGGTACCTATGTACTGGCAAGATTTCCTTATACCACACATATGTTTATACGGACACCTTAAGGACCATCCACAAAATCATTCGAGTACCTCCAACCCTTATATAAATATTCCATATCTAAATATACTCCAACCCTCTTATCAAATTTCTCATAAAAGGAATTTGCAAACTTTTCAATTCACAAGCTTGGAACTTTAAAAACATAAAAATTGGAGGATTCATAAATTGTGAACACATAAATTTGCAAGTTGAGCTTGTAAGTTTAAAAATACAGATAACTTGAAAATTTAATAACCATGCAGTTAATCAGTAAATTTGACAACTATGCAATTTTAATAAGTAAATAGTATCGTCTAGAGAATTTGCAGCATGCAGCATCGAGTATATCGATCTGTCGACATCTGTTCCTAACAAACGGTCAGCGTCCTCCGGTGTAACCCGAAAGGGTTAAATTCGACTCCCCATGGACCCGCATAGACCGCGTCACCACAATTTCCCGCAGAGCGTAGTAACGTTCGAGGAAACGACACGAGGCACGTAGATTTCCCTCCGTGGCACAGGTAGAAGCAGTTCCTTTTCGAAACGAACCGATCGTGTAGATCGGCTCCCCCATGCTGGCTAAAATTTAACACATTTACCGGATCCGGTGACGTATCCGGGGATACGGGTT
Organism: Megachile rotundata; assembly: GCF_050947335.1. Taxonomy (NCBI): domain Eukaryota; kingdom Metazoa; phylum Arthropoda; class Insecta; order Hymenoptera; family Megachilidae; genus Megachile; species Megachile rotundata. The sequence continues at coordinate 9,495,989 of NC_134989.1, forward strand.
GACGTCACTGCGTGGAAATGGGCCACGGCCTCGTAAGCTGCCACCCCATCTCGCCCACCTATACTCTCCTCTTCGTCGACCCCTCGATACCTCGTCATCCTTTCGTCCTGTTATTCGCTGCGGGATCCTGGAACGCCGCGACGGGAAACGGAGTACCGGATGCGCGTATCCATTGTGTCTTTCGGCCAGGAGGATCGACCGGATTGCTTCCAGCCCCGTTGCCGCGGAAATGAATGGCTTTATGGGGGGTTGCTTCGGGAGAAGCTGTCGGATTGCCGCCGCAGCGGGATGAGGGCCTCCCCGATCAACGTGTTTTCGGACGACGCTGAAACGTGATTGGGAAAACAGCGATAATGTATTAGCTCGTCCCCATGAGTATTGCGATTCTTTCTTTTTTGTTTCTGTGTACGTAGGGCGCTCGATAAGTTTCTTTTTTACGAAAAGAATATTGGGATATGACGGGAAAGTTTATTTGTTCGATGATATATTGGGTGGATGATTAAAATTTGGGTATTTGGGGGGTTGGACAGGTGGGGATTTGGAAAGTTGTGAAGTTTGGAATCTGGGGAATTTGGTAATTTGGAAATATGGAAATTTGGAATCTAAGGGATTTGGAAATTCGGGAATTTAGAATTTTGGGGTTTGAAAATTTGGAAATTTAGAATTTAGGCGATTTCGTAATTTAGTAATTTGGAAATTTTGATTCTGGGAAATTTGGTAATATGGAAATTTAAAATCTAGGGAACTTGGTAATTTGGAAATTTAGAAACTAGGGGATTTGGTAATTTGAAAATTTGGAAGATGAGGAATTTGGAAATTGTAAGATTGGAATTTAGAGGATTTGGAAATCTGGAAATTTGGAATCTGGGAGATTTGAAATTGTAAGATTGAAATCTAGAAGATTTGGTAATTTGAAAATTTGGAATTTAGAGAATTTGGAAATTGTAAGATTGAAATCTAGGGGATTTGGCAATTTGGAAATTTGGAATCTGGGCGATTTGAAATTTGCAATATATGAAAATTTGGAAATTTGGAATCTGGGGGATTTGAAATTTGCAAGATATGAAAATTTGGAAATGTGGAATCTGGGGGATTTGAAATTTGCAAGATATGAAAATTTGAAAATTTGGAATCTGGGGATTTGAAATTTGCAAGATATGAAAATTTGGAAATTTGGAATTTAGGGGAAATTGTAAAATTTTAGGGATATAAAAATGTAGGAATTTGGAGATTTAGAAATTTGATAATTTACGAATTTGTTAATTCGACAATTTAGTAATTTAGTAATTTGGTAATTTGATAATTTGGCAATTTGGTAATTTGGTAATTCGAGAATTTGATACTACATTACTTTACAAATCAACAAATTTCGAAATTCAAAAATGGATGAAATTAAGAAATTTTTAAATTTGCCGCTTACGAAATTAGAGAAATTTAGAAACATGGTAATTTTTAAACTTCTAAATAAAACAATTTATAAATTAAAAAATGTGTAAAATCTAAAATTTGCAACCTCACACAAAGATACAGAAAACCACGTCTCTATACACACCCCAACAAATATTTATACACACGTACGCAAATATTACGATAAATACGTATCGATATAGTGCACCATACTTGCACAAATTTGTAGAATGATGCTTACTCTGTACTTATTCAAATAAGTAACAATTTGTGGCTTTCGGTATTTCCCGGCATCTCCTTAAAATCGACGTTTCCGATGCACAAAATATGACCCCGAACAGATACACGTACATAAGTATACGCTCGTAGGAAAATATGTTGCGAGGCAGAGGCGAACTAAATTACCTAGATAGTTTGGTATATTTAACCCGGCGATGGAAAAGCAGCAGAGATCGAAGAGTAGTCGGCGAAACAGGCTATCGACATTCTTGTCGAAATTTCTGTTTGAACTCCGTTTCAACGTTAATCTAACATCAGTGTTCGTTCTCCGACCTTTAATGTCGGAGAAGCCGGAAATTACGTAATATTATAAAATTGGTTCATGTACGAGGCATTTAAGAAGATTTTATATTTTTGAGTTTAAAAAAACGTGATAGAAAATGATTTCGTTACTCATTAAATTTATTATTATTATTTTTGTTACTGTATTTAGGTAGATATAAAGATATGTGGTTTTAGAGTACATATATGGGTCTTAGATATATGTGTGAGGATGTAGAGATGTGAGAACATTGAGATATGGGTTGTGTGGAATTTTGGAGATATGGAGATGCTTTTAGGGGATATTTAGGAACTTTGAAAAACGTTATAGGGACATTTGGGGGTACATTATAGGGACATTTGAGAAATGCATTATAGGGACTTATATGCATATGTAGACATATGTAGAAATGGAGAAAGTACAAAATTTTGGGGACGTAGAGTCATAGAGAAATAGGGATATAGCCAAATACATAGAGAGATTGAGACAGAGGAGTATAGGAATGTAGGGAAAAAGGAACAAAGGAGTATAGGAATCTAGGAGTGCAGGAACCTAGGGAAATTTAAATCTAAGAATGTAGAAATCTAGAGAAATTTAAATCTAAGAGTGTAGGAACCTAGGGAAATTTAAATCTAAGGGTGTACGAATCTAGGGAAATTTAAATCTAAGAGTGTAGGAACCTAGGGAAATAGAAATCTAAGGGTGTAGGAATCTAGGGAAATTTAAATCTAAGGGTGTAGGAATCTAGGGAAATTTAAATCTGAGGGTGTAGGAATTTAGGGAAATTTAAATCTAAGAGTGTAGGCACCTAGGGAAATAGAAATCTAAGAGTGTAGGAATCTAGGGAAATTTAAATCTAAGAGTGTAGGCACCTAGGAAGATAGAAATCTAAGAATGTAGGAATCTAGGGAAATAGAAGTCTTAGAGTGTAGGAACCTAGGGAAATAGAAATCTAAGAGTGTAGGAACCTAGGGAAAGTTATATCTAAGAGTGTAGAAACCTAGGAAAATAGAAATCTAAAAATGTACGAATCTAGGGAAATAGAAGTCTTAGAGTGTAGGAATCAGGAAGTCTATCAATCTCTCTACATAGATTTATAAGTATAGAAATCTAAGAATAGAGAAATTTGAAAATGTAAAAATCTAAGAATATAAAAACTTGTTAATATACATAGAAATCTAGGGATATAGAAATTTGTAAGTATAGAAGTCTAAGGATCTCCCCCATTTACGATATAATTTGGTAGCGTAAATTGAAGTTTCCGTCGGTTCGAAAGTTGCTTCAGTTTCCATCAGTTACCTTTCAATTATCGATTTGGCGCGTTCGCTTCGCGTGAAAGGCGAATCACGCAGTGACTGCTGTTACATTTTGTTACTTCATAAATTACAGATGTTTTTCAGCAAGTTTCCACACGATGAAGGGTAAATGGAAAAGTTTCGCGTACATTTGACGCGTGAAACTTTGAAATAAGCAGCACGTATGAGTAAACATACGGGACTTTCAACGCGATACCCTTTGAGCGAAATTAAAATACAGGAAACAGGAATAACCTATGATGTGTGATAATTAGATTTCGCTTAACTACGTTTAATATCATTTTATAGCCGCGATAGAACGTAACTTTTTAACGAACCCTTTTATGAAGTTATCGGTTCATTTTTACGAATATTTTGATACAGTTTATCTCATTTTGATACAATTTGCTCCATTTTAATGCAATTTACGCCATTTTCAGCAGTAAATTTCACTTCTTACATAATTTCTTTTCTCCATGTTATATTTGAAATGTCACTATTTTTCTTCATTTCGTAATTTTCTTGATATTTGATTTTATCAAGTAAAATGATTTATAATTGGTTAGAAATGTTTGGCAAACATTTGCGTAATGTAATTCTCCTCCATTTCATACCGAATTGGTAATTAGATATTTTAGTATTCAGTTCTTGATACTTCAGTTACGAATTCTATGCCAATAATTGGAAGTTAGAAGCTTTCATTCAATTCCATATTTGAAGTCAAACATTTCAACGTTTAAACAAATATGACATTTGACTTCATAATGAATTCACTCCATGACATTTAAATTATAGATGCAATATCAAATAATTAATTTGATAACCAAAAATTTGTGGCTATTTGTCTTAATTTAAGTTCACACTATTTCACAATTCATATCGTTATCAATTAATTTGCTATTGCTCACACTATTTCGTAATTTAGTATCATTTAATTTGATGATCATAAAATTAGTAGTCTTAATAGAAATTCATAGTTTCGTCATTTGCTATCACTATGAATTAATTTGACAATGATCATAAAATTATATAGATATAACTAGCTTTTATTTAAGCTCACACTATTCGATAACAATAATTAATAGAGGCCTATAAAATTTGTTGTAATAATATTCCACTTAATAATAAAATTTAATTCTACTTCGTTTCATAATTATTTTAATGTACAAAATAATAAAAAATTTATAGACAGTTCATTTTAAGTCAAACTATAAGTTTTGTATCAATTAATAATTAATTAATTTTGTATCAAATAATTACAGTAAAGTAACATTAATACATTTAATACACATTAACCTAAAAATATTTTTGCAGACCATATAAATACTCATATCCCTTTTTGCGGGACGAAAAAGTAAAAAAAAGAAGTAAAACGGTAGGATATAAAATGAACCTTTAGATAGGTAATGCTCCCAGATTTATGAACGGCGCTACGTATTCAGTATCCTACCACAGAAATGATTAATTAAATTTCGTCTATGACGCATACGGCGGTCGATAAATGGAGCAGATGGTATTGCGCAGCAGAGAAAACCGATGACGTTAAAGAATTAACTGATTAATCTCATTTAGCCACAGGAGAAAGGACCGAATTCGAGATGAAGCAAAATGTACATCGAGGTTGCGTAGAAATTGATGAAGCTACCAATGAACGAGTAGCGAATTATCTTTCGTGAATGAAATCGTGACGTTTTAAGTAACCCAACGTTGCATTATTAATTATAGTTTCAATCGAGGCGAACAACAAACCAGTGCTTATAAAATAAACATTTACATAATTGTGATAGTTGAATAATTATCGTTGGAATGGCAAGCTAGGGGGTTGGGTAATAATTATTGTTAATAATAATTATTATTGTTAATAATTATTACTTGTTACTTTATTGCTAATAATAATTATTACGGAGACAATAATAGTTGTGGTTGATAATAATTGCACTTGATAACAATTACAGTTTTAATGTAACTATATTACTAGAAATTTAGAAATTTAGAAATTCACAAATACACAAATTTAGGCATAATAAAAGTTACACAAAATATATTTTGCATTATAAAATGTCCTACCAGCAAGACTACATTATTATCTCTTACCGGTACAAAATATTCCCTTTCCCCACAATCCATACAGTAAATAAATTTTCCACGAATTCCAAGCGAATTCAGGGAATTTGAAAAGGTTTCACGATACGCGTAAGGAGAATCGTTCGAGTAGTCCGAATAAATTCTGTTCAGTAACAACGTTGAAATTCAACGTACATTGCAAGCCAGAAATACGATCGTATTGATTCCGGCTCTAATAATAAATATTACCGCTACGTGCAGCGGAGAATTTCACGGAACAATGTAGCTCAAACGTCAGCTATTCGTTGTTTCCACAACGATTGCTTCTCTCTATTCGCTTCTGTAAAATAGAAGAAACTACGATGCTTTTGGTCAATGGATATATCTACTTCTATTCTTGTTACGCGTATCTTTTTCGTAAACACATTACTTTACACTGCTGACACAGTTTTATTCTTGTAGCACCAGGAAGTTTTTAGAAATATGCTGAAATTTTTTACAATTCAATTTTTATTAATATTAGTGTGATTTTGTAATTTAATTTATATTCTGAACGGTAATACTGTAGTCGAAATTCTAATTATTTAGTTATTCTTTCATTTTGCCTTTTTTGAGACGTTGACTCACACAGGTATTTTCATGTATGGTAATTCAGCGCATGGTAACTCGGCGCGTAATAATTCGACGCGTGGTAATTCCACACGTGGTAATTCTACGCGTAGTAATTCCACGCGTGGTAATTTGACGCGTGGTAATTCGACGCGTAGTAATTCGACGCGTGGTAATTCGACGCGTGGTAATTCTACGCGTGGTAATTCAACGCGTAGTAAATCGACGCGTAGTAATTCCACGCGGGGTAATTCGACGCGTGGTAATTCTACGCGTAGTAATTCCATGCGTAGTAATTCGACGCGTAGTAATTCCACACGTGGTAATTCGACGCGTGGTAATTCGACGCGTAGTAATTCCACGCATGGTAATTCGACGCGTGATAATTCAATACGTGGTAATTCGACGCGTGGTAATTCGATACGTGGTAATTCGACGCGTGGTAATTCGATACGTGGTAATTCGACGCGTGGTAATTCGACGCGTAATAATTCCACGCGTGGTAATTCCACGCGTAGTAATTCGACGCGTAGTAATTCGACGCGTAGTAATTCCACGCGTGGTAATTCCACGCGTAGTAATTCGACGCGTAGTAATTCTACGCGTAGTAATTCCATGCGTGGTAATTCGACGCGTGGTGATTCGACGCGTAGTAATTCCACACGTGGTAATTCGACGCGTGGTAATTCGACGCGTGGTAATTCGATACGTGGTAATTCGACGCGTGGTAATTCGATACGTGGTAATTCGACGCGTGGTAATTCGACGCGTAATAATTCCACGCGTGGTAATTCCACGCGTAGTAATTCGACACGTAGTAATTCGACGCGTAGTAATTCCACGCGTGGTAATTCCACGCGTAGTAATTCGGCGCGTAGTAATTCTACGCGTAGTAATTCCATGCGTGGTAATTCGACGCGTGGTGATTCGACGCGTGGTAATTCGACGCGTGGTAATTCGACGCGTAGTAATTCCACGCATGGTAATTCGACGCGTGATAATTCAATACGTGGTAATTCGACGCGTGGTAATTCGATACGTGGTAATTCGACGCGTGGTAATTCGATACGTGGTAATTCGACGCGTGGTAATTCGACGCGTAATAATTCCACGCGTGGTAATTCCACGCGTAGTAATTCGACGCGTAGTAATTCGACGCGTAGTAATTCCACGCGTGGTAATTCCACGCGTAGTAATTCGACGCGTAGTAATTCTACGCGTAGTAATTCCATGCGTGGTAATTCGACGCGTGGTGATTCGACGCGTAGTAATTCCACACGTGGTAATTCGACGCGTGGTAATTCGACGCGTGGTAATTCGATACGTGGTAATTCGACGCGTGGTAATTCGATACGTGGTAATTCGACGCGTGGTAATTCGACGCGTAATAATTCCACGCGTGGTAATTCCACGCGTAGTAATTCGACACGTAGTAATTCGACGCGTAGTAATTCCACGCGTGGTAATTCCACGCGTAGTAATTCGGCGCGTAGTAATTCTACGCGTAGTAATTCCATGCGTGGTAATTCGACGCGTGGTGATTCGACGCGTGGTAATTCGACGCGTGGTAATTCGACGCGTGGTAATTCGATTGCGTGGTAATTCGACTCGTAGTAATTCCACGCGTGGTAATTCGATACGTGGTAATTCGACGCGTGGTAATTCGATACGTGGTAATTCGACGCGTGGTAATTCAAAGCGTGGTAATTCCACGCGTAGTAATTCTACACGTAGTAATTCACTAATCAAAGAGCATTTTCAAATGTAAAATGCCTACGATTTTCAATTTCCGATACTTCCTCCTCTATTTCAATTTCTCAATCGACACATCATAAACATAATAATATTTTATAACAATCTCTCATAAATATGCATAACGTTATAAATGTTTCGAAACGAGACGTATTCATTAAATCAATTATAAATGCACATAAATTTACTTTGTTTATAAATAATATATTATATCATCATATCTTGAAGGATGACAGTAATAGCGGATCAATTTTATATAATTGTGCGAATATTCCCTGCCCACTGACGTAATCGGTTATATTCCGAATGAAATGAATTATTGATCCCTCGTTGGTGGACAGATATTTTAATCGAAATATTTGCAACGTTTTCGCCGTTGAAGCATCGCGAACGGCGCAACAGCACAATAATTCCTCGACTTGGAATATTGATTAAACACGGTAATCGGTTTACCATTAATTTACACGCGTTCTAATTAAAGTCACCGATGCAGGAATATATTTTAAGTTCGTTCGGCTTTAACACCGTTTACGTTGGCTACATGATGATTACACGTTCCTGGTGCAAATTCCCTGAAGTAATCGTACATGGACATTAGCACGAGTCCAACGGGATATCTTCCTGCTTAATGTAATCATTACATGAATCGAGAATAATTCGCCGTTTGATCAGTTTAGTTCTAATTGAATTATTACCGGTTCGACGCGCTGATAATACCGAATCCTCGACGAGATTTCGGTAATTTTGCAATGTTTTAAAATTATTTTAATTGATATTTATTTCATTTTTTATAGATTTTGATGGATGATGTTGAAACTCGAAGTTGGATAGAATTTTATTTTTATTTAATTTAGTATTATTGTTTCATCATTTTTAGCTTCTTTTGGTAGCTCAAGTTTTGTAAATATTTGATAAAATTATTTTAGAGAGATATTCGAGAGTGATGGTATAAAATGACTTCATTTGTGAAATGAAATAAAAGGAACTTTAATACATTTTTTAAATATTCATTTCAGTTTGATAATTGCACTTTTTCAGTATATTTGTTAGCAACATTCAATCACATATTCGAGATCTCTTTTATGAGAATATAAAATTATAACATCACACTCTGAAAAATAAAAATCGAGCGAATTTTATTTCTCATCATACGTATGTCATATTTCATTTACTTTGATATCTGTACTTTTTTTAGTCTATTAGTTAGCAACATTTTATTACATATTCGAGATCATGATAATATAACATCACTCTCAGAAAAATAAAAAATGGATTTTATTTGCAATATCATGCTTTCATTTAATTCACTTTTTTATTACATTTACTACCAACATCCTGAAATACTGTACATCAAGTTTGCGATATGAAATCATAACATCACAATCAAAAAGAACAAAACAAAATCAATCTCAATTCTATTCAAAGACATTTACTATTTTAAAACCGTTCGAAACAAATTGAAAGCTTTGTGCCAATTTTTTAGAGTAATCGAGCGAAAATTCCCGCAAACATAATAAAGATTCCTAGTATCGGTAAAACGTTCCGGAGGGATCCCGAAAACTCGAAACGAGATACGAATTTCGCGGTTCTTTCACGTAAAAGGGAATTAAGGCGATCAAAGTGTAATTAGTTGAACTTTGCGGATGTTGGACTGCGAGATGTTCCAACAGTATTTTCCAACGTGGCTACAGCAAATGTTTCTCATCGTTCCCATAGGTCTGTTGCTCACTCGATGTCGTTTATTCGCCGTGAAACAAATTTCAGCCAATTTTATGCAATTTTGAATTCACACTAAAAATATTAACTTGAAAACTTCGCAAATATATTGTGTGAATTAATAAATAATAGGAGTAACAAAATTTGCTTAAATATCGTTTCTGTTATTTTATAATGAGACTTATTTTATAACTTATGAGATAATAGGTATTTGAAGTTGACTCATAGAGGTATTTCCGGTACATTTTTATTTGTCAAACACGTTTGTATTATTGTTATATTTATTATATAATTTAGCGCGTGGTAATTCCATACGTGGTAATTCCACCCTTGGTAATTCCACGCGTGGTAATTCCACGCATGGTAATTCTAGGCGTGGTAACTCAGCACGTGGTAATTCAACGCGTGGTAATTCGACGCGTAGTAATTCCACCCTTGGTAATTCCACGCGTGGTAATTCTACGCATGGTAACACAGCGCGCCGTAATTCCACGCGTGGTAATTCAACGCGTGGTAATTCGATACGTGGTAATTCGACGCGTGGTAATTCAACGCGTGGTAATTCGACGCGTGGTAATTCCACCCTTGGTAATTCCACGCATAGTAATTCTACGCATGGTAACTCAGCGCGCCGTAATTCCACGCGTGGTAATTCAACGCGTGGTAATTCGACGCGTGGTAATTCGACGCGTGGTAATTCGACGCGTGGTAATTCGACGCGTGGTAATTCGATACGTGGTAATTCGACGCGTGGTAATTCGACGCGTTGTAATTCCACCCTTGGTAATTCCACGCAGGGTAATTCTACGCATGGTAACTGAGCGCGCCGTAATTCCTCGCGTGGTAATTCGATACGTGGTAGTTCTACGCGTGGTAATTCGATGCGTGGTAATTCGACGCGTGGTAATTTGACGCGTGGTAATTCGAAGCGTGGTAATTCAACGCGTGGTAATTCGACGCGTGGTAATTCGATACGTGGTAATTCGACGCGTGGTAATCCGACGCGTGGTAATTCGATACGTGGTAATTCGGCGCGTGGTAATTTGACTCGTGGATAACTGAAGGTATTCGTTAAATTGTTACTCTTTTTTAAAACTTCTAAAAATGACCATTAATATTATATATGTGAATGAAGAAGAGACAAAATGTGTTTAACTAGCATTGCTATTATATATCTAACATGAAATAATAAATTGGAAAAATGTGTTTGTAAGGTAACTAAATTTTTTAATTTTAAAAATTGGAAATGTAAGTAATTTTTAAAAATCATCGCTTCAACATACCACGACTATCAATAGAATTACTTAAATGTTTCTTCTATAATTAGATTCGATCAGATTCAGGACGTTGATCTTCGGTGACCTCCATAGAATGTTGTTCTCGTTGTTTCGTTGGACGCGTGCAGATACTTTGGGGTGGAATGGTGAAGCACGTCCAAGCGTTTCGTACGAAGTAATTCGCGTTTGCAGCGGACATTACCGATAATGCTATCCTTTTTGTCAAGCTTTGTGGCGTAAGCAGGCCCGGTGAAGCAAGACAACTATAGGTTGCCGGAACAAAGGGCCATTGTTATCGCTGCCAAGTCGCTGGATATGCCAGCTAATGTATACGGAATCGGTCTCGGTGGACATTAAATACCTACAGACCACTCTTTATGAAGCCTCCGATTTCATCGGAGTCCATATTCCAAAAATATTCCCTAAAAACCACTCGATTTTCTCGGCCGATCCAATCAATTTCGAATCGACACATTTCAATGTCATTTATCGATTGCTTCATAGAACGAAGTATAAAAAGATTTGATGCTTTATTGAACACTTTTTTGTGTACACTTCATATCTTATATTCGTAGGATATTCGGTATTCATCTTTATTTTCTGATCTCGTATCTTTAAATCGTATTTTCAGATATTCTTTTATCTTACATCTTTTATTCAGGACCTAACGTTGACCATAATTTTACGTTTGATAAACTTTGATTATGTATCCTTCTGCAGGACTTGGGACTATATAACGAGACTCCTTTTTTCAAGTATTTTGAATGTTCCAAAGAAGAAATTATTCAGAAGTTACATAAGTCTACCTACTTGTATAACAAAAACTTCTAAATAAATTTTCTCAAGGGTACATTAAAATTGCTTTAATTATTGTAAACCTGCATTGCAACCTTAAATATTGCACGCCAAGTATATTAAGTATATAAAATAAACTCATCAACACATATAATGTACTATGACCTTAAAAAGTCCTTGAAGTGACTTTCAAATAAAAAAAATGTTTACCCGAAAAGTTAATATATGAAATTTTATTTAAATTACAGCCACTTTAATCCCCCATGAGTTTTCGAGGTTCAAAGAACGAAATTAATAAAGAGCAATTTCGTACCGGAAGATTTCTTCATAAAAGGAATAATTTATTCTTCTCGCGGTTGGTTCGCGAATAAAAAAAGAAGAAAAGCTTCCTCTTTTCGAATTCGCCTGGCACGCCAGCAACGTCAGGGTCCTTTGCACCGCGAGAGTACTAATTAAATCTGCGACGCAACGGTGCATGAAGAAAAAAAAAGGACTCTCTTGCCCGTGAAAATGAGCGATTTTCGCATCGACCCGCGACTAGAACGAACTTCCTGTCCCGTTAGCTAATTATCGTGTGCCTTTAAAGGACCTCGAACCCCTTAAACAGCTCAATTTCGACTGCCATTTTGTGAACGAATCGCTTCTTTGCTTCGGATTCAACTAATTTGTGCGAATCCTTTAGAGCTCCACCTTTTAACTAGCTCTATTTTGCACTCGGGACCAGCTTTTTCTAAGCTCGTTTCAAGTTTTTTTTACTGGGTTTGCAAAAGGTATTAGCTTACTGGTGTTAGGTGGTTCTATTCAGGTATTAGTGTATGTTGAAACAATCACTTTGGAATTTTCGTGGCTACGTTAGGTAACCTAAAAATTAGTTGACAGCTTTGTTGTATTTAATAGAAATTTTATTTCGCTTTATTGTAACCAATGTGTTTTTTTGACTTAAGAAATTTAATAATTGAGATAGTTTAATTTCGAACTTGCAGATTTTGAAAACTTCAGATTGGTAATTCAGAAAATTTCAGATGTGGTAATTCCACGTATGGTAATTCTACGCGTGGTAATTCGACGCGTAGTAATTCGATACGTGGTAATTCGACGCGTAGTAATACAACGCGTGGTAATTCGACACGTGGTACTTCGACGCATGGTAATTCGACGCGTAGTAATTCCACGCGTGGTAATTCGATACATGGTAATTCGACGCGTGGTAATTCGATACATGGTAATTCGACGCGTGCTAATTCTACGCGTGGTAATTCGATACATGGTAATTCGACGCGTGGTAATTCAACGCGTGGTAATTCGATACATGGTAATTCGACGCGTGCTAATTCTACGCGTGGTAATTCGACGCGTAGTAATTCGATACGTGGTAATTCGACGCATGGTAATTCGACGCGTAGTAATTCCACGCGTGGTAATTCGATACATGGCAATTCGACGCGTGGTAATTCGTTATATGGTAATTCGACGCGTGGAAATTCAACGCGTGGTAATTTCACGCGTAGTAATTCAACGGGTGGTAATTCGACACGTGGTACTTCAACGCATGGTAATTCGACGCGTAGTAATTCCACGCGTGGTAATTCGATACATGGTAATTCGACGCGTGGTAATTCAACGCGTGGTAATTCGATACATGGTAATTCGACGCGTGGTAATTCAACGCGTGGTAATTCGATACATGGTAATTCGACGCGTGGTAATTCAACGCGTGGTATATTCTACGCGTAGTAATTCCACACGTAGTAATTCGACGGGTGGTAATTCGACACGTGGTACTTCGACGCGTGGTAATTCGACGCGTAGTAATTCGACGCGTCGTAATTCAACGCGTGGTAATTAAACGCGTGGTAATTCGATGCATGGTAATTCGACGCGTAGTAATTCTGCGCGTGGTAATTTGACGCCTGGTAATTCGACGCGTTGTAATTCGATGCGTGATAATTCGATGCCTAGTAATTCCACGCGTGGTAATTCAGCGCGTGGTAATTCTACCCGTAGTAATTCTACACGTAGTAATTCCACACGTAGTAATTCTCCAATCAGAACGCATTTTCAGTTGTAAAATGCAGATGAAAATTTCAGATTGAGATCATAAGTTCTCATGTGGAGAGGTTCGTAGATTGTAATGATTTGGAAATCGTAGCGCTTCCAAGTTTTTATATTTTCAAATTTAAAAATTCAGAAGTTCATTCGCAAATTTTTAAGTTTAGCATTTAACAAGTTTGGTAATTTGAAGGTCTAAAAATTTAGATAGCTAGAAATTAAATAATTTATTCACTTGCAAAGTGTGATGGAAATTTGATGATTGGATCACAAAACTTGTTAATATTATGACTTGATAGTATTTTAATTTGGCAATGATGATTTAAAGATCGTATTTGAAGTTAATCATTCAAGTTAATTAACTTCAATATTCGAATGTTTAAAACATCGAAACCAGAAAATTGAATAATTCGCTATCGAAGGTCAGAGGTTTAATATCACGATGTTACGTGAATCACCCTATATACGTGTGTAGATGTATATCGATTGGACCACAGGGTGAAGGGACGCCGGGCGCCACGGCGCCCTCCTTCTAACCCCTCCAGACAACAACGACCGAATATAGCTCAGCCGATATGGGAGCTAATGAACCAATTACGCGTAATAGGGCCGCCGCCTTCGAGGAACGACTGTCTCGGTTTTCTCGGTTCCTTCAAGGACCTTCGTCATTCAAATAATACCCTCAATTATGGCTACTGTTCTGCACTTAATCGGCTTCGAGGTGCATCCGCACCGAGAACTCTTCGATTCACTACGGACGCGATTTCTCTGTTATTCATGGTCCAGCTTCCGAACGGCAGATGTTATCGTTCCGGGTGATATACGGATGGAAATTTTTCCAATAATATTCTATGGGATCTTACATTGCGTAACATATTTTAGTGAACACAGGGTGCACGCTGACATGACTGTATTATCGCACTTCTTGAAAAAGAGGGTATACTGATAATGTTTTACACGTCTTAAATCAGATTAAATTAGGTTAATAGAATAGTTAGGTTAATAGAGAAATATTCCTTCAAAATACCATAACCTGACTACTGTTCAAAACGAAAAGCTGTCCACTTTTTTTAAATAACTGTTGCGTAAATTGTAGTTAAAATAATTTTTGGTTGCGCATACGTTAACGAACAGTGTTTTTAGAAAGTTATCGTTAACGAGATAACACAGAATAATAAATGTTGGATATTCATGAGTGTGGTAAGCCGTATTCATTACGTAGGATATTTACTTTGGATGCTTGTTATTACAGAAACCGAATTCCCAACACTTTCAGCAACCTCTTTGTTAAATTATACAAACAAACTTTAACTGCTTGGCCTACTTTCTTCAGCCTCGCCTATCGGCAAGTGCATGCGTTGCAGGTAAACACAAGAATCGTTACCGACTATAATTCGATAACTAGTACTATCCTTGAATACACATTCAGTTTATAATTAAAAAATACGGGGTTACTTAAAATGTTATAACTAGCAAAAATTCTTTCGCAAATATGCTCTCTTTTCGGAGTACTTTGGAGGATGAAATTAATTTTGTGTAGAAAGTTAATAAAATTTTCTTAGTTAATAGTGATACAGAGAAAATTTTTGTAGGAATTCTGGTTGGAAAATTATAATATAGTGGTTCGTTGATACTGTCGTTAAATTCATGTGAGAATTTCTATTTTTATTAATTGTGAATAAATATAAAATACGCACACATATGTACAAGCGAAAGAGTTCACTGTGTGAACTCTCTAAGTGAAAGATTTAACCTTACCTAAAGTGTGATCCATATTACCTAACCTAAAATGTGATGCATGTAACCTGAACTACGTTACTGCATCAGTAAATAATACAATCCGAAAACCACACTTGTTAATTACATTACATAAAGATTATTAAATTGAACGAATCTAAAATTTCACTCAAAATTCATTAACTAAAAAATTTAAACTACAGAACATTTATAAAAACTATTTTTGCAACATCACTAATTATATCAAGACTAGTAATAAAATGAAAACTTTTATTGTATGAAATTGTGCTTGAAAAATAATTTTGATACTTGTCATAAAATTAACCTAATCAATATTTCACCCTCTCAAAATCTCACCCTTTCCTAATCTCTATTTTCTCATTCCTAATATCGACATTTCACCTTCTGAAAGATTCTACATCTCAAAATTTCTAATAAATATTTCAAAATGTACACATCACTGTTTCGTATCTCGAGGCAAAGTCAATAAATTGAAAATGACAAATTTTCACGTAGCCCTTCGAAGCCTGGAGCGACTTACGCTTCTATCTCGAAGGATCCGAATGATCCTGCAGACGTGTCCTTGTCAATCTCGTCACAGATACTCGGCGTCGATGTAATTACAAGACACACTGGTGTGTTGTCCTTGAGCCAGTGTTGGTGCCCGATAAAACAAACCTTGGTATATGAACGCTTCGAGCATGTATACGGGGTGATCCATGGAACAATATGTGCTCAGGTTGCCATTCTAGGAGCTTGTTAAAAATCTCATAGTGATCGAACATGCAATTCTGTTATTCTCACATTTTTGTTAATTACTGAAATAATTAGGACGTATATTAAATTGGTTTATTGTTATAGTTAGTAGTATATTTTATTTTATTTCTATTGTTAATATAGTTATTAGTGTTTGATGTACATTGTAGTTATTATTATTTAGTATACAGTATAGTTGGTATAGTATGTTGTAGTTGTTACAGTACGTCATAGGAAAATTATCGTTGTCATAGTAGATCATAGTAAGATTATATTTGTTATAGTATGTCATAGTAAAATTATAGTTGTTATAGTATGTCATAGTAAAATTATAGTTGTTATAGTATGTCACAGTAAAATTATATTTGTTATAGTATGTCATACTAAAATTATAGTTGTTATAGTGTCATAGTAAAATTATAGTTGTTATAGTATGTCATAGTAAAATTATAGTTACTATAGTATGTCATAATAAAATTATACATAGTTGTCTGACAAACAATTCCAAATTTTATCATTTAAAAATCTCAAAATTTATCACTTCATAATTTTGCTATTTTAAAAATACAAAATAACAGTAATGTAGAAACTTGAAAATTTGAAATACTATAAATAAAAAATATATAAATTTAAAAACTCAAATTTGGGAATAAATTTTTAAGAATATCAGAACCGAAACATTGCCAGTGAATCTAATTTCCGTTTCAGCTTTTCCATGTTTCCACGAGTGACAACAAATTCCGTTCACATATGCTAGATATTCAATTCGACTTTCCCCGAGATCTCTTTTCGAGCTGAAACGCTTGTCTGCTCTCGTTTGCACTTTCCACTCGTCACTTGTCATGATACGGAATGTATTTTTCATGGAGGACGTATTCTTCGTGCAACGAGACCATGGTGTCACAAAAGCGACAGTAAACAGAAACCAAATATCAAACGCGTTACATATTTCTCAACTAGAGAATGCTCCACCCTTTATACTCTATTCTACAAGATTTTTTTTTTATGTACTTATAGTTTTTGTGTGATATTGATGCAAGTTTTCTGGTTTAAAAATTGAGACGTTCTTTAAATTGATACATTTTTTAGTGGTCCGGTTTTAAATTTGCAAGATTGTGCGTGATGATATGATTACATTATTAGAAATTTTTTGAGAAATTTAAATTTTCAGATTTACAAATTTCTAGAGTTTCAAGTTTTTAAATTTCTAATATTTCAATGTTCCAAAAGTGTTTTCAAATTCTTTCTTTCAAAATTCGCGATTTACCTAATAATATGCAATTCATTATACACATTCCTCTACGTGCGCCACGTTCTTGTCCTCCGTTTTATGGATACGAATTATTTAAATAGAACCCAGATTTGCATAGTCACTCGTCTCGTACAACATATTTCTTAACCTCTTAGACGCGCCACTATAGTGGTTTTCGTGGACACCATCTCTCTGTACGACCACTATAGTGGCTTTCGCGAATGTCACCGTAGATTACATAGCCAGTGGCTCACTCTACTGGCTCACTCTCCGTTTCAATCGAATGATCTTCATATGTTTTGATTCGCACTTTCGCCTTCACCACGTTTTATAAGAGTGTTAACAAATCCCACAAAAGTACATTACATGTAAATAAAAGGTACCAAGTAGTTTAGGCACCATGGGCACCTCTTTGCACTAACACACGATATTGGAAACATTTGGAAATTACATATCTTGTGAATTTTCTAAAAAAGCAAATTATCAAAGTTAAAGTACATGTATCTTTGGGAAAAATGATAATTTAATCATCAAAAACTTCATTCCAATGTACTCGCGTGGAACAGCATTGTCACACATTGTAGTGCTGTTTACGCGTAATTCGAACTCTGCCGTACAGAGAAATAGTGTAAAGTTCAGCCTAAGAGGTTAAAATACATACATGAATATTAATATCAAATATAAATATGCAATATTAATATTAATGTCAAATGTAAAAGTATTGGAAAGGATTAAATGATGATTAAAGTATTAAAGGATTCGATGTGTCTTTATTCAACGAGAAGTCGAGGTGTGACGTACCTGGTCTAGACTCGTATCATTGTCAGCGTCTTTGAAAGAAAATAGTTATCAAAGCAACGCTGGCTTCAATGCCATAACAATTTTAATATATCCCTTAAAAGAGCTCTCGACACGTCCAATATCTATATCCAAGTCAAACACTTGAGAAATGTGTAACAGTGGAGCGCATATGTTGCTGTTTATTGTCGCAATATCGATATTGAACAGTCGCCAAGAAGCAATCCCGTCGCGCACAATCGATTTGTGTTTTCTTTGTTACGGCCAGCAAGTCGCGAAGTTTCCAGGCTATTTTCGGGAACTTTAATGTAACGTTCGGAAGAAACGTCGTTGCAGTTTAACTTGTCAATAATGTACTTTTCCTGTACTCTTTAAGGGTAGTTCACTGTGGAAATGTGGCGATTTTTAACGTGCTCGCTAGCATGTCACTTGTACGAATGGTGCTTCAATTTTTAGAAGATTCCGAACTGCGCGCGGAGAATTGGGATTACTGCGATTTTCCGATACTGTTTTACATATTATTCCGATATTTTATCGGTTTATTACTGTATGTATGAATGTTTCATACAGTAGTTATTATTTTAGAGTTCTACTTATTTATTGGGTTATTTTTATTGTTGCTTCCATTGTTTTACTGTTCTGCCTTCTAGTCTATGATTTTACTGTTTATTTTGATATTTTGCTATTTCTCTATTTTACTGTTTTAATATTTTAGTACTTTACTATTTTACTATTTTAATGTTTCATTAATTTTGACCACTATAATACTACATTACCATATCATCACTTACTGTGAAATGTATCATTATACTACAATTTTATGATATCACTGTTATTAAAATTTATTTTATTGATATAAAATTATTAAAATTACAAGAGAATAAAGTTCTCACATTATCGAATTACGCGCTATTTTATATCATCCAATTTTATCCAGTTTTATATTTTCCAGTTTGTTGCTACGAAAGCTGTTCTTTACTGTCCGGATTATAGGGGCTGAAAAATGTGCAGTCTGAAATTTCACACCTATTCTGATTTAAATTTAACACGCACGAAAGAACGAATAAAAGAATACTCTCTGAAAGAATAATGTTTCAAAATTGCACAATTGCGCTATTCATAAAATTACTAAATCTCGAATTGTCTAAATTACAAAATTCTCAAATTACAAACTTCTAAAAGTTACGAACAAAATTTACAAATTAAAAATTCTCAAAATCCCCAAATCCCTACATCTCCCAATTCCAAACTCCCTAAGTCCCTAAATCCCAAACTTCCATCCACACAGTTGATGCAATCTTAAATCAGAATCAGGAAGATCCCCCGATAAATTAAATTTCCTCGATCGTAAAGATCGAATGCTCGTTAAATTACCGCGACTTTACTGCTTCATTCGCAGTCAGATGACTGAAATCTTCCCGCCTTCGAGGCTCATTTTTAAAGTCTTTTTGAATAAGCCTGAATACTTCTGTTGGATGATTGATTACTGAACGACCCGTTGATAACTTTTTCGGCGGTAACGTAATTTTCCTTTATTCCCGTTTTTAGGGTATTTCCCACCCACGCAGTTCTTCTCTGGAAGATGGATGAGAATCACACTATGATTCTCTGTTTTCTTCCTACCGAATCTATCGTTAATATTCTCCTTCGGGGCAGTGGGTTAAAGAACATCCTTTATTCCCAACAGAATTTTTTCTGCGAAAATGGTTGTAAACCTCCAGTGGCAGATTTTAATTCGCTCGAAAGTATTACGAAATATAATAGAAATTTTTCCCGTCATTGTGCTTTGAAAAATGAGTGTCATAAAACTGACGTAGATGGATGCATGGTCATTTTGAACCGTAGTTAAAATGTTTTCGTGTGAAATTGCAGCTTGACATATGTACAAAATTGTGAAATACATTTTTGAGGATAGAATAACAATATAATATAATTATGGTACAATAAAAATAACCCACAAAACTTCTACCTCAACACATAACTACAGCCGAAGCCAATTACACGTTGAATTACCACGCGCCGAATTACCACGCGTCGAATTACCACGCGTTGAGTTACCACGCGTCGAATTACCACGTATCGAATTACTACGCGTCGAATTACCACGCGTTGAATTACCACGCCCTGAGTTACCACGCGTGGGATTACCACGCGTGGGATTAACACGCGTGGGATTACTACGCGTGGAATTACCACGCGTCGAATTACTACGCGTCGAATTACCACGCGTGGAACTACTACGCGTGGAATTACCACGCATCGAATTACCACGCGTTTAATTACCACGCGTCGAATTACCACGTATCGAATTACTACACGTCGAATTACCACGCGTCGAATTACCACGCGTTGAATTACCACGCACTGAGTTACCACGCGTGGGATTATCACGCGTGGGATTAACACGCGTGGGATTACTACGCGTGGAATTACCACGCGTCGAATTACTACGCGTCGAATTACCACGCGTGGAATTACTACGCGTGGAATTACCACGCATCGAATTACCACGCGTTTAATTACCACGCGTCGAATTACCACGTATCGAATTACTACGCGTCGAATTACCACGCGTTGAATTACCACGCCCTGAGTTACCACGCGTGGGATTACCACGCGTGGGATTAACACGCGTGGGATTACTACGCGTGGAATTACCACGCGTCGAATTACTACGCGTCGAATTACCACGCGTGGAATTACTACGCGTGGAATTACTACGCGTGGAATTACCACGCGTAGAATTACCACGCGTGGAATTATCACGCGTCGAATTACCATGCGCTGAGTTACCACGCGTAGAATTACTACGCTTGGAATTACCACGCGTGGGATTACTACGCGTGGAATTAGCACGCGTGGAATCACCACGCGTCGAATTACCACGCGTGGAATTACTACGCGTCAAATTACCACGCGTGGAATTACTACGCGTGGAATGACCACACGTGGAATCACCACGCATGGAATTACTACGCGTAGAATTACCACGCATGGAATTACTACGCGTAGTATTACCACGCGTCGACTTATTCATACCCCATTTCTGCAAAGTGAAATCTCATTCAGAATCACATTAACTACCCCCCATATCAGGGACCTACACCAGCTGTGAGACACCTTCTATATTTATGAAACGTTCTCTTAATAAACGAGCAGTTAATTTTCCTAATATTTATAGACAAACGGCAGTTTGCATTGTTCGTTATTAATACGCAGAGGCAGTTGACGGCGTACAAAGGAGGTAAATTCTAAATTGGAAGATTTATAAACTCCTTTAATTTCCTATCTGCGAGAGAAACGGACTGAAACAAAGCGTTCTGGTGGTTTCCGCAAGGTTGACCAAGTTATTAAAACAAAAGACTTGCATCGAGTTCTTTCACTTGTTAGAGCTGTTTCAATCTTAAAATCTCTATTTAACTTGAAGCAGTTTACCATTACCTACACTGTATTGGGCCGGAACGAAATTGCTGGAGGAGTGGAAAAAAAAGGCCAACAGAGAATTGCTTTTGTTCCATACCTTCCCGCAGCGGTGAAGACGAAATATCTTCGTGTATCCACAGACCCGGGTGTTGTTTTATTAAAATGAAACACATTTTCTGCATTGCATTTGTTCTGGAGTTAGGAACGTATCTGGAGGGTTGTGTACGGAGTGCTTCAACACAATGCGTGTGGAGTACATGAGTTTAAACGTTTATCGAACGTGAAGAACTTGGCGTATATATTAGATGACGTTAATGTAAGTTTGGTATGAATTAACAATTAATATACAATTAATTCAATTTAAATATTTCCACTGTCAGTAGTAACTAAATGTATAAAAGAATATATAATGTGAAATAAATTTTGTTTGCGTAGGTGGAGGCATAGAGAGATTTTCAAGGTCATCTATAATTTTTTTAAATGGAACTGCAAATTTTATTACGTGAGTGAATTTTTTGGAATACTTTGTTTGCTTGTAAATTCCAAAACTTCCGAAATCCCAAAATTCATCTGCTCCAACCCCAGAACCCAATCCTTAATCAAACAAATCCACAACACACCCTCGAACCAGCAACAGTAGCACGCGAACAGTTAATTTTCGGTGAACACGAACACCACATGTCGTAGAGGTATAAGATAAGAAAAGTCGTGTACCGAAAGAGTCGTCTACCTGTCACGATTCAACCTGGCCGGCGGCGATACACGAAGACAACGCGTATCTCTTAAAAGCATCCCTGTTGCATCGCTCATTCTCATTTCAAGCAAACAACTCGTCGTAATTTCAGCCCCACTCTGACGTCCAGTGACTCGCGCCACCGGTCCGACTACATAGTTCACTTCTACCCTTCTCACCCTTCGCCACCTACATTCCCGCGCCCCCTTTTCCACCCTTTCATCCCCTGTTCCCGACTGGATGCCGGCTAGCGTGACCAACTTCACTCGCACGTCGTCGACGGGGGTGCAACGTGGCTGCTTATTAATGGGAAGACTTGTTGCACTCGCGTATCGTCGCTTTGGATTCTCTCATTTGATATCTATGTTTATTGTCTGCAAAGTTCGTGAAAAATCATGAGGGAGAGTTGTGAACACTTGAGAAATTAAATAAAAACTGAAGATATATATTTGGATGTGTAATGAGATATATTTAACCCATTGTAAAATTTATTTATTAAATACGTCAGTCAAAATTAACTGTTCATAACTATAATATTAAAACAAGGCAAATTAAATTGGTATTTTATAGTCAGCAATCCTTGACTGTTTACATTAAAACTATGGACTCAAAAATCAAGTTGAAGAGTATTAAAAATTTGAGTAAGCTGTGTCACATTTGAGCTATGAGTGCGTCATGAGTGCATCATCTAGTGTTGATCTTCTTTATGGTTTCCAAATGAACTTAAGATTTGTAAATAATGAAAAAACCTAGTGTTAAATAAAAATGATTGTAATGTTGTCATATGTCCCTATTCAGAGCCGATGATATATAGAATTAGGGAGGATATACAAAAATTGTGGTACAATTTTGATAAAAAGTTTGATATATAGAGTCTACACCATATTTTCAACATTCCTCATTGGCTCACTTGATGGAATGCCAGGTATACGAAGTTCGAGGATGGAATAGAAATAAACGTATAACTGTCATGTTTAAAATAGATCCATTACCGTCCTCGTTAAGCTCATTCCTGTTTCCACTAATTAATTGCTCGTCTCGCAGGCGAGAGGCTCGGCCGGAGACAAGCCTTGGCACCGATTGTATTCTTTCGGAGATTAAGGCGATGTTTTCGAATGCAAGCCAAGTAATTAACAAGTGGCTGCTGCTGATTTCTCTGTTGTTATATGCGGCTGGGTAATATCCATTGTCTTGGAATCATTCCAAAGATCCGACTCTCTTTTTACGGCAAACAATAATTCTCCCCTTATCTTTGCCCTAATTTCCTAACCATCTTTAAAATGCTGGGGGACAGAGTACTTAAACCTTGATGACCTTTCGATAGTCGGTAATTACTACGTAGAATTATTATGCGTTGAATTACAACGGGTGGAATTATCACGCGAGGAATTTCCACGCATGGAATTACAAGGCGTTGAATTACGACGCGTCGAGTTACCACGCGCCGAGTTACCACGCGTCGAATTACTATGCATCGAATTACCACGCGCCAAATTACCACCTGTCGAATTACAACGCGTAAAATTACTACGCATCGAATTACCATGCGTCGAATTACCACGCGTGGAATTACCACGCGTCGAGTTACTACGCGTCGAATTACTACGCGTGGAATTCCTACGCACTGAATTACCACGCGTGGAATTACTACGCGTCGAATTACCCCGCGTCGAATTACCACCCGCCGAATTACCACATGTCGAATTACCACGCGTAGAATTACTACGCATCGAATTACCATGCGTCGAATTACCACGCGTGGAATTACCCCGCGTCGAATTACCACGCGTCGAATTACCACACGTCGAATTAATACGCGTCGAACTTCCATGCATCGAATTACCCCGCGTGGAAGTACCACGCGTGGAATTACTACGCGTAGAATTACCACGCGTCGAATTACCACACGTCGAATTAATACGCGTCGAACTTCCATGCGTCGAATTACCCCGCGTGGAAGTACCACGCGTGGAATTACTACGCGTAGAATTACCACGCGTCGAATTACCACACGTCGAATTAATACGCGACGAACTTCCACACGTCGAATTACCCCGCGTGGAAGTACCATGCGTGGAATTACTACGCGTGGAATTACCACGCGTCGAATTACCACGCGTAAAATTACCACGCGTGGAATTACCACACGTCGAGTTACCACATGTGGAATTACCAAGCATGGAATTATTACACCTGGATATACCACGCGTTGAGTAGCCATGCGTCGAATTTCTAAATCGACTCCATTAGCTGTATTATAAAATTTACAAAGTGGTATCATAACATGAGCTATTACACTGTAATTTGAAACAGTTTATAATATATCATATTTCTCGTATTAATTGCCATTTTTGTTACTGATATTACTCTTTTTTCAATTTCATAGAATATTTCTCTCTACGATAAATTATTTTTATTTCAGTTCGTGTTTGAATTTATACGAAAGGAACTTTTATTAACGCAGCAGGTAAAAGAATTTTGTGCATTCTCAAATCTCTTATCTCTCGCCATAAAGATATTAGTTCCTATTTATTTAATATAATATGAAGATTTAAACAATTTATATAACCTACTTCAGAATTAATATCTCCCATATTAATTTTCATTTTCATTACTGCCTTTTTCATTTTGTACCACATATTCTCTAAAATGAATTACGTACTTTGACTACATTCCACACATGTTTCGTCAAAAACGTTAATTAGCGTGATATAATTGAGGGGTTAAATTTCATTCGATTTTTGCCGTATCCTTAAATTTAGATGTTCTGAAATTTTCAATCAAAATTTTTGACTATAATAATTGATTTTAATCTGGAACAATGCTAACGAAATTGTATGAACAATATAGAGGGAGATGAACAATGTAGAGAGATATTATTTGACGAATTCTGTTTTGAGTCCTAGATGAAATTCAATTTAAGATCCTTTCAACAGGCTGAATCAGCTATCAAAGCTCTACTCGTTTATTTACTGCCAACTGTATCGTCGATTCAGTTCACTGGAAAAAAACTATAAAAGAACAAAGCACTAAACGGACAGCAAACAGACGAGTTGAGTCAGGGAGCGGGGAAAAAAGTAACAGGACCTAAAAACTCGAAAGCTTTTTTTAGTGTCTGACCATTAATCGTTAGAGCGGTCGTTTGTGAGGGGTCGAAGTGCTTTCGAGCACCCGGACAAGGTTAGTTATCTTCCTCTTCATCTCTTCTTTTAAGCTTCGTTTTCACGGCCGAAAAAAATTCATACGTCCACGCATGATTGATATACAGGGTAATTTAGGACTTTCGCGTAAAATGGTACTGGTGATACTTATTCACGAGTACTCTCGTTATTACGCGTGGAATTACCATGCGTTGAATTATCACGTATCGAATTACCACGAGTCGAATTACTACGGGTCGAATTACCACGCGTCGAATTATCACGTATCGAATTCCTCGCGTCGAATTACTACGCGTCAAATCACCACGCGTCGAATTACCACGTATCGAATTACCACGCGTCTAATTATCACGCTGCAAATTACCACGTGTCGAATTACCGCGTATCGAATTACCACGCGTCGAATTACCACGCATCAAATTACCACGCGTCGAATTACCACGCGTGGAATTACAACGTGTCGACTTACCACGCATCGAATTACCACGCGTAGAATTGCTACGCATCGAATTACCACGCGTCGAATTATCACGCATCGAATTACCACGCGTGGAATCACAACGTGTCGACTTACCACGCATCGAATTACAACGCGTAGAATTGCTACGCATCGAATTACCACGCGTCGAATTATCACGCATCGAATTACCACGCGTCGAACTACCACGTATTGAATTACCACGCGTTGAATTACCACGCGTGGAATTGCTACGCATCGAATTACCACGCGTCGAATTATCACGCATCGAATTACCACGCGTCGAACTACCACGTATTGAATTACCACGCGTTGAATTACCACGCGTGGAATTGCTACGCATCGAATTACCACGCGTCGAATTATCACGCATAGAATTACCACGCGTAGAACTACCACGTATCGAATTACCACGCGTCGAACTACCACGTATTGAATTACCACGCGTTGAATTACCGCGCGTGGAATTACTACGCGTCAAATTACGACGCGTCGAGTTACCACGCGTAGAATTACCACGCGTGGAATTCCTACGCGTTGAATTACCTCACGTGGAATTACTACGCGTTGAATTACCATGCGTCGATCTACCACACATTAAATTACCACGTATTATCAAGCATGTAATTACCAACCACTAAACTACTATCCACACAATTGTCACACGTTGAATAAACCCTCACGACCAATAAAACTCCCTTAATTATAACTACGCTTCCACCGCCACAAAACAATAAAAAATGTTTAATAAAGCCTGTATTTACTTAAACACATCATGATATAACGTACCATAATTGCAACGTTTTTCTTCAGAATAAAACGTCCGCAATAAAACAGAGTGTGCTAACATATACTTTTTTGATCCGCTGCATATAAAATTCCGGAGAGATTGGACATACTCCAGGGGCATTTTTATAACGAGTCGAAACCAGAGAGCAATTTTACTTCGGCCATACTGCTCGAGTCATTAACGTACCCCTCTGTTTTCAAGTATCCTCAATACGAACACTTTTTTGTTGTTGTTCAGAGAACAACGAGGGGTAAAATCGAGAAAAGTTTCAACGAATATTTACTCGATCCGTATCTCCCCGTCTGCGCTAACATTGACGCTTCTAATGGGATATCATATTTATTCTATGAAGAGGTAGAAGTAAATACTTTTTTCTTCTTGTCGGACATTTTCTTTCACTCACCTCCTTATCCAGCCTAATTGCTGGAGCTTCTAAAGGTCACTTTTTACTGGAAGGACGTCATTGGCATAAAAAGGGAAATGAATTTGAAGGAAGTTTTCAGCTTTTATGTACAATACGATATTTAAACTCTTATACAATTAACTGAATTAAATATTCACTGCTGTTAAAACAGATGAAAGCGTATCGTTTGTAATGAATTTTTGTAAGAAATTAAATTATTACACAAGTGATGAGCTTTTATCATTGTCGAAGCACGAAAAGAGAAGATAAGACTTGCTTTCATGTACAAATGTATGTGTACGTAAGAAACGACAGTGTCCTTGGATCCTGATCTAAAGAAAGATCCGTGGCATCCCCTAATGTAATTGAATCGAAAAGAAGAACAGAGAAGCAACCGGCTTATTCTCTATTTCTGCACCTAAGGGATGTGTCAACGTGTATCTAAGGAGTGTAAAGGAAAATCCATGGTGCAGAATTTCATTTCGTTTCGTCCATTTCCGTTAACATCCTGCCGTATAATTTCACTCGGATTATTTTTGCATATGGTTGCTTTTATCAGTTTAGAAAAATTTAGAAATTGTCACGACACAATTTAAGAAGTCGAATATTTAATAATTTAGAAGTTGAGTAACTTAGACTTAAAAATTTCTAAGCTTAAAATTTCTAACCTTCAAAATTTTATCACAAAATTTTTAACCTTAAAAATTTCTAATCTCAAAATTTATAACATTAAATACTTCTAAATACCAAATCAAGATAAATGATCTAAAAATACCATAATTTTTTCAATATATAACTTCAATGTCTACAACAATACAATAACGTATTGTAAAATGACCTAACTTCAAAAAAATTATTACCTACCATAGATAACCCAAAAATTGGCGCGTACCAAGTGTAGCCATTTTGCTATTCTGACCAACTAACTCTTCACGCGTCAACTCATACTTTGACATCGGTAATTCCTCAGTCGTCCAACTACCAAATCATTAATATCT
The DNA here is from genome assembly GCF_050947335.1 of Megachile rotundata. Classification (NCBI taxonomy): domain Eukaryota; kingdom Metazoa; phylum Arthropoda; class Insecta; order Hymenoptera; family Megachilidae; genus Megachile; species Megachile rotundata. The sequence goes on from NC_134989.1 coordinate 9,524,023, forward strand.
AGCATGAAAGTAAAAAAGTAGAGATGAAAAGACGTCGCAACAAAGGGATTGATGAACGTAAACATGGCGGGTATCATAGGTAAGAGGGGCGATGGTGCAATTAGAAGGCTGGGGAAACAGCTTGTTCAAAGTCGTCAGATTCACGCGACAGTTACGATTACGGGCACGAACGATTCCCTCCCCGTTGCAATTCTGCAAACGGGACGTGCGCATAAAATACGGTCGACCCTCATAATCCGCCATCTATCTCGATCGTCTCGCATATCAGTTGGCGCGACTGCGTTCGTATAATGCCAGCCTGTTCATCAACGGTATCTACGACCATTCAGCTCGACGGTGCACGCTCAAGCAGCTGAAATTGGTTTCGGCGAAAGTTATTTCTCTTTCGTTAGCTTGATTGAGTACGGAGCACGAGATGGTTTATCGAGATACCGGCTTGAAACAGCGTTGATTTCGCGGGCCCATTACTGAGTCGTGCGACTTCGAAGAAATTTCATTCATAGAGGTAATTGAATTGATGGCGAGATGGTTCATCGGTTCCGGATAACTCTGTTTTCGATTTATGATGATTTTCTTTGTAAATTCGACTGACAAGTTTGATGAAGCAGTTTTGTGATTTTGGTGTATTTATTAGTCGCTTCGTAGCTCATGTTAAGGGGGTTGATATCAAGCTTCGAATGTAGGGTGTTTTACTGGATATCTTAACTGTTGGAGTTTGAGGAATGTTGTGAAGGATTGATAATTTTGGAAGCATATAATTGTCATTTTATTAGACACTTTTCTTTACCTACCTACTTAAATAAACATAATTTACTATTTAAACAAATCGTGTCAAATCTTGTATAATTTTCAAAGAACAATAACAATATTATTACTGAATTACGCCTGAAATTAGTTAGAAAAATAAACGATTATTACCGATAAAGTTGTACCAGTAAAGAAAACTTTCCTAGCCAGACCATAAACTGTAGCTTCACTTACACCGAGTAAGTAGTATAGCTCGGCTATGGGCAGGCGGTGCTGCAGTAGCAGTCTAAAGAAATTCATGATATTCGAGTGCATATATAAAGTACACCGATAAGATTGCTTTTCGAATCTCTGTATATACATTGCATTTACAATATTAATGCAGCCAAGCTGTATTAAATACGTTTACTTATGCTGAGTAGGTAGTATAGGTCGATTATGGACAGACTAAAATAGTGGAGAGAAGTTTATGATCGTTGTGTGTTCAGAGCAAACGATGAAATTACCTTTTAAATTTTTATATCTACATTCAGTATGTTATACATGATATTACACATGAGGTGGATTGAGTATGATAATACAAATTTTGTGTTTTTGTTACATGAAGGTTTGTAATATGTAATAAAATGTACATGTTGCATTTGTTGCGTTGAAATAATATTTTTTTAATTAGTATGTGTGGAATTATTAAGTGATGTATTGGCTTGCGTTAAATTACTGTGCGAGGAGTTATCACGCGTGGGATTATCATGCGTTGAATTACCACGCGTTGAACTACCACGCGTCGAATTACCACGTATCGAATTACCACGTATCAAATTACCATGCGTCGAATTACCACGCGTCGAATTACCACACGTCGAATTACCACGCGTCGAATTACCAAGCGTCGAATTACCGAGCGTCGAATTACCACGCGTGGAATTACTACGCGTAGAATTACTACGCGTCGACGTATCACGCATCGAATTACCACGCGTGAAATTACTACGCATCGAATTACCACGCGTGGAATTACCACGCATCGAATTACCACGCATGGAATTACTACGCATCGAATTACCACGCGTGGAATTACCACGCATCGAATTACCACACGTGGAATTACTACGCGTAGAATTACTGCGCGTCGACGTACCACGCATCGAATTACCACGCGTCGAATTACCACGCGTGGAATTACTACGCGTCGACTTACCATGCATCGAATTACAACGCGTAGAATTACTACGCATCGAATTACCACGCGTGGAATTACCACGCATCGAACTACCATGCGTCGAATTACCACGTATCGAGTTACCACATGTCGAATGACCACGTATCGAATTACCATGGGTCGAATTACCATGGGTCGAATTACCACATATCGAATTACCACGCGTCGAATTACCACGTATCGAATTACCTAGCGTCGAAATACTACGTATCGAATTACCAATTCGTCTAAGTACGATGATTAAGGATTTTGAAAATTTGTGATAAAATTATATAAATAATTTAGAACTTTGACTGTGGTTTTCAATTATTTATTTAAATAATATAATCACATTTTGGTACATTTGCTTGTAGTTATGGTTTTAATTGTTAATGGAAATTTTATTTAAGTCATACTCTTTACGTTTAAAATTGTGAAATTTTAGAAATGCATAACATAATTTATTTCTTCCTGAAATATCCTTCACGAAATTTATTTCAAATAATCTTGTTTGATATCAAATTTTTAATTCAACCTTTTTCAAGCTTTGGAATATTGTCATAAAAAATTTGCACTTCTATTAATAATATCCTTTTCTGACCAATAATTTACCTTCATAAAAATCGTTTAACGATGACATCCTAATGGAACTCATTTATTCAATCTATCTAACGTTCTAAAAATAAATAATGCAGAATGTTCATCTCGAACAAAATTGAAAGATCGGTTTCTCCTTCAATTCGTGCTAGAAGCTCGTTGTTATCGCTAATTCAGCGGAACTAATAGGACCCTATCGGGAAGAAACAAGTTCTCGGAAGGCGCAATCAAAGAAATAATAACCAATATTATTGAATGATGCGACCAAGTAATAATTGGCCCCATTAAACTGGTTACCTGTCCAAGGTTGGGACATTGCTGACCCGATAGCAGAAAACAATAAACTCTACCGTTGTTCCGATATTCATTTCATCTCTTTTTCCTGTATTCCTTACAAATTTAATATATGTACTTGTGATTATAGAATGTTAATCTGTTTTTAACACTTGTGGTGTTAGTATATGTGTAACGTTACTGATGGAAGTTTGTTATTTGGAAATTTGGGGGATTAGAAGGTTGTGGAGTTAAAAATTTGGGGATGCAGAAATTTGTGAGATTAGAAATTTGAGGGTGCAAAAATTTGGAAATTTAGGAGTTTGGAGATGTAGAAATTTGGGGGTGTAGAAATTTGGGGTGTAGAAATTTGGAGTGTAGAAATTTGGAAATTTAGGAATTTCATGATGTAGAAATTTGGGGTGTTGAAATTTGGAAATTTAGAAATTCGAAAATTTGCCAACTCAAAACTATAAAAATTTAGTTATTCCATAATTACCAAACTTACAAATTTAATATCCCAACAATGTAAAACTTCTCTCCTTAATAATTCCACCATTAAAAAATTTTTAAACCTTCAAATTCAAATCTTCATTTCCCAATTCCATCCACTCCTACCCTCTCCATAAATTCCTCTAACTCCAAAATTCCATATTACCTTTCCACTATGCAAATCACATCAAACAAAATTATCTCAAATGAAATCCAAAGCGTAATTAAATGAACACGAAGAATTAATACAACGAAAAAATTTGAAATTGTATTTGAGGTTTAAAGTACGTAAAGAAGTCCGCGCACTCGTACGAATTGAAAGGAGAACGAACAACGTTTCGTACAAATATACGAAACGGTTTTCGTGCATGCAGCAGAATTTCCGTGCTCGTAGAAACGTGTTGCACGCGGTTCTGTGCATGCATTGGAGAGAGCACACTTTTACAAACGACGAAAGTTCGACGGTGCGCAATGCAGCGTGTGCACACTGCAGTACCCTCGTTCGATTTTATGAAACGTTCGAGGCTGTCTACGTATCGCTTTCCATTGCTCAAAACAGCACCGGTAAAACCGATCAACGGAGTAACTTTACTCTTTACTAGCTATCTATCATTCATTAAGTTCAACGAATACGAAACGTACGTACACACTGTTACGTTGCGTTAAGTTGTTCTGCACATATCGTTTCAACGATTTGAAGGTTCGATAACTTCTCGCGGAAATAAAAACACCTCGCTGGAAATTTTTAACGTTGTCAGCTTTTTAGCTCTATATTTGCATTATTAATGAAACTCTTTTTCAGGTAAATTGAAAAATTGTAGTTTTCAAGTTTAGGTCAGTGGGTTGAAATTACAGAAATTTTTTATTTTAAGTTTTGCAATTTTAGAATTTATGTATTTAGGCATTTGATGATTTAGATTGAACTTGTGATAATTTGAGGACTTTCAAATTTAAAAATTTTTTTCTAACTTGGTAAAATTTGATTAAATAGCAATTTAAAGCTTCAGAATTTCATAAATGTTAATAATTTTTAAATGTATAAATTAAATAATTTTTATGTAAAATGCTTCTATCAAATAGCAATTTGTAAAATTAGAAAAACAGCAACTTTAGCAGTGTGAAGATTGTCAAATAAATTTTAGCTCGTTGTCTATGTCAATCAAATCACCAGCCCCGTATCTTTAAATTAGTTTATAACTGCCAACCAGCGAGTTCATATTAAAAACGTTAATAAAAGTAGTAACAAGTATGATACATGTCTGAAAGTCACGATACGTAACAGCATAACCGCAACGACTATTAGAATTTATCAACGTCCTGTATCTATACATCTTCATTATTTACGGTACAAATCTGATGCACTAACGTGTCGAGATCCCCGTTTCCCCTGTGACAAAGGTGAAAAATCGTTTCCGCGATTGTGATCGCAATCGTCGGATTGATTTACGTGACCGCGGAATTTCCATGGCAATTCAGTGGAAGGAACCTTTGCTCCACGAAAACGCGACAAAGATGGATTCACCGCGGGGGAAAAATGGAGAGATGAGCGCTATAAAAGCAATTTAACGTAAACTCAATAAGACAGAGGAGGCAATCTTCAGCCGGCGGCACGAAGGGTTAATTTAAAATGGCGGGAACGATGTGATTTTAAATTACGGTACACGCTTTTGCAATTGCCGGAATTTATTTTACACGATTCTCCGATTACGCGTAGATGTTTCATTTTTCTTTCGTGTCGCGTTCGTTCGATGGAAACGCGAATTTTTGATGTGAAAAAGTAATCGTTTGAGGTAGATTGATTATTCGAGGAAGAAAAAGTGAAATGATGTAACGAAGGGAAGTTGAAAAGTGTTTTTGGTTGGATTTCTTTTTGGATGTAGAAGGTTAGAGTTGTATTTTAGAAATTTAGGTTAGGACAATTTTAGGTTAGGTTCGGTTTTGTCGGGGTTAAATTGTACGAGACTTTTGATATTAATTATGGTATATTGTTTTAGTTAGTATTATTTTTTATTTAGTATATCTTATTTTTTAGTAAGTTTATTACATTTTTTATTAATTGTATTACGTTATTTTTTATCAACTATATCACTCTATTTTTTATTAGTTGTATTACATGTTTGTTGATTAATTATAACACATTATTTTTTAGTAAATATTTTATATTATTTTTTATTGTGTTGCATTATTTTTCACTAACTATATCACTTTATTTTTTATCAATTATATACATGTTTTTGATTAACTATATTTCACATTGTTTTTTAGTAAACAACTTACATTATTTTTTATTAATTATATTGCATTATTTTTTACTAACTATATTACTTTATTTTTGAACAATTTTATTACATTTTTTTTTGACTAAATATATCACATTGTTTTTTAGTAAACATTTTACATAATTTGTATTAATTGCATTGCATTATTTTTTGTTAACTATGTTACTTTATTTTTTTATCAATTTTATTACATGTTTTTTGACTAAGTATATCATATTGTTTTTTAGTTAACATTTTACAATATTTTTTATTAATTGTATTGTATTATTTTTCATTATATTATATGTTTTTTGAGTAACCACATTATACAGACAATTGAAAGTACACAAATATGAAAACATGTAAAACGAAAATATTAAAACTTGTGTTAACCAGAAAATTTGCAATTCCTCAAACTTAACCCTCCAATTTGCAACCTCATAAATAATCAGAAACGCCAAAACTTTCCCCGAGAATCTCTTAGCAAGTTAATAAAATATCCAGCGCCATCTCTATTATCTTTTTACTCTCTCAACACGGATCAATCGTTTTCTTTTCGTCCGTCGAAGCGACGAGAACAGTTTCCTTAACCGATAGCCCCGGTGTTTTTGTGCCGTTTATTTCTCAGCGTTCCGTTCGTTTTACATTTTCTCTGCCAATAAACACGCTCAACTATTCCTCTTTTCCGTCGTCGTTTTGTTTCCATCATTTTTTTCCGCTTCGTTTCCGTCAGTCCGTTTTCGTGCTTCTTCGTTCTGCCATTTCTCTTACTCTTTATCCCTCTTGTCCGATTTTTCCTCCCCCTCGTCCCGTCGAAATTACCTTGGCCCCGGATAAACGCAAGAGCTTTAGAAATCCGCTGCCAACAGAATTTGCAATGGTAAATGATCGTAGGACTTAAGATTAGGGATCTTCTTACCTCCTTCCCTTTCTTCCGCTTCCTTTCATCCCATAACTGTATTATTCTTTTTTCCTCAGAAAGCTTAATCGCAATTAAACGGATTTATTGCGTTCAACGACGTTTTGAGTAAGTCGTCTTATTTCATTTAATCATTTTTCAAATTTTAGGGTTGAAGGAAATTCAATTTTAATTGCAACAATATTTTGGGATGTTTATTAGTACAATTACATAAATTAACTTAGGTAGTTGACATAGATTAGATATTTAATAATTTTTCAAATTTTAGGGTCGAAAGAAATTCAATTTTAATTGCAACAAAATTTTGGGATGTTTATTAGTACAATTATATAAATTAACATTAATTGGGTGGTTGAGATTAGACATTTAATAATTTTTTAAATGTTAGGGTCGAAGGAAATTCAATTTTAATTGCAACAAAATTTTGGGATGTTTATTAGTACGATTATATAAATTAACATTAATTGGGTGGTTGACATGGATTAGACATTTAATAATTTTTTAAATGTTAGGGTTGAGAGAAATTCAATTTTATATGCAACAAAATTTGACATTTTGGGATGTTTATTAGTACAATTATATAAATTAACATTAATTGGGTGGTTGACACGGATTAGACATTTAATAATTTTTTAAATGTTAGGGTTGAAAGAAATTCAATTTTATATGCAACAAAATTTTACATTTTGGGATGTTCATTAGTACAATTACATAAATTAACATTGATTGGGTAGTTGACATGGATTAGACGCATTAATAAGCTTGATTTGGTACATTAATTAACATTGATTTGATACATTAATTCGGGTTGATTAGGGGCATTAACATTGATACATGAATTATTTCGAGGTGACTAAGGGACGAAAATTTTCATCCCCTTTAAGTCCTCTGAATTAAGACTTCATTGTTAAATTATATTAACTATAATGGAATAAACATTGATCAAAAATAAACTGAAAAATAAATGAATGAATTTTTCACATAATAGAACTAAATTAATTCTATGAACTAAATAGACTAATTAATTGAATGAATTGTTTTTATATAAATACTGCAATGAAAGATAAATAAGTAACCTAACATAAACCTAACCTAACAATATAATCATACATTCTATCATCTTAATCCTAACCTTACAAAACAAAAAATATGAGAAGTAATATATTAAAAATTAAAATTGAAATTATAAGATAAAAGAATTGTTTAGTTTTTTTCAACAATGGATTTATGAGTCTACTTTCAGAGGAGACATTTTCTTTCCCGGTCGACCTCGAAGAATCGAAATTAGTTCAAAACTCGAACTTACGATTGAAATGTCAGGAAGAAAGTGCATGCTGGCTCCGAAACTCTGGTCACGCAGCCTTTACACGTCTCACGGGAATCATGCTCTCTGATATAGTAAGAGGAACAGGGAGCTAACGCCACCGTAATTTCCGCGAAATTTTTACGAAAGGAGGAACCGGTATTAGTTAAAAATTTATAGAGAGCAGTAAGAGAGCAGAAAAAGAGTCTCATGTATAATTTTCTTTGACGAACTATCTGCGCGTGGTTTCATAATCGGAACCTCCTTCAACAAAGAACTTTGATAAATTCATATAAATATAATAATTCGTATAATTATAATATTTCATCGATTTTTCATGATTTTTTCGTAAAATCGACAGTTCACTGATTTTACCGGTATCTTTTAACACGGTAAAAGCGAATTATTTAAAATTACCTTCATTTTTTTAATAACCCGTTTTTTCTAGCAACGAATGATTTAAATGGTGCAATAGTCAGACGTAACGAGTCTGTGGTGCTGTATTTCACTGGAGTATTAAATTTTCACATTTTTATCAAACACATGGTTTTTGACGTGTTAATTAGGTGGCTGCTGGAGATGATCCTTTAACGTGCAATTAAATTACAGTTAATATAATAATCCGGGGTTTAATGTTGGTGATAAATCTTATACGTTTAAATACCTCGTGCTTAATGAGGGATTTTCGGCATTGAAACTAACATAATTACTTGTGACCGAATTGAGGATTTATTGGATGCGCATCGAAATTGAGTTAATTAAAATCGAAAGTGTGTTGTAACTTTGTCGCCATTGATTTAGAGTTCTAGGGATATTGGGGATATTAGGGACATAGAGATATGGGAATATCTACACAGAGATATAGAGATATAGGATTATAAGGATGTAAAAATTTAGAGATACAGAAATGTATTTAAAGGAGGTAAGGATTATAAGGATGCATAAGGATGTAGAAATATAAAGAATATAGGAATCTAGGAATTCTAGGGATTCCAGGGAATTTAGTTATCTAGAGATATCTAAGAATTCCTGGAAATCTAGGAATATGAAAATCTGGAGATATAGGAATTTGAGGACATAGCAATATAGGGACGTAGGAAACTGGGAATGTGAGAATCTGGGGATGTGGAAATCTAGAGATATAGAAATCTAGGAACATAGGAATCTAGGGATATTAATTTAGGGACATATGAATCTAGGGATATAGAAATCTAGGGACATGGAAATCTAAGAATATAGGAATCTAGGGTCATAGAAATCTGAGAATATAGAAATCTAAGGACATCGGAATCAAGGAATGTAGAAATCTAGGAACATAGAAATCTAGGAATGTAGAAATCTAGGAACATAGGAATCTAGGAATGTAGAAATCTACGGTTATAAAAATCTGGGAATATAGAAATTTCGGGACATAGCAATATAGGGATATATGAATCTAAGGATATAGAAATCTAGGAAAATAGAAATCTAAGAGAGTGGGAATCTAGGGAAATGCGAACCAAGGAGTGTAGGTACCTAGGGAAATTGGAATCGAAGAATTTAGGAACCTAGGGAAATAGAAATCCAGGAGTATTGGAATCTAGGGAAATAGAAATCTAAGAGTGTAAGAATCTAGGGAAATACGAACCAAGAAGTGTAGGAATCTAAAGAAATCCGAATCTAAAAATATAGAAATTTAGGGACATCGCGATATAGGGACATAGGAATCTATAAATACAAGATTCTAGGGATTTCCAAATCTAGAAATATAAGAATCCGGAGATGTAGAAATACAGAAACATAGGAATCTAGGAATATAGGAAATTAAGTATATAAAAATCTCGGAATAACAAAACTAAAAATGTAGAAATCTAGGGATATAATTTTCCACATAACACTCACGTATCACTTTCATCTTTACCTAAAAATTTTATACAATATTTTTCAAGTTTCATAAACTAATATCTACTAACAATCAAATTAATACAAAGAAAAGAAATTCCCAGTACTTAAGTTAACTTTACGACCCATTTATACCGCCTTAACACGTAAGTGTAATCAATACACACTTAAACTGTACCCAGCAATTTTCCAGGCAAATGCAAGTTTTCAACGAGCCAAGAGAAATTTTATTTCACCAAAGTTTCCGTATCTTTACGCAATTGCACGGAGTTTTAGTCATCAGCTACAGAATCTCAGGTGGAGAGAATCGAAAGCTCGTTAACGCTAATTAGCTGAATCTCCCGCAACTAGAAATCAACGCAAGACCACAAAACAACGACCATCGCGTCGTTTTGCGATGCTAGTAGCGATATCAGATTTGCACAACATTGACAGTAACGTTAATACGAGGCAACCGTGTTCCCGAACTTAGTTTATAATCAGAGCAGCTACGTTAAAAGCGCATTATGTTTGCCTTGATTCTGTGTAACTTCGCAATGAAACGCGACGTAGACCTAAGAACCGACACTGCGTCCACGGCAAACTTCGTTTCAACTTTACTTTTAAGAACAGCTTGCGCCGGTGGATAAACGCGATAAGGATCGCAGAGGACTATAAACGTTGCGGGCAATTAATACTAATTGTTGTTATTGTTTCGACGTTTTGTTCGCGGAATTTCGGGTTCGAAGTGAGGAGGGATTTGATGAATTTGTAGAGTTTTTGGTAGAGGAGGGTTTAAGGAGGATTAAATGATATGAAATATGATGAAATGAGGTTGATGATAGTTGGTACTTTGTAATTGAAGGCAGTTTGAAAAATTTGAATTTTGGGATTTTGGAGTTTTGGAGTTCTGGAATTTTTGAATTTTTGAACTTTGGAGTTTGGAATTTGGGAATTTTGGAATTTTGGAATTTGGGAATTTTGGAAATTTTGGAAATTTTGGCAATTTTGGCAATTTTGGCAATTTTTGAAATTTTGGAATTTTGGAAATTTTGAATTCTGAAATTTAGGAATTTACGAATTTGGGAATTATGAAATTTTGGAATTTTGAGAATTTTGGAAATTTTGGAAATTTTGGAATTCTGGAATTCTGGAATTCTGGAATTCTGGAATTCTGGAATTCTGGAATTTTGGAATTTGGGAATTTGGGAATTTGGAAATTCAGGAGTTTGGAAATTCGGGAATTTGGAAATTTGGGAATTTTGGAAATTTTGGGAATTTTGGAATTTGGGAATTTAGTGAATTTTGGAATTCTGGAATTTTGAAATTCGGGAATTTGGAAATTCAGGAGTTTGGGAATTTGGGAATTTTGAAATTCTGAAAATTTGGGAATTTTGGAAATTTTTGGAATTCAGGAAGTTAGGAATCCTGGAATTTTTGAATTTCGGAATTCGGGAATTTTGGAAATCTAGAATTTTTAACTTTTGAAATTTTGAAATTTTGTATCCAACGTTGAAGAACTGAAATTTTAAGGTACAGACGCTGCTCAATATCGACCCGCTCGATACTAGCCTACTCAATATAGGCCTGTCTAATATCATCTTGTGAAATCTATAATGCAGCATATTGGAATGTAGTGAATATACACGACACTATAGATATATTAGAGATGCAAAGACATACTGATATAGAAATATGAGAATATGAAGACATAAGTAAATAGAAATGTAGGTATGTAGCGATTCATAGATACAGATCTACAAGTATAGTTATAAAAATTTATTGGAATATAGAAATAAATTGCTCGATAAACATAATACATATACAAATATGCGAATATATGTGGACAATTCCATATATATCCCTACATCCAATATCCACATATCTCTATTACAACATGAATATTAAAATTCAAATTCCAGGACGACAATATTAAAAAGTACATAAATAAAATTATTAAATTATCAAACTACATATATTGAAAATATTTTGTAGTTCACGTAACATAGTTGCAGTGGTCGAATCGAATGAACACTTCTTAAAAATACACCGGTCAAAAATAGCCATTACGGATCAATACCGAATTCCTACAAAGTGGGTTTGGTTCGGTGACAATTTTAGATCGTTGAACGCGGAAATCAGTATTAATTTGGTAGTTTGGAAATGCAGGGAATAGGTAGATTCGCAACGTTCGCGTTGCAAATTTTATGAAGCAGCCGAGATCTCGTGGCGCTAACCAGAAACTCGGCAGACTAAATTCTGTCAGGAGAACGAATTAACCAGCAGCCGGATTATACGAGCAATCACGAATCGTCCTTGCAAAATTAACCTTAGAAGTTTCCTGCCTGCTCAGGTTTAGCTTCCTCGCAACCTCGGATACGGTTACAAATTTACAATCCCGACAGACTGTTCCTAAGAATGCACTTTACTTTCCGCGTTTCGTCAGTTTTGTGATATTAAGGACAAATGGGGGAACTAATGGCGCTGCTAGAGTAATTGTAATTGTATGAGATCAAATATTGCTGAGTTACTGTGGGCTTAGACTGTTAATGGGTCAATTATGAGAGGAATTAGAAAATTATGAACGATTATGAATTATTCAATTATGAACTATGAGTTGTTTGTCTTTCCACTGAAAATTACATGTGTTGGACATGTGTTGGATTTAACTCACATGGTCGCTGTGAGCCTCACAGTAGAGATGCCTCACAGGAACTCGAATATGTATTAAAAAGAATACGTACTAGACGTTTATTATCTATTGAAACAATATGTTATCTGAAAACAGTATACCTCCCCTACAGAACACAACAATCATTATTGGAATCGAGCAACGAATTGTAAACTTATAGCATTTAATGCGACAGAACCTTTCGTCACCGTGTCATAAAATCACGGGCAAACGCAACAAATTGCTCGCGTTGAATATTGCGAGGATCTTATCAAAACAGCCAAACGAAACTGTACATTCCTGGAATCAATTGTAACTAGTGATGAGACTTGGTGCTTCAAGTATGAACCTCAAACAAAGCGCCAAAATGCTACGTGGAAATCTCCAGGCTCTCCAAAATCAAAAAATTGCGATTCCAGAAGTCCCGAGAGAAGACAATGTTAATTTGCTTTTACGATTCTAAAGGAATTATACTTCGGGAATTCGTTCCACAGGGACAAAATGTTAATGGCGAATATTATCTGAGTGTTATGGAATATTTGTGGAAGAGGATCGTTCGTGTGAGGCCCGAATATCGAGCGCCGGGAAGTTGGTTTCTGTTGCATGATAACGCACCATGTGAACTGTCGCTGTTCGTGAATTTTTGGCGAAAAAACAAGCCTGTTCCAACATCCTCCAAAGCCTGACTTATCTCCATGTGATCACTTCCTTTTTCCAAAACTGAAATTAGCTATAAAAGGAACTATGACACTGTTACACAAGTCCAAGCAGCTACAAAGGTGTTCGAAGCGATTCAAAACGACATAAAAAATCTATATACATAAAAATAGCAACACTAAACATAAATATAAAGCAGATAAAAAAACCTTAAAGAGAATCTAATCTTCAAAAATAAGATTAATTTAAAAGCAGAAGATTGGTGCTAATTTCCAGCACCACCTTATTTCACTCGAAGATAGTTAAAGGATCAGCCCAGCAATTTTACCCGTGAAATTCCCCGTTTAATCGTAGCCCGTGTACAGTAAATACTTTCAAACAGAAGCTCAACCCAATAAAACTCGATTGGATTTAACCCTTGATGGTCTCAATAAGATCCTTCGTCCAGATAATTAAAGAGTTTAAACGTATCTCATCAAGACTCGAAGGAAGTTCAAACAATCGTTCGAGAATTACAATCCACACGAATTAAAGAGTGTATTCTACCTTCGGTTGAATGATCCTCAACCCTTATCTTGTCTCTGATCGTTACATTCGAACAGTTGTCCAACAAACAGCCGCTTAACATGAATGGAGAGTTTCTATAGGTAGCACGTCGGCTTATTGGAAATGCCCCGACCGTATCCTAAGTGGTGTAATCAAGAGCTTGTAGATCTCGAGGGTACTTTCGTGCTACTCTCTTAAGAGAGACACTGTGAGAACCAAGATTGAAAACCTTAACTGTGACGACACTCCATTCGCGAAAATAGGCTCCGTTGCGATAACTCGGGGGGTTTGGGAATTTCAGAAATTGGGCTTTGAGAATTTGAGGAGCTGTGGAATTTGGGGATTTGGGATGTTGTGGAAATTGAGGGTTTGGGAATTTGGGGAATTGTGGAAATTGGGGGGTTGGGAATTTGGGGAGTTATTGAATTGCGGGGTTGGAAATTTGGGAAATTATTGAATTGGGAGTTTGGGAATTTGGGAAGTTGAGAGTTTGGGAATTTGAGTAATTGAGGGTTTGAGAATTTGTGGGTTTTGGGGATTTGAGATATTGTGGAAATTGGGGACTTGGGAATTTGGGAAATTGTGGAAATTGGGGGGTTGGGAATTTGGGGAGTTATTGAATTGCGGGGTTGGAAATTTGGGAAATTATTGAATTGGGAGTTTGGGAATTTGGGAAGTTGAGAGTTTGGAAATTTGAGTAATTGAGGGTTTGAGAATTTGTGGGTTTTGGGGATTTGAGATATTGTGGAAATTGGGGACTTGGGAATTTGGGAAATTGTGGAAATTGGGGGGTTGGGAATTTGGGGAGTTATTGAATTGCGGGGTTGGAAATTTGGGAAATTATTGAATTGGGAGTTTGGGAATTTGGGAAGTTGAGAGTTTGGAAATTTGAGTAATTGAGGGTTTGAGAATTTGTGGGTTTTGGGGATTTGAGATATTGTGGAAATTGGGGACTTGGGAATTTGGGAAATTGTGGAAATTGGGGGGTTGGGAATTTGGGGAGTTATTGAATTGCGGGGTTGGAAATTTGGGAAATTATTGAATTGGGAGTTTGGGAATTTGGAAGTTGAGAGTTTGGAAATTTGAGTAATTGAGGGTTTGAGAATTTGTGGACTTTGGGGATTTGAGATATTGTGGAAATTGGGGGCTTGGGATTTTTGGAAATTGTGGAAATTGGAGGGTTGGGAATTTGGGGAGTTATTGAATTGGGGATTGGAAATTTGGGAAATTATTAAATTGGTGGCGTGGGAATTGGGAAATTGAGGGTTTGGGAATTTGAGAAATTGGGGGTTTGAGAATTTGTGAAATTTGGGAATTTGAGAAATTATGGAAATTGGGGGTTTGGAAATTTGGAAATCGGTGGAAATTGGGGGTTTGGAAATTTGGGAATCGATAGAAATTGGGGGTTTGGCCATTTGAAAAATTGAGCATCCGAAAATTTGGAAAATTATAAATTAAAAAATTGAAAAACCTGCAAAAGTAAAAAATAAAAACCAGTGAATCCAGTAACGCAAAAATAAAAAAAATGAAAAGCTCGTAAATTCAATAATACAAAGACCCCTATATGAAGCTAAAAAATAGAATATGAAGTTTGGACATATTGTTACTGAATCTGGCAGGGTGTTAATTAAAAATTGTTTCGAATATACATGGTTTAATTTCCAGTGTGATTGCTGTTTCAATGCCGGAATGATATTTCGCGTGACTTTTACCTCTCGCAAAATTTCCAAGCGAAATAATTCAAGTCAGATCACGGTGTATAGAGGAGGATCATAATTAAACACGTGACAACGACACACGATGCTGCAATCACGATTACGCGAATGTCCGGCGTTGACTTTTGCCGATAAACCCATCCTCGTCACAAAGCGCCACCCATTAGCGTAAATCCAGATTTAATAGGCTGAGGGAACAATAATGAGTACACGTTGGATTGCAGTTACGTTAGGCTATGCATTATTCATGCTTCTATGATAGCCTAGAAAATCTATTAGCAAATTGGTGACGATTCGATTATCACTGGATTTCTCACTTTGTGACGAAGGATTTCAACCCTTATATTCTTAAAGACATCAATTATTTTTTTTTATTTTATAACTGTAACGTCTCAAGTTTATGTCATATACATAAATGAAATTGATAATAAAAATTTTTTTTTTTGTTAAATTATTTATATTGTAATATTGATGACTATGGACAAATTTATTATAATATGCATATGTAAATTTTAATATGTTATGTGTACATGTAGAAATTGAGTTTACTATGTGTACATATTAGAAATCTGTTTTACAATGTATGTTTTAAAAGTCATTACAATACATATACATTTAAAAATTTGTTATAGTGTATATATGTATATTTAAAAATTGGTTTCATCATATGTGTGTTTGAAAATTACTTATATGTATATGTAGAAATTCATTTTACTACTTGTATGCATATAAGAATTTTTTCTATTAGAAATGGTTATATTATATGTATATTAAAAAATTAATTTTATGTATATATTTAGAAATTGATTTTGCTGTATATGCATATTTAAAAATTCATGTTATAGTACATACATTTTGAAACTGGTTATATTATATGCATATTCAAAATTGGTTATATTATATGCATAATTAAAATTGTTTATATTAAATGCATATTTAAAATTGTTTATATTATATGCATATTTAAAATTGGTTACATTATATGCATATTTAAAATTGATTATATTATATGCATATTTAAAATTGCTTACATTTTATGCATATTTAAAACTTGCCTATATTCCACACATTTATAAAAATTGATTTTAATACAATTTCACAAAGGAAAAATTAAACATGCCTCAAATTATAATATTCACACAAAAAAATTATTAAAGTGCATAAAATTTTTGATACAGTGTTAAGAGATTATAACAAACCTTTTGTAACATGGTATTCATTCCTGAGAAGCCCTCGAAGATTTCTTAATTGCCTAGAACAGTGCACGAGTATAAAGGAATCGAATATTCCGTATTATTAAATGCATAACGAAATTGCTCAAAGCGGAGCGGAGAAACACGCTATTCTACGATTCCATTACACTCGTCGTGATTATTTCCTTAAACGTCAAAGACCGTGGCCCAGATATGAAATCGAGTAAAAATTGCAAGTCGGTGCACCTTTAATCTGCTTCGCGTGGATGGAACTCTTTTCGATGATGAATTTTCGCTTCGTGTGAGATTTTTGTTCATTTTCATTTTTTTTTGTCGATTCGGTCATTTTAAAATTGCTTTGATAATTTGAGATTCTGACAATTTGAGAATCTGACAGTTTGACCATTTGGCAATTTGAGAATCTGACTAATTGACAATTTGAGAATCTGACAATTTGACAATCTGACAATTTGACAATTTGACAATCTAACAATTTGAGAATCTAACAATTTGATAATTTGAGAATCCGACAATTAGAGAATCTGACAATTAAAGAATCTGATAATTTGACAATTTGACAACTTGAGAATCTGACAATTTGACAATTTGACAATTTAACAATTTGACAATATGAGAATCTGACAATTTGACAATTTGACAATTTGACAATTTGACAATTTGACACTTTGACAATTTGAGAATCTGACAATTTCAGAATCTAACAATTTGAGAATCTGACAATTTGACAATTTGAGAATCTGATAATTTAAGAATCTGACAATTTGACACTTTGACAATTTAAAAATTGAACACCTGAAAGCTCAAAATCATAAAGCCATGAAATTGTGAATGATGGATATTTGAGACCCCACTGACCCCTAGCTCCAATCCACAAATCTGATCCCCAGTCCCCACAAACCAATAACTAACCAATAAATAACTAATAAATCCTTCTGATCATGAATGAAATCCTCATAACAAAATGTGAGTAACCAAATGAAAATTGAACGGTTTTCAGTCGGCAGTAAAGGAGTCGGGTTCTCAGCCGAGGAATGGAGGGTACGTGGCAGTGGGAGCAGCGAAAGCACTGCCATATCATTCTGCTCAACCTCTTCTCGTACGTGAAGGAGAACCCGGAACAGGCGGCAGGTGAGTCCTTCGATATCAGCGAATTTTTTGCTCGACCTAGCCTCCTCACGGTTATCTCTCGGTTGAACTCACTGGAAGGAGAAAAGAACGATTCTCAAAAGAGTCCCGTTTTAGCGGCAAGGACGATTATACCTTTTTATATCTCCGTCGAACCCCGTTAACGTCGTACCGTGGCCGGTTAGCGTTCACAGAACGTTTGAAAAAGAGATCCTTTGCCGGCTCTCGAACTACAGAACCGATAGGAATATCCGGTATTCGTTCCAAGAACCACTTTAACTTGCTTCTTCTTTTGCACTGTGACCACTTACTGTTCTTTCTTCCACGTAATAACTGTTCGATTATTAGTATCGTTTCTGGTTTATTATTTGGATTAGAATTGTCACGTGACTTATTCTTGCAAGGAGAGTAAAATGTATTTAAATATTTTTTATCGTTGATGTGATTGTTTGGGAGGTAAATTACTAGAGATATCAAATCTAGTGTCGGGTAATTCTTATATAATTTTTTTTGGAACAGGTAAAATGTTTTGTTGCATTTGGCTGCGTCATACGTAGCATTATTACGAGATTTGACAAATTAGTCAATTTTGAGTTCAAGTGTAATTATAATCTGTATCATCAAGGCTAATATTTTAACACTCTTCAGGTGTATTAACGTTGTAACAATAACTAGGTAGCTGCGATGATTGCCTAGAAAGTTATACATAGGTCAAGAGATTAATATATAGTAATTTTCTAGGTGGCTGTGATGACTGCCTAGAAAATTATACATAGGTTAAGGGATTAACATATATTAATTTTCTAGGTAGCTCTGATGACTGCCTAGAAAGCTATACATAGATTAAGGGATGAACATGTAGTAATTTTCTAGATAGCTGTGATGACTGCCTAGAAAATTATACATAGGTTAAGGGATGAACATGTAGTAATTTTCTAGGTAGCTGCGATCACTGCCTAGAAAATTATACATAGGTTAAGGTATTAACATATAGTAATTTTCTAGGTAGCTGTGATGACTGCCTAAAAAATTATACATAGGTTAAGGGATGAACATGTAGTAATTTGAAGGTTAAGAGTAAGAAGTGGATGACGTGTTTCAGATGAACGAATGCGCCTGCAAGAAAGCAACAGCCTGAAGAGGAGTCGCGTGCCGGGTCTGTAGCGCTCGGTAAAGAAAGAAAGGGCCCCCCGAGCATCGTCAGAGAGAAAAAGGGGTCGTCATGGGCCCGGCACACCAAATGGTACCCCACTGAGCGATGCAAGTAGTTAGGGCCGGGGCCCTGCTAGTGAGCATGTGGCTCACTAGAGAATGAAGAAGCAAAACGTCCGGACCATATCGTTGATCGTCTTCACGTTCACCTACCTCCTCGTCGGCGCTGCAATCTTCGACGTTCTCGAGTCCGAGACGGAGAAACGACGCAAGGAAGCATTGGACGGTAGATTTTCTCCCGATAAACCTAAATACTGAAACTTCGAAACCGTCCGTTTTCCTGTTTGCTGAATTTGTTTGGACTTCTCCGTTGTCGGGGCTTTAATAATTCTCGTCGACGTTCGATCGAAACCGCTCGAACTGATTGGATGTTCTAAAACAATACAACAATGATGCCAGTGATTCGATTTATGGAGCCAAACAAGTGGTTTCGCGGTTTCGAATGTTTCCTTAGTAAACAGGGTGTTGGATAGGGAACACTTTGATAAACTAATAATTTTCATAGGCATTTTATAGTTTCCATCATCGAAATGTTGGGTGATTTTTGTTTTGTTAGTGTTTTGTTGGAGTTTTTGGGGGAAATTGGAAATCGGAGGTGAAAATTTCTGGTAGATTTATTTATATGGAATACAAATATATTTCTGTCGATCGTGAAAATTAGGTTGAGTGGTAGAGATACTTCTGATTTTTTCTTTTGTAGTAAAATATGGTACAGTTGTGAAATCGTTTCATTTTTCAATTGAAATGTTTGACTTGTTACTTTACGAAATTAATTCTGTATATTTTTTCTTGTCCTACTATTTTAGCAAATTGTATATTTATTTGTATTTATTTACATTTTAACTTTAATTTTATATTTTAATTATAGTTATATATTTATGTCCTAATTTTAATTTTGTATGTTATTTATATTTATGTCTTAATTTTAATTTTGTATGTTATTTATATTTATGTCTTAATTTTAATTTTGTATGTTATTTATATTTATGTCTCTATTTTAATTTTGTATGTTATTTATATGTATGTCTTCATTTTAATTGTATACTTTAATTATATTTATGTATGAACATATATCTTGTATTTTAAATAGATTTATATATTTCTATTATAATTTCAATTTCACATTAAATGTTTATGTTTATATAATTGTAAATCTTATATTTTAAATATATTTACATATTTTAATTTTAGTTGTATATTTTACAATTACATCCCAGAATATCCATAATAGATTAAACTGTATAAAAATACACGTTAATTAAAATTGCAATTAAAAATCACGCGAAAATGCATCAGGAAATCATTAAAGTCCAGAATCACAGAATTACCCGAAGAATGTTACTAAATCTTCTTAGTTCTTTCTTGTTTAAACGGACGGATCACGAAGATTTTGCCACTTTCAGGCACTAAGCTAGGATCAGTTCCGGCGGAAACAAGTTGTACAGCTTGAGGTGTAATTTTGTTAAAAGTATCGATTTTCTGTCGTCTCACAGGTGAAACTTTGAATTGCTTCTCTTACGTTTATGTCAAGTTCTGCAAACCCCACGTGTATATAATAGTTACGGATACATTTCTGAATATTCTAAGTTTGTCTTTACATGAATATAAATTGCAAAATAACTCACAAGAATTAAAATAACCATACGTATGAATTATTAAATACAAGATCAAAAAATTAATTCTGAAATTTCAGATTGAGTATTCAAAAATTTTTAGTTTAATATTTATAATTATTGGCACAATTTTATTGGTATTTAATTGACGGTATAAATTATTTTAGGTAAAGATATTAACAATTAATGTTCTTTCAGTGATTCAACTTTCTGTATAAAATTTTTTTATTTCATTTTGTACTCCATTCAAATATATTTCTACGGCAATTATTTCTATAAAATAAATTGGTATCAGGGTCCGTGAGAAGAGTTGAGTTGTGAATTACTATTTTAATAATTTTAAAACAAGTAGAAATATAACCTTGACCAAAAATATGACACCGATTCAGAATACGAGAAACGTTAAATAAATTAAAAGAGTAATTGTGAAATCTAGTAACGAGTGAAATAAAGGCATGGATTAACTGAATTGGACGTTGCTTTGTTGGCAGCCATTGAAAAGATGGTAATACGCAAGTACAATATAAGCGAGGACGACTTCAAGATCATGGAAACAGTGGTGCTGAAGACGGAACCTCATAAAGCCGGTCAACAGTGGAAATTCGCCGGAGCGTTTTACTATGCGACCACGGTCCTCACCACTATTGGTACGTTCCAAATGAATTATGTCATTCGTAAATTTAACTTGCCCACTAAATATTACCTTCAGCACATCCAACTGGAACATTTCGAAACTCTACGTTGCCTTAATTCTGCTTCCATTATTAGAATACTATTCTTGGAATAGTTTATAACTTTTATATGAATTTACAAGATTGTTAGTGAATTATGTTTTAATGAAATTATTTTTACTGAACATTATTTTTAATGAAATTTTGTAAGGAGCCTCGATATTTTTTATTCAGAAGATATTGTCTTCTGAAATATTGTAAAATATTATGACTAATTGTCAAATATTTGCAATAAAATATTATGAAAAATTTGGACTAAAATTTTGTCAAATATTTTCACTAAAGTATCCTAAAAAATTTAGACTAAAATTTTGTCAAATACTTTGTCTAAAACATTGTCAAATATTTTAACTAACATATTGACAACATCCTATCAAGAAATATCGCTAAAAAAAAATCTAAAAAATAATAAAAACTTTTACATAATTTATGCACATATAGCAGTTGTTAACATAATTAAGAACATATGTAACATAATTAGTAGCATAATTAACATTAATAATATATGTCTAACCTAACCTAACATTTATCCATTTATGTTCGATCAATTCCTCAGTAAAATTAAGTTAAAGTTCCTCAGTTAAATTAACAAAAAGATTTTTCTAAACAAAGAAGAAGAAAAAACATAGTTGTATCATCTTACGTTGTAACACTTATTTTTATTTGATTTCCACGGTTGTGAAACGCAAAGCCAATTGTTGGAAGAATTTTATGGTGAACGTACAATGTAACTTCCAGGTTACGGACATTCAACGCCAAACACCATAAGCGGAAAGCTGTTCACGATGTTCTACGCGATCGTCGGCATCCCGTTAGGACTCGTAATGTTCCAGAGCATAGGAGAGCGTTTGAATAAATTCTCATCCGTCGTAATACGGAACGTAAAGAAGCTTCTTAACTGTAAGGATGTCCAGGTAAAACTATAAACCCCGTATACATTAATCTATAAAGTCCATGAATGCCTGAGTAGTGGCTCCTTGTATTTTCATTTTAAGAATCACTGGTCAAGGGTCACCCTCACTGTTTTTTATTAAACTGTTTTATTTTTAATTCTTAAATTTTAGAATCTTTTGAGTTGAATTTATGTTAGCTCTTTTCAAGCTGTAAAATTTGTTTGTGACACACACAATAAGTTTGTTGTTGTAGGCACACTTAATTTGGAATTAAAATAGATAGATAAAGAGAGAGTGCGATGTAGTATCTAATTTATGAATTTCTAAATTTCTATATTAATATTCCTTAATTTTTTATTTCCATGGCATTGAATTTCTAAAATTATATTACTAAATTTCTAAAGTCCCAAGTTATCAAATTCATGGATTTCGAATTACCTAAATTACTAAATTCCCAAGTTTCAAAATTCCTAAATCCCCAAATTCCCAAATTCCTAGGGTTCGAATTACCGAAGTTACCAAATTCCCAAGTTCCTAAAATCCTAAATCCCCAAATTCCCAAATCCCCAAATCCCCAAATCCCCAAATTCCCAAATCTCCAAATTCCTAAATCCTCAAATCCTCAACTCCTCAAATTCCCAAATCCCCAAATCCCCAAATCTTCAAATCCCCAAATTCCCAAATTCTCAAATTCCCAAATTCCCAAATCCCCAAATTCCCAAATTCCCAAATTCCTAAATTCCCAAATCCCCAAATTCCTAAATCCCTAAATTCCCAAATCCCCAAATCCCCAAATCCCCAAATCCCCAAATCCCCAAATCCCCAAATTCCCAAATTCCCAAATCCTCAAACTCCTAAATCCCCAAATTCCCAAATCTCCAAATTCCTAAATCCTCAAATCCTCAAATCCCCAAATCCCCAAATCCCCAAATCCCCAAATCTTCAAATCCCCAAATTCCCAAATTCCCAAATCCCCAAATTCCCAAATTCCCAAATTCCTAAATCCTCAAATCCTCAACTCCTCAAATTCCCAAATCCCCAAATCCCCAAATCCCCAAATCCCCAAATCCCCAAATCCCCAAATTCCCAAATCCCCAAATTCCCAAATTCCCAAATTCCTAAATTCCCAAATCCCCAAATTCCTAAATCCCTAAATTCCCAAATCCCCAAATCCCCAAATTCCCAAATCCTCAAACTCCTAAATCCCCAAATTCCCAAATCTCCAAATTTGCAAATTTCCTCAAATTCTCAAATTTCCCAAATCCCCAAATTCTCAAATTTCCCAAAGTCCCAAATTCCCCAATTCCCAATTCCCAAATTTCCTAACACCAAAATCCCTAAACCCACAAATCTCAAAACTCGAAAACTTGAAATCTCAGAAATAGAAGTCCAGAACTCACTCTACCTCTCTCCACCAAATACTCACTACCCTAAGATCTACACATATCCTTAATCTCCCCTTATCACAAATAATGTCCCTAAAATATCCCTAACTCCGTCCACCAATAAAATCACGAATACTATGTAATTTGCAGGCCTCAGAAATAAATCTTATCTGCGTGGTGACGACCTTATCTTGCTTAACAATTGCGGGAGGTGCCGCAGCGTTCTCTAGGTACGAAGGGTGGTCGTATTTCGATTCCATCTACTATTGTTTCATCACCCTGACGACCATCGGTTTCGGCGACATGGTGGCGTTGCAAAAGGACAACGCTTTGGACAACAAGCCCGAATACGTGATGTTCGCACTGATATTCATCCTGTTCGGCTTGGCCATCGTTGCAGCCTCCCTCAATTTATTGGTGCTGAGATTTGTCACTATGAACACCGAGGACGAAAGGCGAGACGAGGCTGAAGCTCTTCAGGTAAGGTATTACATCGCAGCAAAGTATTGATCTATGGGAAGATATTTTTGGCACGGAAACGGGTTATCATGAAATTTTAATAAATTGATAAATGTTCGGAGAACCTCGCTTCTGCTCATCCTTTTGCGGTTTAGCCGTTTTCTTTACGAGTGGAAGTTTTGAATCGATGATAAAAATATAGGGTTGATCGAGTATACTAGAAATTGTGATAATTGATTTAACGTGCAGAAGAAATATTCCATAATTCAAATCTTTACTGATAAAGTATATCAGATAATTCTGTAAATAATGTCTTTTTACTTTTGATTGATTGAAACCTGTTGATTTATTGAAAAACCCTGTTGATTAAGAATATTTATCTTTTCGTGTACCATCAATCTGTTATAATAATTGTTTAATTTTCTCGTTTCAAAATATTTGCTTGCAAAACCAGGAATATTTTTCCTCGACAAATCCCATTAATCTTATTAAGTAATTGTATCCCCTTTGCTCCATAAATTTTTACGACCTAATTGCACCAAATAACTTCTCGATTTAAATTATTACACTATATGCAGTGTGTACAGTATGAAATAAATTATGTAATGTAAAAAGATAGTGTATGAATTATATAATGTGATAAGATAAGAAATGACATTAATTACGGAATGAGCTGATAATCGTGTTACGTTTCAAGATTTCGTGCATGAATTTTTGTGATTTGCAATCAGCACAAAATAATTGATATATATGATCCTTTGTAATCCTCCAGCAATCCCTTAATCACGACAAATTTTAATTGTTCAGTATGTGTTTTTATTCTCGAGCAATGTATATAGTGAGGAGCAAGATTGAACCAATAATTCCGTTCCCCCTGAAAGTTATTATTCATGTGTGTACATATTAACATGATATAATAAAAATGGATCTGTATTTAATTTTGTGGGAATTGTGTTTCAACTTCAGGAACAATTAATTGCTTCATTTTATTGCTATTCTTGTGACTATTATTTCGTTTGTAAACGCAGAAAAGTACTCTCGTTATATTGCCACATTTATGTGGACTTTAACATGTACCAGTGTAGTGTAATTAAGGAAGAAAATTTATTGCAAAATTTAATATGTAAAATATTACATATATAAATTTAATATATATATTTTATAGATATATATTTAATATATATGTAATATTTTGTTGAGAAATGTAACTGTTACTACAGCTTCGTTCTCGGCAATATAGCGAGAGTCTACAGTACACGTATACAAATATTTGATATATTGTTCAATTAGCATTTAATACGTTGTCTATTTAAAAATATTTTAACAACATAGTAGACAGATAGAAACTAATATATTAATATTACAAAAGTGTAATATTAAATTGAGCCAAAAATGAGATTAAATGAGAAAAATTATTTGTACCTGAAGTTGAAATATACAATTATATACTTAATTATATACAGATTCAACTATATTTTTACTCTGTATAAACACATTTACCGCCTGCGAATGAAATGGATAAATACCGTCACTTTATAACTTAATACGTTGAGTACTGTGCAAAATAAAAAATTTACGGCTAAAAGCAAACGCTTAAACTTTCAGGTTACCAAATCTATAAATTTTCAGATTTAAAAAGTCCTCAGATTTATGAACTTGCTTTACAGTCTTCCACACTAAAAAATTCAAATCATTTCAGAAACATAATTTTATAAATTTTACAAACTTTCGAAGTGAGAAACTTAAAACTTTAAAAACCTTAAAAATTCATTTCCAAGTTTAGAAATTGGGTCAGTATGCAGTGCTCAACATGTTAATACCAACCAAAATTAAAAGAATTCACCCCCCACTTTCAATTTTCTCTTAATTGTAGCACACCCAACTTTCATTATTGCAACCGAGTAACAAATAATAATCAAGAATTTATTAATTGAATTTCAGACATCCGATGATATCGAAAAGCTTATTAGTAGTCCTCCGGTAGGTAAACATTTCTCTGGAAAAATAATTCTATTGGTTCAGTTCTGCCTCTCACTGTAACCTGATTCCTATTTTGCAATTCAAAAACCGACACACGTATCAATGATTAGTACTAAAAATGGGTCAATGGTGGTCACTATTATTGAAGTACAAAATATATAACATTCAAGATAAAAAATTTCTCACAAAAATAGACTGAAAATTTAATCAAATATGAAACAGTGTCACTTCTTCTTTCGACTTTGATTTTGCATATAAAATTATCATCTGAGCAGTTATATCACTTTTGAGACACCCTGTGTAGAATAAAAGACTGCTTAAACATTCTGATGATTTTGAAGTACTTTTATATTTGAAGATAAATAAAGAAAAATGTTCTTAAAAATAACATTAATATTGTTTTACTATTAAAAATTGTATCACTATTTTTGAGACGCTCTGTAGGACTAAATGACTTTTTGCAGATTCTGGAGAATTTGAAGTATATTTACATTTGAAGATAGGCATGAAAAAATGTTATCTTTCTTGGTTAATTTTTACACGCAGAACCATCATCTAATAATAACTATGTTTGAAACATCCTGTACCAAATAGAAGACTTCTTACTGATGGTTTTGAACTATGTTTATAATTCATCATAACTTTGAGTTATTTAGATTTGAAGGTAAATACGAAAAAATGTTATTTTTTTCTTTAACTAACTTGCTAAAGAAAGGTGTTTTTACATACAGATCACTCTTCTTGTACGGAGTTTCTGAGACACCCTGTATAATTACTCACAGACTTAACAACATGAATCTCGCAATAAATATTTGCCATTATACGCTAATTCCGTAAGAATAATTACAAAAGTGGCCACCATAACCCATTTCCCTGACCCGAAGAAAAGCAACCCCGCGTCACACGTGACGCGATCGTAAAGGGTTAACGGGTGCTGTCGCCATCCTTGTCACCCATCCCGCAATCAATACAAGAAAAGTAACGAACCGACCCCTTCCATTCTCCAGAAAGCGTTTCTCGCGTAAGATCGAGAGACGAAGGTATCCCGGCCATCTTAACGGTGTCCCAGTAGCGGGATCCTCTCGGCGAGTATCGCGGTGTAACGATTCGAAACAAAAAAGCAAATTGTTATGACGCAGGCTGCGCAAGGAGCGGTGCGCCTGGAGGGCGACGTGATAACGGCGAACGGCTCGATATTATCGGGCCAAGTGGGCAACCACGGTGACACGATATCGTTGGACGACGAGACGTCGGTTTGCAGCTGCCGCTGCAGCGGCTTCCAGAAGAAACGACGGAGACCACGGTTCACGGTCCGTCGCTCGCCCGGTAAGATCTCGCACCTGCTGCCGATGCAGCAGCTGCCCACGTTGAATATGCGCAGTGAACTACGCCCGCCGCCGTTGACGCCGTTGCTGCAACTGGCACCGTTGCATCAACATCGTGCCAGCATCTGACGATCGTCGACCGCCGTCGGAACGCTGCTGCAACAACAACTGCCGCGACGAGTGTCCATCTGAGCCTCTTTTCTTTAGAAAACAGAGCGTGCATGGAAAGAGAGGGAGACAGAACTTTTGCTGGCGAACGCTTCAACGAATTTTACCCTCAAACGCTGTCAGAGGTCGATCCGAAAAACCTAACATATATTCGAAAGTTCTTTTCAATTCTTTGGAATCTTTGTTTAGTCCTCACTGATTATCTGGGGAATTTTGAACTCTTATGACGAGTATATACGAACATAGGGAGTCTTCAACTTCAACTTCTGTTATGGAGTTGAATTTAACCTTTCAACTTCCGTTAGGGAGTTGCAGAAAGTAAAGAAAGAAAGGATTTTATTATATATTGCAATTCGTTAATTGCACTGAACTAATTTACAAATTCAAGGTTCACTAGGGTTGCATTCGTATATACACGTTGTTAACGCGTTCGTTATGGAGAAATGTTAGGTGAACCCATGGTGGGGAATTAGCAGTCACGTGTTAGCGAAGCACGTTAGTAGTCTTGTGTAAACGTAAACCGTGACGAACGTGTTAATAACGTACGTCAAGGACGTGGTTACCCCTAAGCGGAATAATTACTGAAATTATAGGTTGTAGTGGCGTACTCGAAATTATAGTACATCTTGTTGAATTATAATTTGATAAAGTTTTCTTTTTGCAGAACTTCATAAGTATTAGTGTTATTTTATTAACTTATGAAGGTAGTGAATAATATTTGAGTTAGTAGTTAATAGCTCATTAATACGTAGACAATATAGGTCATTAATGAAGAAGATTTTTGGAAAAAAATCTAGGGTTTACTCCTTCTTTGAAGGGTGCTAGGGATATTTGATCTTTCTGAGTTCTCTCTGAGTACGCCACTAATTTATTCACGTTTTTATCCGATAATTCAAATCAAGTTTATATCAACACTTTGAGTGTCACATCAACATTTGGTAACGTACGAATTTTCATATGGTTTCATCACTTATTGGAAACCTTTTTACATCATAAATTATAAATAATTTTATTAAATATATACAAATAATTTGAGTAAAGGATAAATTACTGATTGAAGGGTTTTTGTTTGATTTTGACACTGGGAGTGTTAAACCTTTCACTACAAATATAGTTAAACACGAATGTCTACATTTGCAAATGGAAAGCTTATAATAAAAATTTGCATATGGAAATTAGAAACAAAAATAGTGTACTAAAAAATATCCCATTGCAAATGAAACAAATAAAACAAATGATTTTATTTGCGTTTAGATATTGGATTCGATAATTCAATATCTAGCGAAAGGTTTAAGAAATAATATATGATCAAATAGTTTATTTTATTAGGAGAAAGGAGGAGGAGAAGTACTAAGGTCTGACGAGATTCAGATTTTAGTGGAATTAATTTAAAAGTGTTGATGACATTTTTTATGGTTTAGTAACTTTTTAGTGGTCTTTTGGATCTGCCTCTGACTTTCACCGCATACTCTTCCAACGACTGTGAATAACCGTGTCGTAAATTGTTTATGGGTTTTGTATATGGGGTTGAAATTTGGCTATTTTGATTTTGAATTTTATTCTTTGAGTTTAGGTTTTTGTAGATTGTAGTTTTGAAAGTGAAGATAAGTGATAGATGATTCTTTGACTGAGAAGAAATTTTCAATTTCCAAAGTTTCAAGCTTTCAAATTCCCAAATTCCCAAATTCCCAAATTTCCAAATTC
Source organism: Megachile rotundata (assembly GCF_050947335.1). Lineage (NCBI taxonomy): Eukaryota > Metazoa > Arthropoda > Insecta > Hymenoptera > Megachilidae > Megachile > Megachile rotundata. The sequence goes on from NC_134989.1 coordinate 9,553,068, forward strand.
CCAAATCCTCAAATTCCCCAATTCTCAAATTCTCAAATTCTCAAATTCTCAAATTCTCAAATTCCCAAATTCCCAAATTCCCAAATTCCCAAATTTCCAAATTCCTAAATCCTCAAATTCCCCAATTCTCAAATTCCCCAATTCTCAAATTCTCAAATTCTCAAATTCTCAAATTCCCAATTACCCAAATTCTCAAATTCTCAAATTCCCAATTACCCAAATTCTCAAATTCCCAAATTCCCAAATTCCCAAATTCCCAAATTCCCAAATTCCCGAATTCCCAAATTCCAAAATTCTGAAATTTCTGAGTTCTCAAGTTTCCAAATTCTCGAATTCCCAAATTCTCAAACTCCCAGACTTATAAGTCCCCAAATTCTGAATGTCCAACTTCTCATACTCTCAACTGTCCAATTCCCTCAAATCCCAAATTCCTAAAAAAGATTTGCAAAAGTAATAAACATTAAACGTAACTCAAACACCTTATCACCCTCTATACATAAAAATAAAATTCAAATTCAAAAAAGCCTCAAATTCCAAGTCCCAAATTTGGAAAACAAAATGTCAAAAAGGTGAAAAATTCATTGGTACTAAAATGTAAAACCAATCGAATTCACTTCTAACTCTGAAGAAAGACGTCTTCACGTATTATGATTTACAAGCATCAAATGGCACGGTTACAGCGGAACATCGCAGAGGTGACAAGATCGAACTCAAACATCTTTAATCATAAGTTAAACGCATACGCACGATTCGATAGAATTCATTGTAACCAAAAAACTATGTGATCACAAAGGAATAGATTGAATCAGAAATTCGAGGAACAAGAGGTAATTTCGAAAAGAGTAATATACTAAGCTAAGTGTATTCCAAAAAGGACGGAATCCAAGTGCTTCCGATCATTTCTACTCGTTCTTTCGATATTTTAAAAAGACTCATCCTCTTCACGTAATACCATCAACAAAAAACAGTACAATCTGTCATTACCATTGTTTTGATACAAGAAATGCACTGAATCTTGTCACCGATGCGATCTGGCGGTGAATCGATTCTCCGAAGCAAACGTTACGCATGTACAAACAAAAAAGAAAAGGTGTGCGAGTGATCATGTGTTCCGTAGCCAAGAAGCATTAATAAAAAAAGCACGAGAGAGAGGGAGAGAAAGAGAGTGAAAAACACAGAGAAATACTATATATATGTACGGGGTATCTGAAAAAGTTGCATCGCATAAAAGCAGTAGATTCTTTGCGCAAAAACGAGTCGAAAAGTCCTTTACCGTTTCTCGATCTTCCTCGTAGTTTCCGAGATACAAGCGGTCAAAGATCGAATCTTCAACTTCCGGTAGCGCCGGAAGTTGGACGTTCGACTCTTACATAATTGCTCGTATCTCGGAAACTAAGCCACGGATCGCGAAACGGTAAAGAACTTTTCGACTCGCTTTGGCACGAGAAATCTGCTGCGTTGGTGAACGATCATTTTGAGATACTTTGTATATAAAAAACAGAGCGAAATCTGCGTTCACACTGCTAAGAAAGAGAGAAATATATATATAAATATAAATATAAATATAAATATATATATATAAATATATATACACACCAAAAGACATATACACAAGATGAACACGACTTTTTTCATTAAGAAAGCATTTTACAATTTGTATATATGAACTATAGATATATTACACATACGAGAATCTAGGTGTACGGAATTAAGGCGTTTCGATCTTAACGATGTGTATAATAATACATAACTTGCGAGATAACATTATACTATTATTATTATTATTATTATGTGAGTGCGCGGGTACATGACAAATCCCATTCTCGATTTTCCATTTACTACCGTTTAATTAATAATCCAGATCGTTGAGAGATCGTGGCCGTAACTACCGTAGAATTCTAGCTACCGTAGAACTCGTCACGCACGAACGCTCGATCAGGAAGATTAAATTTAAACCAAAAAAAAGTAAAAATAAAAATATATATATATATATTATACACCATATAAATATATATATATACACACCACACAAGCATTACATGTAAACGAGGATAACCAAATCCGAGAAGCCGTAGATCACGAGAAATTGAATTTATCGTCCCATGATCTTCTTGGTTACAGTTACCTACGAAAAGTCAATCCATCGAGACACGAAGAAACACGTAATTTTTTCCGAATAGATTAAAAAAACGCGTCATACTATAGTCGAACACGAGCGGAACAATTCTCTTGCCTTTTATCGACAAGTAGAACGTATTCGAGTATTTTTAAGACGTACACTGGATTGCACACACGCATACACACAGACGACAGGCGTAGCGTAAGTAGCGAAACTCTTCATTTGCCCGGCCGGCCTTAACTGACAATTTCAATACGGTCGATGAAATTAACACCAACGTGACAGGTTTTTAATATATTTTTTAACATTCCCTTTCTTGTTTTTATGATGCCTTCGTTGTGTCGCGTCATTTTCGATACACGTGATGGTATACTTTATTACCAATATGGCGCTCGAAAGAATTAACCTATAACATAAGAATAGCAGGTAATTTATTTTATGGTACTTATAGCACTTTATGGTGTAGGTCATTTATGGTACCTTTTATTGTAAAATATCCAAGCTGCTACAGATTTTTAAATTCTCAAATGAATTCTTCACTCTTTCTAAATTTTCCAATTCTTAAATCCCTAAATTTTTGTTCTCGCCGCAAATATTATAAGGTCTATCAATAATTGATCATTTTTCAATCAGAATATAGCCTATCAACAAATGTTTTTTATTAAAAAATAAAAAGACTGTGATAATTGCAATGAGATGAGTCTCATAGTGTCAAGTGGTACATTCCTGCTGATATACTTTTTGTTGATAATTTCAAAATGACATTCCAGTTAACAAGTTTTAATATTTATAAATAATTCATAACGCATGGTCTAACACTTTGAGTCATCTTAACACTTATTTGTTTATTAAAAACAAATTTCTAAAAAGATATGAACGTTCAATTATTTGATAGAATTATTAGAATTTGTCAAGATAGACACTAGTCAGTTTATTTACATTTCATCTGTCATTAACTGTAAGTAAACAATTAATAATTTTATAGTATACATTATAGAAATTTCGTTGGTATAATCAGAAGATCCATTAAACATAAAATTATTATTACATTAAAATATATATATTATTATTTATTATTCACCTCTTGGTATTACAACTAAAATGTTAAGATAATAATATAATTATAAAAATGTGTGTTCGACTCAAAGTATTAAGTCCAAGTGTTGGAAGAATTTTCAATGAACGACCATCAAGTCTACAAAATGGCGACGTGATCGAAAATGGCCGCGATGCAACGAAGCAGCCACGCGTTCCGTTTCATTCGTTCGCATTCCACGTTATTAAAATTGTGTTACCAGAGGAGACGATCAAATTCCAAGAACGGATACACCAGTTGTATCTTCGTTAACGAATTCCACTTGTAACATATTAGGGTAGGAAAAAACAACGATTGCGTCGATCGGAAATGAAGAAAAAGGAGCAACGCGAATGATCAACACGTTCCACATTCTTTCGACGAACGTCGTAAGATTTCATTTTGTACGCTCCTCTTAACGAACAAGTAATTTTTTGATCGTTTACACTGATTAGCAGTTAAAAAGAAAAACAATAGCCTTCTTCGAGATATTAATTATCACCCAGGTGTCTAAGATTGATCGTTCTTTAACCCCCTGCCCCCGTCGGACTTAAATTAGAGATTTATTATAATTAAAAATTTAAACGAACAAATTATTACCCCCTAAGAGAATAAAATTTTGAATAATCTGATATATACATTTTTTTATTCTCAAATGGACGTGTTATAGAGTGTTAAGGATTATATTAGACGTTCAGATGATACTTTATATTTATAGCGTGATTCCGTAAAACATAAGTGAGCTTGTATAACCCTTTGAATAATCCTCGAGTCTAGCGTTACACGAGTATCGTTTTCTTTTTCTCTGTCATTTATTTGTTATCCGTTTTATTTACCATCGTTGCAACGATACCGACGTTCAACACAACGGAGACGCTTACGCAACAAAAAAATCGAGAAGTAAAAGAAGAGAGAGATTCGTTTAACAATAAATACCAACGGTTCGTCACTAAATTAAGATGTAATGTTGCATATCTTAATCTGTTCTACACCTTAGTTCGAAGAGGGACCGAGAGTCGAAAAATCATCGAATCATTGTCATCGGTCGACAGATTATTAGATTTGTGTGCGTTATTCGTAAAGTTAACTCGATACTGGCCAAGCACCAGATTGAAACGAACAAAAATGATACAACCGACATGACATCGTGTATTCGTTGAATGAACAAGGTGACGAAAAGTAAATTCACTTCGCCATTAATAGACGGGTATTGACGAGAAACAAGCGAGTATACAAAGAGCTTGTTTACGCTGATTGATCGGTTCCAAGTGGCTTACTAGAAACCGTGGACTGGTATAATTAACGAACAAAAAAAAATGAGAAAAATATACAAAAAAAGAGATAAGGAACGATTCAAAATGTTTCCACAGAATGCAAGCTCAAGATAATATCACGAATTACATTAAAGTGCCATCGTTTTCTTATGCATGTTCGAGTCCTTGTATTACTTTGGTAAAGAAGAAAGTATCGTTAAAGAACAAGAAAAGAACATGTTTCGAATAGATAGTCTCCACTAAAAGAATTCAAATGTATGTAGAAAGATCAGTAATTGACATCATTTCGTCACCTTTCACACTGTCGAAAGATTTGGAACGTTTGCGGAAAGACAATTTTTCTGTAAATAAAAATATCAAAACGGAGATCAGTTTTGAACGTAGAAAGGTTTTCGTAATAACTCGTTATTATTTTGTTTTACTATTTTTGATATCTTACCGCAAACCTTTCAACTCCATTTGACAAAATGTAAGATATACAATTTTCAAGATTATCGCAGTACAAATAGCCATAAAGAAGAAAGAACGTATAGAATTCAACCACGATTAGAACTCGTCGTAAAAACATCTTTTTATTCATTATTGTTACTATATACAATGTTCAAAAAATGTTTCCCATCTGACTCGAAAACGTGTGCATTTTTATTCGATTGAAATTCGTGCTGTATTAATTAATCCTTGTATGGCGGCAAATTATGTTCCGGACTACTTCTTATTATAGGGTGGATTTTAGAATAGATTTTCAATTTTAGATTGGATGTTTTGTAGAATTGTAATGCTGTACAAGGTTTAATTAGTGCAAGCAAATGCGAACTGAATTTTAATAATATTAATAAAAGTCTTGCATATAGTAGATGTCTGAAGCCTTGTTTTAAGGAAGATATTTTGAAGTGTGATAGAACCTCGATTGTTTGAATATAGGTTGCTGAATTTTGGTTTATAGTGAAATTGATATTGTTGTGTATATATAGATCAAATTACCAAAGTTGCAAATTAAGAAATTTACAAATTTTCAAATATATATATCCCTAAATCCACACATCCTCAAATTCTCGAATCCACAAGTTTTTTAGTTCTCAAGTTCTCAAACTCTCAAATGCACAAATTCTTAAATTCTCAAATTTCCAAATTTGTAAATTTCTATGCCAGAAAATTAGATTATTCAAAAATTAAAAAATTCCCAAATTCCCACTTTTGTAAATTTCCAAAATTCCAACCCCCAAATTTTTAGATTTCCAAATTCCCAAATTCCTACACTCTTAAATCCCCAAATTTCTAAAACTCCAAATTCCCAAATTCCTACATTCTTAAGTCCCCGAATTTCTAAAACCCCAAATTCAGAAATTCCTACACTCTTAAATCCCCAAATTTCCAAAATTCCAAATTCCCAAATTCCTACATTCTTAAATCCCAAAATTTTCAAAATCCCAAATTCCCAAATTCCTACATTCTTAAGTCCCCGAATTTCTAAAACCCCAAATTCAGAAATTCCTACACTCTTAAATCCCCAAATTCGCAAATTCCTACATTCTTAAATCCCCAAATTTCTAAAACCCCAAATTCCCAAATTCCTACACTCTTAAATCTCCAAATTTCTAAAACCCCAAATTCCCAAATTCCTACACTCTTAAATCCCCAAATTTCCAAAATTCCAAATTCCCAAATTCCTACACTCTTAAATTCCCAAATTTCTAAAATCCCAAATTCCCAAATTCCTACACTCTTAAATCCTCAAATTCCCAAATCCCCAAATTTGCAAATTTCCTCAAATTCTCAAATTTCCCAAAGTCCCAAATTCCCAAATCCCTACATTCCTACATTCTAAAATCCCCATATTTCCAAAATCCCTAAAATCTCTAAAAATTCCTAAATTTCCAATTTCCCAAAATCTCAACCCCCCAAATTCCAAAACTTCCAAACTTCCACATCAGAAACCTAAATGCCCCAAAAGTTCCCATCTTAAAAGTTCCAATAACCATAATTTTTCACACAGATCACAGTAATAACCCAAATCAGTATTATTAATCCTTCGCATACATAATTACATCAAATAACAGAGGTTCTATTGCACACCTAAATAATAGTTACCAATTTCGAATTATCAAAAATAACTTGCGAAACGTACATATTGCAACGTGCAAAGGAGATTATGTGATCGAAGTCAGACATAATACGCTTCTTTCGCATAGAAAAAAATTGCGTTTCCCTTTCATCCTTCTCCCGTCACTGTTTGATAATTTTAGCTTGTTAAAACGAGGTCTTATCGATATGGTGTGAAACTATATATATATGTATATGCATAAATTGTCAACGATCTTCGACCAACGCTAGCTTAATTAGTACCCAGTATTGCTGGATAAGCGAGTCGACATTAAGATAAAAAAATGAAGAAAACGAAAAAAAAGAAAAAAACGTCGGTTTAAAAAGTCAGCCGTTCTGATCCCTAATATTATAGAGAGAAAACGGGTGAAAAATTTTTGCAAGCTGTCTGACGTCTATTGACACGTAAGGGCTCAAAAAACATTTTCGTTTATACCTCTTTAACGTAACGTATGTAGGTAAATTAATCGAAATTTTCAAAATCATTCCAGTTATTCGATATTTAATGTTGAATAAGCGTGAAACGATTAGCAAACAAGTATTTGAGTACATTAAGGGATAATAATTGCAGACATCATTGAAAAATTGAGCAAGAATTTTCACTCCGTATTCGACTGGTGAATACGATTGGCTGAATAATTGTTTACATTGGCCTTTCTAATTTGTGACTGAAAATTAAATTATTAGAACGTGCCATATGATATCATTTTTAGATATTGTAGATATTGTTACACGTAGGGTTACTTTTTTATAGTTTTTGTTTCAGTGTAAGTTTTAGGTTATGTTGCTTTGTGTAGAGAGATGACATTTTTCAGAGGTTGATTTGAGATTATTGTGACACGTTCTGCTAATTTCGATTTTTCGATGGAAAAAATTTGAGGCGGAATTTTGAGGTGTATAGTAGACAGTGCCGTTGCTAGAATTCGCAGGGCCTCGCAAAAATTATTTTGGCTAGTGGAAATTTTGTTCAATTACAAGATTTACAAATTTTCTAATTCTCACATTACAAGTTTGTAATTACTCAAATTTTTGAATGCTTCAAATCCTCAAATTTTTAGGTCCTGAAACTCCCAAATTTTCAAGTTCTTGAATTCCCAAATTTTTAGATCCCTAAATTCCCAAATTTTTGGGTCTTCAAATTCCCAAATTTTCAAGTCCCCAAATTCCCAAATTTTCAGATCCCCACATTCCCAAATTTTCAGATCCCCAAATTTCCAAATTTTCAAACCCCTAAATTTCCAAATTTTCAGGTCCCCAAATTCCCAAGTTTTCAAATCCCTAAATTCCCAAAATTTTAGGTCTTCAAATTCCCAAATTTTCAAGTCCTTAAATTCCCAAATTTTCAGATCCCTAAATTTCCAAATTTTCAAATCCCTAATTTTCCACATTTTCAAACTCCTAAATTTCCAAATTTTCAGATCCCCAAATTCCCAAGTTTTCAAATCCCTAAATTCCCAAATTTTCAGATCCCTAAATTTCCAAACTTTCAAATCCCTAAATTCCCAAATTTTCAGATCCCTAAATTTCCAAATTTTCAAATCCCTAATTTTCCACATTTTCAAACCCCTAAATTTCCAAATTTTCAAATCCCCTAATTCCTAAGTTTTCAAATCCCTAAATTTCCAAATTTGCACAACCTCTAAATTTTCCCCAAATTTTCCCTAAAGTATACTTATAAACTTAATGCTCCATTTCTCCAAAAACCTGCAAAGCTAAAAATTCCTAAAAAAATGAGACCTAAATTTCTAAATTAAAACATTCGAAAACTGAGTCCCGAGGCCCACTTGAACACTAACGACGGCACTGTCCATACGAACATGATCTGTGCGGTAAACCCGCGAAAAATTTCAACTTCCCGCATTTTTAACTTTGTATTAGTAGATAACGAACACGATGATTACCATTAATGTTACCTTACACGAGTATAAACAATAATATTTGTAATAGCTGTAAATTTACATTACGACAAATTCGGTGAAGTATGTGAGATTAAAGGAGAAAAAAAATCTCTAGACACATATTCATGCAATTTTGCTATTATTGTTATAGCATAAGCTATAAGTAAATAGTTACGAATTTAACAAATTAATTAACATCTAATTAATTAACTCGTATATGAGCATCGAAATAATACTGTTTTATCGCGGTTTTATCGACAACGAGAGACAAACTGCGAGAGAACAAGATCGTAAAAACGAAAGGAGCAACAATATATAGTTTACAATTATCTTTTGTTTCGATTAATCCTCCTATTAACGTATTATCTTATAATTTCAATGATCACGTAATCATTTTATCGAGAACATTTTATATTTAACAAGAACATCAATTTATTGTATAGACTTTCTTTCTCATGAATTAAATTATTTATCGTAGAAATTAAATTGTGTCTAAAAAAAATGATTATGTCGTTCATATAAATAGATCATTAAATTCATGATAGGAGGATTAACGAATGCTTCTTGATCGAACTGCGTTTCAAAGAAAACTTGTTATACATAAGCTAGGTTTAATTTTCATTTATTCTTAACATTGACGAAAGAATTAGAATCTTGTCGATCCCAACAAATGCCTGGAAAATACTGTCACTCTGCGATAATCATGATTACTGTACTTGTAAGATACGAAACAAGGTCCTCGTTGAAGAGAGAAAAAAAGAGGGAGAACGGAAAATAAAAAGTCCCAGTGGCTCGTACGGGTAAAATTTTTCTCGATAAAACGACAGAAAGACCACATATCCCTTGTTTTCATGTATTATAAATAATGCACCGCCGTTACAAGGATCTTTAGAAGGTCCCCCCTGCCCCCCCTTCCCCTACCGAATCTTCGAACGAAAATTAATGTTAAACAAAAAGTGATCATAAGATGATGAACGATTAAGATGATAACCGATGAATACAGACACGATAACAGCATGAGTGCGATCGAAATCGATTCCCAAATCTGCCTGCATACACCGCCACGTGTACCGACGTTTAAGTGGATCGTAATTTGTAAATTACTATGGACTTCCTAATTATATGCTGGTATATGATAATACATGTGCTCTGCCACAATAAAGCAGTTTTTTTTATCAAAAATTGTCATTTTTTGCTCCTCCCTTAAAATGTACGATAACGAGGAAACTTTGCTTCTGGGAAATTAATTTGGAAATTTAGGATTTGAAAATTTATTGAATTGTCGTATAAATTCCTTCGTGCCAAAGTTTCATGACCGAAGTTTCGGGTCTTCCGAACTATTGTTCCGAAGGTCAGCTTCCATAAACTTTGACTGCAGAAAGTCTAATGACCTTGCTGCGCCGCAGAATTATAATCGATCTATAGACTCCAGACTTTCGGGGATATTTAGCTAAAATAGGACCTTTGCCAAACTTATTATGGAGGACGATTGGGTCCGAATTTTCTCTAAATAACATAATATGACCATTTATAGCTTTAGGGTAAGTTTACGATACCATTTCCTATTGCACATAGATCGTGACTTTATTTTTAAAAGATACGAATCACCAACAGGATCTACGTCCTTTGATTTTGGTCTTTTGATACATTTAGCTCATATTTTGCATAGTTGTCTTTAGAAGTACCACAGAATTTATGGAGTCATCCTAATATGTTATTATTTATCTAAAATGATTTTGCATAAGGTAAAATACTTATGGAGATAATCTTGCCTGTACAGATCTATGTCTGAATATATAAATATAACATATAACTTAAATTAATGAGTATAAAGAAATGTTATACCTAGAAAAAATACTATGAGACGCTAAATAAATATTTTTGAGAAACATATGCAAGGAAAAGAAAGAAAATAATTATGAAGATACAGCATATTCTTCGTGAAGTTCTGATGTCTGATTACTGCTCATCGACAAGTGTGTCTCGTCTGTTTGGTCATGCGTGATTGCATCCAAACCCCGAAGTGGGAGTAATTGTGCATGAAAATTTGATAGGTTTGGATTAACTCGGCCAACCTCTTAAACACCTGAACGATCAATCGGTACGTATCAGAGGTAAACATAACGGACACGTTTGCATCAATTACTGTGTTTTTATCATTTAGGGAGGAACATGCAATCAGCGACGACCGTGTGGCCATCTTGCAATCGTTTACGATTTATAAGTACATCATATATATTGCATTGACGAAGGAAAATTGATTTGAATATACGATCGAAATCGTGGAGGTTTAAGTTTCGGTTATGTTACAATGATTTAAAAGCAGTAAAGCGATTGAATTATATTTAACAATAATAAACTTAAAATAAAATGATTTTCGCAACGTTCGAAGCTGTAGCGTATAGAAGAAGTGGGTTCAAGCACGACGTGATCGATACGTAACCGTTCTATCGAGTATTCCCGAAGTTAGCCGATGAGAGCCGAGACGAGTCGGAAAGCGACGGAGCCAGCCGAAGCGCAGTGAGCAAACGACGCGTACCGAAGAACGCGGGGTCTTCTCCGGCTTGGATTGAAACAGCGTTCGCGTCTACGGGCGCGGTTTTGCGTCTCGAGCTGGCGTTTTACATGGTAAAATGTCCTCCCTCGATTATCTGGACTTGTGTCGGCTGTGTCTCGTGAAGGACCGTGTTTCGGTGCCGATTTTCGAGGGTGAAGGAGACGTACGGCAAATATTTCTCAAAATCGCCGCCTGTCTACCGGTCAAGGTAAGCCAACTACGCCATCGCCTCGACAATGGCGATCCGCCATCTTGTGCATTTTCATAGCTACACCGCGTTTCCTTCATTGTCCACGACTTTTCGACCTCCCAGTAGATATCGTTTCGTCTCGATTATTTCAGAGATCGCCCTATAGACAAGAAATTACGGGTTACCTCCAGAGAAGCAATATCGCGGTAGATGTACGATACTGTTACACTGTTTTTCTTCCTTTTTCACTCTTTCTTAAGCCTTCGTTTCACCCAGCCACGACGCCAGCAATTATTTCGTAGAATTTTGCCGCGCTTTTTTACTACCTTAAGGCATTGCGTATCGTCCCAAATATTCTGCGGAATAATTTATACTATTGCGCCTTTGGAAACTGGCATATGCAATATTAATGCTCTATTTACAATGCGAGGAATTGAATAATGATCTTTCTTTTCGACATCTTGTTCGCGACATCATTTATTTATTTATTTATTTTATTTGTGAACTTATAGATGCAAACTCAATATGTAAACACAAATAGGGATTGAAATAAAATAGAAAAATGGAAACAGTTCCTGAAATATAATATAAATATAGAATTAAACTTGTATATATCTATAACAAATTTTTAAATACTATTTAAATATTATGTATAAAGATTTCTCAGAACACTCAATGAAGTAATTGAAAAGAATCAATTTTGTCTATAAATGTATTGAAAGACTTTAATTCTTGATTAATTGATTATATCTACTATACTTAGTTGTTGCAATAACATAAATTGTTGGGTTCTATTAAAATTACTTGAAGAATATAAATAAGTAAACAGATATAATGGCAAACACACTCATTTATAATTTTGAATAATAATAGATCACTAATTCTGCATTCAATTATAGTTTCTAAGCAAATTTTAGAACTTAAAGTTGTTTCAGTAGTAGATGTTTCGTAACATCTCAATGGATAATAGATTTTATATTTGATTGTATGTGTAATCTACCTTCATTCATGCTTCAGTAATATTAAAACAAAATTTTATTTACAAGTTTGAGCTAAATGAAACTTGTATACAACTTTGCACTCATATTTTATATGTATAATGATATGAATGCAAAGTAAATATTTTATGTATGTATGATTTCAGGTTGCAAGAGAAGACAAGTTACCCAAAAAGATATGTGATGATTGCGTGTATAAAGTAGAGCTATTTTATGAATTTTGGAATACAACAGCGAATGCAGAAAAGCAGCTTCTACAATGGCTAGGAGGAGTCAATTTAGAAGACAAACAGGGTTATGTTACCAATACTCTCAATCAGGTAATTTTGTTTTCTGTACAAAATATTTCTTTTATTTACAATAAAATTGATCACAATGAATATTTACACAGTGTATATCCAAATATGACAAAGTAGATATTCTTTTATTCTCTTGACATTCAGTTACATGTTTACTTGGTTACCATTGCACTGGTGATAAAAATATTTTAGACCTCAAACTTTTGTAAGTTTTTTCATCGTGTAGATGTTTGATCAAACTATACTGTTATCTGTGTAATTAATTTTTATGATTGAAGTATATCTTAACATTTTGCAATATATTGTAACATGGTAATTTATTATGGTTATGTTATGTACATGACTATGCTTAATTTTTTTATTTATTTATTTGAAACTGTTACAAAATACTATTTAATTAGATACAGTATATTTAAAGTTAATAAATATGTTCTGTATATTTAATTTCAGAATGTAATGAAACAAGAACAGAGTTCAGAGAACAGGTTAGATGGCAATGTGATGCAGCAAGTTGGCGAGCATCAAAACAATATGGGTATGGGTATGATGGATAATATGGGCCTGGGTATCCCTATGATGATATCCAGTGCTAATCAGCAGCAACAAATAACCTCAGTTCCTATGGACACAAGCGGTAATTCTGTACAACCCGTTCAGGCATTGCCTGGTCCAAGTTCACAAACCACACATAACCAAATATCACAGAATCAATCGAGCTCTGCGCAACAAGAAGATGAAGAAGAAAGTAGCGAAGATGAAGAGAACTCGGATGATGAATGTGATGGAGATGAAGGTATGTTATAAGTTTACATAATTTTTGTATTTTCTTGTTAAAATATGTTCATTTGGATATCTTAGTTTTTTTATAATACAAATCTGCATTTATGAATTAAATTTTTTTCAGGCCTACCTGTAAAAGAAGAAAGTGAGGAAGATCCCAATAATAGAACTATAGAGCCTACAACTTTTGTAAATGTTTCCTTGGCATGCGACGAAGCTGGTCCTTCTGGGCTACAACAGAAAATCTCAGATATACCTGAGATGCCAATGCCGCAGTCAACAGACGGGGATCCCAAAACTGGGTGAGTCTTTTATCCATATTTTGTACTTTAAGAGCCAAAGGTGCGTTCTGTTGTGGAGATCACATACACCTACACAGACATTTTAATATTTTCTTTTCTTTTCTTGAACACAAAATTTTCATGACTTAGAATTAATGAATTATTTAATTGATGGTTCCATAATTTATTATGCAGTATACAAGAACAAATTATAGTATTTCAATTTTGTTTCTCATTATTATTCTTTTATTACAACTGTACCCTGGGTCTGATTATAAAAAATTAAAAATAATTGAGAATTAATTTGTTTGGAGTAAGATTATATTTTTTTATTGAAATCATTGATGCAGTTAAACACGTGTGGTAATATTTTAGTTCTTAAATCTCAAAATAAATATTTGAGAGTTAGCCACCTAATTCAATCGAATGAGGTGCAGCAAGGTTACGAGGTAAGTTAATACACACCCCACAACCATCTTTGGCTCTCTGTATTTTGCAATTTGATATCCAGCGTCACGATACTAAGAGCATTCATTTAATCCATTTATTCAACCCATAGTAAATTTAATACGATCTTTAGAAGTACGTTCACTGCATGAAACAAATTGCAAAATACTTGAATATTCCTACATGTAATAGCATGTACATGGAGTTCATTTCAATAAGAATCGTTTTAACGTAATCACCGAAACTTGTGTCACAAGACATTTCAATGTATCATACATGCTTCTATTCAAATGAACTCTATCCTAGTTATTATTCGATACGTGTATAATAAATGAACAGAGGGATTCTAAACACATGTCCATTTTGTCAAACTTTATTACGTGTCATCTTTTAATCCGAATGCAAATCATTGTTTGTTTCTAGTACATAATAGTAAGTATTTAATCCCTCTGTTCAATTGGAAACCAGATGTTTACATGTTGTCAGTATCAATATCCCACGCTTACGTGAAGGCACAAAATGCCGCACACGGCCGACAATAAGGCCGACCAAAAAAAATCACAAACTAATGATTTCGTAAGCTAACGTCACGATGATAGACGCGCTTGGTGCATACGAAAGAGAATCACCAAGTTGTATTATAATTCGTATTACGAAAATGAGAAAAGAAAAACGAAACAAACCATACCGTTTCTTGTCGTCTTCGTGCTTTCCAAATGCCTACGCTTTTACATTATCGTCAGGACCATATAGTTATACTAGTATACCGGTTAGCTTGTAAGTGCTATCGTTCTGTTAACTGCGCATAAAATCCGCTGATAAACGGTGGTGTTCGCGCCACGGTCTCGGTTTCAATCAGCATCGTTTGTGGCTGGTAATCTTCTCAGATGCCAGTTTGAACAAGTGGTTTTTTTTTTAAACGAAAATTACTTCGATTTAATATAAATGCGAAGAGAAAAAATCATCGAAGATACGAAGAACGATCATCGTATGAAACGTACGAAGAGGACTTGAAGAGTCTCCTTTTAAGGCGAGTATTACTTCTATATTTTTATTATCAAAGATATCTCTTGTCCAATAGTTTGTAAGCATAAATCCGATGAAATTTATTGTTTGTTGTCGTCGTTTATCACGTTCACATTTAACGTGATATAAAAAGACGAGATTGTATCGAATCTTTCAAGTACTTCTTCAGCATATTTTTTGCTGAAAATTTGTTGTGCTTGAAACTCGCGTTTTTTTGCAGTCTGGTGGAAAATTAACTAGACTGCTTTTTATGATTGCTTCTGTTTTCCGATACTCGGGTATCGGGTAATCAGGCTGCTTTGTGCGCCTGTTAACGAAGCAAGCTTTTTTACGGCGCATTTTATATTTTCCTGTTTTTATCGTTTGATGCGGAAATATCAAACATTGCCTCTTCGTTTATGCAAGATTACAGTTTCGAGTTACGGTTCGAAAGTGTGTAATTTTTACGCATTTTTGACCAAATTTTTTTATTTTACACGTTTTATTTAGACGTGTTTGTATTTCCGATGTTATCGCGTTATAATTGTGAGTGAAATATTCGAGAGGAAAATTGTTGGCTGAAGTTTGTGCCAAAAGAAGATCAGAAGACAGTGCACGGACGTTGGATGTCATTTTACAGGTGAGAATCCAAATTTTCTTGTAATACTAATTTAGTCTGATTTCTAAACATACTGTATCGTTAGTAAAGAATACTGATTCCTAGCAAGGGTTTGCTTTTTCTAACTTTTTCTCGCCAAGTTTTGCAGCTTAACTATTTTCCTTCCTTCTGTTGGTTTGCTGTAGAGAAACCTTTTCATTTCTTCCTCCGTTTGTGCTAATTTTTTGTAAGTCTAAAAGACGTGGAAAGGAGAGGTATAGTTTCTAAGATTAGATGCGAAAGGCATTCTTATTAAACTCGTTATTTAGTTTGAATAGAAATCTGCAGAAATAGGAGTTTTGTCTTTTTTGTTTTTGTTTACTTTTATTGCAAGTGAAGGTGTTAATCTTTTATATGTTTTGGCCCTTGATGAGAAGCTTAAGAGCTAATTAACATTTCTATTAAGAAATATTCGAAGCTTTTATTAATTAAATTGTTTATAAACTTTTATACATAATAAATATATATTTTAACATATATAATATGTTAACTATAATGTATGTCATTAGATATGAACACGTTGACATCCATAGGAATTTATGTGATTAGATATACTTTTGCCTATAAATAATAATTAAATACTTAAATTTTGAAAATAAAAATATATGAAAACAATAGTTAAGATTTATTAAGCATAAAAAGAACTACCTAATGAAACTTTCATCTTCAGCGCCGCAGTCAATGTGTTGAATAATTAAATCTGTTACACAATATTATTCGCTGCATGCAGTAAATCAAGGTCAACTTACAGGTAGGTGAATGGATCGTTTCCATAAAGGGCCAAAACATTAACATCTCAACTTGTAACGATTAGAATAAATGAAAGAAAAAAAAAGGCAAAATATATATTCAATCAAAAAAACTATTTATGTGACTGATAAATAAAATCCTACTAAATATTCGTCGTAACGTTCTTATTTAACAGCTAAATTATATTAAGTAAAAGGTAAGACACCGTGAAAACTTAAAGGTAAACTCTTTACGATCTTCTGAAGAAAATCGTGAAGACATAGAACGATGACGACAAAACTGTCTCAAGCTCTGCACCCTGGTCGCACTGTGTACGCTGTGTCTCGGAGAGAAAATCGCAATGCCCAAGCACTTTGCACACGGTCACTTTTGCAGAAATCATCACGCAACGTTGAATACAGGGTGATACGTTCGACACAAAGCGAGTACCGTCAAATATGCAGCTCGACCATTTCGCTGTAGGGTGGTTACACAATGGCCGCGTTGGCCATCGTTGACACGGGACAATGTCCTCTCATGGCGAAGCGCAGTTGAGCGTGTTTAGCGGCATTCTCTTTGTGTCGCGTATCACCCCGTATTTCGTCTCTCTGCTTTCCTATCTTTATTCACCGCCTGTTGCAAGGGAGAAAGCAAAAGACCACCGAACGAATCAAATGGCAATGCTATGTGCACCGTACGGTATTGTTCGCCGCTGCATTGTCCTTGGGTTTTGTCGATTTCAGGGAAGCAAGCGAGACCTTCGGTGGATTATCGGGGATGCTGCGTCAGATACTTTCGCCATCGCCCGAGACGGGGGACCCCGGTCTGCCCGTCACTTGTACCCTGCTCCAGAACAACTCGATGTTCTCGAATCAGTCATCGATGATGCCCTCGACGTTCCAAACGATCCCGTCCCACTTGCCATCCATCTGTTCCGACCAGGGTCTCATGGACCACGTGCAGTTCGTCACCGAGTCCCATCCCTGTTCCACGTGCGGCCTCGAATTCCGAAGCACCCTGAAACTGAATTACCATATAAGAACCAGTCACCCCGCTCTGCCGGAATTCGAGCACAGTATAGAGAACCCGATGAGATATTCGTGCACCATTTGCTCGCGGAGCTTCTTCGCTCTCAGCCACCTGAGAATGCACGAGGTGACTCACTCGGTGCCGGCCACGTCCTGCGCCTCGGTCCCGACGATATCGACCTCGATCAACGTCGAGAAGACGTTTGTCTGCGATCGTTGCCCGGCCAGTTTCCGCTACCGTACGCTCCTAGAACGACACAGGAGGATGCACGAGGTCGGCCAGGAGAAACCTTATTCCTGCCCTAGGTGTCTGATGCGCTTCGAGACCCGAAATCTGTACAATCATCACGCGAAAACTCACAAGCCCGTGCTAACAGGGAATAATAGAATCACCGACACCGTTGGCTCTTCCGGTGATCCGGTGACTAGCAGTATTAGCGGCACCCTGACGACGTCCAAGTCGGTTGTCTCGTATCCGTGCGACTCGTGCTCGAAACAATTCGCGACGGTCGAATCTCTGACCACGCATAAGGCTGTGCACAGGTCCAGACCGCTCGTTTGCGACGTCTGCGGCAAAGGTTTCACACATCGCAAGTATTACGTGGTGCATCAACGCATTCACACCGGGGAGAGACCGTATCTTTGTGCCATGTGCGGGAAGTCATTCACTCAGGCCTCCACGCTTACCGTCCATCGGCGATATCACACGGGAGAACGACCTTACACGTGTACCTTGTGTGGTAAAGGATTCGTCACCAGAACCATCATGCTGAATCACATGAAAAAGCATTAGGAGACACCGTGGGTGCACACAGGTTGACGCAGTGATGGGCTAAAGTTCGACGTTCAGAAATTTGGTTGCCTGGAAATTTAGAGAAATACCGAGTTTATCAAGTTATTAGATTTTCAGGAAATTTAGAAATCTGTCATTTGTAGGAATTTGGAGCAATACGGAAATTTCCAAATTTTGAAAATTATAGATTTGAAAATTTAGGAAGTACGGAAAATAAAAGTGTAGAAATTCCAAATTTTCAAGTTGAGATATAGAAATTTGGAAATTTAATGTCCGAGTAATTTGGAAAATTTACGAATTTAGAAATTTAAAAAAATATTTCAACTCAGAAATTTCGCGAACACAGTTGCGTGCCCATCACGTATGAGAAGCACATAGAAATGTGCCAGCTACTGATTTGGTCGTAAAATTAAAGTTGAGTTAGTTGTAACAAAATTTTTAGTACAACTTAATGCTCTTTATTTCGATAGGAAATAATTTAGGACAACTTAGAGTTCTTTGAATTTGTTCTGATTATTGATTATTGAAAACGGATAAAGTGCCTGAAGGTTGATTATAATTAAGTAGATAGCCTTATTACCTTATGATGCGTAATAGGATTTTGTTAATATTATTGCGTTGATAGTTTTGCAAAGTTTATTGCGTTTTTAAGTTAAAACATTTGTTAATTGTTAACTATAGAAGTCTATGAGAAGAAACAATGGTAATTCATTAATCTTGCGTGTAACGTGCATGTCGTCACTGTGATATTGTTCGTTCGTACATTCAACGGATAGGATAATTATATAGTATGGAGATTCGGTCCGCGAAATTAGCTACAATTAAAATTAGTACCTGTGTAACGAGCTAAGTTTTAAATGTGCCTAAAAGATAGAATTTTTGAGAATTTTTAATCGATAGGAAGGAAAAAAAGATGTTCTAAATAGGAAAGATAATTGTAAGTAAATTGCGTATTTAGAAATTATTTGATGTTTACGAAATGTTAAAACAGATAGAGAAATATTAGTATACGATTATCGTACGATATTTTAGGCATTTTTCAGTTGAATCTATAGATAGAAATAACTAGCATTTCGGCCTTAACGATGAATTCATGTGCCTCTGATTAATGTAAGTACAGGGTTATTACATGTTACATGAATATCATAAGACGTAAGTATGAAGACGCTTAAATATTTCTATGTAATCTCGTCAAAGATCTTTGCTACTAATATTATTAAACATAGTTGTGATTAATCGTTGGACGTGATCGTTACCGAAGAATTTCTATGAATTTTATCACTCCTGAATGTAATTTTTCGTCTAATTAAAGTTTTCAATGTTATTGGACAATTTTTTAACCATTTTTAATTAATGATTCATTAGTATTTCGTTATCTGCGCGTACTCAACAAAGGTACAGTATTATCGTTATTATTTAAGTTTTATTTTCAAGCTTTTCTGCTGCGATGCAAATCTAGATAAAAATTTAGGTTTTCGTAAATAAAAATCGTATTTTGACACGAAGTATTCGACGAGTGTCTTTTTTTTATTCACATATTCAGTTTAAAAATCTAGGAATATTAATGGTGCAATCTCGCATTCAAAATTTGTTTTTCTTTCCCAAAACTGATGTGGTAAATATATGTTTGATATGTAATTCGTGTGGATAAATCCAAGATGGCGGATTCTTCCTTGTGAAACCGTCGGTAAAACAGTACATCATGTTGGTAAGTGTGCAACAGAGATTGCTATCGACGAAAAGTATAATTGCACTTAATAAAATAATTATGCGTTTATGTACACTTAGTTGAATATTTAATATTTTTTCTGTCAGAAAATACAACGCAGCTTCATCAATTATTTTCATATTTTTTTTTAATTACTGCCCATTTACACAAGTCTTATAATCAGGAATATGATATAAATTATTTAAAAAACGACCACTGTGAAAGATACTCGATTAATCGAGAAACATTATTCAGCAGTATATTATTACATTTTATAGCTAGACTAAATAATATATTCCTGAACTGCATATTTTTAAAACACGCTGTTTTAAGAACAATTTATAGCGAGAAGACATTTAAATACAGAGAATAAAGAAAATACTGGAAAGCACCGAGGCACTTCTATAAATGTGTTTAATTTCGTAAAGATGTTCACGGGTGTTTGACCAAAATTGTCCCCGCAAAAATCTGCTAAAAGATCCGAACGTCCCTTAAACGGAAAGAGTACAGTATAACGATCGAGTATGAATTCAACTATCGATTGACCGCCGTTTGTGTCTCTCTTCTTTCCAGATATTTTGTGTCAAAGCTTGAGATGCTACCTCAGGATGAAGAGCAGGAATGCGGGGCGAACGAGATATTCGGTCAGGAAGAGACAGAAGAGCTGCTCATCACGGATGACAGTTTGCACGTGCCTAAGGTGGAGAACGCAGAGGTGATCATCGCCGACGATATCATTCAATGCCACCTCTGCGGAGACGGTTTCATAACGGAACAAGCTCTCGCTCTGCACCTAAAAATCCACGAAGAGGAGGAGGTTCCCGTCCAAGACGATCATTTAGTTTGCGAGCATTGCGGTTGCAGTTTCGTCACTGCGGCCGAGTTGTCCGACCACCAATTGGAACACGAAACGGACGATGCGTACAGTTGCGAGACGTGCGGTTTCGTCACCGAGCACAGAGAGAGCTTGATCGCTCACCAGAAACGGCACAACATCGACTACAAGTACGAATGCGAGATCTGCGGTGCCAGCTTCGTCTCGCAGGACACTTACGAAGAGCACCAATCGATGCACACCAACAAAAAACCCTTTCAATGCGACATCTGCAACGCCACGTTCCGTTATCGTCAGGGTCTGAGGCTGCACGCGAAGCTGCACCAACCGGACTACGTGCCGCCCCAAAGGAAGCATCACTGCGAGTTATGCAACAAGCGTTTCTCCAGGAAACAGGTATTGCTGGTACACATGAAGACCCACGGAAACGTGGGACCTCAGAAAGAGTACGTCTGTCCCGTCTGCGGCAAGGCCGTGTCCAGCAAGACCTACCTGACCGTGCACCTACGCAAACACACCGGCGAAAAACCGCACATCTGCGACCTCTGCGGCAAAGGATTCATCTCGCAGAATTATCTGAGCGTCCACCGACGCACTCACACAGGCGAGAGACCACATAAATGCACCCACTGCGAGAAACGGTTCACTCAGCGAACCACTCTGGTGGTGCACCTCAGGGGCCACACCGGCGACCGACCCTATCCCTGCACCTGTTGCCATAAGTCGTTCGCCTCGAAAACGATGCTCAACTCGCATCTCAAAACGCACGCCAAGCAGACGGCTCGACAGCAACAGGAGCAACAGCAGCAACAACAGTTGCAACAGGACTCAGAGATACAGGATCAGGAACAGTCCCTTGATACGATCACTATATTGTTACCTAGCTAGGGTATCTCAGAGTATCGTGTAGGTACAGTGACGTGAACAGGACCTTGATGAGATGTGGAGCTCATTTATGTTCGGACTGGGTGATGTGAATAGTCTGACCTGTGGTTGGAATTAGTGTGATGCAGGTATCATTTTGATATACGTAGAGGGTCTTTCTGTCTGATCACGTTGTCCTGTTTCTATTTGGTTGTTCTTTTAGTGCAATTTTTCTGGAATTCTAAATTGATTTTTTATTTATAATTTCGACTTTTATTTTAAGTTCATTACTATCGTGTGTTCTATTCGTCCCTTGCCGAGGGATAAAATAGTGTGTGAATATCTTGGTATATTGTCACTCATAAAACAGTGGACTTTTGAAACTGGTAATGTGTTGAATTAAAAAATAAATGAATGCAAAGTTTATTTGAAAGAATTGACAAAAGAATGACAACATAGAAATTCAGAATAAATGTGGATAAGATAAAGAAAGTTCCTTTTACACTGTAATGAGATGATACGAGTTTGTTCATAATTGAGTAAAAGGTAGGAATTCCATCGTTCGGATGTTCGTTTATTTTTATACGATGATATCGTGCACAATGTGAGAATTTATCGAGATCGATTGAAATATTGAGGGTGATATTTCATTGTTAGCATTTAGAGTATTTATTCGTCACATTCGTAATTTTACATTTGATCATTGTTCGTAATTTTATATAATTTCATTGAACGAAGAAAAATGAATTTCCTACGTGAAAAGAGAGTTTGTTCGTAAAATAATTTGTTATAAATTGCAGTAATCTGAAAAAACAGTTGATGTTCGAGTTCCTTGCTAGCGCCTACGTTAGGACCTTGTGTGAAAAATATTTTTTATAATATCTGCATTGAACTGCATTTTATACCGCAATCTACGTAAAAATTAAGTGCAAACGTTATGTACATTCTCTGTTAAGAATTCCATATTTTCTTTCTTTTTTCTATTATTAACGTTTAGGAGATAATTGTAAATTAACCGCTTGTTTTTTTTTTAAACTTAAAACTGCAAGCCGTATGTGTAGAGTACGAAAGTTATAAGCGTGTAAAGTAGCTTTTAATGACGTTACACTTTATATTTTCATAATTTGTACTTTGTATTCATCTCGCACAGGCGTCGAATAATAGAAAATTCCTTAACGAAGTATGATTTTATCGAACACAACCGTCCACGCTTTGGAAGATCTTTTTACATCGTAATTACTTAAATACTCAAAGTTCTTTTTTATACGCACACGTGATCTGCTTCTTGACGAATCGTACACGTTCCATTAAAATCGTGCGAATGGTGCTTTCAATTAAACAAACGAACTTTACATACATACACGTATATATATGATAGTGCCTTAGTTGTTACGCGATGCATTTCGAGGAATGTGCATTTATAGTATCCGAATTAACAAAACAATTATACAGCAAGTTCAGGCAGCCTTTAACAGCACATGTAACAATGCTTCGATACGTGCAAATAAATTAAGTGCAAGAACAATCACGCGAATGGTTGAATTTATCGAAAACCAGTACTTTAACTTGTGATAGTGTTTTCATTTACATTAATTAGTGCACGAGAATTGCTACATACACAGTTGTCCTAGGAATTTTTTCCTTTCAAACGTTATTTGAATTTGTAAAATTGCACTTGTATTAATTTATAACTGAGAAATATAATTGTACCGAACAATTTACAGAGAAGCTTATTTAGTGTGCAGCTTCTTGCACCTCGTGCGGAGCAAAGAGAATTTTTTTTTTATTATTAATGTAGTTGATAATTGTTAGTGTGATATGTAGCTTTAGCGAATGTAGATAGAATTACTTGCATCGAATGAAGAGCGAAAAATCACTTTTAATTCACAAATTGCGAACTTGAATGAGTTGTATGACAGCCAATTTTTACATCGAATTGTTTATCATTTGGATCAGGTACAAGTCTTTTTGTAAGCAACTTCATAAGAATAAATGATGCAGTAAACATTCCGTTTTATATTTGTATCAAACATTAAATATTCGAGCTATACTCTGTCCAGATACGAGTGCAAACCATAATCTTTGAATACTCCGGAATTAAAAATGCTAGATAATACTGTAAATGCGGTCAGTTTCATTTCAGAACTTCTGCGAATATTTTCCAACGAGACATTTTCTTTTCCGATACCTCGTCAAGAAATCCCTGCAGTAAGTAGCCTCAAACTGTACAAATATCTTCGAACAGTCATCGAATAGGAAGAACCGTAGCTCAAGGATCTTCTCCTTACCTAACACTTTCAAACCGCATTAATCCGTTGATGTCTTCCGTGCAACCTTGACGAGGTGTTCGAGGTCCGCTTAAACCCTCTTGTATGTTTGCAGAGCGAAAATCGTGAAACCGGCCCGGCCTGGTGTCACAGAATCACCGCAAGATCCCGAAAATAAAACAGCATCGCTCAGATGCGAGTCCTGTGACGAAGAGTTCGGAACCGAGGCAGTTCTGCTGGTTCACAGAACCGAACGGTCAATCCTTCGAACCCGAGAAGCCCTGAAGAAGGCCGAGAAGAAGTACACTTGCGATGCGTGTTGCGAAACGTTTACTAGGAAAATACAGTTGTTGAAGCATAGACGGGTTCGATGCAAAGAATCGAACGAACCGAGGCAGCACCGAGCGAATAAGACTGTCAAGGTCAAACGGAAGGATCAGAATGCAGGACCCATCGAATGCAACGTCTGCCACAAAGTGTTCAAGAAGAAGAAGTACCTGAACGTCCACAAAACGTTACATGGAGCGCCTCACATATGCCACGTGTGTGGAGCCAAGTTGACCTCTGAGTATTATCTGAAGATCCATATCAGGAGACATAATAAAGAGTTCACGGAGTTCTGTGAGGTCTGCAACAAGGGGTTCTATTTGAAGGCGACCTTGAAGACCCACATGAGCGTTCACAGCGACGACAAACCCTGCACCTGCGAGATCTGCCATAAGTCCTTCGGCAACCGCGTGTACCTGAGGAGCCACATGAAGATTCACAGCCAACCGGAGAGCAGGAAGAAGTACAGATGTGAGATCTGTGGGTTCGAGACTTTTTACAGCTACTGTTATAAGGAACATTTGTGGACACACACGGGGGAGAGCCAAGTGGCTTGCGAGGTCTGCGGAAAATTGATCAGAAGGCAGTACATGAAGATTCATATTAGGATACACACGGGAGAGAAACCGGAGATCTGTGAATTCTGTGGGAAAGCGTTTAGTTCGAGAAAGTATCTGATTAAGCATCGTAGGACGCATACTGGCGAAAGACCTTATAAATGTAAAATTTGTGAGAAACGGTTCACGCAACGTGGGACATTGAGTGCCCATTTGCGTCGACATGAGGCTGCTAAGTGAGGTTTAGGAATTAGTTCAATTTGTGAGATAATTTGAGATAGCTTTATTTTTTAAAATTGCGTGTAGTAAATGATAGGTTGTAGGGAATAGGTGAGAATTTCGAATATTTGAATATTGTCGTGTAAGTCTTTGTACACGCATAGGGACATTAGTGGTGCTTAGCTGTGATGATACTGTATGCCTGGTAAGTTGGCAGCTGAAGCAATACAGTTTGTATAGCTTTCAATTACCATCTTACCGGATGTAGTATTTTAAATTTATGATGTTTAATGTGGCCTATATTTGTTAAGTTGTCAATCTAATATTTGAATATTCGAAATTGTTGGTACAAATAAAAATTCAGACATTTTAACTATTTTATTAGACTCTGATTATTTGAGTTGTTTGATTGAAAAGATCTTGTTCGTATTATTTCAATAATTTGTTCACGTTCTGAAAGTAACATCAAATATTAAAATATTCGAAATAATGTAATTTGAAATTCAAATATTTTGATTATTCGAATTATTCAAATATGTGAATTTTCATTCACAGAATTTGATATGCGAAAGTTAGCGATAATATTAATTAAAAATAACGTTAACGTAATTAGTCAAAGTTAAAGTGTTGAAATATTTATTTTTTAACATTGGAGGATTGTGAACCTTCCTTTTATGAAGGCTTTAATTATGTATAATTGTATACTATAAAGTAATATATGTTACGTTAATTAGTTAAGTTAATTACACTGTACATAATGTAATAAAGTATTATACCAAGATAAAGAATCATTTTATATATTAATAAGATAAGAACAAAGATATTTATGGTAAATTAATTTTCAGTTTAATTTGATTTTATAATTAACTGAAGACACTTCAGAGTTCGAAAATATTGTTTCTCGTAGTAATTTTACGCAAGATATCAACCACTGGTAAGTAAATAATACACTTTTAAAGGGACAGAAAAGTTTGATTTTGCTTCTGAAGTTTCTCTAATACTAATTAAATAACAGGATGCTGTAAAGTTTATTTTATTATTAAATTTATGTATAAAATTGATAGTTTCAGTAGGAAGGAAATAATTCTTCCAAAAGAAGTAAATATAGAATAACATTTTTTTCATGCACAGTTTTATTTTTGAAAAAATTTTAATGTTCAAAATATTTTTGATGAAATATGTTTATTGTCTATAAGATGATAATTTTAACAACTCTTGAGAATTTTATAAATAGTGAATGTTATAAATTTATAGATGTAATTATTTATTGTTAAAATGAATTATTAGTTATTATTTATCACAACGTTATTCGTATATTTAATATAGGGCGTGATGAGTTTGAGGTTTTGAGAACTTGAAAAGTTAGATATTTGGAAACTTATGGGAAAAAATCTAGGGGTGTTGAAATTTAAGGTTCAGAAATTCGAAAACGTAGGGAAGTTTGAAATTTTCAGATTTACAAACTGAAATTTTGACTACCTGTTTCTCATTGCTGTCCCAAGGTCAAATCGTTAAAGGACTTCGTATCCTACAACGATCGATTGATCTACGCTCATCAAAATCCACCCACACACAAAGTGTACGATAAATTGCTCGTAGAAGCGTACAAGAAGAACCTACGGATCGTGTTCGTCTTCTAAATCGAAGAACTATCCCATCACCACGTACCGTTTATTACCTTGTTAAACCCCGACTTTTCTGTGTTTCGCACGTTGACGAGTGTTGTCCGTTCCAGGTGCCAGGAGATCACCGTCGAGGAAATGAAAATCGAGCACATAGAAACGCTCGAAGGTATGGAATTGGTCAAGTACCAAAACGAGATATGCACCGTGGAGGAATACGAAGACATCGGCCATCAGGAAATAGTGACCGACACCTTAGAGTACACGGAGAACGAGGAGATAAAAATTCTCGACGAAGACACCGAAATAGAGACCGAAGGCAACCGGCAGTACGAGAAACACGAAGTGACCAAGAAGTACACTGTGATCTACGAGTGCGACATCTGCAACAAGAGAATGCGCAAGAAGCTGCAGTTCCTGAAGCACAGACAGAACCACCAAAGGAACATGGAGGGAAGTTGCGAACGCTGCGAGGAGTGCGACAAAACCTTCGTGGACGAGGAGAAGCTGAAGAAGCACATGATCAAGGTGCACCAGAAGGAGAAACCGTTCCAGTGCGTGCTCTGCGGCAAGTGTTTCAAGACGGAGGAGTTCCTGAAGACGCACCTGAAGCAGCACAACAAGCGTTTCATCTGCGACGTCTGCGGAATCTCGAAGGTGTCCGGCTACGACCTTCGTCTGCACAAGAAGAAGCACAACGAGGAGTACGTAACGCACTGCGAGATCTGCGGCAAAGGCTTCTACACTAATCAGACCCTGGAACGACACCTGTTGAGCCACACAGGAGAGAAACCGTTCATTTGCAAGGTCTGCAACACTCCCTACGCCAGTGCGGCGTATTTGAACACCCATATGAAGTCCCATGGAGAAAGGGAGAAACACAAGTGCAACATCTGCAGCTTCGAGAGCTACTGGAAAGCGGCTCTGAAGGTGCATCTGAAGATACACAGCGGAGAGAACTTGATCACCTGCGAGATCTGCGGCAAGTCCGTGTCCAGCAAGGCGTATCTTCAGGTTCACATGCGAATACACTCGGGAGAGAAACCACATGTGTGCGAGGTGTGCGGGAAAGCGTTTAGCGTGAGGAAGTATTTGATCGTTCATTTGAGAACTCATACCGGAGAAAGACCGTACGAGTGCAAAGTGTGTCAGAAGAGGTTCACTCAACAGGGCTCGTTGAACTCACATATGAAATCGCATAATGAAAGAAAGTGACGAGCCGGAAAATCGCGCTGAGGTGCTGGGAGAGGCCGGTTGAACTTTGTTATCTCAAATTACAGTGGGTCAAAATTTGTTAGACTTTGAGGAGTTTCGTGGATGTCATAGTGATTTTGTATGAAATTTGAAAGACATCTGAGACATTTTGAATAGTTTCCATTTTGTAAATTTGTGAATTTGATCTGTTCTAAATTTCAAAACTAAATTTGTATCTTCAAAAATTATTTTTTAATTACAATTTTGGACTTTCAAATTAAAAGATACTTTTTTGTACAATATGTTGAAGATCCTTGTAAGATGAAAATCGAATTCTATTAAAAACTATTAAGAATCACTATGAAATCTCAGTGACCCATGTAAAGTAGCATCCATAAGATTCCTTGGAATACTTCGTATTGATTTAGTATCATTTTAAGAAACATCACTGTCAGTAATGAATACTGAATACCTAAAATGTCGATAGAACTCAATATTGATTACTTTGATATTAATTATTCTAATATTATCAATGTATATCTGTGGTGATAAATTTTTTGATCTCGTTTGAAATGGGAACAGATTGTTTCTGATACTTTGGTTAGATAAGTTATGCGAATTGTGTTTTACTATTGCTGCCATTTGTTGCATAATACATAAAAGTTGATGCATTATTATAGTTTAATGTGTCAGGATCAAATTTTAAATGAGCAGGATTTAATATCAGAAAAATATTAAGGCATGGAATAGGAAATGAAATTAAAACGCATTTCTCTGCAGAGTAATTATTATTTTAAATAAATATCTTTCTTAAAAAGAATTATTCAATTTTATGAGGTACAGGGATGTTCACTGCTAAAGTGGCCAAATTGTTATTATGCTAGTTGCAAATTATTAACAAAATTATTATCAAAAAATAATGTTTTATATTCTGTTAATCAACTATTACATTTTTTAGAGAATCTAATGATTATATAAAAATAAAAATACTAACACTATTTTTATTATACGTTTGTTTTAATAGTATATCTTCAATATTGTAAAGATTTTTTTTAATAGAAAAATTAGAATGATAATCATATTGGACAATACATTTTTATAGAAACTATTTTTTACTCAGGTTCTTTTTAAATTATAATTTAAAAGAACATTGCATATTATTTCTCTCTCAATTTCTTAATATAACATCATGACAAACAAGTGCAAATATTAAATACTCCACGCAATCATCAATCATAGAATAATTATAAAAATTCCAATAAATATACCACAAAATGATAATTATATTTTGCAAGCTAAGTTAGTAATTTAAAAAATAGATTTTGCAATAAATGGTCTTGTACCGAGACTGATTCTGATTCAGCAATATTTAATGAATGTAGAAGATTACATACTCAAGATCACTATTTTAATTTACGAGGTGCCATGATATACAATCATTAAAAACTAATTAAAGGTGTTTTGTATATCCTCTAATTTCCATTTCATGAAACGTACACATAATGTACATCGCAATATAATGTAACGATACTAGCGTAATATTCTCTTCCTTAATAATTATCCATAAGTTATGGATTTATAATACAATGTCTATAGTTCGTTGTCACTTTACAATAATTCGTTCTTTCTCTACTTGTAAATATAAGTTATGGACACGTTAACGCACACTGATAAAGTTAATTACATTTCATTTACTTTTTTTGTAAGACCGCATTTTCCTGTATATTTTTACCTTTAAGTAGCTTAAGATTTATGCTAAACATTAAATGAGGGAATCTCAAAATCTCATGTTAATTGTTACACATTTTCCTCTTTTCGTTTCTTGATTATTATATCAGTTATTGTAATTAATGTAACATTATACGAGTTAGATACTTTTTATTTTTATCAAGTTTATTATATGTTGAATCGATGATCAAGAATTCAGAAATTTGTAATAGAAGTACAAACATTCGAGAGTTTATCAGTGCATGCCACTTGCTCACGGGCACAGTTGTCCACCATAAAACCGTAAAATTTATACATATATTAAATAAACTCTTTTATATGTAAATTTCTTCCAAAAGAATATGTAAGTTATTCTGTATACCAGTACAAGTAATATAAAGATTTTATCCTTGTAAAACCACCTTTATTATTCCAGCAATTTACCAACAAATTATTAAATTAAAAACATAAGTGACTGTAGACATTTTGTGACGAGACACTTCGTGACGAGATACTTCGTTCAGGAAGAAAGAAGAGGAGTCTAAAGGAGTTCAAAGATCCAAGCGATATTGTACTCAGTGTATTTCCGAATGTAACTCAGCTTGCTCTCAAATAAAAGACCAAACCTCGTTAAATCAAATTGTCGTTACATAATAGTGTACGAATCGCTATTGACGAAACTCTTTTTTTCATTTCATTCGCAGGTCCGAGGAATGGGGATGTCCGAGAACCGGTATCGACTTGCGCGTACGAAAATTACCCACGGAAGTCTCGTTTAAAGATCAGCCGAAGAATCAGTGCTTTATCAAGGAAGAACCGATAAGCAGCGACGAACTCCGTCCAGAAATTCAAAGCAATTGCGTGTCGAAGAACGAGGAGGAGATGTCCGACCCTTTGGCGTTGCCGAAAATTCAAGCGTTCTATCAGTGCGGGGTGTGCAATAAGCTGTACAAGATGAGATACCGTTACGAGAGACATTTGGTCGCGCACAGCGACGCTCGTCCCTATCAATGCAACGTTTGCGAGAAGTTCTTCAAGACGAAAGACGTGTTGAAGAGCCACAAGAGGATGCACACCGGCGAGAAGAAGCACGTCTGCGACGTGTGTGGACACGCGTGCTCGGACAACTCTCAGTTGGCCACGCATCGGAGGCGCCATTTTGGAAAGTACACCCACTTCTGCGAAGCCTGTAACAAGGGATTCTACACGAAATGCGAGCTCCGCGATCACACGAACGTGAAACACGGTGGCAACCAATACGTCTGTAAATTGTGCAACAGGTCCTGCCCGAATAACTACATGCTGGCGAAGCATATGAAGACCCACGACCCGAACTTCAACCCCATCAAGTACCAGTGCGAGATTTGTGGTAAAACGTTCATCTGCAAGAACTCGTTGGTGCTACACGTGAAGGGCCACATGGGCGAGAACAAACACGAGTGCCATCTCTGTGGTAAAACGGTCAAGTCCAAAAATTCTCTTCGGAGTCACCTGCTAATTCATAGCGGAGAGAAAACGTTTCGCTGTGATGTGTGTGGGAAGGCTTTTAGCAGGAGCTCCACCCTGGTCACTCACAAGAGGACGCACACCGGAGAGAAACCGTACAAGTGCGACACATGCGGAAAATCCTTCACACAACGACCGACTTTAGTCATTCACAAACGATATCATACGGGACAGAGACCTTACGAGTGCGATCATTGCAGTAAATCGTTCGTTTCTAAGTCGGCCTTGAACGCTCACATGAAAGTACACCCCGTTAACGCTACGATCGAGTCTGAGTGATCTGTTCAGAGGCAGTGGATTCTTGTGGAAATGAATGCCGATTGACTGTTTAGATGCTACTCTTATACCTGATTGTACGTGGTTGGACTCGAAAAGTTCTCGAACTTTATTTTGTTCGTTTGGTGCTCGAGGATTGTTAAGATACCTTGTTTTGTAGGTAGATCAATTTTTAAATGTTTACGATTTTAAGAATATTTAGCTCTTTGGTCAGTTTTACATCGTGTATTTCGAGTTTACAATTTGAGAAGTAATCTTGAAGATGGTAGAGGGTCTGAAGGAATTTCTAGGAAGTTCGAAAACTTTTGGGCCAGATCGTGCGCCTACATCTCTCCGTTACGAAGTGTTAATTGCTTATACGAGATGAAGTAAAGGTGTAGGCTGAAGTTTCTGATAATTGTGAATTTTGAGCGTTGGTCCTGGATCCTTAAAAATTGACTAATGCCAAAGCTACGAACTAAATACTTTTAGAATTATATTTTTATATAATTTTATTTCTTTAACATCACTTGTCTTACTTTCTTACCCTTAGCCGACTAAACACCATAATCTTCCCAGTATTAAGTCATTTTGCAGTTTTTGTGCGGAAAATAAATAGTTCCATGTCCATGCAATGTACAAACATCCTTCTTGTCATGAGCATACTATTTTTTACGCGATTTAACCATCATGACATGTAAGACTTTATGAAATAAAAGATCTGTTTAACATAGTCCAGACAGAGGAGCGCTGTATTGTTAGAAACCGTAAAGTACCATAATCACGACTGACAACCATAACTTTGATCGAACAGGCCTAATGTATTTTATACACCTTTACAAAATCGACCCAAATTTTTCAATCGACTCAGGTTCGTCGCGTTGAAATTGTAGATCGTGTTCGATAGCAACCCTACTACCAGGTATGCGATTTCGCTCTGGACTTTCGTCGTGTCCTAGCGCAGAAAGACGACGTGATCTCGCAATCAGGATGCTCGATACTGATGTGGCCCTTCAAATTTTTACATTTCAGGTACGACCGCACGTCCGAAGACTATTATCCGATGGCAATGTTGACGAAGCTCGAGCTGGTGAAAAAGGACACCAATACGGACGCGGCCAAGAAAAGCCCTACATCAGCGACGGGTAACGACACGACGCCGGCCAACAGCCAGCCGCAGAATTTCATCAAGCAGGAGGTGAACGACGAGGACGACGAAGAGGATCTACCACTGGCGTACCACTGCAAGCTCTGCGGCGTGTTCTTCGCGTCACAAGCCTTGCTGGACAATCACGAGATCGAGCATAAGGGTAAACGCAAGAACACCTGCGCCCAGTGTGGACGCGTGTTCCGAACGTACGTGAACTTGCGGAAGCACATGAAGAAACACGCGAGCCGCAAGAGTGGTCGCAAAGGAGGCAGCGGTTCGGTCGTCAACCGTTCGTCCAATCTGAAGGTGAAGAAGGAGAAGACAGAACTAGAGTTCCACTGTAAAACGTGCAACAAGGTGTTCCGGCATAAAAGCAATTACCAGAAGCATCTGATGCGACACACCGTGGGCGACCTAACCTGCAAACACTGTCCCAAGAAGTTCCGTTTGTTCCGTGACCTGACTAGGCACGAGAAGACGCACTTCTACCCCAGCTACGTGTGCAAGGAGTGCGACTACGAGACCACCGTGTTGGCAGCACTGAGCATACACATGCTGCGGCACACGGACAAGGCCGACCTGCCCTTCAAGTGCAACGACTGCGACAAACGTTTCCGCAAAGCGATAGACCTGCAGGAGCACTATAACATCCACTCCGGAGACCAGCCGTTTGTCTGCCAGTTGTGCAACAGCGCCTTCTACCTGAGACGACAGTTGTCGGCTCACTGCAGGCGCATGCATCCGGAGATGAAGGCCAACAAGGTGACCAGCACCGCCTGCGATATTTGTGGTCGAGTCCTAGCCACGAAGAGATCCCTGTTCCGTCACAAAGAGAGCCACAATCCCACCAAGCTGTACCTCTGCGACTACTGTGGCAAGAGTCTGAGCAGCGCGGAGCACCTGAAGAAGCACAGACGCATCCACACCGGCGAGAAACCGTACGTCTGCGATATCTGTGGCAAGGGATTCACCGATTCGGAGAACCTGAGAATGCACAGGAGGGTGCACACCGGAGAAAAACCGTACAAATGTGACCAGTGCCCGAAGGCGTTCTCCCAGAGGTCCACCTTGACGATCCACAGGCGAGGACACACGGGAGAACGACCTTACGTCTGTCAGATCTGCAACCGTGGCTTCTCCTGCCAGGGCAACCTGACGGCTCACCAGAAATCCACCTGCGTTTAATTCGCAAGAGTGCCTTCATCGTCGAGGGTAGAACTCTGAAACGGATCCACAAGCTCTTTGGTGCTCATCATTGTGCAGACATTCACTGTTCGACGAATGGCCGGTTTCTCTGTGATTGCCGACGAAACGAACGGACTGATGGGGAATTGTTGAATAATATACGTTCGTTTTATCATGGTTCATGGTGTCGTTCGATGCATCTGCGATTGCGATTGTATTACTCGTTTAATGTTACATGTTTCGATGCTTGCTGCAGTTTTTCACGATGTTCTTTCGAGCCGAATTCGATCGCAGTTGGTTTTATTGTTTCGGATTACGTTACGATCATTTTACTTTAAGCAATTGTTACACCTTCGCGGTTGCATGGGCTCGCTGCGACGAGAGGTTGGCGTTTTGTTGCGTGGAGGGGTCTGTGAAGGTCGACTGTACGTTAAGTGTTAATTAGGGATTAATAAAATTGCGACAAATAGGATTGGTAGCAACGGTATCGTTCCCTTTTACGTCCTCAGAGTTAAACGATTGTTCGAAAATGCGAAGGCACTGTAAAAGCACATATCAGAAAATAATGTTTACTGCAGAACAGATGTGCGACGATCAGCCAATATCTCAGAAATGAATATAAATACTGACAAAATGTGAATGTTCTAATTGTTTGAGTTTTAGCAATGGTATCTCAAATGTTGGTAAAAAATTTGTTTTTAAACTTATATCAGACTCATTTCATTTAGGGAATTAACTGGGGTGTAGAGTTTATGTGGATGACTCTGTTGAACCGATATGATGGCTCATCGTTGCAGGCTTCAACTTCTGTAAAAATTTAGAGATTTTTAAATTCATGAAGTTTTGGATTAATTACAGATTTTTAATGTACGAATTCAGACATTGTAAAACCTTCAAATTTTTAAGTTTAAAAAGAAATTATATAATGTAGAAATCTTAAGAATCAGAAGTATGATGAAAAATATATTGGTTCTGTCCGATCTCCGAATATTTTCGAACGTACATTCTTAATAGATGAAGATATAAAATAATATATAGAATCAAGTTATCATATTGGAATTTTAATTTCAAACGTTTTGTTCGATTAACTCTTTCAACCCCCATGTCACAATTGTTCTAAATTTAAAAACAAACAAAACCTATTTTTGCGATGTATTATTAATAAACTTCTAGAATGAAAAAAATGAAATACTGCAATAATTATTTTAGTTCGAATTCTGTTTGTGATATAATTAATATAATTGCGGACAAACTAAAAAATGGAAGGGTCAAATTGCATTGTAAAATTCATATTTCATCCGCCATTGTAAACGAAATTGCTATCATAACGTGGAATTATAATTAAAAATTCACAAACTAAATAAAAATCAAATATTACTTTGTACAATCACTTGTTCTCATTAAATAAAATATATTCGATGGACGTAAAAGGTATCGTACGATATTTGTGCGAATTACATCGGCAAAAATTTGCTTTCCGAGGTGCTTATTGATTTACACCGGCGAAATAATGCATTACACCGAATCGCGTTTATCGCACGAGAGTGTACATAATCGTATGTACTTAAGCAAACGGTTACTGTAAGATGCAACAAACGAAATTAAGGTAGGAATTGGAACAGTGGAAATTAGAAGGCGATAGATCGTTAAATATGTAATTGGATTCGTCTCGAGTTTTGTGTAAGAGAGAGAATGTAAGCGAGTTCCATTAACGTTGGTTGTTCTAGAAGCTGTGACACATTTTACCGATGTAAGTAGCATCGATTGTAAATTCATATTAATCACGGGGTCAGAGATTGTTTCAGTGCAATGTTCGAAACACTTATCGCCTGTACTGAATTCTTTGTTCCTTCAATTAAATCCTTTTCAGAAATTGCACCATCGTTTTCACTCTGGACTTCTCTATATCGTCCATTTGCTAGAAAAGTGATATATGTACAAAACACTTGAAGTTATTAAGAGGTCCAACTCAGTGAGGTCCAACATAAAATGCCCAGGGTAGAGTTTTCGTGCATACAATTTTTATTGCTCAACAATTGTTAAATTCAAATTAAAAAAATTTGGAAATATAGAAATTTTTCATTTTTAAATTAAAGTACATGTAGACTTTAAGATTGTCAAGTATTGTTATAGGTGGAACTGTTTTTAAATTGTCCTTGAATGCACTAATTTTATGTACACCATGAATGCACTAATTTTATTGATGAACATTTGAAGATAAGATAAAAATTAAAAAAAAAAGAGCCACAAATATGTGACATTGACCGTTGAAGAGCTATGTTGAAATCAAGATTATGCTAGACTAAGCTAGAAGATCCTTTACAAAAATCTATATCAGTATTTTGTTACCTAAAGAATATCATAATCTGACCTAATGACTGTTCATCAAATCACAAAAGAAAAATATACAATCTCCATCGAATGAAATAATCAATTTATCTGAAAAATGTATATTTCTCAGTTGTATCACTATTCTAGCAAACTGACGACAAATCCATATCCCGTCCTTGAAACACTGCCAACACTGGATCCGATCCAGTAGCCTTGCGAAAACGGTTCTGCGATTGTGTCGACTCGCCAAGAGTCTTAAACAACGAATATCGAATCCTTCTTACGACTGACTAAACGAATCGATGTTTCAGGAGGTCGAAAGCATCTCTGGGCCAGGGTACGAAAGACCGGGTGCCAATCGAGAGAAAAACTGTTGCAGCTACCAGTGAAGATCGCTTTAGTACGTTGGTGATGAAAGTGGAAAGAGACTCCGAGGACGAAGAAGCGGAAGAGGACGATCAGCTCGAAAGAGAAGTGGTAGCTCGCAAGGTGAACGAAGACTGGACAACGGATGCCGTGAAAACTGTTTTAGTGCCCGTTAGGGACCCAGTGACGCAGCAGATCAGGAACATGTTGGTACCTGTCGAAGTGAGGGACAAAACTGGGTTAAACATGATCAAAAGTGTACTGGTACCGTTTCAGAGCAGCGATGGTTCGGTGTCGTATGAGATCAGGAAGGTGACGGTGCCGATTACGATCGAGTCGAAGCTTCTGGAGAACGTTGACGACGTCAAAGAAACTGGAAAGGAGAGCAAGGAGGCAGATCCAAAAGAAGAGAAACAGGAAACAAGGGCCGTCGAGGAGGTGAA
Source organism: Megachile rotundata (assembly GCF_050947335.1). NCBI lineage: Eukaryota > Metazoa > Arthropoda > Insecta > Hymenoptera > Megachilidae > Megachile > Megachile rotundata. The sequence goes on from NC_134989.1 coordinate 9,589,835, forward strand.
CGTAAAAGTGGAGCAGTTTTTGGACGAGGAGGCCAAGTCGGACAGCCCAGGAAATGAATCCGAGGACAATTTCGAAGTGATGGACCAGACCCTGAGGAACAGTTGTCCGTTGTGTCAGAAGTGCTTCAAGGACGAACACGAGATGCAGAAGCATGTCCGTCGGAGCCACCGGAAGCGGTACAGCTGTGACAAGTGTCAGAAGAGGTGTATGTCCGAGCAGGCCCTCGAGAAACACCAGAAGACCCATGTGGGTGCCTCGTTCCTGCAGTGCTCCGTTTGTAATTTAAGGTACAAGACCAACGTGGGGCTGAAGAACCACTATGTCCGCGAGCACAGCAGTCTGGACCCGAAGTTCACCTGCGACTACTGCGGCAGGTGCTTTAAATTGAAGCACGACCTGAGCATCCACATCGACAGGACCCACATGAACCCGGAGTACATCTGCAGGTTCTGTGGGAGAGCCGTGAAGAACATACTGCACCACGAAGCGACGCACGAGGAGGAGGTGAATAAAGGCACCTCTCGGTACCGTTGCGATCACTGCCCTAAAGACTTCAAGCTGCTGAACAGACTGGCCAACCATTTGCTGAAGAAACACAACGATCGCAGTCAGCCCAGCATGTTGAGGACGCTGTGTGAAAAGAACTTCCAGTCGAAGAAGGACTTCTATCGACACGTCCTAGCCGAGGAAAGGATGAACAGATACAAATGTGACACCTGCGGCAAAACTTACGCGAACGAACAGAACCTTCGTAGTCATGCGGCTGTGCACTCGCACACCTTCGTGTGTCATCTTTGTAGCAAGAACTTTGCTAATAATTATTCTTTGAAGTTGCATCTGCGGATGCATACTGGTGAACGACCTTATCAGTGCAAGGTCTGTTTGAAGACCTTCTCGAGGACCAACGCGCTTAGAGTGCACCAGTTCACGCACACCGGGGAGAGACCTTACGTTTGTGATCTTTGTGGACAGAGTTTCACGCAGCGGAGTAGCATGATGGGTCATCGACGCAAACATCCTGGAAATCATCCACCGCCTCCACCTTTGTCGCTCAGCAAGCTGGAACTGAACGAACATTTGACTTTGTGAACTGGGAAGTGCAATGAAACGCAATAGACGGTTCTTTGTTTAATGTAATTAGGTTAAGGATGTTTGTAAAAGATGTTAGGACTTTCGCGGAGTTACTCAAAATTTTATTTTGTAAGTTGTATTATATGATGCTTAGTATGTGTTTAGAATGATGGATTTGTTGAATGTGTTCTTGAGTGAAACTGAATGTGAGACTTGGTCGGCGACATTTTATAAATGTTGCATGACGTGTTTCTGTCTTTTTGAAATTGAATGGAGGAAAATATGGGAAAGAGTATATTTGATAAACTTATTGATCATTTTTCAATTTAATCTGTAAACACGGAAACTGCATTTTTTATTTATTATAAATTATCTTGAAAAGTGATTGATAAAGTTACAAACTATTTTCCTTATATTTTGGTAAGTTTACTAAATGTAACTTTTCCTATATTTTTCAGTCTCCATCTTAACACGTTAAGCGTCACGCCGATTCTGCCTTCCTTTCTGTTTGGCCCGCGGTCTCCGTCTTCATCGCAACACAAACTCCATAAGAGACCTGGAAAAGTCTCGAAAGTGCGAAGATATTGTAAACTATGTTACGAAAAAAATGCGACATTGTCCGGTAGAAAAATGGCCAGAAAATTGTGCAAGAAGGTTGCCACATTTTGTGATACCTGCGAAGGACAACCGTTTTTATGTTTACCGTGTTTTAACGAGTCCCATTAAATTCTTCTGTAAGAAACATTTATTTATTAGTAGAATGTAATTTAGGTTTATTTTGTATTGTCAGTAATTGACGTGGCGCTTGACGTGTTAATCATTTTTGAAGAGGCGGATTTCCCACATTCGTATAAGGTTTTTGAAATTTATATAGTTTATTTATTAGTTTAAACTTTGTCATTGTTTCGAACTAATTCGCCTGACATGTTGATTGTATTTACAATGTATGTATTGTATAAACCAGTGATGGGCGTCTGCAGAAATTTGACAGTTTTGTTCGTGAATTTTGTATATTTCTAGGTTGTTCATTTTTAGTACTACATTCCTAAATTTTCATATTTCTCAGTTATGAAGGTTTTCAATTTTTATGTGTGAAAGTTTATAAATTTGAATATCTGAAAATTTAAAGATCTATGGACTTGCGATATTGAAATGAAAATTGAAAAGTTTGAAAGTTTAAAATTTTTTCCTCTGCAAACATATACTTTCTCCACGTTGTGTATACTCTCCAGTGAGTATTTGTCCAGCCCATCATTGATGTATACACTAACTAATTTTCATGCACCCATACTTATCAGAAGACAGTATTACCTTCAGTTCATTAGTGCACTTTTCACGTAAAATCTACACATTTTTGAAACTTTTCAACCACGTCGAACTATTTGTTACCAGCGATAATACTCAGGTCACAAGCATCAAAAGTGTCCATACTTCACGATACATATAATGGAAAGTTTTTGTAAAGTACGGTGGATACAACAGAATCGTTTTCATGAAACCGTGACATTGTTATTGTAAGTAAAATGTTGAAATCACATTAACACTTTGACTGCCTAAATGAATGAAATGATTACATTACGTTAAGAATATAAATATTAATATTAAAGGTCGACAGTCAAAGTGTTAATTGAACTATTCAGTGATTATATAATCCGTGCATTTGTTACTTGTACTGGTCTTTCCGTTCCTTCGATTAAATCATTTCTAAAAATCGTTTAATTGTTCATGTTTCCCTCTTGTTCCCTTTCTGTAAGAACAAAGTAAGCAGAAAAGAGAATATTACCGAAGTTTGTACAAGTGTTTTTCATTAATTAGGTCTAATCGATCTTTGCTTACGACTGATTAAACGAATCGATGTTTCAGGTCAGCGATTTCTGCTCAGAACTCGAAACGGCAGCTTCTTTCCTCTCATGGAAATAGAAAGAATAAAATGCCCAGGAAAATTGAAAGGGACGACACCTTAGAGAGAAAGAAAGTGAACAGTGACGCAACGCTGAATTCGTGGCACATTACAAGCACGCCTAGCGATCCTCTAAAAATCGAGGAGAACACTGCAGTACCTGTAGAAAGAGATACGAATCCGTTCGAAGCCATACTGCTTCCAATTCACATCAAGGACGAACCTGTATCTAACGAAATCGCGGTGGACCAAGAAGCTGAAGAGAAACAGAAGCCGAAGAGACCGCAACAGAAGAAGAAAACGAAGACGCAGAAAGAAGAGGTATCCGAGAAAGACACACAGAAGGAAGAGACGGACGAGATACTGGAGAACTTGAGGAACATCTGTCCTGTGTGTCAGAAAAATTTCGACAACGAAGAGCAGATGCGCAGGCACCTCAGGAAGATCCACGTGAAGTCGTTCGTCTGTAGCAAGTGCAACAAAGGTTACTACTCGAACGTGGCCCTGAAGGAGCACGAGAAGTCGCACGAGGACGACTCGTACCTCGAATGCGACATCTGCCACATGAGATTCAAGCGAAAACCTGGATTAAAGCTTCATCATCTGCGAGTACACAGCGGTCTGGAAGCGAAGTTCACCTGCAACTACTGCCAGAAACAGTACAAACTGAAGCACGAGTTGACCATTCACGTGAAGAGGAACCACACGGACACGGGAGAGACGTCCATTTGCAAATACTGCGGTAGGACCGTGAAGGATGTGGAGGAACACGAGAGGAGACACGAGAAGAGAGCCAGGAGACTCACGTTTCAGTATCATTGTAATTTGTGTGACAAGAGGTTTAAAAATTCTATTAAATTGGATAACCATTTGCTGCTGCACAAAGAGGGCTTCAAGTGCACCGAGTGCGACGAGAGATTCTCCCATCCTGCTGACCGGGATAAACACAAAGAGCTGAAGCATAAACTTCGAATATCGTGCACGTTCTGCACGAAGAAGTTCAACTCGCGAAGCAATTTCTACACTCATGTGCTAACTCATGCTGGCGTGAAACCGTACAAGTGCGACATCTGCGATGAGACTTTCACGCAGAGGAATAGTATGCTGAAGCACCGGAAGAAGAGCCATCCTGAAAGCAACCTTCCGGCGGTCACTGTGCCCATGAAAATCGCGGAAATTGCTAAGAAAATTTTGCAAAAGGGTTAGTGTGTTTGAGGAAGCTGTAAGGATTCTTTTTACTACATCAACGAGTATTGGTCATTGTAGGTTATGATTGATCACGTTTGTTGATGTTAGGAAGGCTTATTTGCTCAGAAAATACACGAAGGTCTGTTGCAAATAGATCTTTGTAATTTTTACTTCTTTACGCAACTTCATTTTTTATGTTGCAATTTCTTTACATTACAGTATTTTTCTAATCTTTACTGTGCTTAGGTTAGAATTTATTTTTCGTCAATCTCTCTTCTGAAAAGATACCGCTATATTCTATTTACAATATGGTGTCCATCGTAATTCCACGATTTTTGAGACAAGTTGGACGATCAATATTTGATCGTTAATTGGACAAATTTTTGCAAATGTTCCAGAAAAGTTTTCTAACTTTTATTCAGAAGTTGCTGAAGTATTTTTCTTTTTTGAATACCAAGAGTACCTTAATTTTTTCAGATAACACTTTTTTTATCTATAGTCTGTTTATCTGCAGTTCATTTTAAAGTCTGTAGTATTTAACGTCATTAAGTTCAGCTAATGAACAAAATACAATAAGACATTTTTTAAAGATGATTTCTAACTGAAATGATTTCCATAGTAAAATACAACGAACACAAGTTAAAAATAATTGTACATATACCAAGACCACCTCAAATTAAGCTTCATGTTTTATGAAGCAGGTCCCTGTAATATAACACGAAACCAATAAAACAAACCTTGTAACATATTTATAAAACAGTAGTACATATTAAGCTCATCGTTTCTCGTGTTTCAATACAAGAGTGATTAAATTCCTATTTTCATAAACGACACAGTTTACACGATAAAGTAAGTTACAATTTCAGTATACTTCAAAGCTCTCGTCAGGTTCCATAAACGTAGAAGAAACCATTCGTAAAAAATCACTCGTCTCGCCAAATATTTTCTAAACCGTAACATTCAGCGTACGTTCGCAAGCCTTTGGCGCACTGACATGCTATATCTTTGTTTCAGAGTACCAATTCCAAGACAGCGAATAAACCAAGACCCAAGTTCGTCTTACTACTTAATAGTTGTCGCGGCCAAACCTGAAGACAACGAAACCGCCGGAAAGTCTAAAACTGCGACCAATTCGAATCAATCGAAAGACCCTCTCGAAGTGATCAAGGACCAGAACAAAGAAAGCTCTCAAGTGGCTGCAGGATCAGCTTCGCAGAAGGCCGAAGCGGAGGTGGACGAGGTCCTCGAGAAGATCAAGAACATCTGTCCGTTTTGCGGCAAACACTTCAGCAGTGCCTTGATAGTGGAGGACCACGTCGCGTTCGTTCATCGCAAGCCATACAAGTGCAATGACTGCAAGAAGGCCTATCAAACCGAACGGGCGTTGGAGAAGCACAAGGTGATCCATCAGCCGGACTACTTCTTCAAGTGCGACATCTGCAACGCGAAGTTCAAGAAGAGATACAGCGTGAAGAGACACAACCTACGCGTCCACAGCGGCGATGACGAGTCGAAGTTCGTGTGCGAGCATTGCGGACGCAGCTACAAAGTGAAGACAGATCTGACCCTGCACGTGAAGAAGGCGCACAACTCGGAGCCCCAGGTTTGCCGGTTCTGTGGTAAAACGGTGATCGACGTGAGCGGTCACGAGTGGAAGCATCGCAAACGGAACAAAGAACTGAAATACGAGCACGCTTGCCATCTCTGCAACAAAAAGTTCCGTCAGAGGATCATTTTGGACAATCACCTGAGGCTGCACGAGGAAGGCTTCAAGTGCGAGGAGTGTGGCCAGAAACACAGCAACAGTCAGGAACTGATAAATCACAGGAAGCTGAAGCACCGTCAGCCGAAGAGTTATCTCTGCACCATCTGTCAGAAAACTTTCGCGTGTACCAGTAATTTTTATCAGCACGTGTTGACCCATGCCGGAGTACGACCCTACAAGTGTGACATTTGCGAAGAGGACTTCACTCAACGTTCTAGTATGCTGAGGCACAGGAGACAGCATCCTGGACCCCTGCCGCCCATGCAGTGGACACCTCCGCACGTTGCCGAAGTGGCCAAGAGTTACTTGCAGAACATGCAAGGTGATCACGTAGATAGGAGCAGCGATGAGCGGTTATGATTGTTCTGGAATTTTGTTGAACGAGTTACCTTTAGATATTCGATGTAGGATTTTGTTCGAGATCGTTATTGATGTAGATATTTGACATGGGAGATTGGTAGATGCGACTCCAGGATTATGGCACGAGGAGAAGTTCTTACTTTTTAAGGTAGAACGTTCAGGTAATCGAAGGAGAATTTAGAGAGACGTTTAGTTAACGACTGATATGATATTAAGCAATCGATATGTAGTATTTTTGTAACGGTATTCTTGTTTCACTGCAAGAAATCAGGTTTATAAGTATTTCGAAGATCTGCTAAGTGCTTCCAAATCATTGAAAATTGTGTTAATCTTGAATGAAATTAAGTAGAATCTAAATTTCTATGATTTACAGTAATATGAGACTCGTTAAAATTATTAGGATTTGTAGAACTTGTTTTTATGTATATTTGTATATACATACACGGAGCACTGTTTCTCAGGATACAGCCATAGCAATTAAAATGTAATTAGTGATATTTTAATTTTAAATCTTTATTCACGTTCATACAAATACATTTTATCATATACATACGTTACTTAATCATTTTAAGGTTGCTTAAGCGATACGATTAACAGTGTACGAAAACAGAAATAAAATTCGATCATTTTGAGTATGCGATTCAAAGCATAAATCTCAGTATTTGTATTTCGCTTCTCTCTTTGTAACGTGCAATATTTCCGTACGAAATGATTAATAAAATTGTCGGAGCGGATATATTTCGTACAAAAGAAAATACAGGTTTAATTTTAGATACAATTTGAAACATCATTGTAATCACGATCATTCTCCACTGCCTTATTACAAAAAACGAACACCTGTTTCTCCCGCAGATGAATTGTACGCAAGTTCGCTAATAAAGTGATTATAACCAAAACATTAAACGAAAAAAAAAAAACTTTACACCTACTGGATCTAACAGAAGAAATATTTTCTGAAACTTACCAAGTGCCAAGTTCTCCAAAAAAAAAAAGGTTCGCCTTTTTCGAGCGAAACACACGCCAGTGCATGCTCGTGTGTTAGCGATGCAAAATAAAAAAACCATGCTGTCCCGTTTCGAAATCGACTAACTAGCTTTATGCTTTTTTAGGTACAATGCGCTAGACCCCCTCGCTCCAACTTTTCTGATAGTAAAACTAGAGGACAATTACTTTCGGATACCAACGTCGCTGAGCATGTTCATGATGAAGGAACCACCACCGAGCGGAGAAGCGGTCGCTCAGGCTCCGAAATCGGCCCCGAAGACCAGTCGTACCGAAGAGAGGCCGAGAGCCAACTCCGTGAGGGTCGACGAGTCGTCCGACGAACTCGAAGACGTGCCGTTGGACTTCCGGAAGAAGTTGCAAGACGAAAAGCACATGTACCCGTACACGAACATGGCGAAATACGGTACCCTGAAGAAGCTGCACACCTGCGAGATCTGTCTGGCGACGTTCGATCGTAAGAGCAAGCACACCAGGCACATGCTGAAGCACAGCAACTCGCGGCCACACAAATGCGCCATCTGCAGCAAAGCTTTCAAGACCACCGCCCATCTATCCCGGCACATGGAGGTGCACGACGAGCCGTTGACCCTGCACGCGTGCAGCATGTGCGACTTCAAGGCCCGCACTAAACCGTACCTGAAGATCCACTACATCCGTAAGCACACTCAAGACTACAACTACAAGTGCGAGCAGTGCGGCAAGATGTTCAAGGTGCAGTCGGACTACACGACCCACGTGAAGGACCACGACGCGGAGTCCTGCGTGTGCGACATCTGCGGCTCCTCCTATCCCAGCAAGAGCTCCCTCTACTTTCACAAGCACTACAAGCACAAGACGAAGGTGAAGCTCTTCCAGTGCCAGACCTGCAAGAAGAAGTTCAAGTCCCAGAAGAACCTGGAGAACCACATGGAGCTGCACAAGATCAAGTACGTGTGCGAGCAGTGCGGTATGGAGTTCAAGAGCAAGTACGGCCTGACCAAACATCTGAGAACGCATTCTGGAGAGAAGTCGTACCTGTGCGCGATTTGTGGGAAAACGTTCGGTTGTCTGAGCTCGCAGAAGATTCATTTACTGACTCATGTGGGCGAACGGCCATACGTCTGCGACATATGTGGTCAGAGTTTCACGCAGAGGTCCCCTATGATGCTGCACCGCAGGAAGCACCCCGGGGTGCACCCACCACCACCACCCATCAAGATCACGAACCTTCTTCATGGTGTTCAGGACAAGATCATCGTGAACAAGAGCGGCAAGTAGATAACGGGACAATTGGTCCGTGACCAGATTTTGTACACTTTTTTAATGTAATGATAGACGTGGAGGTGAACGATCTCCTGGTGATTCGAGACTTTTTGTATGTACATTTGAAGATTGTGCGAATCGAGTGTTTTGTTGAATTGTTGTATTTCGAATGAATTCGACTACGTTTTTGTTATGTCGTGCACGAGGGACGTATGGGACTTGATCTTCAGTGGAGTAAGTTCTTGCATCGATGATTGTGGAAGGATTTGGAGAACCTTTGCAATTCTTTTTATATTTGCGAGAATACGATCTTTTTTTACAACTTGTTCGTATTTTGACCTGTAGACACTTCGCCGACTTTTTTCGACAGATAGATTTTGGTTTTCTTCGATTTTAGCGTTGTTTAGTATAAGCCTTGTTTATCCTTCTATTGTCTTTTTTATTTATAAAAGTGGCGCGTTTGAAATTGTTCGTTGATTCGATTCAAACGATGAAGTTTTGTAAATTCGTACAAATTTGCAAAATATTAATTTCGTAGCTTACGGATTTATTTCAAAGTATATGATACTTGTAAAAGCAGGAAGAAAATATATTTCTGTTGCGATGCACTTCGGTAGCGTTTATTTCAATGCATGAAAATCACAGCAATTTTTTGAATCTTCTTTCAGATTTTAGAATCTTGATTCATTTGCAGCTACTGTACGATATAGCTTAGTGCAATCTTTCGTTTATAAGACTTCTTCCGATACAATGCGTTAACTCAGAAAATATGACCATAAATAATAAATAAGAATACATCATAAATCTACAAGACCATAGCTTTTTTATGCATGTGAATATTCGTAAGTGTAACGAGAGAATTGTAATATAGACAATGGTATTCTTGCGAAAGAAATTTATATCGTTTGTAAATTTGAAAAAAAATACATGTTCACACGTGTACGTTCATGTAAAATATACCTAGCTCATAAAAGCTGTATCAATATTGTACAGGAGAATAATTTTTCAACGATTAAACTCGATTAACCGTAGAACTAATTTACAGCTTTTAATTGATAAAACAGCGTAGTGCAATCTACGATCTTTTTCCATGTTTATAGTCGAGCATTTTTTACATTATGTCTGAATGTACAAAAGATTGTATATGAAGCTCGTTTGACGTACGGAATAAAAAGCAAACCGATGCAATTATTTTATTTCACAATGTTTGATTCATGTAACAACGATCTCCGATTGTACACCAAATGGTAATTTTAATTTCTCTTTAATTTTCTTCCAATAAAGGAAAGTATCACTATCGTTTGCTTCGAGTTTTTTAGAAAAATAAAATATCGTGAAACAAAGTTAATGGAATTATTTTCGATTAACGAGTCTTTCTCATTTTTAGGTTGACAATCTTTGTTATGCGAATATTGTTAAAATAGAAGCAGCAAGGAAGAGTTTTCATCAGAGCAGACATCGACGATTATTTGGATTACTACAAAGTTATAAACCTGATTACTTTTCTGAGTTAAATGATTTCAAGAATCAATCGGTGCATATTTATGTAATTTTCAATTTTATTTAGTAGGTTATTCGGTGAATACTTCAGAAAATCAGGATTAAATTCTTGTTAATTGCAATGAAAATTAGCTTGCTCAAGTTTTAAACGGAAGAGTGCTCCTTAAATTCGTCCGCAATAACCTCCTGTACTTACTCGTTTCATTCGTGTTTTAGGAGATCGCCGCAGCTCATAAATCAGAAGCTCGGTAGCCAAGAAGATTCAAAAGCACGCAAACCAGCCTTCCTCCAGAGAAGAAGACTCTTACGAGTTTCGAAAATCCGCAGACGCAAAAGTAACAGACACTACGAAACAAAAGAAGGAAGTGTTCAGCGGGAAGAAAAGAAGTCTTCGATCCGTTCAACCAGCAAGAAACTACCTAACGATTGTTCAGCTAAATTACAGAGCAATCCGCAGCAGGAAGATCTCTATAAAAAGCTTCACGACGGCACGTACACCTGCGACATTTGTCAAACAACATTCGAACAGAAGAGTAAGATTCTCCGACACATCACCAGCAAGCACAGTTTCCATCGGCCGTTCAAGTGCCAGACCTGCGACAAGACGTTCAAGTACAAATGCGACCTGAAGGCCCACAAGCTGGTTCACCAGGAGGTCGACTCGAGTTTGCTGCACTGCTGCGACAAATGCGACTATCGAACGAAAACGAAGAACAACCTGAAGTCGCACTACATCAGAAGACACACGGACGACTACAAGTTCGCCTGCGAGCACTGCGGCAAGCGTTTCAAGATGGAGTGGGACTTGAAGTTCCACGTTGGCACTCACAGCAACTCCCAGCACATGTGCGACGTTTGCGGAAAATTTTATACTAGCAATTACTCGCTGTACAAGCATAGGAAGGTGGCCCACTTGAACGAGTACAAGTTTCAATGCAGCGTTTGCAATAAGAGGCTACTCACGCAGGAGAACCTGGACAACCACATGCAGCAGCACAGCAGAACGTACGAGTGCAAGGATTGCGGCAAGGTGTTCGCCTCGAAGAGGTACCTGGCGACACACACGACTACACACACTGGGGTCAAACCGTATACTTGTCATATTTGTAAGAAGAACTTCAGAACGTCGCATATGAGAAACACGCATCTGCTGACGCACTCGGCGGAGAGGCCACATATCTGTGATCTTTGTGGACAGTCTTTTAAGAGGAGGTATTATATGATAGAGCATCGGAGGAAGCATCCTGATGCTCACCTGTCGTCGCCACCGGTGCCTCTGGGGAAGAAGAGGAACGTTGCTGAATTGGATGGACAGATTGTGACTGAATTTCGAGCGGAGATTTCTTTGTAACGTAGTGATTAGATAAGGAAAATTAGGTACTTGTTGGCAAGTAAATTTGTGAACCTATGTTTGATTGAAAATTGAGGTATAAGAATTTGAGAAGTGGAAAAATAGGTATAAGATGTTGATTTATATTTGGAGTTTTGATTGAAAATTTATAGCTGGAGATTTTGTGGAATAAATGTGGTTGCAAATTTAGTTGCCAATCTAATATATAAGTTTTTCGTATGCTCGAAACTTGTACTCGCACGAGTGTTTTTGTTCACACAACTTTGTGCCATTGCGATTAATTAAACGTACTAGCTGTGAACGTGGATCTGAGATCGAATTGCTGAGTTCAAGAATGAGAGTACATAATGTTTTATAAAAATATGTATGTGATGAGATATGACGATCATATATTTTAAAATGCGGATAAAAGTTAGTATTAAGTACTTAAGAACGGAATGCACGACTGATACACCGATTTAGTACAACTATAACAAGCACTGAAATCACTCTGTAAAATCATTGGATTATTTTAAAATACGATAGCAATTCACTTCGGTTGTTAAAGTTGTGCATATTCGTTTTTTAGAAGACTGGAATAACTTGTACATACAGAGTCACATAAGATGTGACTGCACTTTTAATTTGTGATTTTGTTGTTTTAAATGTTGGGATGAAGCATGTCACATGTGGATGTTTTTGTTATACTTTTTAGATAGAACATGTTTTCGTACATGAAAACTTAACAAAAGTACATTTAGGTGCATTGTTTTGTAGGTACATTTTGGTGTAAAATGTACCAAATAACCAACAAATCTTCAGGCCATTTTACCAAGGAAATGCTCTCCAATGTAATAATTTTAAAAATATACCGATGCCTTCAAGTACGAAAAAAATGTACTCAGGTTTCAAGACTAATTTATAATTTAACTGTACCCAATTTCATTCGATGTTCACATATTTAATAAAATTCGTACATCCAATACACAAAAGAATAAAGACCAATTTGTAACCAAGACAATAGTGCGCAACGCGAAAGTTCATTTCAAACCCAATACTTTTATCGAATAAAATCGCATAAGCATCCGTTAAAGACATCTTAGATCTACAGTAAGTAACGTTCATGTACCCGAGACCGATGTACATTTCGTTAAAATTAATCGAACTCTTTCCATTTTGTTTTAGGGATCCTGTCAGCTGCAAGAAGATGACCATCGGAACTTCCGGTCAACTTACAGAACACTCCGTCCCGACGCAGCAGGTCCACACAGTGAAACTCGAAGAGAGCTCCGAAACGACTATTTTCTTAAAGATGGAGGAAGTGCCACATAAAGACGTTCAGAAAACGAATTGCGAGACGAATTCTTACGTTTCGGGTTCTCTGATACACCTCTGCGAAGTGAGCATCGATTACTACACGTGCAACAAGTGTGGGATCAAGTTCCCTACCGAGAGCATGCTGAGCAAACACAAAATGTTCCACAAACTGCACTCGTGGATACGCAAGAAACGTCTGCGTGCGAAGAATCAGCTAAAATCGGGAAAACTAATCAAACAGAAGTCTCTGAAAACCCCAGAAAAGATGAAGTACGTCTGCATGTGCTGCAGCTTCAGCTGCAACAGGAAGTCCACCATCACCATCCACATGAAGAAGAAACATTTAGAGATCTCGTGCATAATCTGCGACTTGAAATGCAACGATTACTCCACGTTGGCGAAGCACATGGAGAAACACAGGAACGCGAAGACGAAGTACTTCAAGTGCAACGTGTGTAGCTTTGTCAGCAAGAAGAGGGGTGCTTTGGTATCCCACGTGGTTCAGACGCACCGGAAGACTGATGAGAAGAAGAAGAGGACGCAGATGAAGCGTGACGTCAAAGTTGAGGTGAAGAAAAGCCCAGAAGAAGCAAAGGATCCTCTAGTTGACTCGTGCACATCGTCAGAGTTCGACTGCAAGGACGAGGTGATATCAGAACCAGAGGACGACAAGAACTTCGACAAGGATCCTGTGGAACACTGTGACTTGTGCGACTTCACGTGCTCGAAGAGGAGCACCCTGTACTCGCATAAACGCAGGCACAAGGTGGACGTAGCTGAGGTGTATTTCTGCAACGAGTGTCCGTTTAAGACCAACAAGAAGTCGTCCCTGTATTCGCACAGGAAGAGGAAGCACAGACCACCTAAACCTCTCACGGAAGATGGCCAGCCACAGTTGTTCTACTGCGCCCAGTGCGACTACAAGAACAAGAACAAATACGAGCTGAGAGTGCATGTAGCCAGGAAACACACCAACGACTTCAAGTTCTCCTGCGAGATTTGCGGCAAGAAGTTCAAGGTGAAAGGCGACCTGACCAACCACATACGCTTCAGCCACAAGGAACAGCCCGTCATGTGCGACGTCTGCGGTAAAACCTGTCCAAACAGTAATTCGTTGTACGTGCATCAGAAGTTCGCTCATTACAAGGCCCAGTACGAGTGCCATTTGTGCAAGAGGCGAATGGTCACCCAGGAGAACCTGAACGAGCATCTGATCAAGCAGCACGAGAACAGGAAGGCCGTGATGTGCGAGGAGTGCGGGAAGACCTTCTCCAGGAACAGCAGGCTGAAGGTGCACATGAGAGTTCACACCGGAGATAAACCGTACAATTGCACGATCTGCAGCAAGTCGTTCGCTCGGAGGACGGCCATGAAGCAGCATCTGCTGATACACACCGGGGTTAGGCCGTACGTCTGCGACATATGCGGGAAGGCCTTCACACAGAAGCCTGGCTTGATCAGCCACAGGAAGTCGCATCCTGGATCGCATCCGCCGCTTCCGAGAATCTTCATCGACCACATACTGCAGGACGTTATGAACAAATGAGATCCTTGATGTTCCTGAACGTCTGGGTCCTAGGACCCTCGGAAAGAATAATGTACAGTGAATCGTAACCGTGTGATTGATCTAACCCTTTCGCTTTGGTATGATTGTGATGTGAATGGAGCGTGTTGACGACGTTATTATACTCGTTGATTATAAGCAATTTTCTTTTATAAATCTTGTGATCATGTTTATTATAGTAATTAGAATTATTTCTTGGAACCAGTGTAATTTATTTTAATGTTCTTGAAAATGTTATTTTTGGCGTAGATTTATGGGTTGGTGACTGTTTTTCCAGGGCGTGCATATATGATTTTCGTACCTAAGCTTTCACTTTTCCTAGGCGTATATATACGATTGTTCTTTGAAGGCGTTGCGTGTGTGCTGTGCGCGTATATTTGCGTTGGAATTGAGTTTACGCTGATATATGCTGGAGCGACTATTTCTTGAAATCGCATATATACACTACCGCTCAAAAGTATGTGGACACTTCTTCAATTTTTTTAGATGCCCGAAAACATTGTGATATCTTTGAATTATTTGTTTATCGTGTATGTATTCCACTTCCTCCAGTGTTAGACAACATATTGTAATAATAATTTGTTAAATATTTTACCGATAGTGATAAAATATGTTTAAATTTTCCTTTCGTTAACATATCCACCGTGTGATGTAATTTTCGCATTTTCGTGTCGTGGCATCCTGGCTATATAATCATGTTTACAAATGTTTACGTTAGTCTTGAGAAGGCAACAGACCTCACTTAAGCGATGCAATCATTGCAAACTGACAGAGAAAAGACCCACAAACTCTACGCGCGCAACGCAAAATAACACATATATTTATTTCAGAAAGTTGAATAAATAAATTGATAATTTCGTAATATTATAATACATTACATTCATATTAATACTAGAATTTATGAACGATTTTGGTTAATAATAAAAACGTATAATATATATCCGAAATTCAAGAAAATGTAAGTGTCCACATACTTATGAGCGGTAGTGTACGTTTGAGTGCTTACTCTTCGAAGTCGTATATATACGATTCTCACAATTGAGTGATTACTATTTGAGAACATATATATACGATTTTCATACCGAAGTTTTGATTCTTAAGCGTATATGTATAAGCATTTACAGTTTGGTTACGTATATATTCGTTCAAGCATATGAGGATGTATGTTTAAGTCAAACTGTTCACTTTACTCAACTGTTGATGAGACTTATTTTTCAAACTCGTATATTTATGTAGCAATTCCAATTAAATCATCTCTTTTGGACCGTATATATACGTTTGAACGTCCATTTTATGAAGTCGTATGTATACGTTTCAACGTCCACCTTTCATGGATACATTTTAGTGTCTACTTACCCGAAACGCATATATACGTTTCCAATCGCTTTGTACGACCGAATATATACGTCCGTAGGATTTTACTGTCCCCTATTGCAACGCATATATGTGTACATTTCTCGTAACTGGATATCCATTCTCCTGGACCGTACAAATATTCTGTGTACTTTTAAAGACGTATATATACGATCTTCATCCACTATATAGAGTTGTATATGTACAATCTTACCTGAGTGCCAATTGTTTGAGAACGTATATATATGATTTTAGAAACTGAACGTCCACTCTTCGACGTCGTATATGTACGACCTTAGAAATTGAGCGTCCACTTTCTAACTGTGTACCTATGTTTAGGTATGTCTACTATTTGGAGAGCATATATATACAATCCGAAATGTCCACTTTGCAAGAGCGTATATATACGATCTTAAGAATGTCCATTTTTCTTATATGCTTTGCGAACGAATATATACGTTCCAACGTCCACTATTAAACTAGTATAAATACGTGTTCATTCGAGTGTCTCCAGGTACGTATATATACGTTCCATCGCCACTGTACAAGATCGTATATATACGTTCGTAGTAGAGCGTGCATTCTTCTATTGAATATATATAATATATTCTTTATAACTAAACCTCCATTTTTCGAGGACGTATATATACGGTCTTTGGAGCGAAAGGGTTAACAGGTGCTGATTTCAGTGACACATTTTTTTGTTGTGGTTAACGCGTTAGCAGTCACAGTGATAACAAGTTTTATATTATCAATGAAATATTAATAGAGTTTAAAACCTTGATTTCTTTTCTAATTATTGTTCGTGTTCGAGGTTAACATATTAAGGGTTTGCGTAATACCAGGTTACTTGTAAACGATAGTCCATCAGTTGTACTATTTTTCTAGCACGATAGCATCACTGTAACGTGTAATATTGTCCGCGAAGATTGAATGTTTCTACGAAGAGAAATTATGTATGCCCTGTAGAATACTTGAAAGATATTGTTCGGGTTTTTCTTTGTAAATTCTAACATTTGTAGGGTGAACTACTTATAAAAATTTCTCTCGACCCTGTTGTCTATGTTCACACAAGATAAGACGCAAATGATTGTTGAACTGTTCTGTTTGTAAGACTTTGTAAAACATACAAAAATCATTTCTTATGTAATATATTCGATATTAAGTTGAAACCTGAGAGGTGTTGCGTTGAACGATAACACTTTAATCATCCGTTTCATTACAGTGAAATGTGTATTGACGAGGGGGATGAATTTATCGGTATTTAATCGCTCACCGACCCAACAATAAGCCTACAATTGTAAGTTCCTTTTGACACAACGTGCCCCACACGTTGACCATTATTCTACTCGCCTTTCCATTCGACCATAACCTTATTACCTATATAAAAATAGGATGGCACAGAACGACCGTAAATTAACACCGGCTGTTGCGTGCGATACCTAACTGACTGTTCTGTGCTTTTCAGGACCCTAAACGGGAACGGACGTTTCCTGTACGGCAAGGAATCGATCGCGATGCAACCGTGGCAGGTTGTCGACGTGGAAGGTAGCCTCTACTATGCCTTCCTCCCCGCGAACCAAGTGGAAACCGAGTTCTCCAAATTGTCCGACAAATCACCGGAAGCGCAACACAGGAACGAAGAGAAGACGTACACCGTCGACGAAGAAAAATCGCCCGACACGGTGAAGATAAAGAAAGAGAACGAAGACGCGGACGACAAGCACGAGGGCACCGTGTACGCCTGCAAGGAGTGCAACATCTCGTTCCCGGTTCTGCAGATGCTCAAGCGTCACAGAAACGCGGTACACGAGCAGGCACAGCGTTACAAGTGCAAGGTCTGCCTGAAGGTCTGTCGCAGCCTAGTAGCCTTCAAGATGCACATCGCGTTGGAGCACAAAGAAGAAGAGGAGCAGAACCTGAAGGACGCGGAGAGCCTCACGTACACCTGCAACTTCTGCGACTACGAGAGCACCAACAAGTCCACCCTGACCTCGCACATCAGCAGAAAGCACACCGGGAAAACTATAGACAGACGAAGAAGCAGTTATGGCTCCACAGAACCGAAAGAGTACTCCTGCGACGAGTGCGAGTTCAAGTGCCAGAACCGAAGGAAGTTGAAGGAACATCTGGAGCGTAAGCACGCGTCTGATTACAAGTACGACTGCGAGTACTGCGGTAAGAAATTCAAGGTCAAAGGCGACATGAGGCTACACGTGCGCTTCAAACACAAAGAGGGACCCATCGTGTGCGACGTCTGCGGGAAGACTTGCTCTAATAGCAATTCTTTGTACGTGCATCAGAAGTGGGCACATTTTAAACCCAAATACGAGTGCGCCATTTGCAAGAGACGAATGGTCACACAGGAGAACCTGGATCAGCATATTCTCTTGCAACATGAGCGCAGAGAGAGCTTCGTTTGCGAGGAATGTGGAAAGTCCTTCTCGGAGAATCATCGTCTGAAGCAGCACATGATGACGCATACAGGAGACAGACCTTACGACTGCCATATTTGTGGCAAAGCGTTCGCTAGGAGAACTGCTTATAGGCAACATTTGTTGATACACACAGGGAAGCGTCCGTATATCTGTGATATCTGTGGAAAAACGTTCACACAGAAACCGGGACTCATCTGCCACAGAAAGTCGCATCCTGGAGTGCATCCACCGCTACCCGTTGTGCACATCGATCACATTCTTAGTGATTTCATGAAGAAGGAATGATCGTACTGTATTATAATATTGCGGGAGATACTTTGTGCTGTCGGTTACTGCAATCATTTGATTTATTGTTGAATTTGTTTAGAGCAATCGGATTTGTTTTTTATTGTTAGGTGGCGGGTCTTGAGGACCTGAAGTTTGGGATGGAAATTTAATTTCCAAATTTTCAGATTTTGAAATTTGGTAGCTTTTTAATTTGATTTAGAAATTTGAAAATTTGGAAAGCTTAATATAGAAATTACAGATTGTATCACTTCCAAATTTAATAGCTTAGAAATTTATAAAAGATGTGTAGAAATTTGGTGATTTAAAAATTTAGAAATTTAGAAAGTTGGAAATTTGGAAGCTTGAAATTATAAATATATAAAGATATAGATTTTAGATTTTCAAATTTGCAACTCAATGAATTGACAAATTTCAAGTTTCCAAATTTCCAAATTTCAAATAGATCCACAAATTTATATTCTGCAAATTTAGCAAATTTTCGAAATTTCAAACTTTCCATCCCAATTTCAGAGAACCAAAATCTCGCCACCTCTGGTTATCCTAAATCGATTAAAAAATTCACGTACTATGTTGATTAATGTAAGTAAAAGATTTCGAATTTCATATTTCTGGATCATTGTATAACATCGTATAACCTGTAATTATTTTTTTAAGTATTGTTGCTATTTTTCACGCGTTCGTTTCGGATGAAATATCGACCTTTGTAAAAATGCTTTATTTAAAGGATAGAAGGGTTAATGAAATGTGGAATACTTTGCAAAGAATAGGAGCTTATTTTGAGCACAATCTTGCAACAAACATACAGGGTGTTTCGATAATTGCGCATCGCATCCTGTGCATATTTTTCACGAATCCTATGGAAAATGCTTGTTTACGTTTATAATTATTTAAAAAAACATCAACGCGGATTGTGAAATCGTCTAATAGATTTGTGTAATATAATTATGATTAAACAGAAATTTTTATTATATTTGTTCTTTAAAACGTATATTGATTCTTCTTTTTTATTCTTTATATCCAAATCCAAAATTTATTTTTTATGATGTGATACATTGTGATTTAAACAGAAGAAAGGAGATTTATTTGTGAATTTGTTGATTCAATTATGAATTGTGCAGAATTTTAATGTACAGGTATGTATTGTGTTTTTATTACTAGTATGAATTACAGTGACATTGTTTAATTTCAAATTTAACTGCGATTTTGTGTTTCAGGAAATTCAGACTATTTTGGGATGGTGCAGGTTCATCTGTAACAATTAATCGATAATTGTGCATCCTTGGAGTGTCATAAAGAGAAACGATTATCTCTATTATAGATTTTTGCCACTCGGTTACACCATCGATGGTGCGGTTAAAAATACAATGCATGTCCCGTTTCTTTCAAAATGTTTACAAATATTTACATAATAATCTTTCAAAATTTGGTGTAGTTATAATTCAATTTTTCTGTGTATTCATCATTTTTTATTTAATACAAAATTATTTTTTAATGAAGTTTGTTAAGATCATAAAATAAACCCAGCATAGTGTTAAATTAAAATTATAGTCAGATGCATGTACAATAAATATTGAACATGTTAATGTACCATTACACAAAATAAAACCACAAGATCATTCCTCAAGAACCAATTCTTTCACCTGATCGCATTTCTCGTTTCAAACTCAACGTGATTTAATTTCGATTGTAAGTAAATATTGTATTAAACATTATTCTGTTAGAACTCTAATAAACGTTACGAACATTTCTGTTTCAGGCAACAGACGTCCATTTCATCGCGAACTGTTAAAACCTCTAACGAAGAAGAATTACTACATGAGGAGCTCATCATAAAAGAAGAATCACAAGAAACTTTGATGACCTACGACTGTGGTGAACAGTTCAAAGAGAAAAATCTCCCACAAGACATGCAGACACACGAGACTTCAGTTGAGAAAGAATCAACCTCCAAAGAATCTTCTATTCCCTCTCCGAAGCAGAAGATCGACTCCAAAAGCGACGAAGGATCAACCCTAATCGCCCACACGACCAAGAACCACAAAGGTTCCCGCAAACGTAAGCTCAACAGCGAGAAGTTCCTGTGCACCATATGTGGACTGCTCTGTTCTCGAAAGGAAACCTTGAAGGCCCACCACGTGCGCAAACACACTCAGAATTACGAGTTCAGCTGCGAAGATTGTGGCAAGGAGTTCAAGATCAAAAGTGATCTAGCAACGCACATCAGACTGAATCACCAGGAACTTCCGGTGGCGTGCAACGTGTGCGGTAAAATGTGTCAGAACAGTAACAGTCTGTACACTCATCAGAAGCACGCGCACTATAAAGCGAAATTCGAGTGTCCCGTGTGTCATAGGAGGCTGGTGAGCAAGGAGAACTTGGAGCAGCACATAAAGTCGCAGCACGAGAAGAGGAAGAAGTTCGTGTGCGAGTGTGGGAAGTCGTTCTTCGAGAGACACCATTTCGAGAAACACAAGCTGGTGCACACGGGTGTGAAACCGTATAGGTGTTCGGTGTGCTGCAAGGCGTTTAGCACACATAGTAGTTTGAGTCAACATTTGCTGCTGCATACGGGGGAGAGGATTTATGAGTGCGATGTCTGTAAGAAATCGTTTGCGCAGAAGGCGGGACTTACGTTGCACAGGAAGATACACTCGGAGAAACTGCCGCCGCTTCCGGCTAAGCGCATCGATCACATTCTGAAGGAGTTCACGAAAGAGTGAAGGGAAGACTTTATTGTCATTTTTTATAATTAATTGTTATTTTGATTATAATTATTTTTGATAGATGATTGTAATTTTGATTATAATTATTTTTACCAGATGATTGTAATTTTGATTACAATTATTTTTGCCAAATAATTATAATTTTATTTACAATTATTCATGAAAGATAATTTTTATTATGGTTGATAGCAAAAATTATAATTTGAATCACAATTAATTATGAAAAATAGCTTTGACGTTAATTATACCTGTGAGGTGAAGGGTGAATGAATCGTAGTCCGATTAACAAAAACGAGAACTTTATTGATCGTAATGCGCGTGGTGTTCGATGATCGAAAAGTGACTGTTCGAGTCGAAGTCGGTAATTCGAATGACCTTTTTCGTTGCCTCTTGAGCCTACCCCCGCAAGCACGGGGAAAAACTCAAGAGGAGAAATCCCGTAAACACACGACAACGGAACATCATCTGGTCGGCGAAAGTTTTATTGTCTCCGGTACGTGGACATTTCCCAGGCCCGGAAACATCGAGTTTGTAGCGGCGAAAAAATCAACGCTGCACGCTACACCTGATTATAAAAGACAATTATAACTGATTACAAAAGACGATTATAATTTTAATTACAAGAATGATATAAGATTATAATTTTGTTTGTAACACATTCAGAGCAAAATGCTTTGGTCAGCCATCTTGTGTGTCTACCGTGACTATAGACTGCATAAGAGATTCGTCTCACAGGTGGTTGATCTACTTTTATCAAGATTTGTTATTTTTTTATTTTGTATATTCAGTGTATTTTATAAAAAATAAGCGAGTGCTAAAATGTTTACTGAACATTTGTTCTGTGAACAAAAAGGAGTTGTATTGCGTTTATATTTTGTTGATTTTGTTTTATATATTCCTGTAATGTATCCAAAGAATGTATCCAATAGACGAATGTATCCAAAGTATTTGTAATGTATGCTCAAAATAAAGTATTGTTTTCCCTATCAATTAATAATATACATGTCGTTGATAGAATCACTTTTGCTCTGCTTCATTCGAATTTCTCACTCAAGCATTCTTCATCACTAATATGCTATGGTAGACCTAAGTTGCTACAAAAATTTTACATGGTCGCGTGTAATTTATATTTCGCTTAGCAAGTGTTAATTCATATTCCTAGAATTCCTTAGGTTCTAACTTTTGTGACATACTGTGAAAGCTGGTATCGTTACATTCGTTCAAAGGAAGCCAAAGTTGCAGACATGCAAGTCTTCAAATCTATAAATGACAAGGTTCAGAAATTTTTACAGGGCTTAGAAAGATTTACAGCTTTCAAATTCAGAAAGGCAAAAATTTATGTACTTCACGAATCGTTACGCTATAAAATTTATTGATTTCAAAAATGTATATTTCATTGAATAAAATCTTAAAATTGAAGGTATATGAAACACCTCACATGCATTCAATTTTGGAGGAAAGCAAAGTAGAACCTAGGGAGACTCTAGAATCTAGGAAGAGGCTAGACTCGAATTTAAGCTTAACCTAAATATCTTTCCTCCTCCTTTTAACAAACGACAGGCTACGTTGCACCAAAGTGTACATCTCATTTGTGACCAATCTACTCTAACCAATCTGCACCACGTGTCTCTCTAACAGCCGCGTAACAACGTTTGCCGAGAGATGCCTCGATAGCCGCGACATCATAAGAGATAAGAAACGAAACCGCTTGAAAGCTTGTCGACCAAGCCACGCCTGAAGTGTCCTTAATAACGCTGTTGATCGATGATGTTTCAGGTACGAGCTCGAAAGCTTCAACTCCCGTGGTATCTTCATATACGACAAGGAGTCGGTCGTGATGAAGAAGTGGCAGATCTTGGAGTTCGACGGGAAACCTTACTACGCTTTTGTACCTGAAGGTGAAATACCGTTATACGAGGAGGATATCCCGGAACAAGTGGACGAGATAGATCACGAAGAGTGCAAGGACCTCGTGAAAGTGGAGTGCTTTTACAACGAGGACCTGCCGTACGACTCCACGGACGAGAAGTTGTACGAAGAAGAGCAACTGTTGGACCCGAGTGCCGAGCAAAGGGACGAGGAGCATGACGTGAAGCCCATCATCCTAAACGGCACCATCGACGCTGACAACGACAAGGCGATCGGGGACCTGTACCAAGTCAAGGTCCACGGCAGCATGGTGACCATAGAGAAGCTGATGTCCAACGACATGGACGAGAAGGTGGACCCGGTCGAGTTCCAACCCGAAGAGCAGGAGGAACAAGACGAAACGTACAACGATCAAGAACAACTCGAACAAGTCGACCAGGTGGACCAGGGTGACCAGGAAGAACAGGTGGAGTACCTGGAAGAAGAGATCCTGGAGTCCATAAACAACCATTCCTCCCCGACTAAGACTCGCAGAAAGGTGTCGAAGAACGCGGGTGGCGCGTTGAAGTGCAAGGTCTGCTCCGAGATGTTCAGCTCTGCCATATCCTTCAGGAAGCACGTGGCGTGGACGCACAAGAAGAAGGTGTGCATCCAGGAGGACGGTGCGTACATATGCGCCGTCTGCGATTATAGGACCCTGAAGAAGAGTCTGTTCGCCGCGCACCTGGAGAGAAAACACGAGACCTGGTCCAGGAAGCGGCCCAACAACATGTTGTTCCCGTGCGCAGCTTGCGGGTTCGTGTGTAGATCTAAGCATTCGCTGCAGTCGCACTTCATCAGGAAGCACACCGACCGGTACGAGCACCAGTGCAAGTTCTGCCCGAAGAAGTTCAAGGTGAAGGGTGATTTGACTAACCACGTGCGGTTTCATCATAAAGAGAAGCCGATCAATTGCGACGTCTGCGGTAAACTGTGCCAGAACAGCGGCTCCCTTTACGTCCATCAGAAGTGGGCGCACTATAAGCCCAAGTACGAGTGCCACATATGCAAACGACGCATGGTGACGCAGGAGAACCTGGACCAGCACCTGTTGACCCAGCACGAGAAGAGGGAGAAGATCGTGTGCGCAGAATGTGGAAAGACGTTCACGAAAAAGGACTCGTTCAAGAGGCACATGGCGGTGCACACGGGATGCAAACCACATTCCTGCCTCATCTGCAACAAACCCTTCGCCAGGAGGTCACAACTGCGTCAGCATTTGCTCATTCACACCGGCAAGAGACCCTTCGTGTGCGACATTTGCGGCAAAGCGTTCACACAGAAACCGGGACTCATCTGCCACAGGAAGACGCATCCTGGACCACATCCTCCGCTACCCGTCATGCCCATCGCGGATATCGTCAAGGAGTTCACCGAAGGATATGTGCAGGAAATTAACGCGAGAGAGAGCGAGGAGAGAATCGAGGAGGAGGCGTAGGAGCGTTTGACTGGCTCGGTCTTTCAAGCGGATACTTAATTCGTGAAACGGGAATTGTGGACTGATCATTGCATATCGTTTGAGAACTGTACACTTCGGGGCAATGGGGCGATCTAAGGATGTTGGGGCGGGAGGGTGTTCTGGTTGCTTTTGATTTTGGGAGGTGTTCTGAAATTTGATAGGTTAATTTAGGAATTTTTGAGATACTAAATTTCAACATTTTTGAGATTGTTAAATATTTAGATTTCAAAATTTGCAAAATGTGTAAATTGCTCAAATGCCTAAGAGTCTTAGGTTCAAAAATTTTCAAGTTTCCCAAGTCCCCAAATTTCTTAGATTACTAAATTTTTCAAGTTTCCAAATTTCTCAAAACCCAAAATTTCTCAAGTTCCCAAATTTCTCAAGTCTCCAAACTTCTCGAATTCCCAAATTTCTCAAATCTCCAAATATTTCAAATCCCCAAATTTCCCAAATCCCTAAATTTCTCAAATCTCCAAATATTTCAAATTCCCAAATTTCCCAAATCCCCAAATTTCTCAAATCCCCAAATTTCTCAAATCTCCAAATATTTCAAATTCTCAAATTTCCCAAATCCCCAAATTTCCCAAATCCCCAAATTTCCCAAATCCCCAAATTTCCTAAATCCCCAAATTTCTCAAATCCCCAAGTTTCTCAAATCCCCAAAATTCTTATAATCTCAAATACCTAAACACCTTTTAAACATCTCCAAACTTCAAAAACCAATGGCAGAGCATCTTCCTTTCCTCGAATCGCCATTTTCCCTAGAGAAGCCATCCATGCTCGCAAGTGTACACTTAACATGGGAAAATCTACCTGATCACAAAATGTTACCAAGATTAATCGTAAAATTCGATCACAGAGACTGGTGCTTCCTAAAACGAAATTTTGTAGTTACTAACTCGCCGAAGAGTCGATTAGGTGTACGAATGAATAATTCAAAGTTAAATATTAGTTTTTTCCAGTGTAATTTTAATATGAATATCTTGAAAATTATTATCGAGTTCTGATAATTTTTAGATATAATTTAAATATTTTAATATTTTTATGTATAACGAGTCGTAGGGTTTCCTCTCCCTATATCGCCGTTTTCCTACCGTGCTTAATAATGTATTCGGTGTACACCTTTACAGAATTGTAATTCATAAAATTGATTCATTTAGCACTATTTTATTGTATTATGTTATTAATAACTGTCACCGTTATATAATTGCAAAGTGGAGGGAGAATTAGTTGATTCCAAAATAAATTTTTCAGATGTTTACAAGAATTTGGATTATTCATTTATACACCTAATAAAGTGGAAAATATTCGTAAAATTTCTTGTAAATCGGATGAAATAATTTATAACAGTGTTTTTGCTCATTTATGTAAATTGCATGTTTTAATAAGCTGCACTTACTTTGTTTTTTAAATATGATCATAGTTTGAAATTTAATTCTTTTCGGGCGAAATTCAATGAATTTAATGTACACGTAATCAAGATATTCTTTTAATTTATAAATCTTAATAATTATAAAAAATATGTCGCTTGAATTTGTGGAGGCAGGAGGTAAAACCAATTTTATTTGTAATATCTTTGAAAATTAAATCAAGAAGTATATAATGAATTGAGTTGACACTCGTTATATTGCAACAGATGGCGTTCTAACAATCGGCAATATAGTAAGAGGTCCTCTATAGAGAACTATAGAGTAAGATATTTGAAAAGTAATTTCTAAGCTTGAGTTTGGTAATTTAAAAAATGTGTAAATTTGCAAATTTATAATTTTGACAGTTTCTTAATTTTCAAGTTTAAGAATTAGTCATTTTTAAAATTTATAAATTTGTCAATTTGTAAGTTTGAGAATTTGTAAATTTACTAATTTGTTAAAAATTAGATAACTAAAACATTGCTTAATATTAACAACGATACATAAATTTAATTAATTAATTAATTTTATTAACTCGACCGAAAAGATGTTCAGAATATTTTCCCATCCATATCTGCCCAAAAGCAACCGAAAATAAACGAACAACAATAAATAAAAATTTAAGCCTAGAATATGATTTGTATACCGTCAAGATTGAAAGATCGATAGCGTAATCGCGAACGATACTTATTTTTTAGACGTCTCGCGTAATATTGTAAGTATACAGTTGTAAGATGTATAATATAACAGACACTTTGTAAATTGAAGATTAACGAGAAAAAAAGAGCATAGGATCTTTTCTTTCCCTTTTCGGTTCAATTTCGTCGAACATTTCTAACAATATTGTTAATAAGAATTGTAATTGATATTACATGTATATATAAAAAACAATGTTTCCCTTTGTACACTGTAAAGCAGTTGAACAATATGAAATTCTTTAATGCGTTGATTCGATAATTAATAAATCGATACAGAAGCTTAGTTCAACAGTATTCAATAACGGACTCGTATCAAATATTGCTCCAGAAAACGAACAATTGCTCACCCTTATATTAAACTTGTAATATCGCTAAATCTCATTTATCTCGATACAACGTTGTTACCCATTTTCAATAAACATTTCCATCGAAATCCGAGAACTACGGTGGCCGGGTCTGTGCGACCCTGAAATCTATAAAATTAACTACTATATCTAAACGATAGATTTTCGTATATATGACACAGTAAGTAAGAGTAGCATTTTGAAGACGAACTCAAAATTATATTTAAGGGATGATTTAGGTCTGCAAAAACCGCCACCTGAGAGTTAAATTGTATAAACAGTTTTTAGATTAAAAAAAGAATTTGACCAACGTTTCTTGTATTAGGAAATTGTTCTCAAGTAATTTATGTACGAGTTCATTGATAAGTATGCTTGGGTGCAATGTAGGGTTTATGTAAGAAGCAATAATTTGGATTTTGGGGGATGAAATTTTCAAGTTTTCAATTTGTGACATTTCAAAATATTTGAATTTGTAATTTATGAAATTTTTATATTCCTGAGGTGTGAAATTTCCAAATTTTCAAATTTCTTAGTTCTCAATTTGTTAAATAACCAAATTTCTAATTTTTCGAATTCTGAAAGTTCTGAATTTGAAAATTTTCAATAGTGTTAGTTTTCTAACTTCACAATTTTTCAAGGTTCAAATTTTCCAAATTTCACTATTTTCCAAATTCCACAATTTCCCAAATTTCACAATTTCCAAATTTTCTAAATTTTACAATTTCCAAAATTCCACAATTTCCCCAATTCTAGAATCTCCAAATTTTCTAGATTTCACAATTTCCAAAATTTTCAAATTTTACAATTTCTACATTTTTCTAAAATTTCCTAATTCCTAAATTATCAAATTTCCAAATTCTCAAGTTCCTAAGCTGTTAAATCTTAAATTTCTGAAATTTCCAAATTGCTAAATTCCAAGTTTCTGAAATTTCCAAATTTTCTAGGTCCCAAAATTCAACTGCATAAATTTCTAAATTCTTACATTTTCAAATTCCAAAATTTCAAAATACCTAAATTTTCAAGTATCTAAAATAAAATAATAATCTTAGAAAAAACTCCGAAAAATCCTAGTAAAATCCTAGGCAAATCTATTGGAAACCTGGAGAAATTCTATAAATGGCCTAAGGAGATCCTAGGGAAATTCTATAACTAACCTTGAGAGATATTAGAGAAATTCTATAACTGACCTTGAAAGATCCTAAGAAAATTCTATAACTGACCTTGAGAGATCCTAGGGAAATTCCATAACTGACCTTGAGGGATCCTAGGGAAATCCTATAACTAACCTTGTAAGGTCCTAGGGAAATTCCATAACTAGCCTTGAGAAATCCTAGGAAAACCCTATAAGTAACCTTGTAGGATTCTAGGGAAATTCCATAATTAACCTTGAGATATCCTAGGGAAATCCTATAACTAACCTTGTAAGATCCTAGAGAAATCTCATAACTAACCTTGAGAGATCCTAGGGAAATTCTGTAAAGAACTTAGGAGGTCCTAGAAAAGTCCTCTAAAGAACTTAGGAATATCCTAGAAAAGCCCTCTAAAGAACCTAGGGAAATCCTACAAAGAACTCAGAAAAATCTTACAAAGAACTTAGGAAAATTCTAGGGAAACCATAAGGTCCTAGATAAGTCTTAATCAAAAGAGCCTATATTGCATCCAAGTATACACATTGTGATATAATTCAAGAATACTTTCTTTGCGAGCTAGTCCTTCCAAGACTATAACCAAACAAGACAATTCGCCGTAGACAACTAAAAAATTCCCAGAACCTAGTTACTAGTAATTTTCGAAGGGACTAGTTGTTGAACCCTTGCAGAGGAAAAGAAAAAACGCGCCTACGATCGCTATTTTTCTAAAATCGATACCTTTAGTCCAATACCTTCGTAAAGGCACGTACACGCTGTGTATAGCTTTGAGTTTGAAATAAATATTTTTACTGAGCCTGATCGTTTCGACTATTTCCTCAAAATACAAATTTGAATATATAAACACCTCTGCTTCCGTAAAAAAATTTCAGTACTCTTCTAATATAGATTCTTGTTCAAAACACGGAAGAATTAGAGATACTAAAATAAGATAAGTATGTTTAAAGATATTAAACGATCAGGATGATAATAATGAACATAAATTTAATACGTTTGCAGGATGCGACTGTTACGGATTGTTTCGAAAAAGCAGGTATGACAACATAGATATTAGACACTTTTCATTTCTTTTCTTAATTTTCGTTTTCCTTCCGAGTAGACGTGTGTGGTCATTTTGACCCATAATTAAAACGTCGCACATTTGACCGACCCTGAATTGGAAATATATTAGCTCAACTAAACTTCCTATACTTTTTGTTCAGCCGGGTCAAAATGACCCTAGAATGCGTTTAGATCCTTAAGTCTTCAGCAACTCAGCACACAAATTGCAATCTTCAATAACGATGCAATTTCTGTTTTAGAATCCTGGATCCTCTGGAAGAGGAGCCCGACTCGCACATCATATCAACCATCGACTTCCCCGAAAGCTTAACCAGCTGGATCGATAAGGAGAACTTCGAGATCGAAAGCAACCTCGAAAGAGTGCAACCCGACTGCAGACTCTCCTGCAATCAACCATCCGAAAAGGTGCCCCTAGAGTGCGACCACTGTCGTCACAAGTTCCTGAAGAAGAGCAACCTGGCGGAGCACCTGAAGAAGCACCGACACAGGTGTCCAGATTGTCCGAAGACCTTCAGACTCCGTCGGTACCTGGCGTCCCACACGGAGAAGATGCACAGACGCCAGGTGTACGACTGCAGCGTGTGCGAGTACAAGAGCAACAACAAGGGCACCCTGAAGAACCACTACATACGGTTGCACACCAGCAGCTACAACTTCTCCTGCGACGTGTGTGGTAAACAGTTCAAGATAAAGAAGGCCTTGAACCACCACGTGAAGCAGAACCACAGCGACTCGCCACCCATCGTCTGTGACGTGTGTGGACACTTCAGCAAGAACCTACACGCGCTCAAGGCACACATGAAGTACAGACATTACAAGCCGGAGTTCATCTGCAGGATCTGCAGAAGGGGGATGACGACTCAGGAGAACTTGGAGCAGCATTTAACGTGGCACGAGACTAGGGAGAAGGTCCTGTGTCCCACATGTGGGAAGAGGTTTCGAGGACGAGATCTGGATTCGCATATGAGGGTGCA
Organism: Megachile rotundata; assembly: GCF_050947335.1. Taxonomy (NCBI): domain Eukaryota; kingdom Metazoa; phylum Arthropoda; class Insecta; order Hymenoptera; family Megachilidae; genus Megachile; species Megachile rotundata. Next base: position 9,619,882 of record NC_134989.1, read on the forward strand.
TACGGGGGTGAAACCGTTCCCGTGTCCCGTGTGCGGGAAATCCTTCAGGAGGCAGACCGCGCAGGAACAACACGTGCTGATTCATACGGGCAAGAGGCCGTATGTGTGCGACATATGTGGACAGGCTTTCGCGCAGAAACCCGGGCTTATTTGTCACAGGAAGAGACATCCCGGTCCTCTGCCGCCTCTTCCGGTGGTGTCCATCAAGAATATTGTGACGGAGTTCACGAAGGAGTATACTATGAAGAATATGATCAAGATCGAGTGAAGTGGATGGGGGTTAGGGTTGTTCAATGATTAACGAGATAGTTGCTTAAGGGGAATAATTGAACTGTTTATTATGCAAATGGGGTAATTTTGATACGAAGGTTTTCAGTGGTTTTTTATTTGAAATTTTAATTTACATTGCCGTCATGAGGGAAAGAACTCCATTTTCATAATGAATACGAATTGGCTTTTTTGTCGTACTTTTTATACTTTTGATTGCTGCTGACGTAAATATACGACGTCAGACGCATACTTAGTTTCTGTAGATTGGCTAGTTTCTTTACTTACAAATATTTCTGGTTAAATATTTTTTACTTGCAAGTACTTTAATAATTTAAATATTTTTTTATTGCTAATGATTTAAAATTTTTCAATATTGTTCTTATTTTTAAATACGTAGATAATTTTAAATGCTTCTCTTTTGAGATGTTTAAATCATTTTGAACATCTTTATAATTTTTTGTTTTTAAATAATTTTGAAAAACTTTTATTCTGAAACATGCAAAAATTTCATGTATTGTTTACATTTCTAATACGTATTTTATTTAAAATTTCCCTGCTGATTTTTTATAGAAATATTTCCATTAAAAAATTTTTATTCTCATTTTAACAGAAATCAAACAACATCAGCCAGTATTTTTTTCTTTATTCTAACCATTGTTCCTACGAATGTATAAAAAATAGACATCAGTAATATTTTAAATAAAAGCTCATTATTTATTGAATAACCCTGCGGTGCTTAGAGTAACTTTGATTCGAGGCGAAGGCTGTGAGTGTGAAACGAGACACATAAAATGTGAATTTTTCTTGCCAGATAAATAATTTGATCGTTGAAATGTTCAGCCTTTTTGCAAGTGCATTTTGTGGTGAATTTAATAGCAAGTTGATTGACTATATATTCGAGAAGCTTCAGTATTGTAGATTTTGAATGTTGAGGTCCTTTGTACTCTTCTATCGCCATTTTTCAGAGAAAATTTGTTATCATGAATGCATGAAGTTTTGTAAGGTTATATTGTATTGCAAACTTTTTAATAAAAAATGTAGTTGAGTATGATGTATGTTGTGAATCTACTGGCGAAACGTTTCGATGATAATCGTGTTTTATTTGAAAAATTCTACTTGGAAGATGATGTAAGGAGAAAGTAAGTATGACGAAAAATTTGAATTTTTATTTCTGAAATATTATTTATGTACAATAGTGAGCATAGGTTTTTCTAGCAAAAATGACAAAGTAGGGATAGAAATATTTTTATTAGTTTTTGGTTAATTTTCAAATTTGGGAATTTAGGGTTTAAGAATGTAAAACTTGGGAATTGAAAATTTAAAGATTTGAGAGTTTGGAAATTTAGAAATTTGAACATTTTCAAGTTTGATCTCCTAAAAACAGCTAGTTAGAGGTCCTTACATTATAGTAATTTTTACCCAACGATAACTTACATTTCACTCAAATATATTTAGAAAAAATTTTAACTATAAAACTGTAAAAAATTTAATATTGAAGATGTTACTGTGCAATTAAATTAACTATACAATATCTTGAATAATTTTAACCGTATGTCTTATCCTCTGAATGACAATACAGTAGACTCTCGTTATATTGCCACAGACAGTATTGCAATAGAATATTCTCAGAATTAACAATGCATCGATAGATCATTATATTGTTTCCCCAAAATTATGCCTTCATGAATCTACATAAATGTAATTAGAAATTACCATCCCTATAAATGTCCCTATAAAAATGGCGATATAACAAGAGTATTAAAAAACCTTCTACCTCAATCTAACGCACTTTCTAAATGACCATCTACTAAACCTCCAAGTAAGTAACCTCATCCCTCAACTCCCCCTATCAAAACTTAACCAACACCTTCAATTTGTTTTAGTTTACTATGGGACCCCTTGAACGGCAGCGTAGACGACACCATACAGGAGCCCTCCAACATCAAAATAGAGCAGATCTACACCTTGGCAAACAAAGAAACCAAATCCGAAAACTCCAAGACAAACCGTAAAAATCGTAACACAAAACTCCCCGAAACCGAAAACCCAAAAAACGAGTCCCAAATTTTCGATTGCGACCACTGCAAAGAACAGTTCGATCAAAAATATTTAATAGAAGTACACATGAAGCAGCACAAGCACAAGTGCAACTACTGTACCGAAATGTTCAAATTCAGCAAGCAGCTGAAGCAACATTGCGAGCAGAAACACGGCCGAGCGCTGTTTCCGTGCACCATCTGCGGATACAAGAGCAACAGCAAATGGACCCTGAGGGACCACTTCATCCGCAAACACACGAACAGCTTTCCGTACACGTGCTCGATCTGCGAGAAGCAGTTCAAGTTCAAGGCCGACTTGAATCAACACACGAACCTGATGCACAGCGACGATCCTCCTCTGATTTGCACCCTGTGCGACCACGCTTGCAAGAGCGTTCCTGCTCTAAAGTCTCACATGAAGTACAAACATTACAAAACGGCGTTCGAGTGTCATATTTGTAAACGTTGTATGACGACGGAGAAAAACTTGGAGCTGCATTTGTTATGGCATAAGAGTAGGGAGAAAGTGGTGTGTCCGACGTGTGGGAAGATATTTAGGCATAAAAGGGATCTGGATGTGCATCTCAGGATTCATCAGGGTATCAAACCGTATTCGTGTCCTGTTTGCGGGAAGACGTTCCCGAGGAAGTCGGCTCAGGAGCAACATATTTTGATACATACAGGAAAGAGACCGTATAGTTGTGATATTTGTGGACAGACGTTCGCTCAGAAGCCGGGATTGCTGGGACACAGGAAGAGACATCCTGGACCACTGCCTCCGGTGCCTGCGGTGTCCATCAAGGATATTGTTGCGGAGTTCACTAGGAGTCTGCGTGACTCGAGTTTGAAGAATTAGTCTGTGATGGGACTTTGTTGAAGGTTTAATTGTTTTAGGATGAAACCTTGTTGAAGGTTTAATTGTTTTAGGATGAAACCTTGTTGAAGGTTTAATTGTTTTAGGGTGATATTGTTTCCTTTTTGAAATATTTTAATAGACAGGGTTTAGTTTTTGCGGTATTTTTATGTGATTTTTAACCATACAGAAACAAAAGACATTTGACATGTTTTTAAAGAGATTTGTATTTAATTATTAATGTAAATTTATTGAAATAAGCTGGTGTTAAAATGTTTAATACTTGTTAAAATTTTGAATTTGTATAGATTATATATTACGTATTGTAGAGTTGACAGGATCTGCAAAACAATAAAGACGTATTTATGCTTCCATAAAGATAAGCACAAAGAATGCTTGTTTTGTACAAATATCTGTTCCTGCGAAAAAAGATACATGATGTTATAAAGATAAAAAAGTGAAATAAAAATGCAATCTTTTATCAGGAAATATATTGTTGATTTTATGTTTACCTGTTGTAGAAATTTTCGTAGTGATAATTATAAAGTTTATTTAAAATTGTATTTATAATATTATGAAAATTGTAGAAAAGCAGAATTACAGTAAAAATATGATTTATTTAAATTTATTTGAATAAAGAAAAAATTAGGAGAATTAATTTCTTAATTAAGTTAATCCATTATTTATTATTATTTACCATTATTTGCCATTATTTTAATAATATTGGAATGTTCTTTATTTTTCATTCAAAATTTTGATGACCTTAATATATAAGATTTGAGAGTTATTTTATTAAAAATGCATCATTGATCACATGTGCTCTTTCTTCAAAATAACAAATCTAGGTAGGTATTAACTTTCACTTAAAAATATTTTATAACAGTTCATCCGCCATTTTGTAAATTTTAACTTGACTTCTATTATCGATGGAAACCGTTAACATACTCACATACAGAGCATATATTTAGTAAAATATATAATAAATTCTTATATTCTTATATAGAATAAATTCTTACAAATACAAAATTTAATAGAAATCTAGAAAAAATCTAAGGAAAATCTCGAAAGGTCTTACAAGCTTAAAAAACCCTAGATCCTACGGAAAAACCAGGGAGACCCCAGTAAGGTATTAAAGAATTAACATCTGCAATTATCACAACTAAATTTTTGAAACAATAATAATTACAGACTATTAAATTATCTAAAAGTATAAAAGGTACAAAACAAGAAATATAATAAAATTGAAGTCGCAGGAACACTACTTGGTAATCCCTATTTAATTATACAGCTAAAAGTTAAATATACATATACCTTTGAAGCCTTCATCTTCAAAACTTCATCAAAATCTCTGTTTCAGGTCCCGAAGATCCGCCTCCCGACCAATTCACGAGTGCTTCAAATGCGGAGCGTGTTTCTGTCACACCATAAAACTAGTGGAGCACCTGAAGAACCTCCACGGGATCGACAGAGCGTTCAGCTGTGACGAGTGCGGCAAAACGTTCAGAAGCCCCATGAACATCGCCCGCCACAAACTAATACACACAGGCTCGAAAAGATTCGCCTGTGACCTGTGCGACTACAGAACTAACCAGAAATCGAATCTGGAGAGCCATCAGCGTCGTCACATGAAGGATTACGCTTTCAAGTGCGACCAGTGCGACAAGGGTTTCTTCCTGAGGAGGGAATACCTGGAGCACGTGAACGTCCACACTAGAAAACAACTGTTCCGCTGCGATCACTGCGACAAATCGTACCTTTACAAACGAAATTTAACTACACATCTCAGGGCTCAGCACCCGAGTGTCCTGCATGTGGAGTCCAGCAGCGACAAACAGAAACACGCGTGCAGTGTCTGCTTGGAGAGTTTCGCGAGGAAGTTGTCTTTGAAGAAGCACTTGAAGCAACGTCACGGTTTGCACGAGAAGACTAATTATTTGTGCGATCTGTGCGGGGCTGTGCTGTCCTCCAGAAGGGGTTTGGTGGTCCACAGACGAACGCATACGAATGAGAAAATCGCCAAATGTGATATGTGCGAGAAACAGTTCACTAGCAAACAGAACCTTGAACTTCATCGACGGGTGCACACCGGTGAAAAACCTAATGTTTGCAAACAGTGCGGGAGAAGGTTCACGCAACGTACTTCTTTGATACTGCATCTGAGGTATCATTCGGGGGAGAGACCGTACCAGTGCGTCGATTGTGGCAAGGCTTTCGTTTCTGGGAGCTTCCTGAAGAAACACCGGAGAGTACACGAAGATGCGAATACTTAATTGTGATGTTATGTACAATAAATGATGAGTTGGAAATTGTGTTTTATTGAAAGGTTAACCCTTTCACGGCCGATGATGATGTAATTTTTGCTAAAATTTGGTGGAAGGTTCTGTGACTAACGACCCTTGTTAGTTTAGTTCATCAGAAGTATTCTATTATAAAATTAATTTTGTATATGTGAATTTTTTGTGAATTTCATTTAGGCTTCTATGAAGAATAATTAGTCACTGTTGGAAAATGATTCGATCCTGAAAGGGTTAAGATTGGAGAAGCATGTATTGATACGTGTATGAAGGAATTGATGTGGGGATTTAAGAATTATGTGGTTTAAGCTTATGAACCTTTTATGTTTTTGACTTTTCAGACCATGTGTAACCTTAATTCTTTATTTATTATAAATTATCCTTAGTTGTAAATTAATTTATTATAAATTTTACCAATTTACAAGTTTTATGAATTTGTTTGCTGTTTTACTGTAATACTGTCACTCCTTTTTGTGTCGTAATGCTGGAGCCCCTAGCGCAGGGAAATACCGAAATTCTACTGTACATAATTTCTTCTAAACGTTATCCAAAATTTTTATATGAGTGAAAATTTTCGAATATGGTAAACTTTGAAATATTCCACTAATATTATTTCTTAAAATTCAAAAATCCTATAAAGGCCCAAAAAGAATATTATAAAGGCCCAAGTTTTGATCAAAATTTTGCTAAATCAAAATCTAAAGAATGAGTCGATTAAAAGTTTCGAATTCTTAAAAATCCAAAGTTCCATAGTGTAGAAGTTACACAAAAAAGTACTCGTCAAGTACGAGAACGCTGGAAGCTAGTATTAATAATGATGCTTTGTGTAAATGCGTATTTGTGTCAATGAAGGTTCCTTAATTCCAGCGACTGGACCAATGAACAAGAGGAGATTGCTGGCTGCGAAGAAAACGAGGATGTTCTAGATTCAGAACAGAAGTGAGTCTATACTTTAATCATACCTCATCATATGTAATTTCAAGTTGAATTCATATTAGCCTAATCAACAATTCGTTGCACTAACAAATATAGACACCTCGATATTTACTACATCTTTAGTACATTATTTACATAATGTTAGATGAAATACTAAATTTATTAGTTTATATGATAACATAGTTTATATGATATCAAGTTAATAGTTAACCCAGGAAGGTTTTACTGTTATCTTCATTTAGAGATAAATTTCTGATCTGTGCAGTGGATCATGCAATATTAAAACTATGTTAACTCTAGTTCATAATTAATTTTATTTCTTCCTATGTCTCCACCTTTGTCAGCAAAATATACATTTACAATTTAACAATTCTGAAATCTAATAACAGCAAAAACTTTATTGACATTCCATCTAATGCTTTTCTATACAATATCCCATAATAATAATAATGTTAAATATTTTTAAAATTGAATAGAACATCAATCGTACCTAACACGAATGTAAACCCGAAATTTTCAGATTCGAAGGAAACGAAAAAAGTTGTGATATTTGTCAAGAAAAGTTTCACTTCGTGACGAGATTAGTAGCCCACTTGAGGATCGTTCATGGTATCCAAAGACCTTTTAAATGTGGCACCTGTGATAAGACGTATCCTCAGCAGTTTATGCTGAACGCCCATGTGAAGAAATCACATACACCCAAAACGATACCATGTGCTCAGTGCAGTTTCATGGGGGTGGACACTTCTGATGTTGAAAGACACATTAAACGACAACATAGCGAGGTCAAATTCACTTGCGAGATTTGTAGCGAGAATTTTAACGATAAGGAGTCCTTAGTGACGCATAGAACGATGCACAATTTTATGCCGTTTCAACAGTGCAATGCTTGTGGTAGCACCTTTGATGACGTGTACAGGTAGGACTTATTTTTAGTATGATTATAAAAATTTGCTGGTTTTTGGATTTTTAAATTTGTCGGTTTGCAAGCTGGATTGTCAAGTTCTTTAATTTTTACTTTGCAAGTTTTCTTTTTTTAGTTTTACCAGTTTGCAAGTTTTCTTTTTTTACTTTTACCAGTTTGCAAGTTTTCTTTTTTTACTTTCACCACTTTGCAAGTTTTCTTTCTTTACTTTCACCACTTTGCAAGTTTTCTTTCTTTACTTTTACCAGTTAGCAAGTTTTTTTTTCTACTTTTACCACTTTGCAAGTTTTCTTTTTTTACTTTTACCACTTTGCAAATTTTCTTTTTTCACTTTTACCATTTTGCAGAATTTTAAATTCTAGTGTGCACTTGTTTGCAAAGTTTCAAATTCTGATGTTTACTAGTTTGCAAACTTTCGAACTTGAAGATTATCTTATTTCTTAATTTACCACTTTGTGAGTTTTCAAGCTTTCACATCCACCGCTTTGCAAACTTTCAAATTTCCAAATTTACCTATTTACTAATTTGCAGACTTTCAAGTTTAGTATTATACAAGTTTTGCAAAATTAGAGATTTCCAACAGCGCAAATTCTACAGCTTGAACATTTGAAAATTTTGTAAATTCTGCATAGGAAAATATGTTCTTAAATACCAACTCCAAAAGTCCCTAGAATCCTACATCAACTTGCAAGTCTCATACATCAACTTATAATCCACCTACAATCCATGTATTATAATCTAGCACCAACTCAAAAGACCAATTCAAATCACTCTTATATCCCAAACACTCTTATATTTCACCCCTCTCAAATCCCTAAATCCCTAAATCTCTAAATCATCTACATTCCACACAGCCTGAAAGAGCACAACCGCCTCTACCACTACGACCCAGCAGTCTCCATCCAAGACAAGGTCGACAGCGAAGAAAAGGGTGCCATGTACAAATGCGACGTTTGCGGCAAGGTATACATAGACAAATCAGTATTAAAGCAACACAAGATGAAATCCCACGGCGGTAAACGTAAGTACGAGAAACGGAGATACCTATGTGCTCTTTGTGGCAAGGAACTGAAAACCGCCAAAGGTTTGGAGATCCACAATCGCTGGCACACGGGCGAAAAACCGTATACCTGCGAAGTGTGTGGCAAGTGTTTCACGTGTGAAACACTCTTGAGGACTCATAATGTGACACACACGGGCGAGAGAAAGTATTCCTGCGATCAGTGTGGTAAAGCGTTTACACAGAGATCCACGCTGGTGGTACATAAACGGTATCATACGGGAGAACGACCGTATGTTTGTACGCGTTGCAGTAAGGGGTTTGTGACTAGGACGGTTTTGAATACTCATATGAAGTCTTGTCACTGATCAAGTATGATTTTATTGTTTCTGGGGTTACTGATGTTAACTCGTGAGTTGGCGCGTGAGGATAAGCTTTTTTTACTTGGCGCCATCTTTGAGGTATCTCTGGCCTGCGCGCCATCTTGTGGGTTAACGTCTGTACATGTTTGAGGCTGGACTTGCGTTGTTTCAACGAAAAATGCATTTGTAATGCATTCTGAGATAAAATATTACGATTGATAATTTTATCTTAGGTTTTGGATTCTGGATTTTTGGTTAGGTTTGTTGTATTCAACTCTCGATTGTTATATTTACGGAAATTAAAATTTGTTAGCTTTTGAAGTTCGAAAGATCTACATTTTTCAAGTTTCTTAATTTTTACAGGTAGAAATTTAGAAATTTATCGATCACAAACCCTAACGTTGAAGAGGGTTAACTTTTTTTTGCTCAAATATTTTTAAAAAATTATAAATTGATACATTTTTTAAGAAATTATCAATTGATATATTTTTCAATAAAATTATAAATTGATACATTTCTCAACAAAATTATAAATTGATACATTTTTCAACAAAATTATAAATTGATGCACTTTTCAAAAAATTTATAAATTGAAACATTTTTCAACAGAATTATAAATTAATACATTTTTCAACAAAGTTAAAAATTGATAAATTTTTCAAAAAATTATAAATTGATAAATTTAAAAAAATTGTAATTTAACTTATGATTTAAGTTACAAGATAAAGAAGAAATTTCTAACGAAAAAATTTATCGGTGAAATAAAATTCTGCGTAGATTCATATTTTTACCTGAAACGCGTAAAAACTCGAACGTTCAATACTGGAAGACCCTTCATGAATTACTACCCTTGTGGGACCTCTACAAAACCCCTCGTAAAATCGGGACAACCCTTACAGATATAATCGCTATCCACCTGAGATGGATTAACCACTAGAGCGTTGTAATCGATCGCGTTTAAAGAAGGCAACTTTCATCGTAAGTTCTATTAAAAGAATCTAGTGTTTTCATGTTAAATATAAATCATCGATATTCTCATTATTATTGAGGAAAAGTTACGTTGAAGTTTGATGACTACTTCTTGAGGGAACTTAACAAGATTATATTTTATATTTATTAAAGTTCAACGAATGTTTAACACGTCATTATTATGTTCACTGGTTGTTTATTATTTGTGTATGATTATTATCTGCAAAGAAAATTATATTCTGTTTTTATTAATAAACAAAATTATGTTTTTTGTTTTTTAAACAACGACGAAATTATTTTTTGCATTCATTAAATATTATCAAACGAAATTATTTTATTTGTTAAACATCGACAGCCAATATTTTGTAATTGTTAAATTTACATGAAAACTGTATTTTGTGTTTATTGAACAGCCAAGGACTAATATTTTATTATTTTGCGTTTATTTGAAGTGCCAATATCCCTCAAGAGGTAAACAATTATGAGAACAGACATCGAAAATAGTATTAATTTTTTCGAGAAGTACCATGTTCTTTATCAACAAAGTTGAATTTTGTTTAAGGAAATTTACGCGTGCAACTTGCGCGATCGTAAGGCCGTCCTTGATGATAGTATTAAGGTGCATTCTAAATTTATTTGCGAGTGTCGCTGTGCTATTTTGTAAACGTAGAACGTAGAATTCAATATGATTTTAAGGAATCTTAACCGATCGTAAGTCAACGAACTTACTGAAAATGATCTTTTATTTAAATATAATTAAAGAAGTTGATTTACGGTCGATTAAAGTTTCGTTGAAAAACATAATGTAATGTGATAAATTTAACATCAGATTTTTATACACATTTTTTTATACCGTTTATAGCGATTAAGATTGTACAATAGTCTCAAATAAGATCGAGTTGTATCTTAAGAAAGTCAACGAAAATAATTTTTATCAAGGTATTGGTAGAAATCGATTTTTAATTATCCCTACCTATTTTTAGAGATTCTTATTGCCAGTGTTTCTTACAATATGTTTATCATGGAAGTCATCTATTGTCATTTTATACTGAATAAAAAATTTCACTAAATTTATTACAATCCAAATAATCTTTCAACGACCTCAAATCTCAAGGAACCAATACTCCAAATATTTTCATTATCTGCGCATTTATGTCTGACAAATCTACACGTGAATCAACAACGACTTATCAGACAAGAAAGAAAATGAACTGCCTTCACAAATTTTATTTTATTGTATCTCATTGCCAGTGTAAAATGTATAACAAATGACAGATGCCTAGAGTTATATAAAATAAACTTGTACAATTAAAAACTATAAAAAAGATCGTTCGTTGTAAGATATTGTCTTTGTCATAAAAAAGAGAGACGAGAGGGAAGATGCAGCTGGACAGCATGTTCGAGGACAAGTTTAATAGAAGACCAAAACCGAGGCTGGATCCTCGATTCGGAAATCTACTCCCTGTTCCGCCATTTTGTGATCGTAATTGTAGTTGATGTCGTGCAGTACTGCGCGATTTCGGGCGTTTACGTTTCTTGGCTTCACGTGAATCGTACGAAATCCTGTTAAAGTTAAAACATTATGAAGAAGCTTTTCACTGAGTGAAAGAGAAATTTTAAATAAAAGAAGTTCTACTATTATTTTATATGTAGGAGATATGTAGACTAATTGTCAAGTGGTAGGTCCACCATTTTGTCATATTAAAAGTATGATACAAAGAGAAATTTTAGAAAATTTTATTGAAACTGAAATTTTATTTCTATCTATTTTTTTACCTAGAAGACATTTAACCTTCAACTGGTAATCTCAAATTGAAAAAAGAGAAATTTTAACTCAAACTATTTTTGTATGTAAGAATCACTTTCTCAACTAGTAGGACTCCGTCAACTAGTAGGGCAGCCATTTTGTCGTACTGCATGCATGATAGAGCCCATACAAATGTTCAAAAACTTTTACTACTCTTAAATATCAATCTATTATTGATATAATGATTTTATATATCAGTAACTTTGCACATTTTCATTTTTCTAAGATTCCTCATTTTTAATTGTAATCGTGTCAAAAATTTTGTAATAACTTTGAGTACTTACGAGTCTTGCTTTCAGCTTGCAGCTGACAGATGTCACGCAAAGTGTCAAGACTCCTTATTATGCCGTCGTATTGTAATCTCGTTAAGTGTTTGCAACGTACGAGCATGGACACCAGCAAATCGTCGAGCAATTCGCGATTGTTTCTTAGCTGTAGCATCACTTCGGCTGTAATTAAACATTGCATTTGTTTACTAGGTTTGATTATGCCTGGATTTACTAGGTATACCTAGTGTGTTGGTGTAATGAGTAATAAGCAGTCCGACAGTGCTTCTGAAATTACGAGATCTGCTTTGGTCCCACACGTGACCGCTGAACATTTGAAAGCTAGCCAATGGCACACTGGGCAACAGCAGATAACACATATCTTCGTAATGGGAGATGTTAACTGAAAATCAAACTTAACCAGCTAAATGGTGCATAGAATCAAATCGTATGTAGAGCTCATAAATCACTTGGTTAAAGATCTCTGGTTGAAGATAATTTTGCTCAGTAATAGAATATTAAATAATTAAAAAATTTCTACATTTATAATATCCTTCAATTTATGCAAGTAGTTTCACTTCTTCAACTTTCCTAAAAATCACCCTTTTCCCCTAAATTTCTCCCTAATAAAATTTACTTGACTACCCCAATAGCAACTACATCTACCCTACATTTACCCTCCATCAAGTACGTATATTTTTAAATCCCCCGTGGCATTCAGAAGATTAAGTACTCATCAAAAGATCTCTCGGCAAAACTCGAAGATCGTCCATTTTTAACCCTCTTACGAGTCTCCTCGTGGGCGTGTGGAAATCAATAATTACTTTTACGTCACTATTATATTGTACCTATAGTGTAGGACACCGTGAGTTCCGGGCAAACGAGCACCAAATTGTGCCAGGCTGTGTCAGCGATCGTGTGCTGCCTGGAATCCGAGTCCCGTACCGATATGTGGAGGATTTTCAGCACCTTCGAGGCCGCGTTCGCCAACGCGTTCAGGGTCTGATCGGACAGGGCCGGGTAATCGAGTCTCAAAACGGTCAACGCCCGAAACCGACCAAGCAGACGCAAGTATCTGAAAATTAATTCAGTTAAAAGGAAAAGTCTGCCAGACCCGCACGATCGATCGAGCTGTTTCGCGTGCCTCGAATTGCTGTGGGGAGCTTGCCATTCTCGGAATGCACCTCGAAGATCTATATACTCCAGGTGCTCGCTGGAACCTCTGGATACGCTGGCTAAAAGTCGCAACACGTCGCTCACGCCGAGATTCGCGTTCAACAAGCTTAATGTTTCCAGATTGTGCTGACAGCTGCGTAAATTTATCGATCTCGTTAGGAATTACGGCTTCGAGCTTCGCGTTATGAATATGCAAAACCTTTTCTGTAGTTTTCTTTATTAACCTTTTAGATTATTTTCAAACTGATTTGAGAATATTTCTAAAATTATTGTGGGTCGTTTTTCACATTAAACATATTATGGGATACTTCATAATTTAGAGAACCCCAAGTTTTAAATTTGCAAACATTCGATTAAGATTAAAGTTCATTCTAATTGTAAGTTTTGAAAACTAAAAATCTTTGAAAAATTCTTGAAATGAACATGGTGCTTTCCTTTGATATATCAACGGCTCATATTCCAACAGAGAAATCGATACTCCATTTTGTGCAATTGCATGATCAATCATGGTTCTAAAATGGTACGTACCATATACCGAATGATTTCGTTGGAGCGTGCAACACGAAGAATTTAAAGCATTCGGTGATTTCGTCATTGAAACTTGACATACTTTACAGTGTAATCTTACTTGATTAGATATGATTTGAATATTAAAAATTGTATATGTGCGCAATTACCCTAGAAAGTTCGCAAGAGCGTACAACAGTTTTCCTCTGTTTCCCCACTTGCAGCTAAATATCCAGTCGGTGAGTATCAATCGTTTCAGTTGGACATTTTTGGCTCTTATGACCGTAAGGAAATCGGCTCCTGCTTCGGCTTGAATATTGCGAGTTATGCGAGCTTCTCTTGGCAATATGTATGGCCGCGACCAGGCCAGTTCCAGACTTCGCATGTGCTGTCCATATTTTGCCTAAAATTTAATGTAACCTTTCAATGTACGTTTCTTAATTTTCAAATTTATTTGAAATCGATTTATACATTTCTTGAAATACTGAAGAAATGTGGTCATATGGCCATATACCGAGACTGTATAATTGTATGAAATTAATCGCTCTGTCAAATAGCTATTTTATCAAAATTCGAGAAACCCTTGTACTAACTTGAAGATCTCAAGTCCCAAGTCCGACCATGAGTCATTCAATTATTTGTATAAATTAAAGAGCAAATGTACCGAATTAAAGAAATACTCTTATTTGTGCACTCGTTTTGTGCTAACCCTCGTACCAGCTCAAGCAACCAACAATGATGCCAATGAAACAAAAATTACAATAGAATCCTCACCAGCTAACAATTCATTCTATCAAGCTTTAACTACACTTAACTCGCCAACAGTGAGTCTTTGTTCGTTTTAAATGAAACCACTGGCAACCTAGCCTCCAAGAACGGAAAGCGTTCGTTCATTTTCGTACCGTGGTATTAATGAACGATCAGGTGAATATCATAACTTTTATCGAAAAGAACGTACTGCTAATTCTCCCGCCAGAGGAAAGTCACCCCGCAGATCACGATCGATGAGGACTGTCACGGATCGCCAAAGAATTGGCGAGGAAAGTGCACGGTTCCATGAGCGACAGACTTGTGCAACATTGGCACGATCCCCACGATCGAGGTGACTAAATATCTGCGTCAATATCAGCTCCGGCAGCTGATCCCACATCTCCCAGTTTCAGCTTGGCCCGTCTTCATCTCTTCGTGGCTGAGGCAGCTGTCGCAACCTCGTAAGGTTCTCTTGTCACGCTCATCGATATCGACTCGATCGTCATTGATAACACGATCGATCGATTTCGTAAATGATCAAATGCTTGAACTGCTGTTCGAGCTGCATCTTTTGAGATATTTGTTTGAAATTTTGAACATACGACTATTTAGCACATTTGTCCATTGCAAGTATAAACGGTCTAGGTCAGCCCACTTAGCTTCTCCATGGAATTTATCTGGACTCTACATTTATTCTCCCTGTAATCTAGTTAGATGTTTGCAATTTTAGTGGCAGTTGTGTACAGTTTCGTAAATTCTTTTTAAAATCTCGTTAAATTTTTCTAGAATTTGGGCATCCAGGTAAAGTCTCTTTAGAATTTCTTCTTAATTTTTTTTGAGGTTTCTTCAAATTTCTCTAAAAGGTCTCTAGACTTCTACAGTGTACTCCTAGAATGTCTTCACTCTAGAAATTGTCTTGAACATTCTGAAATTTTTCTTAGAATTTTCCTACATTCTTCTTGGACTTGACACCCCTTGGACTTGAATAAGACTTACAGTCCACTTATGTAGTTATTTGCCAAAGTTCCTAGGTTCCAAAATTCCAAAGTCCCAAGGTCTCAAAATTAAATTTCATAAAATCTCCCAATATTCCAAAATTAAATTCCACAGTACCAAAATTCCTAATATTCCAAACTTCTCAAACATCTTAAATATCCCCAATATATTTCCCAAAAATCAAATTTCAATATCCCAAATAAAATTTTAAGATCACTGTTTCATTTAAAAGTGTGAACCTCAATGTCCCTTTAAATCGTGCTTCCTGTTTCTTTGACAACTGCGATAAATGCCGTGCTCCAATTTGTCGTAGCATATCCCCTGATTGCGTGATGCATTCTACAGATAAAATTGATCGATGTACGTGAGCCTCATTACAACCGGGTCACATTTCTTTGCTGCCTCTTAGGTAACCAGAACACGAAGATATCATATCTGATTATTTGTCACATTAATCCAATTGTACTTTGTCTTGCACTTAAAGTCTGTTCGAATTTTTTTTCTAAAATACATTTAATTTGCTACAGTTGTATATTGACATTGAGCTTATTTTGTCATTAAAACTTATTACATTAATATCTGTTTACTTTCCAATAATTTAGTAAGTTTTCCCGCTTACGGGTTTAAGGTTGCGCGAGGAGTCCCTAGGTGGCGCCGCGCGCGACAAAAAACTTGCATGCGCTGCACTTCTATAGTCAGTACGTGCACGTAGTGTATTTGGGTACGCATGTACCGGTGAGTACGTGGGACTAAATGTACGACATAATTTATAACCACGCAGTGTCAAGGACTAAACTGACCACGGATCACAGCCACTACCGTGAATTATATCGACGAATATCGTATATCCCTTAAGAGCAAACAGTTCGCCAGATAATTACATAATCGTTTGATCTTGGTCTTTGACCCCCGCTCAAACCTGTCCACGTGCCACTTGAGCACGCAAAACGTGAGCGTCATAATTTACCGTGCAGTATTTTGCGTCAACGCAACGAAATATCTGTAACCTTGCCAATTCGAGCCGGAATATTATTATATGCGTCGATAAAAAAGGCGCTTGTTGACGCTGTCATAAGGCGAGAATGAAGGAAGAGACGAACGAAGTGCTGGACGAAGAACAGTGGAAGCTGGAGGCTCAAGCTATTATCAATGACGTGAAACACCATGTAACTGACATAAAAGTATCGGAAAAATTGCAGAGCAGCAACCGATTTCTGTATCTGAATTTAACCACGTTAGAGGGTTTGAAGTTTTGCATAGAATTATCGAGTGCCGGCTTCGCAGTCGTTGGTAATGATCATGACGATACGTCACAAGAAACCGATCAACATTTCGAAACACCATACAGCTTACTAGATTTTGTTAGCCCTCAATACAGAGACTCCTTTGGCAGTTCGATCATTGACAAGCTTAAAAAGTTAAGCGATAGCCAGTGAATAAAATTTCATTATTCTGACGATACCACGACAAAGACTCGTTGTAACGTCAAATATAGTTCGTAAACTGGCGAACAAACGTGCTTGAATATACGTTTTAGGATCATGCATTCGATATCCAAAATAAATCGTGATTCTGAACAAATGCGTTTTCTCTCTGCGTCACTGCTCGTTTAGGCCGAATCTAGCCGAAGATATCCGAGTGCACCTTAATCTGCAAGGACAGTATCGTATCTGATACACGGTCACAGATTAATCTTTCCAACTTTTCATGTGGCTTGATAGAAAACAATATTCCATAGTATAAATAGATCTATCTATAGTGAAACTGTTGTCAATAATAAAATGACGTCTTTTTACAGTAGACAGTTTATTCATTTTCGAATAGAAACGTAGCTATGATTGATAAAACAATGCTCGAGGCATCATACGTAAAAATAGAACTGAAATTTTAACGTGTGATCAGCAGATTCGACGTAAATCATACATTTGGATAGGTTTGTGCTATTCATACATTTTGTTGTGTTAGGGTTCATTCAGACTGAACGAACAAGGGTTCGTTTAATGTAAATGTAGAACAAATCTCACTATTCGATTAAATACAAATGTTTGTAGAGTTTATGTTTAACATTCGAATGTGAATTGAATGTGAATTAAATCGCATCGATTTGAATATTCGTTTAGCGTAAATTTTGCCGAAGTGGAAAAGGACGAGCTTGCCTAGTTTGAACGAAGCCTTACACGCAGCGAAAGATGTACATTTTGTGACGGCACACTATAGATACGGCAGTGCGATACCAACGAATCGCGTGTCCCTAGTAAATATCCCTAGGAATCGAGAGATCAGTGGGTGCAAGTGGTAATATCGGTTGTATTTACCCCTTCCTCTACGTTCGTTGCTCTGTGTGCCGTTTGGCGTATTCCACTGTCGGAGTTGTGAAGCAACGAAGCGGTTTCGCCGAATGTGTCGCATTATGTGTGCGTTTTGTGGTGTTTCTGAATGAGTTTACCATCGATCAAGTGCCTAAGGACGACACAGTGTGTTTCATTTGTTAATTTCGTTGCGGCTGGTGGAACTATGTCAAACGGTGAGCGATGACACGCCCGTGAAAAAACGATAACAACGGCGAGTGATTCTTCGATTGAGCAAAAATACGAGAGACAACACGCGACGGATCACCTTTGTGTATTTCAGTGAAATTACATTAAACGAAACATGCTTCAGCCTAGAGCTACGCGCATCAGACGGTAAAGAAGGTATGTCATATAAATATTTCTGCGAGTTGAGTGTGTCAAACAACTGCGGAATCTTGACAGGTCGTTTGTTTTTATTCGACTCTTGTGCACTGTTTTTTGGTATTAGCATAAAAAGGGTGGAACAGTTGTTTCCCGTGGCTCTTTCGGACGTACACAAATGCTGACAGTGTCGTGTGTGTAGAAATGAGTCGCGATAGTAACGTAATATCGCAGGTTGCTAAATGTCGTCAATCCTCTGTTGATGCGCATACATGCGTATTTCTACTTTTTCTGTCAGGTTTTTGTGGATACACAACGCTCCAGTCACACATAATAAATAAAATGATTTTATAAGATCTTGTTTCTCATGATTTACCTCTGTGCTGTTATTTACATAAGAACGGTAGTGTAGCGGAATTTGTGTCATTCCGTACAAAAGATTTTAGAAGATACTTTCTTATTTTGTGTCATGTACCACTTTCGCTATTTCTTCGCGGTTTTATTTTGTCATTTTTGTAGTTTGATTTTATTGCAACGTAGTTTCATATAATAAAATAAATAAAAGTTATGAGACCGAATACATCTGTTAAATAGTAGTAATTAATACTTATATGAATCGTATTTTCCGATAATTTCAAATTTGAATACAACGTCGGTTTTTGCGTCTAAATTTGTGTACACATAACGAGCAAATAGAGTATTATATTGGGAAGGTAAAACAAAGTAGATTTTGCAATATTTCATTTATAAATATCAAGAATATGACTTTTGTTATCTTTCATTACACATGTTTTCCGCGTAATATATTCGTCACACTTCGAAGGCAATGCCGATGCTCTAATTATGATAATCAGAGTGATTCATCAGTTAAAGGATTGGGTTAAAGGTGATAGAATGTGAAAGAATCAACTCATTCTTTCTCAGACATTTCTTCAATGGGGCTACAAATTTTATTACACTTATTTATTTTGTACAACATGAAATAAATATTATTTTTATTAATATTTTGCATTGTGTTTTATTATTTAACAATTATGAAATTTTATTATTTGAATTCAACAATTAAAATTTAATTGTTATTCTCATGAACAAACATGTTTTATCATGAACAAGTGGATGGCAATTCTGTAGTACTATATACATATTTCGTACCCTATTTTTGGACAAGATGCATAATTCACTATGCGTACAAGATTTAAATTAGATAATATCACTCTCGGAGAAAATTACAGCTCAAAATAGGTATATAGAGGTCAAGTAAAATGGAACTATTTGTGCAGCAATTTACTCTTTCGTTTATTTGTAATTTTACTTCTTTTGTTAATTTATTATCACAGTTAATAATATAATCATATATATGTATTTATTTGTCATTATAGATTAATTTCAATCTGTTTATATATATGTTACATTCCATGTATTTGAATCATGTTGCAAAAGAATATCTATCAATGATTTTGATTTGTGATAAAAAACATGGCTTTGTGTACCTTGATAAGAACATGATAAATAATACATTTGTATGAAAGATAATGGTCATATCTCAATTAATAAAACAGCATATTATAAAGAAAGATTTATCATAAAAGAATTAACTTTAATTGCAACATTTAATAAAGAATAAGATACAATTTCATTCATCAGTTATTTATGGGCTACACAGTCTGAGTACTTTATAATAAGAAATTTAGTGATTTTTAATATTTACATTAGTATTAATGAATAATAAAAGAATGTATTTAATTAGGTACAATGTACTATTTAAGTTATTGTATATTTTATCATAAGAACACCAAAATAATTAAGCGATAACTTTTTCAGAAAAAAAAAGGGAATGGCTAGTTTGATGGTAACCACTTCAAGTAAGAATAGTTCACGCAGTGCATCACCGAATAGAGGAAATATATTGACATCGCCACAACTGCAGTCGTCAGCTAGTTCAGATCACACTCCAAAAGCACGTAATGTGTCACTGTAAGATCTCACTTTTTGTAAATATTTTTTAATTGCACTTATGTTGGTATAGATTAAGATTAAATTATGTATTTTTTTGTAGTATTTTACATGAAACCAAAAAAAAAAAATTAAAAAGCTTACATTTCAATATGATGTAATTAATGATGCGATATTTTGTACTAACAAATATGACTACTAAGTTCCTAAACGATAAATAAAACCTAAATAAGAGGAGAACAGTACAAAATTAAATTTGACTTCACAGTTCCCAAACAGGGGAGGGTAGTACAGGCAGTGGAAGTAGTGGTGGAGGCAGCTTCAGTATGAAAGGTAGTAGGCAAAAATCACCAGGAACTGTGATTCGAGTAGGAGATGCTATGGATGATCCAAATACCAATCTAATCACTGCCGAACAAGATGAGTTTGTGCCAAATATTCATCCACCCACCGATGATGAGGGAGTATGTACTTTGTTTGTTGATATTCCATATATCTCATATACCTTTATTATCTTCTCATTTCCATGTAACATGTGATACATTCGAATATTTTTATATTAACTGGTTTACTGTTAGGATATCCTCTTGGATATCCATTACAAAAGTAAATATGATTGTATATCCTTATATAAAGTTGCTTATATAATGTGATGGTATTGTGCATGCAGCAACAATTACACTGTATTACAAGGTCATCAACCACAACTGTGTAATCAGGGTTATAGGTTAAGAAATGAAGTAGTTATTTGCATAATGATCTAAGTGGCTTTGAAGCTAAAGATCTCAATCTTCAGGAATACAGAGTGCATTCTTGAAGCATGCTTTGTTAAGCATTGTGCACAAGAGAATGTGTTTTGTCAGTTGTGTTTCATTCCATTAATTTCATTTGACTAATGACTTAAATTTATTTATTCTAATGTAAAATTGCATTTATTTTCAGGAACAGTATCATGCAACACAATCGTTCCTATCGAATGGCTCCTCTGAACTAATTACAGATGATGTTGACTCTAACTCTGCTCGTGTGTGTCAAGCTATTGAAAACATTCAAAACAAAATTGCTAAAACACGAGAACTTATAAGAATAGAACAAACCACGCGTGATGGTAATTTTTAGTAATTTACAATAAATTAATGTCGCGATCGCATTTATGTATGTAAGGGTATTATGAATATGAAACTTGTTCTCTTTCAGAAAATGTTAATGAGTATTTAAAATTAGCTGCTAATGCAGACAAGCAACAGCTTACTAGAATCAAGGCAGTATTTGAGAAAAAGAATCAAAAATCAGCGCACAGTATTTCTCAACTTCAAAAAAAATTGGATAGTTACACTAAAAAATTGAAAAACTTTGAGTTAAATGGAGCACCCACAAGTCACAGGCAACCTAGAGAAGTGCTTCGTGATATGGGACAAGGACTTAAGTGAGTATATTTTTTCTTTTCTCAATTGTGTGTATAGTATGTTAATTATATTAGCACCAAAGTAAAAGGAGGACATATTTATTGAAGCACACCTTACAGTACAAATTTGAAACATGTTCTCATTAATATGTAATTAATGTTGTTTAGAGACGTTTTTAATTTCATATTAGAAAGTAGACAGATTATTAGTTTAGTATACATTTTTTTCTATTCATTTCTTGTTTTCTAGTTTGTCCTTTATTCTGCTAAGTATAGACAGTGATACTTTCATCTAATTTAAGACTCACTTCCAGAAATGTAGGCGGCAATATTAGAGATGGAATTACTGGTTTTTCAGGGTGAGTATTCATGTAAAAATAGATTTCAAAATAATGCTTCTGTCATAAAACTTTTTAGTTCGAAAAGTAAATATTAAACACAGTATACAATTTTATGTCCTTGCGTTATTTATTTTGTTTTTGGTGGTATTAGGAGTGTAATATATATATGATATGTAATGTATTGTAAAATGTAAAAGGTGTTGGAATAAAATACTTAATTACTAATAAATATCATTTTTAGTGGGCTGATATTTTTGAGCAATTAATTATCCTTGTTTCTTTTATGGGTTTCAGGAGTGTTATGTCAAAACCAAGAGAATTTGCACATTTGATAAAAAACAAATTTGGTAGTGCTGATAATATAAATACCTTATCACGTGAGTAATTTTTATACACTATTTACTAACTAATTAATATAAAGTATTTTACTATATTTCATTTTTGAAGAATCTGGTACAAAAAAATACGAGTACATATTTTTTGTTTAAAGAGCACGTTTACTAAGCACAGACTGTTTCATGCTAATAAACTTTGTTATGATAAACAATATTATGCACACTTTTTTATTTATAACATTTGTATGTAAATGCACTATCAAAATTATTGTATCAATAGTCAGTAATGTGCTTGTTATTTTAAGATGTTACTATTTTTTATATCTACAATAAGACAGAAGTATAAACATGCATTAGAGGTGTACCATAGTTTATAGCATAACTATTTTATTTTAACATTAAACAATAAATATTATTTAACATTTTGCGCTGTCATGGCAGTTGAAAGTAGTAAGTAATATTTTAGCTAAATTTTTTCTTAATCTTTCTACTTTACTTCCTATAATCTATAACAAATAATTTACATGCCTACACTTTATATCTACGGGTAATTTTCACATAAGAATGTTATGTTTACATATAAGCTTTAGATCTTAATAATGGTTTTGTGTTACTTAATAATTTTGCCTTACAATCTTTAGTGGCTTACGTGAGTCAAGTATTTGCTTCCTCTAACATCAGTTATCCAATACAACAAAGAACATCAGTCATTTAAGAACGTACTTAAAAACTGGAGACTATAAAAATACACTGTAATTTCTATTAAATTATATTCTACTAAAAACTAATTATATACACAAGAGTATTTCTAAATTATGATAATTGTAATATTCACAGTAGCATGTTACACACCGATGTGTTAATATGTAAAACTAAATAGACAAATTAATTATCAACGGTAAATTAATTTTGGTATTGGATAACATTCTAACTTGCGACGTCTGTGTCTCTACAGATGGCTCGACTTTTTATGTAAACGATACACCGCGTGCAGGTAATGGAGATAACGCTAGTGTTGAAGATGAAAAAGCACACCATGGATCCGCAACACTTCCTGGTGGATGTAGTTTGGGTTCAACTCACAGTGCCGCTGCAATGAAATTTCCGTCTGAAGAAGGTTCAGAATGTTCTAGTGTCACGAGTGAAAGTGGACCTGGTAGTAGAGGACAAGCACACACATGTCATAGTAATAATAATGCTGCACTTAGTCTTAAATCCATTTTCACCGAGCTACAAGAACACAGAGAAAATTTGGATAGGATGAAAGAGAAATTAGATGGTTTGAAGGTTTGTGTCTAGTAACTTCTAAATATGATCAAGAACTCTCAGTCTTATCCTCAAATAATTTTAGACTTTACAACAAGAGGTGACATATCTTTCGCACGCTTTACAAGAGGAACGATTTCGTTGCGAACGCTTGGAGGAACAAATTAATGATTTGACTGAACTGCATCAAAACGAAGTAGAAAATTTAAAACAGACTATAACGGACATGGAAGAAAAAGTGCAATATCAAAGTGAAGACCGTTTGAGAGACATACATGAAATGCTGGAATGTTGCCAGACTAAAATTTGTAAAATGGAACACCAGCAACAGCAGCACCAACAATACGTGACATTAGAGGGTTTGGATAACAGCAACGCAAGAGCATTGGTTGTTAAACTCATAAACGTAGTATTAACAGTGTTGCAAGTTATTCTACTCCTTGTTGCAACAGGTGCCGGTATAATGATGCCTTTCCTTAGGACCAGGTAGAGTGATTTTTTGTATTGTTTTTTATTATTTATTTAAATGATGGGTAGTGAACCTGCTTCGTACCGAAACTAAACTCGTTTTTCAACTATTATAATTATGGTACATATTTATCAAGAATAATAATTCATCTTTTTTATCACTGTATATATCAGTGTTTTACGTCATTACTTTATGCGCTTCATATTCACACAACCATCTTTATTCATGATACTTCGTCACGTACGTCATCATTTGATTTTATTTCGCGCACTCATTCGTTTATTTCGTTTTCACATCTCTGTTGCAGTTGTACTAAGCCTCATTGTTTCATGTGCAGGGTGCGCATATTAACAACCACGATTGTTGTGTTGGGAATAGTATTTGTTCTCAAACAATGGCCTGAGGTTCACGATGTTGGCAGTCACCTTATGCGCCATCTTAAACAAATCCTCGCCGTTAAGTAGCATCGTAAGTGCCTTATTTAGTACAATACAACGGAGTCTCACTATATGGCTCTGCACTGGGCTATAAGTGCGAAAAGTGGGCCACATAAACGGCACCTTGAAAATTTGAAATTTTTAAATCGAATTTGTTCAAGAAGCGATATGAAAGAGTCCTATAGCGTGACTACAATGTATTTTAGTGGATCATAGCAAATAAACAAGATGTATTTCAGGGTGGAATACTTAAATTTACTATACCCTGTGATGAAGAACAATTGTACACAATGATCAACATTTTGGACCCATTTATATCAGTGCTGTAGTTTTGGAGCAATAATAGTAGGTATATGCGCAAATGATTTTATTTACATTTCAAATTTGGTCATGTTTACCATTATTCTATTAATTAAGGCGAGCGATTAAATCTATTTGATACTGTTAACAGAATTATTGAACATAAAACATATTTTGCTGTGCAAAATGTTTCACTTAGGAGAAAAGGGTAATTGTCTCGAGACAATAGATGAAAATGTCTCTTGCCCCTAATGCAATTTTCGCGAACTTGTTTATAGTCTTCTTATTTCTACTCGAGCGATTTTGTTAAAAAAGAAAATAGTCCATGCATTTGCACGGTTAGTCGAGTGCTCTTAATGCAAAGATGATTCTGCTTTGTAATAAAATTCAAAGATTTATATCGATCATAAAGAAGTAGTGATTACAACGCTGTACGCTGATATTGCTTGATTACATACGGCACATTGTTAGAAGAATTTACTGAAATGTCATATAATTACGTTCACTTTTACATAAAATCATTAATTCAAAGGTAGAAGAGAAATGTTTTATCATCAGTGTCTGTGGGAGGTGCTATTTTTCTTTTCTCCCAGAAACATAGTTCGTATATTTGATATCGCAGAAATAAACCAAGTATTTGTAATTACAGTCGTCCAATTGCTAAACAATAATGTAAAATTAAGAGAAATAAAACAACACTTAAATAATCGTAGGAACTTTTCACGTCAGAATGTATAAAGTAGTATGGTGTACTCTTTTAGTATCGATGATAAGATGAAATAATTTGATCAGTCGTAGAGACCGCAACATTTCTGAATAATCTTTATGTATAATTCATAAGTTAATTCTACATTCATGGGTAACTTGAAAAGTAAAAGCTGTTTGGATACAAACAAGTGATGTACATAGATACATAACATGAAATATCAGAAGAGGACCAACACGCTCTTTTCCTCTTGCTCTATAACGGTAATTTATTTCAGATGCAATGTAGAACACTTATTTGAGAATAAACGATATTCAGCTATTTATGCCCTTTAGTCTCGCGAGTGTTTCAAACCACCACAGACACAAGAATACGTACATATTGTATCGAACATAAAGAAATGAACCATGACAGATATTGAAATGAGAGAAAGACTGATGGACTACATCGCTGTTATAATTGTGAATAATTTAATATTTGTGGCGATTTTGTGTTGCTAATCAATTGAGGAATGTTAAGTCGATAGAATGATATGAAAAAAGAATATAAGAATAATAATATAACATGCAAAATTGTATGATTATATGAAGAAAAATTATTCGTAAATTAACATAGGTGCTCAAATCTGTGAATGTGTAAAATATTTTGATTTAACGTTTCATCGCCGCTACAGGGCAAAATATCCATTTATTTCATTCGAATTGTTTCTTAGTTTATGTATGTATAGTATCATTGAAAGCATAAAGTCATTTGACATAAAAACATGTGTACATGTGTGTATCAAAAAAGAAAATTAATTTTTTGATCATCATTGATATGTACCAGTGATGGGCAAATCTAATGCACACCGAAGAGCTCACGGGCAGCGGGTGTGCAATGATGAGGTATCAGAAATTTGGAATTTTGATAATTTTAGAGTTAAAAAATGTAGAACTATATAAATTTGAGAATTTGAAAATTTTGAAGGTTAAAACTGGACAATTAAGAATGCAGAAATATTTTCAAATTTTTAAATTAAGAAAGCTACCCATCAGTGCCCACAACACGCCGCCATTTGCACGCCCGTGCATCTCTGCCCATCTCTGATGCATTCTATTTTTTTTACGGTGAAAAACATTTTACGGACACATCTCTAATTTGTATTAAGTTCGCGTATTAGATTTTTTGTTATTTGTATATGTTGGACTATGTAATGTTATTATTTCGTTAATCGATAAAAAAAGAACACGAAAAATCATTTTTAATCAACTAATAATACTTGTAAATAAAATAAAGTTTATGTGGTAATGTATTTCGTTTATGCCTGTTATTCGTGAATGCAACATCAAATTTCCTAATTTTGTATTTGGCGATATAATGTCTTCAACCCCCGTAACATATCTCATTTTTGTCTGTTTACCTTTTTTTTGTAATTAACGTTCGCCGATGAACTTTTATAATTTTATAACTTTTTTACATGTTTGATACAAATGCTAAAAGGTGTTTCATAAAAAGCCATTGTGGTTCGTATTTGTTGAAAGTATAACCGTATTATTTAAAACATTGTATCATGGAGAAGAATGGAAGTTTGATCGTGTATTTATAATTGTATTAGGCGAATTTTTATATCTTCTCGGATCGCGTGTATCTTTTATTTTCTCATATCGACATTTATTTTGTAATTGTATCATAAAGAAATTTGTTTAATTAAATCTATTTACTAGTAATTGTAATAGTTCTTCCAAATAATCCTTGCGTTTCTATAATCTTATGTTCATGAATTTAAGTCACTGTGATTATTAATTAAGTTTATATGTAAGTGTAAAAATTACAAATCAATTTTGGGATCAATATATGTGTAAACGGATGTTTTAGTGTATTTTTTATGTTTGTAATATTTGTGGAAAGAAGAGAAATGATAGCTGTGGACGATATTGGGAAAAGAAGAAATTTTAGTTCGTTGATACAATTCAATATTATATCTTAAGATCTTACAATGAAATAAGTTAATGACTACATGTTGGTTAAATGCAATTACAATTATGTGCGTTTGCTTTTTATTGTACAAATGAAAATAAATGTAGGACGTTCTAGAAAATATATATAGGATGTTCATAACTTTAGTGTTTATTGTATTCTCATTTTTAAATATTAAAAAATATGATAAATCTATGAATTAACTTGTAACTTGTAGGATGTAAATTTATTTCAATTAATGGTAATTTGATCCGACATTAGTTCCCAACTTCACCGCTAAATGACTAAAAATTTTATAGTCGAACGGAGCATCGCAGTTTTTTGAAGAAAAACTAAATTAATAATGGTTTAGTAAAGTCAAAATATTCGGAAATTAATTATACTTGCACCCCAATGCAGTTTAATGCATATTATAGTAAATTAAGCCAATAAAATCGATATTAATTGAATTAAAAAAAAATTAAATTAGTGGCGCCATCTCTCCGGCGAACGGGGTGAACTATACACTTTTGAAACTCTAGTTTAATTAGTTCGCATCTTCTACCGCTAGATGGCGGTACATAAGCCTTAGCGCCCTCTAGCCGCAGTTTTGGGAACTAATTAAAGTACTGTTCCAAATGTGTGTAATTCACCCTGTTCGCCGGAGAGATGGCGCTACTTGTTCAATTTTCAAAAAAGTGCAATTAACATTAATTTTATTAATTAATATGCTATATATTCATTATATATTTATTAATATTGATTTTATTCTGTTTGTAATATATTCTGGAGGTCCGAAAATATAGATTATGTGCTCAGAACAACTGTATCTTGTCGATGATATAAGGAGTGATATAAGAATGGTAAAACATTTTTTTTCAAGTTACTAAAAATCATTCTCACAAATATCTTTTTTTTTGCAAAAAAGAGTTTATTTGCTTAATTTGGTCGACATCGGAAGATGACAATTTTCCGAAGTTTCACCATCATTACCACTGAGGTTGAAAATTTTT
Organism: Megachile rotundata; assembly: GCF_050947335.1. Classification (NCBI taxonomy): domain Eukaryota; kingdom Metazoa; phylum Arthropoda; class Insecta; order Hymenoptera; family Megachilidae; genus Megachile; species Megachile rotundata. The sequence goes on from NC_134989.1 coordinate 9,647,864, forward strand.
TTCTTTTTCTCAAATATCAAAGTTGTTAATTTTGAAAGAAAAAGAGTTTTAGATTTTACTGGTTCTTTCGATCACTACCAGATGACGTAAATAGCACTAATTTTCAGATATCCTGAAAGAAAATATGAATTTCAAAATATTTGTAACGACAACTCTTTCAAAATGCTTTCAACCTTCAAAATAAATTGTTTCACAATGAACTATTGTCTTTCAAATTACTTCCATGTATCAAATTACTAAAAAACTTCCCTTATGAACGTAAACTCGAGAATGTAAATTCTTATAAAAATTAAATAATAAAGAAACTATAACTTGCATCCCAATTTTCTTCCCAAAAATTCCCTTTCCTATAGAATACACAATAAAAGTCCTTTAATAAATTCAAAATATTCTAACCACCGTTAAAAACAATAATTTATCATAATTTTTAGATAACTTAGTTTCCTCTTTACTTAAAAGTCCCCGTTCTAATTCAGCCAGTAAACAATCAAATGGATATCTACCATTTAATTTTTCCGTCCACACATGACAAAGTAGAAACAGCGACAAATTGTTTATCCTAACATTTGTCTTCATGCAGGGGGGATAAGAATGAATGATTTCTTACTGTTTGAACATATCATTGTTGTCGAGGTTAATTTATCCCCACCGTAATGCTCGTAAAATAACATGTCCCGGTATTTTACATAAAAGGTTACAAGAAGGAAGTTTTTCCAACTGTTTCACTATTGTTTCAAATCAGTAGAATGAGCTGTCGAGAAGTTCTTGGTCATACTAATACTTCTAAGTTCTTACTAAATACATTACGTTAAACATTGTTACAATTTGTTAAAATTAAATATATATCGTGATAAATTTTAGTAAGGAATTTTTAAATACATACTTGAGTACTTTTTATAAATACTTATTTTATAATTTTAATATAATTTTTTGCTGTTGACAATTTTGGCTGTTGACTGATGAATTAAGGTAAGAAAATAGTTTAGAATTATGCAAGATATAAATTCAGGGGTGAAGAGAATGAAGACTGCAATCTTTTAAAAATATTAGATCAGCGAAATTTAGAAAGACATCAAAATTTGGATTTTGTGAGAACTGTAAATAATTATAACTGTATTTATTAAAATTGTCATAATACGGATTTGGGGATTTTGGGCAAGTGGAATTTGGGGATTTGGGAATTTTAGAGAAGTGGAATTTGGGGATTTGGGAATTTTGGAGAATTGGAATTTGATGATTTGGGAATTTTGGAGAATTAGAATATAAGGATTTGGGAATTTTGGAGAATTGGAATTTGGGGATTTGGGAATTTTGGAGAATTGGAATTTGGGGATTTGGGAATTTTGGAGAATTGGAATTTGAGGATTTGGGAATTTTTGAGAAGTGTAATTTGATGATTTGGGAATTTTTGAGAATTGAAATTTAAGGATTTGGGAATTTTGGAGAATTGGAATTTGGGGATTTGGGAATTTTGGAGAATTGGAATTTGGGGAGTTGGGAATTTCGCACAACTGGAATTTGGGGATCTGGAAATTTTGCAAAATTGGAATTCGGGGATTTGGAAATTTTGGGGAGTTGAAATTGCAAATTTGGAAATTTTCTAGAATCGGAACTTAATAAGCTACAAATTTAGAAAACAACAAAGTCTGCAATCTTTCAAAAATACTCATCAATAAAATTCCGGAAGACATTAAAATTGCCTCCTCATGAAAACTGTAAATAATTATACTCATAATAATTAATATTGTCATAAGCAAATTTCCACGTCAGGTTGGCAGTCTTTTTTACTTCCATCTGATTACAAGTCCACTTTAGAGGTTCGCAAACAGTTCAACTCGTAGACGCTGACTAACGATATCGCCTTCGTTCAGCGATATACCGAAACGTAATTCAACGCGACAGTAAATCTTGCGAACAAATCAACTTTGTTAATCTTTACGCATGTCTAAGTGACACGTTTTTAATCGTTTCTCCGATGCTGGAGCGTAACGATCAAAGAAATCAATTACACTTTACGCGTCTACTGATACCCGGCTCATTTCGCGAGAGATTATTCATAAATTAACCTTGCGTAGCGATCGACCAATTCAAAAACAGCCTCGCTCCCCGGGAAATAGACGTCAGTTCCACCACTTTTGGATTCGTACTTGTTTACAACGACGGATCAGTCCAGGATTTCACTCCTTCGAAAAGCATGGAGCTCCTGTTGCTAATGTAAGTAACCAAACTAACTGACCATATATCGACGTTCCATTTATGGTGGTGGTTCTTGAGTATATAGCGCGTTTCGAGATATTCTTGCTTTTATAGATTAGTTGAAAATTTATAACGTTTCGAGATATTCTCGCTTATTTAGATTAGTTAAAAATTTATAACTTTTTTTGGAGTTTAATAGTTAAGCTTAGCTGAGTTTAATAGTTGTAGTTTAAGTAATTTACATTGATTAAATTTGCATTTTAATTATAGAAAAAACTTGCGCAGAAATTATAGAAGAATGGTACTTTAATTGTAACTATACCATAAATGGAATTGCACTCTAATTTATTTATAATTACATTACAATTAATATTACAATGTGATATAATTAGATTTATACTATAAATGAAACTTGCATAGAAATTATACTAAAATGGTACTTTAATTGTAACTATACAATAACTGGAATTGCACTTTAATTTATTTATAATTACACTACTATTAATATTGCAATGTGACATAATCAGATTTATACTACAACTGTACTATCTATTAAAATTATACAGAACTACAATTTAATTTAATTGGAATAAAATTTCGAAATCAGATTCGAAATCAAATGGCACTTTAATTGTAACTATACAATAACTGGAATTGCACTTTAATTTATTTATAATTACACTACTATTAATATTACAATGTGATATAATTAGATTTATACTATAAATAAAACTTGCATAGAAATTATACTAAAATGGTACTTTAATTGTAACTATACAATAACTGGAATTGCACTTTAATTTATTTATAATTACACTACAATTAATATTGCAATGTGATATAATCAGATTTATACTATAAATGAAACTTGCATAGAAATTATACTAAAATGGTACTTTAATTGTAACTATACAATAACTGGAATTGCACTTTAATTTATTTATAATTACACTACAATTAATATTGCAATGTGACATAATCAGATTTATACTACAACTGTACTATCTATTAAAATTATACAGAACTACAATTTAATTTAATTGGAATAAAATTTCGAGATCAGATTTCTAAATCATGTAATTCAATCAAAAGAGAGTTCTATTTAATGTGTAAACGTTGGTTTTAATTATCAAACTGAATAATTCATTAAATTGATAACAAGTATCATTTTATTATATATTTATTTTGTTACAAATCTTTTTTCTCTTCACTGCTTATCTATTTTTAAATGCTTACAATATTATAATTAAATACTTGTCTGATTACAAACTTCATTTACCTTTGCTAAAGAAATACTATTATGCACGTGATTCATTTCAATTCAGAGTTGTATTTATGTGATAAACATCACAATTAATAGGCGTATTATGACTCATTCATTTTAATGAACTACAACTTTCTATTTGTTTACGATATTATTGAGATGACCAATTACTCTATTGCAGTTGATAGATAATTTAATATAAGATGAAATTTAGATAATTTATATAAGATAGATAATTTAATTAAAATGAAATTTGAAGATCAAATGAAATTTTATTTTACTAACTTTTTATATTCAGTGGTATATTAAAGATAACTATGTTCATTTTTAATCTAGATTGTTATAACCTTACAAGGATAATGTATTTTTGATTTTCACCTATATTTATTTAATATAACATTTATACTTAATATTTAATATAATATCTACATTATAATATTTAATGTAATCTAATATTTTGCCTATTCTAAACCAACAAGAATTAAAGAAAAGGAATTCTAAAAACGTTAAAATTATCGAAGAATGTATCTATAAAAGATATCAAACGTATATTACTGCCTTGAGGTTAATAATTATAATTAAAACTGCACGTGTTACGTACATTTCCACTGCAACATTAGCTACTTAAAATATCCTGCTACTTTTTTCCTTTCGAGCGATTAAACTCGTAATGACCGACGTCAAAATCCTAAACTACACTCTCCGTCATCGATTACTCATAGATTCAAAAACAAATTCGACTTTTTCCTCTTAATCGCAGATGTCAACTGACAGTGTCAGCAGCGATGTCAACGCTGCGTCCTCTAGAAACCGCCCAAATTTCGAGGCTGATGAACGCGATGGACGACACCGGAGCACATTTGTACCACGACTACTCCAGATATCGGGAGCACAGAATTTGCGAGACCACGTATTGCAACGAGATCGGTACGTTTCGAGTGACGTAACATTTACATAAGTTGCAATTTTCTCGCGAATCGGTTACGAATTATATAAGACAGACCTATGTAACCGACGCGCACCGGCTTATCAGGTGTGACGAAAGGTAAAATAAAGAGGAGAAGAGATTCGGTGAATCTGCACGTGATGCTTCGCACGGGACACGTGAACACGGTGTATCTAAGTGACGATGCAAATTATGAAATTGAACATTCGTGCTTCCGATTTTTGATCCATGGAATTAGCGGTTTCTTGGAACGGAAGTTGAAATGTACTTCGATACGTTTAACTTCTTTGGTCGACGATGATGAATCATGAAGTTTATGTTCATTTATGCAGCTTTATTTTTATAGTGGAGTTTCTGGTTTTTAGTGTTACAGATAGTTGAGTCAAATAATGATTTCATACATTAAATATATTATGCATTTTGTATATTATGTATATAGAGACCTACCTTCATTTTTGTAGCGGAGTATCTGGTTTTTAGTGTTACAGATAATTGAGTCAAATTATGATTTTATACATTGAGTATATAATGTATTTTATGTATTATGTATATAGGGACCTACCTTCATTTTGTAGCCGAGTATCTGGTTTTTAGTGTTACAGATAATTGAGTCAAATTATGATTTTATACATTGAGTATATAATGTATTTTATACATTGAGTATTTAATGTATTTTATGTATTATGTATATAGGGACCTACCTTCCGTTTGTAGCCGAGTATCTGGTTTTTAGTGTTACAGATAGTTGAGTCAAATAATGAATATATACATTAAATATATAATGTAGTTTACACATTATGTATACAGGGACCTACCTTCATTTTTGTAGCCGAGTATCTGGTTTTTAGTGTTACAGATAGTTGAATCACATAATGATTTTATACATTAAATATATAATGTAGTTTATATATTATGTATACAGGGACCTACACTAGTTGTGAGACACCCTTGATTATTTTAATATTATTTGTATATATATATTTGCTGTGTATTGAGTACATATGGATCAATATATTTTGAGCATATATTGAGTCTATGTTGACATTGATTATTTTACTATTATTTGTATATATATATTTGCTGTGTATTGAGTAAGTATTAATCAGTATATTTTGGGCATATATTGAGTCTATGTTGACATCGATTATTTTACTATTATTTGTATATATATATTTGCTGTGTATTGAGTAAATATTAATCAGTATATTTTGAGCATATATTGAGTCTATGTTGACATCGATTATTTTACTATTATTTGTATATATATATATTTGCTGTGTATTGAGTACATATTAATCAGTATATTATGAGCATATAATGAGTACATATGGATCAGTATATTTTGAGTACATATAAAACACATATTGATCAGAAAATTTTGAGTATACATTGAGTGTATATTAATATCGATTATTTTACTATTATTTGAATATATATTTTGGTACATATTGATCAGTATATTTTGAGTATCTACTAAGTGCATATCAAGTACATACTGAGTATCTACTAAGTACATATCAAGTACATATTGAGTATCTACTAAGTATCTACTAACATATTAAGTATACATTGAGTATACAATCAGTCTACATCAATCACTACATAAATCCAAATTAATCAACACAATTAACCGAATATTTCTTCCATCTTCCACCAGCAAGGAAGATATTACGAAACAGAAATGTAGAAGTGGATCCTTGCGAAGATTTCTACGAACACGCCTGTGGATTATGGAAAGAGCACAACCCCATACCGGACAACGAAGTAGAATGGTCAGAAGATCAGATTGTCATGGAAAAGACTCACAAACGTATAAGAGGTAAAATAGCAACATTATAGAATCCACAGAAGCAGGAAGTGCATTTCAAACACAGTAGCTCACGGGTTTCATAAGTCATATTCGCATAATCACTACTGAACCTTCTCTTTTAAGATGCCCTTGAGGAACGAGATGATCCTATGGATATTTCTCCGGTCAAGATGGCGAGGAAGCTTTATCGCTCTTGCATGGATGAAGGTAAGACTACGTTAGCTTTTATCATAATTATAATTTTTAGTCAAGTAATTTTTCTGTTGAGTGAACATTTTGTATTTTACTTTTGTACTTGGAATAAGAAATTAAATAGTGCGAGTTGATCTTGGTCACATGAAGTGTTTCCATATATTTCGTTTTTAACACTAAACCTACTGGCATATGAGTATTTAATTTGAAATTAAAAATAAAATTAAAAAATAAACTAACGAATGACGAAACCTAAATTAGTACACACAATTATTCTTTACCTTGATGAAAATGAATTCTGATTTCAAGGAATGTACTTCAACAAAATGTGTACCTATAATAAGAAACTTGTGGAGCGGTCATTTGACTGGTTTGGTAGTTATACTGTTAATGACATTGTTATGTTTAACTGAACATATATTATTACTATATTTAACAGCGACGGTTTTTCATTTTTTAGAGATGGAATTTAATATGATTTACTAATAAGAAAATAGTCAAGAATGAAATTATTCCTCATAATATTTAATTTAGTAAAAATGAAAATATTCAATGTTACATAAAGAGTAGCAGTATATTATAATAATATTAAATTATTATATGTAATATCAATACAGTATGCAGTATATTATGCTAGTATTTAACAATATTTAAAATAGCACACTGCAAAAACCTGAGTCCTCAAACAACCACAAACTGACATACATATAATATCAGTACAGTATACAGTATATTACATTAATATTTAATAACATTTATAAAAGTACCCTGAAAAATTTATGTGAGTCCTCCAACAGTCCTCGAACCACGAATATCTTCTTTCATTTCATATTTCCACAGACAGAAACATAAAGAAACATTCAACTTCACTGAATAGTCAACGAAAGAATATCCACTTGTCTGCCCAATATTCAAGTAATCTTTCACAACTATTTTCTTCTTCAAAAATGTCCCTCCAAAATCTATATGTAGAGTCTAGAACCCGACGAACGTGTATATGATTCATAATGATTCATAACGCTTTAACAGACGCTATTGAGAAGAGAGGTATCACACCAATTCAGGAGATCTTGGACCAAACCGGTGGATGGCCTATGGCGATGCCATTAAGCGAATGGAATTCGAATAAATTCCCTTGGCAAAAGATCGATAAGCATTATGTGAGACTGATCGGTAATAGTGCTTTCTATAACATTGAATACGAAGTTGATCAGAACAACACGAAGAGATATGTGTTAACAGTAAGTCACGTGTTTTAGAGGAAGTTCGATAATTTAATTAATCGGTGCTTTCACATAACTTCGCCATATTAATGTTGCGAATTTTAGGAATTTGGAAATGTATGAATTTGGGGATCTAGGAATATAGGTTTGCAAGGGTTGGGGATTCTAGGAATTTGGAAATGTATGAATTTGGGGATTTAGGAATATAGGTTTGTAAGGGTTGGAATTCTAGGAATTTAGTACATCAGAATCGCAAGATTTAGGAATCAGTTATTAAGAGATATGGAAATTTTATGATTTGATAATATAGAGATTAAGTGATATAGAAATTTGGGAATTTTGCAAAATTGGAATTTGGGGATTTGGAAATTTAAGAGAAGTGGAATTTAGGGATTTGGGAATTTTGGAGAATTGGAATTTGTGGATTTGGGAATTTTGCAAAATTGGAATTTGGGGATTTGGAAATTTAAGAGAAGTGGAATTTAGGGATTTGGGAATTTTGGAGAATTGGAATTTGTGGATTTGGGAATTTTGCAAAATTGGAATTTGTGGATTTGGGAATTTAGCAAAATTGGAATTTCAGGATTTGGGAATTTTGCAGAAATGGAACTTGGGGATTTGGAAATTTAAGAGAAGTGGAATTTAGGGGTTTGGGAATTTTGGAGAATTGGAATTTGTGGATTTGAGAATTTTGCAAAATTGGAATTTGTGGATTTGGGAATTTAGCAAAATTGGAATTTCAGGATTTGGGAATTTTGCAGAAATGGAACTTGGGGATTTGGAAATTTAAGAGAAGTGGAATTTAGGGATTGGGGAATTTTTGAGAATTGGAATTTGTGGATTTGGGAATTTTGCAAAATTGGAATTTGGGGATTTGGGAATTTTGCAAAATTGCAATTTGAGGATTTGGGAATTTTGCAAAATTGTAACTTGGGGATTTGGAAATTTTGCAAAATTGGAATTTAGGGATTTGGAAATTTATGAGAAGTGGAATTTAGGGATTTGGGAATTTTTGAGAATTGGAATTTGTGGATTTGGAAATTTTGCAAAATTGGAATTTGAATTTGGGGATTTGGAAATTTGATTCCAGAAATCTGTAAATATAGGGATATGAGAATTTAATGACATATTTAATTATTTTGGCGAAATTGTATGACCTTATTTGTTCATATAAATAATTACTAAATTATTCAGTTTTTAATAACATTTAAATTGTCAATAATATTACAGTTAGACCAAGACACCGAATACCCCTTGTCAACAAAAAGAGACATAAACAAAGTATTTTACGACGATGATATATACGCCCTCAGTATTTATCACATAATTCAAGCATTCACGAGGGATAAAGGGTACAGGCTGGACCGACGTCAGCTGGCCATCGACATCGCAAAAATGATGTACTTCGAAATCGACTTGCTACAAGTAACTACATTGTTCCTTCACATAAACTACGCTTACATTATTATTTATTATAATATTACATGTATATTATTTTTTATTTTTGTAGATTATTGAAATTGGCAAAGAAGTACATACTGCTAGTGACAATTTCGAAAGAATGACAATTAAAGAACTGCAGGAATTTTATAATAAAACTGGTATTACTGCCTCTACAGCAAAGGTATATGTATATTAATTTTGTTGTATACTTTGCCTAATAATTATAGTCACAGTAAATACATACAGTATATAGTTACACTATATAAATGTAAATTTGTCCACAAATTTGAGAAATATGAAAAAGATTACAAGTTTGCAAGAATTTAGTAATATGACATTGAACAACATTGAGTGTTGTTCAATGAAAGCGAAATCTAACAAGTTGAGTTCATTGCAAAGTTTTCTGCTCTATTTCGCGTCACAGTCACGTCTTGTGGTGTCATTCACCCATCACTGCATATTCAGTTGACACCATTTTTCAAACAAAACCGATAAAGTACCATATCGATCATGCAAAAATAACTTTCCCGTAATTCAACGTACTGGAAGTAAAACGAAGCAAATACATTTTTTAATTAAATTTGTAATGAAGAATTTTGAAATTTTGGGATTTGGACATTTTTGGGATTTGCAGTTAGGTGAATTTGAAAATTAAGGTTTTTACATTTTGGGGATTTGTAGTTAGGCAAATTTGAAGAAGTGGAATTTGGGGATTGGGAAACTTTGCCAAATTGGAATTTGGGGATTTGGAAATTTTGGAGAGTTGGAATTTGGAAATTTTGCAAAATTAGAATTTGGGGGTTTGGAAATTTTTAAGAATTGAAATTTGGGGACTTGGGAATTTTTGAGTGATGGAATTTGGGGATTTGGGAATTTTGCAAAATTGGATTTTGGTGATTTGGGAATTTTGCAAAAGTTGAATTTGAGAATTTGGAAATTTGTGAAAATTGAAATTTGGAAATTTTGGAGAGTTGGAATTTGGGGATTTGGGAATTTTGCAAAATTAGAATTTGGGGGTTTGGAAATTTTTGAAAATTGAAATTTGGGGATTTGGAAATTTTGGAGAGTTGGAAATTTGGGGATTTGGAAATTTTGCAAAATTAGAATTTGGAGGTTTGGAAATTTTTAAGAATTGGAATTTGGGGATTTGGGAATTTTTGAGTGATGGAATTTGGGGATTTGGGAATTTTGCAAAATTGGATTTTGGTGATTTGGGAATTTTGCAAAAGTTGAATTTGAGAATTTGGAAATTTGTGAAAATTGAAATTTGGAAATTTTGGAGAGTTGGAATTTGGGGATTTGGGAATTTTGCAAAATTAGAATTTGGGGGTTTGGAAATTTTTAAGAATTGAAATTTGGGGACTTGGGAATTTTTGAGAGTTGAAATTTGGGGATTTGGGAATTTTGCAAAATTAGAATTTGGAGGTTTGGAAATTTTTAAGAATTGGAATTTGGGGATTTGGGAATTTTTGAGTGATGGAATTTGGGGATTTGGGAAATTTGCAAAATTGGAATTTGGGGATTTGGGAATTTTCGAAAACTGAAACTTGAGAAATTAAAAATTTTAGAAAATTGGAATTTGAAGATTTGGAGATTCTAAAAATCTGTAATTTAAAGATTTTAGTAATTCAGAAAATTGGCTCTTTGATAATTTGCAACACCACAGATTTGAAGATTTGAAAACTTCATCACATCCAGAATTAAAATTTCCGAAATTCACTCTCCTACCAAAATCCAAAAATACAAGAATCTGAAATTCAACCAATTTCCGTACACGAACTTCCACTTTACACATTTAATTCCCTAAAACCAGCCATCTCAAATAACTCAATCAAAAACTAGAAACACCAAATTTCAAAATACCATTACATAAATATCTACTATTAAAAAGAACCTCAAAGACATCAAACTGCCTGGGCATCGAATTTCAGAATACACGTCTTCCCCAAACACAAACATATCATCAGTCCAGTCTTTCATATCAACCACAGTCTTTTAGTGTTCAACCCACCTCAATTACCCATCAAAGGAACAATTATCCTAATCTCCAACAAGAACGATGACAAAGAACAATCAATTGATGAATATTTTTCAGATCGACTTCCTGGATCTGATACGCCACAAACAATCATCCTAATCTCAAACAAGAATAATGACAAAGAACAATCAATTGATGAATATTTTTCAGATCGACTTCCTGGATCTGATACGCCACGCGTTCAGTCTGGCTAACATAAGCATAAACGCCTCGGAACCAATAATAGTGTACAATCCGGAATTCCTTCAGAAGCTCGCGAGGTTGCTGGCGAACACTCCTGAACGTGTTCTAGGTAATGTCGTAATTACACAAACATTCGCGAACAATGCCACTTAACGTACACCGTGTTCTTCTTCGGTATCCTCTTCCATTAACCACGCTATCATTATTCGAGTGATTACCGACTCATTAACATTTTCCTTGGATACGTAATCAGCAACTACGTCATGGTTCTTGTTTATTTCGTTTTACAGTGAATTATGTACAATGGAACATGGTGGACAAGTTTCTGCTTTATACCACGAGGGAGATGAGGGACCTCAAGTTCAATATGTCTTTTTCGTCGTATAATATTTCCAACTATATGCCACGGTATTTTTTAATGAAATAGTACTTATTGTTAGTAATGATGTGATTCGAGAATTTGTTGGAGTTTGTTTGTAGGATTTGTTTGTGGTAATGGTGTTGGGAACATGTTTGGTACTAGTTTAGCATTTGGTTTGTTTGAGAGTAGTTTGGTACCATTTGGTATTTTGGGGACCATTTGTTCTTATTTGGAAATTTTAGAGATTGGAATTTGAGGGTTTGGTAATTTGGGGGAAATGGGATTTAGGGATTTGGAAATTTTTGAGAGTTGGAAATTTGGGGGAAGTGGAATTTGGGGATTTGGAAATTTGAGAGAATTGGAAATTTTGGAGAGTTGAAAATTTGGGGGAAGTGGAATTTGGGGATTTGGAAATTTGAGAGAATTGGAAACTTTGAAGAGTTGGAAATTTGGGGGAAGTGGAATTTGGGGATTTGGAAATTTGAGAGAATTGGAAATTTTGAAGAGTTGGAAATTTGGGGGAAGTGGAATTTGGGGATTTGGAAATTTGAGAGAATTGGAAATTTTTGAGAGTTGGAAATTTGGGGGAAGTGGAATTTGGGGATTTGGAAATTTGAGAGAATTGGAAATTTTGGAGAGTTGGAAATTTGGGGGAAGTGGAATTTGGGGATTTGGAAATTTGAGAGAATTGGAAATTTTGGAGAGTTGGAAATTTGGAGGAAATGGAATTTGGGGATTTGGAAATTTTGGAGAGTTGGAAATTAGAGGGAATTGGAATTTGAGAGAATTGGAAATTTTGGAGTGTTTGAAATTTGAGGGAATTGGAATTTGGGGATTTGGAAATTTGAGAGAAATAGAAATTTTGGAGAGTTGGAAATTTGAGGGAATTGGAATTTGAGAGAGTTGGAAATTCAAAGGAATTGGAATTTGGGGATTTGGAAATTTGGGAGAATTGGAAATTTGTGGGAATTGGAATTTGAGAGAGTTGGAAATTTGAGGGAATTGGAAATTGGGGATCTGGAAATTTGGGAGAATTGGAAATTTGAGAGAATTGGAAATTTAGCAAAATTAGAATTTGGAGTCTTCGTTAAATAAAATAGCTACACAACTCTTCGATCTCTCCACAGATGGCAAATTTGTGTATTCAACATGAGAATGAAGAATGCGATTTCTTACATGTTCGTGAAACAACACATCTCAGACAACATCGTTCACGAGGTACAAATCTTGCAATATATCAAATATCCTATAAAAACGAATTTTACAATATTCTTTTGTTCCAAGGCGACGAAAATGGTTCGCAAGGTCAAAGAAGAGTTAATGCACCACATAATGCAAGCTCGTTGGTTACCGACCAGCATGAAATTAATATTAGTGGAAAAAATGGAAAATTTGGAAACGCAAATTGGATATCCAGATTGGTATAAGAACGATACTGCTGTTACTGCATATTATGAAAACGTAATTTATCTGATCATTTTAGACTAATTTAAAAATTAATAATTTATAATTGTATTAATTACAAATAATTGTGACGATTTCTTTTAAAGCTGACGATAGGATCGGATTATTTTGAAAACATGTTAAAATGCGCGGAAGATGAATTAATTAAAAGTCTGAAAGAGTTCAGAGGCACGGTTGCGAAGGAACAGTGAGTTCTTTTTGAAGAATCATAATTTTTTATGGTTATTAAAAATGTAGCATAAAAATTTAGTTAATTATATTATTTTTCTTTTAGGTGGTTAGATTATCCTGTCACGGTTAATGCGTTTTATACTCAAACAGTTAATGCTATACGTAAGTAATTATGAATAGATTATGTGAGTACATAATATACATATAATTCTAGCGAAACATGGATCATGTAGTCAAAAAATTAATATAGATGCACTCAAAAATAATTCAGTTAATAAATTAACCCAGTTAATAAATATTCAGTTATTAAATAGACTCTTGTTATATTAACATAGATACAGCAAGAGCAGAAAATTCTTAAGACTGACAATAAATTAAATTGAACAAAACTGCTGTAGAAAAACAACATTAGTAAACGAAAATATAACAAGAGTTTATCATAACACACTGAGTTTATCATAACATACAGAGTACATAAAGTATGTAACTACTTAAAATATCTTTAAATAAAGCAATTACCTTCTATGATTCTAGTTATACCAGCAGCGGAATTGCAAGAGCCTTTTTTCACTCCATTGTTACCAGAGTGAGTAACATAAACTACATATAGTATACACAATCGCAATTTCTTTTAACAATTAATCTCAAATATAAAAAAAATTTGTATTTCAACAGCGCTATTAATTACGGAACTACAGGGTTTGTAATAGGACATGAATTATCTCACAGCTTAGACAACGAAGGTAAATCTTCACAACCTTTTTACATAATCAAAGAGCGAGGTCAAGTTTGGACCAAATTTTAACGTAGAAGGGATTGTGTCATATTGGGAATAAAATTAAAGGTTGCGAAACGCTAATCATGAATAGGTATTCATGATTATCTCGAGAACCTTGGCCCCGTTCTCGAGAAAATTGGGTATAAAGGTGCGTGTTCAACAGATAGTGCACGGGTCAATTTGACCCTTCTTCAAATGACCACAATAACTCACAGTGTGAGTTAATACATCGAAAAGTAACTATTTGTATCAAACACCATAGTATTATTCTACCAAACACCATGACATCATAATTAAAATCTGCTGCGAAAAAATTTGATCCACTGGCTTATTGGAACTTGGCCTCACTCTTTGAGGAAAATTATTTAAAATGTTCCTCTGTATAATCTTTGTCAAGTATGAAGTTTGATATTAAAGTATTTTAAGTGTTTTTTTGTATCATCTTCTGTCAGGTACAGAGTTTGATATTAAATTTTGTCAAATGTTTTTTATATGTTTTTCGTCAGGTACAAAGTTTGACATCGAGTTATTTTAAACTTTCCTGTATATTTTTTTGTCAGGTATAAAGTTCGATAAAGACGGATACAAAGTTTCGTGGAGCTCTCACAACGCCGCAGAGGAATACGAAAAGAAAGCAGCGTGTTTCGTAGACCAATATGATAATTACACTCTCGATATTAAAGACAAAAGTGGCCATCAAATCAAGGTGGGTTCAAGAAGATTTTTTTGCGTCGTTCTGAGGAATTCGTACTCGAATAAAAACGTTCTGAATCATCTGCTGGAAAATTACTCACCTTGGTCGTGGTCAGCTGCAAATTGCACAATTACTTAGCGCTTGCTCGAATTGCTGTTATAGGGATGTTACGAATATTCAAATTCATTTGAATAATCAACAGATCCGTTGAATAATCGAATACCAATGGAATTTGCATTCTAGTAATGTGGAGAATTTGGATATCTTAACAGATACGAGAATAAATTTTAATTGCGTTATACAGTGGTTCAAGGTTGAAAATTATACAAAATTTTTGTACATCAAAAAAAAGACTTCAAAATTTATTTCAAGTATTTGAATAGCAAAAATAAGTTAGTATAAATTTTCTGAATTATTGAAATAGTAGTATGTTAAAAATTTTTAAATTTCTAACTTGTTTAGTTTAAAAATTTTATAGGCCTCTTTTCTGAATGTAACAATTTGTAAGTTCCTAAAATTTTAAGTTTAAAAATCAATCCTCACCAAAAGTATTGTTAAATTTCAGGTTGATGGACAGTTAACAGAAGACGAGAACATGGCAGATTCGATCGGGATACAAATAGCGTACTCAGCGTTTAAAACAGCGACGAAACACAAAATCCAAACAAGACTATCTGGATTGGAACACGTTTCTAGCGATGAATTATTCTTCTTAGCGTTTGCAAATGTAAGTCCCGTGTGAAAATATTGGAAAAATATTGAGAGTGTACTTATAAATGATAATCGTTCAAATACCAATAATCATCAGCTACCACTTCATTATCGCAGTGAAAATTAACGTTTGCTATAAGATACTATAGGTTATTAGTAAACTGTGCATGTTTGTTCGAATGAATGTTTATTAAACATTTTCTTTCTGCATACAATTTCAATTATTACTAAATAACAATATATTTTATTTATTTAATTTGTACTAATAATTGTACTAATTTAATTTGTATTAATTTACATTTTCTTCACAATTGTTATTTCATAAATATATGAACATATATTATAATTATTAATAACGTTATCACTTAACTTTTCAATTTTATTTCTAATTAAATTTGTTCAATTTTAAGAGCATTTTTCATTAAAATTTCATTAAAAATTAAACCGCAAAATGCAACATATAATCATATACTTAATAACTCTATCATTTAACTTTTCAATTTTATTTCTTACTAAATCTGTTCAATTTTAAGAGCACTTTATTTACTTCATTTCTGCTTCACTTCCAATCATCAATTTCATTAAAAATTAAACCATAAATTGCAACGTATAAATATTTAATAACATTTAAACATTAATTAAACCAAACATCATTCAACAATACAAAAAAAAAACCAGAAATTACAAATTAAAAAAGAAGGTTCATCCAAATAAAAAATAGAACAAACTTCGACAGTAAAATGTACTCTGCTTGTTCGACAAATTATGCAAAAATAATGACTAGTCAAACCAACAAATTATTTGAACAATCACAGTAGTAGTCCATCGATTGTACAGCTGTTATCGAACTTTTAGAACAGCCACGTTAGAATACACTCCACATTGTTTGTCGTGGATAATGAACCGTGTTAATCATATATCTCAACAAATATCGCGTAAATGTTTTTCGACTAATTATCGTAATTCCATTTTATAGTCCTGGTGTTCATCGGCGAGGCCAGAATACGAAGCAGATGTGGTGAACAGCGATGAACATAGTCCTCCAAAGTTCCGCATTATAGGATCTCTGTCGAACATGGCCGCCTTCGCGAAGACGTTCAAATGCCCGAGAAATAGTTCCATGAATCCGCGACACAAGTGCACTTTATGGAGCTTAAGTGTGTAAAATAAATTTTGTACAAAGAGTTAAGACAATATTTTGTAAAATGTAGGAATATTTTGTACAATTTGTAAAAGACAGATGATGTATTTGTGATGATGTATTTTTAATGACTGAAAGTTAATTGTGGTTGTTGTTAATAAAGTTGATAATATGTTTTTTGTAATTGAATTTGTATGTGGGTGCTTTTGGGGGAAGTACGTTTTGGGAATTGGGCATTTAGGGGTACAGGATTTGGGGATTTGGGAATTGGGGAATTAGGGAATTGGGGAATTAGGGAATTGGACATTTAGGAATTGGGGAATTAGGGATTTGGTGATTTAAGAATTGCGGAATTAGGGATTTGGAGATTTAGGAATTGGAGAATTTAGAAATTGGAGAATTAGGGATTTGGAGATTTAGGAATTGGGGAATTAGGGAATTGGAGATTTAGGAATTGGGGAATTAGGGATTTGGTGATTTAGGAATTGGGGCATTAGGGAATTGGAGATTTAGGAATTGGGGAATTAGGGATTTGGAGATTTTGGAATTGGGGAACTATGGATTTGGAAATTTAGGAATTGGGGAATTGGGAATTTGGAGATTTAGAAATTGGGAAATTAGGGATTTGGAGATTTTGGAATTGGGGAATTATGGATTTGGAGATTTAGAAATTTGGAAATTTAGAAATTGGGAAATTAGGGATTTGGAGATTTTGGAATTGGGGAATTATGGATTTGGAGATTTAGAAATTTGGAAATTTAGAAATTGGGATATTAGGGATTTGGAGATTTTGGAATTGGGGAATTATGGATTTGGAGATTTTGGAATTGGGGAACTATGGATTTGGAAATTTAGGAATTGGGGAATTGGGAATTTGGAGATTTAGAAATTGGGAAATTAGGGATTTGGAGATTTTGGAATTGGGGAATTATGGATTTGGAGATTTAGAAATTTGGAAATTTAGAAATTGGGAAATTAGGGATTTGGAGATTTTGGAATTGGGGAATTATGGATTTGGAGATTTAGAAATTTGGAAATTTAGAAATTGGGATATTAGGGATTTGGAGATTTTGGAATTGGGGAATTATGGATTTGGAGATTTTGGAATTGGGGAATTATGAATTTGGAGTTTTGGGAATTGGGAATTAGGGATTTGGAGATTTTGGAATTGGGGAATTATGGATTTGGAATTTTGGGAATTGGGAATTAGGGATTTGGAGATTTTGGAATTGGGGAATTATGGATTTGGAGATTTTGGAATTGGGGAATTATGGATTTGGAGTTTTGGGAATTAGGGATTTGGAGATTTTGGAATTGGGGAATTATGGATTTGGAGTTTTGGGAATTAGGGATTTGGAGATTTTGGAATTGGGGAATTATGGATTTGGAGATTTAGGAATTTGGAAATATTCGAAGTGGAAATTTAGGAATTTGAAAATTCAGTAATTCAGATTATGGTAATTTAGAAATTTGGAAATTAGGGAACTAGGTGTTTGGAGATATAGGAATATCTCCATTTGAAATTCTACTAATTCCACATATGTCAATTTGAAAATTCAGCAATCAAACTTTGGAATTTAAAAAATTAAAAAATCCAAAATATACAATTCAGAAATTCAAAAATCATTGATCCACCAATTTGTAAACTACAAACCCATAAAATCTATTAACACAAAAAACCCCAAATAGAAACTACATAACTAAAATTTCAAGGTAACAATAAATAGAACAATAAAATTGAAATATTTCGATAGCTCTTTATTTCAATTGTCATAGGGGAGGAAATCAAGTATTTTTAAAACAAAATACTCATTACAAAACGTATAAAATCCGGGATTTGTACATCGATCTAGCACGTGGACAATAGTACAATACAACGTAACCGTGTTAAGTACATAATGTATATTATGTATATATGTATATAACATCAACGCCTATCAACATAAAATATAAAATTCACGCTTTCATCAGAGATCATGTTCCCACCACGATTCCTCTTACGCTTCCTTTCTTCTTCGCTTCATTTTTTTTTTTCATTTTTATATTCTATTTTTTCGATTACGATTTCTACGATTAAAACGGGTTAAAATTCTATGCGGCATGGCTAGTATCACAATTCTGTCTCTCGAACGAAATACAACGGCCTTAAAACTTGCTCGTAAAAGAAAGAAAAATCGCTCTTAATCGCTAAAAAACAAAAATTGTTTTATACAGAAACTTAAACGCTATAAGTTATGTACAAAAGGGGATGACGCTGAACAAACTTGCTCGTTAAGTCTGTCTAAAAAGGTACAAAGCAAACGCTGTATAAAAACGATAATACATTCATCTATCATAAATTATATACTATTAATTACAAGGATCCCTAGATACACGATTAGGGCGATACATAGTTATTAGCTGCTCGATGAAGGTCAATACTTACTCCTAACTTAACTTTGTACAAAATAATTCTAGATTTTCTACAATTTATTTTATTTATAAGTAACATTTTCGATGGGTAGAGAAAAAATTGTTTTGAAAAGATTTTTAGGATTTTGAGGTTGGGATTTTTCTTATTGGGGAAATAATTAGAAAGGGCGGGAATTTTGAAAAAGGGTTGAGGGGTTGAGAAGTGAAGGATGTGGAGATTTTTTAATTTTGGGAATTTTACAATTTGGGGATTTGGGGATTTGAGGATTTTACAATTTGGACATTTGAGAGTTTGGGAATTTGGGGGTTTGGGAATGTGGGGGTTTGAGAATTTGAGGGTTTGGGAATTTGAGGATTTGGGAATTTGAGGATTTGGGAATTTGAGAGTTTGGGAATTTGAGGGTTTTGGAATTTGAGAGTTTGGGAATTTGAGGATTTGGGAATTTGAGAGTTTGGGAATTTGAGGATTTGGGAATTTGAGGATTTGGGAATTTGAGGGTTTTGGAATTTGAGAGTTTGGAAATTTGAGGGTTTGGGAATTTGAGAGTTTGGGAATTTGAGGGTTTGAGAATTTTACAATTTGGACATTTGAGAGTTTGGGAATTTAAGGGTTTGGGAATTTGGGAGTTTGAGAATTTGAGGATTTGGGGATTTGGGGATTTGGGGATTTGAGAGTTTGGGAATTTGAGGGTTTGAGGATTTTACAATTTGGACATTTGAGAATTTGAGAATATAATTTTTTGAGAATCTCCAGATCTGAAAATCTGTTATCCTCAACTCTCAAAAAATTGAGTAACCTTCAAAGATTGAACCCTACAATATTCCGCAATCTAAAAGTACCAAACAAACTTCCAAAATTTTTCCCTACCAAATATAACCACTCTACCGCAACTATAGCTACACAAGCTCTACCAAGAGCACTATTCAATAACCTAAGATAACACCGCATCACTTCAGTTCTTTGGCCGGAAGCGTGACATATAGAAATCGCAGTCCGAGCAATATATAGCCGGTTCGGTGACCTGTTTCTTCCGGCACAGATGGCATGGTGCGGTCCTGGCCGCACCTGAAACCACATTTTTCTGCAAGGAAGACTGAGGGACGGTGCCATTGGTCTTCGAGGCGGGGACGAAGTGCATCTGCTTGCTCTGTTTGGTCACAGGTGGATGCTGATATGTCGGGTACTTCATGTTCGACTGTATCTGACCGTTCTGCAGTTGGTTAGGGTACGTCTGATTGGGTGCTAGAATATTTTGCTGATCCGCTTTCTGAGGTGGTCGTTGATAAGCATCGTGCCTCTGCTGATAATTCTGGACGTTCTGTTGCTGATAGGAGGTTGGGGGGTTGGGAGGAGGCTGGTACTGCGGCAGCGGTTGGTTGATTCGGTTCTGTTGAGGAACAGACTGGTAAGGGTAGCCCTGATAGGAACTGTGGGTGTACTGATTGGGGTAAGGGCTGGGTGACTGAGTAGGGGGGTATGCGAACTGTTGTTGGGGATGTTGAACCGTTATGGGACTCGCGTTATGGCTCGCGATCCTCTGGTTCTGCTGTTGTTGCTGCTGGGACATCTGTTTGTTCATCTGGTTGTGTTGTTGCTCTAACTGGTAGTAGGTCTGGTAGGTGTTCTTCTGGCACACGGGCTTCTGTTGCTGCGAGTTGTTCTGGACGTACTGCAGCTGCGTGGGATATGGGCTGGCTGGCTTTTGAGTTTGTGATATGGGAATAGCTTGATTCCGGGGATGAGACGTCTGAGCCTGTGGATACGATGATTGAGACTGTAAGTATGGCATGTATCCGTTCTGGGAGTATCGTATTTGTTGTTGAAGTTGAGGAGAGTACGATGTTGGGGGTTTGGAGACGTTTGGTAGCCCGGAGTAGGTCTCCCTGACGACGTCCTGCCCTTCGCTTCCGTAGGAACCGCACAGCTTTTTGTCCGATAACGACCCTACCGATTCGTTAGAGTTCTGTCGACCGAAGGTAGGCTTGATGGTGTCTGGAATTGGTATGGGGTTCACGCTTCTGAGTTGGTCTTGGTACGGGGTCGCTGGGACGCTGTCAGCTTCGCTCTTCAGAGGAAGAGTCTGCTGCTGGAATTTGGTTCCAGTGCAGTTCTCTCGATTCATCTCGGCTTCCTGAAGACTTCTGATCTCCCGGAGAACTTGAGCAGTTTCTGGCTTGTTCATTGCTGAACGGAGGACCCTCTCGAGAATGGGGTTAGGTATATACGAGTCCTTCTCGTCATCCTCTGCAGTGGCCACCAGAACAACTTGATCGCAGAAGGACACACTCTTCTTCTTCCCAATTCGTCGCTTTACCTTCCTGGGTGCTATGTCCTCTTCGTTAGGTAGGATTGTGGTGTTCTGAATAGTGTTCTGCATGGCCACTTCGCTGATGTCGTCTTCAGGGTAGTCAATTGGTAAACCGTTCTCGTGTGGTAACGTAAGGGACATTGACATCAGGGCCTGGTTCAAACCACTTTGCTGCGTTTGCATGGCATTAGCAGGCGTTGGAACGAAAGTGTTCTGGCTCGAACTGGTCTCAAAGTTCGAATTCAAGATTGACTGACTCGAGACACCATCGGCTTTAGCGAAATTCATATTCTCTGACAGCTTCATAGGTCTAGGTTCCTCCGCGTCCTGAGACGCGTCCAGCAACGGAGAAGGCGAGACACAATTTTTCACTGCACCCTTCTGATCTGATTCCGTCTTCGGTGTAGGTTGTAATTTGATCTGCTCGAACCTGGCCGCCATGTCCTTCACGGAAGAAATAACTCGTGGGCAGTCGGTCACATCTCGACTGGCCTGATCGTAGCTCTGACCTAGGCTGTTCATCATCAGGTCGCTGGTCCTTCGCGCGATGGTTGGTCCTGTGATCGTCGGAGCCGACCTGACTTTCGGGATATCCTGATCCAGAGGATTCTGCTTCTTCATCCTCCTCTCCGCCTGTTTAGCCTGCAGCTCTCGCAACCAGGTTTCACTAGCCGATTTCTCTTCTTCCTCCTGCTCCTCGGGCCTCTTGTCATCCCTGGAAGCTTCAGAGGTCAAAATCTGATCCCTCTTCATTTGCAGCTGCGTCAACAGGCTGCTAATGTGCTGACTGTCCAATTGCTGCTGACGCTGCTGCATCGAAGCCATCTGTTGTTGCTGATACTGCTGCTGATACTGTTGTTGATACTGCTGCTGATACTGCTGGCTCTCCTGAAGGTGACTCGCGCAGTCGTCGATCGGTGGAGGAGGTGGTGGAAAGTCCTCGCTGGCCTGCCTCGAATGGGACACGGAATGGATCGACGGATACGGTGGAGGCGGGAAATCTTCACTGGGTTGCCTCGAATGTGACACGTTCCCGCTCTCAGGGTACGGAGGCAAGGAATCCAGCTGATTCTGTTGCTTCACGGGACTCTGCTCGTTGTGCACGTCCGCGCGAGTGACCACGAAGGTGGGCTCGTATAGTATACCATTGGCATACTGAACAACATCGTCCTGAATCCTTGGTTTGTTGTTGTACCCCGTCTGACACGAGCCTGGTACATTTGCACCGTTCTGGTCCATGCCGTACGAGGGCAAAAAGGGCAAAGAATGAGATTCCGATGAATAGTCTGTGTAGTTCGATGTCCTGTTAGCTCCACCGGCTGAGTTACCAGAGTTCACATGATTCCAATACGTTGCATTCTGTTCCTGGGAGGAATTACTCGCACACTGACTCTCCGATGACTGATACGCGGATTTCTCGGTCTGCTGCTCGTTGTGCACTTCACCCGAACACTTAGACTTGCTAAGCTGAGAAGTGGTCCTGAGCGGAGGAGGCGGAGGCACCTTCGCCACGTGTAACACTTTGCCTGCACTGCCGTGGAAGCTCTTCCTCATCAGACGACTTCTCTCCAGATTCGGGTTGCTGGTACTACCTGGGCTGCCGTTGCCGTTCCCGGTGAACTCCAGGTGGCCTTCCGACAGGTAGCCGCTCAGAGACTGGCACACCTCGTTCCCCTTCAAACCAACGCTGGAATCGTCCACTGACTGCTTCGGCAAGGTGTTGGAGGTTCCCTCCACGTTCGTGTTCGTCTGTCCGTCCTGACCTTCCCGCAGATCCGGCATGCTTCTGTTTTTCCTCTTGATCAGTCCTCCCATCAGCAACTTCCTGCGAATCTTGTGCTGCTTCTTGCCCTGCTTCTGTTCTCCACTGGCGCTAGATTGCGAGTTACGTGCATTGTTAGCAACGGTGTCCACAGTGTCCTTGGACTTCTCGACCTTGGCACCTTTCGGAGAGGGAGAAGCTCGAGATGGAGCTATGGAGAAGTCCTTCGACACGTTCTTGTTCCTCTCCTCGCTTCGAGCACGTTTCTTGTCCTTTTTATCGTCGTCGCAGCGTTTTGTGCGGCTGAACAACCCTGTCCTCTGCATCGGTCGATCGTATAACATATACTCTTCATCTTCGATCACGTTCACTGCCGTTGCTTTGCTGCGCAACGTTTTTTTCTTAGGCAGGGTGGCGTAGATCTCGATGCTCTTCGTGGCAGGCTTCTCCGTGGTCGTCGTTGGAGCATTCACCAGGAGCTCCCGACTGTTCTGCCTGGAGTGGTTGCCTTTATCTCTGGAACTCTGACGAGAGTGCTGTCCAGACTTACTGTTCTCTCGCGAGTGTCTACCTTCTGGTGCACCCTCTGCAAGATAGCAAACATGCCATTATGAATAAAAATAACAGAATGCTACATATGTACAAATCCGATTTGAGGTATTTACCTTCTTTGTCTCCGTTAATAGTGGCCTGCTCCTGCAGCATCCTCCTATGAAGGCTCCTGGTTCTCATCACACAAGTGTTGTGTTTCATCCTAGCTATGGTGATGGTGTGCGGATTGTTGTACGGTGCATCCATGGCAGCTCTAGCTTTACTGCTGGCTGCACTGCACAAGGCCACCGCAGTGCTGAGGTCACCCGCGTCCTCCGCAGCTCGGGACTTGTCCAACAGAGCGTCCGTTTCCTTGCAGAGGCGTTCGCAGTCATCTCCCGAGGACGCTTGGTAGCCTTCCGGTATCTGGGCAAGCTATGCCAAGTAAATCGATTTATTCGTAGATTTATTTATCAAAAAACTCGAGGACTCGTCCTTGAATTTCTACCAAAATTCATACACACCTGTAGGTTGTGCTTAAGGCCCTGCTGCAGCGGAAGGCTATCCGTGGAAGACAAAGAGTACGAATCGTAACCAGCGTCGTAATGGCCGCTGCTGCTGCTGGAGAGTTCTCCAGACTTGCTGGTGGGGCTCTTTGGAACACCAGAGTTCCTCTGCATTTTGTTCACGATATATAAGTACGGGTTGTCCATCGTCGTAGAAGAACTCGAGGAAGCGCTGTTCCGATCGCCGGACCAGTTTCCGGAGTCGCGTCTTCTGGGTACGTTTAGGTGATCCGGAATACTGATGGCGTCCTGTGGCGTGGACCCAGCGCTTAGGCTGCGTGTTAGTTGCATTTGCTGCTTCTTTTGTTGCTGCATCACGTTCTCCACTGCGCGACGGCTGATGTACTTTGATTCGGTCTCTCCGTCGACTACGTCCACACCCTGGAGTGATAAAGTAATTAATTAGTTGAGGTGTCAGCTGATGTCTAATATGAATAGAGTCATTGTTATAGTTAAAGTGTCAGCTGATATCTAATATGAAAAGAGTCATTATTATAGTTTCTGTTGTTATAGTTATTATAGCTTCTGCTAATTTTGAAAATACAGCCTACCACTTAGTTTGTACATGTGGGTGCCATGTGAGCTACCTCTGAATATATGCAAAAATCTTTAGCTTCACCTACTCTCCAAGTTCCAAGTATGAACTTACTTGATTCCCAAAAATGTTGTTCTGGATGTCCGTCAGGTTCTGATAGTCGCTATAGATCCTGCGCTGCGTGTACGAATGAGGAGGACTATCAGGATTGGGAGTGATGGCACGTCTGGCAGTGCTGTTGATCGATGGTTTCTCCGGGCTAGGTGTGATCGATCGACGAACGTTATTTTTTGGCGGTGTCTTCAGGCCATTTCCATTTGGGAAAGGTGTTACAGTCTTGGGTGCATTCTCAGTGTTCACCGGAGTGCCTCCGGGGGTGGCGTAGAGCAACAATAGAGGCTGATAGCGACCCCTTCTGCACTTTTCAACGACCTGCTCCCAACGAGGACCAATTTCCTTCACTGTGGCGTCGTCGAAGTATATCCACACCTGAAACAACGTATTGTTAGTGATCAAAATACTTTCATATTGTTATGATTAATATTTAAGAAAATTTTATTTATAACTGGGAAATGTTTTGGAAAATTATGTGGTGGTTAGGAAGATATTTATAACTGGATGATGCTATTGATGTTTAGGAAGATATTTATAACTGGAAGACATTAATGATGCTTAGGAAGATGCTATTTATAGCTGAAAGACATTACTGATGTTTAGGAAGATACTATTAATAACTAAATGATATTATTGATGCTCAGGAAGATATTATTTATACCCGATCTTAAATCATATATCATGAGATGCAAATTTGTGATGAGACTACTAAGTACTAATGAAATTATGCGTCAGATGCTTTGTGAAAATGTAACGAACCTTCAGTTTAGTGTGAAAAAAGAAGGTGGAATAGTGTTTCCCGTAGTACGTGACAACTCCTACGAGATTATGCACGGTTGAAGCACCCCATCGGGAGTCCACCACACTGTGGAAGACGTCGCTCAACCTAAGAGATGTTCCCACGGTTGCGAAAACGTCCATGATGTGCTCTAACGATGGTCGCTCGCTGTCCCATACGACACCCACGGAAACGATTTCCGGTCGGTTCATCAGGGTCCGGCAGATTTGGATTTTGGCTCCACAGGAACTCTAAACATTGCGGAAATACATAATGTTATTACCTTATGTACCACAACATGTATATTTATTCATTTTCTTATATTCTATACAAAAAATAATTATTACTTTTAAAGCATTTAAAAATAGTAATAACTTTTATATATTTTACAGTACTATAGAAAGTAAAAACAATTGCTTTATTGAGTTACTATATCAAATTGGTGTAATCATTGCTGTCTTATAAATACACCTTCAGAATTAAACTTTGCAAATATTTTAAAAACACTAGTTTTTTCATTAAAATTGTACTGAATAATTTTATATTAACATTATACATAATATTATTATTACCTATATTTGAAATACGTCACTTCTAAATAAATTTGTAATATGTTCACAATAATTTATATCAAAATTTTTCATTCGATGTTTCAATATTCTTTCAATCAGTCAAACAGAAATATTAATTACCAATAAAATAGTTAATTACAAGCTAAACTTTACGATAATTACGAGTCATTTATTAACCACAAAATAGAATTATTTTTTCACAGAATCCATGAAACAGTAGCCAAAGTACTGGAACGATAGTTATCGTGCTACTTCAAAGAGAAAGTCCAGCATCGCAAGATATTATTTCCAAGAAAGGCCAAAAGAGAGTTGTACCTGATCGTGCAACGGATGAATAAAATCTCTTTCTACCGGAACTACTGTTCAAGGTACAGAGATGTGAAAATTTCTTTTACTTACCGGACAGTCCCTGATGTCACCCATGCCACCGGCTTTTCGAAGAAGTTGACCGAACAGATCCGGGCTGTTGCGGGAAGTTGGCGGTGTTTGGCGTGCTTGGGACGTTAGTGCTGATGCTGATACGTAATGGACCATCTGAAAAAAATATTGGATTCTTATATTCTTAGGAATATTACATTCTTTGGGGTTTTACAAATTGTTAAATTAAAAAATTTTTAAATTAAATGAATTAACAGGGTTTTAAATCTTGAAATTTCCGAATCGATAAATTGGGGATTTGATGGTGTGGGAATATGAGGATTTGGGGATTCTGGGAATTCTGGGGATTCTGAGGATTCTGAGGATTCTGAGGATTTGAAGATTTGGGGATTCTGAGGATTTTAGGGATTCTGGGGATTTTTGGACTTCTGAGGATTTTAGGGATTCTGGGGATTCTAGGGATTCTGGGGATTCTGAGGATTCTGGGGATTCTGGGTATTCTGAGGATTCTGGGAATTCTGGGAATTCTGGGGATTCTGAGGATTCTGGGAATTCTGGGGATTCTGGGGATTCTGAGGATTCTGGGAATTCTGGGGATTCTGAGGATTCTGGGGATTTGGGGATTCTGAGGATTCTGGGGATTTAGAGATTTGGCGATTCTGAGGATTTTAAGGCTTTGGAGATTTGGGGATTTAAAAGCTTGGATATTTCGAGATTTCAAGATTTGAGGGGTTGGACATTTAACGATTTGGGGATTTGAGGACTTGGAAATTTAGGAATTTGGGGATATAGAGGTTTGGGGATTTTGGGATTAGGCATTTGGGGATTTGGGAACTTAAAAATTGGGAGATTTCGAAATTCAGAGATTTGAAGATTTGAAGGTTTGTCGATTTGGAGGTTTGGAGATTAGAGATTTGGACATTTGAGAACTTGAAGGTTTGTCGATTTAGAGATTTGAAGATGTGAGAATTTGCAGGTTTATCGATATGGAGATTTAAGGATTTGGAGATTTGAGGATTTAGAGATTTGAAGGTTTGTCGATTTGGAGCTTTGGAGATTTGAGAATTTGAAGGTTTGTCGATTTGAACATTTGAGAATTTGAAGATTTGTCAATTTGTATATTTATCGATCACCAATAACGATCCCCACACAAAAAATAATTTTCCTCTCCTTAACCCCAAAAAACAACCAACAATTAAATCATCTTAAAAGCCCCGTTAATCAAGAAAAACTAACCGACTAACTCCAGTTTTCACTTTCCTTATCGCACAAAACGGAAATAATCGACGGAAGCTGCTCGACGAGAAACGTTCGAGCACTCACCAAAACCGTGGAAAACCACCCTGTTTTTCGTTCCCTCCGTATCGTTCCCTCAGTGTGTCGTCGCAATAATTAACTCGCAACGCAATGAAATCGCGGTCGTGCGAACCGGTTTCATTGAAGCAACGCGTGCGTCGCGTTGGTAAATGTTAAGAGTAGAGAGAGGACTCATCGCACGACAGAGGAAATTCCCTTGGGATGACTCAGGGAACCGCGACAGAACTTCAACCACCCAGGAGTGGTTTACGTCGATCGTTTTAATGCGATTTTGTGGTTTCACTTCGTAAAAATGTATACTTTGTCCGCTTTCGTGTCGAGCAGAATGTAACAGCTGTCGTGCGGATAATGGTAGCATTTTTGTGTAAGGAATACTTTACGCTGGATTTGTAAGTGAATTTAATTTAGTGGAAGTGAGGGATTTACGAGGTGGTGTAATTTGGTGGAAATGAATTTGTAATTTGGTTTGGGGTAATTTGGGGGAATTGCATGATTTATAATTTAGTTTGGGATGATTTAGTAGATGTAAATAATTTATAGTTTACTTTAGGACAATTTAGTGTAACTACATGATTTATAATTTACTTTAAGACAATTTAATAAGGCTACATGATTTATAATTTAGTTTAGGACAATTTGGTGGAATAACACGATTTACAATTTAATTTAGTACATTTTAGTAGAAGTAAATAATTTGCAGTTTACTTTAAGACAATTTAGTGAAACTACATGGTTTACAATTTAGTTTAAGATAGTTTAGTGAAACTGCATGATTGACGATTTAATTAAGGACAATTTAGTGGATATGAACGATTTACACAACTTGCTTTAGGACAATTTAGTGGAACAACACGATTTAGAATTTAATTTAGTACATTTTAGTAGAACTAAATAATTTACAATTTACTTTAGAACAATTTAGTGAAACTACATGGTTTATAATTTACTTTAAGACAATTTAATAAAACTACATGATTTACAATTTAGTTTAGGAGAATTTAGTGGAACAACACGATTTACAATTTAATTTAGTACATTTTAGTAGAAGTAAATAATTTACAATTTACTTTAGGACGATTTAGTGAAACTACATAATTTATAACTTACTTTAAGACAATTTAATAAAACTACATGATTTACAATTTAGTTTAGGACTATTTAGAGGAACAACACGATTTACAATTTAATTTAGTACATTTTAGTAGAACTAAATAATTTACAGTTTACTTTAGAACAATTTAGTGCAACTACATGGTTTACAATTTAGTTTAAGACAGTTTAGTGAAACTGCATGATTGACGATTTAATTAAGGACAATTTAGTAGATATAAACGATTTACACAACTTACTTTAGGACAATTTAGTGGAACAACATGATTCACAATGTATTTTAGCACAATTTAGTATGAAATTGCTAAGAGTAACAATTATGAAGATATGTCACTAAAATTTGAATTTTGAGATTGTTTATAAGCAAACATATTTTTATAAACAATAACCCTACTCATCTGATATAATATACAATTTTGCACATAATGATCTAGCAGCGCTCCATTAACCCGTGGGTAAATCATTAATTACCATTTATTATTCCATGAATTACTTGCGGAAGACAACGAAGAAAAAAGAAACAGCGAAGATACGTTTTGTATGCTGCAAGTGAATATATTTTACGGTACATGAAGGAGTTAATTAAATTTCTGGTTAGCAACGTAAGATCAGCTGTGGCGAAGTTTCGGTGAGAAATAAAGACCGGCTTCGAACAAATGCAATAAAGAAAGTCGTATTTCGTTCATGGCGGCGTGTAATTACTCTTTCCTCCTGATCAAATTATATAATTTTCTTGGAAATAGCTATGTTGCTACTTTTTCCTACTTGTTAAAGCACGTTGAACGGTTGTATTTTTTTTAATCTTGTGAAAACTGTGATATAATTTTAACAAAAAGGTTTAAGTCTCTTTCGTAACGTGCGTAGACTTTTCGAGAGTTAAAATTATGTAATTTTGTTGTGAATATGCATTTTATTATATTTGATATTTATTTATTGAGGTTCTCATAAAATTTGAGGTTAAAGATATTTAGTGTCACTGATTAATGATTTTTATTATATTTGTCAGTTCTTTATTAAGATAGTTACAAATTTTGGAGGTTAGGATATTTAGTATCACTAAGGATTGAATGTTTGTTATTATATCTGCTTTAGTTCTTAAGATTGTAATAAATTTTGAAGTTAGAGATATTTAATGTCATTATTGAATGCATTTTATTATATTTGTCATTTACTTATTAAGATTGTAACAAATTTTGGAGGTTAGGATATTTAGTGTCACTAAGGATTGAATGTTTGTTATTATATCTGCTTTAGTTCTTAAGATTGTAATAAATTTTGAAGTTAGAGATATTTAATGTCATTATTGAAGGCATTTTATTATATTTGTCACTTACTTATTAAGGTTGTAACAAATTTTGGAGGTTAGGATATTTAGTGTCACCAAGAATTGAATGTTTGTTATTATATCTGCTTTAGTTCTTAAGATTGTAATAAATTTTGAAGTTAGAGATATTTAATGTCATTATTGAATGCATTTTATTATATTTGTCACTTACTTGTTAAGGTTGTAACAAATTTTGGAGGTTAAGATATTTAGTGTCACTAAACATTGAATGCTTTTTATTATATATGTTACTTATGAAGATTGTCAACAATTTTGAAGGCAAAGATACTTAAAGACATTAAAAATTGAGTGCTTTTTATTATATTTGTTACTTGCTTATCAAGATTGAAACAAATTTTGAGGTTAGGATATTTAGTGTCACTAAACAGTGAATAGTTTCTATTACATTTGTTATTTATGAAGATTGTCAAAAATTTTGAAGGTAAAGATACTTAAAGTCATTAAAAATTGAGTGCTTTTTATTATATTTGTTACTTGCTTATCAAGTATGTAACAAATTTTGAGGTTAGGATATTTAGTGTCACTAACCATTGAATGCTTTCTATTACATTTGTTACTTATAAAGATTATAAAAAATTTTGAAGGTAAAGATATTTAAAGTTACTTAAAATTGAACGCTTTTTATATTTATTGTTACTTACTAAGATAGTCAAAAAGTTTTAAGGTTAGGATATTTAAAATCATTTAAAATTAAATGTTTTTAATATTTGTCACATTCTAATGACTGTCATAAATCTTTTCGTTAAGCATATTTAAAATTGATTTAAAAATGTTACTAAAGAAGTATGTTAACAGATTCAGGTAGAAACAAGACAACACGAAATTGAAAAGGTACAAAGAAAAATGGCGGTTTCCTCGAGAATACGTAAGAACAAAAGCGAATGCCCTTTCGAGTACTGGTTCACGGTGTGCATAATCGAGCACAAAGCGAAAACGGTTCGCGTGGGTGGAGTTCTTCGTGTACTCGTATCGACTGTTGTCCGCTGATTGTAAAAACCTCGAAACTCGTTGCAATCTCGTATCGGTCATGGCCGATCGCTTTTACCGTCTCCAGCTGGCTACTATTCTAATTCTCAAAGAAATGCTACGTTTTGCAAGGTAAATTATCTGCTTGAACTGCTTCTTGCATCTTGGTACACTCAAATAATTGACAATTATTTCATTTTTTAATAAACAGGGTATTCATAACATAATGGAACTTGCAAAGTAAATTTATCGTCTTGCAAAAATTAAATAAATATTTATTGTCTTACAAATATTAAATAAATATTTATCGTCTTACAAGTATTAAATAAATATTTATCGTCTTGCAAGCATTAAATAAATATTTCATTTTACACAAGCTAAATTAATATTTCATTATTTTAAACAAATTAAATTAATATTTGTTACCTCACAAAACCTATATCAATATTTATCATCTTGTAAGAATTAAATTGATATTTATCGTCTTACAAAAATTAAATAAATATTTCACCTTTTAGAAATTAAATTAATACTTCATCGTCTTACACAAATTAAATTAATATTTACTATCATACAAAAATTAAATTAATATTTATTACTTCACAAAACCTACATCAATATTTATCATCCTAAAAAATAAATTCCCTATTTATCACATGTTTTATTTACTATTTAATTTTCTCTTGTTCCAAAGCTTCCATAGCTAATCAAAACTAAATTCGCATAAGTACATAATTTCTTTGTGCCTCCATTTTGTGTTCTCAACTAAAAGAACCCATCTTCAGGGGTTGAGAACCTCTCAATTCTCACAGACCAATTACCAACTCAAGTCAGCTTCACTCAAATCGGATCTGGAGTTTATTGCGCGAAACACTATCCCCTTAATCGACCTCCCCTAAAATACTATAATCAGGATCAATGAACCATCAAATCCAGTTAATCCATTTACACAGTGCAACTTGGCTGTTCGATGTCTTAACGCGCTTAGGCTTCTCACGATAAGTCGCTTAGATCGCTTGAAGGGAACCTATGGAGGGTAAACCACCCTCCTCTCCTTTCAAGGTTTACCCACCCCCGATTTCAAGGTTTCCCAGAGCAAACAAAGGATTTGGACGGTGAAATCTACCTGTGACTCGATCTTTATCGCTGTTTTCCGGTTTCACCTGCGAGGTTGGGAAAAGTTGGAAAACGGTGGAAACCGGATTCGACAGATGGCTTTGGATGGGTCAAGAGACCTGTGGAAATTGTGGAGACAGGTATAATGTCTACGTTCAAACTGTATATATGTACAGTTTGTAGTATGTAGCATATATGATATTAAATTAAATGAAAAATTAAATGAAAAATTAAAAAGAATGATGAAAGAAATTTGTAGGAAATATCATTGTTAATGTAAAACAAAATAGCAAAGTAAAATAAAGTAACCTAAAAATTGTTGGGACAAGGGATGTCATAAAATTTTGCACGTCCCGACAGAAGCTAAGAACCGAGACTACATATTACATTTCTCGAGTATCCTTGAAGATGTCGTAAGAAACACGTTTTCCACGAAGAGAACTGCGAGATGCAATAAGTTTAAATGCAGAGGAATTTCAGAGACGAGTAAAATGCGTGAGGTTACAAAGAGGAAACCTTGAAGAGGAATTATGACTACTCCATGATTTCATCAAATTTGATTGCGGACAAATATTATGCGAATGGAATGCTTTCGTAAATGGTTATACTTGTTTTTTGTGACAAATTGAGGCGTTCATTTTTCCATTCTGACCAATTACAGCTATAGCTCTCCTAACATCAGCCTCCTCAGACACCAACTCGTGGGTTGTCATCAATAGATATATTTACCTGTGTAAAAGGCAGAGGTTCCGAAGTAGCACCGCAGGCTCCACAAACACTTTGTTCGACCAACGTCATGGCAAATTTCTGGTGTGGCACACAATGTCTCGCACTGCACATATCCTCGGCTTCCCCGCTGGCGATGTGCAGATGTATACGTAGAAGAATGTTTTCCTGTAACAATCATTTTTCTTTCGTTATTTTCCTCGATGAACGGCATCGCTAGAAATAGAGAAACTAACAGTCGTTTATCGATTATGGTAATTCCAGATGCTGAGGATACGGTCTTTTACATTCTTCTCTTGCATGTACTTTTAATAATACATACCGTTACACTTTTTATGTGTAGCTTTCATGAATTCATAAAGTTATTATTTTGTGAAATTAGAAAGTTACACCTCATGCAAATTATGAGCTTGAAGTATACGGGCAATTATGAAATCTGATGGAGTTATTGCTAGAAAACGACTTATCGTAAATTTCCTTCAGATTTATTTTTGTAATATTATATAAGATTGATGAATTACCACGGATGGAATTACTATGTGTGGAATTACTACGCGTCGAACTACCACGCGCCGAGTTTCCACGCGCTGAATTACCACGCGTAGAATTACTACGCACACAGTTACCACGCGAGGAATTACCACGCGCTGAATTACTACACGTGGAACTACTATGCATAGAATTACCACGCGTGGAATTACCACGCGGTGAATTACCACGCGTGGAATTACTACGCATAGAATTACTACGCATAGAATTACCACGCGTGGAATTACCACGCGCTGAATTATCACGCGTGGAATTACCACACGCTGAGTTACCACGCGCTGAGTTACCACGCGTGGAATTGCTACGCATAGAATTACCACGCGTGGAATTACCACGCACTGAATTACCACGCGCTGAATTACCACGCGTGGAATTACTACATATAGAATTACCACGCGTGGAATTACTACGTATAGAATTACCACGCGTGGAATTACTACGCGTACAATTACCACGCGTGGAATTACTACGCATAGAATTACCACGCGTGGAATTACTACGCGTACAATTACCACGCGTGGAATTACTACGCATAGAATTACCACGCGCTGAATTACCACGCGTGGAATTACTATGCATAGAATTACCACGCATGGAATTACCACGCGCTGAATTGCCACGCGTGGAATTACTACGCATAGAATTACCACGCGCTGAATTACCACGCGTAGAATTACTACGCATAGAATTACCACGCACCGAATTACGATGCGTCGAATTACCACGCGTTGAATTTGCACGCGTCGACTTATTGGTCCGTATTTTTAATAATTCAAAAACGAAGCTTCAAACTCCATTTTTGCAAAGGGAAATCTTATCCAGAATCACGTCAGCTACTCCCCATTTCAGGGATCTACACTAGTTGTGAGACACCTTGTATACTCTGACATTTTAAAAAATAGATGAAAAAGTTTGCAAAATGCTGCAAATGTATTATTAAATATTCACGTGCAAACCATGAATTTTAAACTTTTGCTTAACGTGAGAATTGTGCACGATTTTATTTTGGAAAGTATAAACTTGAAAAGTGGAGCAGTTAAACTTAGATACCAATTGTATTGATTTAACTCCTTAAGAGTAGCAACCCAAAATTGGCTTCAAAACTAACTGCAACTTTCCTGTCCCTATTTTTAGAAATCAATGCTTCCTTTCCAATTCTGACAACGGAAGTTATCAACAAAAATCAGCCGATTTGCATACTAAATTAGAATTGGCATACATCCAAGTAGACATTATTGCAGGGACCTCGTAGCAACCTCGAATCATTGAAAGCAACATGTAACTGGTTAAGCCGTTCACGTGGAACGCAGTATATCATTATATTCATTCTTTCTCTCATTCTTTCAAGTGCACTCGTACTATGCATACTTGATAGCGAAAAGAAAACCAACAGTTTCGATAGCTACGTTCCAAGGATATTAGTGGAGCAACCATGCGAACAGGCCGACGAACAAAGCGTTTAATTTCTACTAATTGCTGCTGCAGATTATCAATCCTTTCGATCGCACGATTGAATGGGTTGCTCTAGGGTTTTGTAGTTTTCAATTTTTATGTCGCTACTTTTTGATTTGTGTAATTTCAAGCTGGGTGATTTGATAACTTAAAATTTTCATATATTTACACTTTCAAATTTTTAGGTATTTACACTTTCAAATTTTCAGATATTCAAATTGTCAAATTCTCAGATATTTAAATTTTGTAATTTTCAGATACTCACATTTTAACCTAATCAGAGATTCAGAAACATATTTAAATTTGTCATAAATATTGTCCTAGTCCCCAATATTTCATATGCCACTATTCACCGCTAGTCAGCCTTGAAAATCGTACATCATTTTATTGTTTGATTCAATAAAATCTTTGTTTAAAGAAGAACGCGTAATCGTCTGTGAGCTCTCTTCCATTAACATTGGCTAATGCGAGTCGTTCAACGGGCCGATGTCGACACTACAAACGCGTACAAGTCAGCCGGCTAAACGTGACTCCGTTGTAAACGAGAAAGTGGACTCCTGGTTGTCGGGTTTGCTCTGTGCTATACATGCTCACCTACGGGATATATCGTTACGGCAATCAACGCGATAGTCGGCAGAGTAAGTAAGTATAACAGAGGGGGAGAACTGGTTCGCCCGACGGAATTATTCAGGATCGCAAACCGCTTGGAAAATCGTTGCCGCGTCGCGGAGGAAGTCAAGATGGCGAGAGGGCCGTCGAATGTCGAAACGGAAAGATTAATGCTCGCGGCGTATTACACCTTTACTAGGTAATGGTTAACCTAAACCGGCGAAAAAATCTGGTATGATTATGGTACAGTCAAGAGCAAATGTGGTCTCCCTAGGGAAAGTATGATAATCGGGTTCAAAAGGTCATCAACTCGATATTTTCAGTATTCTGATGCAACTTCGAAAATTATATGATAAAATTGATAAACTTGACAAACTTGAAAGAAATTGAAAGAATTGAAAAAACTTGAAAAACTCGAAAAAATTGAAAAACATGTAAACATAGAAAAAATTAGAAAAATTAAAATAATTGAAAAACTTGAAAAACTTGAAAAAATTGAAAAAATTGAAATAATTGAAAGTGTATAAATGCATGGAATCCGAAAATTAAGAAATGAGTAAACCTGAAAACTTGAAAATTAAGAAATCTAAAAACTTGAAAATTAAAAAATTTGAAAACATGAAAATGTACAAATTTGAAAACTTGAAAGTGTAGAAATTTATAAACTCGTAAATTTGCAAATGTATGGTTACAAGCATTGTCAAGTTTATGCACATGACTTTATGCAAAGGAAGCCTACGTTGCAGTCGAGTGTACGTCCAGTCGATCGAAACCATCCGGTGCTATTCGTTTCCTTATTACATGCTCATAACTACCTGTATGTAATCATGCGGTTATCACGATAGTACGAAGGAATTATTAATCGTTTAGATGCGGATAACTTTCCAATTTTATCGATAAATGCAGATCTTATTACGGAAACTATGCTGATTTGATTGACTATCCTTTTGAGGTTATACAAATTGATATAATTTACCAGTCATTTTATATTGCGCGGATTTATGAAATATGGAGAAATTATTATGAGATCAAGTTACTAGGAGTTCGATACTAAAGTTTATGAGATGTAAAATATTTTTACTTCCACTCTATTTTTGTATTTATTGTGTGTTATATATATTTGTAATAAAAATGTATTTCAACTATTATGGAAACTCATCGAGTTTAATTTTACTTAATTTTCAAAATGAAACAATTGAAGTCAATTTTTTCAAGTTTTTCACGTTTTTCAATTATTTCAATTTTTTCTTAGTCCACCATTTCGTTTAATTACCATAATCATACTACTCACGACCTCATCAAATATTTCGTACAATTCAACTAATCTAAGTATTTAGTACTTTCATCTAAGTATGCCCAATTCAATCATCTAAACAAGCAACCCCACATAATTATATTCCAATAAACCAGAATATTTGATCAAACAAGACATTTGTCATTGTATAAAATCCCCATTCATCTACTCGTTTGTCAACGTTCCATAATTCTACAACTCAAGTACCTCAATCGAGTAGCTACTGTTACCGGTTATTTAAGAGATCACTTGTCTCATAAAGTTTTCGCTGAATCGGTTAGAATTCGAGGCGACCTACAGCCAGGGGTAAAGTTAAGAAATATGGCGTGCAAACGGGTTCGCAGCCCGTCTCGCCTAGATCCACGGATTGCGTTGATCAGAACATAATAGGACAACGAGGTAATTGTCACTTACGAAACATTCCGCCGCGTCATCCATGAATCCCAGCTGAAACCTTTGCTGATCGAGAAAGCTTTCGGCCAAAGCCCGGCGCAAAGTGTCGGGCGGCAATGCGCTCTCTTGCGAAAACTGGAGCTGCGAAAACAGGTCCTGCAACAAACGTGACGGAGATTTAATGTATCAGCTATCTGGAATGTGGAAAACAATTTGGACAAACATATTGAAAGATCAGGGTGTAGCAGACTTGTTGTTACTTTGTAAAAATTACTTTCAAGAGTAATAATTATATAATATAATTAGTATAAAATTTTCTTTGTGGATATACAATTACCACGCGCCGAGGTTCCACGCGCTGAATTATCACGCATGGAATTACTGCGTGTAGAACTATCACGCATGGAATTACTACGCATAGAATTACCGCGCGTGGAATTACTACGCATGGAATAACCATGTGTGGAATTACTACGCATAGAATTACCATGCGTGGAATCACTACGCGCTGAAATACCACGCGTCGAATTACCATGCGTTGAGTTTTCACGCACTGAATTATTACGCGTGGAATTACTACGTGAAGAATTACCATGCGTGGAGTTACTACGCATCGAATTACCATGCATGGAATTACCACGCGTGGAATTACCACGCGTGGAATTACCACGCATGGAATTACTACGCATAGAATTACCACGCATGGAATTACCACGCGTGGAATTACCACGCGTGTAATTACTACGCATGGAATTACCACGCGTGGAATTACCATGCGTGGAATTACTACGCATAGAATTACCACGTGTGGAATTACTACGCATCGAATTACCACGCATGGAATTACCACGCGTGGAATTACCACGCGTGGAATTACCACGCATGGAATTACTACGCATGGAATTACCACGCGTGGAATTACCACGCATTGAATTACTACGCATGGAATTACCACGCGTGGAATTACCACGCGTGGAATTACTACGCACAGAATTACCACGCGAGGAATTACTACGCATAAGATTACCACACATGGAATTACCACGCGTGGAATTACCACGCGTGGAATTACTACGCACAGAATTACCACGCGTGGAATTACTACGTCCTGAATTACCACGCGTGTAATTACTACGCATGGAGTTACTACGCATAGAATTACCATCCTCAATTATTGAACAAACCTTCGACATAAGTCAAAAAAAGTGAGGTTAGATCCTAACCTCAGTTTTAAGTTTTGAAAATACTTAATGATAGCTTTTCTTTGATTAATAATACCTTTTATTTAAGAAAGAAGGAAGAGTGCAAACATATTGAATTATATAAGAAATTAGAAAATATTAATCTACAGATGTCGCAAGCTGCTCCGCAGAATAAAATGGAGCAGGCTCTACTTCGCGAGTACAATAGGATGTGGACAGTAACGAAGACCCTCCACGTGTGTAAATATCTGCTTTTGTGGGACAAATGTATCGCGTTACCGATGCAAAGGTGTACTTGAATCTTCCAGCCATGGGGATACATTGCGTAATGTGCAATGTTGTGCAATTAGAGCATACTGTGCACATAAAATGGAACATTATGCAATTCACTATAGATAGTAGGACATTTGTGAAATTTCTATGCAAATAATTATATTAAAAAGTAGAACATATTATCTCTATAATTCTCGAATGTGGACCAAATCTTGAAACAGACAGTGAAAGTTTTAACAACGATAAAAATTGTAATACTTTTTATTATTCACATCTTGCTGAAACTTTATGAGATAAACCTGGAAATTTATAAAATCGCCATGAATAAATTCTCAATTTTAGATATGACAAATGTTTGGAGTAAAGTAGGTAAACATCGTCAGACATATTAATTTCCGTTTTATAGTGGCCATGTAAAATATTGTTTTTCTGCAAACTTTTAATGTTATGCATGCCACGAATTTCCATGCGAAAGAGATACGTTTCACCTTTCTTTATCTTCGTTCTTAATTTTCATAAAACACAATACGTTCTTGAGCGTTCGTTGTACAAAAACTGTTCAATAGAATCAATTATCTGGTGTACAATTTACTACTGGCTGTATCTGTTACTGTTCGTTAGAAATAGAGTAATTTATTTCGATGAATACACTTTATGAAACATAATATTTTTTCATGACAACCCCTTTTAACTGTTTTTTAACCCCTTTTAACTGTTGTCATATAACATATGCCAACATACTAAAAAATTATAAATATAAAAAAAGGTGTTACACTGCACCACATGTCTACATCCACCACAAAAATAATAAGGTTTCTATCGATTAACAATAATATGAACTGCAAAGATTTAAAATTAATTTCCGATTTCTTGAACACGTTTCTAACACTTCACCAAGAATACACGAGTGTTCTTCTGTTCCAAAAATCCAATGCAAACACCTAAAAAGGCAGTGCACACTTAACGACAGTGGTACCATGACCAAACCAGGAATTAAAGGTAGCGAACGCGTTAAGTTGGTCGAACGATCGCGAAACAAGATCTGCGAGTGGTTGCAAATGCAAAAGGAAACTCATCACGCCCACGCACTCTCAATTTCCGGTTACATAAAGCGTATGCAAATTCCGGCTATGTAAATCGGATCGGTAACCCGAACGAAAACCCGCGGTTTAGTCATTGGCGTACCTAGGTAGGTGTTAGGGTGGATGGAGATTGGGATTGAGGTTGGCATCCTTGAATTTGGGATGTGACATACATCGAGATTTTGTGTGTGATGACTTGACATGTGGAGGTTTTATATGAGGAAATTCAATATGTGGAAAGTTTCATATACAGACAGTTTCATATGTGGAGGTGTAGTATATGGTGGTTTAATATGTGTAGAATTCATATGTGGAGGTTCAATAATATGTAGAAATTTGTGGAAGTTAAATACATGAAAATTTAGTGTGGAAGTCTAATATGTGAAAGTTTAAGATGTGAAGGTCTGATATGTGGAGATGTCATATGCGAAGATCTCATATGTGGAGATTTGATACATGGAAAACTAATATATGGAGATCTGATATGTGGAAGTCTGATATGTGGAGGTCTAATATGTGGAAACCTAATGTATGGAATTCCGACATGTAGAGATGTAATACATGCTTTCCCAATATATTGGAAGTCTAACATAGATATGTAAACTTTCCAGATCCAACATGTGGTGATCTAACATGTAGAAGTCCAACATGTGGAAATGCAATACAACTAATAGTTATACAATCTCTAACAATTTCTATCCCCATACTGCGTGGCAATAAAACTCCAACTCACGCAACGCACGTCCTCACAAGTCATCCAATCCTCACAACTCAAGGCGATATAACGCGAGGCACTCTACCACCACCTATCTCCAAAAGGGTATCCCAGTTACGCCAATGTGTTTAGTCACCATCAACACACCGCTCCGTTTCTCTCGTGATCAGCATATCGTTAGATATGCCATGAATGAAGGAACGATTTCGAAACAACGATGCTCGCGAAACCGCACCACTTTTGCCATCTTCGTCTCGGTACCATCGAGATGCGTTCGAAGGGATTGTGCAAAGCAAAAAGTACCACGAATAAATGGCGATCCTGGCAGGCGACTGCAACTCGGGGCAAACGAGTTCGTTTCGTAACTAATCCTCGAACGATCGACGATCGTAGACAGACACACGGTGTGTAGAAAGTCGGGGTTGATTGCTCAACTCGTAGCATTTCGAGAGACAGAGTGGCAGGAAAAATGTTAACGAAGTGGAGAAAAATGCGAATGATAGGTATGCGAATACGGGCAATGAATAGTTGCGTGGACGACCTCTTAGGATCGATAATTATGCGAATTCTAGATCGATACGTGCACTGATGCGATAAACACCTGGTGCTGAAGAGGGTAAATAGCTACTGTTGCCATTTTCATATTCTGATTAACTTGTTTACGATTCCTTAGATTTTCCTGGAGAATACTATGACATTCTTTATATCTCTAGATTTCTACGATTTTAGATGTCAGAATTACCACGCACTGAATTACCACGCGCCGAATTACCACGCGCTGAATTACCACGCGTGGAATTACTAGGCATAGAATTACCACGTATGCAATTACTATGCACAGAATTACCACGCGTGGAATTACTACGCGTAGAATTGCCACGCGTGGAATTACCACGCATAGAATTACCACGCATGGAATTACCACGCTCTGAATTACCACGCGTGGAATTACTACGCATAGAGTTACTACGCGTAGAATTACCACGCATGGAATTACCACGCATGGAATTACTACGCACAGAATTACCACGCGTGGAATTACTACGCGTAGAATTGCCACGCGTGGAATTACCACGCATAGAATTACCACGCATGGAATTACCACGCATGGAATTACCACGCGTGGAATTATTACGCATAGAATTACTACGTGTAGAATTACCACGCATGGAATTACCACGCTCTGAATTACCACGCGTGGAATTACTACGCATAGAATTACCACGCTCTGAATTACCACGCGTGGAATTACTACGCATAGAATAACCACGCGTGGAATTACTACGCGTAGAATTACCACGCGTGGAATTACTTCGCATAGAATTACCACGCATGGAATTACCACGCTCTGAATTACCACGCGTGGAATTACTACGCATAGAATTACCACGCGTGGAATTACTACGCATAGAATTACCACGCATGGAATTACCACGCTCTGAATTATCACGCGTGGAATTACTACGCATAGAATTACCACGCGTAGAATTACCACGTGTGGAATTACCATGCACTGAATTACCGCGCGCCGAATTACCACGCGGTGAATTACCTTGCGTCGAATTACCACGCGCTAAATTATCACGCGTGGGACTACTACGCGTAGAATTACACGTGTGGAATTACTACGCGCTGAAGTACCACGCACCGAATTACCACGCAACGAATTACCACGCGCCGAATTACCGCGCGTTGAATTGCCATGCGTCGACTTAATGGTCCGTGTTTTTCGTTAATAATTCAAAAACGAAGCTTCAAACCCCATTTTTGCAAAGGGAAATCTTATTCACAATCACGTCAACTACCCCCTATTTCAGGGACCTACACTAATTGTGGAACACTCTGTATACCTATATCTTCACATAAGTTTAGGTAGTAGTCTTCAATATTCACCAATCATTAATATTACAAAACCAAATGTTCAAAGTATCCATAATTACTATATAAATCTTCACATACCTTCACTCGCAACCAAACGAAAATTACTGCCACAATTTGCTTGCATTACATTAACTTTTTAACTTGAAGCGAATTGAGTTACTCAAACGAAAGAGAGAAATTGCAATAAATTCATACAAAACATAAATACTCGTCCAACAACCAAACGATGAAATTGCAGACAGTTCTCTAAATTCCATCGAATCGTGTCGGAAGTCTTTCACGAGAGAAAGTTTCTCCAACATAGAGCAGCCTCGTACGTTTTGCATGGACTTTGTCTAAAGAAAAATCATAATCGAGAGAACCGCAAATGACGAGGTGAAATTTTTCAATGAAAGTCGTCCGATGAGTATCGTGTACCGAGAGTGGTGGCAGCGGTATCGTTAGTGACAGATGTGGCACAGCCGTGCAAGCTGGCCGATATAAAAGACGACCATAGTCTGACTGGACGTCCACGTGTATCGACAAGGATGTTGCACCTGTTCGAAGCAGGTTAGCCTGCTATCGAAAAAACCAGACGGCTTGCAGAAACTACATTGCTGTGCGAGTGAAATCGATGAATGAAATCGACCGTGCTCTTAGATTTATCCTGATACCAGATTTCAAATTTTACCATTGGGTAATTATTGGCCCGGGGGAATTCTACCGGTTATTTAATGTTATTCAATTTTTTATTTATTTGTAGAAGTACTGTATGGGGAATTGATTTATGACGACTCCAGCTCTATGTGGGCAATGTAGATAATAGTTGGTAAAAATTTAGAAATCTCAAAATTCCAAAGTTCGGAAGTTTTAAAATTTAAATACTTAAAAACTTCAAAAGTTGAAAATTCTTCAGAGTCCCAAAATTCCAAAAATCCAAACTTCAAATTCTCGAAATTCTCAAAATCCTCAAATCGCAAATATTGAAAGTACAGCTCCAAAGTCTCGCGCAGACTCTCAACTAACGAAGTCGACATTGCCACACGACATTGCAAAATGCATCTCCAATAACCCAGTCTTTGTCACGCAAGGGTGAAAATCGAAAAAATGTAAATGTTCCTCTCCCTTTCATGAAA
Organism: Megachile rotundata; assembly: GCF_050947335.1. Taxonomy (NCBI): domain Eukaryota; kingdom Metazoa; phylum Arthropoda; class Insecta; order Hymenoptera; family Megachilidae; genus Megachile; species Megachile rotundata. Next base: position 9,691,581 of record NC_134989.1, read on the forward strand.
GGCTGATGATTTATTACCACGACGGAGAATCGTCATCGAGGATTACTTAGCTGCTGTTAGTCCCTAAGTAGATAAAATCACGTCGAGGACGAACAATCTCTCGAGTGTTACAACGCAAGAAATTGAACGCTAACGACATTTCAAAGAGCGGCCATGTGTATCTGCTTCGAGTGCTTTCATGCACACCTCTGCTAATTCTTATCTTGCCAGCCTCTTAGTGCATTCTGGAGAATGCATTTTTTGTCACTTGAAAAAAGTATGACAGGAACGTAGTACAGGTTCATATGAATGTATATGCAACGTCCAATGAACCATATCTGGAGTTTATATGAGGTGGACCACGTATGGTGTATGGTATATGTTAATCATATGTAATATTTAACATATTGAACCACATATGATGTCTAACATATGTGAACTTCATATAATATTTAACATATATGGATTACATATACTATGCAACATATATGAACTACATATAATATCTAACATATGTGAACCATATATAGTATCTGACATATATGAACCACATATGATATTACACATATATGAACCTCATATAATATTCAACATATATGAACCATATATAATGTCTAACATATGTGAACCATATATGATATCTAACATATATGAGCTACATATGATATCTAACATATATGAGCTATATATGATATCTAACATATATGAACCACATATGAAATCAAACATATATGAACCTCATATAATATTCAACCTATAAGAACTATATATAATGTCTAACATATGTGAACCACATATAATATTCAACATATATGAACCATATACTATAATATCTAACATATGTGAACCACATATGATATCTAACATGTATGAACTTCATATAATATTTAACATATATAGATCACATATACTATCTAACATACATGAACCACATATAATATCTAACATATGTGCACCACATATAAAGTCTATCAAATTACGAACCATATGTAATATCTAACATATGTGAATCACATATAATATCTATCACATATGAACCATACATAAATATGCAATACTTAACATTACTTGCTAAATCAAACTCGTACAACATAAACCAAAATAAAAAAAAAATGATCAAACTAAATAATAAAAATGAGTAAAATAAATTTCGATATTCCATTATCTGATATGCAGCTAATTGATCTCGACCTTTGTTCGAGTGCAAAAATGCCATAACAAGAAAGCTCTGAAATTTGCGGATGCGTAAAGGATTGAGTTAATAGCAGCATACTTTTCGTAGATCGTTAAGCTCGATGTTAGACGGAGTGTCTTCTCTTTCCATTCCACTGTCATCTTCTTCCTCTTCGACTCGCGTCGCTTCTTCAACTTCGACCTTTGCCACCACTTCGTCCTTTTTCTCGTGATCGAGCGGCGTCGGCGTCGACGACGCGTCCTGCCGAACTTTTATCCACTTCAACATTTTCTTCCACAACCTTTTCGATTACGAAGTCCTTTAGAATCGTCTCCTTTTCATTTTTAAATACTTGGTTCTCCGCGTCTTTGTTTCACAATTCTTTATGGGGAACATTAATTGTCGTTGATGTTTTGTTACATTGTTAAAATTAAACTTAACACATCTTCAGAGTCTTCGTTCAAGTATACACTATTTTAGCATTCAATTATGACACTAAAATTAGTATTCTTTATTTATGACATTCAGAATTAATTTTCTTCTTTATTACGTTTTCAAAATTAACATTCATTATGAAACTCCAAATCTCTCCGTAATTAAACACAGCATTCTTATCAATCTTTCAATATAACTGTTCCTCAGGTTCTTCACCAAAACAAATATCCTCAAGATCTTCAAATATGAATATCCACAATATCTCTGTCCCATCTAAAAATCACCTGAACATCAAACAAACCCACAATCAAGTACTAAAAATTCTCCAAGGTTCACAGCGTTGTATCAGAAATCTGCAAGTACCTCGATCGATTTAGAAATCAGTATAAGTGGCACGTTCGAGGTTACATTTCTTCGTCCGATCTCGAGCAAACAGAAAGGTTCTGGCAGTCTCGCAGATACGTTTCTACTAGTTTTGTTCTTGCTTGGTCTTTTTCCATGTGATAACATACGCCGTAACTACAGATATTTTCTCATAAGGAAACATTCAACCATTCTTAATTTCCCTCGGACAACCGAGTGATTTACGGTCACCGACAAAGCGATTTATTGCGCGGACGGTGAAATATTAAGAGTGATTAATAAATATGAAGACCGGTGGCTCTCGGAAGGAAAGGCTCGATGGACGGGAAACAGGTGGCCAGCTTGCTAGATGATCCTCCGAATGCCGAAGGATACCAGCAATTGCATGCCGGATGTATGTACAAGGGAAACCCGTTGCCAGACGAGTGGTAGACTCGATTAAAAACCATAAACTCGTTTGGCAAGAGCCGCGCTTAACGGTCTAAATCTTGGTCCTAGAATATTTCACCTCTTCAATTTCAGAGCTTCCTAGAAGCGTGACCGAAAGATTCGTACTGAATGGGCCTGAATCCTTTCTTCCGGGCTTTAACGACCCGTTGCATCTTTCCCTCGAGTTCGTTCCACTTCGCTGTGCCACGTGGTTCGCTCTAGCATTTCATTCAAATTATTCACGAATTGCCAAGATCCGATATAGTTCACTTGATCAAAAAAACCGATTCACCGAAGTCAACTGACTTTTCACAGAATTCACATTTCGAACACGTGGTCCCTTTTCTCCCAATTCCATTTAGCGGAGATACAGTGATGCTGCAGCAGGTTGGACGGGTTCCTGATGACCCACAAAGGCACCAGAGGCACCGTGAACTTCATCGACGCTCCACTTTTGAACAGCAGGAATGAACTGTCACGAATCGGGCGGTGAATCGATTTTACGAGGGTGGCACACTTTGTTATCGGGGGTGGTTTTTAAGAGGGTTTGGAGCAGGCGAAAGGTTCGATAGAACGTGGGGAGAACGAACACGAGACTACCTGCACGCGGCACCGTGCGCTCGTACCTGAGAGCAGCGGCTCGCACGATGCTGAAGAACAGCCCCCCACCCATCGTTTCGTCTCTCTTTCTCTTCTTTCTCGCCACGTTGACCCCTTCTTTCCCCTACCGCCAGCGCGGGCCCACCATAGACCCGAGAAGCCAATGACGTCACCTGGTTAGCTGTCCTACGTTCACCAACCTGGCCGATCGCAGGCCCAACCAGGGCCGTGTGCGGTGGGTACTACGCGACCTCTTTTTTGAGGTGTTGGAGTTTTAGGTGACGGGTGTTGCAGATAATTTTTAGAGAATATTGGTGGCTGGTTTTGATGGTTTTTGGAGTAGGTAGAGTTGTGTCATTTTTGAAATGGTGTTACTGGTGAAGTGGATTAAATTCTTTGGTCAAGTTAATTAAAGTTAATTGTATTTTATTATTGTATGTTTGAGAGTATAGGAGACTTCTCTGTGGAAAATGGTGATGTAGGAAAAAGAGACAATGTAGACAATAAACAATATAGACAGTAAACAATGTAGACAGTAAAATGCAGACAGTAGTTAGTGGTTGATGGATGAGGAATTTTGAAATTTGTTAATTTTTTAAATTTTTTATAGAAATTTAGAGATCTAAGAATTTAAGAATTTGAAGATTTGATAATTTAAGAATTTGAGAGTTTAGAAATATGAAAACTTGATAATTTAAAACTTGAGAATTTAAGAACTGAAGAATTTGAGAATTTAAGATTTTGAGAATTTAAGAATTTTAAAGCTTAAAGTTTAAAAATTTTAACATCATATAATTTATTAATTTAAGAAACCTTGAGAAACTTTGAAGAATAATAAATTATAAAAGTTGCTATGGGAACTATAATTTGAATTCTAACCTATATTGAATTTGCACTTATGATTCGTATTCAGTAAGGTTCTATGGGGTCAGAAAGCGTGCTTAAAAAGAGAGTATGGGAGCAGGTGCTGTTGAAAACGAATTAGGGGATGGGTTCTATAGGATAGGAAGAATTAAACTGACTACAATACAGGTGCTATAACAGCGAAACTCACGTTGAATAATTCATTTATATTTTTAACTCTAAAATAGTTCTACATTTTTAATATAATTACAAGAAGTCTTAATTTTCAAACTCTCAAAAAATAGATTATATTAAAATATTTAAACATACCTACTTAACATTGAAACTTTAGCAAAATTAACATTAAAATTAACATTGTAATTTGATAAATTTAAATTGTTAGCTTTTATACAAATTTATTCACGAAGGAAATTTCGAAGCTAAATGGTATAAAAATATATTGTGTAATTTTCTCAGAAATCACTTAACTTATACCATAACTTATACATCTATTTTTCAGTGAACTACAAATTTGACTTTGACATAATTCAATCCAATCCTGCAGTACTCAAGACACTGTCACTTATTTCAAACCACAAACCACAACTTCCTAATACTTTCGTAAAATGCATGATATAACAATATTAACTATATGAGCTGAATGTTTCTATTCAAAGAAAAGAGTCCTATAATATTCATGTAAATTATGTGTCCTAACTCTGAAATTTGTATAGTCACATCGGTGGTGACTCATGTATCTTGGTACAGAAAATGATGCTGTGACTAAAGAGTTCATTTAAAAAGAAATATCACATTGTATTCTAATAAAAACTATAGACAAACATGAAAAATATTCTGCATTACGTTATAAGAGTTAGTTAATGATACAAATGATGAACGAATAATTTAAATGTTAAATAAATTTTTGTTAAAATGTTGAGATACATCTTTATTGAAATGTGGAGATATAATTTTGTTGAAATTTTAAAATATTTCTTTGTCAAGATGTTGAGATATATTTTTGTTAAAATATTAATATATTGCTGTGAAAAATATTGAGGTCTTTGATGAAATTTGAAGGTACATTTTCGTTGAGATATTCAGATGCATATTTGTCGAGATGTTAAAATACATCTTTGTAAAAACATTAATACCGTCACTGAAATATTGAAGTACTGTTAAGATACTGAGATACATCTTCGTCAAAATGTTGACATACATCATATGTAGCTGGTCATACACCTACGTGAAAAATATTGAACAAATAATTTAACAAAATTAAACAATGCTTTGACATTCCCATTTTGAGAATATATGCAGTTCTTGCAATTGTTCATCTGTTGTCCGAATTTGATAAAACATAGGATTTGTTTGGAGAAGACTTTGTACTCGAGAGAGTCGCGTCTACCACGCATTGAAATCACTTCGTACGTCCCTGAAGACCACCGCTCCTCTCGTAGAACTACGACGGCAGTCACGAAGAAAACGGTTCTGTGTGGTGGTGAAGGTGTACGTGAATCGTACGAGAAACACGAGAGGTCCGTACTACGAGCACTCGGGGACAAAAGCCAGTTCTACATATCCAGCCTGTTGTACGAGATACGATTGGGTCCTGTGTGTCACCAATACACAGGTATATACAGAGGCCTACGCGAGCTCGACACGAAAAACCATGGAGGAAGGAAAAAGTGGACGCCGATACGATTGAATGTACCTGAGGGAAGCCATGAAGCGATAGCTAACTCTTCTTGGAACTCTTCCAGGCATCTTCTAATTTTTTCTTATTTTTTTGCAAATTTTTATCTCTTTTATTGCATGACATTTTTCATTAATTGCTATTTTTAATCAAATTAAATTTTATATTAGGTATGTTGTTAATATACTTAATGTACATTACAAGATAAAAATTTTGGTGTTACAATCATATAAATAATATTAATATTATTAAATAATATTATTAAATAATATTAATATTATAAATAATACTTGATCACTATACTATAATATTACGTTCAGTATATTCATATATTATAATAACACATTCACCAACTACATGTTACAAAAAATTCTTTTAATACAAAACAAAATAGTACAAAATATCCAAAATTTTAACTAGATTGAAATTTTTATAAATCCCTAATAATAAGTGGCAATTGTACAAGTATCATAAACGACCACAATAATCAATTGAACAGCCACATAAACCAAGAAAACTATTACAACAGTGAAACCTATCTATCATAACCTTTCAATACTTCCTTTCATTGATACAATGGCTACCGCGTTTACATTAAATCATGCAAATCAGCCGTGGGTGTTGTGTCATTTTTACCAGGTTAATTTGCAATCTACACCACCTTCGTGTTTGACAACGGCACGGCAATCGCCATTCACTTCTCGCTGTTATTTAACAGCAAGATGGTGGGCGAACGTAAGTGAAGCAGCCACATAAGTCGCGTAGGCTCCACCGTATTTCCTCCTTCCTAAATAAAATCGAATATTAAACGTCCTCGCACGAAACGGTTGTTCCATGAATATTTAAATACTAATCATTCTTCCTACGTGCCCGTCACGAATCCTCAGGATCGATGTGCACGAACACCGGATGCGTCGATGTTTTGAACTTTCGTTGAATTTTTATTGAATTTGAAATGATAGATTAGGGTATATTCTAAGGGTATATTCATAGGTATATTCTGTACGTGAGAGAGTGCGATTTATACCGAATTTTATATTTTAATCTAGAGTGTTGTGTGGAAGAAAATTATTGTCGGGGTTAGAGCTTTTATGCATTATTTAATTTAGATCGAGGGATAGGTTAAGTTAATTTACTATTAAATTGATATTGAAAATTTGTGTGGGGACTGTAAAGAAAAGTCAAACTATTATATAATCTTGTGGAATTTTACTTATTTTATTATTATAAATAAGAATCATGTTTGCTCCAAATTTACAGCGCTAACGTCGGCCATTTTTATTAGTATGTAAGCCAATCGTTGGTGGCGCATCTTCAGTTTATATTTTCAATAGTTATAAACCAAATTAGTAACTTTGACAAAATAACTTTGATCTCATGTAAAATACACTATACATATAAATACTATGAATTCAAAGAAAATTATAATTTTACTCGTTCTGAATTAAAACAAACTTGACAATGAAGATTAACCTAAATCATGAAATAATAATGTAACATTACCCTAAGTTGTGCAACAAGATATGAAATCTTATCCAAAGTTATGTAACAAGATATGAAAAATTAATGTAAAAAGCAAAAATTTAAAGACCATAAAACTTTCTTCCACAAATTAAAAATTTTCACCTATAAGAATGTAACTAGAATGTAACCTAACCAGAAGCAATTTGCATTCTTCTAAGAAATCATCCATCAAACACCATCACTCACTACTACGCCATAAAATTACACAATACCAAAGCAAAAAAAGTGAAAGTAAAAAGAATAATTAGTTTTTCAAAGAACCAGGTGATTTTCTGCAATAAGTGCAAGTTCAAGAGCACCATTCGAGACGCCCGGAAACGAAGGTGGACGGTGTTGATAACCGATGCAACCGCAGTGGCACCGCAAATCGTAGTCATGGCAATGAGCAAAATGAGAACAAATTCTATCGGGTGTTACAAGTTCGACAGAAATCTAACGGAATAACAGTACTCAGCTGACAATGAATATATCTTAATGCTTTTTTTGATAACGTCCCTTAATTGCCCAAATAACCAACCATTATCGTGACTGTACCTCAAGGACGAAGAATTACCATAGTTTTCGTTATCTAATAGTAATGGACATTTAGTACAAATGTAATGTGTTTCGTGTAATTGCAGAAGTTCATTAGGGTAATGTGTTTCGGCACAGATTGGATTTAATACTTCATGAGGATACGGTGCTTTTGAGATTTTAGAAGATTATCTGATTTTTCATTTGTTCTGAGTGCTCATGTTTGATAGATGTTGATGGAGATTGCAATTTTTCTGATGTGGAAAGTATAGGGGAATTATAGAGAAAAATGTACGAAAATTTTTCTTTGCACCACAGGAAGAGGTCCTATCATAAATTTGGGAGTCTGCTAAATTTGGAAATTGTATATGTGGAATTGGGATATTTGGGAGTTGGATATGTGGAAGTGGGATATATGGAATTAGGATATGTGGAATTGGGATATTTGGGAGTTGGATATGTGGAAGTGGAATATGTGGAAGTGGGATATGTGGAATTGGGATATGTGGAATTGGGATATACGGAATTGGGATATGTGGAATTGAGATATGTGGAATTGAGATATGTGGAATTAGGATATGTGGAATTGGAATATGTGGGAATTGGGATATGTGAGAATTGGAATATGTGGAAGTGGGATATGTGGAAGTGGGATATGTGGAAGTGGGATATGTGGAATTGGGATATGTGAGAATTGGAATATGTGGAAGTGGGATATGTGGAAGTGGGATATGTGGAATTGGGATATGTGGAACTGGAATATGTGGAATTGGGATATGTGGAAGTGGGATATGTGGAACTGGAATACGTGGAATTAGAACATGTGGAAATGGGATATGTGGAATTTGGATATTTGGAAGTTGGTGATTTGAGTATTTGTAAGTAGAATATTTGGAAGTTGGAGATTGAGGAAAGTAGCCATTGTAAATTTAAAAGTTAAGAATTTTGGAATTTCCAAACTTGTCAATTTATCAATTTGCCAATTTGCCAATTTGAAACCCTGCGAATTTACAAATTAAAGAACTTATAACTTCCAATCTCTAAAAATTCCTGAACTTCAAAATTTAGAAATTTGCAAATTTCTCAACTTATAAATTGAATAGTACGTCCCTCAAGTGAGTCACAAGGAAAAGGAAAAAACAAGCACGTCACATATTGCTGTGAAAGCGACATATATGAAAGTTTCTTCCGAGAAGAGGAAGCATCCTGCATACCAGAGAAGGGGTACGTGTACCACCAAAGAATTCGACCTAACGTGAGATAGCTTGTGGTGATTCACCACAAACGCATTCGGAAGGGTCGAAACCTTCTTCAGGGTTAAAATGAAGTGTAAAAAAGACCTTCAGCCACGGGCGATTGGTTTGACTTTACGATTCTACGACCACGCCGAACCCTCTAATTTCATCCTTCCGGAGTGCAGACATTTTTTGCACAATAAATTCTCTGGGATCTTGGATTTATTGGAAAATAAATTACCACATTTTTCTGTAGTAAAGTCATTCGGCCTCGTAGAAATTTATAATTAATCAGTTCAAATTGGCGAATTTGATGAAAGTCAAATTTATAGTCAGTCTAGTTGAAAGTGGAAGTTGGAAGTGTTCACATATCCAATTTTTACATATCCCACTTCCACATATTCCAATTCCACATATCCCAATTTCATACATTCCACTTCCACATATCCCACTTCCACATATCCCACTTCCACATATCCCACTTCCACATATCCCACTGCCACATATTCCACTGCCACATATCCCAATTCCACATATCCCAATTCCACATATCCCAATTCCACATATTTCAATTCCACATATCCCAATTTTACATATCTCAATTCCACATATCCCACTTCCACATATCCCAATTCCACATATTCCACTTCCACATATCCCAATTCCACATATGCCAATTCTCACATATCCCAATTCCTACATATCCCAATTCCCACATATCCCAATTCCCATATATCCCAATTCCCACATATCCCAATTCCCACATATCCCAATTCCACATATCCTACACCCACATATCCTACATCCACATATCCTACATCCACATATCCTACATCCACATATCCAAATTCCCAACTTACCAAATCTCCAATCTCCAATTTCCCAAATTTCCTCCTCCCAAATCTTCAAATTTCCAAAACTCCCTAAATCAAAGCTACCAAACCTATCAAACTCAACCTCCCCAAAAACCTTAACTCCACTAAGCTTACTACATATCACAACGACACTTGTTCTGCTCAAGCACTTACGAGTTAATGAGAGCCCTAAGCATATATCGTTTCCATTAAAAGCCGCCTTGACATCTTTACATGTCGTCCAGCGTCGATCGTTCACCAACAAAAGCGGACAGCCTTGGATGCTCGTTGCACGAGGATCGTGCGAAAGTGTCGTTTCGAGTGATTTCAAATTTTTCCAAGTATCCTCTTAAACACTTCGAAAAAAATCTACAAACGATCATTGAAAATGCCAGGCTGAGCAGGGACGCTCGAGATAAAAGCATCCAAGACGCTCGAGAGGTTAAAACCGGAGAAGATTACTTTTACGTTACTCGTCCACTTCGTGTTACAACGCTAATCTCTCGTAGGTAATCTAATCTCGAAAAAAAGGAGTGCCTCTCTGTTTTACTGCCTTGACGGAGCATGTTTGCTTTATAAAATGGCGGTCTCGGTACACTTTCGTGAAAACTTCTAGGAATTGAAACGCATTCGAAAGAGTAGAGTGAATACTCAGATTATTTTAAATAACATGTTAATTTTTGTGCAAAAATTGCATGAATTTTTAGCTGTATATTTCTTGAGAAGTATTTTAAACAAAATGTTAATGTTTGACCAAAAATTGCATGAATTATTAGCTACACATTTCTTGAGAAATATTTTAAACAAAATGTGGAACAAAGTAATGTGTGCAGACTGTTTTTCAAAATTATCAAATGAACAAAATTAAATAATCACAAAGTTATATTAGAAAATCTGAAATTGACTTATCAATTTAAATATAAGTTTTATGAAATAAGAAATTAGTATCAGAAGTTTAAGTAAATTATTTAGGTTGATAGCTCAAGAAGATAATCTGAGATGCATTTAGACATTCTGTGAAATGTAAGTTAATTCATAAGGAATCAATCATTTCTTGACGTCCACAAAGATTATGTTCAAAATGAAATATGATGTAGAGCACATCAAGTTAATGGAAGTAGAAGTCATTCTTTTAATGATTTTTAATCTACGAAATATTAGCTTTTAAGTTTAGCATGCGTCGCTGGCGGTCAAAGTGCGAACTAATAAAAATGGCCGACGCGAGTGAAGTATTATTTTAAGAGTATGAACAAATGTGATGTTCCTTATTTATGATAATAAAACAAGTTGTGAAACAAGTAAAAATTTATTGTAAAATATTAAGCCATATTTTAATTATTCTTTACAAGCTTTTAAACTAAATTTTTGGTAGTAGTTTAATAATAAAAATACGCTTGCGATATTTTTGCACCTTACTCTAGTCCTTTCGCAATATAGCATAAATAAAAATAAATATTACATAAATAAAGTAAAATGTTATTAGATAAAACCCTGAATTTTCTGCTAGCAACAGAAAAATTCCACCATTGCATTTATCTCCCAGCTTTCACAAATTGCAAACAATTTTTCCACATATTCCAGTCCGACCAGAAGTTCCGACAAAAAGAATCATTTTTAAACACAATCTCGATTTGCATATTATCGAAAAGTTTCCGCTGGCAATATATCGATGTAAGCAGCGATCGTAACGGACCTCCAAGATCGTACACCTTTCTCCGGTGAGGAACACGTTTTCAGATGTGTCCCGATTGGTCGAACCAGCTGAAAGTAGTACTCCCTCCATTTCATTGCGTTGGTTCATTGTAGTAAACGTGCAGCGTGTAAGGTTTCTTGGAAGCTTTGCGGTGCCGCGTGGAACGAAACGAAACGCGTTTAGAGGATGAGGCATATTCGAGAAGTAGGCGTACCATTCTAACCCGCTCTGTTCTCACGGGGTTAATTAGCAATCCCAAGAGTTAATTGCCGCAGGCAAAGGGTACCCTGTTTCCACTGAAATTCGCGGGAACTCTGTAGAGACAGGAGGAGCACCGTATCGAGGATTGCCCCGGGTTTTCTGCGATTATTGCGCATTGTAGGCAGAAGGGTCTTTGTCGAATTGTGAGAATTGAATTTGTGATAAGTTTATGTTTCTTTGGGGGTTTAATTGAAGTGTTGAGGACGGTTCGTATTTGGGGAGAAAGATGTGGAGATGTAATGTTAATTTGAGAGGTTTTGGGAGGTATTGAGAAATGTTGGTGCGGTGGGTAGTGTACCGGATGGGTACACTATTGTATCGGTACATTACAAGGGTAATACACCCTTGTTAGAGGGTGAGTTTGAATTCAGAAGAGGTGGTGGAGTTTTTGAGGGTTGAAGTTAGGAGAATTTAGGGACTTAGGAATATGGGGAAGAATTTTGGAAAATTGGGGAGCTTTGAAAATTTGGGGGTTGCGAATTTGGGAAGCGCTGAATTTAAGGGATTTCTAGATATTTAGAAAGTGTTGGAATTTGGGGAGTTGGAAATTTGGGCCAATGGGAACTTGGAAATTTGGGCTAATGGGAATTGGGAATTTGGTAATTTAGAATTGGGAAATTGGGGAGTTTTATAAATTTGGGGGTTGCAAATTTGGAAAGTGTAGAGTTTCAGGGATTTCTAAATATTTGGAAAGTGTTGGAAGTTGGGAACTTGGAAATTTGGGCTAATGGGAATTTGCAAATTTGGTAATTTAGAATTGAGAAATAGGAAGTTTTGTAAATTTGGGAGTTGCAAAGGAAAGTGTTGAGTTTCAAAAATTTCAGAAATTGGGGACTTGAAAATTTAGGCTAATGGGAATTTGAAAACTTGGTAATTTAGAAACTTAGGAATTTGAATATTTAGGGAGTTAGAAATGGGGGAATTTGGAAATTTAGGAATTTGCAAATTTAGAAGGTTAGAAATATGGCAATTTGGAAATTTAGAAATTAGAAAATTTACAACCTTAAATAATTCTAAATTCCAAACCTAATGTATCCTACATATTAAGTTTCTTCATGCGACTCAAAGTTCAAATCCACTCTAATTCTTCCCTACTCAAGTCAGTAGTTATCCTCCATTAATTTTAATTAATATCAGTAATTAAACTCGACTAATCTATCTCACCATTTTAATACTTCTTGGTTATTATATCTAGATATAATAACGTCATCCTAAATAACCTTCTCTTCAAAAAACGCATTTAGGCAGATCTGATGTCAGCTCTCAGAGATATTCGAAATTCTTTTTGCTTTTATTTTTTATAATCTATCTTGCTTACCTTGAGGGCGCAGAAGATGCAGGATTCCCGCATGCAGGCGTGTCCTGATAGCTCCCTGAAACTCCGACGGAAGATGTCGAGGTGCCATAATACCTGCAACAGAAAGCAATTAATTTTTAATAACTATAAGAAGAATAATTATTTGTTAATTAATAATTCATAATAATTGATACAGTGCTGTTATAAAGAAATATAACAGATATTTCGAGAACATTTATAGCTCCTTTCACCATTTTGGGCGAAACTCTAAACTCCATTTTACAAATTACAATTAGTATTTGTGTGAAGCATATATTATTTGTCAAAAGTTGAACTAACTGACTTGAACTTGAGAACCATATGTTTTCTAAGTTACAGTAAAAATTAAATTTATAATTTCTTTCATTAGTTAGTACGTAATATGACCTGTTCGTGAATCAGAAACAATTATCACGAAAGTCAGACTGAATAATACTGTGCTCTGATTTATTATACAGTACTTTTGCATTCCAAAAAAATTGGAATTTTTCATTCGGAATCACAGCAAACTAATTGAGAAAAATTAAATAGGTTATGTTAAGGTTATGTACACAATTGTGTAGAATAAATAGGACAAGATAAAATAGATAAGTAATAATTGTATAGAATAGCTAAGAATAAATAATTGTAAAGATAATGGTAAAAAGTCAGAAATAGTAAAATGTCAGAAATAATAATAGTAAAATGTTAGAAATAACAAATTGCAATTGTATGCAAGATTTTATTTTCCAAAAGAAATCATCATAAAGTAGATTCGAACGCCCGCAGTTTTTCGTTCACCATACATGTCGTAATTACAATATGCTAATTAGTAATAAATCTCATAGAGGCGTCATGTCATTTAAGTGTCAAACGAATGAAAAATACGGTCGTGTAGGTGTGCACGCAATATGAGGAAGCATATATGTAAATGCGAGGGAAAACATGTAGCGTGAAATGAACCTGCAACCACGCACGGTAGTAGTCTACCATATCGTAGGCACATTATTATTCTGAGGGAAAGTAAATCACAATTTCCGTGGCCATGTCCTGTCGCAAAGCGGAACATTATTTTCGCCTTTCCGGCTAAATATCCGGTATTTCAGAAATTCGTACCTGATACTTTTATGCTAACTACGTAAACCCTCCTTCTAGCGATTTAACTATGCATATACTCTGCACTTTTTAACTTAATATTTACGACGAAACAAATAACATTTTTAAAATAATATGTAGGTTGTACTATATTAAATTTACATAATAATGATGTAAAAGTATCGTGAAATAGCAACGTTAAAAGTTCGAAGTTTGAAGAGTTTGAAGTATGAGGTGTTTACTGATGTTCACAAAACAAAATGGCTGACTCCAATGATACAGTAAACAGTAAACGATTTTGAAGTGTATGAAGTTTAATATAATTTCATGACATTAAAGTGTCACAAAATGGCAGTTACATTACATCAATTTTAAGGTTAAATAGTAACAAAAATATCTGTATAAAGATTTTATCGTTATACGTAATACAAAATGGCTGACTGTTCGTCACAAAACAAAATGAAGCATTTCCACTCGAATGAAGTCTAAAATAATTTCATGACATAAAAAAGTCACAAAATGGCAGTTATATTACATTTATTTTAAGGTTAAATAGTAACAAAAATATCTGCATAAAGATTTTATCGTTATACATAATACAAAATGGCTGACTGTTCGTCACAATACAAAATAAAGGATTTCGAATCGAATGAAGTCTAATATAATTTCATGACATAAAAGTATCACAAAATGGCAGTTACATTACATCAAATTGAAGATTAAATAGTAACAAAAATGTCTGCATGAAGATTTCATTATTACACTTAATACAAAATGGCTGACTATTCAGAACAGTACAAAATGAAGAATTTTTAAACGAATGTAATGTTGTAAAATTATTACAAAATAGTACTAACGTAATATTGATTGATTTGAAGGTTAGGTTATGTTAGGTTAAAAATTTCTTGACCCACTTCTGTGATCTATCTATACTTTATTTATTTTATATACGCTTATATAAACGTCATCTCATAATAAAATGAATTTCATACAAAGAAATATATCAGACAATAATTCAATTTGTTTCACAATATATTTTCCTCCAAAAAATTCCATAAAAATCTATTATAGTATTTTGAAGGAGTAATATTCTAAAAAAAGTTTCAGTACAATATTTCTCACGATGGTTAATGAATCCTAGTACACAGAAGCCTATTAATCATTCCAATTCCGATAGATACCGATTCGTTCCACCAAAACAGAGAAAAAAGAAGTGATAAAGATTGAAACGTGTCCCAAGGAAATGGTGTTTCGTGCAATTAAGCTAATTGCAGAATTCGAGAGCGCAATAATGCGTACTCATCACGATACGATTTAATTAGCACTAATGGCGAAATACATATTTTTACCCGGAGGAAACAACTGGAGACTGGAACAATTTTAAGCAGCTACTTTTACAAATTACATTCGTCGAAATTCAGTGACAAGTGGTACATTTTGAAATTAATTTATGAGATATGTGTTTGAGACTGATTCGCACAAATGATAATAAAGCATCAATACATGATGATAATGAATAAAGAATCAATACGTGATGATACTAATTAATATACTTGACATTAATAAGTACTTCAATTTTAATTTTTTTCATTATAATTTTACATTAATTTGCTGAAATATTTCGCATCAATTATTGTGTATGAATGACGAAGGAAATTTTGGACCGTTCATTTATTCGTGAGAAAAAGATAAAAGAAATTAAATCGTTGCAGTATCTACTTTCGTCATGATGAGATGTCAGATTAAGATCATTCGTTCGCTGAAAAAATTTATGATTAATTGGATGTTGTTTTGGGGGCTTTATTCAGGAGTGATTAGAGAATAAATTTAAAGGAGTAATAAAGGGGAAGTCAATTTTGAAATTTTGGATTTCTAGATTTTAGGATTATGGAATAGGGTAATTTTGGGAAGGTGGAATTTGAGGATGGAGGAATTGTGTGAGAGAGGAATTTTTGGATAGTGGAATTTTGCAAGGGTGTAATTAGGGGATAGTGAAATTTTGTAAGGGTGGAATTTGGGGGTAGTGGAATTTTGCAAGGATGGAATTTGGGGGTTGTGGATTTTTGCAAGGGTAGAATTAGGGGATAGTGGAATTTTGCAAGGGTGGAATTAGGGGATAGTGGAATTTTGCAAGGGTGGAATTTGGAGATAGTGGAATTTGATAGTAGTGGAATTTGGAGGTAGTGGAATTTTGGAAGAGTAGAATTTGGGGATAGTGGAATTTTGCAAGAGTAGAATTTGGGGGTAGTGGAATTTTGCAAGGGTGGAATTTGGTAGTAATGGAATTTGGAGGTAGTGGAATTTTGGAAGAGTGGAATTTGGGGATAGTGGAATTTTGCAAGAGTAGAATTTGGGGGTAGTGGAATTTGGGAATAGTGGAATTTGGGGGTTGTGGAATTTTGCAAGAGTGGAATTTGGGGATAGTAGAATTTTGCAAGAGTGGAATTTGGGGGTACTGGAATTTGGGAATAGTGGAATTTGGGGGTTGTGGAATTTTGCAAGGGTGGAATTTGGGGATAGTGGAATTTGGGGATAGTGGAATTTGGGGATAGTGGAATTTTGTAAGCGTGGAATTAGGGGATAGTGAAATTTTGCAAGGGTGAAATTTGGGGGTAGTGGAATTTGGAGATAGTGGTATTTGGGGATAGTGGAATTTGAGAGTAGTGGAACTTGGGGATAGTGGAATTTTGGAAGAGTGGAATTTTGGGATAATGAAACTTTAGGTCAGTGGAACCTTGAAATAGTAAAAATTTGGATTATTGGAGTCCGAAAACTTTAAAATATCACTAATATTCTACCAAAAATCTAAAAGTACCAGAAAAGCCCAAATCCATAAACTCATCCACACTTCCCAAAAAACAATAATATAAACTACCCTCCAAAATCTCTTACCTCATCACAAAATGTACCAAAACAATTTCTACCAAAGAACAAAGGAAGCTAATTACTCGAACAAAAAAAATGTTACGACTGTCTTGAAATCTACACGTAATATGGTAAAACAGCTCATTGATACTTTGAAAGAGAGGATATTCGGCGTGTACGTCACTGGTCGTGCGTCGTGTTTTGTCTTTGATGCGTTGGTGTCTCGGAAGGCATTGTGCGTTCGTGCAGTTCGTGTCGCTCTATCCCGCCTATCAGACACGTGTCGTGTAAAGTATTAATAAATGTAATGATACATATTAAATAAAGCTCAATTCTATCAGGTTATGGGCCCAGGGAACGCTACCCCTGCGCGGTTAATAAAAATCGAGTGAGTGTGCGGGAAATTCAAGTAAAACGACGCGTAGAAAAGAAAAAGAAAAGAAGGTAAAATGGCCACGCATGGAAACCACGCCATAGAAAAACTAACAGATTCGAATTATGAATCGTGGAAGATACAGATGAAGAGTATATTAGTGTGGAATGATTTATGGCAGTATGTTAGCGGAAAAGTAGAGCAGACGGAAGCAAATGCACGTGAGTGGGAAAATAAAGATGAAAAGGCTCTGGCGCAAATCATCCTCGGTGTGTCCAGTCTACAGTTAAACCACGTAAAAAAGGCCAAGACCTCTCGAGAAGCATGGACGACTTTAGAAGAGCTACACGAATCAAAGGGTCCAATAAGAAAGGCCGTATTATATAAACAGCTATATAAATTGAAAAAAGAAGACAATCAAAGTATGGCGGAGTTTGTTACTGCATTTCAAAGTAAAGCGGAACAGTTGGAAGAAGCGGGCATCACGATACCGCAAGAACTCCTGTCGATAATGTTGCTGAATGCATTACCGACGCAGTATGCCAGTTTCTGCGTCGCGATCGAGTCGAGAGACGATGTGCCAACGATGGATGTTTTGAAAGTCAAGTTGGTAGAACAAGAAGCAAGACAAAATGAACAAATTCAGCAAGAGGAAAATCAAAATAATGCCTTTTTACTCAAAGAAAGTTCAAAACCGAGAGAGCAGAATTGGGTGCGAAAGCAGCATGCGCGCACGCAACATAACCTCAAACAGTCGAGCTATAATTCAACGTGTTTCAAATGCAACAAAAAGGGGCATATAGCAGTGAATTGCCGAACGAAGACAATTCCAAAGAAGAAACCATCATATGGTCAAGGTGAAGCCATGCTGGTTGAAGTGGTTTTGAGTACAGAATCACGCGAAAGAGGACAATGGTATTTAGACAGTGGTGCGACGAAGCACATGTGCAATGATCGCGGGAAATTTGAACAGTTTGATGAACGATATAACAGTCAAGTATTCACAGCTACAAAACGTTCGCTCGAATCGAAAGGAATCGGAAATGTGAGACTGCGGGTAAGTGGATTAGGAAAGTATGTGAACGATATAAACTTGCAAAATACAATATATGTGCCCGAGTTCAGAAACAATTTGGTGTCCGTGGCTCGAATTACTGAAAGTGGTTACTCAGTAAACTTTGGAAGAAACATTGCAACAGTGCGTCGAAAGAATGGAACAGTGGCTATGATTGCAAAGCGCGAAGGTGATTTATATAGAATAATCGATAAGCACAGCCACGTTGCACAAGTGGCAGAATGTAGAAAAACTGGTGAAACAATGAAGTGGCATAGCAGGTTTGGACACCTAAATTTCAGTGACTTGAAAAGACTGCAAGCAGAAAATATGGTGCGTGGGCTGTCGGAAACGTTGTTAGACTCGTTAAACGATTGTGAAACTTGTGCGAAAGGCAAAATAAATCAGAGTCCACACCCTCCATCGACAAGAAGAGCGAGTGAAGTGTTGGAATTAATACACTCTGATATATGTGGTCCTATGAGCTGTCCCTCACTTGGCGGAGCAAGGTTCTTCATTACGTTCATAGATGATAAAACAAGGTACTGTGAGGTAATTATGTTAAAGCAGAAGTCAGATGCTTTGCGAGTCTTTCAGGAATATGTAAGCAGAGTGGAGCGACAAACTGGTCGTCGGGTCAAGACATTGAGAACAGACAATGGTAAGGAATATACGTCTGGTGAATTTACTGCTTATTTGAAATCATTAGGAATAAAACGAGAGCTGACAGTACAGTACACACCACAACAGAATGGTGTAGCCGAACGGGCAAACCGGACTTTAGTTGAAATGGCAAGATGTCTCATGATTGAGGCAGGTTTACCTCAAAGCTTATGGGCTGAAGCAGTCAATACTGCTGCATTTTTAAGAAACAGATGTCCAACAAAAGCCTTGGAGAAGATGACTCCATTTGAAGCCTGGACTGGGAGAAAGCCACATGTTGGTTTCCTTCGCAAGTTTGGAAGCGGAGCAGTCACATTGATCAAGAATCGAAGAACAGGAAAGTTCCAAGCTAAGGGACAAAAGTGTGTTATGGTTGGATACTCCCCAGAGTCGAAAGCGTACAGACTGTGGTATCCAGGTACAAAGACAGTGATAAAAAGTTGTGATGTACGATTTTTTGAGAACAATCAGCCCCAGTCCATATTAGATGATCAAGCAGAATTATTTACAGGAAGTGAGGAAACCTTACAAATCAAACTTGATCCACAGGACATTACAGAAGAAGATGTACCTCAACGAGAAGAAGATGTACCTCAACGAGAAGAAGATGTGCCTGAACAGCAAGAAGAAGGTGAATTTAGGGAAATAACCAGCGAGGAAGAAACATTTGAAGATGCTGTAGAAGAGGTACGCAATTCGCCAAAGAGAGCACGAGGAAGACCCAAATTATTGAAAACTGGAAATGTGGGAAGGCCAAGAAAAATATACCATGAGGCAAACATAGCAGAAATAGTGGAGCCGCAAACGGTTGAAGAAGTTCTTGGAAGAAACGACAAGCAATTATGACTAGATGCTATGGAAAAAGAAATGGAAGCGTTAAGAGAAAACAATACATGGGAGCTTGTAACAAGACCAGAAAATAAACGTGTGCTCACCAACAAATGGGTTTTTAAAATTAAAAGAGATGAGAATGGCCAAATAGTGAGATACAAGGCCAGACTTGTGGCAAGAGGCCATGAACAGAAGTATGGTCTAGATTATGAAGAAGTCTATGCACCTGTAGCCAGATATGAGATTATTCGTATGTTGTTTGCACTGGCAGTGGAAGAAAAGATGCACCTACATCAGATGGATGTCGTGACAGCGTACATTCAAGGCAACCTAGAAGAGGAAGTGTACATGGAACAGCCAAACATGTGTGATGTAAAAGGTGAAAGTGACAAAGTGTGCAAGCTTAAACGGCCAATTTACGGTTTGAAACAATCAGGCAGAGCATGGTATAAGCGTTTAAATGAGTTCTTATTATCTATAGGTTTTGAAAACAGCGAAGTGAACCCATGTGTGTATGTGTGTGAGAACTGCGGCATAATAACTGTGGTAGTGATATACGTAGACGATTTATTGATAGCATGTGCAAATAAGAACAATTTAGAGACTATAAAAAGACGATTAAGTGCAGAATTTAAAATGAAAGATATGGGTCCTGTCAAACAAATATTAGGTATTTCTGTAGAAAGAGATGGTCCTGTAGGTAAGATCAGTATAATGCAAAAACAATACATTGAAGATGTAATGAATAGGTTCGGTATGAACTGTGCAAATCCAGTAGCTACTCCATTTGAACTAGGCATGAAATTAACGAAAGAAATGGAGCCTAAAACAGAAACAGAAAGGGAAATTATGAAAGAAAAACCATATAGAGAGTTAGTGGGTAGTTTAGTTTATTTAGCAAATGTTACACGCCCTGACATAGCTTATGCGAGTAGTGAATTGAGTAAATATTGTGAAAACCCTGGTGTACAACATTGGAAGGCAGCAAAGAGAGTTATTAGGTACTTAAAAGGCACTAGCGATTACAAAATAGTATATGAAAAATCGGAGAAAGATCTGTATGCGTATGTAGATGCCGATTGGGCAGGCGATTTAAATGACAGAAGGTCGTGCTCCGGAATGGTAATTATGTTCGCGAATGGACCTATAAGTTGGAAATCAAAAAGGCAGAATTCGGTGGCATTGTCAACCATGGAAGCCGAGTACATGGCGTTGTCTGAGGTAGTGAAAGAATTATTGTATTTGAGACGATTGCTTGAGCATATGAAAATGAATTGTGAGAATGAGAGACCGTCGACAGTATTCTGCGATAATCAAAGCGCGATACAATTAACGAAGAAAAATGTACACCACGGTAGATCTAAGCACATAGATATTAGATATCATTTCTCAAGAGAGGCTTACGAAGCAGGAGAAATATCTTTAGAATATAAATGTAGCGAGTTAATGGCCGCAGATGTGTTAACTAAAGCGTTGAGTAAACCAAAGCATGACAATTGTATTAACCTTATTAAAATTAAAAGGTAATTGCGGAAATTTACATTGTGACACTGCCGAAAGGGGGAGTGAAAGAGAGGATATTCGGCGTGTACGTCACTGGTCGTGCGTCGTGTTTTGTCTTTGATGCGTTGGTGTCTCGGAAGGCATTGTGCGTTCGTGCAGTTCGTGTCGCTCTATCCCGCCTATCAGACACGTGTCGTGTAAAGTATTAATAAATGTAATGATACATATTAAATAAAGCTCAATTCTATCATACTTGTTACGAGATCTGTAATGCTTTCTTTTTGTTTCTTCCTTTTTCGTTATCGTAAAAGGAAGATCGAGAAGTGGCGTGTAAGTATATATGCGGGAAAGTGTTTTCATTGAATGGACGTGTTTTGAAAGACTCGTGGGATCTAACAGGTGAACAGGATCCTTCCAGCAGGAGCGTATCAATATGGCTCTCAGGTCAGGTCGCAGCACAATACTCGAGAGACAAGTGCACGTCTCGGTTATTACGTGCACTTCCCTTCAATGCATAAAGGAAAACGTGCAACCGTGCTTTTGGCAGTAAACGAAATGCATGACATGCTAACAAACTGTTTCCTTTATAAATTTTACTTTACTGCGATTTCGTGTACTTTTACTTCAAGTTTAACTTTCATATATTTTTTCTAAAAATATTTTTCTGGCGGTAACTTTTATTTGGAAGAGTTATTAAGGTTTATTTATAACTTCTTTTGTCGTGTATTTGATACTGGAATTTTTATTTCAATAAATTTTGTTAGATGACAATTTTGTGAGATAACATTTTTTGAAAAATTAATTTTACTATTTTTATGTATTTATTTTATGAAATTATATTGTGTACATTCTTATGATTTTATGAATATTTGTACTGGAATTTTAACTTCTATTTTAGTGAAGAGAAAATAATTTTTTTAGTAGTAACATATTTAAAAATTTGTTTATTAACTTCTTCCTATATTTATATTTTATATATGACAATTTTGTGAGTATTTGTATTATCTTAACTTTGATGAGTTTTGTTGAATATAAAATAATTTTGTGCTAGTAACTACTGAAATTTATTTTAAGACTTTTTAGGTTATGTTTGATACATAGTATGTATTATAAGGTTATGTATCTACAAGGAACCTAAATGTATTATAAGAAACTGGTATTGTACAGAAATTTTTAGAATGCTTACGGTGTGATGTTAAGAACGGTGGTATCGGCTACACCTAGATACATATTAATAAATTGTTAATTATCGTGTGAACCAATTAGCAAAGGAACGCTGTGACTTGTGTTAACAGTTATCCACGTTATGAACGGGATATGTTGCAAGTAGATTAACCCTTTTTAGACCAACCCACATATTACTATAAGAAAAAAGAACATAAATGTGTTCACCGTAATAAAACTAATGTACCTCATCTTATTACCTATAATCAAATATAATGTACCTAATCAAATAGCAAGTCTTGCGAATTTTAACATTTATTACATTACAAAACTTTGATAAAATAAAATAAAATTTTTTGCATAAAAGAAATGGTAAAACAACTACAGTCAGTGGATTAAAAAAATAATATTTTTATAGTGAGACATCGTTCTTATCATTCTTGTGATGACAAAAAAGTTTGACTACTTTGTAATGTGTTCTATCATTTTCAATTAAATATTTATGTCAAAAGAATTAATTCTTTTGGCTATGTAAAAAGATAAGATGTAAAGAATGTTAGTAGGTTTCTTATAATTAATTGTGCTGTCCGTACAGTATTTATTATGAAAATAGACGGTCATCCTATATTAAACACATAACTCGCGTTTCTGATTAACCGACCTCTTGCTACAAAAGAATTCAAAAGGAAGTATCGTAGAAATTACGTGCATTTACGCTTTGTAACTTCATCCTGTGCTAAATACCTAATTATTGCTGCATGACTGTGGAGAACTCGTTCAAATCCTCGCTGAGAAATATATTATCGTTGAATTATTACTTTGCTATATTTTGCGAGTTATTAAATTGCTTTCAGAACCATATTACTGTATTTTATTTTTGAATATGCTAATATTTTAATTTTTTCTGCTAAACAAGGTTCAATTTTGATTTTGAGGAATGGGTCAAATTTCTGTGTAACTAAGAAAAGTTACAATTAAGAAATAATTTTTATTTCACTAATAGTACTTGTAAATGGAGATGTTGAGATATGACAAATTAAAGAATGTTGTTTACTATTTTTTTAACAGTTTCACTACTTTGATTGTGTATACTAAGTTCAACTGTTTATTCTCTCAAATTGCATAATTACAAAAAACGTTCAGATCATTTAATTCACTCATTCATATTCAAATATTCAACTTAAAAATTGTTAAAAATTAATAAAAATTTAGTTCCACAATTTTAATTGATTTGCAGCTATTGAACCACAATTACTGAAAGACCCTGTACATCAGAATATTCAAAAATATATTAATTATCAATAGTATTCATTCCATACTGATTTAGGAGGGACTCTCAATTTTTCCAAAAAATCTCAACATACTTAATTTAATAAATACGACACTCAATATTTAATAATCAACACCTTGTTGCTATTAAATTATAAGCAGCTTCAAAAACTGCACCAAAAAAAAATATCTCTCAATAAAGAAATAATTATATATTAATTGCAAATAAATGTATACTTGTATGATTATATTAATACTATTAGAAAAATAGTAAAAAGAGATAAATAAAATACTAATAAATTTTCGACCCAATTCTACAATTTCCGTCCATCTCTTCACACGCCGGTGAATGCAGCTCGGTCGATTTCATAAGAGAAATGCCAAGTTTCCCACCAGGATCGTGCTAATTAACATGTGTAACCAACAATTTCGCGCGATTTCCATACCCTGCACACGATCGACTCGTTACACTGGATTAATCGCGAAAGCATCAAAGTGGAAACTCTGTCACACCGTGGAAATACATTTTATCGTAGACCAGCGGTTGCTCCAGAAACGCACGTTTCATTCACAATCGACTTGGCGGAAGGTGACGGGAAAACGAGAGGAAAATGGATCGTTGCATTCCGTCCAAGTTTCTTACGGCTTAATGAACCGAACCGACCGCGCCATTATCGATAGATCGAGTATCGATTATCACGATTTCGAGCGTTCCTTTCCAACTGGAGACTTTGGGCTACATTGAATCTGTGCCAACTCGAATTTTCTCCGTTTCTACGGTTACAAACGCCTCTCGTTTCAAGTGTTGCGAAATTTTCAGATTATATTTACTTTTTTGTAGAATTCGTGTAGAACGATTTTGAAGATTTGTAGAAATTGCAGAGTGAAATTTCGTATCTTGGTGAAAGGTTTCTGATTGAAAGGTGTGATACTGTAATGTAAAAGCTGGGAAGAGTATTGGAATTTTAAAATGTACTGAAGAAATGGTGTAAAATATTATTATATACAAGTTAACAAAGCACTCCATTTAATTATAATTAACTTCTAACTCGTAGTTTGACAAGTTTTAATTAAAAAACAAATTTCAAGTTTTAAACTAGAAAATTAATAAATTAATGATTATAATGCATTACAATTTTAACTGAACAATTAGTAACGATTGTTAATAATTTTTAATAAGAGTTATAATTCTTAATTGAGGCACACTTGACCAGAAGTCAAAATAATTTTATAAACTTCAAGACTTTAAGTAAAATAGTTTCACATATTTCATATGATACATGTGAACCAATAGTATAATACAAACTATAAATATAAGATTTAAAATTAGTATAATCCTCCTAATCGATCCAAAAAGAACCAAAACTCTTCTACCTTGTCTTTCAACCACCACAAAAAAGAACTTGGGTTTCTGACTACCTACCAACAAAACAACCTACAAAAGAATTTGTAGATTTTAAAACTCATTAAGTTTGAAGCTGATAGATGACATCAATCATCCCCGTTCGAAAATTATCAACGTTTCTTACATTGCAAGAAATCTTAACTTAGTATCACTATGTATTCTGGGACCTCTGCTGACCCTCTCCGATTACTCATCCATCTACCCACGTTTCTTTTGTTATTACAGCAAATCGCTTATGTCAAATTGAGTAATCCTTTTGAGGTATATGTCCACATTGATCCTAATTGACATCAGAAAATCATGTTCTGGAATAACGTTTATTTACATTGCAATAAATTATTTAGGCTGCATTTATATCCTTAGGTTTCCACATCCAGACCTATCTAATATTAGTCATCCATGTTGTAAAATAACGTTCATATTGCAACAATTCACCTTTAGCTAAGATTAATGTATCCACATCATTGAACCTATACTGGTATACACAACCTGAGATCTACACTGATCCTGTCTAACAGATAATTCTCTTTAAAAATTACCCACATTTCTATATGAAAATACAGAAATATAGAAAATATAGAAAATGTAAAAATTACCCACATTTCTATATGACAACAAAATTGCTCTTACCACATTTATGTGTCTACCTAATTAACTCTGCACCTGATCCGACCCTATCCTAAAATACCTTTGTTTTTTATACGCCAACAAATCTGTACTAAATATAGCCTCTCGTGATTTATGCGTCCACAGCGACCCTGTACCTGGACCCACACCTGACCTGTGTCCCTACCGCTAATACACCGATGCTCGTAAAATGGATTCCATTATCCATCCACATCCCTATTGAACAAATACTGAATGAAGAGGCTGCACGTCCCGATTTAAACAATCTGTCCGAGAATCAACAGGTACGGGATCAAGATACATGTAACGGTATACGCGTTATTCCAGTGTATCGAACCACAACACAGAAGGTCCATCGTTTCCAGCAGTGTATTATCGATTACCGTGGGAGAGAAAATAATCGGGAAACAAAAAGACGTCAAACCTTGGCGATCTGGAAGAGGGCCTGCCTCCTTGGTCTCTGATCCTGCTTCATCCTTCCTCGCTTCGCTAGCTGTTGCATGGACGTCTCTCGAACGACGAGTACACGACTTTTACCACGAAACGCTCGTAGATCATCCACGATCGATTTTCGAGCGGAACAATGTCACACTGTACATGATACAGCCGGTGTTAATGGACACGAACACTGAAAGACGCGAAGCAGTAGTACTATCTTAGCCGGGCGACGGTGCAACAATGCCCGGATAGGGCTGGGACCGCTCGGTGCCGACACCAGCGCCCGTGGGACTCCTGCGGACAGGTTGCTAAACCAACGGACCCGCGTCTCTGTACTGACGCTGACTATACGAGATGCACTCACTATAGACTACAACGTACGGCGTGTACTTTTAAGGCCCAGGGACGCAGTTGGGTCCTGATGTGGCTGAGGTCCTTTGTTCAGGGAGAGTATGCTGTTTCGAGAACTTGTAGACCTTGAGAGGTGGCTTGCGGAGATTCCTACGGTCGCATTTTCGAAATTTTATATTCTAGTTCTAGCTCTTTCGTGGTGCTTGAAAATTTATATTTAGGTGTAGGTAGGTATGTAGGTTTGAAGGAATATTTTTGAGATAAGTTTTGAACATGTTAAACATTTAGTGGTTGGGTTTTTACTTTGTTTTTAGTGGATTGTTTTAGGGGGGAGGATTTTTGGCTGTGACAGGTTGGCTTTAGTAATAGATTTCTTGGGGAATTTTTGAAAATCTGAGTTGGGGATATGGAGGTATGGACAGTAAAAAATTTGGGAAGTTCGGGTTTAAGAATGCAGATTGGAAATTAAGGAGTTTGAGAATTGGGGAATTGGAGAATTTTGGAATATGGGGATTTGGGGGTTGGAAATTTGGAAATCTGAGAATTAGGGGATTTGGGGAGTTTAAATATTTGGGAATTAGGTGATTTATAAAGGTAAAAATTTGAGAATTAGGAGATTTAGAGAGGCGGGGAAATTGCAAATTTGGGAATTTGGGAAATTTGGAGAATTTGAGAATTTGGGAAATTTGGGAAATTTGGGAAATTTGAGAAATTTGGAGAATTTGGGAAATTTGGGGAATTTGGAGAATTTGGAGAATTTGGGAAATTTGGGGAATTGGAGAATGTGGGAAATTTGGGGAATTGGGGAATTTGAGAAATTTAGAGAATTTAGTGAATTTGAGGAATTTAGAGAATTTAGAGAATTTTGTGAATTTGTAGAATTTGTAGATTTGGGGAATTTGGAAAATTTTGTGAATTTGGGGAATTTGGAATTGAATTATTTGCAAATAGTCTAAAATGCAAATTTAGCGACTTGGAAATTCAAAAAAGTAATTCTTACATATCCTCAAACTTTAAAGTCCCTCAGTTTCTATCTTCAGCAATCAACCTTATTTACGTCAACTTTTTAAACACTATGCTTCCAGAAGTCAATCTAAAATTGACTTCAACTTACAAAAATTATTAAGCCTCTTCCATCAAAGTGATACCTTCAGAAATAAAGAATTGCATAAATCAATACAAGTTTCATCCCTCATTCTCCTTGAATCCATTTTTATTTAACAACCTGTTCATAAAACGTCCATAAAGTTAAATATCATTAGTGCCATTAATGACCCAGATTATCTACAGAAGATCAAATTGAGTTAACGAACATAAGAAGGAAATTCTGACAGTCTCAGCTTGCGTCCCTGCTGTTTACGGGCAACGTACACGAACCGCCATCTTTACTACGAGGAGTTCGGTGTGGGTGAGAGGCCCTGGGTCAGTTGTACTGTCCAGGAGGGGGAAAAGGGCGCTAGTAGGGGACAGCCAGGTTTTCGAAGCAGAAAGGGGAACCTTCGAACAGGCCAACAGAAGAACGAGGAGTGAACGTACGGTGACATAGAAGGAACAGAGGGTCACGTAAGGGACGAAGAAAGAGGGGTCATCACGACACTCGCAACGTTTTACGTTACGCTACGATGCTACGAGATTGTTACGCAATTTGATTCGGAAAAGAATGACTGAGTAATTTGGGAATATCCCCTCTTTCTCCTCCATTTCCTCGGGTTACTATCTTACATCGAAATTTTTATTTTTGTTCTCACAATTTGCGGAGGGCTCCCTTTTGTCTTCGTGTGAATCTCCCTCTTTGTGGTAGTTGAATAATCTTTTTGTTTGCGGCCGTTGTAATGAGTGAACGGTTGCATATTGGAGTTTGCATAGGGGTGGTCAATTATTTTTATATTAAGAAAATTGTTCAAATAAAATTTGTAAATATTTTATCTTTTGTTATTTTTCATTCTTTCGAAAGATGACAGACATTGAATTTTTTATTTTTATTTAACTTGCACCATTTCTACTTACTTATATGTTTGCTTATTTATGGAGGTGGAAAATTATTTTTTACATTAATAAAAATGTTCAAATAAAATTTAATTTGTAAATGTTCTATCTTCTGTTATTTTTCATTCTTTTGAAAGATGGCATTGAATTTTTTATTTTTATTAAACATGCACCATTTCTGCTTATTTATACGTTTGCTTATTCACTTATTTCTCTGAAGATATTAAGAAACGCTCAAAATTATCAAAAAATTGCACGTGACAAGATTGTCGAACAAAAAATACAGCTTCCAAAAATAAAACGACATATGTAGAATGCAAAAGTGTTCATTTTGCAAGAACATTGCAATTTTGACGCGTTAGCCATCAAAGTATTGCATCGAAAACACAGTTTGCGAAGTTTCAAAAGCAGAAATTTGCTCAAAAATGGTTCCATTTGTTCGTAACAGTTATCAACAACAGCTTCCTTTGCAACATGTTCACGTGCATATGGTCAATCGTTGAACTGGTACAAATTTTTTGTGTGTTCACAATGGAAAGGAGAGACCGTAGTTATTACGCTGACCGTTGTTGCAACAGAGTGCATACTGCTGTATGCAGTCGGCATAATTGCGTACAGAGTGCATACGGAAAGTCAAACCCTTTCACGTGTAAATGCTGGCACGTGTTGAATGTAGATACCAAAGTAACGAGAAATTGCTATCTTTATTGAAAGAATCAGAATGAAGAATTGCAATCTCACGAACTGACAGAAATCTTTTCAGTTTGGATACGTAGCTAACCTATCATTAATGTACAACATTGCAAATATTTATTAAAACTTACTAACAAAAGTACTGACAATTGTGCAGGTAAAATCATGTTCTATAAAACTGACAGATTCCTTTAAAAACTTAATATTGCACTTAAGATGTTACTCAATAAATTAAATATTTAAAACAAAAATTCAATCATTTGCACTCGAATTTTGCTGTTGGCAGACAGCAGCTTTAAGTTTTTCACTTAAAAAGTTTAATAACTTCTTTTAAAGTTATCTTTCTATTATTAATTGTGACTATTATGCTTCCTCAAGTAAATTATAGAAAATGAAAAATACCTACAGCCAAAATAACCTAAATTAAATCAATATTAAAAATAATATATGGATACCTAAGTTTGTACCATAACAATAAAAATAATATGTATGCTAAAAATAATTGATAACAGAAAAATTCAGCTATGTATTTAAGAAAATTAATCACGAGCAGATAGAAGTAATTTCCTGCGCTCGATGATCGATACTATGTGTCAAACTTTTTAATTGCAAGTCGTTAGGTGGGTAGAGAATGACTTCACCGGGAACCAATCAGGCGTTTTCTAAACGGATAATATAAAACGAACTTGATTTAGTTGACTCCCTCGCAACCGGTCTTTGCGCATTTGCATGGCGCCGATAGGATTCTGGATCCTTTCTACGCCATTTTGCTGTCCGGCATAGCTGCTCAAGGTTTAGCAACGCGGGAGAAATGGTCAGCGAAGAAAGAAGGAACGGAATTTCATTTGTAATGTTATTTATACTGAGAATTTAACTTTCTTTTTAAAGTACTGTTATTTTTATCTTCATGTAGATTTGTTTTTTGAAATGTTTATCGGAAATAATATATCTATGCGTGTTAAAATAAATAATATTCAATATGTGTGAATGTCTATAGTATGTAACATATGTGTGTAGGTATAAACATGAATATGTAACATATGCCCACATATGTCAGTGTAAATAATGTCTAATATATGTCTTAGTCCAACATGATATGTAATACATGTCTTTGTACATCATAAATATGTAGCATGTGTCTACATATGTCATTGCAAATAACATCTAACATGTATCTACGTGTAACATACATGGTATGTAATATATGTCTCTGTATATCAACATAAATAACATCTAACATATGTCTGCATGTATCAATGTAAATAATACATATAGAACATATGACTATGTCTAAAAATATAAATAATATGTAATATATGTTTATGAACATCAATATAATTAACACCTCACATATGCTTACACATATGAATATAAATGGCATATAGCATGTATCTAATGTCTATAACTAATCTATAAAATATGTCTACGTACATGTATAAAAATAATATCTAGCATACATCTACACATATCATAATATCAAACATACGTCCACATGTAAAAAAAAGAAAGAAAAAACAAATCCTACAAGGTTGGAACGCATCAAACCAGCAAGCACAGCTCTGGCAGGAAAATCGAGCGTCTCAACCGCGCCACAGCCTCTTCAATTAGGAGACGATATTCCTAAGCACGTAGAACGCCAGTTTTCCATAGGTCTGGCACCGTTTGAGGATTTCCAGACGCCACTTGCCGGGACCAACAACAATGAAGGACTTTCTTTCCGAAAGAGCAAAACGAACCGCGATAACAAAGAGGCTGCCTAGTCTCACCACCCGTGCTAGCCTCTCCTCTCTTTACTCAGATACTTCGCAGACCTCCTACGCGCTCTTCACCGACCGTACCGATGTCTACAAGACAATTGTCTTAAGTATTCGCCGGACCTTTCTTTTTTTCTTCGCCACTCAGACGCATGGTTCTGCTTTTCGTCTTTCAATCCAGGCGGAAACCGGCGGGAAAACGTGAAATGGGTACAAGGATAATTTGGATACAAGGAGAATTTTGGGGATGAATGGAAGGTTTTGGGGGTGGAGGGAAATGGTGGGTTGTTTAGAGATGTGGAGATTTGAATGTGTTGGGATTTTTAGTTATGAGGGTTTGAGGGTATTGGGATTTGGGGATGTAGGAATTTGGGGCATGGGGTTTGGGGGACATAGGGACTTGGGGATGGAAGGATTTGGGTACAGAAAGATTTGGGGACGTAGGAAATTGGGGACGTAGGGAATTGGGGACGTAGGGAATTGGAGACGTAGGGAATTGGGGACGTAGGGAATTGGGGACATAGGAATTTGGAGACGTAGGGATTTGGGGACGTAGGGATTTGGGGACGTAGGGATTTGGGGACGTAAGGAATTGGGGACGTAGGGAATTGGGGACGTAGGGAATTGAGGACATAGGGAATTGGGGACATAGGGATTTGGGGACATATGAATTTGGGGACGTAGGGAATTGGAGACGTAGGGAATTGGGGACGTAGGGATTGGGGGTCAAATGAATTTGGGAGCATAGGAATTTGGTGAGATAGGGATTTGGGGACGTAAGGAATTGGGGACATATGAATTTGAGCACATATGAATTTGGAGACATGTGAATTTGGAGACATATGAATTTGGTAGCATAAGAATTTGGAAGAATATGAATTTGGGGACATAGAGATTTGGGGTTATAGACTTCTGACGATATAGGGATTTGGAAATATAGGAATTTAGAGGTACAGGCATCTAAAAATTGAAAGATTTGGGAACATAGAAATTCGAGAGTATAACAATCTAAAGATACAGTGATCTTAGAAGACAAAAATTTGCAAATATAAAAATTTGAAGATACAGAGATTCACAATATAAAAATTTTACAATAAAAAAATTTGACCATATCAATTTTACAACACATAAGAAAAAATTTACTAATACAACACACAAGGAAAAACAAATTTTACCATCAAGTTAAATTTTACTTTCAAGAACAAAATATGATTACCTCAAGATTGTAATGGCCGCCGTATTACAATACCCATTGGGTGTGCGTCGAACACATTTTCTGAAATCATTGTCTGCCAAAGAGTACAATGCAAATGGGAAGTCGCATCGAAAAGCTAATCTTTTCCAGGGAAAAACAACGTGGGCGGGAAATGCAACAGGGACGGCCATTGTTCGAGATGCTCGAATAATTTAAAGCAGCGAATGATGAACCGATACGGGTAACGTCTGGATGAGAAAGTCATTGAGCCACGGCTGTACATGATCTTTATCCTACATATCGACACTCCTCTGGATTCTTTATAAATAATGTCTGAACGTTAACGTGAAACACGTTCCTAATGTTTGTTTAGTTGTTACGTGATTTCTGTAGAATAGATACTATTTTTACGGTTCTTTCAGTAGCATCGATTTATTGCTCCAGATTTTTGTGTGTAATGCAACAGCATTTCATAACTTTTTCATAACTTACATAACTTTCATAACTTTTAGGTTAGATTTAAGGTTAGGTTAGATTTTAGGTTAAAATAATTTTACGTTAGATTTTTTTAATATTTCTTGTGATATTTTTTTAAATTAATTTATACTACTTTTTCTTTTTAAATAGAAATCTAGTGTAATTATTCCTCTAGAAGGATGATATTCAGGAAGAGCGTATATCTTGATATTATGTATCTGCATTTAAAATTTTTGTAGATTAAATTACATTTTATATTAACATCAATATTTCTATATTTAGTTACTGTCAAATAATATTAGCTATTTAGCTATTGTTAAATATACTACATAAACTTGTAAAAATTGTTAAATATAAAAAAAGTTGCTGTTAATATAAAGTTTAATCGTGCTCCACTGTAGTCCACGCAGCTAATTACACCCTTAATGATTAACTATTAATTCAAAGCACTGTATGTCTCCAAACGAATAAAATTTTCAGTCAACGAATGAAGTACATTTGCCAGAATAAAGTACATTTATAACGAAAACCAGCTCACCCCTAAAAAGGGGATGTATACCCCAAGTGCCCAAACCTATTATTTAAGGCATGACTCACGAAACTCCGCTCGTGGTTATCTATTATTCACAATTTTGCGCATTAAAAATCGATCACCATATGTTACAGACCACCACGAACGAACTACACACATTTTTTATACCACTTCGTTATTGTGTAATTTATTCACTCATAAAACAATCTGATCAAACAAGTAGCTAAGAATAAATCAACTCCCAGTTACTTTCGTCGATCGTTTATTATTCAAGTTCGATTTGAAACACGTATTAAAGGTTGTATCGCATCGCGAACAACACCTTACACCGATTATTTATTCATTAGTTCTCGATGCAGAACAATGCTTCGAAGGTATAACAGTACTCTCTATCGAGAACAACGTCGATATATGACACGGTGATAGGTGTGCTGATGCAAATGGCATCGAAATTTGATGAGGCTGTGTGATGTGTCAACTGACATTTGTGGCCTGAATCTGTCTGTAACTCGCACGTGCCAAATTAGTTTGTCGCTGTAACTGTGTTAAGTTATGTCGCTCTACTTATTTAGCAATATTTTTAAATTTATTTATCGATACAAATTTGGAAATTTTTATATTTTTTAATTGAGAAATTTTGAAACTGAGAGACTGGTGAACAACTGTACAATTTTGGCAATTTTTTCATTTTCTAATTTAGGAATTTTCTAATTGTCAAACTTTAGGAACACCTGTACAATTTTGGAAATTTTTATATTTTTTAATTGAGAGAAATTTTTTAATTTATAAATTTGACAAATTTTATAAATTCTATAAATTCTATAAATTCTATAAATTCTATAAATTCTACAAATTCTACGAATTCTACGAATTCTACGAATTCTACGAATTCCACAAATTCCACAAATTCCACAAATTCTACAAATCTACAAAAACTTCAACTTGTCAAGAGAAAAGTATTTATCAACAAGAAGGTTCAGTGTTAACATAAAGTAAAAGTCTTGCAAGATGAATCAAAATCAGAAACAAATCCCCAAATTTTGAAGCAAGTCACGAAAAATGCCATTCAAGAAACCAGAGACTATGGTCACCTTGGTCCTCGCCATTTGGTATCTGTTTTGCACATAACAGCCGTTCATTTTTTTTCTGGATATTATTGTTAAATACGTGGCACGCACGTTCCAGACAGTAATTCAACTGGCTTTCGATATGCACACCCCTTGCAAGGTTTCACTTGCGCATCTGTCGCCATGCAACACCCTTCGACACGATGCAGGTGGTAAATTCGTGTCCTTCGATTGACGTTTCATCCCTCCTGCCACGTTCTCGTTTCACTTTCGTTGAAATGACGCGTGCAATCGGTGTCACTATGCTAAACCTTCGTAAACTTCCATTTTCATGCGTATTTATTCGTAGATATTGTATATGTTAACCGCATATGTTAAACTCATATGTTTGTAATAAATTAATTGTGATAAATTACATGTGTGATAAAGTTGACTCGAAATGGTTAACTTGATGTTTAATATAGATGATTTACTGTTATTGTTATGTTTAATGAATGTACACATATGTACTTTAAGGTGTGTACATCAACGTGTGTGTATTTCATTGAAGCATATTGAACCAATGTATACATATGTGAATAATGTGAACGTATGATTACATTCAAATATCAATGCATACATATACAGACGAATAACATTGTGAATATATGTATACACATATGATACATGAATAGTCATGTCAATGTATGTAGACATATACAATAACATGAATGTATACATGTGTGAATAATATCAACGTATGCATACATGTCAATATCAATGTATATACAGGTGAATAATAATATGAACACATACATACATGATACGTGAATAGTCATGTGAATGTATACACACATATGCAATAACATCAATGTCTACATGTGCGAATAATAATATTAACGTATGCATACATGTCAATATCAATGTACATACAATGCAGGTGAATAATAATATGAACACATACATACATGATACATGAATAGTCATGTGAATGTACATACACATATGCAATAACATCAATGTCTGCATATGTGAGTAATATCACATATGCACACATATCAATTTCAATATATATATACACATGAATAATAATATGAATGTATACACACATGAATAGTGATATCAATGTATACACACGTATGCAACAACATCAATTGTATACATGTATGAGTTATATCAACGAATCTATACATATCAATGTCAATGTAGGTACACATGAATAATGATATGAATGTATACACACATGAATAGTCCTGTCAATATATACACACATATGCAATAACATTAATGTATATTACCATCGATGCATCTACACCAATGTTAATATGTACATAAGCATTGATATTATTCACATATGTATACATGCAATATGCTATTCATACATATGTGTATATTTTACCAAGTCACCCTATACGTATACATAATATATATTTCAACGTAGTTATATTTTAACTTCACCCACAATAATATAACAATACAAAGATTAATTTTTCCAGTGACGTCATCGGAATTTTTTAATCCTAGCTTACAAATTTCCTCGTGACCTGTTCGTCGCAAGCTTTGAGGCCACAGGTGTTATGGTCCTCCTTACACAGTGCGGCGTTAATGCGCTGGAAAAGGGGGCTCGCAGGTTGGTTCGTCAGGTACAAAAGAAACAGGTAAGGGTTTTTCAACGCAGACTAGGGGTCGTAAAAGCTACCTGCTAAGAGATATCGAGATAAGTAAGGGCTTCGAGATGAATACACGGAGTCTAACGTTCGGATGCTGATCTCCTATCCGTATCCACCATTTTGTCTACCGTGTGAAGAATACATATATAGGTGCATTTGAAATGATATCTATGCAGGAGGCAAGGTTCAGTTAATTCGAGGCATTCGAGATGAAACTTGAGAATCGAGAAGCGCTTGAGAACATCATTTTTTTATGTGGAGTGTTAGATAGAAGAAATGTATGAATAGGTACTTTGTTGATGGAGTGTAGATAGAAAGTTATTAGGAGGATTATTAGGAGGGTTGAAGAGACGGGTATTTTTAAATTTATTTGTTTGTAGATTTTTATGTATTTGGATTTCTAGATTTCTAGATTTCTAGATTGCTATGTGGCCACATCCCTACATATCAAAATCACTACATCCCCAAATTTCCATATTTCCAAATCCCTACATCCTCAAATTCCCACATTTCCAAGTTTCCATATTTCCAAATCCCTACATCCCCAAATTCCCACATTTCCAAATTTCCATATTTTCAAATCTCTACATCCTCAAATTCCCACATTTCCAAGTTTCCATATTTCCAAATCCCTACATCCTCAAATTCCCACATTTCCAAGTTTCCATATTTCCAAATCCCTACATCCCCAAATTCTCATATCCCCAAATTTCCATATTTCCAAATTACCATATATCCAAATCCTTACATCCCCAAATTCCCACATTTCCAAATCCCTACATTCTCAAATTCCCACATTTCCAAATTTCCATATTTCCAAATCCTTACATCCCCAAATTCCCACATTTCCAAATTCCTATATTTCCAAATCCCTGCATCCCCAAATCTCCACATTTTCAAATCCCTATATCCCCAAATTCCTATATCCCCAATTCCCTATACTACCAAGTCTCCATATTCCCAAATCCACATATCCCCTAATTTCCCCGTCCCCATATACCTAAACTTCTAAATTCCCATATCCCAAAATTCCTATACTCTACAATCACCACATTTTCAAATCCTCATCTGCTCCGAAACCCTCACAATTCCAAAATCCTATATCCCTATACCTCTACCTTCCTACAATCCTAAGCCTACATATCCCAAGATCTCCAGATCACATCACAAGATCCCTACACCTTCGACCGTTATGGAATTTTAATAAGTGTCGCGCCTTAAGCTCGCCAGCAGCCAACACGAGACAAAATTCGCTAAATTCTTGGCGTTCAACGTGTAACAAGATCCACGTACGTGATCGTGAATTCGCAGAGGATGAGCAAAAACATGGTGCAAGCATACGTATAGGCTGTGGAGAAACCCTTTCCTTTCACCATGATCCGAGCACCGGGAATGCGTGCCCCTTTTGCTCTTCTGCGTTGACATTTATTCGCGAATGACCCGGCGAACACCTGCAAACGGAGTGGGCATGACCTCCACTCTCGGATTCGCAAATCCCATTGACACTTTACGAAGACAAACTACTCTATCGCGATAATTGAAGCCGAACCGTCTGGCGAGTGTGTGCTAGAACACACCTGTTAACTTGCCACCGATGTTAACGTATGATAATTAATTCAATGGAGTCAGCTGGCGCGACCACGTGTTTCTGTAAACACGATCCCTGATCGCAGATAGATTCGGGTCAATTTCTTTGTGCTTAGATGAGAGGTTTAATCATTCTGGGTAACTGGATGTGGATGCTTTACATAATAATTTTTATTCTGGTGTTTGTAAATTTATACATTGCTATTGGTAATTCCACGCTGGGTAATTCTACGCTGGGTAATTCCGCGCTGGGTAATTCACTAGATGTGGAGATTTTACATAAAAATTTTTATTTGCTGATATTTGGAATTGGTGTGTAATTTATACATTTCAGATTTACACGTTTTAAGGGTTAGGATTTGTGGAGTTTCTTGGTGTTATTGATATACAGTTATATTACTAATACACAGTTCTTGGTTACTATTAGTACTCCATGATTTTGACAGTAAATTAACTTTTGGTAGTTAAGAATTGTTAATTGTAATTTTAGTGCTATTGGAAGTAAGAAATTGTGGTGCAATTGTTGGTCGTAAATGAAATTTTAACTTGTTGAAAAATATCTGACTTGTATATTAATCAATTCATATGTTAACACACATGATGTTAACACATATGGTTTCAGATATTAACATGCATGATTCTAGTTAAAAATGAAAACTCAAATCAAACTTGCTAGGAATTTCAAAGTTAAATTTCCTCACACAAAATTTATAAAAACAAAAATTATTTAAAACCACATATGACACATATGATACATATTTTACTTCGCCACATAATTTCAATATATTACTAATAAATTATTAATGTATTTTAATTCTATTCTAACCTTCTATTTTTCTATTCTAACATTCTTCAGTTTAACTTCAAAATTACACTTAACCTCAAATAATCACCAATTTGTTCTAACTAGGATTGTAGCACAAGCGCTCTCAACTTTCTTCAGTAAATTTCAACGAAATCGCGGTTCATTATCCATCCATTGTTACCTGAATCGTCGTTGAAGAGCGTTAGTATATTTCTTGTAAGTCTAATCGCAAGATTCACACACAGTTTCCCCCAGGATTCTGGGGCTAAGACTGGAAACACTCGCAACGGGGCTCACTGATTCGAGATTAGGCGGCGTGTTTGACTTGCACGTTTCCGGATTATTGTTAGGCAAATGAATGCAAGTACGTTTCACGCCGGAAGATAGCAGTCTGAATATGTGCACCGTTAACGTCGTCAACCTTGTTAACCTAAAGAGGAATCACGATTCATGGTAGGTAGAAAGGGATATTGAATTGCTGCCTAAATAGTCTTGTCAAGAATTAACAGGTTCATATTCTATACATTTCATTGTGTTTTGATAAATCTGTAGATTTGAGTGTATCTCAAGTTTATTTTCATTAAATTAAGTATTAAAATTGAGAAAGATTAAACATTAAAATTATGAAGTTTAAAGACTAAGTTAAAATATGAAGGTTTAGAGATCAAAGTTAAGAAAGAAGATAAAAGATCAAAATTAAAAAAGGAAGTTCAAAGACCAAAATTAAAAAAAGAAGTTCAAAGACTAAAATTAAAAAAAGAAAATCAAAGACTAAATTTAAAGAAGAAGGATTAAGGAACAAAATTAAAAAAGAAAATAAAAGACTAACATTAAAAAAAGAAGTTTAAAGACCAAAATTAAAAAAAGAAGTTCAAAGACTAAAATTAAAAAAAGAAAATCAAAGACTAAATTTAAAAAAGGAGGATTAAGGATCAAAATTAAAATAAGAAAATTAAAGATTAAAATTAAAAAATGAAGTTCAAAGATTAAATTAAAAAAAGAAGGTTTAAAGATTAAAATCAAAGAAAGAAAATCAAAGACTAAATTAAAACAAGGAAGATTAAAGATCAAAATTAAAAAAGGAGATTAAAGATTAAAATTGAAAAAAGGAAATTAAAAATTAAATTCAAACTAAAAGAATTAAAATTCAAAATTGAAAAAAGAAGGTTAAATATTAACATTAAAAGAAGAAGATTGAAGACTAAATTGAAACAAAATGCATTCAAAATTGAAATTAAAAAAGGAAGATCAAATATTAAAATTGAGAACGGAATTCAAACTTAAAGGATTAAAGATCAAAATTTAGAAAAAAATATTCAAGATTAGTTGACTGAAAAGAAGAAGGAAAAAGAAATTGAAGAAAAAATGGATTTGAGTTAGTATGACTCTCAATTGCAGAAATAGAGAAGACTCTCGTTATATTGCATTAAATGAAACTTTACAATTGTATATTCTTTGAGTTTACAGTATATCTACTTGACCAGAGAATCTTTTCATTTAATATTGTATAATAGTATTATGTTACATTTGGTATTAATATTAAACATCATTATGTTGTATAATATTGTGATTTTATATAACATTATTTTGTACTGTATTTTCACCAAAATGCAATGGGTTAAAAAACATTAATTATTCATCTTAATCGTTACTCGAGATCAGTATCTTAAACTGATAAGTTTATTCTTCATTCATTCTTCTATTAAACACGGTGCTATATGAAAAATAAATTATTCTAAAAATAGTAAAATAATTAAAATAGTAAATGTAGTGTAAAATAAATTCATTAGTAAATTAGAAGTGTGATATATTGCTATAAAATATTTTAACTATCTTACTATTTTTACTACAATTTATTTTTCATACAACACCACGTTTAACAGAAGAATGAATTTATCAAACTATTCCGCTAAAAAAATCGAATGAACGTCGACGAATTGGAGGCCAGTGACATTTCGAACTCGGCACGTGCTCTCGCGCAATTACGAGCAGGAAGAAGCGTCCGTGCATCGATATAAGTGCAGCTAACGGGTAAAGGAAAGTGCAATCGTTACATCTGCGTGCACCTGCACCTGAATCGCTGCTTACGAAGATTTAATAGACGAATTCGACCAACGTCTGTTAAATCGTAACGATCGTATCGAGAAAAAAAATACAGACGTCGAACCGATTACGGTGAACCATTCGGTCCAGATTTATCGACTACTGCGATGCAAAATGCTTCATGAAATAACCGTGGAAAACGTGTATCGAGAAAAACATGCAGAATGAGGTGCATTAGAAACAGTTCATTAACTTTAATGACGAAGGTAGTTGAACGAATGTGCGTTTCGTTCGATGACACAAAATGGTTGCGTGAGTTATACGTTCTTGTATAATCAAGCATAAATTCTGGAAAAATGGAGGTTGGTAGAAGGACTTGATGCCCGGAGGAATTAGTAGAATTAGTAGATTAGTAGAATTTTCGAGACGTGTGGGCTTTAATGTGCTGGCATCGTTTTGGGGATAATTATATTTTTTTTAGCAAATTTAGGTATTTGGGAATTTGGAAATTGGGGGAGGGGAA
Source organism: Megachile rotundata (assembly GCF_050947335.1). Classification (NCBI taxonomy): domain Eukaryota; kingdom Metazoa; phylum Arthropoda; class Insecta; order Hymenoptera; family Megachilidae; genus Megachile; species Megachile rotundata. The sequence goes on from NC_134989.1 coordinate 9,732,444, forward strand.
ATTTGGAAAATTCAAAATGGGTAGCTGAAAATTTGGAAATTTAGAAATTTAGAAATTTAGAATTGAGTAATTGGAAATTTAAAAATTTGGAAATGAGTAATTGGAATTTTAGAAATTTGGGAACTGGATGATTGGAGACTTAAATATTTCCAATTTGAAATCTTTGAAACTGAGTAATTGTTGATTTAACAATTTAGAATTTGGGTAATTGGAAATTTAAAACTTTAGAAATTGAAAATGTAGAAAATTGGTAATTTGACCATTTAGAAACTTGGGACCACCAAAATTTTAATTTCCAAATTTGCAAATTTAGAAACTTAATAATTAAAAAATTTAGAAATCTGGAAATGTGGAAATCTAAAAATCTGAAAATCTAAAAATCTAAAAATCTAAAAATCTAAAAATCTAAAAATCTAAAAATCTAAAAATCTAAAAATCTAAAAATCTAAAAATCTAAAAATCTAAAAATCTAAAAATCTACAAACACTAACACCAATTAAAATTTTGTGTTAAACCAACTATTCCACAGTCAATAAAACTGTGAAGCTTCCTAACGACTTCCTCATAGCAGTCAATATATCAGCAAGCAATATTGCAAACTTGAGAATTTAAGTAGCTAATTAAAAGCGATACGAAAAGGTTCTTCGTTAAATTCGTTGTCACATCGTTTCACGTTAATTCATATCGTTAGAGTCATTGCACAATCTCCTCGAGATCAGTATCCTTTCACCAGAGACACGAACGACCATTTTCTAATCGCATCTTTTAGCTACGTTCTCGCTGAATCTCTATTTACCTCCGCACGTGCGCCGTTCACCGTCAGCAGAACAGAAGAAGCAAAAGAACCTCGAAACACGACTCAGAAACGCTACGAGGAGATAAATGATCATCTTTCCAGGGGATAAGATTCGCTATAAATAGAACAAACCCTGCGATACATATTGCGATACTTTTTTCTGCCCGCCAAAAGGGATCATCAATTATTTCGCCATTTATTTATTCGCAACGAGAAGCGGAGTAAAAATATCTAACCCCCTTTTCGTTCTTGTGGATTCGGGTTAATGTAGTGTGGGGAATCATTTTAAAAAATCTTTATATTGGTTGTACTTATTATATTCGTTGTACTTGTTAGATTCGTTTATTGCAAGGTTTATAATAAGTTTCATATGTGATTATATTGTTTATAGTTCGCTGTAAGATTTTGTAGTGGTGTACTTGTAGAGTAACATGTGAATCGAAATTTATCAAAGTTCTACTGTAATATATTTTTGGGGAGGAAGATATGAAGAATGTGTAAGTATAGAGTGTTTCATAATCACATGATGAGATATTAGTGTTGAGTTTGGAAGTGGGAGTAACAAAATGGCGGAGTGCAAGAGAATCATCAGGTGCACATATATTGCTAGATATGTGAACTTCGAGGTTTTCACATGTCTAAATTGGTGTGTCTCAATATACAGAGATTGTCAGATTACTATGTTCTTCAATTCCTGTATTTCCAAATCTTTACATAACCTCAAATTTCTAATATAATATTTTCAAGTCTCTATACACCCAAACCTTCATGTGCCTTTTTCTCTATTCACCCAACCTCCACATGTCCATATCTCTACACATCCAAATCTCCACATGTCCCTATCTCTATCCATTCAAATCTCCACATGTCCATATATCTACACATCCAAACCTCCACATGTCCATATTTCTACACTTCCAAATCTCCACATGTCCCTATCTCTACACATCCAAATCTCCACATGTCCCTATCTCTATCCATTCAAATCTCCACATGTCCATATATCTACACATCCAAACCTCCACATGTCCATATTTCTACACTTCCAAATCTCCACATGTCCCTATTTCTACCCATCCAAATCTCCACATGTCCCTATCTCTACACATCCAAATCTCCACATGTCCCTATCTCTACACATCCAAATCTCCACATGTCCCTATCTCCATCCATCCAAATCTCCACATGTCCCTATCTCTATCCATCCAAATCTCCACATGTCCCTACCTCTATCCATCCAAATCTCCACATGTCCCTATCTCCATCCATCCAAATCTCCACATGTCCCTATCTCTATACATCCAAATCTCCACATGTCCATATCTCTATACATCCAAATCTCCATATGCATCTGCAAATGCCCACATACTCCTCCAAATCTCCAAATTTCTGCATACACCACCCTCACATCCCTATATCCTACATCCCTAATATCCTATAAATCAACAAAATACTTGACAACCCCAAAACTAACCCTATTACAAACATTCCAATTACCAATATAAACATACCATATTAATTATACAAACATACCAATCCATACCATGCTATACAATATACGATTCGTCAATTTTGAAGCAGTCTATATATTTATATATACAAACCTCCTCAGTCCATCTACCTATTCAAAAATTCCACAAAAAATTCCATAAATCAGACCACATCTGCTCATACTTCATGTATCAGTTCATGAAAATTCGTCACAGATTTCCCATCATTAATAAGAAATTTCCTCCCTTTTCTCCTCATAATCGACTCAATGAATAGGAAAATTTGAAAAATCGTTTCAACAGCGTCTACCTATCGAATAGGGAGGGCAAAAGCCGCGATATTTCAGCTTCTTCGAGGTTGATCCACCGCGAGTACTTCAGCTCGATCGCGTGCAGAGGGAAACCAGTTTCTCTGCGCGTTTAGCCTCCTCCTCGGCTGCATCTCGTTTTTCGTCGTTTTGCTTGAACCAGTGGCGCACGTGCGAGCAGCACCTCGGTGAACCGAGCTAGCAGCTCCACGGAGGGATAAGAAAGGGAAAGATGTGGCGAGATGCTCGGTGATTCGCTTTGGAGAAGGAGGAAGAACGTGTTCGAAGCTTCTAGGTTGTTTGGTTCCATTTGGTTCGTCTTTGGAACGGCGAACGGGGTGCTATACGGACTTGATCTTTCGGGTAAATGTGACAGAAAGTGAGGAGAGAAATGTGGTTGTAAGATTGGGAGGATTTTGGCAAAATTTTATTTGTGGATGCAATTTTGTTTGTGGATAAAATGTTATTTATGGACAAAATTTTATTTATGGACACAATGTTATTTATAGACAAAATGTTATTTATGGATAAAATGTTATTGATAGACAAAACGTTATTGATGGACAAAATGTTATTTATGGACAAAATATCATTTATGAACAAAATGTTATTTATAGACAAAAATTTATTTATAAACAAAATCTTCTTAATTTATGGATAAAGTCTTCTGTGACATTAATATGTTGCAAAAATCATGAATAATTGTAGAAACATTTTTATGCATCTTTGACACTGGAGTATAGTCTCTGTTCATAAGTGTAAAGCAATATTTTAATTTTTGTTATTTAGTGTTTTTTTTATGTCCACCCTTTAATTATGGTTGATGAAATTGTATGTATGAAGATAAACTTGTAAAACCACAGCACCAAAGCATGTCTAATTCTCTGCTACATGATTCACTAAGCAGTCATGTCAGTCAAAGCACTTGTACAAATAAAGAAAATTGAAATGTTACACATAATCAACGATGACAGATATATTGTATAAACAGTACTTAGCTGTATGATTAAACTAATTAAACTTAACAGTACTTAGCTATATAATTAAACTAACGAAACTTAAAATTCAAATGTACTGAAATAAGTAGCACCTAAGTATTTGTCATATGTGAACTGCATATATTGTCATATGTGCTGCACCATACATGAAGTTTATGAACTTATACAAGTTTATGAAGTTTATACTTATACTTTGTATGTACTGGTATATTACATCATGCAAAAAAGTGCTCGTATATCATAAAAATATATATTTGCAAAATGGTTCACAAGTGTGCCTCCATACTGTCAAAGTTAATAACTTATTTTATCGACTACTCATTCTAACTTACTCATCTCAATTCATGCAATCTCCAAAAAGGAGGTTACTGAATAATCAGAGGTCGAATTTTTGCAAAACAAATGAAGCCCGTTCGCCGGTGGCCCTAGCGGTAAATTATAGCGTTATATCATCAAGAAACCCCCTCCAAAAAAATCGCATCCCCTCCCGCAGCTGCCCCACCATTCAAACCCAATGGATCATCCAATTGCCGCGTGTCTATTCATTGCGATAGTATTCCAGGATGACGATTACGCCACGTAACGCCATGGAAAACGGGGACAACGGGAGAATGATGGCGGAAAAAGGGGTTAATGTAGCTGTCATGCGTTTGGTAGCAGCGGACAGCGTTGCAGGCCGGATCCAGAGAACCCGTTGTCGCGGTTGTTTTCGTAGCCTGCAGGAGGCCGTGGAACTCGAGAAAAATAGGAAGAAGAGGAAGAGAAAGAGAGAGAGGAGAAACGTGGAGAAGGTTTGACGAGGATCGAACGGGAACCGGTTCTTCAAGGAGCTGACCACGCTGAAGGGGAACGGTGTACCAACGCTAAAGGAGGCTAGCGTGGCCTGTTACGAGAGAGCAAACCGGTTTTACTATACAAACTAGAGTAAAAGTGTGTTGTATACAAGCAGAATCGTACCGCGTGCTTCCATGTTTATGATTACGATGTTGATGATCGGGATCCAGAGGGAAATCGGATGCAAAAAAGATTTTCTGAGTTTAATAGAAGGTTGCTTTGGTTTGCAGTGGAATAGAGATGTGATGCAATTAGTAGTGTGAGCTTTACACATATGTGTTACTGAGCTTATAACATGTGACCAATATTTCAGAATACCAATGTCTCAATATTCCAATGACTCAAAATCCCAAACTCTGACATTTCAATATCATAAAACCCAATATTCCAAAACTCTAAAATTTCAAAATTCCAATATCCCAATATTCCAATCTCCCAAAATCCCAATGTACCAAAATTGTAATGTCCCAAACTTCCATAACCTAAAACTCCGAAAGTCTCAAACAATCTAACTCCTCCAAAGTTCAAAACCTCCAAATACCAAAACCTTCAAATACCAAAATCTCCAAAGTTCAAAATCTCCAAATACTAAAACCTCCAAAGTTCAAATCCTCCAAATACCAAAACCTCCAAGTACCAAAACCTCCAAAATTCAAACCCTCCAAATACCAAAACCTCCAAAGTTCAAAACCTCCAAATTTCAAACCTTCCAAATACCAAAACCTCCAAATACTAAAACCTCCAAAGTTCAACACCTCCAAATTCCAAAACCTCCAAAGTTCAAAACCTCCAAAGTTCAAAACCTCCAAATACCAAAACCTCCACACTTCAAACCCCCCAAATTCCAAAAGTCCCACACTAACATTCAACATCCCACCAACACTTAATTACCAAAGATTCCTCAGCATTGTGCAAGGAAAATGATCTCACGCCTACGCGAAGCGCAATTCCTTAAAGTATCTCGCAAGAAACGTTTACGAGCAAAACAAGAGACTCGGTGACTTGAGTGGCATGCGCTGCAACTTTTTTTGCAAAAAAACAACAGAAAAATACATCGTTCAAGGGCGAAGAGTCAACGCGGGAAACGTTTCCATTGGTCCAGTGTTGCAGCGACTTCTCGAAAGGTACCACCAGGTAATTTCAATGCCGCGAATTATGGCGGGAAGGGACGCCATCTTGGATACTTCGACGCGCGGATTCAATTCTCTCTCGAAAAATTTCTTGGATAATTCTCAACGGTAAAGTGACTGGTGACACTTGGAGTCTGTTAAAAAAACTCTTGATTGCTACATCGGATCATAAAAGTGATAGTAAATGTACTTGTTTTATGGTTTTATGGTTATATCTCGAGGTACTCTTTTCTCTTAAGAAAAATTTGCTGAGACTTCAAGCATTTTTTAAAAAATAAACATCAAAAAATGTTTTGACGATATGTGTATGTTGAAATACGTGTATTTATGTATTTTATGAGGATAATTTTACAGAATCAATTTCAGTAAGTGTAATAATCAAGAATAGGATGATCAAATGATCGAGAGGAAGCAATGAATGTTGTTGAAAATTATATTAGTCTTAAAAAGTCAATTAGTCAATATTTACACAAGTTATATTTAGCAATAAAGCATATTTAATGTAACAATATAGAAATACCTTTATTGTATAAATTACATGTCTATGTAAGTCTATTTCTAATCTACATATGTCAATTTTTAGATATAAAATTTAGACACCAGTCAAAGTATCAAACACATGATCAACTACTAAACAGTTTAATATACTTCAGTCCTTTATTTGCAAATCCATATCTTTACAAGAAATCTTCTTCATATTAAAACACAAACTAAACAGAAAAATGCAAATTGTAAAATTATTATCAGTTACAGATATATTTCTTCACCTTATCAAGTACCATATGTTCTAAAAGATCAGATCGTGAAATCAGCTGACGCGAAAGTCAGGATGCGCTTCAGCAACGAAAGTATAGAGAAGCAACGACCTATCGCAAAACATTTGAAACGTGAAATACGTTGAAGAAATAGCGAGGAAACAGGGGGAGAAACCAGTAGCAGACGTGGCTCTTTGTTCTTCCGAAGACGCTGAAGCCGAGGTCAAGCGAAACGCAAGCGTGCGGTCCATGGTCGACGTTCAAACCAGTTTCCATTAAAAAGACTTTCGGTGGCGCCTTCACGTGGTGTTTCCCCGAGGCTGCCGCAGGATCACCGACGCCATTCTACAGGATATTGACCTACCGATGCCATCTTGGATCACGGTTTACGTGATCGTAGTACTACTCACAGCTGGCACCTACATATCCTCGTGCTCGGCACACTCTTGATTGCTTTCGAAACATGTATCGGTTTCGAGCGTGAACCTATTAAGTCTGATTCATCGTAAATCTACTCTCTCTTATTGTGGGCAAACCTACTTTTTGGGCAAGAAAGTTGTTGCAATTGGGAGAGTTTTTCGTTTTGAGCCATTTTTGATTTTGAAAATGAATCTTGTTTTTATTGAAGTTTGTTGAGACAAGTTTTTTCATTTCTTAATGAACTATTTGTTCTTCTTTAAATATTATCTGGATGGAAGAGTTCAAGGTGGTTGATGAAGAATGAGGTTTTGTATTTGAGAGAAAAGATGTATTTTTATTATGTAACTGTACACATCATATGTGTCTGATGTAGTAACACTAGCACTTAAAATAACAAACACCACTAGATGATTTTCAAGTTTTCAAATTTAGAGGTTTGTAAGTTTAGAAATTTATAAATGAAGAAATACAGAGATGATTAAATTTAAAAATGAAGAAATGCACAGAGATGTTTAAACTTAAAAATGAAGAAATGCACAGAGATGTTTAAACTTAAAAATGAAGAAATGCACAGAGATGTTTAAATTAAAAAATGAAGAAATGCACAGAGATGTTTAAACTTAAATATGATGAAATGCACAGAGATGTTTAAATTAAAAAATGAAGAAATACGATGTTTAAATTTAAAAATGAAGAAATTCACAGAGATGTTTAAATTTAAAAATAAAGAAATGCACAGAGATGTTTAAATTTAAAAATGAAGAAGTGCACAGAGATGTTTAAATTAAAAAATGAAAAAATACAAGGATGTTTAAATTTACAAATAAAGAAATGTACAGCTTGAAAAATAAAAATTATAAAACCCTAAAAAATTTCTTACAACACTCCACAAATAAAAATTTTCTAATAAAAAGAATTGCAAACTATCTCCTAAATTAATTTCTAGAAGTTAATGTGCACATGTGATGAACAATTAACGTTGCATATGATTTGTCAGTACTTCCCTTTCGAAATGAATGTGCATCACGTACGAACGACGTGTAGGAACAAAAACAAAGGAATATTAAAGCAGCCACTGAAAAATACAATCGGCCCGTACATCGCTATGATTTATGATCATTTGGCATTGTTTACACGTACGGGGTGTGGACTCGTACTATGCGTGGGCGTAAATCACCATCGGCATTCTCTGTTCATTATTCTATCGTGCCCGGATCACGTGTCGTACCCTGACGACCACAATAGAGAATATCCTTGCTGATGAATCTCTGCTATACTGTTTTTCGATCGGGAAAAATCTAACCTAGCTGAACAATAACGAGAGGAAACAGTAATTGCGTATGAATCGATAATTGATAAAAATGGGGAACCTCGGATTGTTGTTAAATTCATGCACTAAATAGCTTTGGGTTTTGTTCATGTTTTTTGTGATGTTCTATTGTAGTATTGGATTTGATTTAATTATTTGATTTATTTATACCTTTCTTCTTCTTCATAAGCGTTTAACCTTTGTTTATTAATATTTTATAATACTGTATGTATTTTAGAATAGATGTATACTTTTGTTAAGGTATGTATATCTTAATTATGTATTATTGAATAAATGTATGAATGTAAGTCTGATAAATTTGTATTAGGATTTGAATTTTGATGATGAAATTTAAATTTTGACAACTAAATTTTTAATTTTGAATTTTCACTAAAAATTGAAATCAATTTTGATTGCTATTTTGTCAACAAAAAATTAAAATTAATTTTAATTCCTATTCTCTCGATAAAAAAGTAGGAATTGATTTTAATGATTATTCTCCTAAAAAAATTGAAATTAATTTTAACTACTACTTTTCCAAAAAAAAATATTGAAATTAATTTTAATTTCTATTTCTTCAATAAAAATAATGAAACTTTTCAATAGGAATATCATTGTTATCATTTTTTTATAAACTTTAATTATAATAATCGAAGTTGAAACTGCAGTTGCATGCAGTGAAAGGCGCCTGAAATTGCAATTCGCACGTGCATGCACTTTGCAGTACTTCAGGCGCAAGTGCATTCACTGCAACCGCATACAACGCAATTGTTTACTTTTCAATCTGTTATTCTTCTGTTACTAAAAGTACTTTAAATTATCCAATGTATCCACGTTCCCTAAATGCTTATTTTCTGCATGTGTTGATCACTGCAGTGAAAACAGATGTGCATAGTCAGACATGACTGAAGTAATTACTAAAACGTTGAATGAAGTCCAAAATTTATGACTTTATTTTTATTTCATGAAGTTGTAAATTCAATTGAATTAAAAAATTAATTGGAAGTAATTAATTAGGTAATTAATTTAAAATAATGTAGTTGGAAGTAACTACAATATCATTGTACACAAGGTGATCTAATATAATTAAATTTAATGTAATTAAATAATTACATTGAAAGCCAAAAATATTTATTTCAACGAAATAAAAATTGTTAATCATTTAAAATTAAATAAAAATCTACATCTTCAATTTTAATTTGAACAACTACATCTCCGTCCTTTAATTTGCAAATAATAAATAATAAATAGTAAATTAAAAATGATTTAGGTTACTTTAACACCATCATGTCATTATGAGTAAAAAATTGGACGACTAATTCAAATCATCATAAAAATCTCAAATACCCCGTCATTAAGCAAATAGTCCGCCATTCAAAAGCACATGAATGAAAGAAATCTTTACATCGGATGGAATTGAACGAGAAACGGTTGCAAAACCACACATTCAACACCTGTCGCAACAACATCGAGCGTTTGAATCACAGCTTCCTCAGAATCTTTTAATACATTTACAGAGTTAACCCATTTATTCAATTCATGCAACTAGACACAATTTATGCGAAATAAACATGGTTTTTCCGTCTGTCATACATGACGTTAATGTAGCAGAAATTGCATCAATAATTGCATAAATGTTTATTCAAGTATGATGATTCAATGAGAAAGAAGTTTAATAGATGTGTTTTGTGAGGTGAAGTTTTAATATGGAGCTTGGTAGGGTTTTCTGTGGAAAATGGCGATATAGAGAAAGGTATTGGAAGTAAATTTAAGATCATTAAACGATCTTGGTGGATTTTAGAAATTTCGAAAATTTTAGTTCGTCAGTATTCAAATTTTTATATTTGCAATTCCTGAAGATTTCCAAAATCTCGAGTTTTGAATTCTTATTTTTACTGAATTCTTATAGTTTTCAAATTCTCAAAGTTTCAAATTCTCAAATTCTCAAATTCTCAAATTCTCAAATTCTCAAATTCTCAAAGTTTCAAATTCTCAAATACCATATTTTCAAATCCCAAAATTTCCAAATTAAAAAATTTTCAAGTTTCTACATTGTTAAGTTTCCAAGCCCCCAAATTCTCAAAATTCCAAATTTTAAAATGTCAAATTGCCACATCTCCAAATCGCTAATTCCACAAATCCCTAAGTCCCTAAATTTCTATACTCTTGAATTTCCAAATCCCCAAATTTCTATATCCCTAGTTCCACAAATTACTAAACTCCTCCATCTCCAAATTGGCAAATCCACAAATTACCAAATATTTGAATTCCCAAATCCCTAGATCCCAAAAATATCCAAATTCCCAGAACCCCAAATACTCAAATCTCCAAATTCCCAGAAGCCCAAATTCTCAAATCCCCCAATTCCCAGAACCCCGAATCCTCAAATCCCCAAATTCCCAAAACCCCAAATCCTCAAATCCTCAAATCCTCAAATCCTCAAATCCCCAAATCACCAAAACCCTAAATTCCCAAAACCCCAAATCCTTAAATTCCCAAATCCCCAAATCCCCAAATCCCTAAAACCCCAAGTTCCCAGAACCCCGAATCCTCAACACCCCTAATTCCCAGAACCCCAAATCCTCAAATCTCCAAATCCCCAAATCCCCTAATCCCCAAATCTCCAAATCTCCAAATCCCTAATTCCACAATTCCCTAAAACTCCTAAATCTCCAAATTTCTATAGTCTTAAATCTCCAAATCCCTAAATCTCTCCATCCCTAAATCCCTAAATCCCTGCACCCCCAAATTCCCACACCCCCAATTCCTCAAATTCCAAAACCTCCTTCCTCAACACTCAACCTAATATAACCAAACGAATTCAAAAGTAACCCGATAGGCACGAAACTTCACAGGCCATTAATCTCCACTCAGAATCTTTGATTTCAAAAGGGTGTGTTCTCACGGGGTGATGCACTCGTTCACCGGAAAACGCAGGCGTTAAAAATCGACAGTTCGCCCGGTACGATCGGAAATCCTTTATTGTCTACGTCAAGATGGAAACAAAGACTTTCGTTCTTCAAGCATGACGTCCAATTGTTCGTGTAGCTTCTCTTCGACGTTCAAGGTCTTCTTCTCTATTACCTAATGCTTCTAGTTAGCGGCAAGAAAATGTAACAAAGTTCTACGACAAAGAACAATGCCACTAATTATCTAATTTATTAACCTTGTTATCTAAGACAAATCTTGACATGATACATTTTTAGTGATCTTCAGAAGTCACGTACGTCTGTTGTACATATATGGAGGTTAATTAGAAAACAAGAATTTTTTAAGAGCAATTTTTACGAATTTAATTTGGACGCAAATATTATTGCAATTATATAGAACTTTTATATTTTTTATACTTGCACAAAATTTTTATATTTTTTATACTTATACAGAATTTTTGGTTTTGATATTTATATAAAGTTTGTAGTTTTGATATTTGTTCATAAGTTTCTAGTTTTTATATTTGTACAAAGTCTCTAGTTTTGATATTTGTACAAAGTTTCTAGTTTTAATATTTGTACAAAGTTTGTAGTTTTGATATTCATACAAAGTTTCTAGTTTTGATATTTTTACAAAGTTTTTAGTTTTGATATTTATACAAAGTTTCTAGTTTTGATATTCATACAAAGTTTCTAGTTTTGATATTTTTACAAAGTTTGTAGTTTTCATATTCATACAAAGTTTGTAGTTTTGATATTTATACAAAGTTTCTAGTTTTGATATTTTTACAAAGCTTCTAGTTTTGATATTCATACAAAGTTTCTAGTTTTTATATTTGTACAAAGTTTCTAGTTTTGATATTCATACAAAGTTTCTAGTTTTGATATTCATACAAAGTTTCTAGTTTTTATATTTGTACAAAGTTTCTAGTTTTTATATTCATACAAAGTTTCTAGTTTTCATATTCATACAAAGTTTCTAGTTTTGATATTCATACAAAGTTTCGAGTTTTTATATTCATACAAAGCTTGTAGTATTTATATGCATTTAGTTTGATGTCTTCAAAGGATACAATTTTAGTAAAATTTAAGGACTGACAGATTTATCAATAAATATTTATATTTAGATTTATTAATAGATATTATTCGAACAAAATTTGAGATTATATTGAGACCATCAAGTGACAACTGACTCATCAAGTCAAAATCGAAGAGTGAAAGACAGGTAACGAAAAGGGAAGTATACGACCGATGTTACACAGTGTTTTTCTTTTTTATCTGATGCGAGCACCTGCACTGACACGGTGAAATTATCGTGACCTCCGCGTCGTACGACGACCATGTGAACCTACGAAGTAGACGCTTGTTCCGGTGACGGCTTCCGGTTTAACCTATACCCTTCTTCACCTTCCCATTCAGCCGACATCGTTTCTATCTCGCGGCCATTTTACTATACTATTGCCGCCACGTGGTCACGCTCGTTGAACCACGTGGGACCTGTTGGTTCACGTGTGTCTTTTTAATATCCCTACGTTCACCCTTCTTCGACTTATTTAGCATAATCTGTAGAACAATAACCCTGCCTAGTTTTATTATACCTTTTTTAATGATTCCACGTACATCGGTGTTGATGGTTTGGTTAGGTTAGGTTGATGGTTTGTCGAATACTTCAGATTTTGCAATATTGCACGAAGATGCAGTCAAAGGAGTTGAAGTCAAGTTTTTTGAGGGTGCACAGTTTAAATGCTATTGTAGTATTTAACTGTATTATTAATTATTATTATTAGTCGTTTAAATACTATTCAGTTTAGTTAATTAGTCGTTTAAATACTATTAAATGCTAGTTAAAAGAGATCAAATGTGAACAAATATTTATTTCTGCATGAATCAATATCAGTTTATATTGCGATTTTTGAAGTGGCCTGCAGAGTAACTTAATAAGGTGAGTTACTATTAATAATAAATTCAGTCGTCAAAGTTCATATGTTCATTAACTAAAATTCATGAATGTAATTTATTAACAAATTAATTAAAATTAATAAGTTAGACTATACTCAATAAAGAGTCAGAAAGCAATTTTTTGGTAAATGTTACACTTAGAAAGTGACGTAGTTAGACTATACTCAATAAAGAGTCAGAAAACAATTTTTTGGTAAATGTTACACTTAGAAAGTGACGTAGTTTACTCAATAGAGTCAGAAAACAATTTTTTTGATAAATATTGCACTTAATAGGTGACGTAGTTAAAAACTTAAAAAATCATCGAATCTTATAAAAAAAAATCAGCATGTGACAGTGAAATAAGACTATAGCTAACTTATATCCCCCCGAGTTCGAGACCTAATTCAACCTGGAAAGTTTCTCCCCAACTTTTCTTCGAATACATCTAATTAAAAAACGCAACAAAATTAGTAGGAAAGTTTGACGACCGGTGCGATGTTGTTTCTCATAGCAGCCCTTCACGTGTGGAAATACGTGATTATAAATTAATCGAGCCCAAGAATAACAAGCCCTGCCGCGGACACGGTGTCTGCTTCACGTGGGAGTCGTCGTCTCGAAGAAGTCTGGCGCCTTTAGGTCGATCTTTGACTATTCGAACGTTATCGTGTTCATTAAAACATATAACTTAATCTGGCTTTTTCTGTATAATGCATACATCGTAAGATTACGCTCTTCGTATTAGATATGAAGCAGAAAAATGAAAATTCTGGGTCGAGTTCAAGAGAAATATTCTAGGGCGAGTCAGATAATTCATATTTTTATGTGAAAAAATGTAGAAAATGGTTAAATGCTGATGAGTGGTTTGATTAGGTGGTTGATGTAGAATTAATAGTTAATTTGGTTATCTTGGGGAAATGATTTATTCAGGTTATGGACTCAGCAAGGATATTTTGCAAAGATACATATTTGATGCTACATTTTTTTTTAAGTTCTTTTTGATGCAAGTTGTTCTGATAGATTAAATGGTGACTAATTAACTAGGTAACTAGATAGAAGAATATAAACTGAATCTATAGTACGTTACTGTGTAATGCTACTGATAAGAATATTTAGAAACTTGGAATTGTTTGAAATTTTATTCAAACCCTGAAATTGGAAATTTGGAATATTAAGAGTTTATAAATTTTCAAACCTTATAATTGTAAAAATTTTCAGATTTTTAAATTAAAAGATTTAAGAACTGAAACCTCTGAACAGCTATACAGTTCTGCGAACCTAACCTAACCAAACACGATTTAATACTCCATCTAGCTAAAATATGAACAACACTTCTGGAAATTTTAAAACAGACTACGATTTTTACATCATAAATTTAACTTAATCAAGTATTTTGTTACTCTGTTTATTTTTTTGAATATAAATAATAATTGTATCAATAATCAATTAATCCTAAATGACAGTAAACTTTCTAGTACTCAATCCAGTAAAATGTATATAATACCTATAAATTGAATTTAATTAGGTGTTTTATTACTTTATACATTCTTCTGAATACCTGCAGTAATTCCAACCTAACCTAACCTAATATCCACGACAGTACTACCAACAAGCAGATCTCATAACCAAAAATTATTTAGCACTTCATAGATTAAGACTTCATAGATTATTATACCTAATATCTCTGTCATAGATTAAATCTAACTAAGTGTCTTATTATTTTAAATATTCTACTGAATACCTAGAACAGTCCTAACCTAAACTGACCTAACCTAAAACCTACAGCAGTCGTACCAATAATCAATCCTCCATAACCAATATACTCCAATAGACTCCATCTAAAAAAAATCCGATACTTCCAAAAACAGTCCTAATCTAAACTAACCTAATCTAAAACCTACAGCAGTCGTACCAATAATCAATCCTCCATAACCAATATACTTCAATATACTCCAATACACTCCACCTAAAAAAGTTCCAATACCTCCAAAAACAACAAAACATCCTGCAATACCCCAACCATAAATTTATCGCAATTAGGCATTTTGTTCTTCCGTACATTAGCGCCAGGACAGCGATCTAGCGCTCGTTAGCGACGATAAGATCGCGATTGTGGCGCATCAGCTCGCAAAGCGTCGCTGCCGGCGCTGACGGTGAAAAGCCGTCGACTTGCAACGAAAAAAAAAAACAGCCGAGAAAATTGCAGCGACGATTACACGAGGCGCTGATTCAGCCGCCTAGGGATTCCCACGGGAGTGTGTCTCGTGCGATTGTGCGCCTGCGCGATAGATCGCAACAACCAAGCGCGAGATTCCGTCCTTCCGTTCGCCGGCAACCTTTTATTTTCTTTATCTAATGATAATAAGACACGCGAACGTATGCAAAGCACACTTAAGGGTAGTTTTTAACGATTTCGAGAAATCGTTTCTCGTCTTCTGAACGCTATTAAGGCTTATTCTCACCGTGATTCGCTGGAATCGGATTCGGAGGAAGTTATTCGGTATGGTTGAAGTTTTACCGTGTGAGAAAGCGAGGTCTGATTTTTTTGGCTCGTTTCAATGTACGTTCCGCTACGTTTGCGAGAGTATAATTGCAAGAACAAATGTGTGGAGAAGAACAAATAAAGTGATAATTAGGGAATTGTGTTTGTAATGCGCGAGGAGTCAGGTGAGGATTATGGAGGGAAATAAGGTTTGACTGCTGTGTAACCCATGTTTAGTTAATTACCTGATGGTTAATTTCTTGGGAGTTTAATAGGAGAATCGGATGGAGATTTGAGATCTGAGAATTTTGGGATATGGGGATGTGGAGATGGGATTATTGGAATTTGGGGAGGAATGTGGAAATCTAGGGATGTGGAGACATGGAAATTTGGTGATTTAGGAATTTAGGGATTTGGAGATTTGGAAATTTGAGAATGTGGAAATTTGGAGAGTTGGAAATTTGAAGATTTAGGAACTTGGAGATTTGGGAATTTGGAGATTTAGAAACTTTGAGAGTTGGAAATTTGCAGAGATGGAAATTTGCAGAGATGGAAATTTGCAGAGATGGAAATTTGCAAAGATGGAAATTTGCAGAGTTGGAAATTTGCAGAGTTGGAAATTTAGAGATTTGGAAACTTGGAGAGTTGGGAACTTGGAGAGTTGGGAACTTGGAGAGTTGGGAACTTGGAGAGTTGGGAACTTGGAGAGTTGGGAACTTGGAGAGTTGGGAACTTGGAGATTTGGAAACTTGGAGATTTGAGAACTTGGAGATTTGGGAATTTGGAGGTTTGGAAACCTAGAAATTTAAGAATGTGCAGAGTTGGAAATTTGGTGATTCGGAAACTTGGAGATTTGGGAATTTGGAGATTTGGAAACCTGGAGATTTAGGAATTTGCAGAGTTGGAAATTTGCAGAGTTGGAAATTTGCAGAGTTGGAAATTTGGAGATTTGGAAATTTGCAGAGTTGGAAATTTGGAGTAACAAATATTTTAGGATCTTACAATTTGAAAATCTAAAAATGAACACAGCAATTTCTTCTAAAAATTTATAGATACAGTCATCTGGTGTCTCAAAAGTCCCAAAATACATCACTTTGACACTTCAAGATAGATACACCGCTCTAAAGTACCAACCCTAAAAAACGACCTTCATAAAAAAAATCCTAACAATCACAGTAATCATAAAACTATGCAAAAGCAAGTAAGAACAAACCAGCAGCTCAGTTCGTCTAGTTCTCCGTACAAGAGCGTGCAATTACAATTACTGAAAACATTCGTAGAAGATCGGCAATGAAAGATTTGCCCGGTGAAAAAAGAAACATTCCCGAGCTTCCAGTCGGTGCGGAACGATTTTGCGAGGAATTACAAATGTCTCCAGAATGTTTTCCAGCCGAGGAACGAACATCGGTGTGCTAACGACAACGGTTCCGAATGTTCTTCTGGTTGTTAGCTCGTGCCAGCTATCTTTCGTTCGCAATTTCTGACCGAGAGATGTTGATTTTTTACGAGCCACTCGCGGAACATCTTGCTCGTAAACCGCGGAGGTAATGTTACCGGTGTCCAGCTATTTTCTTCTCTTCGTGGATTTGTTTGGTTCGAAGGTCTTTCTTCGTCGAAGGTTTTTCTTCTACGTTTCCATTTTGGAGTCTTTGTTACGGATCTGGTGTACTGGGGAGCATTGTGTGTGAAGAAGAAAGGAAGAATGAAGGGATGTTGGGAAGCTCGAGTTTAATCGTGGGTTTTTTGGGTTATAGTGTTTTTGGGACCTCTTTTGTGATTTTGTACTGGTTTGTATATAAACATACATGTAAACATACACGTAAACATATATATAAATATATATGCAAACATACACATAAACATACATGTAAACATACATGTCAACAGACAGATAAACATACATGTAAGCATACATATAAACCTACACATAAATGTATATGTAAACATATGCATAAATATACATATAAACATACACATGAACATGTATGTAAACATACACCTAAACCTACATATAAACGTACTCATACACATGTACATACACATACATATACTACATACTACATACGACATACTACATACTACATACTACATACTAGATACTACATACTACATATACATACTACATACACATACTCCATACACATACTACTAACACATACTACATACACATACTACATACACATACTACATACACATACTACATACGACATACTACATACACATACTACATACACATACTCCATACACATACTCCATACACATACTACACACACATACTACATACACATACTACATACTCACACTACATACACAGACTACACACACACATACATACATTGACTATCTAAATTCTCTTAATAAAATAAAATATTTAAACCAACTCTAAAATTATGTAACCTACCTTTAAAAAAAACTAGTAAATGTCAATGATCAATTAAATTGTCCCCATTTCGTGAGGCATCATTAAATCACGTTAAATGCATCATTATAATTATGCATATATAACTAAAGTCTCTGTCCACATAAGTGAACGTATTCACATTATGAAGCTGGTTTTTCTTTGATAATAAAGAGCGCCATTGTTATAGGATTTTTCCAGAACCCTTGGTAAAATAAGATAAAGTTAATGATGTCCCTAAGTAAGCTATTATAAGCTAACTTCGTAAAAAATCTTCTCACGGGTTGACTGAACATTTATCAACATTCTTATCGCTTGTATAGTGTTATGCAAAATATAAACTCTTTTATATTCATATAAAAAATTAGTTATTCTGGGTTTTGTAAAAAAGTAGTTGTTTACCTTGTGGTGATGGTATTAAAAAGTGAGAGGAGACAAATAAATTTGGTATTTTAAGTTTATTTTAAAAAATATAATTTTGGCAAATATTAATGTATGCAGCTATATGGAATAACATGTGAATTATAGTAAAATATTATACTACAGCTATTTGTAATAAAATATAATGATACAACTGTTTATAATAATATGTAATAAATGTATAATAAAATGTATAATAAAATGTATAATAAAATGTATAATAAAATGTATAATAAAATGTATAATAAAATGTATAATAAGATGTATAATAAAATGCATAATAAAATGTATAATAAAAATGTATAATAAAAATGTATAATACAATGTATAATAAAATGTATAATAAAAATGTATAATAAAAATGTATAATAAAAATGTATAACAAAAATGTACAACAAAAATGTATAATAAAAATGTATAATAAAATGTATAATAAAAATTCCCCACAAAAATTTTGTCACAAAATAAATTTCTTACCACAAAAGATTTTTTTTCAATATCTCCCATAATTTTAAAAAAGTAAATAATTTTGCAAAAATCACAAACAAGGTTACAGTCGACCTCTTTAGAGTTTCCTGTCAAAAGTTTCACACAGACCACACACAAGACCCGTTTACCCTAATCCAGTCCGACCGCACATATTACATATAAAGAACTTCATTAAGAGCAAACGAGTTGCACGAACGAATCGGATACTGGCGGTCTCACGTCGAGAGATTTCCGGTCGAAGAAAAATCCGATGGTTCGCAGAAAAACAAGAAGGGAAACGCATCGAGAGTAACACAGTATTGCTCTCGAATCCTACAGGAATGCATCGAACGACCGTGAAATAAGAACCGCAAGAGAAGCCAGCAGCTAACTACCGGTTATACTATTTGATTTTTTCCCGCTTTTACTCTGCTCGCGAATGTTACGACCGCACCCACGGCGCAGCCGGTCGCCATTGAAAATTCCGCGGGAATAATTTACTGTTATGGAACACCTGATGGCACCCTGCGAGCCAATTCTTCGAACGCAAAAATCGTTCGACGTGAATGGAGATTAATTGCTGCAAAAGAAGGAAGAGAAGATGTAATCTTGGAGAAAGGAATTCGAATGACTTTAATTTGAAAGTGTCGTTATTACATGGTTTTAGATATATGGTGGTTGTGAACATATATTTTTTTTGGGATAATTTCTTTGGCATGTCGCTTTTTGGATTTATTATAGTAGGCGGAGTTATGAGTTTTTGTTATATTTCTTGGTGGATGTAGGAGGAATGTGTAAGAAAAAATATAGACTGCTCTATATCAGATTATTGTATTTGAGTTTTTGAATATTATTGGACTTTTACAATTTTTCATTTTTAGATTCAGAAGTTTATAAATTTGAAGATGTAAATGATTGTAAATTTGTATTGTGAATTTGTGAATATGTGAATATGTGAATATGTGAATATGTGAATATGTGCATATGTGCATGTGTGCATATGTGAATATGTGAATATGCGAATATGCGAATATACGAATATGTGAATATGTAAATATGTGAATATGTGAATATGTAAATAAGTGCATATGTGAATATGTAAGTATGTGAATATGTAAATATGTGAATATGTGTATATGTGAAGACGTGTATATGTGAATATGTGCATATGTGAAGACGTGTATATGTGAATATGTGAAGATGTGCGTATGTGAATATGTAAATATGTAAATATGTGAATATGTGAATATGTGCATGTGTGAATATGTGAATATGTGAATATGTGAATATGTGAATATGTGAATATGTGAATATGTGAATATGTGAATATGTGAATATGTGAATATGTGAATTAGTAAAACTTGTAAAATTGTGAAATTGCAAAATTGTAAAATTGTAAAATTGTAACCCTGTAAACGTGTAACCCTATAAACTTATAACCCTGTAAACTTGTAAACTTGTAAACTTGTAAAGTTATAAACTTGCAACCTTATAACTCTACAATTTTACAAATTCGAGTTTACATAAACCAACAGCAAACTGAAATACACATCCGACATCTCCATCCCTTAACAAAATCACTAACACCGTCAACCTCGAATTGAATAAATTAAAACCATGTAATCTTATAATAATTTTAATCAACGAGATATCCGTCGAATAGCACCTTCTTCCAAAACAAGAATCCAACGTTAAAGCTTCCCACGGTTGTAAATCCGACCCAACATCTTCATCCATCCGAATGAATATTATAAAAGTCTATCTCAGTTAACACTTTGAACACATAAGAAGATGTAAAAAGTTGAAAACCAAGTTTCTCAAATGTAATTAATGATTTAATACCCTGATTGAAGCCGGATGATCCAGTTTCGCCAGACTGAGATGCAATACTCGTAAAATATCACTCGGATTAAGTACATATATACACATTATACCTTTATATTATAAGTACACGGTCGTGTCTCTGCAAAGGAATCAGAAGCCGCTAATGACTTCTGCTAATCGAGCTAACCGTGAGATTATGCGGATACTATGACGTCACTGGTAGCGCCAATCGTTTTTTATGGAAAACTAGTTGAATATCGCTATTTAATACTGATATTGAATTACAATTTACGGAATATTGGCTGCCATCGTTTGCATTTTGTGATGTGATTCGAGATGGTGGGAGTTTCAGGATTGCGGACCAGTTTTCGAATTTTCAAATTTTCTGGATTTCAAGTTTTGGGGTTTTGGAGTTTTGGAGTTTCGGAGTTTTGAAATTTTTGAGTTTTGAAGTTCTCAAGTTTTGGAATTTTTAAGTTTTGGAGTTTTGGACATTTGGACTTTTGGTGTTTTAGAGTTTTGGAGTTTTGGATTTATGGACTTTTGGAGCTATGGAGATTTGAATATTTGGAGTCTTGGAGTTTTCGAGCTTTCAAGTTTTGGAATTTTGGAGTTTTGTAGTTTTCGACTTTTGGAGTTTTCGAATTTTCTACTTTTCCAGTTTTCAAGTTTTAGAAATTAAAAATTTTCTAATCTCGGAAAGTTCCTAAACTTCAAAATTTTCAACTCTAAATTCCTAAATTTACAAATCTCTAAATCTTCCAAATTAAGAAATTCTAATTAGGGAAATTTCTATATCATAATTTCAAAAATTGTCATTATTTCAAGAATTTCCAAATATTCAAAAATTTCTACAATTTTAAACATTTGTAGAATTTGCAGCATTTTTACAATTTCTACAAATTATTGCATAATTTCTATAATTTCTATAACTTCTATAATTTCTATAATTTTTATAATTTCTACAATTCTTACAATTTCTACAATTCCTAAAATTTGTACAATTTTTACAATTCCTAAAATTTGTACAATTTCTACAATTCCTAAAATGTATGCAATTTCTACAATTCCTAAAGTTTGTGCAATTTTTGCAATTCCTAAAATTTGTACAATTTTTACAATTCCAAAAATTTGTACAATTTCTACAATACCTCAAATTTATGCAATTTCTACAATTCCTAAAGTTTGTGCAATTTTTGCAATTCCTAAAATTTGTACAATTTCTACAATTCCTAAAATTTGTACAATTTTTGCAATTCCTAAAGTTTGTACAATTTCTACAATTCCTAAAATTTGTACAATTTCTACAACTTCTTCAATTTCCTCAATTTCCAAAATTTCCACAATTCTAAAATTTCAAAAATTCGCAAACGTGAAAATTTCCAAATCCCTAAATCCTGCAACTCGAAATTTCCTCTCTACCTGAATTAACGAATACGGAAGCAATTCGAGATATCGATGAAAACCCGAGCAATTTACGGTAGCAGCAGATACGTACGGATGAAAACGTGCGCTCTGACCTCGACACGTTTCACCGTGATTTCTCGTTAGACCGACACACGATCGGTCGCACAATGGAAACAAGAAACGTGTGTACTTTAGTTACATACATATTATACATACATACGTTTGAAACTAGGCCGAACGAAACGGGTTTTGAGCACGTTAACCTTTCGATTCGTTCCGCTACACCCTTTTGCTCCGTGTGCCACCCGATAATGAGATCTTGTATGAACTACGAACTGCTTTGTTCCTCCTACCCTTTATGCGAAATTTATACCGTGAAAAAATCGATTATTTATCATATTGTTGTGCGTACTATAAAATATATGTTTCGGTATCATACAAGTTTCTGTTTTATTTTGTCGAATGGTGGCAGCGAATTTTATGATGAAAAGTAAGGGAGAAATTTTATATAAATGTAGCAATGATAAATTTGTTATAATTGAAACATTATGAGATAGCTGAATTATTTGGTACAAGGGGTATCATATTTATTAAATTTTTATATTTCATGTTTACTGAAATTTTAAAATATAGCAAAAGTAAAATTTGTTATTATTAAAATGTTAACATTAGAAATTGATTGAATTCTTGTTTACTGAATGAAGTGTCATATTTATTAAATATTTATATTTCATATTTACTAAAATTCTAAAATATAGCAAAAATAAAATTTGTTATTATTAAAATGTTAACATTAGAAATGACTGAATTCTTGTTTGCTAAATGAGGTGTCATATTTACTAAATTTTTATATTTCATATTTATTAAAATTGTAAAATATACCAAAAATATTATTATTAAATTTGTTATTATTAAAATATCAATATTAGAAATGACTGAATTCTTATTTGCCAAAGAAGGTATCTTATTTATTAAATTTCTACATTTCATATTTACTAAAATTTTTATTACATTGTTCTCCCTTTTTGTGAATTCAGACTTCATATTTTTAAATCAAAGTACCACCTCAATTTTACTTTGATTTTCATATTTTTCACAGAACAAAAAATTAGTCATTTGACGTTTTTGTTATAACTTCATAATAAAATTTACATAACAATTTTTTCTGCTTTTTAACAATAAAATATACTGACGTCCAGTAAAATAAAAATGAAGCCCATATATGTTTGTTTCAATTGTTTCACATAATGGAGACAGAATTGAATAGCTGAGTATGAATTTATTGACAAATGTAACAATTCGTCATAGTCATGTTCCTGTGACCTGGATTATCAATCTTTCTTGAATATTTACTAGAAATAGAATATCGATAAAACCTCGCACACTACGATTTCAATCAAATTACGGAAATAGAACGAGTTGTAAAAGACTATTTGAAGTTCTTCGAGGAAGTAAAAATAAAACAAACTGAAATACTTTTATTCATCTTAGTATGGTCTTCACTTTTGATATATTTAAACAAGTTTAGAATGGTAGTATTTGTAGTCATTTTTCATTTCTATATATTAAATGTAATAGTTATGTATTTAACTGTTCATGACGCACCTGTTGCGTCATATGATATTTAAGAGATTGTGATTAGTATGTTTATTATATTAACCTTTAGTATTTGAAATGATAGATTTATGGAAGATCCTCAACTCCGATATATTTCTTCGGGTTTTTTTGGACCCATTAAGATTTTGTACCTTCAGAAATTTTTATTGTTATTAAAAGACATAATGAAATTATTATTAATACACTAATTTTTATTTCCTCGACATTTTATTAAAATAATATAATACACAAGTTTCTCCATCTTCTGAAATAACATAAAAATTACGAAAACGATCATATTCATAATATATAAATATAGATATACAAAAATTTTCTTATACTTCAAACACATTATACTTCAATCACATTATGTTCCAAATATAATTTCACAATTTTTTCCTAACAATAACAAAAGTTTCTAAAAAAAAAATAGACCTATAATGGGTCATCAGGGACCCTAAAGAGCGTATCAAGTTTAAGAATATATCATAAATTATTGTCAAAGAATAACTGACACAAATATTGTCATATGATGACACACGTGAAGAGTACACGACGCACGTGGTACGTCATTCAAGTAAAACGTGTTAATATCTCCCCATTTACAGAGAGTCCAGACATGTGAACTATACGATACTCGTCAAGATGCAAGATCACCAAGTCCTGTTCCCAGAACCTGAGATCAGTGAGACGGTTCTGGTCCACTAAGACGAGGGATCAGGGTGCGAAGACTCACGGGAAAGGTTCCAGGAGTCGTCGAAGCGTCGAGAGCGTTAGATTTCACAGGCTGATCCGCGCAAGAAAACTCGCTCGAGCAAAAAGATAGGAAGGCAGATTCCGTAAGGAGACAGTCAAATTAACGCGGCAATCGTTGCGTGAATTGACGGCCTACAAAATTTCATAGAGAAAAAATTGTGGACGTAAATTTTCTGAGTCTATGAATATTGGTCAAGCATCTATTGATGTATAGGTTGGTCAAATACCAGTTTTCTTAATTTATTGGTTGATTACCAGGTTAGTTTATTTCTGAATTCTTCAATTCTTAAATTGGGAAGTATCAAACTTTTCAGTTATCAAATTTCTCAATTTCCAAATCCCTAAATTCCCAAATTTCTCAATTTCCAAATCCCTAAATTCCCAAATTTCTCAAGTTCCAAACTTCTCAATTTCCAAATCCCTAAATTCCCAAACTCCTTGATTCCCATACTCCTCAAGTCCCAAACTCCTCAATTTCCAAACTTCTCAAGTCCCCAACTCCTCAATTCCATAACTTCTCAAGTCCCAAACTCCTCAATTTCCAAACTTTTCAAGTCCCAAACTTCTCAAGGCCCAAACTCCTCAAGTCCCAAACTTCTCAAGTCCCAAACTTCTCAAGTCCCAAACTCCTCAATTCCCAAACTCCTCAATTCCCAAACTTCTCAAGTCCCAAACTCCTCAATTTCCAAACTTCTCAAATCCCAAACTTCTCAAGTCCCAAACTCCTCAATTTCCAAACTTCTCAAGCCCCAACTCCTCAATTTCCAAACTTTTCAAGGCCCAAACTCCTCAATTCTCAAACTTCTCAAGTCCCCAACTCCTCAATTTCCAAACTTCTCAAGTCCCAAACTCCTCAATTTCCAAACTTCTCAAGTCCCAAACTCCTCAATTCCATAACTTCTCAAGTCCCCAACTCCTCAATTTCCAACCTTCTCAAGTCCTAAATTCCTCCACCTCCAAATTCTTCAACCCCCAATTTTCCAAATATAAAAAATCCCTAACCCTCAGATTACCCACCCCAAAGTTGCACGCACCAAATATATAACACAAATGCAACTTCATATCCTCACAAGATAACCAATCTATCGCTCTCCACGTATTCCACCTATCTCAACCCCTAAACCTCCACCACTTTCCAAACAATGAAAATCCCAAAAAACGAAGCTAGTAAAATCTCAGAATGTCACATAAAAAAAATGAGACCTCTTGACTAGAATAAATCGGTAAATGTCGAGGTCCCAAAGGTCCCGTTGACGTCACAACTCGCTGGCCCATGAATCCGGGTCTCGTTTCGGGGACAATAGACGAACAAACTATAGCAACGTTTCTGTACACGTTAGTCGCTGACGACCCCAAGGAAAAAAATACATGCATCGTTAATGGCGGATGGAACCTGCTATACGATTCGGGCTGAGGCCAGCAGGTGTCTGGGAAGGGAATTGCTTCTCTGACTCATCGCCAGGTGATGTCTGCTTGATGCAAGTAAGGAACCGGAAGCCCTTGCACAGAAGGCAAACCGTTTGTTTCAGGCGATGCGCTGACGATCCTTCTTTGATTTATACCTTTCGTTTTTATTTAGATCTCGTTGACTTTGGACTAGGTAATTCTCTGTTCCTCCTTGGTTGTTTGTATATTGCAGAATTTTTTATTTATTTTTTATTAATTTCATGAATTTTGTGGTTGGACATTTTTTTATTTATTGAAATAGTCATCTGGGAGCATTTAGTGTCGTTATTTTATTTGTCAGTGTTTGTAGAATATGTATACATATGAAGAGATGTGGCATACATAGAATAGATGCATATGAACGAATATATTGAGATATGTTGATATGGAGACATAGGTGGAGAATACACATGTGTGGATACGTATGAGGATGTACATGTAGAATGTACGCATGTGAAGATGTACATATGAAGATATACATTTAGAATACACATATGTACATATGAATATATGAAGACATACATTTGAAATACACATATGTGAATATGAACATATGAAGATATTCATTTAGAATGTACACATGTGAATATGTACATATGAAGACATACATTTGGAATACACATATGTGAATATGTACATGTGAAGATATACATGTAGAATATACACATGTGAATGTATACGTATGAAGACGTATCTGGAGTATACACATGTGAATACATATACAATGAAGATTGTATGAAGACATGTGTTTAAAATAGACATATGAATACATACATACATAGAGCACTCAGACATACATACATGTGATTACACCCCAAAAATTACTAATATTTTTAATCATGCCTTAGTATCATAACTCTAACAAGTATACCACCAACATCGATGAATAAAAACTAAACTAAATCATCAAAAAACCATAACAAAACAATATGTTAGATGCTTGATCTCCAAAATAATTTTCCAAAATTGCAAACGGTCAAATCTTCACCCTAAATTATCGCATTCGAATCGGTTTGATAGATGTAAAAATAAATTGGAAGGGGAGTACGTCTGGCAAGAAGGAAAAAGGAAGAATAGAGCAGAAGAAGAGGAGGCGGAAGAGCTGAAAGAGGAATAAGCGAGCGGTCGGAAGAGGTTAAAACGAAACTAGAAGCAGAAGAATAAGAGCGAAGCCACGTGTGGGAAAACTCTGCGATGCGAGACTGAGAAACGCGTGCGTTCGATCGTGAATTTGCACGTGCGTATGTTTACATGTGTGCGTGTGCGTGTGTCTGCTCGTACACCCACGCAATTCGCATGAGTATCGAGCCACTTATCTTCCTTTCTTTTCTTTTTGCGACAATGTGTCGCCAGCTTGATCAATCTTTGTAATCGGGTAACAGGATTCGAGCTATGTACGCGTTTCAGACAGCTTTCAAATTTAGAACGTTTCTATTACTAAATTCAGATATGGATTTTTATAAATTATTCTTGGGAAATTTTTTAGTAAAGGGTGTACTTATAGTGGAGACATACTTCTTTATTTTGTTGTTAAATTTTCAATTTCGTTTTAGAGATGCATTAAGGTAGTTGAGAGAGTTGGATCAAGGTAGTTGATACGTGTTTTAAATGTAGATGTCAGCCATTTTAGCACTGTACAGAGCGCTTCAAAATGGCGGACGTAGATTCCTTATTTTGAAGTACAGAAATTACTAAAATTCTTTCATCGCAATTATTATTTTGACGAAGGATAATTGTATAAATTAATTCATGTTTCGTCCCTTGAAAATGTCTCAAGAGACATCTCAAATCTCTAAAATCCCAAAATACCAAAAATCAAACATCTCCCTGATTCTTATTTCGAACTATTAACACATCGGTATCACATCGACTATTTATTAAAATACTGACAAGTAGTCATTTCTTACTAAAGTTTATTAAAACAAAAAATAATTTGTCACGAATAAATTCACTTACAGTAATTGAATTTACCCATGACAAATATAAAATTGACCTATTTTACGTAACAATAGTGGGTGTAAGAACCCCTCACACATGGCACATCCCAAAATGCCATCAGATCGAATCTCTAAGATCAGGCACGTGCATCTGCATCTAACAAGGCAGATGTTTCGTAGAGTAAGACACGTGCTATTCTCCACCGATGTTTCACCAATCGCACAGCTAAATCCTGAAGGAAGATCGGGTCAGGTGCGGATCGACCACGTGCCACCAGATGGACGACTAAATCGTTCTTTGTTTCGTGAAACCGCTTCCTGACATTTATCGACCGCAATATAATCCTAACTTGCAATTTTGAATCGGTGAAATATGATATTGCATTATGGATAGACAATTATTGCGTAAACTTTGATGACAGTACAATTGGAATAGAAAGTGTTGACAAAATCTTCATAGTGTAAATTTAAAATTTTTGTAATGTAATAGAAAGTATTTTACTGTATTTTTTTGTGAGCTGAGTATTTGATTTTTTTGTTATTACGTATTTTGGAGATGTTTCTGTAATATGATATTTTTAGACATTTTTTTAAGTTACATGTGATGAGTTTGATTCTTGTAAGGTTTATTATAATGTAGTATAGTATGATTTTTATATATAGTAAATTGTTGCATTGTCACAATGAAAATTGATGTAATAATAGTCTTCGTGATATAAAATTTTGAAGACATGTGACAATATATCGTGAGGCTACTGTAACTCTCATGAGCCACATATGTACAGTGTGTCTTAATAAAATGTACACATACTTCACTATCATGTAACTTGTCACATAGATTGAGCAATGACAAAGTTTATATTATATCATCATCATAAAATCATCAAAATTAATATTATTTAATATTTACTTATAAACTTTATGTTTGATATTAAAGTTTGAAACATGTGTATTAATCTTGATATTAAAGTTGGTAGTCCAAAAATGCTTATTAATATATTATTTATCAGTTTCATGTTTGATATTAAAATTTGAAATATGTATATTAATCTTGGTATTAAAGTTGAAATTATAAAAATGCTTATTAATATATTATTTATCAGTTTCATATTTGATATTAAAATTTGAAATATGTATATTAATCTTGATATTAAAGTTGTAAGTCTAAAAATACTTATTAATATATTATTTATTAATTTCATATTTGATATTAAAATTTGAAATATGTATATTAATCTTGGTATTAAAATTGAAATTATAAAAATGCTTTTTACAAATAAAAGTTCAAACTCAATTTTTTATTGGATCACCCAGTTACTTTATTAATTATTTATACTAGTTTTTTGTCTTACTTTTGTTGAACTACTTCTGTCATATAATGTAATGTACTATTTAATTCAATTTGTAATTTATATTATAAAGAGCTATTTTTAACTTGTAATTTACATTATAAAGTGCTATTTACTTTAATTTGTTTACGACATGAACTGGTATGTTAAAAATAGCATATTCATATTAACCTCGTGAATCAACGGGTTAAACTGGGTTGTAAAAGCGCATGTATGAAACGAGCGCGACAAACACTGCCTGTTTCAATAAAATCTCTTTAATTATCGAGATTGATGAGTAACATTGCTCGAATGATTCTGGTTTGAAGTGTCATTGACTTCCAGCTATCCAGACAACGCCAATCGATCATTAAATCGCGAAAGAGCACATGTGACCCGGTTAATAATCTGCCCAGGAATGTAACAAATTATCAATTTTAAATTAACAAGTTTTAACAATAATAAACTTGAAATCAGTTTCAATGTGTAATTCTATTGGGAACAATAGTAAAGGGAACGTTTAAGCGACTCAAGGTTCAATGTGAATCGATTGGAACTTTGGCAATTATAACAGGAGCAACTTCAATTATTTCTAGACTTTTAACTTGCATTCGTGTCCTTTCGAATTCTTCGCTAACAACACCTTTTCCCGAGAACGAACCAATCAACCAACTGAGTGCCTCTAATTAACGAAAAAGGCAATAAAATGGAGCTACACGAACGGTTAAAAAACAATTAACCGTTATTTCGTAAGTATCAAAAACTAGGTCGGTTTCTTTATTCCGTTTGCTTTATTAGTAAAACATAAATTTTCAGAGTTATAGCTGTCGTTGAAAATTCATTGTAATTTGAGACTTTGAATAATTGAGTTTCTAATTGAACTCAGTAGTGATCACCAGTTAATTGTAATTCATAATTAAATTGTTTTTGAGTACAAACTAGGTATTAATTGTATGGTAATTAATATTTTTAATAATGAAGTAGAGTTTAACTAATGTTTTTAATAATTAGTTACATAGTAACTGACATGTTCAATAATTACTTATACCTTAAATAACATTTTTAATAATTACAGTTTGACTGACATTTTTAATAATTGACTAAACTTGAACTAACATTTTTAGTAATTAATTTCATCTTGATTGACATGTCCAATAATTAACTAAACTTGAACTAACATTTTTAGTAACTAATTACATCTTGACTGACATGTTCAATAATTAACAAAACTTGAACTAACATTTTTAGTAATTAATTACATCTTGACTGACATGTTCAATAATTAACTAAACTTGAACTAACATTTTTAATAATTACTTACACGTAATCTAACAAATTCAATAATTACGTAGTACCTAACCTAAAATTTTTAATAATGAAGCAGACCTTAACTAATATGTTTAATAATTAAATAGACCTCAACTAAAATTTAAAATAATTAATTACATCTGAAACAACAAGCTTAATAATCAAAAGAGAACTAAACTAACATATTTAATAATTAAATAGACCTCCCCTAATATCGTGAATACTTAACTAACCTAACCTAAGCCACCTAATAAATATATAACCTACCTATATAATTAACCTAACCTAAACTACCTAATAAATATGTAACCTACATAACCTCCTTACATAACTTGCCTAACCTAAACTCCCTAATAAATATATAACCTACCCATATAATTAACCTAACCTAAACTACCTAATAAATATATAACCCACATAACCTCCCTATACAACTACCCTAACCTAAACTACCTAATAAATATATAACCTACATAACCTTCCTATAAATTTTAAATATCACTCTTTCAAATAACATAATAAAAAAAAAATAATGAGAATACTAAATACAGATTAGCATCGATAGAAAAAAATATTCGTTTGACCGTAGATCTCGAAGTGTCATTAAAGCAAGTCGAAAACAAGTTCGACATCATTAACACGTTCGTTAGTTCGATCCTACTAATGAAACACTTTCGACGAACGAACCTTCTAGTACGTTCCTGGCATTCATTAAAGCCCGCTGCTAATTTATGAACCGATTAAATCGCATCGATAAAAATTACCATTTATCGGCCGCCGCCCCGACAAATACAGCCAGCGATTGTTCAATTTCACCGTTCACTGATGAATAAAATTGGAAGCCACTAATAATGTAAGGAGGATCTGAACAACAGGTCGTTTGCTGGAAATTGGTAAATACTGATTTAAAAGGAGATTAAGGAGATAATCTACTGTTTATTTATGTGAAGTCTGTGAAGAAAATTTGAGTACTTAGAGTTTGGTAACATTTAGGATTTGGAGATTCAAAATTGCCACATTTCTGAAATTCTCAAATTCTAAAATTCCAAATTTTTGAAATTCCCAAATTCGAGCCTTCCAAATCCTAAAAATTCCGAAATTTCATAGTCCCAAATTTCTAAAATTCCAGCATCCCAAATCTCCAAATCTCTAAAATTCCAAAATTCCAAAATGACAGATTTCTGAAATTTCCAAATTCCAGTGTTCAAAATTCTCAAAATTCCCAAATTTCATGGACCCAAAGTCGGAAAGTCCAAAATTCTAAAATTCCAGAATGTCAAATCCCCAAATTTCTAAAATTGCCAAATTCTAAAATTCCAGAATTCCAAATCCCCAAATTTCTAAAATTCCAGAATTCCAAATCCCCAAATTTCTAAAATTCCAGAACTCCAAATTCCCAAATTTCTAAAATTCCCAAATTCTAAAATTCCAGAACTCCAAATTCCCAAATTTCTAAAATTTCCAAATTCTAAAATTCCAGAACTCCAAATCCCCAAATTTCTAAAATTCCCAAATTCTAAAATTCCAGAACTCCAAATCCCCAAATTTCTAAAATTCCAGAACTCCAAATCCCCAAATTTCTAAAATCCCCCAATTCTAAAATTCCAGAACTCCAAATCACCAAATTTCTAAAATTCCCAAATTCCAATGTTCCCAATAACAACTCCCATCCACCCCTCCATCAACTACAACAATCTTAAAAATCACAAAACTTAACCAATGAAACGCAGAGATTAATCGCGACATCGTACGGGAAGTGAACAAAATCGTGTGCAACGTCCACGTGAAATGGGAAACGCCACGGCTGAATAGGACGATTGTTTCAAGTTGCAACGACACGCTAACTTCTCTCGTGACGTTCACTTTTTATTCTTGACACGGGGACAAAGCAGTTACCACACCCTGGCTGCGTGCACGGTTTACGCTTAAATACGCTTGTATCACGCTCGTGTCACGTAAGTGGTGGATATTGGTACGCTAGCTTCGTAACGTAAGAACAATCGTCGTCGATAGCTAATGGCACGATCGTTTTATTAGATTAGAACGGCTCTTTCTTCATAACGTATTCGTATTTGTCTGGCATTGATCGTACGCCTTGAAAATTAATCTTTTTCTTGTTAACAGCTTCGTTCGAGGTGATCGATTGACTATTTCGTTCTTTGGAATATGTTTGGCACGAGCTGCTGTGTAGATGTTAACTCGTGAGATGGCGTGAAGTAGATATGAAGTGAAAGGTTATATTTAGGTTCAAGTTCAGTCATTTCTGAATTTTAATTCACTTTTAAGTTTTAATAAATATGGTTGAATAATGAAATTATAAGTGTGAATTGGTTTGTGTAGGTTAGGTTTGAAGTTGGTAGGAAAATAAGTGGATTTGAGGGACTGAATCGTGGTAGGTTAGGTTAGGTTATTAGGTCATGTCTGAATTTTAATTCATTTTTAAGTTTTAATAAATATGCTTGAATAATGAAATTGTAAATGTAAGTTGGTTTGTGTAGGTTAGGTTTGAAGTTGGTAGAAAAATAAATGAATTGGAGGAACTGAATCCTGGTAAATTAAGTTAGGTTATGTTTAGGTTATGTGTGGTAACGTTAGAGTATGTTTAGGTTATGAATGGTAAGGTTAGATTATGTTTAGGATATATATGGTAACGTTAGGGTATGTTTAGGTTATGTATGGTAATGTTAGGTTATGTTTAGGTAATGTGTGTCGAGGTTATGTATGATAACGTTAGGTAATGTTTAGGTAATGTGTGGCAAGGTTAGGTTATGTTTAGGTTATGTATGGTAACGTTAGGTTATGTTTGAAGTTGGAACAAAATTTGTGCGATATCTTATATATCAAGTTAGGCTAGATTTGGCTTGCAGTTTAATCAAAATTAAATACTTAGACTTATACTTGCATTCATACTGAATCAAAATAAAAATAAGCATATTCATATCTGAGTTATACTACGTTAGGTCATATTATATTTGCAATACGAACAAAACTAAATAAATTTGCATGGTAAAATTGTATGCCAAGTTAGGTTACATTTAACTTGAAGTTCAATTAAAGTTAAATATGTTCTAAGAATAAAATTGCACTTTGTGTTCATGGCAACTCCAGCTAAAAACAAACAAAATGTCAACTTCATCAAACTATACTAATTTAAGAAATACCTCATTTAAACAAATTTAATTTAATTTCAAAAACCTTATTATTCTCACAAGAATACAATTCAAACAGATTTGCATAATATAATTACACGTCAAGTGTCTCAAAAATAATAATCAAACAAAGATGACTTAACTTCGTCAGATCAACAGAGTGGATTTAACCCAAGAACAAAGACCTTCGAATCTACTTCCACAGAAAATACTCGAGTATATTTTGAAACTGCCTATTAGACCCCAGACAAGAAATTTCGAAAGGAGAGATTTAGAAGAAGAGGAAAACGATGATGGCAAGATCGGAGACTTAAGAAGATTCTCCACGTGTCCTGTCACTTAGCAGGCATGAATATTTACGTTTGCCTCGAAGCCTCTCGAAGATAGCGGCCTTAAAAGATTTGGTGGCCACTTGCGGCCGTAAACTACCGACGTGGGTCACAAGCATCGTCATAAAACTGCCCGAAAGGAAAAAATCACGAATTCGCGTTAAAAAGATTTAGAGGCTTGCTATTTCCGTACGCTGCGGGGATTATGCACTACTCCTTTTCTTCGTGGTTCTTATGAACATTACGTAAAATCTTGTGGGGTCGAAAATAACTGGACACAGCTTTAATTCGATAATTTATGTACTGTACGAATGGACTTTCTTTCTTCGGTGCTATTTAGGTAATTATATTTATTTAACATCAATAAACATTAACATTATTACATTTAACATTAATAAATATTTAACATTAACAGTTAAATTTGTTTATTTAACTAAACAGTACTTTGCTTGCAGTGCTTTGACGAGTCAGACTCGTGACGCACTTACGGTTCAAATGTGATACCTCTTATTGTAAGTACATTTCAATTTGAGGTTTAAGTCCAATTATAATTTGCATAGTCAAAGACCACTGAATACAGAATAGACATAATATTTTAATTTTCTTTATTAATTTTAATATTATTGGGGTTAATAGTTACTTTTGACTGACGCACCTGACAAGCTAATCATACGGTAAGGGGTTAAACGTGAACCCCAAATCCAAATGATTTGGAAATCATTTGTGGTGCTCCTTTCGTTCAGTCACGAATAAACATAGAAACTTTTTATGTTTGTAAGGTGTAATTTGTTGACATAATTACTTCTTACTAACTAATATAATTAATGGAAAAATGTTATATTGTGGGAGGTAGAATAAGAAGATAGTTTATGAAGGTTGCTTCGAAGACATTCAGATGCATGCTTGACTGACTGGTTGCATACTGAAAGGCGCGCTGAGGTACAATATTATACGCAGAGTAACAAAATTATAAATAAATATGTGTTGCTAATAATTAGCAGTTATTTCACTACTGATCTCGTACAGAAATATTGTCTTGTTTGATGAATTGTTAAAATACAAAATATATTGTTTTAAAAATAGTTTGAGTCTTCTTAGCTAAGTTTCGAACTCCAAGCTAAGTTTCAAAGTTTTAAACACCAGAAATAAGATTTTATGGAAAAATTAACATAAGTTGATGAATCTTTTGTCAAGATAATTGTCAACCTTCTTTGTCAAAGTCTTTTTATTTACAAACTACATTTTGTCATTAAAAAAAAATAGTGTGAATGATTTCCATTACAAAAATCAATCATAATCAAAAAATAATGTCATTCTCAACGTAAACACAAATTAAATTAAAAAATATCAATCACTCCCAAAGTAAACATCAACGAAACTTCATTTTCAGTTTCACCATCGATTACAATTACGGAATAATGAAATAACGACAGAAGTGCCAGATATGGAACACAACCATTGCTCGAATTATCCGAAAGTATGCTTTCCAACCCGATCGTTTAGCATGATTAAAGTTACGCAACTCTCTCGGCCAAAAAAAGCAAGATCGACTCTCTACCGGCTACCTCTGCTCGTTTTCCATGCGATTCTGATCGATTGTTTTAATCGAGCCCAGTCGAGTGTAATTGCTTCCTGCGGATGTTACAATTACCGCTACATATCGGACAGCGTGCTGCACAAAAGCTGGGAAAAACGCTTCTGATCGACATAATAAATTCTAACGGTCCGTGGGAAGACTTCTTTTCACCGACAATTTCCATTAATAAAGAGGAGCTTGCTTTTGGAGTTAATTTTTCGTAAATAAAACAAATTTGAAGTTCTATTTAGCTTCGAAGTTCTATTTAGCTATTTTGCTTTTCAAATGGTGGTAGAAGTTATGTTACAAGAAATTCAACTTTATGTGTCTCTCGAATTCTAAATTCGAAGCAGATTTGAACTTTTAACTCTTCGTAATCTGGGTCATTTTGACGTATGAAAGTTTTTTTATTATAAAAATATTGAAACGTGTATGACGAATGTCTGATGGTAAGAGTTGCGGAGCTTTTTCAGATTTTGCAAATCGATGTGACCCAGTTTAAACTGCGGACGAATTTGAAGTTGTATGCAATTTGTGCATCAAGTTCTAACTATATTTTCAGTTCAGATGAAAATTTCGTTAGTTGTTTATTTTATGTACGTTTAAAATTGATTTGTTTCATTAACAAATAAGGAGTTCCACACATATAAAATAAGGGGTACAATAAGGAACATGTGCACACTGTGTAATAATATGAGATGACTTAGAAAGTTGCTACTTATGATGCTATATAATTTGCTTGACTATAGTTTAACATTCTTTATACCTCCTTTCTATAGTTACTGTCTTAAAAATCTTTTAATACTCGCCAGAGTATAAATTATTATAGTACTAACCACAAGTGATTTCAGTACTGAGTTAATTATTAACTGTCCAGCACTAAGTAACAGCTTTAATTAACATAACATAACTTAAATAAAAAATAATTCATTTTTGTGTTTTATAATAAATGTCCCTTGTGTTTTATAATAAATGTCCCTTGTGTTTTATAATAAATGTCCTTTGTGTTTTATAATAAAATCCTACCTGAACGGCACTATTGAGGAAGCAGTTGTTCTGACCAGGTCCATTGAGTAATCCTTTAGTACTAGTGAAACTAGTGTTATGATCACTAGATGACGACTTCTGAGCAGGCTGTATTTGTCCGTTAGCCTGATTTCCATGTAACTGATGGCACTGTGTCGACTGCAAATATCCGGTGTAATCCACGGTATCCTGGGATGCAACTGGCTGTTGTAACCCCATGATAGAAGCCATCCTCGACCAGCTACGTCAGTGTCATCTGTACAAAACAAGATACCAAATGTTCTATTATAATCACTAATCTTTGCTGAAAGCATTGCGAGATTACTTAACGTAAAATCTTACGTAACAATTAAATATGGGTAATATGGAATTGGCAATATAAAGAGAGGGTTTTCTATACGACATTTTGAAGGTTGGAAAATATAAAAGTTTGTACTTTTGTCAAAATTTTTAATTTTTTAAAGTTTCACTTTTTCAAGTTTTTCAAGTTTTTCAAGTTCTTCAAGTTTTCAAGTTTTTCAAATTCTTCAAATTTGTCAAGTTTTTCAAGTTCTTCAAGTTTTTCGAGTTCTTTGAGTTCTTCAAGTTTTTCAAGTTTTTCAAGTTTTTCAAGTTTTTCAAGTTTGTCAAGTTTTTCGAGTTCTTTGAGTTCTTCAAGTTTTTCAAGTTTTTCAAGTTTTTCAAGTTTGTCAAGTTTGTCAAGTTTGTCAAGTTTGTCAAGTTTGTCAAGTTTGTCAAGTTTGTCAAGCTTGTCAAGTTTTTCAAGTTTGTCAAGTTTGTCAAGTTTGTCAAGTTTGTCAAGTTTGTTAAGCTTGTCAAGATTTTCAAGTTCTTCAAGTTTGTCAAGTTTGTCAAGTTTGTTAAGCTTGTCAAGTTTTTCAAGTTTTTCAAGTTTTTCAAGTTCTTCAAGTTTTTCAAGTTTCTTAAATCTTTCAAAATTCTTAATCACACCCTCAGTTAAAAGGTT
Source organism: Megachile rotundata (assembly GCF_050947335.1). Lineage (NCBI taxonomy): Eukaryota > Metazoa > Arthropoda > Insecta > Hymenoptera > Megachilidae > Megachile > Megachile rotundata. Next base: position 9,769,769 of record NC_134989.1, read on the forward strand.
ATCAAAGCTTTTGTGCAACTTGCATTTTTATTTTCTTTAAAATCTTCAAAAACATAAATCTTTAAAAATAAAATTCTTAAGATTACTTTCTCTAAATTTTTCTCAACTTTTCTCTCGACATTTCTCAAAGAGTCAACGCAGCACAATAACCCATTTAAAAATGAAAGATGACAGAAGCACATGATATCTAATTAACCGCAATAAGCAAAGAATTATCAATGTCCATGTCACCGTCGATACATACGAATTGAGTTTCATACGCGTTTTGTCTACCATACATGGAACGTGATCGTACGCTGCGTATAGTAGCATTCGCGTAAGTAACGCGACACGAATCAAGTGAGCGTAACAATACCGAGAAATCCTGTTCAACGAATCAATGAACATCGAATCGATATTCCCCATCCATTTCTTTCGATCCACAATGTTCTCGAAGTGAAATGTGACCTCGATCGGAGATTCTCAAGGAAAACGACATTGCACGAATGCGTGTCTAATTACTTGTTATTAAACGTATAATTTAAGAAGATCACATCTCGTTAGGTTGATTGTTGAACACCTACATATGTGTCACATATGTGACGTTTTAAAATTTCCATCAAAAATTTATGGTAAAAAATTAATTATGTAGTCTTATGTAATATTGATATTATTGATGGAGACATTTTTATTATGAAACATTCATGTGGGCATATTTATGTTAACAAATTGGTAAAAAATTAATTATGTAGTTATATTTAATAATTAAATATCTACTTTCCAAAATTCTTACATTTCAAAATTCCTACATTTGCAAATACTGCTCCAGAAATCTAAATTACTTCAAATATCTAGATCCCCAAATAACGATGCTCCACTTAACGGTACTCTACTTATGTGGCGCAACTTAATTCCTCAACCAAATTTTTATAGGAAATGGGTGACATCTTGAATTTTAATAAAATTCATGTCTTTTTGGAAAAATAATCAATTTTTCATTGTTCAATTTTGTATAAATTTCTATATTTCCAAATTCCTTTTCCATTTGACGTTTTCAAAGTTTTTCAATTCTAAATAAACTAAATTACCTGAATATCTCCAAATATCGATGCTCCACTTAACGGTACTGCACTTATGTGGCGCAACTTAATTCACCCATATATTTCCACATTTTTAATTACTATGCCACCAAAAAAGAAGTCTAATTTTCTTAAAAGAGTTTCGTCAAAAACAGAAATTTCCACAAAAGAAACCTAACCAAACATTTCCACATTTTTAATTACTATGCAACCAAAAAAGAAGTCTAATTTTCCTAAAAGAGTTCCGTCACGAAAAACGGAAATTTCTACAGGAAAAAAGATAATAGCAAAAGTCCAACAAAAAACCGAATCCTACTTTTGGCAGACGCAAAGTCACACGGAATCACAGTAACGGTAAACAACACATATGTACATATACGTATTGACTCTGGCGCAATTTCTTAGCTTCGCACTCTTCTCTATCCGTCCTCTTTTTGTCCGCGAACGAACAATATTAGCTTGGCGGCGTGTTAACACCGTTATCTTATATGAATTTGAAATAGAGAGATGTGGATGCGTTACCGCTCATTTGCTTTGCAAGAAACAGGATGCAGGATGTTGAACGTATACTTTCCTCAGACATGCAATCGAAATAAGAAATCGAAACGATCTTGATTCAATCGTTAGACTAAAACCAGTACGTATTTCACTTTAGCTTCGTGTGAATCCGTATTTTACTCTTTCTCTTCGTCAGACATTTACTGCTCTTCTCAAGTCCTGATGTGTGGACATTTTATTTTTTCATATATGTAGTTTATTTTTTTTCGAGTATATCTTTTACTGTTTCTTAAAATTTACTCTTTTTCAATTTATTTATTTTTTGTTTGCTCTGTTTTATTTACATTAGTAGTTCATTTATTCTTTTGACTGATGTCAGTACATAGTTTGCCTTGTTTTTTTTTAAATGAGTAGTTAATTCACTCTTTTTCTTCATGTCAGTACATAGTTTGCTCTGTTTTATTCAAATTAATAGTTGATTTATTCTTTTTCTTTATGTCGATGCATAGTTTGCTCTGTTTTTTTAAATGAGTAGTTAATTCACTCTTTTTCTTCATGTCAGTACATAGTTTGCTCTGTTTTATTTAAATTAGTAGTTGATTTATTCTTTTTCTTTATGTCGATGCATAGTTTGCTCTGTTCTTTTAAATGAATAGTTAATTCACTCTTTTTCTTCATGTCAGTACATAGTTTGTTCTGTTTCCTTAAATCAGTATTTAATTTATTCTTCTTCTTAATATCGGTACATAGTTTTATCTGTTTTTTCGAACAAGTTAATTTAGTCTATTTTCTTAGTGAACATAATTTGCTCTGTCTCTAGATACGAGTATATAATTTCCTCCATTTCTTCATATGAGTTAATTCTGTCTCTCCGTGCGAGCTTACCTGTTTCCTCATATGAGTTTGTTCCGTTTCTTGATACGAGTACATTTACTGTCTCTCGATGTCAGTATATAATTTACTCTTGTACACATTTACTTTCTTCATTCATACTTAACTGTGGCTTATAACATATTACGACTGCAAATTGCATTATGTCCAAGTAACAACATACTCTTCAAGAAATAGTAAAATATGATGTAAAATACAAAATAACACGAATTAAATCATTGACAATATTTTCTTTCGTTTAGGAGTTGCAAATATTTTCTCTGTTCATCCCTCTTTTTACTGTAAAAACAGAACGAAAATATCTCACGGAATTCTGCGTTGCACGGTGATGAAGCATCTTCGATTATCGAAAATAGACTTCTTTTACACGTGTGCCGAGGAAAAAGTTTGTTAAATGTTATTTTTGGGGAGAAAATAAACTTTGGAGGATTCCGTTGAGTTAAATTTATATTCCTTATTTTATAATAGGTGTGGGTGATTATAAATATTGTACAATTGAAAAATTCTTTAAATTGGCAATATAGGAAGAGGTTTTTATATTTAGAAGCTTACGTAAATTTTAAATTTTTGTTTAAGAAAATTGGATAATTTATAAGTTTTTAAATTTGAAACTTGTATAAATGTAACATTATATCAATTTAGGAATTTCTAAATTTTCCACAAGTTTCAAATAATGAAATTTTTATAAATGTACCAGTATCAAAATTTAAGAATTTCTAAATTTCCTAAAAGTTTAAAAATATGAAAGTTCTATAAACGTACCAGTATATAAATTTAAGAATTTGTAAATTTTCTACAAGTTTAAAATTATGAAATTTTTATAAACGTACTAGTATACAAATTTAAGAATTTCTAATTCTTCTACAAGTTTAAAATTATGAAATTTTTATAAATGTACCAGTATACAAATTTAAGAATTTCTAAATTTCCTACAAGTTACAAATTATGAAATTTTGATAAATGTACCAGTATCAAAATTTGAGAATTTCTAAATTTCCTACAAGTTTAAAATTATGAAATTTTTATAATTGTACCAGTATACAAATTTAAGAATTTCTAAGTTTCCTACAAGTTTAAAATTATGAAATTTTGATAAATGTACCAGTATCAAAATTTGAGAATTTCTAAATTTCCTACAAGTTTAAAATTATGAAATTTTTATAATTGTACCAATATACAAATTTAAGAATTTCTAAATCTTCTACGAGTTTAAAATTATAAAATTTTTATAAATGTACCACATAAAAATTTAAGAATTTCTAAATTTCCTACAAATTAAAAAATTTAAAAGTTTCATAAATGTACCAATATAAAAATTTAATAATTTCTAAATTTCCCTCAAATATAAAAATTTGAAACTCGTATAAATGCACCACTATAAAAATTGAGAATCTCTAAATCACTGAGTACATCAACAACTTCTAAGTTACAATTTTAATTTAAAAAATTAAAAAATTATTAAATTATTATCGGAATCTAAAATTAAATTAAAAGGCGTATGTGAACCCTCCTTAGAAATGTTTGCACCCTCCCGATCGAAAGGGAATAAGAAACTGATGGGGAAATTAAAAAGGGACAGAGGCGGAGTATGCTGAGGAAAGATGATATTTATCGGCAAAGAAGAGGGTGCGAGTATAGGGGGATGAAAGAGCGGTCGGACTGGCATTGCTCGACACACTAAATGGTACGGCTGAGTGGTTGGCGTTAATTTCGAGGGTCCAAGAAGTGGTTGGAGCGAGTACGTGCTCGAGAGGTAAGTTGGCCTCGGTGTCTTCGTGTTCGCTTTTAGGGTTCGGTAACAATGCAACCGCGGAATTTTTCGCTCGTCGAGGAGACGCTGCGACATCGACTAACGTAGGCAACTTGATACGTGTTACGTTTTGGAACACGTAAATTCCTTCTTGTTACGACGACTTGCGAAAGCCCTTTTTATTTTGTTAACCTTGGAATACACGCGTCGTTACGGTAATCAAGTATGTGGGGCGATGAGTTGTGCAGTAACTGGGTGACGAATGGGGTGCGAATGCATTAATTGGAACTTTTGTGTTTTGCGACGTTTTTCAAATTCTTTTCTTAAGTTCCTGAATTCGCAAATTTTTGAATTCTATAAAAATGAAATTTTTAAATTTGTGAATAGTGAAAATTCTAAATTTGTAATTTCTTTCAATTTCGTATTTTTAGAAATCTAAATTTATACAAGCTTAAACTTCAACATTTTTAAATTCTCAGATGTCGAAATTTTTAAAAGTATAAATTTTCAAATGATCAAATTCTCAGATGTCGAGATTGAAAGTTGGAATTTTAAAATTATCATAATTCTGACATGTTTGAATTCTCGAAAGTTCAAATTTCTAAGTGTCAAAAATATAAAAATAAAAAATTTACAAAAGCACAAAATTTGAAACTTCTTAAATTTCTGAGTTCAAATTAAAAAATTTCCAAACTTCTAAACTTCGAAAATTTCTAAACTTCCAAATATCAAAATGTTCAAAATTCCAAAAGTTCAAACTTGCCAAAGATATTATTACACCTTCACCAATTAAGAAATAGTACATTTCGCAGAATTATTCTTGGGATACCAACAACTGTATCTCTTACAGAAAACTTTCTCGTTTCCGTCAATCAATCACGAACAGAAATAATGTTCTGAAACTCGCACTCAACAATTGTTCGTTCTCGAAGAAACCATTGTAATAACCAGATTCAATTTCTGATTGTATTATCAGTGAGAAATATCGCGTCATATACTCGTGAATACGCGTGAAAGATTCCTGTTTCAATTAATGCTCAAATAACCAGTGTCTTGTTTTATACTGAGGTTTCCTTGAAGAAATACTATCGATGAATTTCTTTGTGTTTCTGAAGGCTGGCGGCACTTCTGAAAATTTTCTAATTACTTCATGAAATTTTGAAGACTAGAATAGCACGATTTATTTTAAAAATTAGATTTTGAGTTGTTTTTGTTTTGTATTTATATATTTGTGTACACAAGTTAAAAATGAAATATCAAAATTGAAACGTTGAAAAAAACAATAAGGAAAGGAATATTTTATTTTGAAAACTGAGTTTTGAGTCATTTTAATATTTCGTATTTATATATTTATGTATATAAGTTAAAAATTGAATATTAAAATTGAAATATTGGAAAAAAAATGAGAAAAGAAATATTCCATTTTAAAAATTGAGGTTTGAGCCATTTTTAAAGTTTTGTATTTATATATTTATGTATATAAGTTAAAAATTGAATATTAAAATTGAAATATCGAAAAAAAAAATGGAAAAGAAATATTCCGGTACCGGGAATCGAACCCGAGCCTCCTGGGTGAGAGCCAGGTATCCTAGCCACTAGACCATACCGGACTTGGAAGAGTTTCTTCTTTAGCTTCTTTAAACATATAAAATGTTTTGCAATAGTTCATTATTTTTTCTTATTAAATATTACTATCTTAATACTATATAGATATTAATGAATACATTATAATATATACTGTATAAAAATACTAACAAAGATACTCATAGCATGGATTATAAGATAAAACTGACATAACAAATATAAATTAAATATTGAAAAAAGTTACTATAACAAATGTACTTATTCTTTTATTATGTTTGACAAATATTATTACTATACGTCTTATTGTTACAACATGGAATTTTTATTTCACTCTTCTTTCAATTTCTGAATTTATGTCAATCTTACTAAATCTTACTTAAAACACAAATATTTTACTTTACAATATTTCGAATTCACTGAAGCAAAAATTTAAAGATATGAAATTTGATAATATCTCAAAGCTAACATACAAAAATAATAAATGAATAGTGATAAATAACGAACCTAATTAATTATACATACAAAGTAATTTATAATATTTCGAAAGTACCGTTCATACTTTATATTCTCTAGGAACGTTCAATTCCTTCGTCGAATACGATGGCGCCTTTCAAGAACTGAAAAGTTTAGCGTTTTCTACACACAACGTTATTTTCCTTCCAAGAGTATCCCCTACGTGTTATGCATGTCGACATAACAAGCCTTCGTTGTTCTGAATGACAATGTACACCAGCGTATTTATAGACGACCACCATCTACACACGTCGAGACTTTCTTTCGGTTCCTTTGCTATCCGTTTTCTTCGAGATTTCTACGGGACTTGCGACTACCCTAACGGTATACAGTACTGATTCGTAATAAGCAACTCGCTCGGGTCTGGCGAGTTGCTTGTTACGAATCAGGTATATTTTCGGCTTGCCTTTGTTCCCGAGCGCGAGGACGGTGACGGCGTAGAAAAAACAGGGGGTTGGGTGTAGCGGTATACTATAAAGTAATCGGTCGCGCGGCGATGTTATTCTTTAGACAAGGACAGAACATAGCATGCTTTCCCTTTTTAATAGAAGTAAAATTTCATGAATGGAAAAATATACCGGATTCGTAACAAGCAACTGCCCAAACCCAAGCCAGTGGCTTATTACGAGTGGCTTATTTCGAATCGATGTAGAATCAGATGAATCGAATACGTTGCAATTCCTAATTTGTCACACTTTGCCTTATCTTTTTACAATTATGTGAATATAAACATATACCTACATAGCAGTTTAAGAAATATTGATGTCAAAAAATAGTAGGTCATCGCCATTACTGCGACAATAAAGCAATTCGGAAAAAATTATGGTTGAACGAGCAGCTAGTTTTATGATCATTTCATTGTACATAGTTCATATAGTATTATATATTGTATATAGTGTATTATACTTACATAATTTTTCCTTCAACTTTTTTTTATTTTTGTTAAAAAAAATTAATTAAAATTATAGATAAAAATGTACCTCAAATTATTGTTCACTGTCAACCATTAGATTTAAAAAAAAATGTCATATTACGACAGAATCGCTATGTATCAGAATGAGAAAACAATATAATGTACCGGATTCGTAACAAGCAACTGGCCAGATCCGAGCGAGTGGCTTATTACGAATCAATGTAGAATTAAATGAATGAACGACAGAATCGCTATGCATCAGAGTGAGAAAACAATATATATGTTCTGTCCTCTTTCCACTAAACTGTTCGGTCGACCGTGAAAATTTATGACTTCTTCGGTTTCGCGGACCTCTCACTCTTTCTCGGATCTCTCACTCAGCGGCCGACTTCAAACAAAGAAGAGGGGATAGAAATTTGCTTGTTACGAATCACAAAACTGTTGCTTGTTACGAATCAGTACTGTACATAATGGGTAAGTTTTTGCGATACACGTGAACGTACTAACATGATTGCATCCTTCAATCTTTACTATTTCTCCCTGACGAACATTGTTTTATTTACAGATTTTAAAATTAAATAAATTAAAAAATTTTAGAGATTTTTATTTTAGATCATAAACTGCAACGAAACTCTGAAAAGTATAATTGTATCGTGTACGGAAAAATATTTTAAAATTATGGCGTAGACTTAACAAATTTGTAACAATTAATTATTGATGTATTTTATAAATTGTACATATTAGTGAGAGTTTCACAAGTTATTTCTTATTGCAGATATTTAATTATTGTGCTGTGCTGTACTATGTCAATCTAAATCTATGTATTATATACCATACGTATGTATATATCATATGTATGTATGTATTATACGTATGTATGTACCATATGTATGTATACATATATCATTCATATGTGTATATGAAAATATAAGTACATATAAAAATAGTAACAATCAATATTAATATATGTACCTTTACAAAATTTTCAATAACGAACGCTATAAATAAATACAGCAAAAACTAGAACATATTTAACAAGGTTATGTCAAAGAAAAAATAAGCTTCCCAAGAACCAATCAAATATTGATTAGCCATTTCAAAGCCTCGTTATTCCTCACCTCAAAATTAATATTAATTGACGATCATTAGTAGCAATGTACAATAATTCTCGGTACAGAAATAACAATTAAAATAATGACAGTAAAAGGCAAAAAGCGTGGAATAAACGCTCGTGTCTCAAGTAATACCCGGTTTGCAGAAAAAAATCGAGCTACCAGGAAAAGAAGAAAAACGATAAATGTCAGGAGAGCGTCCACGGGATATAAGTGCAACAATGATTACCGTATTTTCTCGCGGGATTCGTAATGGCCGAAAGAAAGAAACGAAAGGGGACCCGAGCGAAAAACGGAAACGAGAAAGAGGGGAGAGGATCGTGTATTATGGCATAAACTTGGGGTCTGCTGGTATCGTGAGGTTATTTCCGTTTCGACGCACGAGTAGCCGCGAAGAGTTAGCCGTGGGAGGCGCCGCGACGCCTAACTCGTGGAAAAGAAAACAACGGAGTGCGGTTGGTCTGCCAATTACCAACAGCTTTGATCGTCGACCTACAGAGATTTATCTATGTTTCTTATGAAAATTAACAGTTTCGGCGGTATCAAAGGAGATTCTGATACGTTGTCGTGGATTACGAGCAAACACTCTGTAACTGGTTGAAGTATGTTGAGAGTATGGTTTTTGACAATAGGTAGTTGGTGTTTGTTTAACTGCTTGTTTCTTTGAAGATGCAAGTTAGGTTAGGTTAGGTTAGCTAGGAAGTTAAGAAGGTTAAGTTAGGAGCAAGGTATTATAGTTGGTACTATCTTCAACATAGCACCAAATTTTGCAAATTTTCAAATCTATTTGTAATTTCTTAAATTCCTCTTTCTGTATTTTAAAGTTCCTAAATTTCTGTTTTATCATTTTGAAATAACAAATTTGATGAATTCCAAATTGTTATATAAATTCCTAGATTCCTAAATTTTTAAATCCCTAAATCGTAATTTCACATATTCCTAATTTCCCAAATCTTGCAATTTCACAAATTTCCAAATTTAAAGATGCTGAAATACACAAACTAGAATTTTCAAGTTTTCTCATATCTAAATCCCTAGATCCCAATTCCATAAATTTACCACTATTTAAGTCACTAGTTTCTTACGCTCTTAATTCTCTAAATCCATTGTACAATTCCATCAACCCTTAATTCCCTAAATTCCTATTCTACGGACCATCAATTCCCTATAATTTAATTTCCTAAATTCCAAATTCCTTAGATCTCCAATTCCATCGATCCTGAATCACCTAAATCCCCAATTCCATCGACCTCGATTCCTTAAATCGCAAAAATCCATAGATCCCCAAATTCCTAAATTCTCAATTTCCTAGATCTCAAATGTCTAAATTCCCAATTCCCTAGACCCCAAATTCTCAAATTCCCAAATTCCCAATTTCCTAGACCCCAAATTCCCAAATTCCCAATTCCCTAGCCCCCCAAATTCCTAAATCCACAATTTCCTAGACACCCAAATTTCTAAATCCCCAATTCCCTAGACACCCAAATCTCTAAATCCCCAATTCCCTAAACACCCAAATTTCTAAATCCCCAATTCCCTAAACCTCCAAATTCCTAAAGTCCCAATTCTCTAGATCCTCAAATTTCTAAGACCTCAATTCCCTAGATCCTCAAATTTCTAAGTCCCCAATTTCCTAGATCCCTAAATTCCTAAATCCCCAATTCCCTAAACTCTCAAATTCTCAAATCCCCAAATCCCTAGACCACCAAATTCCTAAATCCCAAATTCTTTAAATTCCTAAATCCCCAAATCCTCAAATTCCAAAATCCCAAAAGCCTAATTTAAACTTCCAAATCTCCAACTTCTCAAATTTCTAAACTCTCCCTAATTTCCCAACACCCAAATCTAAATCCCCAAATGCCCAAGATTCTCCCATGTGCAAATTCCCAAAAAACCTCAAAAAATAATTGCCAAGTTAAACAGAAAGAGCAAGGTAAAATTAAACGGATCGTTGATCCCGAGAAACGTGCGGTCATCCAAGTGTCGAGCTATTCCCGAGCAAAAAGAAGAGAGGGCGATATTAATCCGAAAAGTTATATTCATTGTCAGACAATGTACAATCCAGATGGATTTTACACGCGTCAGCACGATGGCGTTTCAGCCGCAATGCAGAGTTTCGCGGCCGCAGCATCGGATGGAATTTCTTGGTTCGCAATCCGCGACCGCAGCCGCTTGACGCGAGGGTAAACAATTACGCGAAGACGCAGAAGAAAGTTGGCAATGGTTGTTCGCAAAAAGGGGGAAAAAATGGACGACTGAAAGGCTCGTTGACGAGCGGGAAAAAATTCAACGACTGTCTCGTTCGACGCCAACCGAATAAACGTTCCTTGGACGAGAGCCTTCTACTTCAAGACTGAAACAGTGACTTCTTTTCAGGCGAGATTTGATGAAACGTCAAACATGACATACCGTGATAACCTAACCTAACCTTGGTTACTTTGTGGAACGAGATGTGAAGTTCTTTGTAAAGAGCGACACTTTCGTGAATGCAATGGTAAATTGTTCTGGAATGCTTAAATTATTACGGTAATAAACACAGGTTCATGGTGTATGGTGGCTGATTTATTCGCGTGATACCTTGCTATTTAGTACTATCGGTTTATTGATTTATTATTGCGAGAGAATATCTGTAATTCGGAGTTGGCTAGGTCTGATTGAAAATTATGGCCGCGAGAAATCGGATGATCGGTGGTTACTGATTAAGTGAATTACTGTTTGCTCTATCATTGATCATAGACTCGACTTAAAAATAAAATTTTATCTGATAAAATGGGAAAATGGAGATACATAATGAGACAATGGAAAAATGTGGCATCGATTTAAAAATAAAAATTGTGGATACCTGATAAAATAGTAATAAGACAATAATAAGAGAAGGGATTAGAAAAATGTGAGATGTAATCAAAGAAGGAAAGGTCAACATAAATTATTAATATAACGAACATGTAATATCTTGATAATTATAAAGTATTTTACACGAATCTTATTTCTGTTCGATATTTTAATTTAAAATTTTAGTTGATATGATTGATTAATTCATATCTTATCAGCTGCTGATTATTGTAATATTTTATCTCGAATATTTTTGCCTTTGTTTTAGTACAGTACAAAATAAAAGATATATGAACATGTACATATAAAATATATCTACTCATTAAAATATGTACGTAGAAGAAGAACTTAAATATATCAAATGGGATCTGAACACCACATTCAAGACAAGTGATCGACGTGGTAATTCCAGCTTTGGCCGAACCATTTTTCGCCCCCAGGGATTTGAGGATTTTCCACTTACATGGGCACACCTCTGGAAGTTTCGTGCCGATAACGCATCGAGTGGTTTTTAAGTTAAAAACTTTTGGGAGAATTTGTCACGTTTCGATTTCGTATCGGTGATACCGCTAAAAGCACAGATTAAATAAATACCTCTGTTTAATCTTATCTGTTACTGAGAAAATATCTGTGGAATTTTAATGTTTTACTGGTCGAATATTATTATTTTGCTGATGATGTTTATTTGTTCACAGCATAGAACGTGTAGAAAATATGTTAATATTATGCTACGAATATTTAAGAAAATGAAATACGTCGTTTAGAATTTGCAAAGTGTATAAAATGTCAGAGTTAATGCAGCAGAGTTGAGTTGTAAATATTACGAGCACTTTTATGTTTAATATATTTTGCCAAGAATAAAACATTCAAAATACAAAATGTAATAATACAAAATATCTGTTGGGTTACCATATCTTGATATGCAACCATTAATAATTAAATAATTAATTATATTTAACCCATAATAAACTTGAGTAATGCAAACTTCACAGAGGATGATTTCACCTTCATATTTTAGTATTAATAAAAAAATTCGTATCTCATTTTTGAAATTTCTATTATACAAATCCACACAATTTTCTTGACATAATCAATCATCCTACCTACTCAAAACCCTCAAAAGTTCTAATTTCTCAAACTTTCTATTCATCTTACTACCAATTTTAATTCACAAATATATGAACAAAAGGCAACTCTTCCCAAAAATAAAAAACATCCCACTTGCCCAAAACAGTTCTGCCCAAAAACAAAATTTTCTACAAACCAATCAAATCTCCTAAATAATTATATGGTTCTGAAACTAGTCGAAATAAACGAGGGCAACAGTACCAATTTCGTACAAGCCTCGCGTGTTCTCTCTGGATCCCTCTGGAGATTGCAGCAACGTTTTCGAGGGGTTGTACGAACTTTTGATTTTTCTCTTCTTTTTTTCTCTTTCTTTTTCATTGCACGATGCACCTGCGCTGCCAAGTATCAAATGTTGGCCGGTCGCGCATCGCGATTGCGGTCTTCGGGAAAAACTCGTCGAACCGGTCATGCGTAAAATATCATGGGGCCCCTTGACAAGAGGACCAAGCAAGAGTAAAATGGCCGCAGGAGCACGAGGTTGCGGTAACGCGGTCCACTCGCGATAAATCTTTCTTTTGCAGTATCGCGTACTCCTACTTAGATGCTGTCTTGTACGACGCGTGTCGCTTTCTTCGAAATTCGCCGACAATTTCATTCCAAGGACTAATGATATGTATCTTCATCTTTTTGATGCATCATTATTGCGTTTGCATAAAATCAATTTTAATAATTTTTATAATACATGTATATGTACATATGTACAACATAAATGTACAACATAAATGTACAACATATATGAACAACATATATGTACAATATGAATGTACAATATATAAAAACAATATTTATGTGCAATATATACGTACAATGTACACATACAGCACATATATGCACAATATAATACAATTTATTATGTCCATTTATTTGCATATGCACATATGCATATGTACAACATACATGTACAATATATACGTACAATGTATATGTACATTATATATGTATGCACAATATAATACAATATATTATGTCCAATTATTACACGTATATGTACATGTGCAAAACATATGTATAATATGTACATATGATGCATATGTGCAATACATATGTGAACAATATATATGCACAAGTTACATTTGTATTTTATACATATGAGTGCTTACATATCATTATGCACGTCGATGTATTATATGAATGTTCACATATGAATATGAACATTAACATATGATATGAATGTAACATGTTACTTAGTGACATATGTAACATAGTATGTCACATGTAAAAATTCATATCATATATTAATATTTATAAGTGACACATGTAACATATGTGACATGTGAACATTGATATATTAAATGAATATGAACACTTACAATTGCAACAGTCTTACAATCCACAAATTTTATTAACAAAATTGCTTCCGCTCAAACACCTTCCTATCACCTCTCCCCTAAATAATTAATAGCACAAAATTGAACAAGTGTAAACGTGTTTTAGCCTTAAGGAATGTGGTGTTGGGGATGATAATACAATCGCTTGATTACCCTGCTGTCCAAAGCCTCAGGGTCACTATGAGTTACGTTGTAATGATGGCTAACCATTAAACCGGTTGTGGCCCTGACCCTGGCCCTGCCACTGCACTTATTTGGCCCTTGCACCCTCCTCCACGACTAACCCGATCTCGACGAACGAGAACCACAAGAAAAAAAGCATAGGTGAACCCACAAAACTGAACCACACACCTGGCCCAAGGATGAAAGTGCGAACTCGAGAGGCATCGTCGAAACGCACGGAACAGCAAAGCGAACTTTGTAATTTTCAGAAAGAAGATTGCTTCTGTGATTATCGGCAATAATATGGAGTAGGTTCTTTTTCTAGCGGAAAGGTGAGAAGAGTGTGCGAAAATTGACGGGTAACGGTTTGAACCTCTGGATAATATGAAGAATATAAATTCTTTGTGGGATTCTGTACGGTTATTTTATTTATCTTTTATCTTGTAGGTGTGCTATTAATTTATGGAGGATTGTTTGGGAAAGTACAGTTTTAAGTGCAGGCGCCAGAGAAATGCAAAATGTTTGATAGGATAGAATGAAGGGGATCTGAGTGATTTGGGGATATGGGAAATTTTGAGATTCAAGGTTTGGAATTTGGAAACTTGAGAGCTTGGAAATTTGGGGGCGTGGAAATTTGGGGATTTGGAAATTTGGGAAATTGAAAATTTGGGGGCGTGGAAATTTGGAAATTGAGAATTTGGGGATTTGGAAATTTGGGAAATTGAGAATTTGGAGACGTGGAAATTTGGAAAATTGAGAATCTGGGGATTTGAAAATTTGGGGGTTTGGAAATTTGGAGGCGTGGAAATTTGGGAAATTGAGAATTTGGGGATTTGGAAATTTGGGAAATTGAGAATTTGGGGGCGTGGAAATTTGGAAAATTGAGAATTTGGGGATTTGGAAATTTGGGAAATTGAAAATTTGGGGGTTTGGAAATTTGGAGGCGTGGAAATTTGGGAAATTGAGAATTTGGGGATTTGGAAATTTGGGGGCGTGGAAATTTGGAAAATTGAGAATTTGGAGGCGTAGAAATTTGGGAAATTAAGAATTTGGAAATTTGGGGGCGTGGAAATTTGAGAAATTGAGAATTTGGGGATTTGGAAATTTGGGAAATTGTGAATTTGGGGATTTGGAAATTTGGGGGCTTGGAAATTTCCCCATTTCAATATTTGAAAATGGAAAACTTATGAATTTAAAAATCTAAAAATTTCCACCAAGCCTAAATCCTAAATTAAACCAAACTAAAATTCAAATAACTCATTATCTCCTTCATCAACATTAGCATCACTATTTTAACGAGACAACAGATGCGAGATAGTTCCCTTTCACCAGAAGGAACATAATAACGAAGGAACCCTTGACCATGACATCACGGACGGACGATTTCGTTCTGAGATCTGAGCAGAGAGCCGACTACCAATGACGAAAATAGTTGTAGCACGAATAAATCATGAAAGAAAGAGACAGAGTGATGCAGCCTCACGTTCAGCTGCATAATGCAACGGGAGATGCAAGAGAAGAGGCTGGCAAATGGCCATGAGTGCAATATCGGTCAGTGTTTGGCCCTGATAGATTTATCGTTAAATTTATACGCTCAAGAAACCACGCTGCGAGTAATCGTTTCTTTCTTGTCGACTGTTTCGTCCATTATGCACCTAGAAACCTTTAAACAGATTTTATGCAATGATAAACTGTCTCGGTTGCTTTGCTGAACAAAGGATATGCTGGATTGAAAGAAACGAATCGCTGACATTTTCTTGTGCTACTTCTGAGGCAGATATGAGTTATTGCTTGTTGTAGGAAACTTCGTGCATTTTGTTTTATTTTCTAGTTTATGGATTTTTAAATTTCTGGACTTTTTAAGATTCTAAATTTTTAGAGAATTAAATTGTGTAATTTGTATGTGTTCAAATTCGCAAATTTAAATATGGATGTATTTATTAGTCAGACTTTCAAATCCTCAAATCTTGAAATTACTAAATGATTAATTTGGTAGGGTATCAAATTTGTAAAATTTTAAATATACATAACCTCAAACTTGAAATCACTGAATTGTCAAAATTTGAAATTTTCAGATCCTTAAAATGTCAAATCGTCAAACCTTGAAAACCACATATCCACATATGCAGATATCCTCATATCCACATGTCCACATATTCACATATTCACACATCCACATATTCACATATCCACATTTTCACATATTCACATATCCACATACTCACATATCCACATATTCACATATCCACATATGCACATATACACATATTCATATATCCACATATTCACATATCCACATATTCACATATCCACATATTCACATATTCACATATCCACATATCCACATATTCACATATCCACATACTTACATATCCACATATTCACATATCCCAAATCCACAACTATAAATTCGAAAGCTGACCATATAAATTAGCAACAAAACCTGCCCAGTCATTTTCCCCAGAAAAGCCTACAATGCGCATCAATGTACAAGCACTTACTAAAATGAAAAAATTGCGTGCGTGTCAATGTTACAGTTATCCACATAGAACATTAAATCCCCAAATGGGATGGGGTGTGATAGAAAAAGCTCTGACAGAGCCTAGTTGTCCAGTATCTGCAGTTCGTTTCTGTTTGTGAATACAACACGTCGAGCTAAAAATCCGTCCGCAAATAATCAAATTTCCAGTGACATAATCTCACAAATCTCCAAATAAAACTTCTCCTACAAACTAAACTAAATTTCCAACAAACAGTGAAACAGTGTTACACCTTCGAAGTGAAACTAAAACGTAAAACTATTGAAAAGTAATTTAGTTTAGTTCAGTTAAAAGTATTTGACCATGTCAAGCACGATATTTGTATGACAAAATTAACGCCATAAGATATCAAAAATGGAACCGACAATGCAGCCACGCATCGTGCACTATACCTTCGAGCACATGGACGCTTTGGACCATCCTTTCCCGACCATTTCCACCAGTCCCAAGTCAACAAGTCCCACGAAAATTAACGTCATCGCCTCAAGTATTCCCATAGCCCACGCTCGGATCATGAATCTGGTATTTCTGTCACTTGGAGGCAGTCTGAATCTCTTGATCATCATAGTGATCTTCTCGAGATCGTCCATGAGAACGTCCTCGAATCTGTACATCGTGAGCATGGCGTGCTCTAACTTGCTCATCCTGATGGAACCTCTCGAAGAAGTACTTCGTTGGTTCTTCGACGTAAACATGATGCTAAATATGGACTACGTATGCTTGATCAATTTCGACGTATCGGTGATTACGATCGCGATCTTGAAGTTCATGCAGTATGTTAACATCTTCGAGGAATATACACCGTTTGGACATGTACTCCTGAGGCGCTATACTACCATCAAAGCGATCTTCCTGGTGTGGGTCGCGTGTACTATATCGATCGCCTTGGGTCTACATATATACGACTTTTTTGAGGGTGACATGGCCGATATGTATGTTTGGGAAACTTTTATGTTCACCATTTTGCCCTTCACCGTATTCGTCGTGCTTGATTATTTGGTCATTTATGAATTGATAATATTGAAGTATATCGAAGGGTCGTGGCGGTGGAAGGAGTTGAGGCACTTCGCTTTGTTGGGTGAGTGAAGTTTTAGGGGTAGTTTTGGTATCGTGGATGGAAAAGTGGGATCCTCGTATAATATGGGGATATGTTATGGGAGATATGTGTTTGATAGAACTTTCAATAATTGAAGTAGTTGGATAATTTTGAAATTTGAATATTTAGATAGTTGCAAAGATGAAAATTATTTAATTTAAGTATTCGGAAAGACCATTTAAGAATACAGGAATTTAGAAATGAAAGAATTTAATTGGATGTGATTGGAAATTTGGGACTTAAAGATTTAGAAATTTAAGAATTGCAAGCTGAACGATTAAAAAGTTCAAATATTGAAGAATTGAAATACTTGAAATAATTGAAATCCAACTATTCAATATATTCAAATTTCCAAACACATCAAATATTTCGAACATTCAAATTACTTAAATAATTTCAAGTATCAATTTTTTATTCAAACTTCAGATTTTCCTTTTCCATTTCACGATACATAAATCATACCCCAGTACAATGTTTCATTAGAATAATATTAAATTCCAAATGTTATTGATTGAATTAAATCTATATTATTTGAAGAAGAGATAACAAAAGATTTAGAAAGATCTTTCCCACAGTGATCATAGCAATCTTTTTTTTCCTGATTCGAGCACCATATCGAATCGCCAGGGCGATCAATTTCATAGAGCCCAAAGCGTTATGTTGCACAGACAGCCGACGAGAAGTGCTCTATTTTATGGCGAAGACGTTTCCAATTATTTTCGCAATCATTTACATCTCGTTCTCCACCGAATTTCGTAAAAATTTCCAGGTTCGTTTGCAACTCACCATCAATTTTACAAGCTTTACACTCTTTTTAATTGCAGGAGATTCTAAGATGTCGGTATCTCTTTCCTAATAAAACCCTCGCCGATGTCGACGTTTAAAAAAGTCCACAACGAACAAATTTTACATATATTTCATAACATTTATAAAAAGAATTTTTCTTTGACCAAAATTACAGTATCAATTACGCAATAAAATACACAGTAAATTACAGAATATAATTTACACTCAGTTATTAAAATCCTCTACCGCGAGAAAGTAGAAACGATAATCGAAATTGCTCTACCGATACGTGGATTCGAAAAAAACAGCGCTGCCAATTTACAACGCATTTGTAAGGCAGAGAAGAGAAGCTGGGTGTCAGAGTCGCAAAGTTGCGAATTCATTGCACTCTCTGTATGCAAATTCGGCCACGTCCGCCGAGTGCATAAGTCGATGGAGGGTCGTGCTTACGTGCGAGCACGCGTGTGCTCGACCGAATAACTACGTGCACTTTGTATCTGCCAGACTGGCTGAGAAAAAACCGAGTAAAAAAAGAGCTTCAACCATAATCTTGCTCGGCATACCGCGCGGATTTCTTCCGAAGCTTCGATTGTTAACGCATTACTGGTACATGGGGTAAGTATGCTGCTTGCATGCGAAAGATCTCAAAGTTCTCGAAAAATTCAACTCTGTTCTCAATTCCTTTGAGAACGAGGTCAGATTTGGAATTTTGGGAAGAATGTATATTGTCGGAAAAGAGTGGACTAGAAATTAGGTATCAATATTTTGAGGTGGATGGCCTTTGGGGAGGGGGTGTGTATGGGTGTTAATTAGGGTTGCTGTTGAAGGAGAGTTAGATGGGTTTCAATAGGAAACATGAAAGTGTAGAACAAGATTTAAGGAATTATAGAGTTTTACTATTTAAGGAGTTATTGTAGTGCCATGTAGAAGTAGTGTCACGCAGACAAAATGGCGGAGACGAAATTACCACGAGGGATGCTCATATGTCATTATGCACGTCGATGTATTATATGAACACTAACATATGAATATGAACATTAACATATGATATGAATTTTTACATGTGACATATTAAGTGACATATGTAATATTCATACGTAACAATTATATTATATGAACACTACATATGAATATGAACATTAACATATGATATGAATTTTTACATGTGACATATTAAGTGACATATGTAATATTCATACGTAACAATTATATTATATGAACACTAACATATGAATATGAACATTAACATATGATATGAATTTTTACAGGTGACATATTAAGTGACATATGTAATATTCATACGTAACAATTATATTATATGAACACTACATATGAATATGAACATTAACATATGATATGAATTTTTACATGTGACATATTACGTGGCACATGTAACATTCATATGTAACAATTATATTATATGAACACTAACATGTGAATATGAACATTAACATATGATATGAATTTTTACATGTGACATATTAAGTGACATATGTAACATTCATATATAACAATTCATATCATATGTTAATCTTCATATTCATATGTTAATGTTCATAGAATACATTGATGTGCATAATAATATGTGAGCACTCATATAATATAATATAATAATTATAAGTAACATATGTAACATATGTGATATATGAACATTGATATATTGAGTGAATATGATCATGTTAATACGAACATTAATTTATTGTATAAATATCAATATATAGTGAGTACAATACACTACAAATTAGGTATTAATATTTTCACCTATGATATATGCATTTTTGGAAAACTACACATAAGTGTAACTAGAATTATTATTGATAATAAATTAGATAAATTTTAAAAGATAAAACGAAGATGTAGGAAGAGAATATCTAAAAAATTATGAAGTCTTAATATTTAAGGAATTATTTCACTCTTACAAAATGGCGGCATCCGTACAAATGCCGTAAACAAAAATGGCGACATTCTATCAACCTTAAATCCTACCAAAATTAAACATTAAAAATCTCCAAATTTTCAAACGTTCAAGCTTAAAAACTCTAACTCTTCCTGTAATAATTTGTTCGACCATTCCTGTCGACAGATCCTTTCATCCATGAATCGTTAAAGCTTAGAACATAGAAAACGCATCGCGAAAGGAATTCGTAATCGCGCAGAAGCACAGGCTATGAAATCAGATTCATTTTCAATTTGACAAACGACGTCCTGTTTACACGAAGGCGATCCGCGTCGTTCCGGTTAATTGAATTTGAGGATACGGTCTTTTAATCTGGTAGCTACTTCATCGAAGAATTCCCTTTTCTTTTTTCCTTCGAGATGTTGCGAGCGGTACACGCAACAAATAAGAAGCCTCGGAGCCGATGGTTTAAGGTTTAAGGCTTCTTTGCATCGCTCGATTTCTTGTACGAGTAAATAGCTCTGGGTTCGGTTTTTTGATGTTAGTCGAACTGTTTCTTGTATAATTTGTGGAGAAAATGTGTACTAATCTTGTTTCTTGCTACTTTTGCACTTTTACTTTTTATGTAAAGGCAGATTTAATTATTACTTGTCGTTTTTTAGTGATGGAGGAATGTTAATTTTGTTCTCTTGTAAGTTTTATGGTAATCGGAAAACTTGTGGTTAATTTGGAAAATTTCAAGGATTTGAGAAATGTGGGGTTTGGGAATTTAGGGAATTAATATTTTGAAAATTTAGGTGTTCAAAAATTTGCAAGTTTTGCATACTTATGAATGTAAAAATTCTAAAATTTACGTTTCCAAAACTTTAAAAATTTGAACACATATGAATGTAAAAATTCTAAAATTTACATATCTCAAAATTTGTAAAATTGCACATATATGAATGTAAAAATTCTAAAATTTACATACCTCAAAATTTGTAAAATTGCACATATATGAATGTAAAAATTCTAAAATTTACATATCTCAAAATTTGTAAAATTGCACATATATGAATGTAAAAATTCTAAAATTTACATATCCAAAAAATTGCTCATTTACACACTCATGAATGTAAAAATTTGAAAATTCAGATATCCAAAACTATGCAAATTTTACACACCTATAAATTTAAAAATTTGAAAATTTATTTCCTCAAAGTTTACAAATTTAAAAATTTATGAACGTAAAAATTAAAAATGTGACTATCCAAAAGTATGAAATCCTGCCTTCACTAAAAATCAGTGAAATTATTCAAAGTTTCCAAATACTTTTTCACGCATAAAGTCAGAAGTGCAGAATACTCCACACATTCCACATAATTCTCGTCGTCTCTGCCTACCAGTGTTACACGTGTGTGCAAAAGGACATGATTATCGTCCGTAAGAGAAAACGTTGGAAGGAAGATGCGGCGAGTAGAAGAGTACGTGTCGTTGCCGCAAAAGAAAAAGAAGACCTCGATGGAAGAAACAGGAAATCAGTGAAGCGAAAAGCCACCGTACCAGACGGCACTTCCTGTACGGTCTTTCGGTTAACTTGATGTCCTTCGTTGATCGACGTGTCGATCGGGTTGTTCTTTTTATTCGTACTTGATTAATTAAATCGTTATACGATCATTGATATTATCCGTATATTTTTGTTGTTTCGCATATGATAACATATATGACATTTTAGTAGACAAGTATGTAAATTTTGGGTTTAAGTTGTAAAATTTAAGTATGATGTCACAAGATCCCAAAATTCCAACCTTTCAAAATTCCAAGCTTCCAAGGTTCCAAGTTTCCAAAATTCCAAGCTTCCAAGGTTCCAAGCTTCCAAAATCCTAAGCTTCCAAAATCCCAAGCTTCCCAAATTCCCAGCTTCCAAAATTCCAAGCTTGCAAAATTCTAAGCATCCAAAATTCCAAGCTTCCAAAATCCTAAGCTTCCAAAAGCCCAAGCTTCCACAATTCCAAGCTTCAAAAATTCCAAGCTTCCAAAATCCCAAGCTTGCAAGGTTCCAAGCTTCCAAAATCCTAAGCTTCCAAAATCCCAAGCTTCCCAAATTCCCAGCTTTCAAAATCCCAAGCTTCCACAATTTCAAGCTTGCAAAATTCTAAGCTTCCAAAATCCCAAGCTTCCACAATTCCAAGCTTCCAAAATTCCAAGCTTCCACAATTCCAAGCTTCCACAATTCCAAGCTTCCACAATTCCAAGCTTCCACAATTCCAAGCTTCCACAATTCCAAGCTTCCATAATTTCAAGCTTTCACAATTCCACGCTTCAAAAATTCCAAGCTTCAAAAATCCCAAGCTTCCAAAATCCCAAAATTCCAAAATTCCAAAATTCCAAAATTCCAAAATTCCAAAATTCCAAAATCCCAAATCCCCAAATCCCCAAATCCCCAAATCCCCAAATCCCCAAATCCCCAAATCCCCAAATCCCTAAATCCCAAAAACAAAATCAATCGTTTCCAAATTTACCGTCGCCAGCATCAACCATAACAAAAGACCGATTCAGACACTCAAACCTCCAAAAGCCCACATGTGTCAAAAGAACAGCACCGAACAAAGCCACCTTTTACCTCCGCTAATAAAAACCGTGTCCCAAAAGAATGCACTCCCAAAAAACACGTCGAATTAGCTTATGAATAGCCAATATCGACGTTCTAAGATTATTGAGAATGTACAGATACACATTTGCGAGCATCGAACACAAAGTGTCACGAAGTGCGCGTTATGTTCAAGATCACCGTGTCATGTCGCTGCGACGTGTTCGTGGAAAGACGCGTATACTGTTAAGGAGTTACATTAGCGGCTAATTTCTCTGGCTATTGTTGAATCTCACGGATGATATGAACACCAAACAAAGCGCGTAACAAGGGAAGACAGGGGGAAAAGAGTTTTCTATAACGTGAGACAATAAGACACAAAGAAAGTTTTGTTGAGCTATATAGGCCACGGTGTTTAACTTTCCCCACAGGAATTTTCCTCGCTTGTCGGCTCAATATTTCAAGGCGAATTCGCGTGGCTAATGAGCCTAATTATCCCCAGAATCTAACTGTATCTGATAGATCGCATTGCTTTGCTTTCAACGACAGGACATTCATGACAAGAGTTTTGCGATAGGAAAAAAAGTAAACGTCTGGTAATATTTTATCGATTATTCGAACTCGAGATATCGGAATCTGGGGACATTGGAATGTAGAGATATTGGTATCTAGGAATATTGGAATGTAGAGATATTGATATCTAGGGATATTAGAATGTGGAGATTTCGGGATTTTGAGATTTGGGTATTTTGGGATCTAGGGATTTTAGGATTTTGGGATTTGGGAATTTAGGATTTTGGGATTTGGGAATTTAGGAATTTGGGTATTTTGGGATTTGGGAATTTTAGGATTTAGGGATTTGGGAATTTTGGAATTTGGGTATTTTGGGATTTGGGAATTTCAGGATTTAGGGATTTTGGGATTTGGGAATTTTAGGATTTAGGGATTTTGGGATCTAGGGATTTGGGGATCCAGGGATTCGGGACCTAGGGATTTTTTAATCGAGGGATTTCTCAATCTAGGGATTGTGGGATCCAGGTCTTCTGTGATCTATGGATTTTGTGATCGAGGAATTTCTAAATCTAAGAATTTTGTGATCTATGGATTTTTCTATCTAAGAAGTTTTGGATCTAGGGAGTCTTAGATCTAGGGATTTTCCTATCTAGGAAGTTTTGGATCAAGGAATTTCTGAATTTAGAGGTTTCTGAACTTAAGGATATTGAAATCTAGGGATATTAAGAACCTAGAAATATCATAATCAAAAGATATCAGTCTCTGAACATAAAGAAATTCAAATATATTACAACTGAGAAATACCAAAATGAATGAGATTTAGAAGTTTTCTAGATCCATATATTCTAGTATCTAAAATACACGTTAAACGTTAAAATGTATTACAAAAAAATAGTAGTAATATCTGTACAAAAAATTTACAATTTGTCATCTTCACAAAGTATGTTGTTTTGTCATCGGAAATTACAGTAAACGATTAGAGGTGATTCGACGATCTAAAAGCGATCGCGTTCGATAAAAAGAACTTTATATAAGAGCAACAGGAAACAGAGTACATTCAGCGGCATGCTAGCAGGAAACAAATGGCGTATCGATACGCAAGTTAAATGCATTACGTTAACGTGTGAATGAAACGAGCGAGCCAGTGAAACCCATAGAAACTTCATTCATGGCCTTCGACGAAAAAAGCATCGACAACGCGTCGATTAAAATCGCGGGAGCCAGTGAAAGAGAGAGAGACAGTCGAGTGGATTGAAACACTTGGATCTTTGTCGATGTTTTTGCATCGCGAGAAAGTTCAGGAGTTACACGACAGAAAATCAGTTCCTGTTTCTTTGCTAATTAGCAAGATTTTTCGTGTAAAATTTTTTGGATGGATCTTGTTCATTCCTTTATTTGCAATTTTTATTTTACAGTTCAAAAATTCATTGTGAGTTACTTTTAATTGATTTGATAATTTTGATGGCATATGTTTTATACATTTTTGAGAACCCTAATGAAAAGCTAACCTAACCTAACTTCGTAACTGTAAATAAGGTAAATAAATAAAGAGCAGTGTCTTTAAAAAAAATTTATTTAATTTTCTGTTGTGTACAAATTAAGTAAAATTTGTTTTAATGTAACTGAAAATAAAAGAATGTAAAGAATATGAAGATAAAAGAAGATATTAAAATAATAACTGGTTGGGTATACTTTAAAGACAGAACAACATCAGCACGTTTTATGGCACTGAAGTGATATGAAAAGTTTTAATATATACCACACGACCCCTTTCGCAAAGTACGTACATATCATGGCGAAGTATCAAGTGCATACTTATGTGGAACATAAATCCCCCATACGTATCCTCGTACCGTAATATAACCTACCCTCTATTTTGATGCTGGCATAACTAAGTAAGGACGCCTCGGAAAATATTTTGTCAAGTGTGAATACTTTATAAAACCCGGTCTGTAAACGTGACGTAAATTCGGAAAATATTTTATAGCTGTCCTCATTCATAAAATTCTGGATATCGTAAATTCGTAAACTCGATACAGATTTGAAATTTAAATATGGTGGAATAAAATATCGCTTTATTCCCTCAAATTTTTATATTAAGTCACACTTAATATTTAACTCAACATGAATAATAAAAATTTGTTTCAGTCAGTTATGTATAGTGTTGCAACAAAATTTTAATATTGAATTATTTTGAAAATTATTTAACGTTTTGCATTTTTAAAATAATTTTAGAACTATGTAATATTTAACTCTTTAAAATTATTTATCATTTAATATTTTTGTAAGAAATATTTAATATTTAATCTCTTCACATGATTCTATAAAAACTAAATATTATTTCATTTCTTTCTATGGATAATTTTATAAAAATCATTTAATATTTAATCTTTTTATACAAACCACATATTATTAAGATTCATAAAAACTACCTAATATCTAATTTCTCCATTTTTTACACTTTCTCAATAAAAAGTTAGACAAAAACTATCTAACCAATTACAGTAAAAGTCCTCCAATGTACAAGCATTATTTCACTCCATTCGCGTAAATGTTTCACGGTACATCTCACTTACACGCAGCAGAAATTCGTAACAATCGATCGATGAAAGAACTTTCATCGAATCTGGAACAGTTCGTGCATATCTCCACTCTCACCGTTTCAATCGCGATCACTTTGTGGAAAATGAAAAATCATCGCCTGAAGGTTCGATTATCTCGTCGTTCACGATCCGCGATCAAAGGACAGCGAGATTGAAATTCACGGTTTCGATAATCTGTCCAAAATGTCACATGGCTGGGAAAAAGGAAGTGAACGTATCGAAACGTTAATTCCTTTCCTAAGCACGAAGGATCATAAATCTCGGTACATAGTCGGTCATGCGTATATATACGCACGCAGTTGGAACAACGACGAAGTTGTGGAACACGCAGCTGGTCTGAATTGAATCGCAAACGTTCGTGCAACACGGAATTTCGTCGTAAAGATTTTCGTGTGTGCTGTTCGTTTGAAATTAGTATGAGGTCGTTAATAGTTTGTGGAGGAGAAAGGGTCTTTTCTTAATTTGGTAATTTGAGGACTTTTGGTGATTTGGAAGTTTGAGGATCTTTGATAATTTGTAAATGTGAAGATCTTTGATCATTTTCAAATTTGAGGATCTTTGATAATATATAAACTTGAGGATCTTTGATCATTTTCAAATTTGAGGATCTTTGATAATTTTCAAATTTGAGGATCTTTGATCATTTTTAAACTTGAGGATCTTTGATCATTTTCAAATTTGAGGATCTTTGATCATTTTCAAATCTGAGGATCTTTGATCATTTTTAAACTTGAGGATCCTTGATCATTTTCAAATTTGAGGATCTTTGATAATATATAAACTTGAGGATCTTTGATCATTTTCAAATTTGAGGATCCTTGATCATTTTCAAATTTGAGGATCTTTGATAATATATAAACTTGAGGATCTTTGATAATTTTCAAATTTGAGGATCTTTGATAATTTTCAAATTTGAGGATCTTTGATCATTTTTAAACTTGAGGATCTTTGATCATTTTCAAATCTGAGGATCTTTGTTAATTTTCAAATTTGAGGATCTTTGATCATTTTTAAACTTGAGGATCTTTGATCATTTTCAAATTTGAGGATCTTTGATCATTTTCAAATCTGAGGATCTTTGATCATTTTTAAACTTGAGGATCCTTGATCATTTTCAAATTTGAGGATCTTTGATAATATATAAACTTGAGGATCTTTGATCATTTTCAAATTTGAGGATCTTTGATAATTTTCAAATTTGAGGATCTTTGATCATTTTTAAACTTGAGGATCTTTGATCATTTTCAAATCTGAGGATCTTTGTTGATTTTCAAATTTGAGGATCTTTGACAATATATAAACTTGAGGATCTTTGATAATTTGTTAACTTGAGAATCTCTGATCATTTTCAAATCTGAGGATCTTTGTTAATTTTCAAATTTGAGGATCTTTGATAATATATAAACTTGAGAATCTTTGATAATTTGTAAACTTGAGGATCATTGATAATTTGTAAACTTGAGGATCTTTGATAATTTGTAAACCTGAGGATCTTTGATAATTTGTAAACTTGAGGATCCTTGATCATTTTCAAATTTGAGGATCTTTGATAATATATAAACTTGAGGATCTTTGATCATTTTCAAATTTGAGGATCTTTGATAATTTTCAAATTTGAGGATCTTTGATAATTTTCAAATTTGAGGATCTTTGATAATTTATAAACTTGAGGATCTTTGATAGTTTGTAAATGTGAGGATCTTTAATAATTTGTAAACTTGAGGATCTTTGATAATTTGTAAATTTAGAATACTGTACACTTGACCATAACTAAAGTTTGACTTTCAGTCCTACATCCCAATTGAAGATTCAATAAATCTCCTTACCTTCCTGATAATCTTAGAACCTACAAATTTAAAGATTTCTAATAACCTTCTAGCCTAAAAACTTGAGAATTCTTGATAATCTCACAATTTACATATTTATAGATTTTTGATGAAATGAGAACATGGTAGCTTGTGAACTTGTCTATCTGCAAACATGAACAGAATATTGAACGGTCAACTAACAATAAGTAATATTTAATGAAGTATCGTCGACTTCTTCTGTTTCAATTAAGCAATCAACCTTCAATATTTGTTGTCCTCAATCATTTTTATTACCAGGCATTTTTTGGTACAAATCATTTTTGGTTACCAGTTAAGTCATCTTTTGTCTTAACACAAGATGACTTGTCCGAAGCGTTCACCGACAGCTCGAAGCAGCTGAATAATATCGCGGATTAAAATCACCCTGGACCTACCCCACGTCTGTGGTCTTCACGTGTCTGAACATGCGACGATCGATGCATTTTCTTAACACCCTGTATACACAGTGGCAGCCCGGGGCGATGCGTGGGTGGGCATCTCACAACGAGGGACCTCGACAAAGTACAGAATAGAGGGCTTCGCGCGAGATTCTTTGCCCAAAAACAATCTCGTAAGTCACGGTGTGTTGAGTCACGGCCCTATTTGAAAAATAGAACGGACAAAGGTATGTACATACACACGTGTGTACGTGTGTACACATTTCACGCGACGTGGTTGACCACCATTGTGGAAATTGACTCTTATGGTGAAAGACGTTGGAGATGACCTTAGATTTTTTAAGTACGGGTCCTGAAACCCTAAAGTTTCAAGGTTCTAAAATACAAAATTGCAAAATGTCTTAGAACTGCAAAATTAAAAAATTCTAAAGTTAGAAGATCTTCTAAAATTTCAAAAGTTTTAACAGTTTCAAATGTTAAATCTCAAAATTTGTTGAAACGTTGTAGTCCTAAAATATTAAAATCTCAAAACCAACAAGAACTTTAATCTTCCATAAATAAGAAGACTTAAAGTCCGAAAATACTCTGAAACTTAGGAAACACCAAGTCCCAAAGTCTCCTAAAACCTCCAAGTTCCAAAATCTTCAAAAACCTTAAAATTCCATAAATCCAAGTCTCAAAGTCCATAAAAAACCTAGAAGTCCCAAAATCTCCAAAAGCCTCTTTCCACCATGTTAAAGTTTCTAAGTTCCCTAAAACCCCAAGGTTCCAAAACCTCCAAACACCTTAAACTTCTACAATTTCAAGTTCCAAACTCCTAAACCTAGAAATTTCAAAATCGCAAAGCCCCAAAATCTCTTTAAACCCCAAAGTCTCAAAACTTCCAGAAATCTTTAATTTCCACAATCCCAAGTTCCCAAATTCCCTAAAACCTTGAAGTCCCAAAATCCCCAAAAACTTCAATCTTTCACAATCCCAAGTCCCAAACTCCTCAACCTCAAAGCCTAAAAATTCCAAAATCCCCAAATCATAAATCGTCTCAAACACCATTTTCCAACTCCCTAGTTAAATCATCCCCACAAATCATGTAAAAACCCTCACGAATCTCCATAAAAGCGATAAAAGCAGCGTCCATACGAGCATAATTTAAGAAGGCCTCAAAGATGGCGTAGCAACGTTTTCCCGTCTGAAGAGAAGCTTTTGGCGAACACGAAACGCAAAGTTGCAAACGCAGCTCGAAACATGAAAGACGAACGTAGGGACAGGCGAAAAAGAAGATAAAGGGAAAAGAAGAATATGGGTCGCGTGAATATTCACGTTAGAAAAAATGGCGAGCCAAAGGAGGCAGCGGCTGAAAGCGTATGAAACTGTGAGTACGTAAAGGAAAACGGTCGCGAGAGGCGGATATGAATAAGAAAAAACTTACGACAGGGTAATGAAGAAGATGAAACTATGGCCCGCGGTGTTAAAAGGACGAAAAGGTAACGGATGTATAAATATTTATGGCCGTGTTGCAGAGAGGGCATGCAAAGACGAAGAAACACGAGAGAGGAAGCCAAGGATGGGCGCGGACCGAGTCAGCAGAACGACGAAATTGAAACCGGAGCGAGGGAGCAAATAGAGGGTAATGGTGGTGAAAATGATGCGACAGAGATGGAAATGATTAATGTGGATCAAATTTGCTGTAAATGTATGCGATACTGTCAGCACGCAATTTTAGCGCTTTTTAGTGCAACTTGTGGACTTGGCTGCATGATTTGCAGATTTAAGTTTGGTCAAATGAGGAAGATTATCGGGTTCATTATTTCGTATTGTGTGTAACATAGTTTGAGAGTGTATATGACTATATGATGTATGTACAATATAATGTAATAATACATAACATGATACAATATAAATGTTAAGTCCCCTGAAGGTAACTACTGGAAGATACTTTTGCTGCTGATAGCTGCTGAGGTAGCATCTCTAAGTTTGATGAATTCTATATAAATAATTATTTCTCTGTCACTAATTGCCGCTGTTATATGTTTCAGTACATCTATCACAAATGTGACACAATATATTCAACTATTTATTGTAGATTAAAATACACACTTCAAATCATACCAAAACCAAATCACCTTCTGAGAATATTTGATATGTTCATACACTCAATATGTCATAATATAAATCATATGTCTACCTACATATTCACATGTTATTAATGAAGTAATGTTATTAATAAACATTTTATTAGTGAACTAACCCAAATGAAGTTAAAACCAGCACAATGATAAAACTACTAACTTAAAATACACACTTCAAATCATACCAAAACCAAATCACCTTCTGAAAATATTTGATACGTTCATACACTCAATATGTCATAATATAAATCATATGTCTACCTACATATTCACATGTTATTAATGAAGTAATGTTATTAATAAACATGTTATTAGTGAACTAACCCAAATGAAGTTAAAACCAGCACAATGATAAAACTACTAACTTTAAATACACACTTCAAATCATACCAAAACCAAATCACCTTCTGAAAATATTTGATACGTTCATACACTCAATATGTCATAATATAAATCGTATGTCTGCCTACATATTTACATGTTATTAATGAAGTAATGTTATTAATAAACATGTTATTAGTGAACTAACCCAAATGAAGTTAAAACTAGCACAATAATAAAACTACTAATACAACCTTCTCTTACTACAACTTTCACAAAGTATGAAAATCTATAACACCGTCTAGACTTCACGCATATTAAATATAATAAATGATAGCGATTCAATCAAATTCAAATTATTGCTTGTAAGCCACTTACATCTCTAGTTTACGATAAAAAGTAAACAGAAATAAAGAGTAGTAAACACTTGTAAAGTCACAGAAAGTATACACGTGATTAAATTCCAACGTACGAGTCTACAGGCTTCCTGTCACTGATGAAAACTAGATAACCGAATAAATTAGCTGAACCTGATGTCGAACGTTATTTAACGCGACCATGAAAAGTCAGTGTATAGACCGTAAATAAACGATCTTTGAAATTTCTTTCGCAACAGCAGCGTCCACGTGAAACGTATCATAGCGTCGAGTATCAATTAAAGTTTTGTAATAAATGATTCATAAGAATTTTCATTTTGTGTTTGAATATTTCTTCCAGTGGAATTCTTGCTGTGTTATTAAAACGTTGCTCAAGGAAATTTTACAAATTGAGTACAAATTGTTGTAGTAAAACGTTATTTTTGTTTTTTGATGGTTCAAACATGCTTTGAACAATAGTCTTATCTTTTTAGAGATAGTAAGCACGTGGACATTATTATTTATTTTAATGGTAATGATCTTCAAAGTTATTTAAATTATTTCCTATTTTTGACGATAGTGGATATATTTATGAGGGAACTGTAATTACGTAAGGAAATTTCTGAATTTAAAAATTTGGAAATTTGAAAATTGGGAAACTAGGGAGTTAGGGGATTAGGAAGATGGGGAATTAGTAAGTTGGGGAATTAGAAAGTTGGGAAATTAGAAAGTTGGGGAATAAGGAAATTGGGAAATTAGGAAGTTGGGAAATTAAGGATTTGGAGAATTAAGAAATTGGGAAATTAGAAAGTTGGGGAATTAATAAGTTGGGGAATTAGGAAATTGGGAAATTAGGAAGTTGGGGAATTAAGAAGTTGGGGAATTAGGAAGCTGGAAAACTAGAAAGTTAGGGAATTAGGAAATTAGGAAATTAGGAAGTTGGGAAATTGAGAAATTGGAAAATTAAGAAACTGGGGAATTTTGAAAATTTGAGAATTTGAAAATATGAGAATTTGAAAATTTGAAAATTTGAAAATTTGAAAATTTGAAAATTTGAAAATTTAAAAATTTGAAAATTCGAAAATTCGGAACTCAAATTCTAAACTATAGAATTTGTAAAAATTCTAAATCCCTAAACTCCTTACATCTGTTGCTCGTTTTCCCTAGAGAATCCTAACATGCCACCGTCACGCAATATAGAATAAAATAGTTCTTCCGACAAGTAGTACATTTCGCGATTATCGTGTTAAATTGTTGAACGCTTATTTGCATAAGGATAAGTTACGTGTGTTATTATCACACATGATTCATAGACTCGCGGTTATGCGGACTTATGTATAAACAGATGCATCATATGCAGATAGAAGCGCTCGTAGAAGCCTTTGGAAGTTTTCGCCATGCGCGTTTCGTATTCACACACGACATAAAATGAAAAAAAGATGCAGTGTCGAACATGGTAAATGGTTCATTGTTCCCGTCGAGAGACAATGACGTGTGGGTCTTTCGAATCCCTTTGCTGACGAAATTCGTCGCTTAACAATGGAGCAAAAAGAGAAAAAGTTAAAAACGCAGCCGCTTTGAGACACCATTGTCGACAATTATTTTCTTTTTCAGAAATAATTCTCTCTTTCTATGACATGCGTTGATGTGCGAAGAAAATAATCACGTTTATGCGTTCCTGTGTTAACTAATTTATGTGAAGGGTTTTACACGTATCTCAAATATAAAATATAACATAAATAGTGAACATGTAATATGAAGAACAAAATGTAACATAAACATGTACAACAAAATTGAAAATATAATGTTAACATGTAATATGAAATATAAAATCTAACATTAATATGCAATATAAAATGTAACATAAGCATACGAAATAAAATATGAAACAAAAAATAAACGTTCATTAAAAATTATTATATGAATTCAAAATACAAAAAATAATTATACAGCTGTTTACATTAAGAAACAAAATATTATATAAAAATTATAACTTGTTTATAAACATTGGCAGTCTATTAACAGGATAAAATAGGAATTTAAAAAATCAAGAAATAAATTGCTACTTTTGGTCAGATCAATTTAGACGGGTTTAAATAGCCACTTATTTAAATAGCATGAGGAAAAAATATTAGGAAAAAAATTGTTTGTTTAGAAGCAGTGAAATAATGAAATATGATGGAGTAGTGAAATAGTAGAATGGTAATGTA
This sequence comes from Megachile rotundata, assembly GCF_050947335.1. NCBI lineage: Eukaryota > Metazoa > Arthropoda > Insecta > Hymenoptera > Megachilidae > Megachile > Megachile rotundata. Next base: position 9,802,800 of record NC_134989.1, read on the forward strand.
CTGGTAGAAATGATAAAATGTAAAAGAGTGACACTGTGAAATTATAGTATTAATAGTATAAATGGTATAAATATTATAAATAGTATAAATAGTATTAATAGTATAAACAGTGTAAATAAAACAAATAGTATAAATAGTTTAAATAGTATTAATAGTATAAACAGTGTAAATAAAACAAATAGTATAAATAGTTTAAATAGTATAAATACTATAAATACTATAGTATAGTACAGTGTAAATTATAATAGAATTATATGTATATTAGTGAAATTGTAATACAGTGTCATACTAAAATATTAATTTCCCAATTCCCCAATTTTCTAATTCTCAACTTCCTAATTTCCCAACTGCCCAATTTCCTAATTTCCTAATTCCCTAACTTTCTAGTTTCCCAACTTCCTAATTCCCCAACTTCTTAATTCCCCAACTTCCTAATTCCCCAACTTCTTAATTCCCCAACTTCCTAATTCCCCAACTTCCTAATTCCCCAACTTCTTAATTTCTCAACTTCCTAGTATTACTAGTGAAATAGTAATACAGTGTCATACTAAAATATTAAAATATTAGTACAGTAAAATAGTAAATTCAGTAAACGATGCAATTAACAAAACAGTTAATTTTGACCAACTCTCAAAATTTCCAAATGACCAAATGACCAAACTCTCGAATCTCTAAATTTCCAAATATCCAAATCTCCAAATCTCCAAATCTCCAAATGTCCAAATCTCCAAATGTCCAAATGTCCAAATTTCCATATGACCAAATCTCCAAATGACCAAAATATTACTATAACAATTTAGTAAAACACTAAACTAATAATACAATGAAACACACAACTTCCTTCACCTTCAATCTCAATCAACCCCCAAATAAATAACAAAGAAAATCCCACGCGTCTCCACGAATCCATTTACACTACAGTCGTGTCAAAACCCAACAAGGTCAACACGTGTAGAACATCAAATTACAGTAAAGATAATGGCGGTAACAATGACACACAAAGGGCGATGACCGAATCCATGCTGAGACAAAGCTGATAGCACAGTGTCATAAGATCCTTATCGAATAGTATCCAGCGAAAAATAAATGAGAAACACAGGGTATACAAGAGACGCAATAAAGCAACCATCCAGGGTACCTTGGCGAAAGTGCAAGGTTAAATCGAATAAAATCGTCCTCCTGTACCAAATACTAGTCGCAATTGCGCGTCGTTTGTGCGACACGGTTTCTTTATGGCAAAGATGTCAGTGCCACGTAGCGTAACGAAGGACGTTTGTCAACGTGAAATACTCGGCCTAATGTAATTCTTTTTTTCGCGCCTCGTGCGTCGCTAATCAACGACAATGAATACATTTTAACGACGCAACAAGTTTTTTTATACATACGGTGTTTCGGATAAAAGTTTGAAACGGACTTCAAGACTGGAATTAAATTTTGAAAAGAAATTTTGGAGGGACTTTTGACAAATTTTGGTAATTATATGGAGTACGTTTCCAGTGAAAATTATGGTAATTATGTAAAGATAGATTTCGAGTAAAAATTATGGTAATTATGTAAAGATAGATTTGGAGTAAAAATTATGGTAATTATGTAAAGATAGATTTCGAGTAAAAATTATGGTAATTATATAAAAATAGATTTCGGGGAAGAATTTTACTAATTACGTAAAAATAGATTTCGGGGAAAAATTTAAGTAATTATATATAATATGTTTTGACTAATAATTGTAGCAATTATATGTAATAAAATAAATTGCACTCAATTCCTTAAAAAAAAGAAACGATGATATAATGAGTACATGTTATAATGAGATAATATGGTAGTAAAGCATGCCAATTAAAATATAAATTAAATTGAAATTTTTTAGAAATTCAAACAATTTGACTATTGTAAATTATTCCTGCATTTCATATAATTTAACTACTAAATAAACACAATTATTCATTTCTAAAATAGTCCACATTACAATTTACTAATTATCTACATTGCCTTCATTGTCATTAAAAGTACAAAAAACTGAAGCCAATATGTTCCATGTATAATATATTTTAATGACAGTAAAAAATTCTGAAATTATACGAATCTTCAATATTTATGGTTTCCTACTTTTAATAGTGCAAATAAAATATATTGATTTAAATTCGACACTTTGTATGTACACAGTTTTGCGCAGTTAAATAATATTAATCGACAGTGTCGTCCTCCGTAGATGACACGAGTTTGAATATTAATATTAAATGATATTAATGACATTTATGATTGCAGATGCTTGCGCAAAGATACGCACGCTTTACAGGACGTTTATTCTCTTTAACCCTTTGACCGAGAAAGGCGTATGTGCACGCTCTTCGGAGTCTATTAATAAATGTGGGAGGTGTTAATGTACGCCCAGTAAATTTTAAAACTTATTGGAGTACAGTCAATTGAGGAAAATTGTTAAAACATATTTCACTGTCAGTATTGTATAAATATACTGGTACTATTTTTGGGAGATTGAAAAAATGATGGTAATAGGGAAGGTTCATGAGAGGAAACTTTATGGACGAAAAAGTAATTATGGAGGTTTTATGTTAATAAGTTGATTGTAGTACATCATTCTTTAATTATTAGAAGACTTAAGAATTTTTGAATACTAAAGTTCCAAAATTCTAAAATCCAATGTCACAGGATTCTCAAAGACTCAAAGGTCCAAAATGATGAACTTTCATTTGCTTAAAATTTGAAACTCTACAAGTTCTAAGGTAACAAGGTCCTATCAAAGTCTTAACATTCTTAAGTACCAAAATCCTAAAGTACTAAGGCACCATTAAAGTCCTAAAACTGTTAAGTAACAAAATCCCAAAATCTCAAAAGTATCAAGGTGCCAACAAAGTCCCAAAAATTCATAACTACCAAAATGCCAAGAAATCAAGGTTCCATCAAAGTCCTAAAAATTCAAAACTACTAACATTGCAAAGAATCAATGTCTCATCAAAGTCCTAAAAATTCATAAGTACCAAAATCGCAAAGTATCAATGTCCCATCAAAGTCCTAAAAATTCAAAACAACCAAGACCCAAAATCTCAAAGTCCCAATCCCTCGATCCAAACATCAAGAATCTCAGCAATATGACACCACAGATATCGCTACCAAACATACTCAATCACTTGACCACTAACTTCACCTACCTTCAAAAGTCGCTCTTCAAAATCCGCCAAAAGTATCTCCAAAAAGTCCGAACGTCACTCGTGGTCCACGATCACTTCGATCACACCAGTTGCTCGTTAAAAATAAATCCCTTTCAAACCGTTCGCGCCAAAAGACCCCGAAAAACGCGTTCACCGATTTCGAGTTGTCCAAAAGAAACACGCGAGATCGGGAAGATCGAGGTAGAACCGTTGACAGCGAAGACGAGTCACATCGAACGGGATCGAAACACTGTCCCGGTGGAATTGAACGGTCACCGTTCCCGACGTTGTTTTTTCAACGGCGAGGAAAGAAAAGGCACGGACGATGCGGTCGGGAATGAAAAGGCACGAGACACACGAGGCACAGAACAGAGTCAGTCACGGCTCGCCAGTCGGCGTACACTGCAAGCCGAAGCCGAACCTCGCCGCCACGCGACTCCGACACTCGAAAGCGGAGCCGCGCAAGATGGTCGACGCCGAACCGGCTCTTTCATTGGCTGCTCACCGTCCTCAGGTATATGCGCCGACGACTCTTATCGTCGACGAAACCCGCTCCGAGGACGCTGATTGTAACGCATCGACGATAAAACGACACTGCGGGCTGGGGGCTTTTCACCAAATTTGGGACATTGGTTTTTGAGGTCATTTTGGGAAAATTTGGGAGGTCTTGGTACAAGTTTGGGACAGTTAGGACACTTTCAACATTTAATGTGCCATTTATTTAACAGATGCGTCAGTCAAGACTAACTAGGACTGTAACATTCAAACGAATAAAGAAAATTAAAATGTAACTATTTTATATTTAGGGATCATTGATAATGTAACTTATAGCTGGACTAAAATTTCAAGTTGAAGAGTATTCAAAATTTGAGGAAGGTTTGGCACATTTGAGTTGTAAGTGCGTCACGAGTCAGATTCGTCAAAGTACGGGAAGAGGATAATATTGCAACATTCCAAATAACCGAATGATCAAATGACCAATTGACCAAGTGACCAACTCTCCAAATTTCCAAATGACCAAATGACCAAACTCTCAAATCTCCAAATAACCAAATGACTAAACTCTCAAATCTCCAAATAACCAACTGACCAAACTCTCAAATCTCCAAATAACCAACTGACCAAACTCTCAAATCTCCAAATATCCAAATGACCAAACTCTCAAATCTCCAAATCTCCAAATTTCTAAATTTCTAAATGACCAAATGGCCAAATGACCAAATCTCTAAATGACCAAATCTCCAAATGATCAAATTTCCAAATTGCCAAACTCTCAAATCTCCAAATCTCCAAATGATCAAATCTCCAAATGACCAAATCTCTAAAAGACCAAATCTCTAAAAAACCAAATCTCCAAATGACCAAAGCTTCAAATGACCAAATCTCAAAATTTCCAACCTCTCAAATCTCCAAATCTTTAAATGACCAAATCTCCAAATGACCAAATCTCCAAATGTCCAAATTTCCAAATGACCAAATTGCCAAACTCTCAAATCTCCAAATCCCCAAAATGCCAATTTAATTTCCAAATTCCCTAATCCTGAGACTCCAAAATCCCCAAATCTCCAAGCTTAGAAAAACAAAATATCCCAAGAATGAAACATCGAAGAAGCCATCCTCACAAATAAAAACGAAGTTATTACAAATAGAATTGCTAACAGCGTAATAAAATCCTTATAGATAGAAATGTCGGCCTATAAGATATTATAAATAGCCCATCGGCATTTAAGTTTATTTAAGATTAAACTGATAAGTCATGCAAGCAGATTTTAATTGGCCAATAACGGCGAAGCTTGTAGAATAGTTAACGACACCTTCATTTCATTTAATACTCGATAATTAGGCCTTCAATGGATAATGTTTTTTGATCGGTTTCACAGATACTTCCAAATATGATACCGAAAAGGAATGTCGCTTTTTACAGATCATTGGCAATCAATTAGCATTTTACTGAATGATTGATAACATTATTAACCGAACAGGTACAAGTGTGCTACTTTGATATGCAGCTTTCCAAACTAGAGCGGATATCGCATGTGTGTAAACTGGATCCGGTAATCGAATACCGGTTACGTTTTCATTAACCCATTTCGGATAATTATGATAAAAATCAGCTTTCCAAATAACGGATAATCAGTGAGCAAATATCAAAGTTTAATAATTAATTTCGTTTGACGGCTTTGAGGTTATAATTCGTCGTTTCACAATAAATCGTGTAATTTCAATGTAGCTAGGACGAAATTGAAGGCGACCATAAAATTATATGATCAGAAGCGATTAATAAATACCAGTCACTGAACTACTCGTCAGTTACCTGTTTGATTGCAACATCTTTGCATATTAGATTAACCGAACAACTTCGTCTGCGCTAAGAAACATCTACAATTAGCATATTGCATACTTGACAACCGAATATTAGCAAGCATCGGACGATCATCAGCTTATCGGAAACATCAATCTATTTCGTTAGACGATCAATCTTTGCGGCGATGAAAAATGATTTGTATCCGCTGCGTGTTGGGATTTTTAGAGGTGGTTTGTTTTCGTGCTTCACGAAGTTTGAGATAGGGAAATTTTTTAATTGTGGGAGATTGGAATTTTAGGATTTTTAGATTTGAAATTTTATGATTGTGGAATTTTAGAAATTGTGGAAATTAGGAAAATTGGGGAAATTAGAAAATTGTAAAATTATGAACCCAGGAAATTAGAGATTTCTGAAATTTAGAAATAAATGAATTCAAAAATAGTATAATCATAAAACATAAACTATCGAATCTCAATACATCGACCATTAAATTTCAAAAAACATAGAAACATACTAATACAAAATTTCTCCTTTCACACCGCAAAATGCATAACCACACATCACATATGTAACATACCGTTCTCATACACCGATCAAAGCCCAATTAAAATAGCTTCTGTCGTCAAATCGAAGCCATCAAATGAACGACAGCCTGAAAATTACATCATCAACGTGACATGGGGGGACAGGGGCAATTAACGATCACGCGAATGAAGGTATCCCTACAGTACTCGACCCTGGAAGGAATGCCAACTAATTGCAAATTTCCGGCAGGTTATATTCCAGGTGAAATGGACATACAGAGCTTCGAACACGGTCCAACAGCTCCTCGTTTCCTATTCTTTCTGCTTCTCCTCGTTTACGCCTTTTCCGAGAGTCCTGTCGCATACGCATCGCATCTGCAAGGTCGTCGTGTCCCTTCCTTTCCCTTCCGTCCTATTGCGATTCCACACACACGATTATGCAAATTTACCTAGCCAAATGAGTGAACGAGGAAATGCCTGTGGACACGTGTTTCTAATACGATATTACATCTTTATATCTTGTTATTTTTCTCTTATTGATAGACTCATCCTTAGAATGTTCTTTCATTGCCTTCTGAAAGATTGTATGTGAAACGTTATTTTATGGTGAGTATGGTGATTTGATTAAGAGTTGAAGGTAAACTCCAAGTGCAAACTTTATGTAGAATGTTATACAAACGTAGTGAAACGAAGAAGGGTAGTAATTAATTGTGGAGCAAATTTATCACGCGTGGAATTACTACGCGTAGAATTACCACGCGTGGAATTACTACGCATTGAATTACCACGCGTGGAATTACTACGCGTAGAATTACCACGCGTGGAATTACTACGCGTAGAGTTACCACGCGTGGAATTACTACGCGTCAAATTACCACGCATGGAATTACTACGCGTGGAATCACCACGCGTGGAATTACTACGCATAGAATTACCACGCGTGGAATTACTACGCGTCAAATTACCACGCGTAGAATTACCACGCGTGGAATTATTACGCGTCGAATTACCACGCGTGGAATTACTACGCGTCGAATTACCACGCGTGGAATTACTACGCGTAGAATTACCACGCGTGGAATTACCACGCGTAGAATTACCACGCGTGGAATTATTACGCGTCGAATTACCACGCGTGGAATTACTACGCGTAGAATTACCACGCGTGGAATTACTACGCATTGAATTACCACGCGTGGAATTACCACGCGTGGAATTACCACGCGTGGAATTACCACGCATCCAATTACCACGCATTGAATTACCACGCGTGGAATTACTACGCATCCAATTACCACGCATTGAATTACCACGCGTGGAATTACTACGCATCCAATTACCACGTATCGAATTACCACGCGTGGAATTACCACGCGTGGAATTACCACGCGTAGAATTACCACGCGTGGAATTATTACGCGTCGAATTACCACGCGTGGAATTACCACGCGTGGAATTACCACGCATCCAATTACCACGCATTGAATTACCACGCGTGGAATTACTACGCATCCAATTACCACGCATTGAATTACCACGCGTGGAATTACTACGCATCCAATTACCACGTATCGAATTACCACGCGTGGAATTACCACGCGTCGAATTATCCGTGTTTTTCCCTAATAATTCAAAAACGAAGCTTCATGAGTACCCCATACGTGAAAGACGTTTACAACACGGCGTTTCAACGAGTGAAATAATAATTCGATAACGACCGACAAAGGGTAGCTCAGTGAGAAACTTTGCAAATGTTAGTTGCCACGTCTCGACGAGGATGCGAATAATTTTTCCCGGTAATGCAAGAGAAATTCTTCGTTGCATTCGTTAGCGCGTGGTTTTCCGCGAGAGTTATGCGGGGATCATTAAACAGATCATAAAAAAAAAGCAAGAGCAAAGGATATGCGAGTTTAAGAATGGGTTTACCTGCACGCTACATACCGCGATTTGTAAATACAAGCACATCCTGCGTTTATAATATACTAGTTCACGTGTTCCACGTTCGTCTTACGTAGCTTCGAGCGGACACAACATGGAGGCTGGAAATATATCACTCGTTATCGATAAACGTCGCGGAGAGGTATGCCTTTCATGTATTCATTGCAACAGCTTCCATATTCAGAAATGATATGTACACTCGGATGCAATGTAGACTTTCGATGTCGACACGTAGAATCTGTGTAGATTTTACTAACTTCTAAATTGTCAAATTATCAGATTTCAAAATTTCTAAATCGTCAATTCCCTAAAACCCAAAATTTCTAAAGCACCAATTAATCTACCAATTTCTAATTTCCCAAATCCCTAGATCCTCGAATTTCTAACACGTGGAATCCTTAGATCCCCAAATTTGTAACCCATTAAATCCCCAAATCCCTATATCTCCAAATTCCCACATCCCCAAATTCTCAACAAACTCTCAAGCACTCGAAATCTTAAAAATTCCCTAAAAATCGTGTACCAAGATTTGCCAACGACTGTACAAGATATGAAAGCTAATCCAATGTGTACGATTTAATTGATCGTAACATCGAATGGAGGTGTTCGAGTTCAACTGGCAAATTAATCGCAGTTTCCGTGGATACTTCGAAACGGAAATTGGCCCGCTAATGCCTACTACCGGTTTGATTTATTATATCGTTCGATTTCTTTAACAAGAAACCCAGCGTTAGCCTCGTTGAAATTAACGCTAAGATGCAAGGTAACAATTTTATTCGATTTCTTCTATTTCTACCACGTTCTCGCTCTCGTTGTACCGGAATACGATTTAATTTCCTGGTAACACCTAGGCTCTCTCGATAACAGAGACCGAACGAAGCATAAATTGCTGTCTATCCAGCACGGATTTGACTGCGAGTAACTGATTGCCATTTTCGACACGCCCCGAAACAGAATTGGCAGGCACAATCCACGTAATCCGAGGAAAGAAGGTCAGAGAAGCAGCGATACATCTGACCACGAAGGAGGATCGACACGAGGAGCTGACCACGGAATTGTGGTAAATGGACGGATGAACCAAAGCCAGACAATGGAGTCTCCGTATTTATTGCAATTACTGACACGACACTGCAGAATAATACTACGTACGTTATTAAAATTTTTGTTTGACAAGAAAATTAGATACATCTAAGACCATTCAGTAAGAACTCGAACATTGAAACTTTTTGGAGTTGCAATTTGTAAGGTTTAAGATTTGGAGATTTTGCATCTTTTCTGTGACAGAAACTTGGAACGTTAGAATTTTGAAAGATTGTTATTTGCACAATTTTTTAAGTGTTACAGATTTTGGAATGTTGGAGATTTGGAAGCATAGGAATTTGGTATTTTTAGAGGATTCTTCGAATCTTAAGATTTTGGGGGGTTGAAAGATTATTTTAGAGTTTGGAAAGGCTAGGGATTTGGAATCAGATATTTGGTATTTTTAGAGGATTCTTGAAATCTTAAGATTTTGGGGGGTTGAAAAATTATTTTAGAGTTTGGGAAAGTTAGGGATTTGGAACCACAGGAATTTGGTATTTGTAGAGGTTTCTTGAACTTATGAGATTTTGAAGAATTTTAGAATTTGAGAAGATTAGGTTAGGTTAGGAAGGTTAGGTTAAGAATTTGGACCCATAGGAATTTGAAAGTAGAGTTTCTTGAACATGTGAAATTTTGAAGAATTGTTATTTTAGAAATTGAGATTAGGTTAGGTTAGGAAGGTTAGGTTAGGGATATTGTACCATAGAAATTTAGACCTTAAATTTAGAACTTTAGACACTGCAATCTTTAGACCTTAACAAATTAAAATTTTAAAAATCAGTTTAAAATTTGGTACTTTGAAACCTCTTTCTCGAATTCGAAATTTCTCTCGATAAACATCATCGTGATCTCCAAACAGCGTATAACCATACGACAGAAATTCCACTGAATCGAGTTACACACGCCTAAATGTAGGGTTAAGTTCCAATCTACACGCAACCGGAAACACGAGTGTTTCATCGAACAATGCTTTCGACAAAAAAAAGAGCGCAACAATAGAAAACAATAATAAGCGGTGTGTGCAATATACATTCACGCAAAGGAAGCTTTGGTCAGTGTTTTCATATTACATCTTCCAATGCATCAATTTTAATGATCACTACATTTTCACGTTGCTTTATAACTTTCACCTTTGCATATTATTTTTATAAAATATTTTCAAATCATTTTCATGAACTCAGCAAGACACAGTTTTCTTTAAAGAGTATTAAAATCTTTCTTCCTGTATAATTGATAATAAATATACTTATCTAATAAAATTTTAAATATTGATTTGAGATGGTAATATAATCAAATATTTTCATAAATAACATTTTCATAAACTCAACAGAACACAGTTTTCTTCAAAGAGTATTAAAAATCTTTCTTTCTGTATAATTGATAATAAATATATTTATCTAATAAAATTTCAAATATTGATTTGAGACGATAATATAATCTGAGATGATCATATAATGGTTTATTACAAAAATTAGCTAACAATAAGTGCAAAGTTCATTACTCAAAAAAATTATTAGAATATCGTCACAAAATTGTTTAGAAACTCCAACAAAATTTATTATACTAAATATTGTATCATAGTTTATGTACCACTGTACCATAATAACACTAAGTGCAAACTTCGTGCACCATAAAAATTATTAAAATATCGTCACAAAAGTGTTTGGAGACTCCAATACAAATTATTATACTAAATGCTGTACCATAGTTTATGTACTACTGTACCACAATAACAATAACTGCAAAGTTCATGCACCACAAAAATTACTCAAATCCTCAATCATCGAATCTAAAAACCTTCACAAAAGTGTTTAGAGACTCCAACAGAATTTTTAGAATTATGCTAAATATTGTACCATAGTTTATGTACCACTGTACCACTACTTTCAACTCGTAACCGAATAAAGTAAGGACACACGTGTCCTCGCCGGTCAAGAACGCGTATTTTCTGCAATTTGTCTGCCACCATTGAAGAAACACGGCTCTTTTATGTAGTCCAACGACAAAGGCTGTTTCATACAATGGTACACGCGACGTGAAAGCAGCGTGAAAACGATTTGAGCATGTACTAGTATGGTACACGTGTGTTTGTTCATGTGTGTGTGTGGCTTAAGATCTGATTTTATACATCTGGTGCACTCGAATAGAAATTAATCCTTTTTTTTAGTGGAACTGATACATACTTGTGTCCTGTTGGTGATTGAATTTGGATTATTCGGTTTGTTAATATTGGAAATGGAGGAGTTTGGGAAGGTAGGGAAATGTAGGAATGAGGGACACATTCCTATGAATGTGTAGGAGCGTTGAAATACATATAAGGGTAGAAGGATGTGGGGAAGTGTGAAATTTGTTAGAGTGTGGGGTACAGAAATTGTAAGAATTTGGAGATGTAGAAATTTGGAAATGTAAAAATGTGGAAATTTGGGAATTTGGAAACGTGGAAATTTGGAAATGTAGAAATTGGAAAATGTAGGAATTTGGAAAGGTAGAAATTTGGAAATGTAAAAATGTGGAAATTTAGGAATTTGGAAACGTGGAAATTTGGAAATGTAGAAACTGGAAAGTGTAGGAATTTAGAAAGGTAGAAATTTGGAAATGTAAAAATGTGGAAATTTAGGAATTTGGAAACGTGGAAATTTGGAAATGTAGAAATTGGAAAATGTAGGAATTTGGAAACGTGGAAATTGGGAAATGTAGGAATTTGGAAACGTGGAAATTTGGAAATGTAGGAATTTGGAAACGTGGAAATTTGGAAATGTAGGAATTTGGAAACGTGGAAATTTGGAAATGTAGAAATTGGTAAATATGGAAATTTGAAAACGTAGAAATTTAGAAATATAGAAATTTGAAAATATAAAATTTTAGAAATATAAAAATCTGAAAATATAAAAATTTCCAAACTTCCACATATCCCAATAAACATCCTCACAACCAAATCTCAATACAAATCGAATACCCACATCAAGAACTACGCCGCATTCAGTTTCCTACAAAAAGTAAATACGTGACTATCTGACAAAAAAGTAAAAAAGAACGTGGGGCAAACATGTATCTAATTTACACAAATCAGTGCGTAGTATACACTGTCGATATTTAACGCAGTACCGTTATGGACAGAAATTATCATTCCATAAGCCTATAAATATTATCGAGGTGATGCTCCAAACTGGTTTGAAAGGTATTCAGTGTGGGACACAAAACATGGCCGTGGTCCAACACAACGCCACGATTAACCGGTTCTGTGTGATTACAGACAACTGGGTGTACAATCAATGGTTACAGCATACAAATTAAGATATTGTTAAAAATAATAAACTGTTGTTAACAATTTTCTAAAAATATCTATAGTCATAAATATTAAGCAATTTCTACATTTATTAATAAAAGTGTACTTACATAGAATACTTACCAAATATATTTTTTTTTAATAGTTAAAATAGGATAAATTTGTTAATAAATATATTTTTCTTTTTTCACTGTTGAATAATAATAAATAAACTTTGATATTGCAATAAAACAATCAAGTCTTTTACCCTCATAAATATTTTGTTTTATGCAATATTTCACGTTCATTTCGCATGAAGTTTATGTCCGCAGTAAAAATTCTAATTACGCTAATGATGGTCATACTAAATGAAAATGTACGTTCCTTTCGTCTTCAGAAAGTGTGATCAATTTAAGTGCTTATATAGACACAGTGGAGGCGCCACTGGCTAATGGTATGGTTTTTAAATAGAATGGGATACAAGGATGAATGCGTCATTGATGATACCATAAATGCACGTGTATGAGAGTACAGCTGTGTAGTGTACTTCATTGTAGTGAAGCATCGTGAAACGTGATCAGCTGTCTGCTACATTTGTTGAACTATTGTACATAATCTTTGTTACTTAAAAGTATTTGATAAGTTATTCAATCGAGTGAATTAAAGATTCTTTGTGTTAGAATCATATTTTTATTAAAACTATTACAAAATGGTAAGTAAAGAAGACTTTGGTTTATTGAGGTTATATTCAACGTCAGCGATTCCAAATAAGGAATGCTAAGTTATGCAAGAAAATAGATATGAAACTAATAAAAATGTATGTGTAATAGTTTAAGTATTTTACAAGTAATAAGGAAAACGGCAATAAAATACAATTTGAATGCAAGTTTTACTACATGAATTTGTATAACCTATATGTTTTTGGAACAGCAAGATCCAAATGAGGATACACAGTGGAATGACATCCTTAGGAGCAAAGGAATTATACCGCCAAAAGAGAAGGAAGTTACGGAAGACCAGCTAGTGGATATCGTGGAAAATACTATAAACGAAAAGACTGGGCGTGGTACTTGTTTATTTTATTTATTTCCAATCAATAATACATTTTATCTTAATAAATACATCTTTTTATACATATAGTTGTTAACGACTTGGAATCAAAGACATTGGATGAACTGGATGAGTTGGAAGATGAAGAAGATGAAAAGGTTTTGTTGGAATATCGACAGAAGAGGATAGCAGAACTAAAGGAACTGGCTAACAAAGCTAAATATGGAGAAGTGAAGGAAATTTCAGGAGAAGATTATGTTCAGGAAGTTAATAATGCTGGAGAAGATATTTGGGTCGTACTTCACTTATATAAAACTGGGTATGATTTTTAATATATACTTGGGAAGAATTGAATAGAAGAATTAATATTACGATTTTTGTTACAGCATCCCACTTTGCACATTAATTAATCAGTATTTGAGTAGCTTAGCAAGAAAGTTTCCTATGACAAAATTCTTGAAAAGCATATCTACTACATGTATTCCTAACTGGCCAGATAGTAATCTTCCTACAATTTTCATTTACCATAGTGGAAACATGGTAAAACAGTTTATTGGGCCCATAGAATTAAGAGGCATGAAGCTAACAGAAGCAGGTACATATTACCATAATTTTAATAAAAAATGCATTTTATCTGTAACCAAATTTTTCATATTGAAATGAATACTGACTACTATTTTATTACAGAATTAGAGTGGATGTTAGGTCAGGTGGAGGCTGTGCCAACAAAAATTACTGAAGACCCAAAACCAAAAGTTAGAGACGTATTGTTTTCTACGTTAAGGCCTCAAAAAGATGACTTGGAAGACAGTAACGATTGGTAATTTCATTTGTTAGGCACTTTGAGAAACCAAATCAATATTTAAATATCACAATGCACAGAGCATTTTATTTATTTTATCATTATTGTCACATGTACACACAAATGCACACATGCATACAAATGATTTTGTTATTTTAAAAATTTTATTACTACCTCTGGTCACTTTATTATTACAATAAAATATTTTATTATATTACTGATTTCTAAATTGATTTTGATATATTTTCACACCCTGTCATGAAACCATTGATATAAAATATGTACTTAAACTACTCTAAATAAAATTTAAGTATTTTAAATGAATTACATAAAATTCTCAGTTCCAATCACAATTATCAAAAAATTTATATTAAAAAGAATAACAAGTAAAATTTAACTTACGGAAATGCAGAGAACACACATTGCCATTACAATTTTCTTCTGTTCTTCGCTTTATATCCTTCATTTTGTTTTTACTTCTTTGACACCCGTTGATGAACGTAAATAAACGGGACGAAAGTTTGTCTAGTAAAAAGATCGAAGCTGTTAGTTTTTTAACAATAGAGCTAATCTCTGCATAACAACTTACTTAAATATTTCCGATCTCGAGATGATGTTTCTTAGAATTGTTTACGTTTGTGTTTCTCAAGGACTTCTCAAGTTTCGGCTCTCTTTATCTCGAGTATAGACCATAGTTTGTCCCTTCGTGCGGCTGCACAGTTCGATTTTCGACTCGTGCGTAGTCATATATCGAAGAATATATCGAAATAAAAGTTTTTAAATTTACACTAATACGATTTGTTTTAACAGAAAGTACATTCACGTAAGCCACATATACACAAAATTTCTTTACATCTGTTATATTATTTGCGCTATTTCGCTGCAATAAATGCTATAAAAATATTAAAAATATTCACGTTCGCGAATAATACATTAAGTGCCAGTGAAGTGCCATCAGTAAAGTTAGGTAAGTACGCGTGCGATAATATTTGAATTTCGAAACTACTTGTTTATTGACAGAAAATGTATTTTTATAATTATAATAATTAAATAATTAATTTCTAATAACATTTTCAATCTTATTTTTCATTGTATTTGTTTTACTATAATGTAATTTTACTTTTATAGCTACAATGAGTAATGCAAATTTAAATGAAAATTAATGAGAAAACAGTGTAATGTACAAAGTACATATTAAACATGCCAAGAAAATATTTTTTACACTCAATTATCAGAATGATACTTGGAGTTTGTAAAGTGTTTTATTGAATATAAAACAACATGAAAACCAATATAGCCTTGAAAGAGTTAGCACATTAAAAAAAAAGTAATCTTCAACAAATAAATAATTTTTAAACTGGTTGCATACATCACAGCAATTTCAAATTGAGAAAAAATAATGTGTAACGAAATGTCTGCTAGGATGGTTCCTAATATATTAAAAAGAAATTCAAAAGTGAATAGAAAAGTTTGTCCTCAACTAAATGTAACAGATAGGAACTCAGCTTTTGCGAATGAGAATAAAAATTTCTTTCAAGAAAATAATTGTTTGAAGAAAGAAATTAAACATAAACGTCTAACGAATAGAAGGAAACAAGGACTTAGCTTAGTTAATGTATGGCATGAACTTCCTAATTGGAATATTTGCTCTATTGTTGATGACAAAGAGAAAATGTCAAATAAAAATCTCTCTACATCAATGAAAGAAGATGTTAGCACAAATCAGAGAAAATTAAGACATTATACTAAAAAACAGGACAAACAAGATGAGGTGCCTATTTATAAAATTGAACAACACGAGAACCAATTTCCACAATCTCACAATGTATCACTAGATTTTTCTGATTTTGTTTCATCTTGTTTGCAAGAAGTAGAATCTGTAGATTTACATAATTCAATTGATTTTTCAAGTAATGAAATATTCAGTCAGTTTAATTATGAATTTTACGGTGAAAGTAATTCAAATGACTTAACGGAGAACTATGATTCTTTATCTTCAATAAATGAATCTTTAATGTCTTCTGAACACTCAAATAATGACACCTCACTTTTGGATGATAGACAATTGAACCAGTCTTGTGATTCTTATTGTAATTATTGTCTTGAAAATTGCGTTTCCAGTTGGATATTAGCTAGTGAGGCAAATAATAATACACTTCAGAAAGACAGAATGTTAACAGCAACATATAATCAAAATAAAATTGATTCACCTAATAATTGCAACTTAAATACAGACATGCATAATACATATTTGATGAATGAAACCTTAGGAGGAAATAATAGCGAGAGAACTACTTTATTAATAAATTACCTTGATAATATTGACCAACCATTAACAGAATTAATAAATTATAACAATGAATATGTCAGAGAGGAAGTATTTAAAGAAATTATAAGTTTTGATCAAAGACAAACATGTGATATTTTGACTGACTTTAATGATGCTGTGTTTGAATCTGATTTTGATGCATCTTTATTCGAATCTGAAAACCAAGGAACAAATAAATATTCAACAGATATACTGCAAGCTGCAGAAGACTTCGGATATAGTTTAAGTAATGAAAAGTAAGTGAATTGCATATGTTTATCCAGTTTGGAAAGAATTTTTTTTATAAACAGTTATAAGATGCTTCTTTAGTATTCCTAGTCACCCATATTCTAATTTAGAGATATAAATTTCTAAATCCTAGTGTCTCTAAGTTCTGAAGATCCTTGTACACTCGGCTGTTTTATACCTCCCAAATTCTGCTTCTATAATTTTACTAAAAGCATGAAATGCACTTGTAGATTTCAGTGTCCATTATGTTCACTAACATTTTCGAATGCTCGCACACTGGCAATGCACGAAGCGGCTGCACATGGAGGTAAATGCTAAAAGAAGAGTCACAAAAATTAAACTTCATTCGGTGTGTTTTTTATTGAATTTGCTTTTCAGGTACGTACGTAATACTTTGCGAAAGTTGCGGTAGGCTTTTCAATCGAAAATATCATTTCAATAGGCATTTTATTCATTGCGGTCGTTTCAAAGAACCGTACAGATGCGATATGTGCATAAAGGTGTACAGGTAAAAAACTGGACAAGCGTCTTCAGGATTACATCTTCAGTGTCCTAAAACTTTGAAGTAATATTGATGCAAATTTCTTTTTAGGCACAAGTCATCTTTGGTTCATCATTTAAGAGAGACGCATCACGTTCATTATGCTCATCATCATAAAACCAAATTCACTTGCAGCGTCTGTAAAAAGGTTTACAGTAAATTTGGAGCTTTTGAAAATCACATTAAAAAGCATCAGAATACGTCTGATAAATTGTTACATTATTCTGATGATTTATGGGGAGGAAGGAGGGGTAGACGTTTAGTGTAAGTATTATAGTGTTCCTATCGTTTTCAAATCTAAAATAGCGCAAATTCAGTATTGTCGTATTATTACTTTATCATCAAACTTTAGTTTTCGTTTATCTTTAAATATTGACTTAAATGCAATTCAGTTACCAAAGATCTTAAGTTCCTATACTTGCATTAGCGCAATACTTTTTTCCTGATTATATTATTTTTAACATTATTTTAATATTATTTGTTAATTAGTATAAGATGAGAATACTTGTTAGAGATTATTTATGCGTTTCGAAAGCTTTGCGAGTTACAGTATTCTTTTTATATCAGCTGGACTTATATATATTTTATTTCGCTCTGTTCGTAAATTATATCTTGTTCTCACGTATGTTTTATTAATTTTGACAAATGTTTTAAACTTTATTTTTCTATTTGTATTTCGAGTGTAAGTAATACAGTGTTACTTAGAAAGTATCTTATTATTTGGACCAGACTATACTTTTGTTACAAAGTATGAATAACTTAATTTAAGTGAAAAATTGACCACAATTATTACCGAGTTTTTACTCAGGATGAATTTTCTTATATTTTTCAATTGTTACAACTGAATATTAACATTTGTTTCAACGAACAATGTAAGAATTATTTTCATCACTTATCTGAAATCTTCAAAATAAATGAAATTTAATTTACTTATCTAAAATCTTCCATGTCGCAATTATTGTATTTTTTTTTTTTTTTTATAAAAATAAAGACAACATCGTAGCACTTAGCCCAATATCGTTCTCTAAAGATTATCTTTCGAAAAATCTTTAGAGATCGATATTGATTACCAGGTCACACCACGTGGAGGTGGCTACGATAGTGACCCACCCTAACTCCAAATCCCTTCCACCCTCCAAATGCAACATCATTTATCAGAAGGATAAATGAGTTCTGACTCTACTTAGCTCATAGGCTCGCATATACAAGTTCTTTACCACAATCCAGTAAAGAACTTGTATCACACACACACATACATACATTAACTTAATACTAATCGCATGGCATCTCACACACGCACGCTTAACTTATTCTAAACGCCGCACGGTACCTCTCATTCTAAGATTGCACTCAAATAATCTACGTCGAAGTCAAAAAGCAAAGGGAAGAAAAGAAAGTTAGAAGAACTTTCTACTAAAAGCAAAGAAAGTTAGAAGAACTTTCTACTAAAAGAGAAGAAAGTTAGAAGAACTTTCTGTCAAAAAAGGGGAACAGTATTTTTCGCCAAGTGAACCTTGCTTTCCATGGGTCAAAGGGTAGTCCATAGTGGCTTACGTGAACCACGACAGCAAAGATGAACCGAAGATACCTTTGGCAAGAACGAGTGATACACCCCAGTTGGCGGAGGGTTCCCATTTCCCCCAGCGCTTTCGCGTCTTACTACAGAGAGGATACCCAGACCGTGATGCCCCTTGGCAGAATGGCGGCGGATCGGGGAGGCACATCAGAGTATGAGAGGTGCCAACCCCGATCCGCCCCGCCGGGCAAAGAATATCACTCGCGCTACACCGGTACTTGCAGCTCACCTCTGCCGCGTGTTCACAGCGCTATGAACCCCCAATGATCCACTTGGGCGCAGAACGATTGGCAAAAAATAAGTGGGTATACTACAAGCTAACGCGTACAAAGATTGAGAATTGAGAAGATGAGTGCAAGTTGGAATGAGAGGTACTTACAGGGACCCACCCGCCCTGCCCACGAGCACACTTAACTTAAAATTAACGCACGCATAAAATTAACTGAGAACTAATGCATTCATAAAAATAACTTAAAAGTAACGCACGCATCCCTCGATGATCCCTTGATGATCCCTCGATGCTCCCTCGATGATCCCTCGATGGATGTCTTCAATGATGACCTATTCATTACCTACAGAATAATTAGTCGTAACAACAAAAAGAGGAAACAGGGAGGCAAATGCAATATTAGTAACATTATAATGTTTAGACATGCACAATTTATGATAACATACAAAATTCACATTAACATTTTCGGAATAAAAAAACTCGAGTTCACTCAGTAGAAATACACCTGTAAAATATGCAATATACTTGAGAAATATTCAATTACTTAATTAAAATGAAAACCTGAAACATACAAATACAATTAAGACACATATGAATAAATAAATTTCTTACATAAAATTAAAACCTGAAACATACAAAAAGTAATTAGAACAAATATGAAACATACTACAATAGAAAAGCCCTAAATGTGCCTTTTGTTCTAAAATTGCGCTCGTATAATGTAAAACTAAATAAAGAAAAGGGTAAAAGAAGAAAGTTGGAAGAACTTTCTTTTAAGTTTAAAGCAATTGATAATAAAAATGATAGGTTACGACTACAAACTAATATCTAACAAGATAAAAAATTGTCGTTGAGATGAGTGCAAGTTAGAACAAAAGGCACTTACAATTTGCGCAAGTTTTTCGTCACGTGTGACGAAAAACCTGCGCCCGAGCCCACCCTTCCTCCCACAGCTCGGAATTAATGTAATTTAGATATGAAATTGACAAGTTATAATCGTAGCTCTTAGCTCGATATCATTTTCTAAAGTTAATTTCGTGAAAAATATTTAGAAAACGATATCGATTACCGGGTCACACCACGTGGAGGTGGCTACGATAGTGACCCACCCTAACTCCAAATCCCTTCCACCCTCCAAATGCAACATCATTTACCAGAAGGATAAATGAGTTCTGACTCTACTTAGCTCATAAGCTCGCATATACAAGTTCTTTACCACAAATCTGCAAAGAACTTGTATCACACACGCACGTATACATTAACTTAATACTAATCCCATGGGATCACACACACACGTTTAACTTATTCTACACGCATGGTACCTCTTATTCTAATATTGCACTCAAATAATCTATGACGAAGTCAAAAAGCAAAGGGAAGAAAAGAAAGTTAGAAGAACTTTCTGTCATAAAAGGGGATCAGTATTTTTGGCCAAGTGAACCTCGCCTTCCATGGGTCAAAGGGTAGTCCATAGTGGCTTACGTGAACCACGAGACAGAGATGAACCGAAAATACTGGCAAGAACGAGTGACACATCCGCGGAGGGTCTCCCATTTCCCCGCCGCTTGCGTTTGAAGCAAGTCTGACCGCAGAGAGGAAACCCCTGCCGTGAGGCGGCAGATCGAGATGGTTCATCAATCGATCGGCCCCGCAGAGATGTGTCCCTGGCGCTACACCAGCACTTGCAGCTCACCTCTGCCGCGTGTTCACAGCGCTATGAACCCCCAATGATCCACTTGGGTTCGGAACGATTGACAAAAATAACTGAGTATACTACAAGCTAACGCGTACAAAGTTTGAGAATTGTGAAGATGAGTGCAAGTTGGAATAAGAGGCACTTACAGGGACCCACCCGCCCGCCCACGAGCACACTTTACTTAAAACTAACGCTCGCATAAAATTAGCTTAAAATTAACGCACGCATCCCACGAAGATCCCCCGATGATCCCTCCATGATCCCTTGATGATCGATGTCTTCAATCTTCACATATACGCATCTCACACATTCACTCATTCATACTATAATATGTTACAATAGACGCAACTTAAAATTAACTCAAAATAATCTTAAAATTAACGCTTAAGTTGATGAAATTCCTCGAAGGAAGTCTTCAATGATGACATATTCATTACCTATAGAATCATTAAGTGTAACAGTAAAAAGAGAAAGTAGAGGAGCACATGCAAGATTAGTAACATTATAATATCTGGCATGCACAAGTCATGCTAACATGCACAATTCATGCTAACATGCAAAATTCATATTACCATTTTCGGAATAAAAGTGAAATAAAACTCAAGTCGACTCGATAAAAATACGCAAATAAAACACACAATATATTTGAGAAATGTTCAATTAGTTACTTAAAATAAAACTCTGAAACATAAAAATGTAATTAGGATAAACATAAATTATTAAAATAAAAACCTGAAACATTCAAATATAATTAAAGCACATATGAATAATTAAACTACTTACTTGAAATAAAAATCTGGAACAGAAAAATGTAATTAGACACATAGGAAATATTAAATTACTTACTTGAGATAAAAATCTGAAACAGACAAAAAGTAGTTAGACAATCAAAAATCAATGAATTACTTACTTGAAATAAAAATCTGAAATAGACAAAATATAGTTAGACACATATGAAACATTACTTACTTAAAATAAAGATCTGAAACAGACAAAATATAATTAGATCCATATGAAACATTACTTACTTAAAATAAAAATCTGAAACAGACAAAAAGTAATTAGACAAACATAAATCAATAAATTACTTACTTAAAATAAAAATCTGAAACAGACAAAAAGTAATTAGACAAACATAATTCAATAAATTACTTACTTGAAATAAAAATCTGAAACAGACAAAATATAATTAGACACATATGAAACATTACTTACTTAAAATAAAAATCTGAAACGGACAAAAAGTAATTAGACAAACATAATTCAATAAATTACTTACTTAAAATAAAAATCTGAAACGGACAAAAAGTAATTAGACAAACATAATTCAATAAATTACTTACTTGAAATAAAAATCTGAAACAGACAAAAAGTAATTAGACAAACATAATTCAATAAATTACTTACTTGAAATAAAAATCTGAAACAAACAAAAGTGATTAGACACATATGAAACAACAAATTACTTACTTGAAATAAAAATCTGAAACAGACAAAAGTGATTAGACATATAAAACATTGCATTACTTACTTGAAATAAAAATCTGAAACAGACAAAAGTGATTAGACAAATAAAACATTGAATTACTTACTTAGAATAAAAATCTGAAACAGACAAAAGTGATTAGACACATATGAAACATTAAAATGCAAAAGTAATTAAGGCATAAAATTGACGGAGCAAGAAATGAAATCTCCCTTTATTCGAAACGAAACTCTTAAAAAATAGAAAATACAATTTTGAAAACCACAACTCCGAAATAAAAAGACGAAAAAATTCAGAAACTTTAAAAGTTGAAATAAAATCTCTTTGAAAACCTCAAATTTAAAATAAGAACCAAAAGAGATTAAAAACTTCAAGACCGAATAGAAATGATGAGGTGAACCAAAGACTTTGACACTCGAAATAATATTCTTGCATGAAATGAAAGAGAAACTCTACCCAAAGTACAGGTATTAAAAACCAAATGATAAAGTAAGAGAGAGAAAGAAATAAAATTTTGGAGAGTTTGAAGCTAGAAACAAAGTCAGATAGAGTATTAGTGGCCCTATCAGTGAGTACAGGATGCAGGACACATACCATTCACACACTCACGCATACTATAATACATTTTAAATGCCCTACATGTACCTCTTATTCTAAAATTGCACTCGAAAATAGAACTTAAAAAAAAGCAAAGGGATATGAAAGAAAGTTGGAAGAACTTTCTTTTAAATTTGGGGAAATTGAGAAAAAGTAACAAACTATTACTACAGTCTAATATGTAAATTAAAAAATTGTGGGAAAGATGAGTGCAAGTTAGAATAAGAGGTACTTACAAAGTGCGCAAGCTTTTCGCCACAAATTGTGACGAAAAACCTGCGCCCGAGCCCACCCTTCCTCCCACAAGCTCGGAATTAAAACACTAATGCATTAAACAGAACTTACCAAAAATTACATTCTGAAACAGACAAAAATTTGTTAACACAGAAATTTCAGAACAGAGAACATAACTTACCAAGAATTATATTCTGAAACAGACAAAAATTTATTAACATAGAAATTTTAGAAAAGAGAACAATGTATGAACTTATCAAAAATTAAGTTCTGAAACAGACAAAAGTTATTAAGACAAATGTAAATTATTTCATTACTTACATAAAATAGAAAACCTGAAACAGACAAAAGTAATTAAAACAAATACAAATTATTCCATCACTTACTTAAAATAAAAATCTAAAACAGACAAAATTTTATTAGCCTATACAATTGTACGAAAAGGAGTGAAACGACACTATGGGGAGACAGAAAACACAATAAAAATTACGAGTTTAACATCAGTCAACAATAAAACAATTTATACAGAATCAATTCCTGAAACAGAGAAAAATAATTAACACATAAAATTGTGAGATATTAAAATCGCGAAGGATATACAAATCTCGAAATAAAATCGCGAAGGGATACAAAAATCTCGAAATAAAATCGCGAAGGGATTCAAAAACCTCGAAATTTAATCGCGAAGGGATACAAAAGTCTCGAAATTTAATCGCGAAGGGATATGCAAATCTCTAATTTCAAAATTTAATCGCAAAGTTACACAAAAATCTCTAATCGCGAAATTTAATAGGGAGGGCATAAAAATCTCGAGTCGCGAAAGGATATGCAAATCTCTAATCTCAAAATTTAATCGCAAAGTTATACAAAAATCTCTAATCGCGAAATTTAATAGGGAGGGCATAAAAATCTCGAATCGCGAATAAAATCGCGAGTGGCTTTGCTCATAAACATTTGAGCAAAACTTGACGATACATTTTGTATCGTTCAAAAAACACATGTAAAATACAAGAAAATAATAGCGAGCATAGCGACAAAATGACTGTCCATCTTAGAATCCTAAGATGGACATTCATTAATAGTTCCCCTCTTCTTTGGCAACTTTGCCGGGGCTCTTCGGCATATAGCCTCTTCTCTCTTCGGCATTGCCTCACAAAAATCACTCGCGAATTTTTACGGTAACTCGGATATTCTTTGCTTTCAATTACATAAAATCTCAATTTCGCTATCAATCTCCATAAACAGATAGCAGACAATTTTATAAAAATAAAATTGCACTACTATCCATTTATTTCGATCGATAACAAAATCAATATTTTATGTAATAGTTAGTTTAGTAAGAAAAATAATTATTCAAAATAAAAATACGACCAGCGATTCTCAGAATGCGCTGTCCGTAAAAGAATATCCGAGCAGAATATTTTATTTCACTTCACTTCACTTCACTTTATACTTCATTTTTGCAGTCGGATCTAGAACCCGACTGCGACTTACAAACTAAAAGGCCTGGCCTGAACGAACAATCGAGTTCAAGAGAATATTAAATAAATTCATATTTAATATTTTTCTCTTCTCGATTTTTCGTAAACCCCCCAGATGCAAGCATCTCACGTGTAAGAGAGGAGGACAGAGAAACGTGAAAGCTTGCTCTGGCCCTACCTACTTAAAATTAAGTCATTCACACCAGAAGTAAGCTACCTGCCTGCCTATCGCTATATTTAAAAAATTGCAAAGTCCATTCTCACAAAAACACACTCCACGGTTCTCACACATACCACCCGGGTGCAAAAAAGCCTAATCCTAGGGAGTACGTCCCGGGACGTCTCCGACACCCGAGTTCAATACTACATTCACACTCTAAGTTCATACCTTTTTGCTGAAATCGATCGACAATCGACAGTGAACATACATATTTCATTTTCGTACTCTTTAGAATATTCAATGTAATATGTACATGTAATAATTTAAACTACTAATACAATTTTCTAACTTAATAACTTTATATAATTTTCAAATGACTCTACTTGCATTTTGTATGCATTTTCAAATGACTCGACTTGCATTTTGTATGCATTTTCAAATAGAATTTTGCAAAATTAAAAAAATAAATCTATAGTTTAATCGACACAAGGTCCACGACCTAACCACACACGCACGTGTAACTTGTGTCGATAATTCACTGTCAATTTGTCGATCGCTAAACATCTTAAAACTAAACCGTGTCCACCTGCCCTAACCCATGCGAGTAGCATCTAAGCACGCGCATGAGTATAGAGCATAAAAATGAACACGGCCACTTGTATTTTGACCTACCAGCTTTCTTCATGTGTGCTGAAAATCCTGAGCTAAAAACATGATTAGAAACATGCTAATAAAGTGTCTTCCAGCAAAAATTGACTCTAACTTTAAAAAATGTTCAAAATGGAAAATGGAAGAACACTTTGCAAAAATCTAAGTATACGATTGTTTCATTTTTAACAGATTTGTGATATCAAAGTAAATTTCTAAATGACTCAAACATTCGTAAATAACTTTGATATCGAAATCTGTTTCTCGCGATACTTTCTTGTACATTTAATTAAAAAATTTTCACGCATACGTAAAAATTGAAAGTGACTCGATAATTATATGAAAATGACTCGACAATTACTGTGAAATCGGAGGGTCATCCGACTTCTATGTACTAATTTTAATTTTAGATTGAAAAGAAGTTAAAACGCGATGTACAAGAAAAACCTGACCTGAGCTAATAAATGAAATAAACAGTTTGTACGAATTTTACACGATCGTACAGTCGTGGTCACTATGCTCGCAAAATATAAAATACAACCAGTTCCCGTGTCGCTTCGGACCATTCGTCCTACGACATGATGGGAACCGGAGGAATCGTAAAGCATGCGACTCACCGATCGCTGACTTGCATCACTGCGATTGATACATCTTACAATTGGTCCACGGTTGCTGCTTGGCTCTCAAGTTTAGCTTGGCTCAAGGTTGATCGGATCGATTGGTACAATGAGGGTTAGGCAGGTAGTCCCATAGGTCCACAGAAAAGGCCTTCTGTAAGCACACAAAAACCACAACGATTAATCAGTTTGAATTTCGAATAGTATTTGTTATTTTTCAACGTATCTACTGTACTTGTACAAACATGCATTTTCAAATTTGTGACATACAAACTACACCATAAAACTCAGAATGTTTGAAAAAGTATGAAAAAATGTGTAGGTAACTGCTTTATAAAGCATGCTAAAGCATTTGCAAAATTATACTAATACACATAGGTGACTACACCATTAAATGCATTGAAACATTTGTAGTAGCATGTCAAAACACATAGGTAGCTGCACCATAAAACATTGTAAGTAATTCGTAATAGCATGCACTATCACATGTAGTAACACATAAGCAATCACTTTGACACACGTATAATCACACCATAAATCAAGTTAAAATTTAAAAAAAAATAAAAAAAATACACTAAAACACGTAAATAATCGCACCATAAAACATTCTAAATAATTTGTAATAGCATGCACTATCACATGTAGTAACACATAAGCAATCACTTTGACACACGTATAATCACACCATAAATCAAGTTAAAATTTAAAAAAAAATAAAAAAAAATACACTAAAACACGTAAATAATCGCACCATAGAACACTCTAAATAATCCATAATACCATGCAGTATCACATGCAGTAACACACTGGTAATCACTTTGACACATGTAGAACAACACCATAAAACGCGTTAATACACCCCCACATGTTTGTAAAAAATCACGATAAAACACGCTAGGCATAAGCACTAACACTTTAGGTAACACTGATATAAGCATACAATCGATTAATTAAATCCTTGACTCGTACCGGTAAATGTTGTGTTGAGTGACCCGAACCCCTTGGCAGCTCCGATAAGACTGATGTCTCCGACCTTTCTCAAGTGCAAAGCGCCACCGATGATTGGCAATTCGCGGTGGCCAATTAACACGCGAATTTTTCATGAACCAACCAGCGGTGCTATATTCTACTGCTATTGGCGGAGAATTGCTCGAATGAATTCCATTCCAATTTTTGGTTATAATAACTATTTTTTAATTCATTTGTTATTGTTAATATTGAAATTTACTGTTTTTATTAATTTTCATGCGTGAATAAGTTTCTTTAGTTACTACGTACTAAATAATTATAAATTACACATTTCTTTTAATTTTAATTTTGTAGTAATTGTTAATAACATTGTTATTATATCTGTGATAATTTATATTTTTATTAACATTTATATGTGTGTACGTAGTTAATTTTTTTTCAATTATTACATTTTTGTGTGAGGAGTAATTTGTGTAAAAAACTTTTATTTATTTATAATTTATTTTTACATTCTAATGTACATTTTTAATTCAAGTATCACAGCATTCTAATTCGTAAAAAAGATATAAAAAATTATAATCTATCACAAAATTATTAATTTACAAAATTTAACGCTTTATTATTACATGTTTTTTACAACTTAT
This sequence comes from Megachile rotundata, assembly GCF_050947335.1. Lineage (NCBI taxonomy): Eukaryota > Metazoa > Arthropoda > Insecta > Hymenoptera > Megachilidae > Megachile > Megachile rotundata. Next base: position 9,830,366 of record NC_134989.1, read on the forward strand.
ATCTACGCACGCTCTTTGATAATAATAACATTATCAAAATAAATAATTACGCTTTTTCGGTAAAATAATATATTTTTATGTGCTGTTGGTATTTGCAAATTGTTGTACGATTACAACAAAATTAGAAGAATTGTGCTACAATGAGTGTAAAACTTTTTATTTAAAAATTGATAAAAGCGCATTTTGTGAATTATAAAAAGTAGAAGTGAAAAGTAGAAAATTACGTAATAAAACAGCTATGAAAAATGAAGATACGGACAATATCATAATTTCATATCATGTAATATGAACAATCCTACATTTCCCTCCACTTTTGCAATTTTATTCAAATTTCATTTAAATTTTGAATCGCGTTTTCAGTTCGATTTGCGACCTCTATCTTTCAACCACAAAAGGCGCTGTAATACAAAACCAGCCACACTTGATACAGTAGAATGCGACACTAAAATGATAAATAAGATCTTATATTTCCATGTACATGAAAAAAAGGCATTGCATGTAGTCTATCTTAAAATCTATTCGTGATTTTATATCTTATCTACAAAGATACAAAATTAAAAATTTTGAACTACATTCGTAATATTCGTTACCGACATTTCGAATACTACCAGTATCATACCGACCAATCCTACGCTTCGTTTCATCACGTGACGCGTTCGCACGCAAGATGGCGCACGTGACGCGCCAGCTGATTGGCGCGTCGTCCGCGACCAAGTGTCAATCTCTTCGAGCAGGTGGTGCTCGCGTCTCACCGCATTTGTAATGGCGTGCGACGGCTAGGAAAAGGGCAACAACGCGCACGAGTGCTCGGGTTTTTCGTTGGTTGTAAAAACGGAAAAGTGCGTTGGTGAGCGGGTGTCGTGACAGTATCGCGAAAATGACAGCGACGTCGAGTATCCTGCCGTCGTATCAGCGGTTCGTGAACGGTGTGCCGGTGCCCCTGTTCTCGAGACGGTCGTTCCGTCCGCGTGAAAAGTATCTGATCCTACTGGTGTTTTTGACGTTCGGTGTCGTGTGTTTCGGTACGTTCTTCTTTTTGCCGGATTTCCGCGCTGGCACCGGTGGCGTGGCAGTGAACAGTGTTTACCGTGTTTACCAGCACATACAGAAAGCGGGACCGGAGTTGCTTATACCGGCGCCACCACGTCTGCAAGGGGGCCCAAAGGGGTCCATGGGTCATCCGAATGCTGTGCCACCTGGACACGAGGGCATCGATCATCAGGATGTCCATCTGATCGAGGACAAACAAAAATTGCAGGTTCGCGCGAAGTGTTGTTACGTTCTCTCGACGTTGCGCTTCCTTCGACTCCTCGATACATCGACTCTCGATTTCTCTAGCCAACTCCGAAACCGCGCTCAACCTGTTCACGATTTTTTCAACTCCCGTTCGAACGGTATGTTGCTCACTGGTTTTGACATTGATCCGACGTTTAACTTATCGAGAACGTGTTCTCGTTCTGGAGCCACGTTCTTTCAGCTGTTACACGCGATTCCTGACCTGTTTGTTTACACGCGGCCATCGTGACGTATCACGGGCACACGTGAGTTTTCCTGTATACGTGTTCATGTAACGGATAGAAAGTTCTCACGGTTTTGTGATTCAGAGTCCTTTGCTAGACTTTCCTGTTGACTGTTAAAGGTCAATTTAAATTAGATAACGTCACTTTACGTATTCAAAGTAAAGGTACCCAAGTTACACGTATAAATGTATGTTTAATATACACGCTTTAAATATTTAATATAAGATACGTTTCTTCATGAAACGTATAAAGTTTCATTAGGACACCCTGTATGTACGTATTGAGGGAAACGTTCGCGTAGAGGGGGTAGCTATGTTTACGTTATGTCGGCGTTGACGTTGAGTGTAAATGGAGCTTAAAGTGGTTGTGTCGCGGGAATCAAGTTTAAAAGATAGGACGTTAGTTAATTTGACAAATTAATATAACTCTGTTAGGTATTTTAATTGTTATTGACTAAATTATCTTCTCGAATTTTACTTGTACTTTTATATCATTATTATATCTACAAAAGTATTTTTTAAAGTTTCAAACTTTTCAGAGTTAAGTACAGTTTGACAGTTTGCAAATAGGAGGGTTTGAGCATTTGTGAATATAGGAATTTACAGTATTGGGGAATTTGGAAATTTAGAAATGTAGAAATGTAATTGGAAATTATGGAAATATAACAATTTGGAAATTTGGAAATTTAAAAAATTTATAGTGGAGATTAGAGAAGATGGTAATTTGGAAATTGGGAAATTTGAGAATTCTAAAAATTTGTAATGGAGATTAGAGAAGGTGGTAATTTGGAAATTGGGAAATTTGAGAAGTCCAAAAATTTGTAATGGAGATTAGAGAAGGTGGTAATTTGGAAATTTGGAAATTTGAGAATACCAATAATTTGTAATGGAAATTAGGGAAGGTGGTAATTTGGAAATTTGGAAATTTGAGAATTCCAGAAATTTGTAATGGAGATTAGAGAAGGTGGTAATTTGGAAATTTGGAAATTTGAGAATTCAAAAAATTTGTAGTGGAAATTAAAGAAGGTGGTAATTTGGAAATTTGGAAATTTGAGAATTCCAAAAATTTGTAATGGAGATTAGAGAAGGTGGTAATTTGGAAATTTTGAAATTTAGAAATTTGGAAATTTCAAAAATTTATAATAGAAATTACAGAAATTACTAATTTAAAAATTGATAAATTTGAGAATTAAAGAACTAAAAAACTTAGTAATTTAAAAATTCTCAAAAGAAGCTTACCCACTATATCTAAACCTACACATGACCCATCCTGCCTCCCATGGTTATCTCCCGTCGTGCTCCGATTACTATTTTGAATCGCAGCAGTGGAATCCGATCGTTGTCTCATGATTTCGTTGTTTCGCATACAACTCCCTTTTTATTCATTCGCGTCGTAAATAGCGCGAGACACGCAAAACTGTAGATTCAGCCCACATATCGCGTGGTCGTAAAATTTTCAGCGGCAACCAAAACTTGGAGTCGTTTGAATCGATCGCGTTACATCGTGCGATTTCTCGTCGCCGTAAATGGTTATCGTTACGAGTGCGGATGGAATAGCGAGCGAATTACAGACTCGTGAAACGTAACTGTGTGAACTTCGTTGAACGGGATCGAATTATCTAATTTTTCGTCGGCATTGCAGCCAGTGTCCCGCTCGCGAGAACGAGTTTTATCAACGCTAATAGACTCTCGGCCTAAAATTTCACAGCACAATTTCCGACGCATCGACCCTCGTTCAGACACTTTGCTTTGACCGGCTCATTTATAGGGTGGTGTGAAAGTACATATTAGATAAGGAAAAGTAAAGTTATACTTTGCTTTTGTACTTTCGCTTTGTGTAAGATAAGGCGTTGACGATAGTAGTGTTTGAAGTAGTGGACGGTTTTTAAATATTGTCAGTTATTCAATGTTTGTTAGGTAAGCTTCCCAGGTGGCAGTGTTAAACTACGCTTTTTTTGAGCAAACGAATGTGTGCATATGTTACTTTGTAACTTCTGAATTTTATGTTTCACTTTTTTTAAGTAAAAGATTATGTATTTTGTATATTATTTTACAGACTTTTTAATTTTTTATCAAGTTTTTTATTGTTGAAGTTACATCATTTTTGTCTCATTTTTATGCTGTCAAATATATTTCAATTTTAGGTATAAAATTTATCTTATTTTTACATGTAAGATATATCTTATTTTTGTACTATAAAATATATTTCATTTTTATGTATAAAATTTATGTTATTTTTATATATAAAATTTATCTGATTTTTACATACAAAATATATCTTATTTTTATACTATAAAATATATTTCATTTTTATCTATAAAATTTATCTCATTCTTATATACAAAATTTACCTTATTTTTATATATAAAATTCATCTTATTCTTATATATAAAATATATCTTATTTTTGTACTATAAAATATACTTCATTTTTATGTATGAAATTTACCTTACTTTTATATATAAAATTCATTTTATTCTTACATGTAAAATACATCTTATTTTTATACTACAAAATATGTTTCATTTTTATGTATAAAATTTATCTTACTTTTATATATAAAATTTACCTTACTTTTATATATAAAATTCATCTTATTTTTACACACAAAATATACTTCATTTTTACACATAAAATATACAGTACACAAAAAGCTTAATATTAATATAAACATAAAGAAATTTTTCATTAAAAATTGATCTGTGTACTTAAATATTAGTTACCTTGTACTTCGCCCTAATTTCATTAAACGAAAGATGGAAGATACAAGGATGTTTTGTGTTTTTAATTTGGTTCTCGAGTGTGTACGATCGTGACGAAAGCGGTTTTCTAAAGATGATGAATGGACAAAGTACAGAATCTGTACAGTTGCAATGGCGATTCTAATTAACGATGACGAGCCTGAGATTGCAGTTCGATTTATGGACCGATATGAAACGCTCGTGAATCAAACCGTTTTCGCGTTTATTCGACGTCGACGCCCCTTGTTCCGAAATAATAGAATTTATCGCCAATTCATATTCAATTGCATCGCTCGAATGTTTAACGTTGCAACGTAAACTTAATTTGCATCGTTTTCGTTCACTTAATTTGCAACGCCAATATTTATAAAGTTCATGTACAATCGGTGGAAAAGTTTGTATCAAAACTTCTCAATGATTTGTAGCGTTTGTGCAGTTTTATGTTTGGTGATTCATTCATAGTTTGCCAGATGTAACCGTGATCCTTGTAATTTTAATTGCAAATGAGAATCGTTTGACTTCACAGTTATGAGATACTCTTCATTAAGATCGAGTATTATTAGAAACTTCAAATGTTAGGTTCTTACTTCTTGCTTTAAAATTAGCATTAGTCTGTTTTTCAAAAATATTTAAGCTTATATATTAACCTCTTATATTATGATGTATCAGTAACGTCAAAACTGACTAATATGCAATATTCAAGCAGACAAAGTTTAAATTTCATGTCAATTATGCAGTCGATTATGCAAATTATAATTAGACTTGAACTCCAAAGTATAAAACTCCAAATTCGAATAAAATCAATAACAGCTGAGTGCGTAAATCCGAAAATACCCAGTTACAAATTAAGTATCAAATATTCAGTACACTCGAATGTTTCCAGATGTCTTTTCCAAGCACAAACGATAAAGTTAACACTTGCCAAAATTATCTGACTGACGTGTACAGTTCAATCATATTGATCCACGATCGATTCACGATCATACGTGTTACGATTAATACACGTCGATTGTTGGACACGGTTTGCATAATCTGTTCCCGTGTGCAATAATCAATCATGATTTAGCGGGCTGGATTAATCGAATCAAATGTGGGCCAACTGGCGCGCAGTTGAAAGAGTTGTAACGAGACGCAAGATGTTTTTGTACGGGTCATTTAATTGGAAGTAATTGTATCAATGGAATGAGGACACTGATAATGTATTCCTTCATTTATATGGCTTGTGAGGTTGTAACATAGAATTCATCTAAATAAATTATTTTCAAGTTTATTTTTTTTGGTGGAAAATTATTTTTGTAAATAAATTACATGGTATAGTAATTATTATTTTTTAGCAGTAAAATATTATTCAACTCAATTTAGTAGTAAAGTACTACTAGTTTAACTTAATTTAATTTGTATTGCAGGATCATAGAATTTAATTTATTTAAATAATTTTCAAGTTTATTTTTTTTGATGGAAAATTATTTTTGTAAATAAATTACATGGTATAGTAATTATTATCTTTTAGCTGTAAAATATTATTCAATTCAATTTAGTAGTAAAGTACTACTAGTTTAACTTAATTTAATTTGTATTGCAGGATCATAGAATTTAATTTATTTAAATAATTTTCAAGTTTATTTTTTTTGATGGAAAATTATTTTTGTAAATAAATTACATGGTATAGTAATTATTATCTTTTAGCTGTAAAATATTATTCAACTCAATTTAGTAGTAAAGTACTTCTAGTTTAACTTAATTTAATTTGTATTGCAGCATCATAGAATTTAATTTATCTAAATAATTTTCAAATTTATTCTTTGTGTTGGCAAATTATTTTTGTAACTAAATTACATGGTATAGTAATTATTATCTTTTAGCAGTAAAATATTATTCAACTCAATTTAGTAGTAAAGTACTACTAGTTCAACTTAATTTAATTTGTATTGCAGCATCATAGAATTTAATTTATATAAATAATTTTCAAATTTATTCTTTGTGTTGGCAAATTATTTTTATAGCTAAATTACATGGTACAATAATTATTATCTTTTAGTAGTAAAATATTAATAAATTTAATTTAGCAGTAAAATACTAGTACAACTTACTTTAATTTGCAGCATCATAAAGACTGTCTGATTCAGCATGAAATTTATAGAAATTAAAGACTAATTGTATGTGAAGTTACTTTCAATAAACTTTGAGTTTTGCATCCATTACGTTATTTCAACTTCACAACTTCAGAAGTAATTATTAACTTAAACAAATTCATTTAGTTCTTCAAACTCAGTTCAATTCACTGTGAAATATCTAAAAATAATTCAACAGCAATTGCACTTAAAGACACTTTCTATAAACTTTGAGTTTTGCATCCATATCATTTGAAGTTTATAATTTCCTAATTAATTAATTTCTTCAAGCTTTCACTTCAGTAAAATTTTCTACGTATTTGCATAACATTTTCCAGTTCTCAAGAATCTCCCGTTATTAAATTTATGGAATCCGATAAGCGAAACGGAAAAATGTGAAATAATTAATTGGACGGATATTATCGTATTGTTATGCTTCTGTTGGCAGACACAGCATAAATCGAGATAAAACGAGCTGTGAAATAGTTTTATTCGAATCCGATACAGCGCTTCGAGCAGTCCTTATCAAACGAGATATCGAATCTGAATTTTATTATAACATGGTCATGGTATTGCAGCCAGCGTACAATCCAATCTGGTTAGTCACCGCAGTGAGATAACGTTTAATTAAAACACAAGAAATAAAAATGATTTCGCGTGCTGCATTATTGATCGGGAGGAAAAAGATGGTGTGGGAAACTTTTTAAACGGACATTTTTGTCAGGGTAATTGATCGAATTAAGAACACCTATTATTAACTAAAGTATACATGGCTGAGTTTACGTTAAGTAGGGGTTACTTAATCGTTATGTTATTAATTACGAAGGGTAATTAGGTGCGAGTATAAAAGTTGCGAACGCGTTTAATTAGGGTCGAAATAAATTTGTTGCTCATGTTTAATTAGCAGGAGGCATGAATAATTATGGCGGATAATTAACAGGTTTAGACATTTTCTGCTGTTAAATATTTCAGAATTTGTTACTTTCGAGTTTGATCACTTGCAGATATTACGTTTCTAAATTCCCAAATTTTTAAATATACATGTTTGAAGATTTCTAGGTTTTCAAATTTGATGATTTGAACGTTGCGAGTTTTAAACTTGAAAATTTGTAAAAGTGGAATTTTTAATTTTGCAATTTGTAAAATGGAATATTTTAATTATACAAATTTGTACATTTGGAATTTTTTATTATATAAATTTGTAAAAGTAAATTTCTAATTACATAAATTAGTAAATCTGAAATTTCTCATTACATAAAGTACATTTGAAAATCCCAAATTCACTAATTTCAAAATTTAAAGAATTTCAAATCTCCCACCCTAAAATTTCTAAATTCTCAAACCACAGTATTCTAAACTCCACAAATTTCGAAACTCATAAACTTCAAATTTATAAATTTCCACATTCATCAAAAATAAAATTAGCAGTAATTGAAACTAGACTCTGTACAAAACTTCTACATAGAATCCATGAATCACCCCAACAAATAAAAATAAAAATACAACTTGTCGTTCGAAAATTTGTAACGGACGGATGATCGAAAGTCGAGAGTGTCGCGGAGCAGGTTGGAGCGTACAAAGCGAAAGAAGCGCATTTTTGTCGAGTCGAGATTGCATTCAGATGTCGGTGTTCGGATAAATACGTTGCTGTGGGGTCTCTCGAGTGGACCAGCGGAAAATTTGATTTCCCTGAAGAAGCCAGGAGTAGCAGGGATCTCGTTGGACTCGACGAGGATTTTGTATAAAACCGCGTGTAACAGAGGTCGAACGGAAATGGAGTGGAAAATGGATATCTGACGGGATCGGTTGTATCCTTGAAAAATCGTATTGCAAGCATGCAAATGTTCCGAATTGAATGGAACCGTTTAAACGAGAATGTTTCGTGATTCAATCGTCTCACTGAAACTTTCATCTTCTGGAATTGATTTTGAATAATCAACATTTAGTAGAAATATGTGAAAATTAGTTAAAGAGAAGCCATTTGTATTTTGGTCCATGTAGATCCAAGTAGGATTGCTAGGTTAATAAAAGTTCTGGTTCTTTGGTTTTTCTTGTAATATTTTTACTGATGACTTAATGTCTGATGGATAGGAATGAAAAGGATAAATCATATTAAACAGAAAGATTTCAGAATTACTTGTAGAAAAGGTATTTTTAATTTGGATCACATAGATTCAAATACAACAGCAAGGTTGATAAAACTTCAACGTTCTTCTGTTGGTCCTATAACATTTGGGATTAATGGCCACATTAGTGGACACCCATTTCCTAAATAATCAGTCAGTCTCCCTTATAACAGTTTCAATGATCGAATTAAGAACACCTATAACATCTGATGCCAGAAATTAGAAGGTGAAACTACATTAGGTACAAAGTATTTCAAAATATATTACTTGTAGAAAAATCATTTTCAGTTTGGACCACATAGACCTAAATACAACAGCAGGGTTGATGAAACTTCACATTCTTCTGTAGCTCTCGTAATATTTCGAAAGATGACCTGATGTTTGACGCCAGGTTTAAGAATAAACCACATTAGGCAGAAGCATGTAAAGGCATATTACTTGTAGAACAGCTATTTTCATTTTGAACCACATAGACCTAAATACAACAGCAGGGTTAATAAAACTTCACATTCTTCTGTAGCTCTCGTAATATTTCGAAAGATGACCTGATGTTTGACGCCAGGTTTAAGAATAAACCACATTAGGCAGAAGCATGTAAAGGCATATTACTTGTAGAACAGCTATTTTCATTTTGAACTACATAGATCTAAATACAACAGCAGGGTTGATAAAACTCCACGTTCTTCTGTTGCTCCCATAACATTTGGAGCTAATGACCATATCAGTCGACGTCCATATTTCTAAACAATCAATCTGTCATATATTTCCAAAGATGTCCTAACATCTGATGCTAGGGTTGGAGCTTGTGATTTTCTACAAGAAAGTGAAACCTGCATCCTATATTAGGATGTGAAAATATATTACTTGTGGAAAAGATATTTCCACTTTGGATCACATAGATTCACACACCATCAAGGTTAAAATGTCACGTCCTACTTCTCATAATATTTTCAGCGATGTCCTGACGTTTGATGCCAGGAATAAGAAGGTTAAAAGTTGAACATGAATTTCAAATAAATCCACCCATTTAGATTATTCAAATGCACGTCCAAACTTCCAGACAATGTCTCCGAGTCTAGACGCGGCTTTAAATGAGTGATGACACTCTTTCTGGAGTGACCTAACCCTCGAGAGACCAACATGCTCGGATTAGTTAATGCAAAATTCGTTCATTGTATTTGTTGTGATTGTACATCCTCGATGAATTCGGAGGAATAACACCGTCATCTGACAATGTCGAGCCGCGACTTCATCTGACCGCGTTTCAGGCGAAAATCGACGAGGAATACCAGCAACAGAAGACGCTGGAAAAACCGGAAGTGAACGTTGGTGATTCGCGTGTGCGTGCGAGTAGTTCGTCCTCGTTGGTCCTTCACCGGAAGGACGAAGTTCTGGAGACAGTGCCACCAGCGCCAGCGGATAAGCTGCCTTTAACGGTCGGGGGAGAGGACAAGGACCCCGTCGCCAGGGAACGAAGGGATAAGGTGAAAGAGGTGAGTTTTTTCCACGACATTTTACTTCAAATTTTATGCTTCCGCTATTTCACTACATACTATGTACATTTCCGTCGAAAATGAGATTTATATCAGAATTTATGTTAACCTTTTTTAGACCAAAGTTAAATTTAGGTTTCTAACTTTTTGGATTAATTTGGGTTTATGAGGCTTTCTGATGAAATCTGGGTTTTACAGTTTTTTTCGTCAAATTTAGATTTCTAAGTTTTTGTAATATAAGCTGGATTTTTTAGGTTTTTTGTTAAATTTAGATTTTTTAGTTTTTTCATTAATATTAGATTTTCACATTTTTCTAGTATATTCAAATTTTTCAGGTTTTTCTTTAAATTTAGATTCATGAGTTTTTCCAATAAAATCTAGATTTTTTAGTTTTTTCTTTAAATTCAGATTTATGAGTTTTTCTATTAAATTCAGATTTTTCAGTTTTTGCTTTAAATTCAGAATTTTTAGTTTTTCCATTAAAATCAGATTTCTCAATTTTTCCACTAAATTCAGATTTTGCAGTTTTTTCTTTAAATTTCGATTTGTAATTTTTTGCAATAAAATCTAGATTTTTCAGATTATTTATTAAATTTAGAATTTTTAGTTTTTTCCATTAAAATCACATTTCTCAATTTTTCTATTAAATTCAGATTTTTCAGTTTTTCCTTTAAATTTAGATTTATAAGTTTTTCAATAAAATTCAGATTTTTCAGTTTTTTCTTAAAATTTAGATTTTACAGTTTTTCTCTAGATACACAAATATATGGGTATATAGGTTGGAAATTGAGAGTTAATTGTAAAAAGTGTTCGAATAATTGAGATGCTTAATTAGTAGCGGCAACACAATAGATAATTAAAATAAGTAATAAACAAGTTACGCATCGAATTGCGATCGATTTGCAATTATTACGCAACAGATACTGTGAAAGGGTTAATCAACGATTGTTTGGCTTTAATTCTATGCTAACGATCTCGCTTTGCGTCCTCATCACCCCAAAGTTTAATTATTGACTCTTTTCTCCCATATCAAAATTTCGTATTCTAAATAAAATAAATCTAATTAATATCAATTATACATAAATATATTTTAATTCTATACAAACTGTATTTAGCATGAATATATTTAAAGTAAAATTTCAGTAGCTTTATACCTATTCAGACCTTTTTTTCCATCAGAATATTATATGCAAATTTATCGTTCAAACATAGTAAATATCGATGCATCATGCAAGTAAAAAGTTCTCACATAAATTGCTCGACGTAACTCATTTAATCTTACTGCAAATCGAGCTTTATAAAACGTTATCAAAGAACTCGTTATCGGTGTAAATAGCGATACGGTTAATTCCGATATCGAACGGAAGTTCACCAAGCAAGGTTATACGTTTCGTTCTAAATAATAAAAATAACAGTCCGCCGAAACGTTTCCGCGTTTCAAAATATTCGAAAGCGATTAATAATTACGCAGGTAGAACGGCGCAATTTGTCGGCTCTGTTCCGCCGATGAAAAGTTTATCGCGGACCGTTTCGGCCGCGACAACGTTTTCGCTTACCGTTTGATTCATTGTTGGGCTAATTTTATCTTTCGATTTTCCAACAATTTCATTTTTATTGGGTGCAAATCGAAATTACGGGTTGGGGCGGTGATTCACTCGCACGCGCCACAGGGAACGCTATTAATCGGAATATCCGCGGATGTACATACTGTATTCTCATTTATACGCAAATGTAACTGCAGCAACAGCAGGGATAGGACAGAGCCGGTGGGTGAGGGAACTGTTGAAATTTACTTGGAAAATGGAAAGCGTAGCCTGGCCTCGAGTTATCCACGATTCCTGGTTAACGAGAAAGCTTTGAAGACGATTTTTGAAATCCCCTGGAATAGCGGATCTGAACTAGAGAGTTCGCGCAATCGAAAACAAATCTAGCTCTCCTAGTGAACATAATCAAGGAAGGACACAACTTTCATTCGTTGATTTTTGGGGATTCCTGCAAATCGAAAGCTTTGAAGCTGGGTTAGAAACGTGGAAATATACGAATATGAGAATTTAGGGATATCTGTGGACATGAGGTTGTAAGGGTATTAGACATTTTGGGGTGTTAGGACTTAGGGATGTCGGATCCTTATAATATTAGGATCTGTGCAAATTTTATTTTAGAAATATTATGTTCTATGGATCTAGGGATATTGCAAGTGATAGTTCAATCCAGATAGGAATGTAAATATGCATAGAAATTTGTATATTAAAGACATGTGCAGTATAAAACACATTACGCTTTCGTAGCATGAATTCTGTCTCTTCCTCCGGTTAATGATCCAACTACTCTATGGCAATATAACTCGAGTTCGCCGTATTTCCACTGCGTTTGATAAAAATCTCCACGCGATATAAAAATCCGGATACTTTGAAAGTTACGACGGTTTGATATGCATTGAAATTCCAGTCGACCGTGAGAAGCATCTGGTCGAAGGGGTTAACGAGCAAATTTTCGTCGACGATTTCCAATCGCGATATTGCTGTTCATCGATCAACGTATTCATCGAATTTCCAAGCGTATGCTCATTTTCGAGGTTCGTATGGTCCGTCGTGTCATTATCTATTTATCGGTTTATTAAATGTTTCAAAACCGTGCACCAACGAGAAGAGGCTCCACGGCTTTTCCGTCAGTTTTTAATATTCGCGTATCACGGAATACCGTTGATCATTGATGCGTGGAATGTGCATCGCGGTCGGTCACTCGCCGAATTTTTCTTCCCTTTTTTTTTCCTCTCCTTTCCGGTCCTGCACGGCCGAACGTTTGTATTCGCTTCGCGAAATTGATGGCGCGTTTCCAATTCGTCCAATTCAATCGGTGTGTCGGTAGTGGGAACAGGAAAGGTGTTTTTTTTATTTTTTTTTACCTTTTAAAGCTATTATACGATTCCGCGTGTCATGGCAAGTTGATTTTTATACACGATAAAAATGTAAATATTTGCCTTGTTCAAAAAAATTGGAATCTTACGCTTTTTTTATTGGCAAAAATTGTTTTTTCAAATTATATCGTTGATGGTAGTCATTGATCTTCTTTTATTGAAATTTTTAATATAGACTGTGTAGAGGGTGTCTTACAATTAGTGTAGGTCCCTGAAATGGTAGCTGACGTAATTCTGAATAAGATTTCCCTCTGCAGAAATGGGGTTTGAAGCTTCGTTTTTGAGTTATTAGGGAAAAACATGGACCAATAAGTCGACGCGTGGTAATTCGACGCGTGGTAATTCGACGCGTGGTAATTCGACGCGTGGTAGTTCGATGCGTAGTAATTCCACGCGTGGTAATTCGATGCGTGGTAATTCGATGCGTGGTAATTCGACGCGTGGTAATTCGACGCGTAGTAATTCGACGCGTAGTAATTCCACGCGTGGTAATTCGATGCGTGGTAATTCGATGCATAGTAATTCGACGCGTAGTAATTCCACGCGTGGTAATTCGATGCGTGGTAATTCGACGCGTAGTAATTCCACGCGTGGTAATTCGACGCGTGGTAATTCAATGCGTGGTAATTCGACGCGTGGTAATTCGACGCGTGGTAATTCGACGTGTAGTAATTCCACGCGTGGTAATTCGATGCGTGGTGATTCGACGCGTAGTAATTCCACGCGTGGTAATTCGATGCGTGGTGATTCGACGCGTAGTAATTCAACGTGTAGTAATTCCACGCGTGGTAATTCGATGCGTGGTAATTCGACGCGTGGTGATTCGACGCGTAGTAATTCCACGCGTGGTAATTCGACGCGTGGTAATTCAATGCGCGGTAATTCCATGCGTGGTGATTCGATGCGTGGTGATTCGACGCGTAGTAATTCCACGCGTGGTAATTCGACGCGTGGTAATTCGACGCGTGGTAATTCGACGTGTAGTAATTCCACGCGTGGTAATTCGATGCGTGGTGATTCGACGCGTAGTAATTCCACGCGTGGTAATTCGACGCGTGGTAATTCGACACGTGGTACTTGAATGCGTGGTAATTCGACGCGTGGTAATTCGACGCGTAGTAATTCAATATATGATAATCCTACGCGTAGTAATTCAATATATGATAATCCTACGCGTAGTAATTCAATATATGATAATCCTACGCGTGGTAATTGCATTCGTGGTAATTCACCAATCAGAGCGCAAGGATTAAAACGAAGCTTCAAACCCTATTGTTGCAAAAGGAAATCCCATTAGCTATTCCCCATTTCGTGGACCTACAGTGGTGAGCCACCCTGTATATTCAAGCTTCCATTACACAAGAACCATTCTATAGCATCTCATCAAGATGTAAATAATTTTTCTGAAAATATTACGTACTGAATAATGTTTACTACACAATCCAGCGCCATAATTATTCTTCCTTCATTTATTATTCATCTGTCCTTGAGCCGCGCATGTATTTGCAATTAATTGAATTTCCAATTTGCATGTTCGTATAAAAATGTGATTTGAAGTTCATGGACGAGAAATGTTTATGTTTGCGAACAATAGCTCTTCCACTAGAATCAAGTTGATCGCGTGAATAATATTCTTCGGCCTTTAATCAGATGCTGGTTCGTTCGCGTGATTTCAATCTGAAAGTTTTCTCGTCGGCAATGAAATTTAATCGGCTCTGTGTTCGCTAATGCGAAACCACGGCCGCGTTTAGCTTTGTTCCTTCTATCTCTGATTGCGGACGCTTGTTCATCGCTTGTCGGAATTGTTCTATTCGCGGTAATACACGAATGTCTGTATATACCAGCGCGTTCGTAATCGGCCAGAAATTCCCCGGGCGTCTCTGTAATAGTTGATGAAACGTTTCGTACTTAATTAACGATAGTTTTGAGAATGTTACGTCTCTAATATCTTACGTTTAAACTGTGGCGCTGCCACGAGTCAAGTTTGCAATAATAGTCTCTGGTTATATTGCAGACACGGTACGAGTTGATATTATAAGTTCGTATAATAGTTTTCATCTGCAAAGTATTAAGTTACAAAGTTTCTTCTTTTAAATTTATAAATTTATTGTGAATGAGAACATTTAATCTTTTGGTTCTTGGGATTTCGGAGTTCAGTGGTTTTCGTGTTTTTAAATTTTTCACTTTAACGTTTTGTAAGGTATTAAGTTTTCATATTTGCAGATTTTCAGTTTATGAATTTTGAGAGGTATCAAATTTTTTTATTCGCAGGTTTTCGGTTTATGAATTTTGCAGTGTATGAAGTTTTCGTATTTACAGGTCTTCAGTTTATGAATTTTGCAGGGTATGAAATTTTCGTAGTTACAGATTTTCAGTTCACCGAATTTTGGAAGGTATAACTGTTCAAAATAATAAATGTTCATATTCATAATTGTTTATAATCCCAAATATTCAAATTTACAATAATTTACTTTCTTGTAATTTACAATTACAAAACAACAAATATTTAAATTTATAACTTCATGACAATATAACAAGAACCTCCCACAGAATTAATCTCTCATTCATTAAAAATGTCATTAAAAAAAAAATAAAATATTCATCCACTCATAAACTCGTGCAGAGTTATAAAGTTTCCAGATTTATTATCTCGCAGTGTCCTGTTTTTCGAATCAGCGAATACGTTCAACTTTCTGTTTGAAAGTTCAATCTCGTGTGGCGTTTGATTCAGTCATATAGTAACCGTGGCCTGAGGTCAATTTCTCTCTATTTAAACACTATATTATGTGCGTACAAAACCTATAGAGTTAGAATACTCGGCTAGCGTCAGTAGCAGTTAGTTCAAGCCAAGTCGATTAATTCGTCAGTTTGATTAAACGTTCGAACTCTGTTGCACTTTCTGATATCGCTACAAACTATTGCGGTAATATATTGTTACGTCTTCAAGAAAGATGGTTCGCCTAAAGCAACTATAGTAATCTGGTCGGTAAATCGAAACAAGACTTTCAGTTCAGTGCATAAGTACTCGAGTATATCTTCGTTAAAACAATCTTCAATATATTCTCTGAAGTTTCAAATTTTATATTGTATTATTTTTGGTACATTTTTAATCGTTTTTAATATTTGGTTTATTTTAATTTATGTTTAAAATCTTTGGAAACTATTTATTTTGAAAATGAATACTTCTAATTTATTCAAGCATTGAAAACACTGTTCTGGATAATTTTTGTGGAACAATGTAATTGTAATTAAAAATGTAAACCTAATTAAATTTCAGAAAAAAATTTGTTACATATTCTTATAAGTCATATTTTCATCACGATTGAATCGTGAATTTAATTTTATGAACATTACTGTCTTAACATTACAAGAATAATTAATTTGTTGCGTCTGACGCACTTGTAAAAAAATCGTACGTCAACCTTAAAAATCACATTTGTTTAACCCTTTAACACATTGATCACAGTAAAAACAACAGTATTTAAGGATTAAACAAATAACAGTTCTTCACAATCCGATTTTCCGCATCGTTATTTTCCAGCAGAATCAGACAACCCATCAATCTCCCATTTTCAATTACCCCTGGTAATTCGCCCCATCGACGCGTAAAACGCAACCGAACGTGCGTTTCGAACGGTGTTGCAACGATTAGAATGCGTGCATGATTAGCGTCATAAAGTTTTCACGGGGCACGTTTAATTCCAACGAGCGGAAACAGGGAATCGAAAACGGTGCACGCAGCGATGGATTCGATTCCGCAGTTTACATGTAACCGATTAAGCTGCGTCGAGTATGGGGCTCGACTGACCTGAAAACCGGATGCGTTTCTACGGAGGATTCCGCTGATGTTTCAGCCCTGTGTCCAATTGGAAACTAGCATGGTTTTACTATTGCAATTGCAGTTGCAGCTTTTGCTCGAACGAACTGACTCATATGTACACCCATGTTCCAGCACGTTAACAATTTTTCTTAAATATTCAAGCATTGTTTGAGGCACTTTTTAACTGTTTCTAGTGATGGGTATAAGTTTTGTTTTTTGAACAAGTGCATTTTAACTTAGTTCAAGCTCTTAGTGATGAGTATAACTTTTGTTTTTTGTTCAAGTATTTTTCTATTTAGTTCAAGCTTTTAGTGATGGGTATAACTTTTGTTTTTTGTTCAAGTACTTTTCTACTCAGTTCAAGTTTTTAGTCTATTGGATTGAATATAAAATTCAAGTTTAGTCAGTTGTTCATATCACATTTTAGCTGCATTGATCAACAGACTTTTTATTTATAGTTCAAGTGCAATTGGATTGAATATCAAACTTCAATTGTTCATCTCATGTTTTAGCTGCATTAACAGACTGTTTATTTTTAGTTCAACTACAATTGGATCAAATTTAAGTTCAGTTGTTCACATCACATTTACCCATCACTAAAACCATATGTAACACATGCTCCACATCCAAATTTACATTCCAACATTCGTCAAGTTTCGCATTGCCTAATAAATTCGGTAGAATCCAGTTCGTCACCATTGATGCAAAAATACCGATTTTAATACTTTCCCCGTTGGAACTACACATGTGAATCGTATAGATCATAAAACACACGCAAGCACACGCGTTCATCGACGTCGTCCCGCTTTCCACAGGGTATCGTTTCTACGTGTACTGAACGTTGGATGTAGACATTTTATTGGACGTTATCCTAGGTCGTTTGTAATCATTCCGCGGGATCGACCGCTGTACCGTGTGGACTTGAAAGATGGAACACCGTGGACGGGTTTCGCGAGAAAAGAATGCAGAGAACTAGCGACGATAGAGTGTATATACCGTGGGATCAACGATGTGCACTCTATTCAGATTTCCGTGGTCGGAATGAATTGGACTGATATTTTCTTTCGACGTTCTTTCTTTATTTTACTGTTTCATCTTTATTTCGTGGTGAAAGGGGATTGTAGTTGGTTGAATTGGAAGGTTGGGGGAATTTGTGGATTTGGGAGTTGAAGTTGGAGATTTGGGAATTTGGGAATTTAGGATTTTGAGTAGTTGGAGATATGGAATTGGAGATTTGGTGATTTGGGAATTTTGGATTTAGGATTTTGAGTACTTGGAGATGTGGAATTGGAGATTTGGTGATTTGCGAATTTGAGAATTTGGAATTTTGGGATTTTGGGTAGTTGGAGATGTAGAATTGGAGATTTGGTGATTTGAGAATTTGGGATTTTAGAATTTTGGGTACTTGGAGATGTGGAATTGGAGATTTGGTTATTTGGAGATTTGGGAACTTCGGAATTTGGGATTATACGATTTGAACTCTTGGGTATTTGGAAACTTGGAATTTAGGGATTGAGGGATTTGGAATTGGAAATTTGGTAATTTAGAAGTTTGGAATTGGGGATTTGCTAGCTTGGTAATTTGACCATTTGGTAACTTGACAATTTAGTTATTTGCGAATTTGGGATTTGAAATCTTGAGTGTTTGAAAACTTGGAGTTTAGGTATTTAGTGATCTGGAATTGTAGATTTGGCAATTTGGGAATTTGGAGTTAAGGATTTGAAATTTTGGTTATTTGGAAACTTGGAATTAAGGGACTTGAGTACTTGTAATTGCAAATTTGTTAATTTAAGGATTTGGAATTTCAGCTTTGAAATTTTGTGATCCTGTAATTCAAAGATTTAGCTATTTAATCCATTCACTGCCACCTACGAGGTGTCTCTAATATTTCTTTCACCATAAACCCTCTATAGTACTATATTTACAACTAAATACTATATCTTGTGAAAACCTATGTTTTCCTCAAAATAAACTCATGTCATCCAGAGAAAAGAGCCCTAAATCTGACACTGAATGATTTAACATTAATCTCTGCAACAATAATCACACCAACACAAAATATCATCTAAAACAACAACTAATATACAAAATACGAATTATTTCACGAAATTATAGTACACAAATAAATGGTAGTACGAAGGGAACTTCAGTGCAAGTACTTGAGTCGAAATACATAGGTCGGCGGTCGTAACATGGCGCTTTTAGTGCATGCAAGCGTTCAGTCGGTGAACGGCTCCTCGCCTTCTCGGTCGAAATTAGATTGCACTCACGTTACTCGCGGCAAAAGTTCACGGCACCGTGCGGTTAACGGTTCCGTCGTGTTCCCGGCTAGGTCAGCCATACGTGGCACATGCTCTCGTCGATGTCGAATCGAGTTTGCGTGCCACGCATCGCGAGTATCCTTCTTTTCTCTCTTCAGAGTTACTCGGCCTCGTTTCGATGTTGGCCCATTCGGACACGCGACTCTTACACGCTTTCGATTCGATCGCCAAATCGCTCGCATTTTCAACGTTCCGAACCAAGCGTATGTAACAATGTAATTGGGATAGGTTTACAACGACCAGAGGCGCGTAGAATGTGTGACGTATTGTATTTCACACCTGTGCTAATTGCAAATTTGCGAGTTTATTTTTTTTTTAATTTTTATTGTCGTTTGCACGAATTTAGATTTTCAATCTTTTCATACCGAAATTTTAAATTTTCAAAAACAATTAGTGATTGCAGTAAACGATTTTACCATATTAGATTTTTCTTTACACCTCTTTAAATTTACTTTAGTGCATGCAATTTTAAAAGAACTTTATGAAATTATTCGTGAACAGTACCTCTGTTCAAAAATGTAGATATTAAGATTTAGAGATACTATCAAACATTCCTGGGTCAAATATGCTTCGAAATCTGGGTTATACGTAATATTTCGCTCCAAATATGCCTGTGACGTGATCACAAATGTACACCTACTAATTTTCTTATGGTTCGAAAGAAATGAAGGGTTTCTTAATGCCTAGAAGCATTACAAAGTGCAAGAGGGGTAAGATAAAATAAAAATAAGAATCGGGTAGTTCACTAGGTAGAGTCAACATTCAACTATTCTTATATTTATCACTCATAGGTATTCTTATAATACATTTTATGAAAATTAATTGCAAATTTGACAACAAGGTTTTGGACAATTTTTAACCACTGTACATTTGCGCACGACAGCAATAAAAAATGCGCAAATTGAACGTGAAATTCACCAAATATAAAGTACGAATAATATTTTTACGAAAAAGCAATAAAACCGACAGCGGCAGAGCTCGTTTCTAACCGCTGAAAGTATCAAGCGATGAAAATTTTCCGCCGGGATCGTTTGGTGTACAGTATAAAAAAGCATAATCGAGGCGTGTATAAATACGTTGGAAAAATACGTAAACCAATTTAAAAGGATCAACGAGCAAACGTTTCAGTCACGCTTTTTACGGTTTCGTTTTCCACTGAAAATAAACACTCCACAGGCAAGGTGAAAAGGCAAATTGATTCGTCCGATCGAACGCTGCAATATGCATTTACGCAACTATCGATACCTTTTGCCACCACTAAAAACATTAACTGGAATGAATCGACCCATTGGAAGAAATATCTGCGAATTGAACAATTTCCCTATTTAACTCGCGAACCGACATCCTTTTTAAAGACATTACTCATTGATTGCTGTGGTGATAATACAAATTTTCACTAGGGGATTTTATGAGGACTCAGAAGGTACTTATAAGCCAGGGTTTTTTGTTATAGGGATTTGGAGATATTTAGGGATATTTAGGGTTATAAGGATATCTAGGGATATTTAGAGTTATAAGTATATATAGGGATATAGGGGGATCTAAGGATATCTAGGGATATAGAAATATCTAGTCATCTAGGGATATCTAGGGATATAGAAATATCTAGTCATCTAGGGATATCTAGGGATATAGGCATATCTAGGGACCTAAAGATATCTAGGGATCTCGGAATATCTAGGAATCTAGGGATATCTAGGAATTTAGGGATTTAGGGGTATCTAGGAATCTAGGGATATCCTGGGATATAGGGATATCTAGTAATCTAGGGATATCTGAGGACATAGTAATATCTAGAGATATAGGGATATCTAGTAATATAGTGATATCTGGGGATATTGGGATATTGAAATATATATAGATATTTAGGGATATAGCGAAATTTGGGGATAAAGGGATATTTTGGAGTATTTGGAATTTTAGGGAATTCTAGTTCGAGTTCAGAAATTTTTAGAATCTAGAAATTAAGACATCTATGGATGTTAGTAACTATGGATTAAGTGAGCCAGAAATCTAAATAACTAAATGTATTCAAAGTCACCTTATCACTGCAACACGCATGAGTATGTTGGAACATTTTCAAAACTATAAAGCATTAAATTTATGAAAGATTGCATAGGAAATATTTGCATTTAATGGCAAGTGTAGCTTTCTTGTTCCACCCTTTCCATGTTTCCTCTACCTCCGACATTTAATGTCGACTATTATCGACACTTCACGCGAACGTGACAGCCATGGAAATTCGATGTGAGAATTATAGTTAACGATATTTGTTCTCCGCTCGAAAACCTGTATTCCGTATTCAGCGCTGTTATTCAATTACTCTGTCGTCGCTAATGAACTTTTTTGCATAAGAACGTGAGAACAGAATTGGTCGATTCGTATCGTAAACGTTTACGAAAACAATTATACGCTCATTAACGAAAAACTGTTTCCAACCTACGTGTTCGTACAAATTCATTCACCTGTTGTTTAATTCGCGCATTTTCTTTTCTGTTCGCTGCTCGTTCATTTCGATTGCATAACCTGCAATTAAAATCCCGGTCTATTGATCTACGAAGAAACGAAATTCGGAGTAATGCTTTGGATGTGGAGCAGAAATAAATTTTGAAATTTTGTGAAATGTGATTCAAATTGTTTTCAGAACAGTTTATAAATGTTTAAAAAATATCATCTATAAAAACGTGAATTTTCAATCTTGTAAACGAGAAAATTTAAAATCGAAACACCGGTGCTTGTACGACCATATGTGCCCATCATCGTACCCTACATAATCACCATAAAACTCATTCCCACAACGGCTCAGTCAATAAAGCATTAATCTTCCCTCATAAAAGCTATTTTCCACGTCCGGATCGTTACAACTTCATCCACTAATACCAGACATTCGCGCACAAAAATTCCACACAAAAAAAGAGACTGAAACGTAGCGAAACACAGTCTGTTCAGCAATCGCGTATATAGTTTCCAACAAGAATCGCCAAGCAATCACCATCAGACATCGGATATCCCGGAGTAGAGGGAATAAAGCAATCGACATCAGTTATTCTCCGCAGCGAAAGCTGCGCAAAAATCGTCACAGCTTATCCCCTTTCGTTGGCCGGTTCGCATTGTCGCGATCGTCGTCCTATAACGCGCATGAGAACCGATAAATCCGCAAACAAAAGTGGATTATGACTGTTTCGCACGGACACACACCTTTCATCCTCTGACCGGCGTGCACGGAGTGCCGATTGCTTCTGTGCATTCGAACCGTATCGAGCAAATTTGAATATCGACCGGACGAGTTATTACGTTCACATCCACCGCGTTCGTTTCTTTTCAACGCTGCTACCATCACCGACAGAAGCTGCGTGTAAACGTCTGCCCCCTTCTTTATTTTCCCTTTTTAATATTCCGGCTACGATCGCCGTTTTGCTGGTTGGAAGGCGACGAATAAACAACTGAAGCAACCGGAGTGGGAAATGCACCAAACATTTCGACGGATTTCGCTATTAACCAGGCGCGTTTTAATCATTCGCGTGTGAATTATTTCGATCGAGGATTTGATGCAAGATTCTGCGACGCTGTTAATTTATTTACCGGTGTCATTTGCGATTGATAGGGATTTGAAATTTTGAAAATCTAGGGATTTAAAAATTTGGAGATTTCAAGATTTGAAAATTTGGCAATTTGTAATTCTAGGGATTTATTTGTAAATTCAAATGTTCGGCGATTTAGACAATTGGAGGTTTGAAAATCTAGGGAATTTCGAAATCAATCACTTTGAAAATCTAGGGATTTTCAAATTCGTGAGTTCGAAATTCTAAGGATTTACAATTTTTCAAATTTTAATTCTAGGGTATTTCAATTTTTCAAAGTTTAATTCTAGGGTTTTCCAATTTTGCAACTTTCAATTCTAGGGTTTTCCAATTTTGCAAATTTCAATTCTAGGGATTTCCAAATTCCTAAATTTGAAATTCTAGAGATTTTCATATTTGTGAATTGAGGAATCTAGGGATTCGGAAACCTGAAAATCTAAGGATTTTTTAAACGGACGCACTTGGAAATCTAGGAATTTTTTAAATGGAGACATTGTGAAATCTGGGGATTTTTGAATTTAGAGATTTGGAAATGTGGAAATCTAGAGATTTTTTAAAATTGGAAATCCAGGGATTCTTGAAATTTGTAAATCTAGGGGTTTTTGAAGTTTGTAAATCTAGAGATTTTTGAAATTTGGAAATTGGGAAATCTAGGGATTTTTAAAAATTGGAAATTTGAAAGTCTAGAAGTTTTTGAAATTTGGAAATGTGGAAATCTAGAGGTTTTCTAAATTTGTAATCTTAAAAATCTAAGAATTTGAAAATTAAGAAATGTTATAACCTATTGATCATAACATTCTGAAAATTGATAATTTAAATATTTGTTATCAAAAGTGAGACAGTAATTTAACTAGAAACTAGACTATAAAAAATACATAGTATTATCCTGAATAAAACGAAGCAAATCGACTGCGAATACAGCGAATAATTAATGGATCCGAAGCTAAAACCGCAGAAGCGAGATCAAAGTAGGTATTTGAACAGAACGAACACATGGAATTCCAAAAATATGAGGCTATCGTTCTATGCAGCAAAGGCAAAAGCGAGAGCTGCGCGTCGTCGTTCATTATTCGCAACGTTCGCAGCGTTGAGCCAAGCAAATAAACCTGCTCGATACCGGTGACCACCTACTAATAGGCAGATCCTACGTGTACGCTTTCTTGGCCGTTGTCTGCTCGAGGAATTTCGCATTTTTTTGGTTTCACTAGCAGAGAGAGGCCGGTTACCACGGAATCTTCTTTATCGCGTCTGGTATTCCGCGACTGGAATATTGTTATATAGAGAAAGCCCTCATTTTTCACGGAAGCCCCGACTCGCGAGGATAATATTTATCTCTGGCAGATTTGTGGTTAAGAACATTACGCCCGAAGATTACGTTCGCGTGGAGATCGCGGTGTAAGTGGAATCGTGGTGAACGCGAACGAAACGGGATCAGAAATTGTTTACCCTGAAATTAGAACCGCTTTTCTTATTGTTTCTTTACCGAGCGGTAAACTTCGCGACTTTCGAACCTCAAGAAACTTCTTGTTTTCTGAACTTTTTAAGATTTGAATTTGCATATCTTTGTTGTATACTAATTTGGAGATTTGGGGATTTAGGGATCTGGGAATTTAGAGATTTTTGGAACGCAGAGATTTTAGGGATCTAGGGATTTTAAAGATCTAGTGATTTTTGAAGTATAGGGATTTGGGGATCTAGGGATATTAGGGATTTAGGGATATTGGGAATTTAGGGATTTGGAAATTTAGAGATATTGGGAATTTAGGGATTTGGAAATTTAGGGATTTTTGGGATTTCAAAATTTAGGGATTGTTGGGATCTAGGGGTTTGAAGATCTAGTGATTTGGGAATCTAGGGATTTTGGGGAGTTTAAGGATTTTTGGAATTTTGGGGATTTAGGGATTTGAAAATTTAGGGATTTTTGGGATCTAGGGATTTGGAGATCTAGTGACTTGGGGATCTAGGGATTTTGAGGAGTTTAAGGATTTTTGGGATTTAGAGATTTTGAGGATTTTAGAAATTTTGGGGATTTAGGGATTTTGAGGATTTTAGAAATTTTGGGGATTTAGGGATTTTGAGGATTTTAGAAATTTTGGAGATTTAGTGATTTGAAAATTCAAAAATTTGAGGATTTAGGGATTTGGAAATGCAGGAATCTTTAAATTTAAAAATTCAAAATAGTAAAATATTAAAAATCTCTAAATTTCTATATTTGAAACTTGATATCAATTTTGTTATAACTTAACATCTTACAAAAACACTAATTTTACCATCACTGAGAAGTAACAAAATTTTTGGAATTTCCCTGCAACTTCAAAGATCCCTATTTTATATTTTAATGAATTACACTAAATCTTAATGGACGACCAAAGTATATTCATTGCACACGCGTGCCACATAATAAATGGCACGTGGGAAGTTAATAGGTTACATGATACGATTTTATTGAACTTCGACTAGAGCACATTGATCGAGTGTAGCGATTAATTTTCTAATTTGTCGCCATTTCTCTCCGGGGTGTAGTTTATCAATGTAGAAGTGTAGTCGGTCTTCTGCACCCCAGTGACAAACTTTGTGGTTTATGGTGAGCTCGTGATCATGTGCGACTGAAAGTTACGGGCAAATGCATCGATTTCGAATCAAATATGCTTCCTTCTTCATTTTTAATCTGTGTGGTTCGTAAGAAATATTAATTCTTTATAATGTAACTTTATGTTTGATTCATATCGTTTTAATGTTTCATTTATGATGTGAGCATTTGTGTCATCGTTGCTACTTTGTCTATTTTCATGTTTATATTTATGATTCATGTTAGCAGGAATTTGTGTCATGTTGGAGGAAGAATAAAGTATTAATATTATTTGTTAGATGTACTAGTACAGTATTATATTTAATTTCGTTTTCTTTATTTGTAGGTAAATTGTTTTCGAGTTTATTATGTAGGTTGTTCTTTAAATTTTTTATGTAATAATACAGTGCTTGACGATGTTAAAATAAATGAAGATAGAATAATTATTGTAAATAATAATAAATATAAAATTCCTAAAATTTTCTCTATACGTCTTTACAATTTTAAATCTCAAAATTCTTATATCTCACAAATCTCCAAAATTTCTACTCTACCTCCTTAAATTTTTTAGTCCCAAAATTCTTATATCTTAAAATTCCTAAAATTCCCTCTCTACCTCCCTAAATTTCTAATTCCCGAAATTCTTATACTTCAACCCCCCTAAAATTCCCTCTCTACATCCCCAAATTTCCAATTCTTCAAATCTCAATATCTCATCAATTTCCCTCTAAATTTCCAAATCTCCAATCCTCCAAATTTTCACTAGAAAACCTTCCATGTCACTACTGTCCAATATATCTATCATACAAGTACTCCCTTTCATCCGCAAGCTCTCAATGTTCAGACCAATTGCGTTAAAATAAACGAAGAAAAAAATGGTGAAGAATAATCGTCACACTTGAATCTATCAAAGTGTCTCGTATCTGTTCGAACGTGTTTTAGCGAGTGATGTTCGATGCGCTAACCTCGGGAAATAAATGAATGACATCGGCATAATTGTGCGGTGGAGATTTCGGTTTCCAACATATTCATAGCTGACAGCAACATAATAATCCAGGGCTGAATGGACTCTGCGGATTCGGACAGTTATTTTCGCGGTAACCGCTCGGCATGGATTCAGATCGCGTTGCGGTCCACTCTAATTATCCCTGGTAATATGATTTAACGACAGTTAATCTGTGTATAATTTTCGTGGTCCCGGTGATTGCTGTACACTCTGCAGCGACTAGAATATGCTACAATTCAGTGGACGATTGGAATCTTCGTTACTTGCTTTAACAAACAAAACAACAGTTATTGGAACATGCGGTAGTTTATTAAATTAGATAAATAGAAACTAATTAATTAAATAGAAACTATCTTTGTTAGGTCATAGAATATTTCAGAATACAATACAGCGAGAGGACTCAGTACAAGTTTTCAGCGATACAATAGTTTAACAGTTTTTCCTTCCTTCACATTTGTAGTTTCAAATCAATTACCCGTAGCAGCAAGACCCAAGTCATTACATTCTAGCGAGTATTTTTTATTGTCAGTCACATCTGGTTGTAAACTTCAATCTTAGCAGTAGAGTCTGTTTGCAGTTTTCTATACATGTCGAGGTATTGCTTGGTTTTATTACTTGCTTAGGTCACTTTGGCGAAAACCAGACCCACTTCACACGTCATTTGTATTTCCATCTCCACTCGAATATTAGCTAAACCAATAGAAAATTAGAAACTGTTTTCCCTCGGCAATGTCACAAAAATTGTACCCACTCCGAGCTTTTGTGAAACGTAAAACATCGAAGAGACTCTCGAGTCATCAAGTACGTAGCAAAATAAACTCTGGTCGTCCGAAGTCAAATTCATTTAGATACGGTCACTTATATTTACTTATTGGGAAGTCTAATGATTACATCTGTTGATGAGGCACATATAATTTTGTTTTAGTGATGGATTTGTGGAAAGATGGAATTTGGAGATGTAGAAATTTGGAAATTTAGAGATTTAGGGATTTGAGTATTGTAAATTTGGGAATTGGAAATTTAGAAATTGAAGAAATTAGAAATTGAGGAATGTAGGAATTTGGGAATTTAGGTATTTGGAAATGAAGGGATTGGAGACGTAACAAATTGGGGAAAATAGGAATTGGAGACGTTGAAAATTAGGAAATAGAGAAATTGGAGATTTTGTAAATTTGGCAAAATAGAAATTAGAAACTTTGGAAATTAGGGAGTATTGATATTGGAGCCTTTGGAAATTGGGGAAAATAGAAATTAGAAACTTTGGAAATTGGGGAATATTGGTATTGAAACCTTTGGAAATTGCGGAAAATAGAAATTTGAAACTTTGGAATATAAAAATTTGACAATGCAAAAATTTGAAAATTTTAGAAATTTAAAAAATTCTAAAAATTAACTTGCCATTCCTCAATTTGCAACTTTCCACTTCGCCACCCTCCTAAATTTCCAAACCCTCGAAAGTTACACGAGACACTTTCCCTATAGAAGATAAACTCAGTTTCAAAGGTCTGCTCTCGCAAAATCGATTCTCGAAGGTGGCGCTCGTTGTCGATGTATGGCGTATCGTTAATTCGAACTTTCACTTTCTTGCGTATCCTGTTCGTGAAATTCGTATCGCTGGAGCTTTCAGGACTCCTCCTGGAGAGATCTTACCGACTGTCGGTTCTGATCAGCTTTTCCGCGGGGCTCGTTGCGAAACTCGTATTCTCCATTCGTTGGAAACAGCTTCTTTCACTGTGACACTGAATGTTTCAGAGATGGCACATCGTCTCTATAATACCTACTTTTCATTCAATTTCAATGGAACTTATATTAAAATAACTTTCAAATGAAATTATCTGTCTGTGTAGTAATAACGTTATGTCATCTTCTTAAATATTCTTCACTTTTTTAAATTCAATTTTCTCAAGTAATTCATTAATGCATTTCTTTATGGCGTATTTATACTGTTTTATTCACATACATTTAATTTATTCATTTTTAAAAACTGTCTTATGAAAGTCGATTAATGTAACTTCGTAGTTATGATATATTCTAAAAATGTAATAACATATACTAATAATATAAGATACAACATAAATAAAAATACATAAAACACAAAATAAGTAACAATGAAACTAAAACATATCGTAGCCACAAAAATAAAGTGCACAATATCAAGCAAAATAAATCCAAACGAATCTACGCCATGCGTTTAATATCGACCAAGCACGTGCTAAATAAAAATGATTCGCTTTTATACCGAAAAAATTCGGTATGATACACGATAACGACTCGATTAAATCGAACAGTAAATCCGAATAATCTTTATCAGAAAATAAATTTCTCTTCTAAAAATTTATACATTATGAGTTCGCTTTTATATCATAAAGACACATCAAATATTTTATCTCAGAATTATCGGTTTAATACAAGCTAAAAATTCCATAGCACGATATGACATAATCTACGAGCATAAAGGAACGTTCACAGTAGCGCAACAAAAACATGTGTTCACACGGGCGCGTAACACGTTCGTTCCCAAAGGTGTTAAACGTTGCAGGACTCGTTCGAGGCCTAAGCAGATCGGGAATAGATTCAAAGCTTCGATTTATGCTCGCTTTGAATCTTGCGAGAGTTTCGATCTCTGGACAGCGATGGACGTGTGTGCATCCGTTATTCGACGGTTGTTCGTTCCATGGGGACACCGGATATTCCAAAGATGGCAGCTGGCCACCGTGACTGTGGAAGTCCATAGTGACCCGATGGCACGCGAGCTTCCCTCTTTGACTGGAATATTAATATCCTCTGGCTGCAAACGGTCTAAGGGGACGCATAGAACGAGAGCACAGGGACGACTCTGCAAAACTAACCTGCGTTCGCATCAAACACGTCGCTGCGATCCGATAGAAATTCACCTGCACGTTTTATCAGCTCGTAATTGAACAATCAGTTTGAGATTATAGGTCGCGTTAAATTAGGTATACAGGCTGTCTCACGACAGAGTTCCTGAAATGGGGGGGTAGCTGATGGTATTCTGAATAAGATTTCCCTTTGCAGAAATGGGGTTTGAAGTTTCGTTTTTGAATTATTAGGGAAAAACACGGATCAATAAGTTGACGCGTGGTAATTCGACACGTAGTAATTCGGAGCGTGGTGATTCAGCGTGTAGTAATTCGGAACGTGGTAATTCAGCGCTTAGTAATTCCACGCGTGGTAATTCAATGCGTGATAATTCGACGCGTAGTAATTCCACGCGTGGTAATTCGATGCGTGGTAATTCGATGCGTGGTAATTCGACGCGTGGTGATTCGACGCGTAGTAATTCCACGCTTGGTAATTCGACGCGTGGTAATTCAATGCGTGGTAATTCGACGCGTGGTAATTCCATGCATGGTAATTCGATGCGTGGTGATTCAACGCGTAGTAATTCCACGCGTGGTAATTCGACGCGTGGTAATTCGATGCGTGGTGATTCGACGCGTAGTAATTCCACGCGTGGTAATTCGACGCGTGGTGATTCGACGCGTAGTAATTCCACGCGTGGTAATTCGACGCGTGGTAATTCAATGCGTGGTAATTTGACGCGTGGTAATTCGACGCGTGGTAATTCGACGCGTAGTAATTCCACGCGTGGTAATTCAATGCGTGGTAATTCGACGCGTGGTGATTCGACGCGTAGTAATTCCACGCGTGGTATTTCGACGCGTGGTAATTCAATGCGTGGTAATTCGACGCGTGGTAATTCAATGTGTGGTAATTCGACGCGTGGTAATTCAATGCGTGGTAATTCGACGCGTGGTAATTCTACGCGTAGTAATCCCGCGCGTGATAATTCAGCGCGTGGTAATTTCACGCGTGATAATTCAGCGCTTGGTAATTCCACCCGTGGTAATTCAACGCGTGGTAATTCAGCGCGTTTTTTAGGGAAATCTCCCCACACAGTTATTGTAACACGTTTCATGAATTGATCATGCGCCTTGAAGATTTGATTACATCCTCATTTTCATATTTTCCCTACACCACATATATAGATTCTAAATATTCTGCAATATGCAGATAGGCAGTATAAATACTGCAATATAAAGTATAGATAGAACATTTATAATTTAGATGATGAATTTGAATGTTTGCACAACATCGATCAAACCGGTTCCTTTGATTCATAATTAATTTTCCTCTCAACATTTTGCAATTTCATATTGTTATGATTTATTCGGTCAATTGATTTATCAAGCTATATATTGCAAGTATTCATAATCATATCTGAATTTATCGCGTATTGTGCGCAATAGAGTATCAACTAGAAATTATGTTAGGTCGTTTATTATATGATCTATTTGTTCAGACAATTGATTTATTGAACCACATATTATTTGTATTCATAATATTTGAATTTACCGCGTATTTCATGCAGCTGATTGCTAAACAACATGTGTGTACATCAGACTTGCTTTCATTTTATGATCTATTATATTGCGATTAAGTTGTTTGTACTAAATGATGTTAAAATGTTTAATAGTCTAATTAACCTAAAAAGTTAATCAAATCGAGCGATTTAGAGAACCTTGAACTTTAAAAGAAGCTCGAAAAACATGTCAGAGATGTTTACAAGGGTATTAAAGCACGCAGCTATTTTTATGAACAACAACATGATAAAATCAATAATTGTCAGGTAATATTACACATGATGCATCATCATAATCCATCACTCTATCTACATAAAATTTGTCTCATTTTTAAAGTTCCTTATTGTCAAGCAACTTCTTGTCGATTGATAAGTGCAGATTGTACAGGTTATCGTTTGAAGCAATCTCTAATCGTAATTTATGATCGTAAAAGTGTATTCGGTGTCTCGAGGTCTCTATTACATTCAGCTTCCAGTCGACATAGGGTCGATAGAATCGCGCGGGAACGTGTTTAAATTTGCATTTCATTTCGTTGTCGAAGACAGAGTTAAGAACCCTGGAGAACGGTTTCCTGCGATTACACGTTGTCTCGCGATTAATTCACGAAATTAACGTTCTCCGTTATCCTTGGTTTCGCAAACGATTCGATCAGTCTCTTTGCAGTTGAGAAACTGTTTATAAAACGAGAGGGAGATCACGTGTTTCGATTAAACCGCGGTACTTTAGGTTGCTAACAATTTCAATTTAATTTCGTAATCTGCATGTGGGGAGTTCCTGGAGATTGTGACTTTAGGAATCTAGTAATTTGGGAATTTGGGGATTTGGGAATTTATTGTTTGAGAATTTAGGGATTTAGAAATTTATTGTTTCAGAATCTAGGGAATTGGCAGTTTGTGGTTTCGGAATCGAGGGTATTGGGAATATAGGAAATGGGGACTCTAGGGAATTGGAACTCTAGGGAATTGGAACTCTAGAGAAATGGGACTCTAGGGAATTGGGACTCTAGGGAATTGGGACTCTAGGGAATTGGAACTCTAGGGAATTGGGGCTCTAGGGAATTGGGACTCCAGGGAATTGGGGCTCTAGGGAATTGGGACTTTAGGGAATTGGAACTCTAGGGAATGGGGACTCTAGGGAATTGGGACTCTAGGGAATTGGGACTCTAGGGAATTGGGACTCTAGGGAATTGGGACTCTAGGGAATTGGGGTTCTAGAGAATTGGGACTCTAGGGAATTTGAACTGGAATTTGGAGTCTGGGGAATTGGGAATCCAGGTATTTAGAAATTCAGAAATTTGAGAATTTGAAAATTTAGGGACTTTATAACTTAATTAACATACTTCTTACAAATTTTCCTCCAACCCTATCCTTATAAACATTCCTCCATGCAATTAAACACATTTAAAAAATTCCTCCTTTCGAATGATTCAACACTTTTCCAATACAAAAAACCTTTCTCGTTAAAATATTTGTACATATATACAATCCGAGTTAAAATACAGTCAAATACGTTTCATAGGTTTGAATCAGCATTGACCAGGCCGTGTCGTTCGATGGTTAAAGGACAGGTCAGCGAGGTGACGCGATTTTAATTAGTTTGCTTAAAACGGGATGTGTTGTGTTAGCTTGTTACGCAAGGCAATTGATCTGTCGCGTTTACATTAAAAGTAAACCCGGTACTCGCGATACCGGCTCGTGTGTGTACCTAAATCACTCGAAATAGGTGTTAATTACGTAAGCGGATAAATTTAATCCGGGATTGCAATCTAATCACTGGTGGCAGAGTGTTCTCATCCAACGTGGATATTACGGATTAATTATTGCATTAATCATTTGTATGCTATGGCGTTCCTCTGGACCTTTTGCGTCGGAACGTATCTATGCTGCTTCTAGTTGTTAAATTAGAGACGAGTTAATTCGTCGTTTTGGAAATTTGTGTTTAGAGTATTTATGTATGTGCAATAATTTTAATTTTTCAGATTCTGTGAATTTATGGTCAATTTTGTTTGTGTCTTTTAATGTATCATTTTTCACTATGAATTTAATAAAAAATTAATCTTTTCTTATTAGACAAGGTTTCATGTATCTACAAAAATAATTTATAACTCGTAATGTTAAATGGTTGCCATTAGAGTAATTAATAGACCTATGTATTAGTTCATCTTTCACCCAGAAGTTTTATATAATTATACGTTTTTTAACCTATTATCATCCAGCGATATTTCAACATAAATTAATTAGTTATTTACAAGTACCATCTCAAGTACCATTGCATTACTTTAAATACAACCAGGTTCTGTAATACTACTTAACCGTAACATGACACTGATATTAATGAGTGTACGTCACATGATCAACGCCAGACGAGGCTACAAGACGAGGCGTTAACGAGAATAGTCGAATGTTTCTGGAGAAAATGGTTTCGTCTTTCGCAGCGCAAAGGACATTCTGCCATTGTAAATTACAGACGGCGAGACGCTATTAAGAGAAGCTAATCATGGACTATCGAGTTTGGAGCTGCAATGAGCAAATCTAATGACCGACACAGAAGCACGGCAACTGGTCCAGACCAAGTGGCGGATTTGCTCCAGTACTTCCGAGTTCGATAACCTGTGATTAAGTGGCTATTCGTAATCATACTTTATGACCTATCGCCTCGATTCCATTTTACACGCGAGCTAACGAACCACCAGTCCGACTAATTTCCGCTCCCACGCTCGAAATTTAACTCTGCTTTACTGCTTCTTTGTCCAAATGTTTTGAGTTAACGAATGGAGAGTTTAGATGTAATGCAGGTATTTTTGGTATTAATGTTATATATGGATGTAGTATTCACGGACTTGAAATTAGGTTCCAGAAAAATACAGTATTTGTTACACTGATCTGATCAGTCATATGTGGACCAACTTCATATG
Source organism: Megachile rotundata (assembly GCF_050947335.1). Taxonomy (NCBI): domain Eukaryota; kingdom Metazoa; phylum Arthropoda; class Insecta; order Hymenoptera; family Megachilidae; genus Megachile; species Megachile rotundata. The sequence goes on from NC_134989.1 coordinate 9,863,869, forward strand.
TGTAGACTCCAATATTCTATACATGTAGGTACATAGTATTCAAGGACTTAAAATTAAGTTTCAAGAAAATACAGTATTCACTGATCTTCATATCAGTCATATGTGGACCAATTTCATATATGTGGACCTCAATATTCTATACATGTAGGTACGTACTATTCAAGAACTTAAAATTAAGTTTCAAGACAATACAGTATTCAATGCACTGATCTTCATATCAGTCATATGTGGACCAACTTCATATATGTGGACCTCAATATTCTATACATGTAGGTACGTACTATTCAAGGACTTAAAATTAAGTTTCAAGAAAATACAGTGTTCACTACATTGATCTTCATATCAGTCATATGTGGACCAACTTCACATATGTAGACCTCAATATTCTATACATGTAGGTATATAGTATTCAAGGACTTAAAATTAAGTTTCAAGAAAATACAGCAATTACACTGATCTCCACATCAGTCAAATGCAGACTTCATACATTAGTACTTTAAAATATCTCTTCTTCCCCAACATTACAAGCATGTAGCAATCCCATACCCATCTCACGAGAAGCCCTCTTTCACAAAAAGCAGGCAACAATCCTGGCGCCGAAATCAAAGGTGTAAGATGTTTCGATTGCAGCGAAAATTCTCGAAAAAGATCGAACGGCTATCGCGATCAAAGGGGACGGTCAAAAAGCTTCGATGTGATGGGAAGGAAACAAAAATGAAAGCATTTGACCGAATAGGAGTCGGGAGACGTAGCAAAGTAAGCTGAGCGTTCAAGTTCTCGAATCAGCAGAGAGGTTTGCCTGTACGCCCCATAAGGGTAAGGGGGATGACTATTATTGGATTACGGTGGCTCTGGCACATTTCACCACGTAATCCTGCAGCAACCGTAAGGGTTACCGCATTACAGGGGCGTGCTGACCGCCCTTTACCCTTTCATTCACCCTCGAGGTTCATCTCTGCGAAGGTCCGCCGTTTCCAACCCCTGCACACCGGCCCCATTTGCAGCCCGAAACACGTTTACGAATTTCACCTAGCTTTTCCTTCCTCCGGAATATCATGCCCGTCTCCCTTTGCCCTTTGAACCCTATTCATAGAGCATATTTAGAGACACGGGTAATCTCAATCTGTTGGTAAATGGTCCGGGCTGTGTTTGTAAAATCGAGTTAATAGAGGCTGCTCGTTTGCGTCAAAATAATTAGGAATGAACGTAACCGGTGAGATATTGCCATAATACGCCTGGCGTAATTCGGGTTTAGATCCTGCAACTGGTTAGTATCCATTGGGATTCCTGTTAACGTGATTAATTCATCAGGTAATTGGTTGCGGGACCGTTGAAGGTTTCCAGGGGATTTCACGTTTTTGGCTTGCAATATTTGTAAGTTTATTTTCCAGGGAATTTGCAAATTAAATCTGCAAGTTTCCAACTTCTCAAACGTTTCGAATATCTTCCCAAGTCGCGAAATAATTTAATTAGTCAACGTCGTTTCTCCCAAATTCGGTTAAAATTCCCAATTAGCGACTGAAATATTTGACGGTAGCGATCGAACAGAATCAGAGATTGAGCGATCAAGAAAAATACAGAGCCCCAGCAGATGTCCCGTATATTCTGGGACCGTGGATCCGAGGACATTTATTCGACGAGGGTTTTCGATCGGGAGGACCGGCGATTTCGGTGAAAGAGACAAGCAAAATACGTGCAGGAATGTCTCTGCTACCTTGTCACAAGCACCGACTGTCTGTACATCAGTCCATCGGTCGGTGATTCAAGACCAGCACTTAGCCCGCTCTTATTGCCCTTTCAGTCGCTGCCATTAGCCTTATACCGTCGGATAGGCATCTTGTAATTTCTTGTATTCCCAAACAGCCGATCGTAGCCCCTTCGCCACGTACCAGTCGGACATTGAAGAACGACTTCAACAAGGTTCCCGGTGTTCTTCTGCCTCTTTCGAGACACGACATTTCGTGCTGGTTCTAATGTACGAACACGATACACCGCGATGTTGGAAAAAGCGTTCGTTGCCCGACTTCCATCGGACAGGATGGATAGACATCTGTTTCTAACACTGAATCAAACGTGTGCATGAACTTCTTTCCAGAGGTGTATAGTAAATTCTGTGTTACAAGTTGAAGATATGTGGAAGATTTTTTTTAGATATATTTGGAGTTCTGGTGTGATAGACAGAGATGTTTAATACAGTGATGAAGTGTTGGCATGATTCAGATTTAAATTTGCAGATTTAGGAGAGGTGAGAACTTGGGAACTGCTACTGGCAGTTTGAATACCTGGACATTTGGGAATTTTTAAATTCAGAGCTTAATTCTTAAATTTAAAGTATGGGAATTTGAGAATGTGGGTATTGTTGAATCTGAGAGACCTAAACATTTGAAGACCTAGAAATAAAAAGCTCTCAAGTCTCAAATTTGAAGACCTGGATTTTTCACTAAATCTGAAGCTTTGTAAACGACCTAAAACTTCAAAAGTCCATACAGTAAATCTCTAAGCTACAGTGATGGATTAGCGCCAGACTGTCATTGTGACCCCCTTAAAACAAGCTTAATTTTTCCGCAATAAATCAAGATTAACCTCCGACTCCAGTCGTCATAACCCAAGTATCTTTCCTAATCTCGTCAAAGAACTGAGATGCCCTCGGACGTTCGATGCGCGTCCCCTATTTATCAGTCAGTTTGTGACAGGAACCGGTGGTCATTTTTAGCGCTGCGTCGATAGCAGTCGCAATATCTATCGAAGGATTTCACACGGAAGTCCGTGGAGCTTGACGAATGCGTTTTACATCTTCTCGCGCGATTACCTAGCACGTAGCGTGATCACAGTGCGCTTGCAAACGTCAGCGTGACAAATGGCGACCAAAAGCGGACGAGCAAGACGACGTGATCCCCGGTAACCTCTCCAGAAAGCATTCGAGGGATTCCTTCAGCTATGCCGTGACGTTTTCTACGTCTCCTCTTGTGTCGTTGACGCTCTTTTTCCTCGTTAAAAATTATTTCTTCACCGTGGAAAATCGCTGTGTCCGGGAAATGTATCGACTTGAAGACTGAATATGTTGGAGTTGAGAGCAACTTTGCTGTTTCGTGTGGTAATTCCTGATTTGTTTAGACGTTCGTGTTCAGGTATAGACCAAGTTTGATGATTGCAATTTTGTGTTACTCTGAGAACTTTCATACTATAGAAGTTTCATATATGTGATGTCATGTATGTAATTTGGTGTTTAATGTTGGGTATAGTTGCTCGTTCTTGTCTGTGTGTCATTTTCAGTATATATCACTTTGTGAAGTGTTTATAACTTTTGAGTGTTTGTTAGATCTATAATGTATAATGTTAGATGTATAATGTATTTGTTAGCTATGTGTATAGATGTAGGTATAGATAAGACTGTAGATGTAGGCTTGTTTAGTATTATCGTGGTCTGTTTCAAAGTTACTTGGCGTTGTGGAGGGAGATTGTTGAGGTAAATTAGATTAGCTATCCCTAGGATAAGTCGACTACTTTTCGATATGTTATCAAGGTTACTCCCCGTAATAATCTGGAGATATAACCAGGGTTATGTTACAGCCAGATATGTTTGGATTATGTTTGGGTTATGTTTGGATTAGCCAAGGATTAGACATGATCAGGTAAAGTTCGCCCAAAGCATTTCTCCTGAAATTATCTCAATTTCTTCAACTTAATTTTTACTTTGATATATTACAAAATCCATCAGAAAAAATTGCTGAAGAGATTAAAGTGTTCATCTTCGTTACTATTCGGAGATACTTTTCCGAGATGATTTTCGCTTCATCGTTCCTAATTATTCACGCCATTCACGATACTCGGACGGGAAGAGAATTATCGCGAGCATTTGGTCCTTCCGGCGACACTTTCCGTGGAAAAAGCGTGATTCTCGCAGAAACCGTGTTCGACAATTGGCTTAATTTCGGTAAACTCGAAGGCTGAATCGAGCATTTTCCTCGCGCCGATTACCGGCCGGAGCCGAGCGGAGCGGAGCCGGTTCGTCGAAATTCCTCCCGGTGATAATAACTCGGGAGTCCCACGGTGTGCCGGTGATTCCGTGGAAATGCAATTACGAGGCTAGCTTGAAACTCGTCTCCGTCGAAAGAAATTCGACGCGGGAAAATCTCTCTCGAGACGCGCCGGAGAAATTACTCCGCTCCGCTGAATTGCCACGAGATATATATATATATACACACAAGTAAGAGAACATTTTTGGCCGGGTTGCGGATTCACCCAGCTCGTCCGACTTCCGAAACTCGCACGAGTTTTATTTGACCGCATCTCGCCTATCGCGTTATATTCAGACACGAATTTTCCATGCAGCTTCTGTTTTTCTACGTTTACCGTGGCGTGCTTTCGATAACACAACTAGCCCGCTAGAAATACCCTGGAATGCGTGTTCTTTCGCTCACTTTTTGCAATTATGATAACGGTGTACGAAGTAACGTTTGAATTTAGAGCTGGATGAGGTTTCACTGGATTTTTCTTTTTACTTGTCGTGGTTGTCATACTTGGGAGTCGGTTGCTGAATATCATGAATGAAGAATATTGTTGGACAGGAATTTTTATCGTAGAAAACGCTATGTTCTTGGTATAAAAACAAAATGCCTTAATTATACAAAATGATTAAATTATTTTTTGTCAGGTATTGGTATAATTGTTCGGAATTATAATTTAATTATTCTATGAATTATTATTATTATAACAGCTACTGTAATAGCAATTGAAAGATTATGTTGGACTTTTTTTATCGTCATTTGTAATTCAGATCTTTTGTTTAATTAAATTGCAATACAATTTTTAATATATTGCAGTTGACCATATGACCATACATTTAAGTGAAGAAAAATGACAAAAATGTCATACATTTTACAAATGATTCATTGGTAGAATTCTATGTGTCCAGTAATGAAACCTTATTTGTTAACAAATAGAAATATCTACTTTGACCAAAAATTTTTTCGCAGCGAATTGCGTGTCGTGCATCGCGCAATAGTTGCTTTAGCGGTAGTTTGATTTTCGTTCTGTTTGCGTAGACTAAATTTGAATCCATCAACTAGCAGACTATCATATCCGCGAAATACGAGAACCAGCTTTACCTGAGGCGGTCTCAGAGGCAAATATCGTTTGGGGTTTCTGTATTATCGCGTGTAATTCTGCTCGGGGTTTAATTAAACTAGACAGCAGAATCGTTTGCGAACAGATTAATCCGCACTCGTAATTCGGAAAAAAAGGTATGCCTTTGAACCTTGCTATTTTCTCAGACACCGAACAAAGATTTTAACCATAAAATAGAAACGGTCCATGGCTATTTGTTTGTATTTATCTGACAAATTTTACGAGCTAAACGTGTTCAAAGGGAATAAAGATAGTTCTGGTCACGGAACTGATATAAATTATTATCTGGACGTAGATAGGAAGTTACATTGTTTCGTGTTTGTCACGGTTATTACGGTACTTGAACTTTTGTTAGTATATTCATTCTTTATTACACAGGGGAATTGATTTTCTTGAATTTTATTATATAATCTTCAATTTTCATTTACATTAAATTCAACTAGCTTTTAGATAAAAAAAGTATTTTCTTTCTATTTTGAACATTTTCCATGATGTATATTTTTAGACATTTCTATGAAACTCTGACTCTCACTGTTCAATAAAATCTGTTCAATAAAATTTTATATAAAATAAAGTACATTTTCTTTGAATTTCCTGTTATACCAACAAATTTGATAAAGAACGTGTAATTGAAAATATGTCAAGTAAGAATGTATCTTACCGTTATGAAATTTTGCATTTTATTAAAAAAAGAAGAGGAGATGCTATCGGTTTTGTGACGTAAGGCGAAGAGGAAAAACTTGGAAGAGTCATTGTTTGCATCGCAGTCTTCAACGTCTCATCTTTTTCTCGCGAGCTAAACCTCTTTCCTTTTCCACCGTCTCAGCCACGTCTGTTCGTGATTCTTTTTCACTTGCTACTGTCGTTGACTACTGCAAGAATTATTATACTATCTCAGTGTTATTACCAGTTACTTGTCTCCCTTCGAAGAAACGCGGACGCAGCGTTCAGGATTCTTCTTCTTCTTGTACAACCGGGAAAATGAGCCAGTTTTTTCGTTTGATTTACGACTTTTTCTGCTTAAAGACGCGCGAGCATTACGCCAGGAATATTGTACCTACTTATCCTGTTTCATGAGAACGTGATTTCAGCCATTACAGACCTTTAATTATAAGTTTATTTGTTCCTGTAATCGACGTCTTTTTGCGTCGATTTTATGGCGTTTGAGATACGGTTTGTAAATAGTTCATTTGTCGGACATCGTGAATGTATAATTTACTTCAATTACCTTGCCATAACCGGTGTACTGCTATATTGCCACGGACAGTCTGAGTAACAACATTCTTAAAAAAAAAAAATATACTGATCGAATTGAGTAACCTCCTCCTTTTTCGAAGTCGGTTAAAAATGACGATATATATAGAGCTTGCTATGTACAATTAAATTAGCAAATTAACACGTGATAATACAACGCATAGTAATTAATCGTGTAGCGGTATAGTGCGTAGAAAATCGCACTATCACTTGTGTGATTACAATTTGTGATAATATGACACGTGGCGATATAACGCGAGGCGATACAACGCGTGGTGTTACAACGCATGACAATTCCAACGCGTGGCGATATAACGCGTGGTGATACAACGCGTGGTGATATAATGCGTGGTGTTACAACGTATGATAATTCCAACGCGTGGCGATATAATGCGTGGTGTTACAACGCATGATAATTCCAACGCGTGGCGATATAACGCGTGGTAATATAACGCGTGGCGATACAATGCGTGGTGATATAACACGTGGCGATATAACGCGAGGCGATATAACGCGAGGCGATACAACGCGTGGTGTTACAACGCATGACAATTCCAACGCGTGGCGATATAACGCGTGGTGATACAACGCGTGGTGATATAATGCGTGGTGTTACAACGTATGATAATTCCAACGTGCGGAGATATAACGCGTGGTGATATAACGCGTGGCGATACAATGCGTGGTGATATAACACGTGGCGATATAACGCGAGGCAATACAACGCGTGATGTTACAACGCGTGGTGTTACAACGCATGATAATTCCAACGCGTGGCGATATAATGCGTGGTGTTATAACGCGTGGCGATACAACGCGTGGTGATATAACGAGCGGCGATATAATGCGTGGTGTTACAACGCATGATAATTCCAACGCGTGGCGATATAATGCGTGGTGTTACAACGCATGATAATTCCAACGCGTGGCGATATAACGCGTGGTAATATAACGCGTGGCGATATAACGCGAGGCGATACAACGCATGATAATTCCAACGCGAGGCGATACAACGCATGATAATTCCAACGCGTGGCGATATAATGCGTGGTGATATAACGCGTGGTGATATAACGCGTGGCAATATAATGCGTGGTGTTACAACGCATGGCGATACAACGCATGGCGATACAACGCGTGGTAATGCAACACATGGCAATATAACGCGTGGTAATACATCACGTGATAAATTTAACGAGCTGTAATTTGATACGTGGCGATGCATTACATATTAATCTAACGCGTGGCAATATAATGCGAGACAATACAACGTACGTTAATTTAATGCGTGGTAGTATAACGCAGAATAATTTAATACGTGGCAATACAGCGAATTCTAATTTAACGCATAGCAATCCAAGTACGTGACCATACAATGCACGATAATCTAATGCGTGGTAATCTGACACGTGGCGATATAACGCGTGATAATATAATCCGCGACGATTTACGAACGATAATGTAACATCTGGCAATCCAACACGTTACACGTAAAGTATAACATTTCCGTTAAAAATTGAATTATACATACGGTAACTTGAAAATAGCATATGAAGAACAGTTCTGCAAACGTGTCATGTACAGAGTATGTACTTATGTACGTGAGACGAAAGAAATGTACCACCTTTCCCGCTATTTTATTGTTCGTAGTACCGTGTGGACAATAAACGGAGAAACATTCTGTAAACGAAAACGGTTTTTGTCATTCTGTTGCAAAGTGTAACCCATACACACGTACAGAAGTCTCGTTTAGTTAATCCATCGGAATATTATGATCATCCGAAGTGCCGGTTATGAACACTTGGGAGAATTCCTTTTATAGGGTGCTAAGGGAAAACGTGACACGAATCAAATCCAAAACAAGACTGTTTCGAGTATTTCTACAGCAACGAACAATCCGAATTCAGAATCTTAAGGAGTTCCTTCTGAAACATTCAGAAAAATTACCATTCTCCGTTTATCAGTATTCTGTCTACGGTGCAAATTGTGTTGATCGTATGTGACAAATTAAAAATGAAAATATGAATGATTTATATTCATTTATCCGTCTCATTCATTTATCAATTCACCTATGTTAATTGTTTCATTAATTCACCTGATTATACACTTGTGTAATATGTTAATATTGAAATATTTCATTCATTCATCTCGTGATTTCGTCTGCGTATCCTCTGATACATCTCATTATCATGGTATAAATTTACCTTTAATTTAAAAACAAGCGGAAAAAGAAGATTTACGTTCATTTATCCATTCAGTCACATTCATTCATCTATTCTCCTATGTTCACTTTTTATTCGTCTACGTTAATATTCATAATTTTATTCATTCTCAGCAGAATTCAAATATTTTCATTGAAAATCTACCTCTAGAAACAGAGAATTAATTTTTCCGTTAAAAACCCATCTCAAGTTCTCTCATTCTGATTCAATTTTCATCTCTCATATTTATATTTCACTCAAAATTTAATTATACATACGTGTAATATATTCTAAACATAATCAAAAATTTAACGACGCATCCATTTACACGCCCAACATCAGCGGATAATCGTTAAAATTGCTCCGCAGAGTCGTCTAGAGAGCCGGTGTTATTAAGAAGGAAATAGCGTCGCCGTGAAATTTATTGTAATCGTGTAAGGAGGCGAGGACATCGTCGAGGAAATACGTTGAATGTCCCGCGGAAACTACTCTCCTCGAAACTTCTTTCCCCGATCCGGCCACGGAGTCACGTACCGGAAAAATGGCTTAATCCCAGAAGTCCTCTCACCTACTTCCCTGACTCTGACGGTCTACACTCGACATGCTAGTCCTTTGCATTCCTCTGTCTATCTAACCAGAATATTGCCCAAACCACCACCTTCCACCCCCTCAATTTACCTGACTTAGAAACAAACCATTTTTCCTTTAATTACATTTAGCTACGTGTTTGTGAACATTCACACGTTCATTGACTCAGGGATGAGACATGTGTGATAGGATGAGACATGTATGATGAGACACATTAACAAAATTGATAGGACACATGTAAATTGTAGGACACTTTAAGAACATTTCTTATTATAAATGTACCATGTGAATATATGATAATATATATGTCCATGTATAATATAATGTGTGTGCGTATGTGATGTCAGTATGTGATGATGTATGTAAAAAGCAAGATTAATTCTGAAGGAGTCCACAAGGTGCACCCTACAGTATACTTCATAATCAATTATGCACACGTGCTCTTAGACCATCATCATGATCACCATCACATATCCAAACAGGAAGACATACGTTACTTAAATAAACAATATACGTATTTGTCGACAATTCTTTATCGACACCTCGAACACCTTGAAAAGTCACCTCTTTCTGTATCTTCTCTGTTGCATACACTCGAGTACACCTAACCTAGCATAGCTAACGATGCCTCTGAAGCTCCATAGACGAAACATTTTGTAAAGTCTGGTCGAAACAGCAGCATATAGCGACATCACTTTATTACGGAGCATGAAAGATATTTTTCATGGGGCGGTGCTCGAAATCAACAGTCAAAGGCACGTCGTTATGTAGCCGGTAAACGAAAGAAGGATTCAAGGGGTCAGAATAATCCGTGGAACTCGTTAATCCGACGAGTGGCCCGGGTCAGAAGTGTCTCCATGCTCGAGGAGCGAGCGTGTCTCGACGCATTCTCCTAAGGATCGTGATGATTCTAAAGGGCGTCCATTAGCGGCTAACGACATACGTGTTTCTCTTCCTCTACGCTTCAGACAGCTTCGTCGCTTCTTTTTCGTCGAAAGGACCCACGACGAGCCCGCTACTCTCTGCATCCAGTTTTTGCTACGGTGTACCCATCGTTCGCGAGTTTTTTCCACGTCGAAACGACACCTGTTCGATCGGTTTGCCCGACATCTGCACACGATGCGGTAGGTAACAGTGTAACATCCTGCTGAAATTTTTAGGTCGATACTTTCGGGATTTTGGAAATAGATCTTCAGAATCTAGCGCTTTGTTCTACTTAACTTAGTTATGAGAATTTGGAAATTCTCTATTCCTGCCTTCTACTTTGAAAACGGTTCATCACCTATCCATCACCTATTCCATCAGCCAAAATGGAGCACCCAGTGTTCCCAGCTCCAGAAAGGTGTCCAATTCGATACATCAGGGTTGAAAATAGGTCACCGTTGAATGATCTTCCTCTCGATCGCGAGCACAATGTGTCAGCGTGAATTTGCAGCTAAATTCCGATGCTACTTTCGGGCCCAGAAGAATCGTAGCCGCGTTAATAAGCGGCTCACCGGGGGATTCAAACACGCCGGATCGTTATTGTGCGCGAAAGTGTGGCGAAGATGGGTGTAGCGGCAGGATGATCGCAGAAAAGGATATGGAGCAGCGAGAACCCGGAGACAATGAGGGGACGCCACATTAATATTCGTGGTATGCGGCGCCAAGCCGCGTCTTCTCTCTTTCGCTTTTTTCTCTCTTTCCTCTTCGTTCTCCGCGGCTTCCGCCCGAGGCGGCTCGTGCGCCAGATTGCGATCACAACAGCTTCGTTAATTACTAGATCCTGCTTCCTCCGGCACTGAAGAACGTCCGTTCGCCCGCCATTAGCTGGACGACCAGGATTCACGCAAGAATCCGAATACCAACATTGAGGGGTCGGACATTGAAGGTTATTTCACATGACAGTATATTTACATTAGGGGACTTGACCTTCACCTTCAGGGATATTATCAAGGTTCTCCAGTTACTGGAAGGCTTTGTAAAAGATTCACACATTAGTAGGCTCTTTGAAATTTTGTTAGGTACTGAAGGTGGATGGTTCTCTAAGGAGACGCTCAAGATTTCATATTCAGAGACTTAGGACCTGCAACATTTTCATACGAATAAACTTTCAAATTTAGTAACCTTTGAGATTACAAATATTTTCTGAGAATGTACAGACATTTTCAAACAGCATCATCAATGAAGTGCATTGAAATGGCAATTCGTTCAAATTTGAAATAAAAGCATTTCCTGTCGCGGATCATGATTAAAGGTGCCAACTTCCTGACCATGGGGTCCACGGTGTCGTGGTCCACTGGTTCTCTCACCCTTGACACGGTGCCTCCCATTCACAGGATTCCAGCATGGTTCACAGAGATCCTTCGGTCTTCCTTTGTCCCGCGATCCCCGCTCGGATACGGCCACTCGTGCTAGCCAGTTTTTCTTTCAGCTCGGGATAATGTCTTCCAGAGAGAGGGTGTATTAACATTCCGATGCCGCAGCTGGATTACCGATGATTCGAGCCAGGTCGTCGCGACGACCACTCTGATTTATCTGATCGTCGAGCATCGCTAATGGTACCGATCGTGTGGCCGATGTTGCGTCCGGTTGCTTGATATTTTCGTCCGTGTTTTGCCCGGGAAAAGTGCCCTAATGAGACCACGAGAACTGTTCCGTGAAACTTAGCTGTTCATTCATGCACTCGAACCTTTTAGGTGGCGACAACTCTGTTTTAGGTCCTTCTTGTTTTCTTTAGATGTGGATTTAGATGTGGGCGTCTTTGGCTTTTCCTAGGTTGTTTAAGTTTTTTATATAGTCCACCTAGGTTCTAAGTTGTCCGTAGGTGTCTAGGTTCTCTTTCGGTGTTTCCTAGAGTTTGAGTTCTTTCTGTATCTTCCTATATCTACTTTCTATATCTACCTATGTCTTCATGGTCTTCTTGGTCTTCCTCCATGATCTCTTTCCTAAAACCAAGAGTAGGAAGCCCTATCTTATCGTAACCCAGGTCTAAATTTCCCACTGGTAAATCATCGAAATCGTTAAATCGCTCGCCGTTCTCCACACCTTCATATTCATAAAACGTCCGCATCAAATCAAAGTTTGTTACTCATCACATCCGCGCACGTGCTCAAAAGTTAAATCGAAAGATCGATAGTTCGCGATCACCCGTCGGTTTTATAATTTTGTTTCCCCGGTGCTCCAGCCGGCTGCATTTTACGGCAAACCATCGAATCCACTTTGAGAGCTCGCTGTTCCACGGCAATTCGTCTGATTGTATTGTTGACTGAGAAATTTATGCGTATCCATTCGGGTTCACGGTGACGGCAATATCGTCTCTCGAATGGGCCATTGCTCTTGCTTTTCTTTCTTCGCCCGCAAGATTGCCGCAGCTTCGCGTGTTTTATTGTGCGGACGTTAGGAGAGCATTGTTCTTTATCGTCCTCGACGGCTGCACCAGGTATCCTCGCGATTTTTGCAATTCTACGAGGCAAACGGATTCGCCGAGTTTCCTTCCGTTTTCTCTGTACTGTGTGTGTGTCTTGACGACATTCCTGTTTATCGGTAACATAAACTTCGATTCTATAGAATGTTGAATAGCGCTGTCAGAAAAATTCCTTAAAGCCAGCTGACGTTATGGTAATTCTCATTTGATTAACAAAAATTTTGTCGTATTTTCTCATGAACCTTATTACGTATGCACTTTTATAAGTGCACCCATGAGTGCCTCATCATTTAGCAATTTTCAATCAGTATTTTCTGACAGTAAATTTATACTGTTAGCTGAAGTATAAACATAGCAATGTTCAATTAATAACACTAAAGTAATAACTTTGAAAGAATTCATCAGACTTCTCAACAAGGCTTTAAAGCCATCTGGCATCCAAGGATTTACATTCACAAAACATAATTCAATTTTATATACCGATATTACCACAGTTTATAGCACCGTGTGCATGAATCGTATTGGTGTCTACACTTCGTTTTCACATCTGGCAACTCTGATGTTCGGAGGGTTTAATGCGTCGATAAAGGGGGAAGAAAATTGCTCGCGAAAAAGCTCCTTGTATTTTCTTATATAGTGATGGTTTTTTTACGTGCCAGAGCAATACTGTTCGGTGTAAAACGGTGTCTGATGCGACGTTAATTTCGTTGCAATTAGTGAGGACGTTCATTGATGCAGCAGAGTGAGGTACAGAAGAATGTTATAATGGTGTTCAATTACAAGTTTTTAAAACTCAGAAATGTGTGATATAAAAGCTTCTGTTTTGTTATAAAACTTGTCTTGGTATTTGGATTTAACGGTTCTAATTATGAGATTCTTGATGTATTGTCGTAATGAATTGTTCAGATGCACCACATGTACATTCAGATGTATCAATGTAGATGTAGATGTATGCTTGACTGTATGGTTTATCATACTGTTCTCTAATCTTACAGATTATTATACTGAGAAGGTTATTATGCAGAAACATATTAGGTTTCATCTCAACTAATTATGTATAACTAAAGTATATCAAGATGTGTGTAAAAGTCACATGTGATTAAACTAGACTACCTAACTAAATTAAACTAAAATACTTAAAATTAAACTAAACTACCTAAACTAAAGTTCAAATTTTTGAACGGGTTAATGATAGAATCTGCGTAAAATCGATGACCAATGTGTTAAAATATACTTGAACCTTTGCCATCCCTCTCGCCGTCCGCGAGACCAGGCATGCCCAGCTGATTCGAAAGCAAGAAGCCTCGTGGTACCTCGATGCTGTTAAAATTCCAATAACAAACGTCTGCTCGCGATCCCGGCTTCTTCGATCTGGTTCCATCCACGCTCGGACATCTTCTTATATGCACGCGATCCTCTTTGTTGGCATCGCGCGTTTTTCCGCGCTCGCATGCCATACGGCGACGCAGCTCCCGACGCATATCATCGTAGCCTGGATTAATCCTTTTTGAGATTCCTGAAGCGGAGACAGACCGTCTCGCTGGTCCGGGATAACAAATGTCTTTCTCTTCCCGTCTGCCATGGCCGTCCGTGTAGCTTCTCAGCGCCGTCCACGACCACGTGGACAGATGACCGGACATACATCAAGGCGAAAAGAGGGCTGCTGATGCCGCGAACGACACCGGCAAGAAGGATAGCCGGTCGGCCACGTTTTCGTCTCGAGACGAGGACGTAAAGGACCAGACAGGGATAGCTCGGAACAAAGGGATAACAGAGGAAGACGGATAATTCAGCGAGGGCAATTTGAGGGCTCGGCGGCGGCACGACGATATAAATTCAGTAAACGCCGTCATTAGGGCCAATCCGAAATACCGGGCGTCTATTAAACCTGGAACTAAGATAATTACCTGTACTGTGCCTGTCGTGCCTACCCCTCAGCTGCATTGTTCGGCTTCTTGCCTCCTCGAAGAGGATACTTCGCTCATGCCATTTCAGATTTGCCGACCCTGTCCACTCGCTGGCTGCCTCTTCGTTTCCCTCGGAGCTTCGTGTTGGGAGCCTTGTACTGTCCCCTTTCTTGTAATACCTTACGGTTTGATGTATACAATGACTTGCGCTAGGTCAGATGCATAATGGTATATTAACTCTTTGGCGTACTTTGACGAGTCTCACTCGTGACACACTCATAGCTCAAATGTCACAAAGCCTTGCTCAAATTTTTAATACTCAACTTGAAATTTAGATCCATCTATGATTTGTATAGTCAGAGGCGCTAAATATAAGGTGCTCATGATATTTTAATTTTCTTTATTTGTTTTAACATTATAAATATAAATAGTTAGTTTTGACTGACACATCTGGCAAATAAATTATATGGCAATCTAACACTGAACAAACCAGTTCACATGTTTATTTGTTATGTTTATCAAGGTACTTTTTAATCTGTGATCTTCACTGAAATTAACACGTGTGTATTCAAATTTGTACCTTTTCCTAATTTTTTACTGTATGTTTTATTCCTAAGTGTGCATTATCTCTGGTGCTATTAGCTAATACGTTACATTTGATTTACCTTACTTAGCTGGAATTTAAGTTTCGAAATTAGAAACCTTGATTGGAAAAATATGACGCAAAATTATGACAGCAGTGTTTAATAATAAATAAAGATTAATTTTGACTTTCTCTTCGCTGACATCGGCTCTTATTAAATATTCAAACTCATTAGCTAATGGATACGCTACGTATGCTGTGTACTGGAATGCAATGAAATAACCGAGACATGGTTCTTTGATATTTAAACACCATTCGTTACAATTTCCGACTTTTAATTTTGTCAATAACCTTAGCTTCCAATTTCATTAACTTGCAAATTCTCCAGAAATGTATTCCTTAATTTTCCCTGTTAATTCTCAGGTTACATCAGTTCTCAATCAAATATCTTTTACTAATAATTCTTGATTACTTAACCCATACTTTGAGCAATGATAAATTGGAGGCTCAACTATAATTTGTATATTCTAGTTCTAATTACAATATAATTTGCATTGAGATAATATTTTCATTGTTTTAATATTGTAGCTTTAATTAGTTCTGATAAATCACAAGGTAAAAGATTAATATTTTGTGGCACTATTCAAGTGCGAATTGTGAAGTTTGAATTTAAAACACGTATGAATCGTTATGTAAGACTGTATGTATGAGTTCTTATTACTTGTCGCTATCGTTATCACTGTCGTTGCGAATTATGACCTCGTCACAGCCATTACTATTATCGCTTCCCTGTTGCAGTCTTTCAAAAATAAAAAAAAACGACAGTAACACTCGCATGATAATTCTAAGCGATACTTCTACTTCACAAGTATTATCACAGAAAAAATGAATTAAGCTAGTCCTAAATCAAGATAGCTCTATGATAGCTCATGGCTGTAATCAACTCGTGTTTCTACAGAGGGGAAATAAAGTCTCAACTCATAGACCAAAACTACGAGCAGGTTCTCATGGGAACCCATGCTTTTTCCCCAGATCTACGTACGTCATCGACCGAACCGACGATACAAGATAGCCGATTCCAACGGCACATTATAAAAGTTCGCGACATTCTCGAAACATTCCCGCGACGAGGGAGCACGGATTCGGCCGTCGGGTCGTCGGTATCCGACAAATGTAACGCCCGACTAAAAACGTAGTTTAGCGTTTCTTATTCATCCTCCTCCTTCGTCCCTTTTCGCTGCCATTCCCTCGTCCCGAACGTGCGTGTACAGCTGTGACGGGATTCCGATGGAGCCTCTTTCGGGGACCATCTGTGAAACGCGTCCGAGTACAACGTGTTACATAAAAGCCTGCACGAGGAACATTTTCACGAAATTCCTGAACCGAGACAGTGTACCTTCTTCTACCTGCAAACCGTGTCGTTACCGGGCTCGTACTGGGTGAATTGCTGCACTTCTACGGTTCAACTACGTACTTTCTTCAATTCCCTTAATTAAATGGCTCTTGGTACTTATCCGAATTTATTGGAAAACTGGATACTCGAAGTTGTACGTTCGCTTAGCTGATAAATTACGTATGTGCTTGGGTGAGGCGGAGGAAGATGACCGGAATGGTTTTTAGTTTTGTTTCTTTATTGTATGGCGTGGTTTGATGTATCATTTGTGTGAATGAATTAATAATGTAATTTTGGGTGTCTGAGTAGACTGGGCATAAGAATAATAAGAGAGGAAATAGGGACTGTAATATTAGGAGTAACAACGATAGCAGTAACGTCAGAATCAGTATTAACATCAAGATGAACATTATCAACAGCATCAACGTTAGCATTATCATCAAATATCTTCATCAGCATTAACTTCAGTCTCAGAAGCAGCAACAGTATCAGCATTAACATCAGCATCAGTATCAGCAATAAAAGTAATAGCAGTATCAGCATCAATATCGGCATCAGTATTAGCATCAGCATCAGCAATAAAAATAATAGCAACAACGACAGTGATAAGGACAGTGACAAGGACAGTGACAAGGACAATAACAAGAACAATAACAATGACAAGGACAAGGACAAGGACAAGGACAAGGACAAGGACAAGGACAATAACAAAGACAAGGACAAGGACAAGAACGAAGACAATGAGAAGGACAATAACAAGGACAATAACAAGGACAATAACAAGGACAATAACAAGGACAATAACAAGGACAATAACAAGGACAATGACATGGATAATGACAAGGACAAGAATGAAGACAATGAGGAGGACAAGAACAATGACAAGGACAATAACAAGAATAATAACAATGAAAAGGACAAGGACAATAACCAGGATAATAACCAGGACAATAACAAGGACAATAAAAAGGACAATAACAAGGGACAATAACAAGGACAATAACAATGACAAGGACAATCATAAAGACAAGGACAAGGAGAAGAATGAAGACAATGAGGAGGACAGTAACAAGGACAATAATAATAACAAGGACCACGACAAGGACAATAACAATGACAATGACGAAGACAATAGCATTAACAATAACAATCATAATGTACAATAACATTGCAATATCAATACCGACGACAACAGCACCAAAAATAAAATTAATAAAACAAACTCTCCGCGTCTCGAAATCATCCATAAATGACAATAATTACACCGATAACGTGAGCAGAAATCTTCACAGAACGGTACGTAGAATTTCGTCGATAACAAAGATGAAATTATAAACGTCGGAATAAATGTATCTTATTATCGACATACGCGGTTACATCGTACGAGACGCGAAGGTAAGTAAGAATTATTAAAGGAGTTCAATTTTGATTTTGAACGGTGATTGTATAGCAACAGAAATGAGGAGGACGTTAGCAACATGTTGCAAGAGTTGTTCACTCGCGGACGTAAAATAAAAGCAGTCGATAATAATTGTGCGCACGATGCTCAGTCTTCGAGTAATCAGTGGGTTGTAAATGCACAAAGAAACATAAGATCGTTCCCCTTCAGCATCGCTGTCGCAAGAAAATCTTGACTCGCGTTTACCGATTAGGGACGCTTATGTCCCATGCGTGCAGAAATCGTCGAGATATACTAATCGACGACTGGTTCCAATTTAAGTGCTTGAGTATTAAATTGAAGATAGGGAGACAGGAAGAAATTGTGGGGAAAAAGATCGTTTCTTGGAAATTTCAGGACAACTTGATTCGCGAAAATTGTTTCTCGGTAGACTCGCTGAAATGTCTATCCATTACTTTTCAATTTTTCAATCTTTCAATCTTGCAGTCTTCTAGTTATTCAATTTTTCATTTCTTTTAGTTTCGTTATTTTTCCGGTTTCAATTTCTCGATTTCTTAGATTCTCCATTATTCAATTTGAAATTTTGGAATTTCTCATTTTTCCACTTTTCAGTTTTTTAATTTCTCAACTTTACAACTTTTCAATTTTGGAATTTCTCATTCTTCCACTTTTCAGTTTTTTAATTTCTCAGCTTTACAATTTTTCAATTTTGGAATTTCTCATTTTGCCATTTTTCAATTTTTTAATTTCTCAGCTTTACAATTCTTCAATTTTCCAATTTTTCAATATTTCAATTTTTCAATTCTTCAATTCTTCATTTTTTCGATTTTCAATTCTTCAATTTTACAATTCTTCAATTCTTCCATTTTTCAATTCTTCAATTTATTAATTTATCAATTATTCAATTTTCCAATTATTTAATTTTTCTCATCATGAAAGGTTGTAAAATCGAAACGAGTATTTCTAAATTAAATAGTGAAATACAAAGTTCCTAGCAGAAAAATGAATTCAATTACCGTGTCAGTTTTCATTAGACTCCCGTCGCGTTCGCCGACAGCGCGAAAAGTTCGTAATTCAAGTCTTTTCACCGTAAGTCAAGATTCGATCTTTAAAGTGTCTACATTTGTAATTGCTAGAAGCAACGACGCGAAACGTGAAAGTTCTTGGGAGCCACCGAAATTCATTCGCTTATCTTATCTTGAAGAAAATTGCACGCAAATGGACGGGCTGATACGAGAGCCTTAATTAAAGCGATACACCCGGGTCGAGTTGGCCACGTTCATTTCGTGAAATAGGAAACACTAATTCGAAACGTAAATTCGCGACGATGAACTACGAGACTCTTACGCGTGGAGAGTTGTTCTTGCCCTAGTTGCTCTCACGACTAATAAGGAGAAAAAATTAATTACATCGGGAACCTTCTGAACTGTTTCAATTATCTGCTCAAAATCTATTTCAGGTACTTTTACTCAGTTTGTAGGTAAAGGGTTTGTGAAATTTTAATTGGGTATTTTAGTGTTGATTAAGTTGTATGCTGGTAGGTTAACTGGAGTTTTTTTGGAAATTTGGAAGATTGGAAGTTTTTGCAGTTTGGAAGGTTATAGAGTTTTACAATTTTTAAGTTTTGGGATCTTCAAATTCTCGAATTTTCACATTTTCAAGGTTTTAATTTCTCAAGTTCACAAATTCTCACATTTTCACATTAGTAAAGTTCTAATTTCTCAACTTCTCAATTACTCGAATTTTCACATTTGCAAAGTTCCAATTTCTCAAGTTTTCACATTTGCAAAGTTCTAATTTCTCAAGTTCTCAATTACTCGAATTTTCACATTTGCAAAGTTCTAATTTCTCAAGTTCTCACATTCTCAAATTTTCACATTTGCAAAGTTCCAATTTTTCAAGTTCTCAAATTCTCAAATTTTCACATTTGCAAAGTTCTAATTTCTCAAGTTCTCAATTACTCGAATTTCCACATTTTGAAGGTTTTAATTTCTCAAGTTCTCACATTCTCAAATTTTCACATTTGCAAAGTTCTAATTTCTCAAGTTCTCAATTACTCGAATTTCCACATTTTCAAAGTTCCAATTTCTCAAGTTTTCAAATTCTCAAATTTCCACATTTTCAAAGTTCTAATTTCCCAAGTTCTCACATTCTCAGATTTTCACATTTGCAAAGTTCTAATTTCTCAAGTTCTCAAATTCTCAAATTTTCACATTTTCAAAGTTCCAATTTCTCAATTTCTCACATTCTCAAATTTTCACATTTGCAAAGTTCTAATTTCTCAAGTTCTCAAATTCTCACATTTTCACATTTGCAAAGTTCTAATTTCTCAAGTTCTCAGCTACTCGAATTTTCACATTTGCAAAGTTCTTCAAGTTCTTATTCCTCGTATTTTCTCATTTTCAAACTTCCGACTTCTCAAGTTCTCAACTTCCCAAATTTTCCTTCTCACCATTTTAAATCTCCACATCCCCACTCTCCCAGATTCCCACACACACAAATGTCCCACCTAAACCTTCTCATCACACCAGACTTAAAATTTCAAAGACCAACATCACACCTAAATAAAAATGCTCTCCCCGAAGTCTTAATCAGCGTCACCGAACACGTTCTCCAACAATAACTCCTCGAAAGACATTCGAACGTGCAGCAGAAATCGCGACTATTTGTCCGAAAAGTTTGCCACATGTGACCAGGAAAAGTTTGACGCTCGCGCAAGGAATAAAAGTAGCTTAATGCGAAAGATCAACCGCAATGTCGGGTGGGAAATGTCGGGATCTTAGGTGGAGAGTTCGCAACGAACGAAGTCTAATTTTATGCATCGGTGATCGTCTCGACTGCGGTGGAAAGGCAAAACGGATTACCACGATGCACATGAGATTGGTATCCCTGTTTGATGGTTTCGTTGCAATGTCACGGACAGTCTGGGCTCTTTTTCTCTTTTCTCTGTTCACGCCTCGCTGATTCCCTCTGTATTTGCATAGCAACGGGACAGATGGCTGAACGCGCGTGCAGTCTATCTTCAAGAAAGGGTGAACCGAGTTTTGACACCTTGTCAACGGGGATTTCGTGAATTTAACTTCGGCGGTGGCGATAAATCATTCGGAGATATTCGGTGCAACTGAATGTGTGTTTCGACGTTCTTTTTGGGGTCTTTAGATGTTTAGTGTGGTTTTGTAGGTTTGTGGAGTTTATATTTGGGTGATTTTTGAATTGTGGGAAGTTTGGTATTTTGGGAGTGGATTGTTTTGGAATTCTAGTGAGAGGACTTCGTAATTTTGGAGTTCTAGAATATTAATATTGTGGAAGTCTGGAATTTTTAGAATTTTTGTAATTTTTGTAATTTTTGGAATTTTTGGAATTTTTGGAATTTTTGGAATTTTTGGAATTTTCTGAATTTTCTGAATTTTTGGGGTTTTTGGGGTTTTTGGAATTTTTGAATTCTGGAATTCTGGAATACTAGAATCCTGGAAGTCCAGAATTTTTGAATTTCTGAATTTCTGAACTTCTGAATTTCTGAATTTCTGAATTTCTGAATTTCTGAATTTCTGAATTTCTGAATTTCTGAATTTCTGAATTTTTGAATTTCTGAATTTCTGAATTTCTGAATTTCTGAATTTTTGAATTCTGGAATTTTGGTATCATGGAATTCTGGAATTTTGGAATTTGGAATTCTGGAATTCTGGAATTCTGGAATTCTGGAATCTGGGAATTCTGGAATCTTGGAATTCTAGAATCTTGGAATTCTGGAATCTTGGAATCTTGGAATCTTGGAATCTTGGAATCTTGGAATTCTGGAATCTTGGAATTCTGGAACCTTGGAATTCTAGAATTTTGGAATCTGGAATCTTGGAATCCTGGAATTCTGGAGTCTTGAAATTCTGAAATCTTCGAATTCTGGAATCTTGGAATTCTGGAATCTTGGAATTCTGGAATCTTGGAATTCTGGAATCTTGGAATTTTGGAATCTTGGAATTATTGAATTCTGGAATTTTGGAATTCTATCACTTAACAATTTTGTAATTCTTCTATTCATACAAATATCTACAAGTATTTTTATTACAGAATTAAACTATAAAGTCACATATTACAATAAAATAATTTACAACGAATGATGACATAAACGAACAATATTATAATTTACAAACATATTAAAGTATAACACAAAATGAAATAAATGTTTAATCACAGTCAAATTCCACTTAAATTTAAATAGACACGTAATATGTAGAACGTAATGCATATTTTACGTCATACAATAAATATGGTAATAATATCCCTATGTATAATATTCAGAAATCATAATTTCTACGTAACAAGATTACTCGAAAATTGCAACAGTTTGTCTCTCGTATAACATTGTTACATGAGTGGATGCAAAGTTCAAAGTTTACTCATGGACCGAGTTGACGAATAATTATGCTTGCTGTAGCATCATTGTATAATCTGTATTCATACAGAGACTGAAACTTAACGTTAATGTTGGTATTTCTCTGTTGCAATTGTGGTTATATTTTATCCTTTATCAATATTCTCTCATTTTAATTTCCCTACAATTATTTTGAATTTTATACAAATATTTATAGAAATTTTACTACATTTTATTTTATTAATTTAATTCATAGATTCATTTCATTGAAATATTCTGTAGCTTTAATATTTTATTTAATATTATTATATATATTTTAATTTCATAAATTAATTTACTTAGTTAATTTCATAAACAATTTTATAATTTACTTACTAAATTATAAAATTTTTACTAAATTATGAAAATAAAATATTACATAAAATCAAATATTATTTCATTATTCATTATGCACCTTTATTATTAAATTTAATTATTTTTGAATATGTGAAATATAGTGAAATACGTGCCTCACAATTATAAGATTCGCTGAATGTTAAGCACGAACAAATTTATTTGGAAACGAAATTTTTTTAATTCCTTTAGCGAAAAGGTTAGTCTGATTGGTGAACGGATTTCTCAGGATTTTGAACGCATATTCGTGCATGTTTTATATTATTCTCGTCACATATTCGAACTCGACGACCGTGATTCGTGCAACAACTCCGTTCCTGTATTTTATATTTAGTCACGAACATCCGCAGTTTTCTCGTTGCCATGTTCGACGAATACCGATCGACTGATTCTTGTATAAACAAGGTGAACGAGTTTCTCGAATAAACCGATCAGAATAGTTTCCACTTTCGCGTGACGCTCTCTCGAACCAATTAACTTTATCTTAATTAATAGTGTAATTAACTCTTCCTGTTTGGTCATGCTGTTTTCATTTTTTAGTTTCCACTTCAATTATCGGAGATTACTGTAGCCTTAATTGTCTACAAATATAGATTAATTGCTTTGAGATTATGGCGAGTCTCGGTATATTGCCGTTACTTCATTACAGGCTGTATAACTTTTATTACAATTATAACAGAATGTAGAATGACTTGAGAATGTTTTAATTTTTAGATTCCTTGATTATAGAATTTATGGAAGTCAAAGAAAGAATTCATTATTGAAAATGTACTATGTTCTAAAATTTGAAGGTTCCAAATTTCACAGCTGAAAAATTCCATAAATTCCTATCTTAATAATACCAATATATATTTGTGACCGACACTAAAAATTTTCATCTTTACCCAAACAAAAATTCGTAAAATTTCGGGAACACAAAATGTGTCTATTTTCAAGTAAAATTTTTGGTTAATTTCCCCAAAAATTATTCAAAGTCTGTCACAAAATTATCAAATATACATTGAGCCTCCAAAGTCCTTTGTTTCGTACCGTTTTCGCAGAAAGTCAGGACCAGATCGAAGTTCGAATTTCTTGCCGGTTGTAAAAGCGAATTCGTCTTCGGATGTTCCAACCTAACGCTACACGATATGTCCCCGAGGATCTGTTTCGTTAAACGACAGGACAGAGGAAGCCACTCGCGTTTGTCGCTTATTGGATGAAAACAAATAAGGGAAAAGTCTTCATCGTCGTGACGCGAACGAGCTCGATAAAACGGATCGACCGAGACGAAGGAGCGTGAGATGGACCGTCCTCGTCTTACGATTTTTTCTTCGGCATGTTCCTGTCCCTTCGCGTCCTTCGATTATCCTTCTTTTGACCGTCCCTTTTTGTCTTCGTTCTTGGGAAATTACGGTGCCGCGGCAATCATGCTGTTTCTTCGAATTTCAATAGATCTGCGACGCTTTCTCGGTGATCGTAATTAAGGACGTGGCGTTACGGGGAACTCGTATCAAAATGGCGGAGTTACGATTGTTGAACGACATGGTACTTGTCGTACAAGATTTATTGTGCTAGTTACAATTTACGGAACGGCTAATTGGTCTTAAGTGATGTAGTTTTTAAGGCTTGTTACTTGGTGCTTTTTGTAACGATAGAAATTTGTCATTTTGGATGAAGCTTAAAATTAATTGAAGCTAAAATTGAATTGAACTAAACAGACTACATTGAATTAGCCAGACACACCTCCATTTATAATGAACGTAACTTAACCTAATTAAACATGTCTAAATCTAACCTAACCTGTTCAAACATATCTAAATCTAATTTGACCTGTTCAAACATATCTAAACTTAACCTAATCCCATCAGACATTTCTTAATCTAACCTAACCTGTTCAAATATATCTAAATCTACCCTAACGTGCTCAAATATATCCAAATTTTATCTGACCTAGTCAAACATGTTCAAATCTAACCTAACCTCATGAAACATATCCAAATGTAACCTAACCTGTTCAAACATATCTTAATCTAACCTAACATGCTCAAATATATCCAAATCTAACCTAACCTAATCAAACATATCTAAATCTAACTTAACCTAATCAAATATATCCAACTCTAATCTAACCTAATCAAATATATCTAAATCTAACCTAACATGCTCAAATGTATCCAAATATAATCTAATCTAATAAAATATATCTAAATCTAACCTAACTTAATCTAATCAAACTTACCTAAACCTAACCTAACTTAATTAAACCTATTCAAACTTAGCCTAACCTCCCAACTAAATTAAATAAAATCTAACCCAACTAGACCTAACCTACTGGAACTTACTCTAACAAAACCTGACTCACCAAAAATTGAAATTATTAATTTAACCATCAAACAAAATTAAACTTGAAATTTAAATAAAAATAAATTAATGTAAATGTGAAAATGATAAAAGTACGTTATTAAATAATTAACGTTGTTTCAAAATAATGACTATGATTTTTTAAAAAAATTTTCCACGATACTTAAATCATGGCAGACTAGGGTAAAGTATAATTCTTTTTTTTAGTGTCACCGTTTATATTCGTTCATATAGCGAATATCTCGCGACACTGCATCCGTGGTCTCGTGACATTTCTGTCGTGACTGACGGTTTTCAGGGACTGTAAAAGTGACTGTGTAACGTAAAGGGCTGGCACTTAGGTCATGGGTTGTCTCGAGAGGTGCTTGTTACAACGTAAAGTACGTTCCTTGCGCATGAAAATACCGGACTAAGTATCGTTGCTTGTTTCCTTTTAGAATTGTCTAATCGAAAGAGACGTGCAACTACCCTGCTGCTTATGAATATACACGTCCTTTCATAATACATGCTTTTTCTTTTAAACGTGTATTCAACACGCGAAGGTAACCAAACTATTTCTTTTTACTTTGTTTTTTAATCAGATGTATTCAATATTTGTACTTGAAATTTATATTAAATATTTCTATTTTATTTTCTTATTTAATTTTTATATTCAATATTTGTATTTAATTTTTGTACTTCGTTTTTGTATTGGATTTCTATATTTCATATTTATGTTTAGTGTCTATATTTAATGTCTCATTTTTTTATTGCATTTTTATGTTCAACATTTATATTTAATTTTTGTATTTGATTTTTGTATTCGATTTTTATATTTTATTTTTATGCTTAGTGTCTATATTTAATATTTGCATTTAATATTTATATTCATTATTTATATTTAATGTTTCATTTTTTATTTAATTTTTATGCTCAATATTTATATTTAATTTTTATACTTCATTTTTGTATTGGATTTTTATATTTCATTTTTATGTTTAGTGTCTATATTTAATGTTTACATTTAATACTTATATTTATTGTCTATATTTAATGTTTCATTTTTTATTTAATTTTTATGCTCAATATTTATATTTAATTTTTATACTTCATTTTTGTATTGGATTTTTATATTTCATTTTTATGTTTAGTGTCTATATTTAATGTTTACATTTAATACTTATATTTATTGTCTATATTTAATGTTTTATTTTCTATTTAATTTTTATGTTCAATATTTATATTTAATGTTTATACTTAATTTTTGTATTTTATTTTTATATTTCATTTTTATGTTTACTGTCTACGTGTAATATTTATATTCGCTATTTATATTTATTGTTCATATTTAATGTTTATCCTCAATTTTTACGTTCAACTTTCATATTTAATTTTTATGTTCAACTTTTATGTTTGTCATGTATGTTTAATACCTACATTTAACATTTATTTTCAGGATTTATGTTTACATTTAATATTTGTACCCAGTACCAAAAGAATTTTAATTCTGTACAAAATAAAATATAACATATTATCACTCATCAGTAATCTATTCAATGAAACCTCATTCGAATATCCGCATTCCGCTTTCCAGGAAAACGTCTCCGAATTAATTAATACTAATTAATTTCATTTACAAAAGCACCCGAACAAATAACAGTGATATTGATATTCACAACACGAACACGAAAACCTTTAAATGCTTCAAATAATATTCACATTTCATTGAAACAAAATTAATATTGGACAAACTTTTTTCATGAAAATATTTCAAGCTAAAGAATTACTTCTATTAAGGAAACATATACAAAATTAATATGAGACATTTTCATGAAAAAATATATTTTAAACATAAGTCAAAGAATTACTATTAACGAAACATACACAAAATTAATGTGAGACATTTTCACGAAAAAATATATTTTAAACACAAGCTAAAGAATTACTTCTATTAACGAAACATACACAAATTTAATATGAGACAAATTTTTCATGAAAAAATATATTTTAAACACAAGTCAAAGAATTACTATTAACGAAACATATATAAAATTAATATGAGACATGTTCATGAAAATATATATTTTAAGCACAAGTCAAAGAATTACTATTAACGAAACATACACAAAATTAATATGAGACATTTTCACGAAAAAATATATTTTAAACACAAGTCAAAGAATTACTTCTATTAACGAAACGTACACAAAATTAATATGAGACATTTTCACGAAAAAATATATTTTAAACACAAGTCAAAGAATTACTATTAACGAAACATACACAAAATTAATATGAGACATTTTCACGAAAAAATATATTTTAAACACAAGTCAAAGAATTAATATTAACAAAAAATATACAAATTCTGTGTACATGCAAATTTCGCATAAAAAGCAAACATATCCATTATTTCGTTACAAGAGACACGGAAGAAGTAAAAATAACGAAAAATAGTGAATGGAGCAATACGTAACTGGTGGAGTGACTGTGACACGGTGTCTCTTTGTCAACAAGTCATGAAACATCGGCATCAGTGAAACGCAGCTGGTGTTTGCAAATGATACAATGGTAAAGATGCAAATGCATACGGCGTTGCAACCCGTATGCAAAGCGACACACAAGCTCTGTGTTACATCTCTTGCGGGTGTATCCCATGGGCGGCTCATAAACTAACACATTTCGCTTTCCTTTGATCTGCGTACGGGTCACTCGTTGTTTCCTGTCTTTTGTAAACGTCGATACCTCGCTAGAAATCGCCCGATGGGTAATTGAATTTTCTAATTACCTGACAATTTCATTAACGGGGAAATTCAGTGCGCGAGGAAGTCGCTGCTAGACTTCAACCTATATCAATTACTTTTTTACCTTTTTTCTTTCGCTTGGTAATTTCCGTTGCATAATTTATACGTGAGATATATTCTTTCTGATAATTTAGATGTGATACGTACTTTTTGATAGTTTTCACTTTGTAATGTATTTTTCGATAATTGGATCTTTTTATTCAATTTGGGGGAAGGTCCAATTTGAGTGGAAGGTTCTTTGAAATTTGGGAATTGGGGGAGTTTTTCGTTTGTGGGATGGGAGATTTGGGAAATGGGAAATGCAAGGTTTTTTGGATTTTGGAGATTTTCTAATTTGTGGGATGGAGGATTTGGAAATTGGGAAATGCAAGGTTTTTTGGATTTTAGAAATTTTTTAATTTGTGGGATGGAGGATTTGTGAAATAGGAAATGCAAGGTTTTTTGGATTTTAGAAATTTTTTAATTTATGCGATGGGAAATTTGGGAAATGGGAAAGGCAAGGTTTTTTGGATTTTGGAAATTTTTTAATTTGTGGGGTGGGAGATTTGGGAAATGGGAAATGTAGAAATATTTAGAGCTTAGAAATTTGGGAATTTGGAGATTGAGGAGAGTATTTGATATTTGGGGGATTTGGCAATATGGAAATTTAGTAATTTTGGGAATTGGAGAACAGGTAATATAGGAAATTGGTAATTTTTCAGTTTGAGAAATTTGGAATTCTAGAGATTTTGGGAAATGGAAATTTGGAAATCTAGGGATTTTAGGAATTGGAAATTTTGAAGTCTAGGGATTTTTTAAAGTGGAAATTTGGGAATCTAGAGATTTTGAGAAGTGGAAATTTGGAAATCTAGGGATTTTGTGAAGTGAAAATTTAGAAATCTATGGGTTTTGTGAAATGGATATTTGGAAATCTAGGGATTTTGTGAAGTGGAAATTTGAAGCTCTACAGATTTTGTGATGTGGAAAATTAGGAATCTAGGGAATTTGTGAAGTGGAGATTTGGAATTCTAGGGATTTTGTGAAGCAGAAATTAAGAAATCTGGGGATTTTGTAAATTAGAAACTTAGAAATCTAGGGAATTTGTGAAGTAGAAATTTGGAAATCTAGGGATTTTGTGAAATAGAAATTACGAAATCTAGGGATTTTGTAAATTGGAAAATTAGAAATCTAGGAATTTGTGAAGTGGATATTTGGAAATTTTGGAAAAAGGCAATAGCAAATTAAGGTTCCAGAGAATTTAGTAATATAGAAATTTTGCAATTTTGAAATTTTGAAATTTTGAAATTTAAAAATTTAAAAATTGAAAACATGGAAAACTGGATATTTTATAATTTGAAAATTTATAAATTTTCTAAATATTGCAACCCTCTAGTTCATAAACCTTATTACATTATCCCCAAAAATTGTATAATTTACCAATTTGACAATTTTCTAAATATTATAACCCTGCACTTCACAAACCTTGTTACAATTCAATAATAAATTAAATAAACCGAACATAGAAACTACATAAGTCGAAAATGTAAAAAATTTGAAACAGTCAAACGATATCTACCGCGAGAAGACACAACTCTCGAACTGGATTACAGAGTTACAGTTACAGGGTCCAGGAGTGGTCGGCCCAAGAGGACATTGCGATTCCCGCGCATCCGGCGCGTTGCATTGTTATCGTTCGTAAGTTAGACATGCCCCTGGGACATTGGGACCATTGTTCTCCAAGATTCCCACCTAGAGGGAACTTTTTCTCCGAGTTTCGCTACAAATTGGCTTAGCTCGAGCTTTCTCTACTGATAACAAGGGGACGCCGTTTTCCACGCTGCAAACTGTGTTTCCGAATTTCCTCGCTCTGAACATTCATGATTGTTGAGTCGCTCCTTTGGCATTTCTACATTAACCTAATTCTTAGTGGAACGAACATAATTCTCAATTTTATAATATCACATAAATTTCATAATATTAGTCAAGTTATATCTCTTCTCTTAAGAAGTGGAACATGTGAATTAATTTCGGGGAAGTTTATTTGAAATTCTTTTTTATTATTCCTTGAGTTATAGTGTTGTAAATGACTGAGGTAGAATATAATATTTAATTTTGTCATTTAGAGCTGTGGATTTTTATGCAAATTGTAAATGTGATCTAACCTTATTTCAGTGAAAAATGATTATGTTTGTGAATAATTGATAACTGTGAACAATTCACTGTGAACTTAATCCAAATTCAGTTACTAAATTTTATTAAAATAAATTTATGAAATTAAATAAATTCAGTTTTTTTCAAATTATAATATTTTAAGTTAGATCAGATTGTGAGGTTAGGTTACATTCAATTACTAAATTTTATTAAAATAAATTTATGGAATTAAATACATTCAATTTTGTTCAGTTTATAATATTTTAGGTTAGGTCAGAATATTAGGTTAGGTTAAATCGTTAAGTTATCTGAGGTTAAATTACCAGGTCAGGTTAGGTTATGTTTTATTATATTAAATTCAGTCGATAAATACAGAAATATCGATTTACACAAAGTTCAAATATATCGTTCCATTAATTTCTCACAATCGGTGCAACCTTTCCGTTCGAACGATAAATCAGAGTTTAATCCATAACGAAATCGTCTGAAATCGTTCGCGCAGACCCAAATTCTTTCAGCACTGTCTCTCACGGAACGCATTAAAAATAAAAAAAGACAACAATCTCTGAAAATCGGATTACCGAAGTGTATCAGGGACAGAGGCCGGGAGAAACCGGTACAGTCAGCTGCAAAATTAGTTTTTCGAAGAAAAATATGGCGAAGAAGCGAGAAGTCTTCATCTGTTTGATTTTTATGGATTTTTTGCGTTTTTGGAAAATTTTGGAGCTTAGAAATTTGAGGATCTTGGGATTTGTAGATTTTGGAACTTTTAAGGATTTTGGGATTTTGGGCATTTTGGAGATTTTGGGAATATTGGGAATTTTGGGGATTTTGGAATTTTGAGGATTTTGGAGATTTTGGAATTTCGGGATTTTGTGGATTTTGTGGATTTTGAGGATTTTGGGGATTTTGGGGATTTTGGAATTTTGAGATTTGTGAATTTAGGGATTTTGCAAGTTAGACATTTTTTAATTTTGGGATTTTTGGACTTTGATATTTTGGAAGTTAGGAATTTAAAAATTTTGGGACTTTGTAAGTTTTTAAATCACTACAAATTTGAGAATATAAAAATTTGTAAATATAATAATTTGCAAACTTGAAAATTTAAGATTTAATTTACCGCAGCAATCTAATAATTTAAAAATTTTAATACCAAGAAATTTGTACCAATACCAAGAAATAACACATTTGTAGAAATTTGGAATCCTAAAAATACAAAAACTTATATACACAAAAGCTTGATAACAATTTCTAGCTTAAAATTGCGAAATGCACATGTATGTCATACGTATAAAGGAAGCCCACGTTGCAGTCGAGTGTACAGAGGCGGTACCAGTCGGCGTTTCACGGTCGAAATCGGGAACGAACGTTGGTGGCAAGGCTCGATCGGGTTTTCGATCGTCGATGGGCGCAAAATAAATCACTGACCGCGTAAACTCGTGGACAGAACGGTGGCTTGACCGTTCGATTAATCGACGACGAAAGGGGAACGGAAAGCGGTGAGCCGTGGAAAAGCGTTGCGTAAGTCCTGAGCGTTTAACAAGATTCTGCGGTGACCGGTAAACGAGTGGCCGGCTTTGTGAACGTTAAGGGTACTTTCCATTAAATTGCTAGAAAAAGTGAAACAAGTTCATACAATCCTATATCTTCAAATTCTTAAACGAAAAGATAATTCTAATCACCATTGATTTTTTATCAACTTTATTTTTTTTTTAGGAATTTACAGTAAAAATTAGATAATACTGAAGTGAAATAATATTTTTTATGGTATTTTTTAATATTTATTTTTTGAGGAGGTACATTTAATTTTTAGTTTTTTGATACTGGAAATATTATTTTATTTATTTGTGTTGGAATAGTTACTTTGGTGAAGGTGGTTGAGTGATGGGTTTAAGAACCAAGTGGTCGACAGTTCAAATCCTCTCATGGTGAATTATTTTTTTTTTCTTCTTTATATTTTCTTTTCTTCATTTTTTATGGATACATACTCTTATTATTATAATAATTTATCTGTATCTTTAAATATACCTGTGTTATATTATTTGCAATGTACAAAATGGTGCATAAAGATGTAACATTGTATTTATGATAAGAGCAAAGTTAAAATAATATTATATATTCCATATCATAGTTAATGAGCTATTAAGACAATGTCTTCATTGTTATTATTATAAAAATTTATTTTTATATTTTCTTTAATATATCCACAATTGTGTTACATTATTTTCAGTGTACAAAATGGTACATAACGATTAAGGTATTTCAACAAATATGTTTTTTCTGTTTTCATCCTCCAAAAATTTAGTGTATGGTATAAAAGAAATTCCTTAAAAATTTGAGCTCAACAATTTTTATTTAAGAACTAGCTTAAAATAATTTTCTATTAGTATATTATTTTTTTATCATATGAAACTTGAGAGGATTTTTTTACATCATACAGTAACTTCTTACAATATGAGAATGAAAAAATAATTTTTTTTGAACCACTCTAATAATATAAAATTGTACCTACAATATACACAAAGTTCAAATAAAATTATACATTGAAAGCAATTTATACATTGAACTAGTTAATTATCTATTTAGAAGAAATGTGCAACGCTGTTAACATGGCAAAGTTATATGGTATCTTAAATCGTTTATCTGTAATCTTGATCGTTCATTGTAACCGGTAGAAAAAAAAAGAATCGTGTGAAAATTCATCGAGTTTCTTCCGCAAATTACGGAGCCAAGGCGAAACACTTAAATCGACGATCAGGCGATAACGAGAACGCGAACGAACCAACGCTCGATAAGATTAATTCGCTGTTCGGCAAGAATAGCCTTTCGAGATTAAATCGATCTCGTTACTGGCCCTGAGAGATGGTCGATGACCTACATTTCGTAATTCTCTTTAAACGGACACTTTAGATACTTGCTCTCGTACTTATCGAAGTATAATAATCAGCCGAGTGTGCAACAAATATACGTATGTATATCTAAGGAAGTACGTGTGTGTATATGGAAGTATATGTACACTTTCGAGGAGGTGTTTAACTTGAACGAAACTAGTTTTCGCTCGAAACGGGTAATTGGATCATGGTTGAATTAATAATTTTGCGATTTTTCGAGTTTGAGATCTACGGGGTGTTTCAGGAGTCTTGAAATAATTTTTTTAAGCACTTTTGGGAATTTTATAACAATATGATGGATGTTGAATAAAATGTAGGTTGAATTAAATTGGTGGTTCAGTTCCACAGTTTCTCAATTTTCCAAATTTTCCAAATATCCCAAACTTCTAAATACCTCCTCAGATCCCACATAGCCTCTCATCTTAAAAAACCCGTAAAATCATCACCATAGAAGTCCAAAGTCAAAAAACCCAATCAAAGCGAACCTCGACGTATCATTTGTCCGTGTAAGGCCTAGGGAAGCGCTCCTCAGTGACACGCGTCGAGGCACGCAAGAGGGTGGAGGCGCGAAAAAATAATCGCGAAGAAGGAGGTCGCGTTCCTGTGCGAGTATATACGCTTCGCGTGCGTCCAAGCCGGTTCTACGGTCGATTACAGCGTGACAAATTGTGTCACGCTAAAATGCCGCCTTCTACCTGGCGACAATGCAATCGTTCCTCTTTTCCTCCCCGGCGAGACGCTCTCTCGCGTAGCAAAGCGCGAGCCACGCTAATCTCCGGTCCGCGCAAATGCGCAAATATTTGCAGGGGTCTTGTCCGTGGAATTGCATTTCCGTTACGATCGTTCGTGTAAATAGCGAAGCTAGAAAGTGCTTCGTGTTTTGGTTGCTCGAACAAATGGCTTTAACGTACTTAGCGCCGGTGAATAGCCCGCGATTGTCGGCCAGAATTGAAATTCTGGATGCTGGCTGGCGACCCGTTTTGTTGGGCGAGATTGTTGGTTACCGGTTGTTTGTCCTCGACGGATCGGGCTCTTCGAGATGTATGTGGTAATGAATTTTTGGATGACCAAATTGTATTGTAGTTATTATAGGTTCATTTCTATATAAGCATGCTAATTATGATTTTTAATACTTAGGCCAGGTTTATATTATGCAAATGTTGGAGGACTATGCAAGTAGGTAGTTGAATTTTTGGAACGGATTACTGGCATAGTGTAAGCGATCCTTTACTCTTCTGGACCTCGCACCCATGCTGAATCACATTGGCCCTTGACCAACTGTCTTTACCTCCATATCTTTATCTCTACGGTAATTCCACACGTGGTAATTCTACGCGTAGTAATTCTACGCGTGGTAATTTTACGCGTGGTAATTTGACGCGTGGTAGTTCAACGCGTAGTAATTCCACGCGCGGTAATTCTACGCGTGGTAATTCTACGCGTGGTAATTTGACGCGTGGTAGTTCAACGCGTAGTAATTCCACGCGTGGTAATTCTACGCGTGGTAATTCGACGCGTGGTAATTCCACACGTGGTAATTCGACGTGTGGTAATTCAGCGCCTGGTAATTCGACGCGTGGTAATTCGACGCGTGGTAGTTCGACGCGTGGTAATTCAATGCGTGGTCATTCGATGCGTGGTAATTCGACGCGTGGTAATCCAACACCTGGTAATTCGACGCATGGTAATTCGACGCGTGGTAATTCGACGCGTGGTAATTCGACGCGTAGTAATTCGACGCGTGGTAATTCGACGCGTGGTAATTCGACGCGTGGTAATTCCACCCGTGGTAATTCGACGCGTGGTAATTCAACGCCTGGTAATTCGACGCGTGGTAATTCAACGCCTGGTAATTCGACGCGTGGTAATTCGACGCGTGGTAGTTCGACGCGTGGTAATTCAACGCCTAGTAATTCAACGCTTGGTAATTCGACGCGTGGTAATTCAACGCCTAGTAATTCAACGCTTGGTAATTCGACGCGTGGTAATTCAACGCCTAGTAATTCAACGCTTGGTAATTCGACGCGTGGTAATTTCATCCGTGGTAATTCAGAGACCTACACTAATTGTGAAACACCTCGTATAAAGACACGTAATATCGAAACATGTTCAAAATGAATCTGATAAAATTAATCGACCCAATACAAATTATACAAGTCTTCTTAAATAAAGTATTGTAAATTCTTCCGAAATCCAACAAAAAGTTTGCAGGAATATTCGACGCACTTTTCCTTGCTGAAGAATCCTATATCGAAGCGGATTCGAAATTTGAATAAAAGACAATTTCAGATGATTAAGGTATAGAAAGAAGATTGAGTTGTAACAAATGATATGATATATAGTAATGATATAGTATATCCTTATAATGAATGTAGAGAATATAGAGTATAATGAACTGGAATTAAATGGTTAGGTTTCGAGATCTGTTCGAAGCAACTGGGTTGTATGTTACGCTGCAGATGATGTGAAAGTAGTTTGATGACTTATGGTTAGCAGCTGGCAGTTAATGTATAAAGATGAACAGCGAACTGAGATGACCCAGAAATTTAAAAGGTTTCATCTGAATTCCATTCATGGATTAGTCTTCCTATGTCGATAGAGTTTTGTTGTTTCGAGAGGTGGAAAGTGGCACAAAGCAATTTTCTGAATGTAAAATGGAAAACGATTAATTGGAGCGTGATCTTTTATTTTTAGTTTTGCTGTTACTTATGGATTTGGGATTTTTTAGGTATTTACTTGTTTTTGGATTTATTTTAGGAATTTTATTTTGTGTTTATTTATGGAACTTAATTTAGTATTTATTTTAAGAAGTTAATTTTGTACTTATTTCAACAATTTCATTTTGTATTTATATAAGGAGTTTAATTTTGTACTTATTTCAATAATATAATTTTCGTACTTATTCCAACAATTTCATTTTGTGGTTAATTTAAGAACTTAATTTTGTACCTGTTTCAACAATTTTATTTTGTAACTACACTTGTATACATTTAAATGGTTAAACTAAATTTATAAAATATAATAATTTCCTGTTTACATCATGAGATTTCGCAGTAAAATGAAAATGAGTTGATAGTTATCCACAATAAACAAAAAATTGACATAAAAATTGATATGTGAAGTATAATCATTTTCTGCACGTTTATCATAAGAGCATCTCGAAGGTAAATACGATTTTCCTCTGGTTTTCGCCAGATGTGGCCACCTTACTCTTTCATTCATCAATTCACCAATTTTTTAAAACTGTCTGCATTATTGATTTCTATATTGCTTCATTAATAACTGTTTATTATTCCAAATTATTTATCTAAATTTCTAATTTTTGTATAGCCTTTTCATTAACAGTTAAACAGTAGTCTATATGTAAAATCTGTACGTGTAATGTTTTATTTGGGAATCCTAAAATGTAGAATAATAATTATGCAGAAAAGATAAATATTTAAAAATATGATGCATGGAAAAATAAAATGTGATTATTACTTGTACTTAGTTTTGGTTTATGTGACTTTCTTTTCTTTTTTGTTTATAAAATTGAAAATGATTGAAATAGGTTACGTATGAATATTTATTAAGTGTAAAAAATTACAAAAAAGAATTTTGCATCGGCCGGGAATCGAACCCGGGCCGCCCGCGTGGCAGGCGAGCATTCTACCACTGAACCACCGATGCTTCGAATACATTTCTCTATCATTCCCATCTTCATATCACTAAAATTATTCATTCACCATAAATTTGTATTTATTTCCACGAAAAATACGTATAAAACTATATTCAAGCCTAAACATAATATTGCTGCCATTATTATACTGAAACTGCATTTTGGTTATTATAATACAAAAATTAACTAATTTCTATAACAATCTATTTTATTAAATAAACTATACAATTATTCATACTGTACTAACATATTTATTTATAACAATCACATTATAATATATTACAACATAACTAATATTTTACATTAAATATGACATATTTAGAAACAACTCATTATTTATATCATTTCATTAATATCATTCTTAAATTAAATAATTCAAATTACAAAACACGTATTACCAAAGCATGACACCCAAATAAAGCAGAATAGAATGCAGTACACACACGTATTACAATTAGTAGCATAATGATCCATACACGACGTGTATGGACTTTATTTGTTTGAAATGCAAATTGTAACACTGTACCATTAATAACTGGTACAATTTTAGCTAATTACAGATCGATACTATTTCAGTCAGGTAGAGATTACGTGACTCGTTTCTATTCACGTATTTTGGCTATTCAATTTTCAATTTATTGTCGGCTAATCAGCTCAAAATTATTTTATTAACAATTTCATTATTTTTTAAATTATTACATTTCCATTAAAAATTCTACCTTATTAAATATTTTTTTGGTTAAAAATTTTAACTCATTAAAAATTTCTTTTATTCAAAATTTTAAGTTATTGATCTATTATTAATTGTTTGTAAATGTATTCAACTCTGACAGAAAAATTTGTAAAATATTCTGGGAAATAAACTTTCATACAGGAACACATTAATTTGTTGTAATATGATTTTTTAAATAAAGTGTGCTAATCAAATATGTTTAATTTTACTGTCTCCAGCCTTTGTGTAGTAATTTAATTTTCATTAAAAGAATAAACAAATTCATTACTAATATTGGTACATGTACAATTATTTAGAAATAGCACAATGTTCCTCATTAATTTCCCTCTCGATATCACTCTCAGCAATCAGTGTCAGAACCACAATCCTCGAAAATTGGACACTCAAATCCTCTCATTAATTCCCGCAAAATAGCCAACAAGAAGGCGAACAAACAGGAAAGCGACAGGAAATAAGAATCCTCGAGACAGAAGTGTCATCAGGATTCAAGGTTCTTGAGTAAGAAAACGTTGTCCTGGCAAGAACGTTTTAATTAACGGTTCTCATTGCTAGCAGATTTCCCGGGTCTCCGGCAAAGCTAGGGAATCTGGCCCGGTTATCTTGTAAAGTATAAGCGTTTCATCGTACAGCTCGACGATAACTTTCGTTGGTCGCGAATGGTATCGCGCGAATCTCGTCTACGTGGTTGATACGAGATCAGAGATAACGAGCGTTTACGTCGGAGAGGATTTGAACTTCGACTCGCTCGCAAAGCGAGTGGCTCTCGTTTCAACCCCATTGTCTCAAAACGGGGAGAACCACCCTTCTCTTGCCGGGACTCGCTCTAATGCTAACTTGCGGCTTGTAATTAGAACAACAATGCTACAACCTCTCTCCTTCGTGGCCGCAAACTTTCACAGCGTGTTATGCAATTATTATAAGTCTGCGCGGTTACGTGGGACTCTCTAACGATTGAAACTGCGGTTACGCGACTTGCATGCGTCCGCAAACTTTGCTCACGCGAATTAGCGTGAACAATGTTGGTCTTCTGCATGGCAAATGCCCATATAACAGAAGCTCTAGCTATTACTCCTAACCGATAGGGTCCCTGTTGATTTTACGGAAGAACATTTTTGAAGGATTGTAACTTTGTTGTCACTCAAATATGGTTGTTAAACTTTAATACTTTGGTCATAACATGTTAAACCCATCACTATTGGACGTCACCATTTGCGATTTTGCTCTAATCAAACTATGTTATACTTCATGTGAAATTAAGGTGGGTTTAAGTCATCATTTTGCCGACTTCGAATTTGTTAAGAAATAACAAGCTTTCAAACCTTGCAATTTTTATCCATTTTTACAAAAATAGGATTCACTTACGAATTTTTTTCTCAGGAACTACTCAACCGATTGCGCTAAATTCTTTTTTGTTTTATTCCCAAAGGATTGGGCTATTTTCAAATATTTTTTTTAATTCCGTAAAATTTTTAAATTTAAACCCTTTACGTCCCTCATTGAAAAAAAGCAAAAGAAGGATTTGTTTAAATTTTTCGAAATTTCATAACAAATTGACGGAATTAAAAAAAATATTTTAAAATAGCCCAATCCTTCATGAATAAAACAAAAAAGAATTTAGCGCAATCGGTTGAGTAGTTCCTGAGAAAAAAATTCGTAAGTAAAACCTATTTTCGCAAAATTGAGGAAAAATTGCAAACTTTGAAAGCTTGTTATTTCTTAATAAATTCGAAACTGGCAAAGTGATGACTTAAACCCCACCTAATTTCACATGGTCCATAAGTGATGGGTTCATCAGTGAACATAGGTCCACTATAATAACCGTATTACTAAAATATATCCATA
Source organism: Megachile rotundata (assembly GCF_050947335.1). Taxonomy (NCBI): domain Eukaryota; kingdom Metazoa; phylum Arthropoda; class Insecta; order Hymenoptera; family Megachilidae; genus Megachile; species Megachile rotundata. Next base: position 9,902,866 of record NC_134989.1, read on the forward strand.
TACTTTTAGAGTAGATCGTGCAATTAGAGTCGAAAGAAATAGAGGAAATCAAGACGAGACAAAGTTAATCCCGTTCGGGAAGAAAGCCGACAGAAGGGTCAGAAGGGTGGTCTACTTGCGTAAAATAAGAAATCCTTTAACCGAAAAGGACAATTACGAGGTTCCCGTAATCAGTACGGTCGGACAGGCTCGTTAACGTCGAGCTGGTTCGTCGAGGCAATTTCGAGCGAGCAATATCGATCCGTCTTGGGACGACGGTTACCAACGTTCCAGGATCAGCTGGTCGCGAATTAACGACAGACCGGAATAATAACAGTTCAGATCGAAGATCACCGTTAATTGCAAGGAAAACGCCAGCTGACGGGGGTTTACGTTTCATCCATCAGTCGAGAATGTTTGTCTTCCACGGTGAAACATCTTTGCGAACAAGAAAACGACCGAAACTTTCTCGACGATCGTTCGACTAACTTCGGCTAAAGTTGGTAATTAGGGAAAATGATTTTCCACGATTTCATGGAGGAGAAACGGACGTAAGTTAGTTATTTTGAAGATGTAGAGGGGCAGATTTTCGGAATGCTTTTGGTAATGTTTGCAATATCGTTTCTAGTAGTTTTATTGACGTGAAATTTGGGTGGAATTTGGGAGAGGGATTTGTGGAGTTGAGGGGTTTGTGAGTTTAGAGGAATTGGAATGTGGATGTGGATTTGAGGAGTTGGGAGGGTTAGGGTTTTGGTATTTTAGGGATTTGGGGATCTGGGAATTTGGGGATTTGGGAATTTGGGGACTTGGGGACTTGGGAATTTGGGGACTTGGGAATTTGGGGACTTGGGAATTTGGGGATTTTGGAATTTGAGGACTTGGAAATGTGGAGATTTGGGAATTGGGGGATTTTGGAATTTGGAGACCTGGGAATTTGGGGACCTGGGAATTTGGAGGCCTGGGAATTTGGGGACTTGGGAATTTGGAGATTTGGGAATTTGGGGACTTGGGAATTTGGGGATTTTGGAATTTGGGGACCTGGGAATTTGGGAACCTGGGAATTCGGGGACTTGGGAATTTGGAGGCCTGGGAATTTGGGGACTTGGGAATTTGGAGATTTGGGAATTTGGGGACTTGGGAATTTGGGGACCTAGGAATTGGAGGACTTGGGAATTTGGAGATTTGGGAATTTGGAGACGTAGGAATTTGGGGATATGGAAATTTGGGAACATAGGTATATGGTGATTTCCTTCTAAGCTTCCCTTCTAAGTTTTCTAGTTTCAAACCTTCAAGCTTCCAAGCTAAAGAATACCCAAACCTACCAAGATATAAATCTTCAATTTCCAAAAAACATTACTCACACACCCAACCCGCCAAACACATATCTCTCTCCAGCCTCTAAAAAACCATTCAACCGCATATCTCTCCCCGTTAAGACTCAAATAAATTCCAACATTACAACCCACAAAGTATCTTTGGCAAAAGGCTTCGACATGTCGAATAATCCCAATAGATTTTCAGGCTAAGGCGAGAATCTCGGTGCGCAATATGGTCGTTTCTCGTTGGGACGCTATAATTTGTCGCAGGTGGTTCGTCTCCGTAGTCTCCAGGAAATCTGAGTCTTACATCGGGATCCAGCCGGTGGCTTCTCTTCGTTTTGTCCTCTCCTCGTTTCTGCTCGAATCCCGTTCCCCCTTTCGTCGGGAGATAAATGCGAGCAAAAGGGAGCAACTGTTCCGCGTTCCCCTTGAAATTTCATTTCGGTTTTTAGCGACGATGATGATCCCTCTTACTCGTTGCCCGGCTAAGCTTCAGCATCCGTAATCTTGGCCCTCTGTAATTAAATCCTTCCACTTTATTTAGCCGGATCACGCTGGGACGACGCGTTCAACCGTCTTTATACCTGTGCTTATTTCTGCCATGGTTTTTCGGATGCTCCCGGTTGAGTGGCTTTTCTTGTTGAATAGCAATTAGCACGTAATGCAATCCGTTTGCCCGACTATGGCTGAAAAGTAATTTGAAGCTTTGCGTTTTTCGTGTAGCTCTTGGAACACCTTGTTGCCCTCGCTAAAAACACCTTAATGGGATGCTGCCCCTCAATGCGATGGCGCGAAAGTAATTTGGTCACCATTCTTACGGTTTTTGTTCTTTTTTAACATTTTTCACGCTGCCTAATGTTCATATTTTCGTGAGGTCTCATTTTTGACAAATTTTGCAGTTTCATGTAGGCAGTTATACTTCAGATGTGATAACCTCATTTCTGAGTTGCCACATTTTGGAGATCTGGAATTCTTAAATGTTCCTATATGTTTTTAAGCAAACCCTCAAATGAAATAACAGAAATAACATTGTAGGTGTTATATCTTATTATGTAGGGTGTTTTACAATTAACTCTGTGAAAGGTTGTAGCTGAGATGATACTGAACAACTTTTCCCTCTGCGAAAATGGAGTTTGAAGCTTCGTTTCTGAATTATTAACGAAAAACGCCGAAGTAGTGATGGGTTCGAGCGCAACTCCACCGCGGTCGTGAACAAGTGCTTCTACTCTAAGACAGTGCAATGCATTATTAAATAACAACTATGGCATTTCACAATAATTGCTAACTATTCATACAAGTGTTTTGAACGTTGTTTTCAACATTCTTGTCATTGTCATTTGTCAATTTTCAGATTGACAAATTTTCAGCTTGTCAAATTTTCTTATTGTCAAATTGTTAAATTGTTAAACTTTCACCCCTTCAGCACCCTTAAATTCTCAAACCTTCACATCCCAAAGTTCCAAAATCTTAATTCCTAAAATCCCAACACCCAAAACTTTCCTCCAAATAAAATCCCCCACGAAACATATTGCAGCTGACATCAAGCTCATCCAGAATTTCAATCCTTAATTCCAACGACAGTACGTCGTAAATAATCTCGAATTCCATGTATCGTCTTATGAAATCAGGATCGATCGGATTTACCGTTTTCGAATGTGAACGTCAATGGCCGTGACAAGCGAGGCAGGTGGAGAGATCGTTTTCTAAATCCCGAATAGACGTTGGCTTACCGACGAACATCTCGGTACAGTAACTGGTGGACGTAGTTCCGAACGCACGTCCAGCTGGACAACCGATGGGTAGACAAGAGGACGTATAAAAGGAAAAATTTCGAGGGACTGATACGCGAGAACGGCCGTGTAAACCGTCAATCCGGCACTTCTGCTAACTTCCACGTCAATCTGCGTAAGCTTCTTTCGGAGGCTTAAGATGAGCGTGGACGAACGACAGAAAAGGAACACTCGGAGGATGCCGTAAATGTTTTGAAGATTGTTCGGGAACGCCTTTGCTTGAACCTGTTAGCAGCTTGGGGTGGTCCAGATTTTGAACGGAGATATTCTTTTTTGTACGGACTCGATGATAAGCTTTAGGTACGGTGTTGTATTTTTGTTAGTTTTGATATTTTGGAATTTTGCGGTTTTGGGATTTTAGAGTTCTGGGATTGTGGTGTTTGAGAATTATGGAATTTGGGAATTTGAGAATTCTGGAATTTTAGATTTGGAAATTTGGAACTTTGGAATTCGGGGATTTTGGAATTCTGGAGCTTTGGGATTCTGGAACTTTGAAATTCTGGAGCTTTGGAATTCTGGAGCTTTGGAATTTTGGAGCTTTGGAATTCTGGAACTTTGGAATTCTGGAGCTTTGGAATTTTGGAGCTTTGGAATTCTGGAACTTTGGAATTCGGGGATTTTGGAATTCTGGAACTTTGGAATTTTGGAGCTTTGGAATTCTGGAACTTTGGAATTCGGGGATTTTGGAATTCTGGAATTTCGGAATTCTGGAACTTTGGAATTCTGGAGCTTTGGGATTCTGGAACTTTCAAATTCTGGAATTTTGAAATTCTGGAGCTTTGGAATTCTGGAGCTTTGGAATTTTTGAGCTTTGGAATTCTGGAGCTTTGGAATTTTAGAACTTTGGAATTCTGGAGCTTTGGGATTCTGGATCTTTGGAATTCTGGAATTTTGAAATTCTGGAGCTTTGGAATTTTGGAGCTTTGGAATTCTGGAACTTTGGAATTCTGGAATTTTGAAATTCTGCAACTTTGGAATTCTGGAACTTTGGAATTTTGGAGCTTTGGAATTCTGAAACTTTGGAATTCTGGAGCTTTGAAATTCTGGAGCTCTGGAATTTTGGAGCTTTGGAATTCTGGAGCTTTGGAATTATGGAATTCCGGAGCTTTGGAATTCTGGAATTTTGGAGTTCTGGAATTCGAACATGGAATTTTTGAATTCTAGAACTCTGTAATTTTGGAATTTTGGAATTCTAAAATGGAATATTAGAATTCTGGAATTTTTGAGCCTTGGAATATTCGAATTCTGGAATTTTTGAGCCTTGGAATATTCGAATTCTGGAATTTTGGAACCTTGTAATTCAATAATTTGTGTACTTTGGAGTTTGAAAATTTTAAAATTCGAAATTCCTCATAATTTGAGATTTTTTAAATTCCCTATTGCAACACTCAATAACTACCTACTGCATCACAAATACTCCCCATCTAAACACCTACATATCAAAAATCCCATTCCCTGCCCTGCAAGTAAATACAAATTTCGCCGACACGTAGACGTTACCCTATTTCCCTCAATAATTCAAAGGCAACAAAATCAAGTTATCACCACCCGAAGCGATCAAATTTTTATCCAAAACTTCCCTGCATTTTCCGTTGCGCGACATACATTATGCCTGCGGTAACACGCGACAACGTTAATAAATCTACCCCGTGGGTCCAGAGTGCAGCCCTCTGCGGACGAAAGGTCGCTAAGCGATCCGACAGGAAGCATAAATTTTTATTAACTTCTCAGCCCTCTGTGGTTCGTATCGTGGATGGTATAATCGATTTCCAGCGAGACATATCGTGGATTTCCGCGAGCGATCCCTGTCGCAGTCGATAAAGCCGGTTTCCAAGCCCCTCGGGCTGGCCGATAACACGACGCCGGATCGACGTTTAAGCGAGAGGTCACGAGGACGAGATAAGGCGAAACTGCCGGGCACATAAATGGCGGTCGGGTACCGGTGAAACGGATAAAAGGGTTCGATCAGCCCTCAGTCAGACCGTATACCGGATTATCCTTGAGGTTTTGCCGAATTACGAGACTGTCTCTTCGGGGATGATCCGACCGGTCATGCGCCTCTTTCCACCCGGAAATCCATCCGAAAAGCACCGACTTATCGACGTCGTACCGTCAATGGCACCCTTTACTTTTTTACAAGTAGAAACCCTCTTCACGTGGAACTAGTTTTTCGTTATTACGCCGGGAACTTTTACCCTGGGGATCCCCGATGGAACATGTCGTTAGGCAGTTTGTTGAAGGAGTTGCTAGATGTCTTTCGGGTGCTTCCTGCCGTTCCTGATTCGAGCACGCCTTCAAAGGAAAGCGTTCGGGGCATGAAATTAATTTTCACGATGCAGGTACGCTGTTCTTGGAACTTGATAACGTTTCTGACTTCTGACGATGCGCCTCTTTCGCGGAAACGTGTTTGTAATGCGCGATTGGGAGAATGTTCACCAATTTCACTGTCAAAGGGTTGAATTATTTTTGGCATTAGCTAATACATTAGCAGCTACTATTTAAAATGGTAGCTCAATCGAAGGTCAATGCTTGTATTCTTTCGGGATGTTGCGTACAGGGTGTACATTTTTTAAGTTTCAAGGTTTTCTGTCGTCAAGTGGTCGAACCTTCAAATTTCCCAGTTTACAAGTTTGCAAATTTTTTAATCACCGATTTCATGATTTTCCTTGACGAATTTTGACATTTTGAAATTTCTTAAATTCATTCACTCTTAATTCCTCAAATTCAGGACGCTTCTTCAAATTTGCTGTCGATCGTAGATTTAGTGATGTAGTCATAAGTGTCTATGAATTCTATCATCATCTGAAGATCCGAAGAATATCATGTATTATTCATATCACATATTTGATAGATCATTTAAAGGTCCATATTATTTCATTGATGTTAAGAAATAATTTACATGTCCATCTTGATGTTACGTTTACACAATCTGTAAAAATGGCAGAAATTTCTTGTCTGTTATGAAAATAATTCAGAAGCGGTCCAAATGTATGTCAACCTCCATTCAGATCAAACCTCACTATCCATTTAGTTATTTTACTTTCAATTTAAATATAAGTTGATTCAAGGTTAAGTGAACTTGTCACAACCAGATAAATAATAATTGTTTCATTGATCAGACAAGTGTCCTAGGATCGTTAAAATTTCATAACGTATAATAGACGTCGATTACGAAAGGTCAACCAGTTTCAAGCATCCGAAGAGAAAACGCGAAATTAAACGGAGGTAAAAGAATCAACGAGGCAGAGAGGCTGCAAGTTTAATGTAGCCTCGTTAGACCGAAAGGAGGCCTCCACAATGAAAGAAATGGTCCAAGTCGGATGGAATCAAAGTGAAAATGTCGCATCTTCGCGATCTCTGTGTCTGTACTCGCGTTGGGATTAATCTCTTTGAATCGAGCAATCCTTCGTGCCGGATCCCACGGGAACGTCTACGGCGATTTGTCGTGAAACTGGAGGACCGTAACGCGGTTAAGGACTTTTTCTCGTTACCCGCCGCTATCCCCGTAAACGAAGTGGAAGGGAATAAAAAAAAGTTTCAGAAAAAGTTGTTAATATGATAAGTTTGAACGTTGATGAATTAGGATGGCTGAGGTCACATGATTTCTCTTGCATGGACGTTTGCTCATGAATAAGGGATGATGGAATTGTTCTAAAGGGTTGTTGACGTGTTTAGTACCAATATTATTTTCTCTATGTTACTATTGTTTTTTAGTTGCATATAGGGGAGAGTTTTTAGGATATAGGGGAGAGATAACGAAGATGCAAATTTTTAGATTTTTAGGTGAACAAATTTAGAAATTTTTAAGTGGAAGGTTCACATTATTAGATTATGAAGTACTCGCGTATAGAATGTTCTAAATATTCACATTTACAAGGCGGATTTACGAATTAAAAGTTTCGGATTTTACAAATTTACCAATCTGCAAAGCTAGATTTCTACGATTCTACTAATGTACAATTCTACAGTAGTATCAATTTAACAATTCGACCATTCCACAATTCAATAATTCCATGATTCGACAATTCCACAATTTGACAATTCCACGATTCGACAATTCCACGATTTGACAATTCCACAGTTTGACAATTCCACGTTTTGACAATTCTACGATTCCACAATTCCACGATTTGACAATTCCATGATTCGATAATTTCATAATTCTACAATTCCACGATTTGACAATTCCAAGATTCCACGATTTGACAATTCCATGATTCGATAATTCCATAATTCTACAATTCCACGATTTGACAATTCCAAGATTCCACGATTTGACAATTCCATGATTCCATAATTCCACGATTCTATAATTCCACAATTTGACAATTCCACAATTCGACAATTCCACGATTCGACAATTCCACATTTCGACGATTTCATAATTCGACAGTTCCACACTTTGGCAATTCCACAATTCGACATTTCCACGATTCGACAATTCGGCAATTTCACATTTTGACAATTTCACACTTTGCCAATTCCACGATTCGACAATTCGGCTATTCCACTATTCCACCATCCTATAATTCTATAGGTATACAAATCCACAAATTCTATAGGTATACAAATCCACAAATATCAAAATCTACTAATTTATCCATCTACAAATCTACCCTCTTACAAGTCTACCCATCTGCCTCTCTTCAATCTCTCTATCTTCTGACCCTCTACAAGTCTACTCACCTACACATCTACCAATTTCCATATCTAAAAACTTACAAATCCAGAAGTTCAGCATCATGGAAACTCGAGTAATGAAAAATTTAACCTCAGACTTGAGAAATGTATAAATCCTGAAATTTCGTCATTCACGAATCGAAAAACCGAGAAATTTAAAATCTGTCAGGTGAGCGTACCTCGTGGTAGGAAAGAGGGTGCAAAGAATAAGGAGGAAGCTTTCGAAGAGGAACTGGTACGACAGTATAGTTGTCGCGGTCGCTACAAACGAGATAAACTTTCGCGATTTTTCCTACGGTTGGGGCTGCTACGAGCGTGAATATAAACAGGTTCTCCCGAGCGAGTTTTCCCCACTGGCCCTCGCAGCACCCATAGAAAATCTACGACAATTCAGACGTGCCTGCACCTAGCCGAGAGAAACGGGAAACGGGCGTACGGGGACAACGGCTGACGAGAAGCAGCCAGAAAAATGGAGGAACGAGAAGAGGCTGTTTGGCCAGCAGGAGAAATGCAGTCGAGCGATGCAACCCTCGTTGCTGCTCAATTCCGCGTGAAAACGCTTTTGGGACTGCTACGCGGGAGCTGTATCGACGACAGGGTGCATGCATTATAGGGAGCGGTGTTAAATTAAGCGGTTGGCAAAGTGCTGCAAGAATGCTTTGGTGCAACTTTCAGATTGGGGTAATTAGTCAGATTAGGGTCAAGATTAGTATGTGGTAGTTTTTCTTCTAAATACAGATGTCTTATGGAATTTTTATATTTAGGAATTTCTAGTTGTCGAATTTCATATAGAACATCCCTTAAAACCTTATCCAACTTATCCAACATCCAATAAAAAGAAAAAAAATGCTAATTTTTCGTTCATAAACACATTCATAAAACTCCAAGATACAAGATTTCATAACACTAAAAACCAGCAAAAAAGTTCATGAAAATTGCTGATCCTCCAGGGAATCTCCAAGAGTTTCGTAGATAGAATTTTTCACGGCGGTCAACTTACCGTCGTGTTTTCCCGTGGCGGGGTAATAGGAATTTGCTTAATCTCGTTTTTGGTTCGTTTGATAAGTCGAAAAGTTTGGCGAACGGCTCGCAGTTATGGCAGTTCTCGAGTGGCTGGCGAAGCATGGAAGCAGAGCAACAAAGTGTTTCGCGCGTGATGCTTGCAGCACGCAACTCTTGTGGAATAAATAATTCGGGAAGTTTAGCGTTATCTTCGTGAACGAGTCAGAAGTTGCTCGAAACTTGGCCAAGATTAGTCTTGAAACGAAATTATTACGTGGCAAGACTTTCGACATCGGTGAAATCATACCGGGCAACTTGTGTATTTCGTGTTGAAATGCTTAACGTTGTTTACACTTAACGAATAGAAAACAAGAGTACAGTTGTATTCATATCCCTTTAATCTATTCATTGCTAGTTAAATTTATGGCGTTTTGTGTTACAGATTTTATTTGAAGGAAAATATAGATTTTCACAAAATATATTTAGTTACAGATGTGGCACTAAAGATTTATATTAATAAAAAACACTGTGAACTTTAAAATATATGTACAACTTCTAACATCATAATAAATGATCATATTGGACATACATGATCGTTAAGTGACTAATTTACAGACATTTTATTCAATTTTCCTATAAGTTTCTAAACAAACCTTCAAATGAAATAACAAAAATAACATTGTAGGTGTTATATCTTATTATGTAGGGTTTTACAATTAATTCTATGAAAAGTTGTAGTTGAGATGATACTGAACAACTTTTCTCTCTGCGAAAATGAAGTTTGAAGCTTCGTTTTTGAATTATTAACGAAAAACGCCGAAGTAGTGATGGGTTCGAGCGCAACTGTACCGCGGTCGTGAACAAGTGCTTCTACGCTAAGACAGTGTAATTATTAAATAACAACTATGACATCTCACAATAATTTTTAACTATTCATTCAAATTTTTTTAACATAGTTTCGAACATTCTTGTCATGTTACAAATTTTAATCAACATATGCCGTATACTTTTAAATAAAAAGTAAAATGGCAAAATTTGGATAGAAAGATAAAGTATCATACGATTATTAATCACAAGTCAATATAAATCTCTACAGATGTAACTTAAATAAATTTTGAAACGTTATTTCAAATGTGAAACCTGATTTCAATCTTCTAATTCTGACATTAAACTTATGATCGAAAGTGAGAGAATTAAGAATTCGTGCATTTTTCAGTCAGTTTTAATAAACGAAGCGAACAATTAAATCGATGGTGGTATCTTGAAGCAGCGTTAGCGAAAAGTTGTATGCGATCGAGTTGAAGCAAAGTAAGAGAGTTTGCCGCACGCAGCGTTAATTTCCGCTTCTGCCAGCGCGTTTGAAAGCGCGAGCTCGTTTAACAGTTCATTAGCCACGCTACTCTCTGAACGGCGAATTATGCAAAAGGTGGAGTAACTCGGACACCCTTTTCCTTATCACGGCCGAGGATGGTCACGTTCTAAGCCGCCTAGTGTCCTGATATGTACTTATGTATCTCGTCCGTGATCTTCCACTATCGAACTTCCCAAAGACGGAAGCGACAGCATTGTCGAAACGCGAGCGAAACGTGCCTCGAATAATTGGATCGCTGCTTTTGAGTGGAAAAACGAGATCCGAGTGCTCCTTGCTACTGCTTCGCTTCGTTCAACTTGAATTTCAACTACGAAGCTGTAACTTTGTTGAGATACTTCGGAAACTTCGTATCCTTTAATTCGAGAACGAAATTAGTTATTATACGATTACGTCGCTGAACCTGCGAGTAAACGTGGATCTTTAGGCTGCAGGAGGAATTTCCTGGATCTTTGCTCTCTTACATTCTTGTCAGTTTTCAAATTTTTAGATTTTGCTGATTTCACAATTTTGGTTTTTCCTTTAAATTTTTCAACTTCTAAGTTCTTAAATTTTACAATCCCTAAATTCTCAAATTTCCAAATACTTAAATTTCCAAACCCTTAAATTCCCAAGTTAGCAGGTTCCTAAATTCAACAATTCCATCTTTACAAATCCTAATCCCACATTCGCAAATTTTCAAATCTCTAAATTTTCAAATCTTCAAATTGTCAAATTTTGAAATTTCCAGAAATGCTATTTTCCAGCATTCGAACACGAGTCCCAAATTCTTCCATACAACAAATAAAAAGTGCCTGCAAACCGGAAAGAAGCCCGGTGTAAGAGTAATAATAAAAACCTAAAAGGTGAAAATAAAAGCGAGATACGTTGTAGCGAAAGAAGAGACCCCATTGTTCCCGCCGAAAAGGTAAAATTATTTAATTTTCCCGCCATCCCTCCGACAGGAATATATTAAACTCATTAAAAAGTTTGAAATTACCGTGAAACGAGGATAGTAATTCTGTCTGGGCGAATTTCAGCCTCGTTTAATGCACACGAGAAAATCCGTTTCACGTTGCAACTTGCTTACGCAACTTCTTTCTCCATGTTTATTTTTTTAAATATTCATTCACGACACTAGTTCGATACCACAAAATATTCCCGTCTCTTCGTTTGTCTCCCGTCTGTCCAGTTTTTCGACAGTTTTTAGCGCGATACTCCCAAGGGAAATCAATATCGTACAATTTCGCATACCTTGAGACTTTTCGAATTTCTCACGGGGCCGATCTCTTTAGCGTCGAAAGCAAACGTAACTCGTGTTGCGGCCATTTTAAAAAGTATACTTTCGACAAACACTTAGTCCCAAAAAAGAGAAGAGCCTCAAAAATTCGATGCGTTAATGCGATCTTAAATTTTCAGTAAATTACAGTAAATTTTAAATAAATTACTTCCTAAGGAAAATGCTTGGCACGATCTCGTTTCCCATGAAATAGAAACGCGTTCTAACGAGAAAACTTATTATTACATGTCCCCGGAAATTCCTGGGAAAAGCGCGAATAGGTAAATCGTCGATAATCCTCGCTCCAGCGGATTATCGGTGACTAACCGACAACTATATCGGGTTCATGAATTTATTGCGAGTTAAATTTAACCCCGTGTCGCGGTGACGTACCATTATGAATTAATCCAGCCGGAGCCGGATTTTAGAAAGCTTCGCGTTGATTACAGCTAAGCGGTCCGTACTGTTTTCATATAATTAAAACTTCTGCACACTACAGACGAGTGCAAATCCTTCGGTTATCGTGATAGCAATGGATTGCTTTTGGCGATCGTTAATTGCCGCTGAATCTTTCTTGAACTCGTTTCTTATTTTTATGATTCACTGAATTTCTTGGTACTTTACCAGTTTAACTATCAGCAACTTTGTGTCGAGAACTAAATATTGCTCCAATAATGTATTGGTGGTTGAAAGAAATTTGAAACATCCTCTAAAAATGTAGTGATGGGTATAATCCTCCTGTGTTGGTCCTCAAACTTCGGATTGAGCTAAAAAAATTTTAAGAGGTTACTCAAAATAATTTTCTATTGGCACGTTAATTTTCTGTCATATCAAGTTTTTACTACAAATGAGTAATAAAATTGCACAAAATTAGATGTCAGCTTAGAAATCAATAAATAATGAGTCAGGCTAAGAAATTAAGAATAGTAAAAGGTTACTTAAAATAATTTTCTATAGGTACATTAATTTTCTGTCATATCAAGTTTTGACCACAAATAAGTAATAAAATTGCACAAAATTAGATGTCAGCTGAGAAATCAATAAATAGTAAGTCAGGCTAAGAAATTAAGAATGGTAAGGGGTTACTCAAAATAATTTTCTGTTGCCACATTAATCTTCTATCATATCGACTTTTGACTGCAAATGAGTAATAAAATTGCACAAAATTAGATGTCAGCTGAGAAATCAATAAATAACAAGTCAGGCTAAGAAATTAAGAATAGTAAGAGGTTACTTAAAATAATTTTCTATAGGTACATTAATTTTCTGTCATATCAAGTTTTGACCACAAATGAGTAATAAAATTGCACAAAATTGGATGTCAGCTGAGAAATCAATAAATAATAAGTCAGGCTAAGAAATTAAAAATAGTAAGAGGTTATTTAAAATAATTTTCTATAGGTACATTAATCTTCTGTCGTATCAACTTTTGACTGCAAATGAGTAATAAAATTGCACAAAATTAGATATCAGCTGAGAAATCAATAAATAATAAATAAGGTTATAAAATTGAAAATAGTAAGAGGTTACTCAAAATAATTTTCTATTGCCACATTAATTTTCTGTCATATCGACTTTTGACTACAAATAACTACTAAAATTGCACAAAATTACACGCCAGCTATAAAATCAATAAATAATAAATAACGTTAATAAATCAAGCACACTATTTAAAAATAGATTGCCTATAAATCTTCCATATGCTCCACACGCAATTTACAGTAATTAAAGTTACTACTAAAATTGTGGGAGATAACATAATATGTGAACGTGGAATAAAATTTGTATATGGTAGATAAAATGGCGATGGGAATCGAAAATACCGGGTCGCCCTCCTGGGACGAAGATCGTTCGGGATAATTGAAACGTGTCTCCTCGGTATTATTTATTGCCAGCCATAAATCGAATTTACTTGCCTGTATAACTTGTATCGAGGTCCGATTTATTGCACTCGTAAAAACGCTTCCGTTTCCTCTTTGACCCTGTTTTCTGTACGATGTCTCGTTAGACGAAACGTTTCTCCACCTGACGTTTTTCTGTTTCTTTTTATCGCGATCTCAAGATGCTGTTGACGATCATTCGGTTGTGAACACTTCTTCTGACTACCTGCAGTTACAGTTGCACGAAGTGAAAAATTGTAACGTTGAATTGTTTCTTGGGTGAAATTTTTAAATTGTAGAATCGCGACTAAAATTTTATTTTGGATTACGGTTGAATAAACTGTATTTATTTATTTTTATGTTGTGTTTATTTTTGGGCTGCCTATATTTATTTATTTTTATATTGTGTTTATTTTTGAGCTGTCCATATTTATTTATTTTCAGACTATGTTCGAAATTAACATTTTAAGTTAAAACTCTGTTATTCCATTTTCAGCAATCCTGTACCACCAGGTTGAAATTATAATTCCAAATTGAATTCAAAATAATTCCGAATTTGTATTAAAATCTTAATTTAAATTGCAGTTTAAATTCGGACTGTAATTTTGTGATTCTAAAACCACTGTATTTTAAAAAATTTCATTAAAATATATGTTTCAATTAGTTTCAGTAAAGAAAAAAATTTGAACATACTTTGAATTTTTTCCCAAATTTAAACTTTCTTAAAAAAAATAATTAACCGTATCTGTAATATATCTCTCTTTAATTTCGAACGTCTGGCCGTTCGCTGATTCATTCTACTTATCCGCGGTTCTTAAAGTTTCCAAACGCGGGAAATTTCGTTTTTCTCGTTCGCCACGTCGTAAATTGCACTTCGTTTCTCTTTTTATTTTCCCACCGGACCACATTTTTATTTTCCACCTATATTTATTTCGTTTCCCTTTTACTCCCGTTTCTCGCTCCTAATACTTCGCCTCATGCCTTCGCCATTTTCTTTTTGCCTTCCACCGCAACCAGCGATCGGTCAGCGCGCTTAAATTGCACAATTCGAACCTTTTCTTTTCGAACATTTCCCATCCGGAAATTCGCTCACGTCCTGTTGGACTCGTTGCATACACTGTGCCGAACTTCGGGCACTTTTTTTCAGGGAAAAGTCTTTTGCTTGGATTGCCGTATATCTGTCGTACAACACTTTTATTCTTGTAGAGAAACCTCCACGATCGAATCGCGGAATGTTGGAAAATTCTTGTTAAGCGATCATGAAAGTGCTTAGAAATTTGAAACTGTAGGTTTGGGACTTCAGAAATTCAGGATGCGATAGATGCTTCAGTTTTTTACATTATTTTCAATTTAAATTAAGGGTACATTTAATGTGTTTTAGCGTCAAGAGTATAAACTATAAAAGAGTGTTATAAACTACATATTATCTTCATTAATTTAAATTTAAATTAGACGTACATTTAATGACTTCTATCATCAATAGTATAAGCTATAAAGGATTATTATAAGCTACATATTATCTACATTGTTTTCAATTTAAACCAGACGTACATTTAATGTCTTCCAGCGTCAATAGCTAAAAGGGATACTGTCTCCGTTTGGTTGATGGGTTCGGTTAATAGCCGCGGTTTTAATGAATTCGCTTCAATTACGGGTAATTGCACAAGCGGATCATTAACGCCGTTAGTTGCCCGTTAACCTCGCGAAACTTATCCGCAAACGATGAAGTTTCCGCCCGTTATTTCTGTTGGCCCCCGCTTCGAAAGCTTGCTCGTTTGCACTTAACTTCGCGATTTCGATTTCCAACGTTTCCGCCATTCCTCGATCGTTACGCCGGATATCCTACGTCAGCTATCGAGACCGGAAGCTTCGATTACGTGCACGGCAAATGAAACTTGTTGTTTGCCGACAATAAACTTTAAGGATGTTTGATACATATTGGTTTATGCTCGACGCTGGGATACGCGGTTACAAACTGCTGCGGAGATTTTTCTTATCCAGCAACTTCGAGTGCAAGAAGTTTCCTGGGAAATTGAATCTTCTTCCGTTCCGTTTGTCCAGACATCCTTGATACCACGTGCTCTTACTTTTTCATTGTTCTTTATGTTGTTATCGTTTCTTCGGTTATGAGAAATAAAGTATGAAGTAGTGATGGGTTTAAGTCACCTTTCGGTGGTATCACTTTTAGTGGTGTACGAACATTCAAATGTACCGTTTAAAAATTATACAGCAAACTAGAATCTATGTTACGAAGTGTACTGGACCTACGTTCACTGAATTTTTCCATATACCACTAAATTTATCCATTTATCCTCTTACGTTTTCATTATTCTTTACGTTGTTATCGTTTCTTCAGTTGTGAAAAATAAAGTATGAGGTAGGGATGGGTTTAAGTCACTTTTGGTCGTGTGCAAACATTTAAATGTACCATCTAAAGATTAAACAGCAAACTAGAATTTATGTTACGAAGTGTATTGGACCTACGTTCACTAAATTTATCCATATACCACTAAATTTATTCATTTATCCTCTTACGTTTTCATTGTTTTTTACGTTGTTATCGTTTCTTCGATTGTGAAAAATAAAGTATGAGGTAAGGATGGGTTTAAGTCACTTTCGGTCGTGTGCAAACATTCAAATGTATCATCTAAAGATTAAATAGCAAACTAGAATCTATATTACGAAGTGTACTGGACCTACGTTCACTAAATCTATCCATATACCATAAGAGTAGCAGAATATCCATACTCGACATCAGAGAAGTACTCGATTACCTACAAATTTATGAAATTGTAATTCTTGTATCAATTCTTTGATATGTTTTATTGCATCGTAAATAACTAACTTGATGATGTGGAAGAAAAGTGCTACAGATATCAATGACTAATTGTACTCTCCACACATCAACCTCCTCACACGCCAACTCATGGTTTGACATCACTACGCGAATAAGCCATAGCAGCCCGAATCTCTTGAGGAAACTTATATGCATTACTGACAATCGCAGGGTCAACGAGAGGCCAGCGATAATGACGGGTGCTCGTTCATGACAGCCGCTATTTTCGCGTTTCATGATCGATGTATCGCTCAAGTCGAACGTGTCCAGCGTGGCTCGCCTTAACGAATGCCGTTCCGTGACGGGATGACGGCTCGTGACGGGCGACACGAAAATCGCCTAGCGTGACTTCGAGCCTCGCTATCGCGTTGTTAGAACTCGGCGTTATGCTAATTAATTAGCCAACACCAGGGACCATTACTAAAACGCCTGACTTCCGGCCACTCTCGCGGGAGAATTAGCCATAATCCGGGCAGGGATTAGAAAGTTAACTGCGTCGATGATGACCGACCTCCTGACATTTCGACTGACAGTCGTGAATTATGAGAGAGCAAGTGTTTTAGCCCCAGGAATCGATCAACAGAGATATTCCGGGTAATAGATGTTGATGTGGTTCCTGGATGGAGCACTGGAAAGTGGTTTGCGATCAATTTTTAACGGATTAGCGATTATAGCGCGCGAGGGTCACGCGATAGATCTGGACTTGCTCTAAGATTCAGTTCATATCCACAGTTCAGAGATTGTAGTTAGTGGAATGGGAATTTTTAATTATAAGAGATAAGAAATTTTCAGATTTTCAAATCAGTAAATTTGAAACTTTTCAAATTCTAAAATTTACAAATTCTCAAGATCCTAAATTCCTAAACCTTCCAAATTTCCAAATATCCTAAACTTTCAATTTCCCAAATTTCCAAATGTCCCAAACTTCCAATTTCCCAAATTTCCAAATGTCTCAAACTTCCAAATTCCTCAATTTCTAAATCCCCGATTTCGCAACCCCCAAATTTCTTAAATAACGAATCTCCTAATCCCCGAATTCTCAGTCCTTCCTAAATTGCCAACTTCTCAAATCCTCGAATTACCAAGTTTCGAAACTTTCAAAAGTGGTATATATTACAAAACAAAATCTTTGCTCGCGTGCTTTAACCTCCGCCAACCCCTTGAGCGCGTTATTATCCCTAACTCTTGTCATAAACATTAATTTTCACTACTATAATATGCGGTAGACATTCATTATGATATCGCGTATCAAATTTTCCACAGGTGGTTAGTACAGAAATTACGTTGAATCTCGTTAACAGTAAAGCAACGAAAATTAGCGAACTTTTGGTGGATGTCGGGCATAGACAAACATGCTTTCGGGGTGAAACGGGCGAGATCATCCCGTTTGTTCTGCATTATAATTAGATATTTTCTACGAGAACGTTTATCTTCTAACTATGTTATGCAGATACGTATGAGTTATACTTACTACACTTATTTTACTAATCTCAAAATTTATTAGTGTAAATCTCTTTCACTGAATATTAGTTTGATACAAAATCTGCAATCAGTTATTATTAGGTCGTATGATGCATATTGCAACGAGAAGACCAGACATCGGTACAAGTTTCAGCAATACAATAGTTTAACAGCTTTTCGTTCCATCACATTTGTAGTTTCAAATCAATTACCCGTAGCAGCAAGACCCAAGTCATTACATTCTAGCGAGTATATTTTATTGTCAGTCACGTCTGGTTGTGAACTTCAACCTAAGCAGTAGAGTCTGTTTGCAGTTTTCTATACATGTCGAGGTATTGCTTGGTTTTATTATTTGCTTAGGTCACTTTGGCGAAAACCAGACTCACTTCACATGTCATTTGTATTTTCATCTCCACTCGAATTTTAGCTAAACCAATAGAAAATTAGAAACTGTTTTCCCTCGGCAATGTCACAAAAATTGTACCCACTCCGAGCTTTTGTGAAACGTAAAACATCGAAGAGACTCACGAGTCATCAAGTATGTAGCAAAATAAACTCTGGTCGTCCGAAGTCAAATTCATTTAGATACAGTCACTTATATTCACTATTGAGAAGTCTAATGATTCCACGCGTCGTTTAATCGTCAGTTTCGAATTTTGAAAGCACAAACATCTAGAAGTTTGAAAGTTTAAACATCTGGAACTTTGAAAGTATAAACATCTGGAACTTTGGAAGTTCAAACATTTGAAACTTTGAAACTTCCCTTAAATTTCTAAATCTGTAAATGTAAAATTATATTTGTACAAACGTGTAATTTGGAAAATTTCAGAATTTGTAGTCTCTGTGCTCTGTCGGCTCAGAAAAGAGATAATTTGTGGATATTAGTAGCAAAATTAATTCCCTGAAAATGTATTATATAGAGAATTTGTTAGAAATGTAGAGAACTTGTCACGAATAGAGTAACCACTCATTGTTGAATCATCAAATAATATTACTGACACGAAAGTTTAATTCTCGCACCAAACCGCACCTTCAGCAACCAACACTCAGCGGCCATTTTCTCCTCGATCGCAACATTTCTGCATCTTTTACCTGCGCCGACAGAGACAAACTCCTCTCAGTTTCTCAGCGAGGAAATATCGCACCTATTAACAGCTGTGCCATTAAGATCCGCTGATCGAAGGCGTTTAAATCTCCCGTCAAGGATCGTATCCCATTAACGCTAGTCTACGCGTAACTGGCGAGCAACGTTTTAAATTAAAAGCTCAAAGGAGCGCGAAGGCCCTTCAGCTCGGACGGCCAATCACAATAAACATGTCCGCCGTTTCGAGAGACGATAATAAATACATACAACAACGGTGGTGCAAGTGCAAACGACGTAACGCCTTAAATCACCGGAACGATGCATCATGTCGTCTCTGCGTTAGCCAGCTTTTCCCAGAGATTCCGCAATTTCGCCGGCAAATGGAGCGTCGTGACGCGCGTCGCCGTTGAATTTTCGGTCGACTATGTACAACCGTCTACCACCTTGATTTATCTCCGCGATTTTATTCTTCGCTCCTCACCTTTGCCGGATTTTGTTGCGTTCCAACTACATGTTTTAACCAACAGATTTTGTACCTCGACATTCTTTGGACAGATTTCGTGATTTTGTCATTCCTCCAGAAAATTAAGTTCTTATTCGACTGACAAATATAATACATTATTATATAGTTGTACAGTGAGGGAATAATTTTACGGAGCAGTCTTGAAGAAAATTTACCTTCATGGACAATTTTGTGGTATTTTTCTTTGCGTCACTGAAATGGGGGTGCAAAGAGATGTAGTTCTGACAGTGAGGACATTTTTGTTAGCTACTGATCAGTTTCAGATATCCTGTATGATTTGGTGCACCTTAGATTATCTGCAGATGTGGATACATAAATTTATTATGAGCGTATGAATTTGACAAATCTGAGAATTTTTTAATATTTTTATTTTTAGATTTGCATGTCTTTTTATCTTTAAATCCTCAGGTTCTCAAGTTTCTTAATTTTCTTGTTCTACAAATCGGTAAACAGAAGATCTTTCCCCTCTTGGTTGTCATCATTTCTTTCAGGAAGCCTTGCTTTTGACTTCACAAAAATTATACAGTCAATCAACCCCAAATGTCAGTAATCAAATAGTCATCCTAAACAGTCAGTAACCAAATACCAGAATCGTGTGTAACACACATCAGAAACCACCGAATCATGTAAAATCGAAAAGGGGTTGAACGAGGGGTCGATTCTGGTCAGAATCGTGCAATGCTCCCCAGTGAGATCCTGAAGTCCAGGCGGCAAAGAAATAACTGGAATCCATGATAGGATACGGTTCAATTATCCTCGTTCCTTTCTTTCGTGGCTCGAGTAGAGACGAAATAACAATGCACCGTAAGATAAACACACGATAAGGGAGTAGTATCGCGAACGAAATGAAACTGCAGCCGGCCGTACAAAGAAACAGACTCCCCTTCATCCTCTTCCGTCTCGTTTGCTCTTCTTCCACGCTCGTTGCCTTCGTCCTTCCGTACTTTCTCGAAAACTGTTTTCATCCTACCGGTGTTGCCGCTGGATTTACAAAATGGCTAACCGGAAAGATTTGATGGCACCATTATTTTTACTGACTAGAACGCTGTTCGATTTTGTTGATGTCAACTGTGGTTCTTCTGAGTTTTAACTAAATGAACTTTTGTAATAATGGTAGAATAAAGTGAGGATGTTTTTGTTAGCTTCTGAAGGAGGTAGAGGAACATTTATATGTATGAACAGATCACATATGTTTCAGACATGATAATCGACTTTGAATTCATTAGGCTGGCTTTTAAGTACAGACACTTTTTATGTTCAAGTAATTTGTTTAAAATAAAGTGACATAGTACTGCATGTGATATGATAATGATATATTATAAAATTTAAAAAATGTATGTCAGAAATTGTTACGAATAGTGAATTGTATTTATGAAAAATAAGAAATGTGTTTTTTAATTAGTTTGTCAATTATACAATTTATTATTCATGTTCAATAAAGTGTGTACTAAAATTTTAAAGTGTATCACTTCAGTAGGTTTAATAACAATAATAGTACAAATATTTAGCATCATTCAAAAGTGACACATTTGTTATTCAAAGATGAAACGTCCTTCAAAAATGAAACTTCACAAAGAAATTTAAAAATTGTAAAAAATGAGACGACGTCAAAAAATAAAAGTTGAAAGTGAAATTTATTAACTGTAAAATAAGAAACGTCGTTAAAAAATAAAACTTGACAATGAAATTTATTAATTGTAAATTATGAAACGTCATCCAAAAGTAAAACTTGTCAATGAAATTTATTAATTGTAAAATATGAAACGTCGTCAAAAAATAATACTTGACAATGAAATTTATTAACTGTAAAATATGAAACGTCATTAAAAAATAAAATTTGACAATGAAATTTGTCAACTGTAAAATATAAAACGTCGTTGAAAAATAAAACTTGACAATGAAATTTATTAACTGTAAAATATGAAACGTCATTAAAAAATAAAACTTGACAATGAAATTTATTAATTGTAAAATATGAAACGTCGTTAAAAAATAAAACTTGACAATGAAATTTGTCAACTGTAAAATATAAAACGTCGTCAAAAAATAAAACTTGACAATGAAATTTATTAACTGTAAAATATGAAACGTCATTAAAAAATAAAATTTGACAATGAAATTTGTCAACTGTAAAATATAAAACGTCGTTGAAAAATAAAACTTGACAATAAAATTTATTAACTGTAAAATATGAAACGTCATTAAAAAATAAAATTTGACAATGAAATTTGTCAACTGTAAAATATAAAACGTCGTTGAAAAATAAAACTTGACAATGAAATTTATTAACTGTAAAATATAAAACGTCATTAAAAAATAAAACTTGACAATGAAATTTGTCAACAGAAAAATATGAAGCCTAAAGAAATAAAACTTGACAATCTAAAAATTAAAAAACATAACTTGTATATTAAGAAATAAAACTTGACAATAAAACCGAAAAATTAAAAAATTTGAGACTTGAAGGGATTCGAAAGATTCAGACTAATGACAAAGCCTGAGAAGTTAGAGTACCGGAAATATGAGAACTACGGGATCAAAGAGTTGTCAAGTTTCCTAAACAAAAGGAAGGGTTTCATCCGAGAAGCCATTACAAAAGCTAGGAAAATGAAGCAAACGTTAGACTTCTGGCTGCGTCATGTGCCAGCTATAAATCCAGCGTGCCTTGTTTCATCCTTTTCATATTTACCACGAGCAGCTCGACATTAATGTCAGTCTTGCTGACCAGCAGCCGAGACGTACGATATTGCTGGTACAAAGCAACGAGGCAAGTGCGTGACCCGGGTCCGGAATTGTCCTAAACGAGATGTCACTTCCGAGTCGCAACTGCCATTCACTATCCATCTTCTCGGCAACGAGGCTATTGCTGCGGTATCAACGATTATCGTATTATGTAAACTCGTGCATCGATCAAGGGAATCGAGACGGTTATTAATTATTAATATCGCGAGTCACGCGAGTGACGGTTTAATTGCGGTAAGGGTTGGGGAGAAATTTAATAGGCGAAATTAGGAGATGTAGATTTTTTTTGTGGTTTGAGGAAAATGGGATATTTATTTTGGAAAAAAAATAATTTTTAGGGGGGTGAAATTAAGAGATTGAAAAATAAATTGTTAGACTGTGTAGTATAATATGAACAATATTTTTATTTCTCTATAATTTACAAAATATAAAATGACTTGAAAAATGAAAAATTTGTTTCAGTTCAAAAATTATAAAAATACTGATGTGTTCGATGAAAAATAATTTTCATAGGGGTGAATTTAAAAGATCATTCAAAATGAATTTTTATATGTATGTATTATATGATACTTCCTTTTTCTACAAATTAATAAATATAAAATGTTATGAAAAATATAAAATTTGTTTCGGTTAAAAAATTACAAACACTGATGTATTGAAAAAAAAATAATTTCCATAGGGGTGAATTTAAAAGATCAGTAAAAATTAATTTTTATACATATGTACCATATGATACTCCTTTTCTCTACAACTTAGAAAAGGTAAAAT
The DNA here is from genome assembly GCF_050947335.1 of Megachile rotundata. Lineage (NCBI taxonomy): Eukaryota > Metazoa > Arthropoda > Insecta > Hymenoptera > Megachilidae > Megachile > Megachile rotundata. The sequence goes on from NC_134989.1 coordinate 9,925,557, forward strand.
AATGTGAGAAATAGAAAATTTGTTTCAGTTAAAAAATTGCAAATACTGGTGTATTGAAAGAAAAATAATTTCCATAGGGGTGAATTTAAAAGATCAGTAAAAATTAATTTTTATACATATGTACCATATGATACTCCCTTTTCTACAACTGAGGAAATATAAAATAATGTAAAAATAGAAAAATTCGATTCTAAAATTGTAAATAGTATTGCAAAAAAAAACTACCCTACTGAAATTAAAAATGAATTGTTTCACGTATAATGACACCCTTTTTCTACGAAACCCTTTCTATTAAAAAACTTAAAAAAAAAAAAAAAAATAAAAAAAAAGGAAAATTGACTTTGGATTAAACAATTTTAAAAATGAATGTATTAAAAGAAAAATAGTGTTCATATATAAATGAAGTACACAGGGTGCAACGGTAGGTAGAGAAATTTACCCAACAAAGTTTCAAACAATTTCCAGCGATCACAGCTCCGCCTGCAAAATCCACAGCATAATCCGCCCTTAACTTTTCGTGGAATATTAATATTGGAAACGCACCGTGTTGATGCAGGATATTCCACGGAGAACTGCACGAATATCGAAGGTAATTTTCAACACTTAGCGGAACGTGGCATTGTCGAACCGATGTCATTAAACTTTCGTTATATCAGCAACAATATTCGAGCGTTTCGTCGTACAGTTTCATTGGTACAGTCAATAACAAATTTCACTTCGTAATGTAGAAATATCTACAAATTTGTAAAAGTATATGATATATTAAAGAATATATATATATATTTTACAATTACAAATATTTAAATTTAGAGGTTACTCTTCATATAACAAAATAGCACCCTTGACTATGAAACAGTGATTCCTTAATTACAAAGGGTGATTTTGCCCCTCACTCAATTTTCCGTCTCATATTCTCATATCTATTGAAACGAAGAGAGGTACGTTTCATAGAAAATATCAGAGAGTCGCTGAATTCCGAAGAAGAGAATAAACCAGAATTAGAATTAGAAACAGAATATATATCGTTTGATATGGATGAAAAAGCAGAAGAGTTGGACAGGGAACAAGAGCAACATGAAATGTCGTATGAAAATAATAACAGAAATGATTATTTAATTCTACAGTAATTAAAAAGCTTTGCACCTGTTTTATTGCATCGGTCCGCATAAAACCCGAATAATAGGACACGATAAATATTGATCAAGTGTCGGTAAGAAACATAAATTTCCGAAGGGCAAACGCAAAAAACCTGGTCCCTTTGTGGGCTAACAAAAAGTGGCTACTTAAGATGTTCCAAGAAGCAAAAATTCTGCCCGATCTGATAGTCAATTAAACACAATCAATTCCGTTGTCTTAATTAATTAAACCTCGTCACTTTTTGCCTGCCACGAGGCTGGTTCCTTTCAGCGCGTCCGATTGACGCTACTGTTTTAAGGGGGCCCCGACAGCTTAATTAACTCTTTCGTTCTGACGAAATTTCGAGCCAAAATGTGCTTACGCTGCACACCGTTCGTTTTACATCTTTTATTCCATACAATCTCTGACGAAATTTACTACGGTAACTTTGAATTTTTAGAGTTCGTTTTAACAATTCACGGAATTAGTTCACACGACCTTTGTGTGTTACTTTTTAAGTTGGTAGTTGTTTTAGTTTATTTGCAAATTTTTATGAAGATTTTTCAGATTTCTTTGTTTTTACGTCCGCAAGCTTATATGTCTAGATGAATATATTTGCAAATTTTTATGAAGAAAAATTTTCAGATTTCTATATTTCTTCATCCTCGAGCTTATATGTCTGTAGAATATATTTGCAAATTTTTATGAAGATTTTTCAGATTTCTGTATTTCTACGTCCTCAAGCTTATATGTCTAGATGAAAATATTTGCAAATTTTTATGAAGAAAAATTTTCAGATTTCTATATTTCTTCATCCTCGAGCTTATATGTCGCTAGAATATATTTGCAAATTTTTTTGGGGATCTAGAGATAATTGGATCTAAGGATATTTGGATCTAGGGAGATTGGAAACTAGGGAGATTGGGAACTAGGGAGATTGGGAACTAGGGAGATTGGGAACTAGAGAGATTGGAATCTAGGGAGATTGGGAACTAGGGAGATTGGGAACTAGGGAGATTGGGAACTAGGGAGATTGGGAACTAGGGAGATTAGGAACTAGGGAGATTGGGAACTAGGAAGATTGGAAACTAAGGAGATTGGGAACTAGGAAGATTGGGATCTAGAGATAATTGGATCTAAGGATATTTGGATCTAGGGAGATTGGAAACTAGGGAGATTGGGAACTAGGGAGATTGGGAACTAGGGAGATTGGGAACTAGAGAGATTGGAATCTAGGGAGATTGGGAACTAGGGAGATTGGGAACTAGGGAGATTGGGAACTAGGGAGATTGGGAACTAGGGAGATTAGGAACTAGGGAGATTGGGAACTAGGAAGATTGGAAACTAAGGAGATTGGGAACTAGGAAGATTGGGATCTAGAGATAATTGGATCTAAGGATATTTGGATCTAGGGAGATTGGAAACTAGGGAGATTGGGAACTAGGGAGATTGGGAACTAGGGAGATTGGGAACTAGAGAGATTGGAATCTAGGGAGATTGGGAACTAGGGAGATTGGGAACTAGGGCGATTAGGAACTAGGGAGATTGGGAACTAGGGAGATTGGAAACTAGGGTGATATCTAGATCCCCCTAGATGAATATATTTGTAAAATGAAGATTTGAGAATATACATTACATTATACAATATGTATAATTTTTATAAACTTCACAATGGAAGATTATTTTAACTAGTTACTAAAAATAATTTTATTTTCAAAATAACTTAGTTTTTTTACGAGTTTGAGTTTTGTAGTAAATAGTTTTATGTGAATGTAAAAGTATACTTGTGCAAACGTAACCTATTTAAGATCCTTTTATCGATCCAGTAGAACATCAGATAACGGCACCTGCCATCTTGATATTTCCATGTTCCACTGTCGCGACTGTCATGGATGACAAATGAGATAATAGCGACTACGATGCTTGACATTATTCATCTTAATCTTCACCCGATATCGCACGACTATTCTTTCGATTCTATTAAACTGTCGTCTCGTTTCTTTTATTCTTAACGGGGCAAAGCTGTATTTTCGCCGTAAAGATATGGGCGAACGGTAAAAGTGCTTTCTGAATTTTATGTGTTGGACGATGATCGTGAAATTTATTCCGAAATAAAATTGCAGTTCTAAGAAATTCTCGAGACGTTTTAGTTATTGCCTGTGTAAGGAGGTTTCTCAAATTTATAATTTTCGAAATTCGGAATTTACGTTGTCTGTTACTGAATTTACGTTTTTAGTAGTTTTTGAATTTTCTGTTTTTCAAGTAGGTACACTTTTGGATTTTTGGACTTTTAGACTTTTGGATTTTTGGATTTTTGGACTTTTAGACTTTTGGATTTTTGGATTTTTGGATTTTTGGATTTTTGGATTTTTGGATTTTTGGATTTTTGGATTTTTGGATTTTTGGATTTTTGGATTTTTGGATTTTTGGATTTTTGGATTTTTGGATTTTTGGATTTTTGGATTTTTGGATTTTTGGATTTTTGGATTCTATAACTTAGTAATATTCTAATTTCCTAATTTCTTTATTTCCCAACTTCCTAATTTCCTAATTTCCTAACTTCCTAATTTCCCAAGTTCCTAATTTCCTAATTTCCTAATTTCCTGATTCCTAAATTTCCAGTTCTCCAACCAGCTAAATTCTAAAATCCCCAAATTCACAAACTCAACTTCCAAAAATTATAAATCCTATCTCCCATAAATCACCCAATTGCCCATTGTGAACTTACTACCCATATATCACCAGAACACGATCGAACCTCCTCTTTATCGCATGAAATACGTCACAAATAACAGTCACCATTTTTCCTCCGTAATCTATCATCAGTTTAATCTCGAATCAGCGAAACCATGCATGAAATACACGTCATCAATATCTTCACGCTTCAACATCTATAACCTCACCGTTTTCTCACCTCTTTTTAATCGGCAGTTACTCGTGTTCTTTTCTCATTATAAAACCATATAATTCTCCGATTCCGTATCGTTGCTTTTCGCGCTACTACGACGTTTTTCTTCTGCTTCCACTTGTTCGAACTCTCTCCCGCTCAGTCGCTGTTCTATTTTCCGTCCTCTTCATTTATCTTCGTTAATGTTTGCCCGCTTTATTTCCCTTCGGTCGTTCCTCGTGACACAGCTCCTCGTTTTTCTTCTTCTTCCTTTGCCCCTCCCTTCTTCACTATATTTCTCTCGCGAGTTACTTTTTCGTAATTTCCTATTGCTGATACCGACTTTCTCGGGGAATTTCACATGCCTTCTTCACCTTCGTTTCACTTCTTATCCCGATAAAGCTGCAAAGAAAGTTTTAAGATACTATATGTTTGTATACATCAATGTTAATTTACAATTAAGCCACGCGTTACAAATATTGTTACAAATACTATGTTCTTAAAATTAGTATCTATTACAATATTTATTACACATGCTGGGCTAGTAACCACAACTGTTAATACTCATAGCTTGAAACAGTCCAATGTACCAATTACATATATGCAATAATAAAAATACCCTGTAGATACATCTTGGGAAATTTGAGAAACACTCTGTATATCACAGTTTGAAAAATTTTGGAAACACCTTATATGTCACAGTTAAAAAAAATTTGTAGAACACCCTGTGTATATAGGTTGAAAACTTGTTAAAAACCTTGTACATTTAGTTTAGGAAAGTTCGATAAATATCCTGCATATAATAATGTTGGAACGTGGGCAACATTCTGTATACACAATTTAAGAAACTTTTGAAACAGCCTGTATACATAGGTTGGAGAACTTGTAAAACGCCTTGCATTTATAGTTTAGGAAATTTGTTAAACACCCTGTATATAACAATGTTGGAACGTTAATAACATTCTGTATATACAATTTAGGAAATTTTTGAAACAGCCTGTATACATGGGTTGGAGAACTTGTGAAACACCTTGTACATTTAGTTTAGGAAATTCGATAAACAGCCTATATATAACAATATAGGAATATGGGTAACGTCCTGGATATACAGTTTAAGAAACTTTTGAAACAGCCTGTATATATGTATATGTCTATGTTTGAAGATTTATGAAACACCTTGTATATATAGTTTAGGAAATCTGTTAAACACCCTATACATAACAATATTGAAATCTGGGAAACATTCTGTGGATACAATATAGGAAGCTTTTGAAACAGCCTGTATATATGTATACGTCTATGCTTGAAGATTTGTGAAGCACCTTGTATATATAGTTTAGAAAATCTGTCTAACACCCTGTATATAACAATGTTGAAATCTGGGAAACATTCTATGTACACAATATACAAATCTTTTGAAACAGGCTGTATAATTGACAGTCCACGTGGAGTATCAAAATGTGGCATACACCAATGATGTTCTGATCGTCGTTTCGTGAGCAGAGTACATCTGGCTGTATCATCTGACCCGTGATTCGTCAACATCCCGTGGCTCCTCGAGACCGTTGGAAACTAATTGGGCCATTTTTCTCGTCAACGTCTCGCTTAGGTATTCGAGGGATCCGTCGATGCTGCAGGCGCGTCGGACAACAGCCATTTAGCAATTGGCTCGACGGGCCACTCGATCGTTCGTACGACCCCGGAGATCGTTGTTTAAACATCTCATAGTCTCGGCTACGTAAGAGCAGACGCATTGTCTGTCTTGCATTCGGTGTTGGCTCGCGTCCAGATTCGGTATCTATCGAACCGGAAACGCCTACCCGAATCCTTGCTGTCGGACTCGATGGATATTAAACGGACGTTGGAACGCTCGAGACAATCGGTTATCACAGGATGTTTTTCTTTTTCGATTAGGATGTGTTTTAATGCGATGGTCAGTGGGATACTTTGCAGTTGGGGAGGTAGAGATGGGATGTATTCGGAGATGTGGAGATTTAGGGATATATTCGGAGATGTGGAGATGAAGGGACATATTTGGAGATGTAGAGATGTAGGAATGTATTTGCAAGTGTAGGGATCAAGGGATATATTCAGAGATGTGGAGATCTAGGGATATGTTTGGTCGTAGAGGTCTATTGATAGATTCAGAGACGTAAGATAACTGGTGACATATGATGTGAGGATGAAGGGATCTTCGGATCCTGGAATTGGGTATGTGGAGATGTAGTATGAATTTGGATATAGAGATGGTGAGATATATGTATTAATGTGGGAGAGTTGGATTAGTGGATATGGAAATATAGGGGTGTAGTGATATGAATATGTTAGCATATGTGAAGTAGAGATCTAGCTATATAAGAGACGTAAGAGAAGTGATATGGCGAGATGAGGATGAAGGCTCTTTGGGTCATGGAATTAGAGATGTAGAGATTTAGAGTTTGGATAGTGAGATATGGTGATATGGGAGAGTTGGATGTGTGGATATAGAAATATGAGGATCTGATGATCTGGAACTATAGAGATTTGGAGATGCAGGAATCTAGAAATTATAGAGATTTGAGGATTTAAGCATCTAAGGATATAGTGGCACTAAAATCTACAGATATGGAAATTTAGGTATATGAAGATGTTCACATATGTGGATGTCCACATGTCTAATGCGAAGATGAACTCCACATGTCTAACTTAGTGAACTAGGTCTAGAATCTGGACATGTAGTAATCTAGGAATATTTCAGTTTGACAGTGTAGAGATCTAAATATGAATAAACCTAAGTGTCCAACATCATAAAAATCTAAGAATCTCAAAATCTAATCCACATATGTACCCACATCGACAGCTAAACATCCACATATGAAAGTTTGAAAACATAAATCTTCATCATACCATAAAAAATATTTCTGAAACCCACATTAATCCTTCAGACCTTCCCTTTCCGATTACCCATCACTGATTAACAATTTCCATCAAGCACCAAGCGCAAGATTAAATTTGACCGATAGATCACAATGGAAGCTAATCGCGAGGCAGGGAAAAGGGTAAACCGGACTGTTAGCCAAGGTTCTGGGTGCAAGTTGTATCAGCGGGGTCTTGATGCTTTTATCTGATCGTCTCGTAGCCGATAACGCGATAACAAGTGTGCGTAGCATGTTAATCTCGCGGCTGAATGGACGATGCAACCGAATACAGATGTTATCCGTGCGTACATGGTTTAGAGATTAGAGAACGATGATCAGACCAATCAGGAGGATCCTGCACTTTGTTCCCCGCGATTGTGCCGCCTTGCTGTGCGATCGGTTTGATCGGACGTGATTGGCTAATTGATTGATGAGAATATTATTTATTCTTGATGTGGTGTGAAAAACTACTATATATCAGAAGCATGCACTTGCGGGTCTACCATTCAACTTTCTTAGATTTTTGTATCCTTGGATGTTTGGATATGTGAATCTATTTACTTTCAATATCTCTATCTTCCTACTGTTCTAAACACCCAAATCCACATTTTCTTGGACCCTATACATCATTCTTAATATTAGAACAATTCGTATAGCCCAATCTCCCTAGTTCCCAATCTCCTTAGTTCCCAATCTCCCTAGTTCCCAATCTCCCTAGTTCCCAATCTCCCTAGTTTCCAATCTCTCTAGTTCTCAATCTTCCTAATTCCCAATCTCCTTAGTTTCCAATCTCCCTAGTTCCCAATCTCCCTAGTTTCCAATCTCCCTAGTTCCTAATCTCCCTAGTTCCCAATCTCCCTAGTTCCCAATCTCCCTAGTTTCCAATCTCCCTAGTTTCCAATCTCTCTAGTTTCCAATCTCCCTAGTTCCCAATCTCGCTAGTTCCCAATCTCCCTAGTTCCCAATTTCCCTAGTTTCCAATCTCTCTAGTTCCCAATCTCCCTAGTTCCCAATCTCCCTAGTTCCCAATCTCCCTGGTTTCCAATCTTCTTAGTTCCCAATCTCTCTAGTTCCCAATCTCCCTAATTCCCAATCTTCTTAGTTCCTAATCTCCCTAGTTTCCAATCTCCCTAGTTTCCAATCTCTCTAGTTTCCAATCTCCCTAGTTCCCAATCTCGCTAGTTCCCAATCTCCCTAGTTCCCAATTTCCCTAGTTTCCAATCTCTCTAGTTCCCAATCTCCCTAGTTCCCAATCTCCCTAGTTTCCAATCTCTCTAGTTCTCAATCTTCCTAATTCCCAATCTCCTTAGTTTCCAATCTCCCTAGTTCCCAATCTCTCTAGTTCCCAATCTCCCTAGTTCCCAATCTCCCTGGTTTCCAATCTTCTTAGTTCCCAATCTCCCTAGTTCCCAATCTCCCTAGTTCCCAATCTCCCTGGTTTCCTATCTTCTTAGTTCCCAATCTCTCTAGTTCCCAATCTCCCTAATTCCCAATCTTCTTAGTTCCTAATCTCCCTAGTTCGCAATCTCCCTAGTTCTCAATCTCCCTAGTTTCCAATCTCCCTAGATCCAAATATCCTTAGATCCAAATATCTCTAGATCCCAATAGCCCTAGATCCCTAGATCCCTAGATCCCTAAATCCCTAAATCTCCAAATTCCTAAATTTCTATATCCCCAAATCCCTAAATCACCAAATCCCTAAATCCCTAAATCACTTTACATACACGTATGTATATCTTTAAACACATATGTGCTACACTTTACCAAATTATACTCTTAACAAAATCAATGTATTTGCATTAAATCAAGTTAATTTATGAAACTAAAACACCAAATAAAATTGCAGAATAATAATGAATTATTAGGACACGAAGAGTTATCAAATAAAATAAAAAAAAATGCTGGTATTGTTTCCATACGATTTCATATCTTTTGCTCATAAACTATTATCAAACCATTTTCGTCCCAGTACGCACACACACGATTTTTTAAATCGCTCTCGCATTCTGACGGAAATAAAAGCCGATCAGAATTCATGACCACGCAACTGTTTTAGCCCCTCCGGACATTTTGCATTTATATCAGGCGCAATCGATAAACCTACGATCTTTTCGAAATTTCTGTACAACCAATTTGCGTGTACATCGTTCGCACGAAAACGGACACGTACGATACTATTTTACGTGATAGTTTTTTTTTTTACCAGCTTGTAATTTTTTGGATAATTTTTTTTTTGTAAATGAAATTTGTTTTGGTATATGGGTTTGGGTATGCTTGGTTATGATATGTAATTCATTTTTATGTGTTTGTTGTGTTATTTTGAGAAATTTCTATTATGCTATTTTAAGAATTGTATGTTCTATTATATTGTTATAATTAATGTATAATAAATATTATACATGTTAAAATGAATTTTAACATCTTCAGCTGTTTAAAGTTTTCAAGCCTTAAATTTCTACATTTTTAAATTCCTCACATTCAGCAAATTCATCAAATTTATCGAATTCTTCTAATTCTTCCAATTCTTCAAATTCCTTTGATTCTACTAACTTCAAAAATTTCCAAATTCTAAAATTTTCAAACTTCCAAGTTCACACACTTCAAGATATCCAACTTTCCAACACATCAACTCCAAAAATTTCTCACTTCTCAAATTCTCAATTTCTTCAAAATCCCTAAATTCCCAACTTCCCAACACAGCCACATATCAAACACATCAACCCATTCACCCAAAATCATGTCACCACATTCCCCAATCCAACAATCCATTATCATCGATATCCTTATAAACCATGCTTCGATCTCCCATTTACGAATCTGTCCTGCCAGAATCGCGCGTCCCTTGGCGCCCCATAAGAACGAATAGTCATGAATATTTCAGTGACTCGAATCGAACACGAGCCTCAGACTTTCCCCGATCTAAAACCGGTGTAAATCGGTGATCGTATAATACCCTGTTTGTATAAATTCCTCAGAACTTGCATGGATTTCGGGTGCCATCTCAATAAACATAGACGTTCCAATAAAAAAGAAATATAGAAAACTTTATTTAATTTAACACTGATTTTATTCTGATTTTTACTGATTTCACTGAAAGTGAATTTTGGGGGAAGGAGGCAAGAAAATAGGATTATTTGTAAATCTCGAAGAGTGAAAATTTAGGTTGTGACTTGGAAAGGAAGTCTGATGTGAATCATAGTGAAAGTAGGTGTACCTGTTAGGTATACCAGTTTGAAATAGAATGAGTGATCTACATATATTAATCTACGTACACTAATACGGGTGATGTATATTAATCTATGTTGGGACCTGAGTGAGAAACATGGAGATCGATTTATATAGTTAGAAATAAATTTAGGTCGATGTACAAGTCACATAATGAACACATGTGGAATCAAATGACCCCATCGCGAAAGGGTCGAAAGAATTCTCTGCCACCTTCTGAAGATCACAGTTCTTATAATGCTGACCCTAAGAGAGCCAATGACCCTTAGTGACCCTTGATACATGACGACCAAATTACTCCTAGATGAAACTCTCTGTAAATATAGTCCCTGCAAACTTTCTCTAAAACCCGTCAACTCAGATAAGATTCACAAAATCTTATTTTGGATGCGTCCTGACTTATTTTTGCTACATCAGTACCGATGCGTTGAATGACCCGGTGAATCACATCTAACCTGGATTACCTCCAACACTAAAAATGTACAACCCGAACGTCCAGAAAGCAGTCAAAAATAAGACGAGACACGATCCGAGGGCATTGGATTCGAATAATGCAAGGATCAGAAGCGACTGGATTCAAATTAGCCGGAACTAACGAGCGGACGGAATGCGCACCCGTGGAGCGAAATAAGAAGAGAGAAAATCGGCGAAAAGAACCGCTGATGCATCATTTCGAGCTGGTCGTATTTGAAGGAACGATCGGCCCCGGTGCCCGGGCTACCGACATCGTTATTCTTTAATTAGGCTGGCCAACATGCCGCCGAATCGAAGGCTTAACGATCGGATCCATCGATCAGACGGATCCGTTTTAACGTCATTAACGTCACGACGGAGTGACGCTAACAGCCGCGCTAGAAGAACACTCGACGAGAGGAGATAATCGATTTAGCGGCTATCACAACATCGTCGATTCGACGTGACGGTTGATTAAGAAGTTGCCAGGAAGAATCGGATTTTCCTCTTAGACGACCGAGTCCGCAGGTGTCGATGGGACTTATGGGACGTTTCAATGGCTGCTGGATAAATCGAGGGAATTAAATTGATTTATACTCGGGTAGAGATTGATATCAAATTAATTTAGAACCATTTAAATGATTAGTGAACATTGATGGCTTTATTTCTGGGATTTCATGTTTCCTCTGGTAGAGATTTTCTTTGGTGGACATTTCGTTTAGATTGAATTAATTATACTTTGTATGTGTGTCTATTTTAAGTTAATGGAATTAGAATGTCATTGAACAGCCTTAAATAAGAGCCTCAAAAATAGAGACATCAAAGATGACCTGATGATCTTCCTTAGCCTTATGTCAATCCCTCATCTAAATCAGACAGAGTTGCAAGAAAAGTTCCAATACAATCAGAATATTATTGAATGACCTTAAGTAGCCACATGAATTGAATAGTCATATCAAAGATAGAGTGAGGTTACTGTCTTCCATAACCTTGTATCAATACCTCACCTGAATTAGACAAAGTTGCACGAGAAATTCTAATACAATTAGAATGTCATTGAATGCCTCCTGTTGTAAAATCCATATAACCTGAATAGTCACATCAAAGTTAGACTAAGCTTGCGATTCACATAATCTTGTATCAATCCCTCACTAGATCACCTAAAGTGAATAGTCACATCAAATATAGAATGAGGTTACTGTCTTCCATAACCTTGTATCAATGCCTCACCTGAATTAGACAAAGTTGCAGGAGAAATTCTAATACAATTAGAATGTCATTGAATGCCCTCTGTTATAAAATCCATATAACCTGAATAGTCTCATCAAAGTTAGACTAAGCTTACGATTCCCATAACCTTGTATCCATCCCTCACCAGATCACCTAAAGTGAATATTCACATCAAAGATAGAATAACCTTAGAACCTCCCTTATCAATCCCTCATTTAAATCTCATAAAATTGAAAGAAAAGTTCCAGTACCACAAGGATTAACCCGACGATAACTAGAAAACCATTCCCATGTGCACAAGACCCATAAGCATAATCCTGTGTTCGCGAGACACATAACCCGGGAATTCGTCGGCAAGGAATTCGGTTCGATGGAATCGAACGTCTGGTCCGTTTCCGATCGAGACACACGAAGGTCTACGGATGGGCTCAGACAACCATCCGTTCGTCGGCATCTCATACCATCAGCATCCCAGCCAAGCCATTTCCCATTCCTCGGGAACGGTGCTGTACATTTCCCAGACGTGCCCCTAGCCGGCAGTCAAATGCCAATACGGCACTTATCCTTGAACCTAGGCCCACCCCCTTGCTCGTACACCCTCGTCCTCCGCCATCGGGAGCTTTTAAACCATTATGTAGGGGAATGACGCATCACGTGGCTCTGATCCCAAGGAATTCTCTCGCGTATATTCGCCGGTGTGTCTTCGCTAGCACTTGGACAGTATTTATGGAGATGGATGTGCCGCGATGGGAGCTGCTGAACGTTTACATTGGGTCTACCTGTCGATTCGTTCGATTCGGCGGGATCGATTTATGCAACGCCAATGAAATTAATTTTGCCTGATTCTTATCTGTCGTGGACTGCTAGTGTACGGATGCGTGTTAATTTGTTTTCTGTCGAGTTTAGTGAGGAGGGAATTTACGACTGGATGTGGAGTAGGGGGGTAAGGATAGCATGTGAGGAACTGGATATTGGGATATAGGGATTCTGTATGGATATTTGGGCTATGTAGATATTTGGGATATAGATATATTTATGTATGGGATACAGAGATAGATATGTGTTTGAGATTTGGTGTATGTAGATTTGGAATATTGTGATCTTGGCAGTTAGAGATCTACAGAATTCTAAAATATAGAGATATGCAGATTAAGGGAACTAGTTATTTCGGAATAGCAAGTATCTAGCTATTCAAAATTCTGAAAACACAAAAATTCAGGGATATCAAAATACAAAAGTGTACAAACCTACTGTTACAAATATCCTACCGTAACATATGCACATATTTACCATTTTATTTAAAAAAAAAGTTTTATCTTTACACTGCGTTATCTCTGAAATATTTTATCGTGATTTTACCAAGAAACTTCGAACACTGTACGAACAAATAACCACGCATAAATTTCTATCACAATGGAGGCATCAATCTTAGCGTAAACTGTCGAAACATAAACCGTCAGCAACGAAGATAAATGACAAATATCCGATAGGTAGTTTTTGAAGATTCATTGGTTCCATTCCACCCTACAACGGATTCGGAAAACTATCAGGAATATAATGGGATGCAAATGTGGTATTACGATGCGAGACGGTTATATCGACAGTGAAACGAAATTGATCCGTTTTAAAACGGACGCATTCGGCTCTGTGCAAAACTCATCAATTCGCTGCAAAGATGAAATCGAAAAACTCCAGAATCCCGCGAATACTTTTACCCGGCCGTGCGATCGATATGCATGCAAATGTTTCAATCTATGCAGACGGACGGAATAATTCGTCGAAACTTTTTTCAATTTCTTTCGGAAACGCGCTACATTTTTAATGCATCGCGTTTCTCCAAATTGTATTCGTTTACCAAAGCATTCGTTTTTTTCGTACGGTTTTACAATCGTGGATTTTGTTGAAATTCGAAATTTTAGGGTTTTTAGGTTTTTATTCAAGTTTGCAGTTTGAAGGCATTTTTATTATTTTTGTTATATTTGATCTAGGGATTTTGGGATTTAAAGATTTTGGGATATAGGGATTTGGGGAATTTAGGAATTCGGGAATCTAGGGATTGGGGGATCTAGGAATTGTTGGGTCTTAGGGATTTTGGGATTTAGGGATTTTGGGATCTAGGGATTCGGGGATTTTGGGATTTGGGGATTTGGGGATCTAGGGACTTGGGGAGCCACGGATTTGGGGATTTGAGGATTTAGGGATTTGAGGATTTAGAGATCTAGGCATCTAGGAATTTTGGGATCTAGGGATCTGGGGATTTAGAGATCTAGGCATCTAAGGATTTTGGTATCTAGGGATTTGGGGATCTAGGGATTTTGGAATTTAGAGATTTTGGGTTCTAGGGATTTGGGGAATTTAGGCATTTGGGAATCTAGGGATTGAGGGATTTAGGAATTGTTGGGTCCTAGGGATTTTGAAATCTAGGGATTTTGGGAATCTAGGGATTGGAGGATCTAGGGATTGTTGGGATCCAGGGATTTGGGAATCTAGGGATTTTGGAATCTAGTGATTTAGGGATCTAGGCATTCTGGGATCTAGGGGTTATGGGATCTAGGAGTTTTGGTACCTAGGGATTTTTGTTATCTACGGTTTGTGGGGTCTAGGGATTTCGGGATCTAGGGAGTTTTGAATCTGGAGATCTGGGGATCTGAAAGTGTCTAAAATTTGGGGTTTGGGAATTTTAAGAATTTATGGAATTCAAAGATTTGAAAGTTGTTTAATTTTAGATTTTGGAGAATTTAAGAGTTTGAAATTTTGAAGATCTATATTCTTGAAATATTACAGGAAATTTAGTAATCTTAGATTTTTCATATTTTGCACGTTTTCACTCAATCCAGTTTCATTACCTCCCAATTAATAACAAACTAAAATAAAAAATATTTAATTGCTCACTCTCTGAATTAATGAATAATTAACAACCTTTTAAATCGATAAATAATTATGAACCTTCTAACGAACAACTACCTGAACTAATTAATAATTCTCCTCCAATTACGTCACCAACCTTCATTTAAAATCGAGCAGTATATTTTAAGAAAAACACGGCGATCCAACAATAGTTTCATTCGGTAAAAGATTCGTGTTGAATCTTTAACAGCACTAAAAGTAGGAATCGTGCAGTATACTCGGGGGCTAATGAAAAAGCAAACGAGTGGTTGACACGATTAATTAGTATAAAAGCTCGCGTTCGGACGTCGAGCATTGGTTAATGTTTTTTGAGCATGAGTTAAGGGTGATTGAAAAGAGGGTGTTCCCGTGCAACTTTGTTTTACCCGCAACCCAACAATTTCTAGGGTGCGGTCCAAGTCAACAAAGCGACGCCCAGGTGAAAACCGGTTCCCTACGGAGGGATATTAATTTCCCCGTCGATAAATCAATCGCACGGTGTCGTTCTCGTTAGCTTGTAAATTGTACGTATAGGTAACGGGCATCGCGCAAAAATAATGACGTGGTGATTGGAATTGCACGTTGGCCGCTTTAATTTCACGTTCGTTAACCGTTCATTCTGTTCCTCATTACGTTTACGTATATTTTTTCATCGTACGTTCTTCCGATGCAATTACATTTCCCTTTTTTTTATGCACGACAAACGACGAAATACGTGGATATTGCAATTATTGTTCTGATAATTGAAGTCATTTCTTGCGGTACAATTTAATGGATTATCGTGCGCAATTTATTCTGACACCGTTTGTGGACAGTTGGGGATGTGGGAGTATGTGAATGTATATGAAACACATGTGTGTTTACATATGTCATATGTAAATGTATATGAAACATGTGTATGTATATGTGTACGTGTGATATGTGATGTACATATGTATATATGATATGTATCACATGTGTATACGTATATGTGAAGAGTAACACATGTGTATATGAATATGTGATGTATGTCACATGTGTATATGTGATATGTAACACATGTGTATAGGTGTATGTGATGTGTAACACATGTGTATATGTATAATATGTGATGTGTAACACATGTGTATATGTGATGTGTATCACATGTGTATACGTGTATATGTGTATCACATGTGTATCACATGTGTATACGTGTATATGATGTGTATCACATGTGTATACATGTGTATACGTGTATATGATGTGTATACGTATATGTGACGTGTAACACATGTGTATATGTATAATATGTGATGTCTAACACATGCGTATATGTATAATAGATGTGTAACACATGTGTATATGTGATGTGTAACACATGTGTATATGTGATGTGTATCACATGTGTGTACGTGTATATGATGTGTATCACATGTGTATACATGTATATGATGTGTATCACATGTGTATACGTATATGTGACGTGTAACTCATGTGTATATGTATAATATGTGATGTTTAACACATGCGTATATGTATAATATGTGATGTGTAACACATGTGTATATGTGATGTGTAACACATGTGTATATGTGATGAGTATCACATGTGTGTACGTAGTGATATAGGTATGTAGGGCTACAGGTGTATAAAAGTAAAGAAACATGTAAAGCTACAGGGATTCAAATGAATGGAAACATGCAGAATAAACGATACAGGGATCTAGAGATTACTATATACAATAAAATACAATAAAATAGAAATCTCGTCCCTTTAATACATCCCCCTAGACCCATTCCGTTTGAACTCATTACAATCGACCACCCTGATGAATTTCCCTATCCCATGCATGA
This sequence comes from Megachile rotundata, assembly GCF_050947335.1. NCBI lineage: Eukaryota > Metazoa > Arthropoda > Insecta > Hymenoptera > Megachilidae > Megachile > Megachile rotundata. Next base: position 9,942,065 of record NC_134989.1, read on the forward strand.
CACGTTCCGATCGTGCACGAAGCGTAATGGTGGCACTTTCGAGAACGAAAAAAGAAAAGGAACGTTTCTCACCACCGAAGGTATATTAATTTCCAGCACGGTCATTATTTTCTGAAAATCAATCGCAGCTACCTCCCTATGATCCCCTTAATTGCCGCACCATGCTCAATTCTTTTTTACCCCCTATTCGTTTTATTGCCATTTTTCTTCCAATTGCTTCTCGCACAATAGTCCCGATGAAAACGGTCGACAGTCGGACTCCAGCGATCCAGCAATTTCACGTTTCTCCGTCGGTCTCTCGTAGAAATCCAGCACACGTATCGGTCGCGTATCCAACCGGAATAATCGAACAAACGATTTCGTTCAGACGAGATCGCCATGAAGGTACCCCGTACGCGAAACATGATTTCGATCCGGGCAACAGTTTGTCGTTCGGTTCGGTTGCCGATCGTCTGCTTGGCTCCGGCCAAGTCTGCACCCTCTTCTCGTCGGATGATTTACCAGGGATTCTGTTTTAATCTCGATTCGAGAGGGATTGCACGTTGAGATTGCTGGAAAATTGATGCTGGGATTAGGGGGATGAAAGTGGTGGCTCTTAAGGGTTATTCGACGATTATCTTCGCTTGATACCCGTTATTTGGCCGCTTACGCTTCCGTAACTGTATCAATTCAATTATTAGAAGTAGCATGTTAGTCTCTTCAAAAAATACTGGAATGCGTACCAAGTACTTTGCTACAGAACTAAACATAGACCACTTGATATACTGATTGTGAAATTACTTTCTACTCAAAAGGCGACTAGACATTTGATCTCACAATTTAAAATAAATATTTCATTATCAAGTCTCTAATATGTGACCTGTAAGCCTTGAAACAAACAACCCTTAAAAATAAAAAAAAAAGTAAAATCTTTCATTAACTCCATCTCCAAATTGTTCAATCCATTTCTTTAAATATAATTGTAGCTACAATTCACCTGATATTTGCAACAGTGAGGATACAAAGTGTCGAATAAATGCTGCTGACGGTAGTCGACGGAGCATGAACACACAGTTCCTTTGCTATGGTGAATCCTCGCGATAATAGCGAAGGATATGATGACCATGCGATCCGCAAGCACCGGATCCGTGATAAATCAACTACGGTCGCGTTCATGGCTTATCACGCCATATTCATAGTGGCCCGTTCTGAGCCAGTACTTTCTGCTGGTTGGTTGTTCAATTGAATCGTGCAAGGTATAACCTAACACAGGTTTCCCATAACAATGGACAACAGCAACAGCTCTATCGCTATTGAATATTATTGGACATTATTCTCCAATTTCCGTCATGAAAACTTAATTGTTCTTATGATAGCCGCAATTACTGTTGCATGGTTTCGGCGGCGATTTAGGGGAAAATTGGGAAATTTACGGATTTTTGGATTTTTAGGAATTTGGATATTTTGGTATTTGGAGATTTAGGGATCTAGAAATGTAGAGATCTAGGGATTTTAGGATTTTGGGATTTGGGGATTTTGAAATTTTGGGATTTGGGGATTTTGGAATTTTGGGATTTGGGGATTTGGGGATTTGGGGATTTGGGGATTTGGGGATTTGGGGATTTGGGGATTTGGGGATTTGGGGATCTAGGGATTCGGAGATCTAGGTATTTGGGGAGCTAGGAATTTGGGGATCTAGGGATTTTGGGATTTAGAGATATTGGAACCTGCGGATTTTGGGATCTAGGGATTTGGGAACCTAGAGATTTAGAGATCTAGGGATTTGGGGATTTAGAGATCTAGGCATCTAGGGATTTGGGAATCTAGAGATTTAGGGATCTAGAGATTTGGGAATTTAGAGATCTAGCCATCTAGGGATTTTGGGATCTAGGGATTTGGGAACCTAGAGATTTAGAGATCTAGTGATTTGGGGATATAGAGATCTAGGCATCTAGGGATTTAGGAATCTAGAGATTTAGGGATCTAGAGATTTGAGAATTTAGAGATCTAGCCATCTAGGGATTTTGGGATCTAGGGATTTGGTGATTTAGAGATCTAGGCATCTAGGGATTTGGGGATTTAGAGATCTAGGCATCTAGGAATTTCGGGATCTAGGGATATGGGAATCTAGGAATTTGGAAACTGGAGAATTTGTATATTTGAATATTTGGGAATTTGCAAATTTGCAAATTTGGGAATTTTGGGATTTGGGGATTTAGAAATTTAAGATGGTAGGAATTGAAGAACGTGCAGAATTTGGAGGTTTAGAGTTTTGGAGACTTGAGTATCTGGTGATTTGGTAATTTAGAAATTTTGGAATTTCACCATTCAGTAACTTTACAATTTATATATTTGTGCAGTTACAGAATATGGTGATTTGAAAGTTAAAATATTTTGAAGATTTTCATATTCAGAAAACTCTAGGTTCTTGTAAATTGAAAACTCCAGAAAAACTACTCCATGCTTTAGAAATTCAGATATTTATAAATCTCCAAATATTAAAAATTTCCAAATCATAAACTTCAAAAGTTAACCTATACCTTCTATAACCTGAACATTAATGAATTTGTAATTCAATAGTCTGTTGCCTCAAACTCCTAAACTGTATCGCTACATCTGAGATGCACCAAAATCAAACAAAAGGAAACCCCACAAAGTTTCCACATAAGAGGACAGCTTTATTGTCACTAGAAGACCACTGACAACTCCACTTACATTCGAGAGGGTTAAAGTTCTCCGCAGCCATCATCATCCAAGAACAATTTTTCACCGCAAACGTCGCGTTTAGTCGCGTACGAGTTTCCACCGGTTGGTCATCGCTCATCTTCCCGTGAGATGCATTAAAGTGTACACGCAAACGCACGTGCGTTTAAACCTCCAGGAGGGTTAACTCGTGGCGCATTGTCTTACCTTAGCTGACCCTCGCGGGGTCATAGATCACGAGCTTCCTGGAGTAGTCCGCGATATAAATCATCGGCCGCCGTTCTGCCTTAGCGAATTTATCGTCCGCGTCCGAGGCACTTAATTTATCAGCGGACGACCGTACGCAGTGCTCGCCCTAAAGGAATACCTTCGGTTTCATTCGTTCCTGTGTTCTTCGAGTAAATACTCGCGATCTGGTACATGGTTCGAGGAATGTCTTCGACGAACCACCCCTGAAGAGGTAGCTTTCGAATCGTGCTTCCGATTTTTCGTTAGCGAAAGAACGTCGATGCGGGCTGATGTATGGTGACGTTCCTTCGGAGAGACTCGGTGAGATCGTTTCGCAAGAAACGATGCTTGATCGATGTTTCTGTACTGTGCAACAGATGGACTCTTCTTGTGGGTATTGTATATGCTGATCACCTGTTGTATTTTTTTCTCGATTTTTTATGTTTTGTTTCATGCGGGTGGATGTTACTCCACTAGGGTGAATTGTTTTGTGAACGTTCGGTGATGGAAATATTTTTTTTTGTACTATTGTTGTTTTAAGGGTAATAGAATTTTAGTTGTAACTTTATCTTCAATTTTAGGCATTTTGCAATTTACTGATAATTTTCGTTTTCAATTTTGTATGTTCAAATGTTTTAATTTTTAAATCTGGAAACTTAGGTGGTCATATGTCTTTATACAATTTGAGAGATTCATAGATTTTCAAATCTGTTTATGTACCTAGAAAATTTGACAGTTTTATAAATTTTCCTTCCAAAGGTTCAAACTTTCATATTTGAATTTTTTCTTCATCTAAAAGAAGTACATAATATAATTTTACCTCTTTGGTACATAGTATAATTTTGTTACCTTTGATACATAATTTTGTACCTCTTCGGTACATGATTTGTACCTTTGCACAAGATTCCGCAATACATTAGATTTAGACGAAAAAGATTTGTGGAATACCTATAGATATTTTACGACTGGAGATTGATGGTTAGCCAGGTTTTCGGCTAATGCCATCTTTCTTGAACTGACCCAGCCGAAGATAGGGCAGCCGGTTCTCCAAAACGTCCGGAAGAAGATGGATATTCGTAATTTCCTTAGCTACAGAGAGCCATACCATTGCAGATCGTAGCTTCTTTCCTATTCTTTTTCGCTCAATTTTCCTCCGACATACGCTGCTCGAGTGCGACGAACAAAAACAAGAGAAACGATAGATTGATTCCCCGTTTGACAGGCGATTACAGGTGAAATTCTCGATCGCAGATTTTGCAAAAGGATTCTTACAATACTCTTACGTTTTCTGTAAAATATTATTTTGGTTTCTTGGAATATATTTCAAATATATATTTTTATGCTGTTCATTTTTGTATAGCTCTTTTTGTGTCGATGATGAACAGGTAAAATTCAATCAACGATATGCGACAAGATCTAGATTTTATTGTAGATTTGATACTTTTCAATTTTGAACCACGTGTCTTGTTATTTTTTTAGTTATACAGAATGAAATTAGTTAAAGATGTACAAAATAACTAGTACTTTGTTCAACGAGAAGTTTTATTTAATTATGAAGCTTGTATAGGTAAATGCATGTATAAATCATTTTAAAATTAGGTGCAGATCATTCAGCGCATGCGCAGATAGCTGCGCGCATGCATAGATTGTTGTGCGCATGCGCAGATAACTGAGCGTATGCATAGATTATTGCGCGCATGCGCAGATAGTTGAATGTATGCACCGATTGCTGAGCGCATGCGTAGTTCATATGCGCGAAATGCATACACATTAAACTTTAAACAACTTCATAAAAATGTAATACTCTAAAGTTTGATGTTAATTCTCCCGTTAAAACTGTCATAATTGTGTAAAATATTAAAAGAAGTATAGTAAATATACATAAAACTCAATTATTCTCTTACATAGAGTGATAAAAAATAGCTGTCTATCAGTAGAAAATTTCTGTGAAATTTTTAATTAAATCCAATGGGACTATGAACCTATGTAAAGTTTCATTGTACCGTAACATGATTCATTTATGATCGGTACGTGACTTGTACCAACAGGAGTAAATAATCATTTCACAAAAATCAAAGCTTCACATCACGGTTCATCCATTTCCATTCACCGACGCGTCTCTAAAATCACCAAAAGCGTAATTCCCTAATTGCCCCGAGCATCGCGTTCAATGGCGGCTTCGTTTTACATCGCAGTGTAACCATCGTCGAGTTAACCATGATTTCGAACTCGCCATGTTTGATATCCCATCGATTCCGCGAAATGCAGACGCATCCCGCTTTAACGATGCTGTCAATAGAGTATCCAGTCGCGTTTCTTGCTTGACGAATCGTGCATCGCGTTCCGTTTGATTACAGATCACGTTAACGAGTAATTACAAGTAATTAACTAGCTCCGAGCTACTTAACCAAACGTTATACGTCGCTGAACTGGCGATATGGACCGTCTGCGCTTTGATACACGAAATTATCTTGATGCGCCACGAAATCTCTGCCTTCGCTCTTTCTCGGGACTCGTGAAACTTGGGCTTGGATAATCTTGTCAGATTTCTGTTGAATTCGGTTTCTCTTTCGCCCTCCATTTGCTAATTAATTTTCCTTTTCAGCGGCGAGAAGTTCGCCGGTGACGACAGATTGTCTTATTTGCTGGATCTTTTATCTGATTTGGGGTTCTTGCTGTTTTCTCAGGTGAAAGATGCTGTTTCGTTAAGTAGGATTTTTAATTAGTTTTTGCTGGGTCTGATATTTAATTTATTTGTAGTATTAATAGATAGGTGTATGAATTATTTTAGGGTTTATATTTCTACATTAGCAAATTTTTGAGTCAACTATAAAATTTGTGAAAAGTACAGGAATATAAGTGAATTATACGAACGGTATCATTTTAAGTGCACTACATTAGTTGCACGAACACCATTTGAAGCAGCGCCGTTTGTCTCTATTCGTTCTTCAAGCTATTTTGATTCTACATCGGCGAACTCCTCGAAAGCCACTCGTCACTCGATTGCGAGTGCTCTTGGTTCGAGAGGATTTTAATTAAATGCTCGGGCTGCCTCCTCAAAGATCCCATTAGGCTCAATTCGTCCCTATTCATGCACGACGAGCGCTCGGGGATTTCACGATCGAAACATTTGTTTTAGTGGAAGGAAAGAGCGAATTTTGGCGTCGAATTTCCATCATGGTTGCTCGATTAATCAAGACGTTTAAAGAGAACGAATTCTTTAGACCATGTCGGAGCTTTTACTCGTTTATACCACTTCGGGTCACTGCGCTTCTTCTTGCAATATTTTTCCAGTTAAACGTAGATGTATCATCGAATTTTGCATCGAAAATGTAATTTCTTCAAGTAACTCTTTAAGTGATGAATTTTCTTTTCAAATTATTTTCATTCAAATTACACAAAATTTTTATGGGGTTGAAATTTTTGTGAAATTATTATTGAATACACGTATTGAGTTATGTTTTTAAAAGTGAACAAATGTAGATTTTTAACATTTTAATTTTCTATCCATTTTTTGTCTAATTAATAAACAATTTGAAAAAACATAAACTATTAGGTGCAAATTTTACTTATCTCGCAATTTTTTACCTATGGTTACAGTAAAGGTAATTTATTATGGTGGAAATATGTTAGTATTTCGTCCAATAAAATCGCAATTTGCGGATACATTCTGCATCGAATGAATCCGACCAATTATAAAATCAGGCTTGATTTATATTTTATTAGCGGCGGATTATTCCACGGAGAAATATGCTCATTAATCGCGTTGCGTTACATCCTAAATAATCCTCCGTATGTTGTTACATGACGCTTGAACACCGCATCCAGTGCTAATTTGCATCGGGTTGGAGTTACACTCGAGGTACTTGAGTTGTAACATTATATGCGTGTAATACATCGTGATGAACGCGCGCCATCGCGATTTCGATCTTCTCGGCAAAGCCTAAGATGCAGCCTAAGACGTCGCGTTTACGCAACTAGGTTTGAGCAACGTTTTACAAATATTTAAAAACAGAATGATACATATTATATATTATCTTATATTAGAAGAATGCATATTACAGCCTTACACCACATACCAGATTAGACCTCAGTACAAGTTTTCAGCGATACAATACTTTAACAGTTTTTCGTTCCATCACATTTGTAGCTTCAAATCGATTATCCGTAGCAGCAAGACCCAAGTCATTACATTCTAGCGAGTATTTTTTATTGTTAGTCACATCTGGTTGTGAACTTCAACCTTAGCAGTAGAGTCTGTTTGCAATTTTCTATACATGTCGAGGTATTGCTTGGTTTTATTACTTGCTTAGGTCACTTTGGCGAAAACCAGACCCACTTCACGCGTCATTTGTATTTCCATCTCCACTCGAATTTTAGCTAAACCAATAGAAAATTAGAAACTGTTTTCCCTCGGCAATGTCACAAAAATTGTACCCACTTCGAGCTTTTGTGAAACGTAAAACATCGAAGAGACTCTCGAGTCATCAAGTATGTAGCAAAATAAACTCTGGTCGTCGGAAGTCAAATTCATTTAGATACAGTCACTTATATTCACTTATTGGGAAGTCTAATGATTCCACGCGTCGTTTAATCGTCAGTTTTGAATTTTGAAAGCACAAACATCTAGAAGTTTGAAAGTTTAAACATCTGGAACTTTGAAAGTATAAACATCTGGAACTTTGGAAGTTCAAACATATGAAACTTTGAAACTTCCCTTAAATTTCTAAATCTGTAAATGTAAAATTATATTTGTACAAACGTGTAATTTGGAAAATTTCAGAATTTGTAGTCTCTGTGCTCTGTCAGCTCAGAAAAGAGAAAATTTGTGGATGTTAGTAGCAAAATAAATTTCCTTTAAACGCGTATTATATAGAGAATTTGTTGGAAATATAATACACATAGAGAACTTGTTAGGAATATATGGAGTACGGGGAATTTGTTGTTCGTTCCATGGAAGGTAGTTTCGAAGCATTATTAACTTGCTCGTTAACAAGTATCTACTGATACTTTCGATGAATAACGAATATGCGGCATTAACAGGCATGCAATATTGTAGCCCTGTAACGAGGACATTGGAACCCTTTTTCTAAGGGCTAACTTCCTGAAAAATACGGTATCGGAAATATTTAACAGCGCAGTACAATAAACCACTGCAACTAAATATTTTTTAATGAAGTTGCATTCAATTTTTTTGTGTACAAAATATTTCGTATTTCCATTGTTAACTGTACGATATTCACAAAGTTGGAAATTTTCAATTTTTAAACGTGGTTATAATTGTTGACTATTTAGTCTAAACTCATAAAATCATAATTTTGAAATTACGTGCATTGATGACAGTTTTTATTTAATCAAAAGGAAGAATCTTCTATTTAATTTGAAAAATACAGTTTCAGAGCACATCTCATTGATAATGAAATTAATATTATTTAGATACGATGAGATGTGCTGAATATTAAATTATTCAGTAATTACATTTCATCACAACAATGATTAAGATCACTTTTTGTCCAAGGTACATATCTTTTTTATTACTGTAGTTTACTGAAAGAAATATATGTTATCTTCAAATAAAATTGCATGTAATTTTTAATGTAAAAAAAAAAAAATAAAAGGAAACATTCAAATATAAAAATGAGAATGTGAAGTCTGATACGTAGTTGATATATACTACTTATTTTTTATGTCAGTATATAGATTATCACACATATGTATTTGTACCTGTAACAAGTGAATTAATAAGAAATACGAGCATGCGAAATACTAGATTACAAAATATTACTTGACTCTACACGTTGGAATAGCGGTGTTAATTATAATTTTCCTGTGTAATACTGCAGCGCAATATATTTTATATGTGATTCTCGTGGGATGCTGGCATGTTTCGTGCCTTTAGAGATAAAATTAACGGTGGTCATTAGTTTGTTTGGGTTTGATGCTCGCTAATTTTCGTATGAAAATTATTCTGCAAATTCTGTGTATTAATTATGAGATTTTTTAGTGTTTTCATTATTAAGTTGTAATCTTGATAGAATATCATGTCGTACATTAAAAGTTATTGCAAGTTATTGTATGTTTACAAATAATATGTTTAAAGTTACATCGTAAATTCTTAAATACTACTGAGTTGCAAATTATATGAAGTTTACTTAAATATTACTGAGTTGAAAATTGTCAAAAATGAAAATTTTGATCAAATTTGAGAAATTTCTAATTCCTTTAATTCCAAAAAACTTAAAATTTCAAGATCTCAAAATTATCAAGTCCCTAAATCTTCAAACTCTCAAATATTAAAATTTTTAATACTCCAAATTCACAAATCTCCAAAGGCACAAATCCCTCAGTCCCTAAATTTTCAAACTTTCAAACATTAAAATTTCTAATATTTCAAATTTTCAAATCCACAAATCCACAAATACATAAATTGTAAAATTCACAAATTCCAAAATTTACAAATCCCAAAGTCCACAAATCCCAAGATCCACAGATCCCAAAATCCACGGATCCCAAAATCTACGCATCCCAAAATCCACAAATCCTAAAATCCACAGATCCCAAGATCCACAGATTCCAAAATCCACAGATCCCAAAATCCACAGATCCCAAAATCCACGGATCCTAAATCTACGCATCCCAAAATCCACAAATCCTAAAATCCACAGATCCCAAGATCCACAGATTCCAAAATCCACAGATCCCAAGATCCACAGATTCCAAAATCCACAGATCCCAAGATCCACAGATCCCAAAATCCACGGATCCCAAAATCTACGCATCCCAAAATCCACAAATCCTAAAATCCACAGATCCCAAGATCCACAGATTCCAAAATCCACAGATCCCAAGATCCACAGATTCCAAAATCCACAGATCCCAAGATCCACAGATCCCAAGATCCACAGATCCCAAAATCCACAGATCCCAAAATCTACAGATCCCAAGATCCACAGATCCCAAAACCCACAAATCCCAAAATCCACAAACCCCAAATTCCACAAATCCCAAAATCCACAAACCCCAAATTCCACAAATCCCAAAATCCACAAACCCCAAATTCCACAAATCCCAAAATCCACAAACCCCAAATTCCACAAATCCCAAAATCCACAAATCCCAAAATTCACAAACCCCAAATTCCACAAATCTCCAATTCCACAAATCCCAAAATCCCCAACTCTCCAAATCCCCAAATCCCCAAATCTCCAAAATCCCAAAGTCCATAAATTTCCAAACTCTCAATCCTAAAAACTTCTAATATTCCAAATCCCCAAATTCCCAAATCCTCAAATCTCTAATTCCTCAAACCCTAAACTCCCCACAATAAAAAATTCCCTCAACCCCCAATTTAAAATAAACACCAATCAATTCATAATTCATAATCGCTTCAACTAGATTTATCTACACCGAACACCTCAATATATGCACATTCCAGGACTTCCACTAACAAATTCGAATATCCAAGCGCGAAATCTTTGGAGCACCCGCTCGGAACTCGTAACAACTAATGGTGGCCCGTTCAACGGGGTATTTATAGGAACAATTGTCACGTTTCTGTGCTCTTGTTCACGCTCCGTAAAGTCTTACGGTTCTAATCGTTGTATGCTCGCACCTTCACCGATTCCTTCGTCCTGTTAGTCCTGCGACTCTATTCGAGCGAGTGAAATTAGTCCAGGGCGCGTTTAACGATCTTCGTCCAGACTAATATTTTTCGACCCTATTGTTCCTCGAGTTGGTTGCGAGAGACTGTTACTGAAATTCATTTTACACTTTGCGTGCAAAGAACTACATTTCTGAACGAATGTTTTTAATTGTGATCAAACTTCATAGTTAAAAATTTCCATTTCAAGATGGAAATATGATTTGTATGAATAAAATGTTTTAGGAGAAGTGTTTGATTGAAAGGAAATCGACAAATGGATGTTGCAAAATTATATAGAATTATGAGTCCTGTGAAGAGTTGTTCAAAATTATTTATTAAAAAATTATTTATTAGTATTATAATTAATATTATATTAAATATATTTTAATTGAAAAGAAATCGACAAATGGATATTGGAATATTTATAGAATTATGAGTCATGTGAAGAGTTGTTCAAAATTATTTATTAAAAAATTATTTATTAGTATTATAATTAATATTATATTAAATATATTTTAATTGAAAGGAAGTCGACAAATGGATGTTGCAAAATTATATAGAATTATGAGTCATGTGAAGAGTTGTTCAAAATTATTTATTAAAAAATTATTTATTAGTATTATAATTAATATTATATTAAGTATATTATTGTATAACATTGCAATGTTATTAGTACTATATTAAATATATATTATTGGTTATAGTGTTATTTTATACATTCATTATTAATTATTACAATGGAATTATATTAACAATATTTTTCTATTATGATGTTTCTATTTGTTGTTTTTGATACTTGAACACTGGTTAAATAATACTGGTATGTGTGAACATTTTTCAACATACACTCATTTTTATTATTATTTTTCATAGGTGTAATTTATGAAACTTGATTAAAGTACCTTATTCAAATTAAATATTTATGTATAATATGTTGAAATTATTCTGTGAAATTGTTCAGTAAAATTATTTCTTCTTCACCAGATTTTATTTATGTAATCAAAAAATTATCACTTTCTTAACAATAATTTAATAATCAATAAATTAAACTAATCACCAAGCTAATTTTGCTTAAATACCTCTTTTCCTCCTTAAAAATTATGCAAGAAGCCATCACTCAACCGTTCATCCTCTCCCTAGAGATCAATTGGAGCCCTTCAAAACGGACAGAATCGTTGAACAACCGGAAGTTCGGAGCGTTCAACCGGAAAGCCACCTTTCCTTATCTTAACGAAGGAGCCGTGAAAGTTAAGGGAAAAAAAACGAAGTGGGTTAGCTTTAACGAGCAAAAAGGACACGTTAGAGATTCCCGTGGAAAAACGTTCGATCTATTATCGGACGGGAATCCGTTCGCGAATTTCTTCGACGAGGCACTACTCCCGGGACGCTTTTAATTAACGTCAGACTCATTTGGTCGCACGATTCTCACTCTTCAAGATACACCATTTCTGTCCGCCGTTCAACAGATTCGAATCTGTCTGAAATCGTAGATCGAATTCTACGAACGCTATTTGTCGCTAATTACGCTCTTTTAACTCCATTCCGTTTAATATCCATCTGACGAATTCTCACGTTCGGAATTTTATTCCGATGGAGTTCTTGTTTTAGCTTATTTCGTGGTGCGAACTCGTGACATTTCTCGCGTTCTTTGTCGAGAGGGAAATTGTAAAATATATGTAATAGAAATTGAAAGAAATTTTTGAGGATAACTGGAAAAAGTTGTAAAATATACATAATAGAAATTGGTAGAAATTTTTGAGGATAACTGGAAAAAGTTGTAAAATGTACATAATTGAAATTGGAAGAAACTTTTGAGGATAACTGTGTTTATCAGATATTCATTTAAGGGGTGTATGTACTTAAAGTATACTGAAATATTAGAGGTTTGATGTATATCAAGGTTCAAGTGATAAAATGAAATAATTTTTAGGTTATGAGTACTGATTTTAGTCATCAGTGATTTCATAGTAATTTAAGGGGTGCTTATGTACTTGAAATGCATTGAAATATTAAAATTATTGATGTATATCAAGGTTCGAGTTACAAAATGAAGTAATTTTTAGGTTATGAGAACTGATTTTAGTCATCAGTGATTTGATAGTAATTTAAGGGGTGCTTATGTACTTGAAGTGCACTGAAATATTAAAATTATTGATATATATCAAGGTTCGAGTCACAGAATGAAGTAATTTTTAGGTTATGAGTATTGATTTTAGTCATCAGTGATTTGATAGTAATTTAAGGGGTGCTTATGCACTTAAAGTGCATTGAAATATTAAAATTATTGATGTATATCAAGGTTCGAGTCACAGAATGAAGTAATTTTTAGGTTATGAGAACTGATTTTAGTCGTCAGTGATTTGATCGAAATTTAAGGGATGCTTATGTATTTCAAGTGTACTGAAACATTAAAACTGTAAATGCATATCAAGGTTCGAGTCATAGAATGAAGTAATTTTTAGGTTATGAGAACTGATTTTAGTCATCAGTGATTTGATAGTAATTTAGAAGTTGTTTATATACTTGAAAAGTGCTAAAATATAAAAACTATTGACGTATATTAAATATTGAGTCCTAAGACAAAGAAATTTTGAGGTTATGTTCATTCAGTGCAGTTTTCAGCAATTAGTTCAATAATTTAGAGGTTATTGATGTACTTGAAGTATACTAAATTACTAAAACAGTTGTATATCAAAGATCATTTTAAGAAACAAACAAATTTATACGTTATGAGTATTGTCTATTGACTGCCAGTGACTGTATGCTAATTTAGTTTGTTTCCATGCTAAATATGAATACACCAGAATATTTAAAACGTATAATGCATATAAAAGATGTGACAAAATAAATTTCTCACGACTTTATACTTCCACGTGAAAAAAGCTCGCATTCAAAGGTAAAAGGACAATAGAATTCGCAACTATTGTTCTCCGTATTTCTTTTTCAATCAAAAAGGGACACCGTAGTTTGATGAACAAAGAAATAGCTACAGAGGAACGTAAATCAATTTTTTCGAACGTCAACACGACCTCGAATGTAAAACACCTTCGTTGTTATTCCCTGTAGTTTGCATCGGTGATCGATTCATGAAAATTTTCGAGTTATAAAAAAAAAAGAACGACCGGAAGGAAACGAGAGAAAGGAACGAAGAAATTCAGCGGCAAAATCGTTACAACGATTCGCCATGAGCCAATTATCGATTTCAAAACTTCCCCTGTAGCATTGTTCAAAAACGTTTCTCCTGAAATGCTCTATACTCGCGAAATAGTTCTTCTAACCCAGTTTTCCGTGACCCGATTTCGAGTTAATAGAAGCGGTGCACGAGTGCGAAATAATTCTCGTCTGAAACGGTGCACAATTAACGAGCTTCCGATCAGTTTTTCAATTTCTTCGATTCGAATTTGCTGCGTTTTAGACAGAGTGTCTTTGAACGATTCAATCTTTCAGTAAAGCAATTTACAGAGATTGCATATTTTTTTGTTTGAAGTTAAATTCTAAAGCTTTGGGATTTTCAAATTTTGGAGGATTTTTGGTAATTTTTAAATTTTCAAATTTTGCTAGCTTTACTTTTTTGGATTTTCAAATTTTTTTGTTTAGAAATTTGAAATGTGATTTTCAAATTTTTGGGTTCGCAAGTTTCAATTTTCCAAATTTTCCAATTTTCAGATTATAGAAGTTTCGGATTCTCAGTTTCAATTTTTCACTTATTAAAATTTCTAATTTCAAAATTTTTATATTTTTATACTTCGAGTCCCAAATTTTCCTATTTTACTTTCAAATATCAAGATTTTCCAATTTCTATATTTTATAAGTTTCAAATTCCCAAATTTTCAAATTTTTATATTTTGTAAGTTTCGAATTCTCAAATTTTCCTATTTCACATGTTTCCCAAATTCTTGAAATTCCTGACATCCTTAAAAATCTTGAAATTCCTAAAATTTTTGAAATTCCTGAAATTCCTGATTTCTTAAAATTCCTAAAACTCCGGAAATTCCCAAAATTCTTCAAATCCCTAAATTCCACAATGTTCCCACATTCCCAAAAAATTTCAAAAATTTCCAAATTTCATAATTTTCATAAAATCTAAAAATAAAAGGCGATGGCTAAAAGTTTCATCCCTTCACCAAAACAACGTCGTTTTCAAATTTCTCAGCCGAGCCCAAAATTCGTCGGACACCATCGGACACTAAAAGCACTATACTAAACGCTCGTACAGGCCGGAAGTGGTATAAGAAAGGCCGGTAACTCGATTACAAAAGCTTTCCCGCGAACAATCTCCGCGTTCGTGCTTTTCTTCGCCGCGGTAATACGGAAACTCGATTTCCCTCGATAAATTGTTATCCCGTCTAATTTCATTCGGGGAATAATTAATTTCCCGGCTATCCTTTTTCTCGGCGGGAAACGCTTTTCTCCGGCGCATAATCGATAGCTTAATCGCTGGTAATAGTTCTCGATATTAACCGACCGACGGGTAGTGAAGGGGTAACTACCCCCTGGATGCTCTAAAATCGTTTGTCTCGACGTAGATCGAGTCTTTATCGATTTTTGCATCTTTTTTGTTCTTTGACTCTGTTTGTGACGATTTATTAATCGTCCCTTTTTATGCACATCGATTTCTGTGGTGCTTTTTTTATGTCTCTTGAGGATTTTTTGTTTCAAATAATTCTTTAATCTGATCATTTTTTTTTTAATGAAATTAATGTCAGATATACTCAGATGATTATGTATTTAATTATTATTTATTTCTTATATAGTAATGAAGAATTTTGTAATAATAGTATAGTAATAATAATAATACATGTTTATTAATATATTATACATATACATTGTAATTTACATATTGCTATTTATACTTATATTTTTGTAAATAATTCCACAATGAAATTTTCAATTTCAAAAATCTTTATAATTTTTGCCAGTCAATTTTATTAATAAAAAAGCTAAACACACACTACAATTTTTACACTAAATAAACGTCATAATTTTATTCATCTATGAACAATCTTTAAGAAAAATGAAACGAAATTATAGGATTGAGATAAATGAAGAAATAAATTGAAGAAATAAATAAATGAGAAATGTAGGTGAAAATGCTTAAGAGAGTTTAGCGTGTTTGGTCCAGCATTTTTTCCCCAGACAAGCCACAAATGTGACTGTCTCATAGTGTCAGCTCCCGTGGGAGGCAAGTGCAAAAATTAGGATCAACAGGGGCCAACGTGGGATCTCCTTTATCATTGTCGGTGTTACCGAAGAAAGATAACCTTCCTAAGAGTGTCCTGTCCGAATAAAAGACGATGGAGGATAACGAGTCTTACCGTGTGTGACTTTCATTTTGTTCGAGCCTGTGTTAAACGAGAAATACTCCTCCGGGAGTATAAAAGGTTTAAGAACTAGTTAAAACTGTCTTTTATAATACGTCTGAAAATGTAGTATCTTTTAAAAAATCCACGAAATTCATTAAAGAATAGTTTATAATAAACAACGAATTCAGTACGTACAAACGTTTGACGTTATTCAGTCTTTACAAATACATACGTAAAATTTTCGTAGAGATGTTCGTAGTTTGATTAAAATTTTCGTACAAAAAAAGACGGGAAACATTCTATACAGCGTAACATAGGGAATTTTGATTTTAAAAAATGTGCACAGCTCGAGCAATTTCAGGGAGTGAAAAGAACTGGCTTTCATACGTGTGGCGTTCCGATATAAATGGAAAGCTTTCAGGATCCAAAATTCGATGATAGAATTTGGCGCTGGGATTTCTTCGAAAAATGGAACTTTCTGTGAAAAGAAATTCGTAGGTCTTCTATAAATTACATTATATCCGATTCTGCGTTCTGTTATTTCGGAGAAATTTCTTTGGGAATTCGTTGATTAATCGTATTATGGGTTGTTTGGTTTTAAAATTGAGTTCTGTCACTGCAGATGTACAAGAGAATGGATTGACTTTGTCATTGTGAAAAGTTTCAATTTTGGAACGTTTGAAAAAATCACCCTGGAAGCATCATTTTGCAAATCATTGTAATTGATGAATTTTTTAAGTAGGTCGACTCTGTCAGTGGGAACAAATTTTAAAAAATTATAGATGTTTTGAAAAACTCTCCCCCAAAAGTTCATACCATAAAATAAATGTAATTGATCAATTTTGAAAATGAGTAGACTCTGTCACTGTGAACGAAATTATAAAATTATGGATCTTTCGAAAAACTCACCCCTAAAGAATCATATTACTAATAATTATAGTTGATTAGCTTAAAAAATAGATCGACTCTGACATTCTGAAAATATTACTTCCTGACGTAGTATACTACGCTTAGTAATTCCACGCGTGGTAATTCTATGCCTAGTAATTCCACGCATGGGAATTCCACGCGTGGTAATTCGACGTGTGGTAATTCGATGCGTGGTGATTCGACGCGTGGTAATTCGATACATGGTAATTCGACGCGTAGTAATTCCACGCGTGGTAGTTCGGCGCGTAGAAATTCAATGTGTGGTAATTCGACGCGTGGTAATTCGACGCGTAGTAATTCCACGCGTGGTAATTCGATACGTGGTAATTCGACGCGTAGTAATTCCACGCGTGGTAATTTGACGCGTAGTATTTCCACGCGTGGTAGTTCGGCGCGTAGTAATTCCACGCGTGGTAGTTCGGCGCGTAGTAATTCCACGCGTAGTAATCCCACGCGTGGTAATTCGACGCGTGGTAATTCGACGCGTAGTAATTCCACGCGTGGTAGTTCGGCGCGTAGTAATTCCACGCGTAGTAATCCCACGCGTGGTAATTCGACGCGTGGTAATTCGACGCGTGGTAATTCAATGCGTGGTAATTCGACGCGTGGTAATTCGACGCGTAGTAATTCCACGCGTTGTAGTTCGGCGCGTAGTAATTCCACGCGTAGTAATTCCACGCGTAGTAATCCCACGCGTGGTAATTCGACGCGTGGTAATTCGACGCGTAGTAATTCCACGCGTGGTAGTTCGGCGCGTAGTAATTCCACGCGTAGTAATCCCACGCGTGGTAATTCGACGCGTGGTAATTCGACGCGTGGTAATTCAATGCGTGGTAATTCGACGCGTGGTAATTCGACGCGTGGTAATTCCACGCGTGGTAGTTCGGCGCGTAGTAATTCCACGCGTAGTAATCCCACGCGTGGTAATTCGACGCGTGGTAATTCAATGCGTGGTAATTCGACGCGTGGTAATTCGACGCGTAGTAATTCCACGCGTTGTAGTTCGGCGCGTAGTAATTCCACGCGTAGTAATCCCACGCGTGGTAATTCGACGCGTGGTAATTTGACGCGTAGTAATTCCACGCGTGGTAATTCGATGCGTGGTAATTCGACGCGTGGTAATTCGACGCGTAGTAATTCCACGCGTGGTAATTCAATGCATGGTAATTCGACGCGTGAAAATATTATAGAATCCTGTATCTTTCAAGATCCCCCAAAAAATATTGCAAGCAATCATCCATAGTTTTCAATATTTGCCACCACCATACACCCAACCAGAATACCCATAAAAACGCCGGCTACAAAAGGTATTCAATTTCGTGCAGATAATATAGCGGAACATCCCATAAGAAGTCGACCCCATAAGTAATTACGGATCCAACCCTTCGTATCTGATCCCCGGGTAAAAATTACCGCGAAGCAACCCCTTGGGGTGGTTTCCTTCGACGCTCTCGAAATCGTTTTCTCGAACGCATTCCATCTGAACTCGAGGCAACACGTTTCTTGACAGAAAGTTAATAAAGTTTTCCAACACGCATAAATCAACGACCTTCTTTAACCTCCCGCCAGCCATATACGTAGCCTGACCATAAAAGCAACAAACTTTAATGCGTTTCAATAAATTCCACGGTACAGCTCGTTCTTGTGCCCCCATGTTCTCCTTTTCGTGTCCTTCCTTCGATTTCACACGAGGATACTTTTTCCGCGGCTTTCCCCCAGCACGCTTTTTCCAGCGGAGAAAGTTTCGGCCACTTCTCGCCGCTGCGAAAAAGTTCTAACCACGGGGATGGAATATAAATGGAAGAGGGGGTGGGATTGCAACGAGGGGGTTAAGGTTTCAAGGAAATTTAGTTCACGTTCTGTAGCTTGATTTTTTTAGTTCAGCGAGGTGCTGAGGGAGATTAATTTCTTTTTGCGGAGGGTGGTCGATTAAACGTTTGAGCCGAGAGAGGGTGAGCGAAAGAGGATTATGGCTTTTGAAAGTGGGATTTTGACACTTCTGAATTTTTAAACTTTTGAATTTGAGAATTTGCAGAAAATCGATTTATTTCTGTACGTTCTACAATTAAGCGTCTTTGTTTGATTTTTCTGTGGAACAATTCTGAACAACATGGCACTTTTGTAAACTTTTTCGTTTGACAACTTCCCAACGATTTTCACTCGAATACAACAGTACACCCTGAATCATTTATTTAAGAATTACATTCGTCCCAAATCGTATAGAATCCATTTACATTCTACAGATCTTTTAATTTTTAAATTTTCATTCCCTAAACCCCGAATTCCTCAGACCGTCAATTCCCTAGATCTCGAATCCCTTAGACCTGCAATTCCCTAGATCCCGAGTTCCTCACATAGCCAATTCCCTAGGTACCCAATTTACTAGATCCCCAAATTTCAAACTTCTCAACTTCCCAACTATCCTAATTCAAGTCTAAAATCCTCAAATTTTGAATCCTTCACATTTCAAATTTTTCAAATTTCCAAATTTCCCTAGAACGTAAATTTCCACAATCTCAAATTGCACAGCCATTCACTGCAACTCAAAAAGAGATCTCGCGATGCATTCAATTCCAACAACAATGTAACAAAGCCACCAAATTGCCCTGCCACACGTACCCTTTCAACTGCAACACATGTGTACGTCTAACTGCAAATAAGTTACATTGTGGAACGTGGAAAAAAAAGAACAAAAGAAAACAAAAATAAAAAGAAATAAAAGAGATTTCGTTTGAAATCCCGCGATCGTCGACAGTTCAATCACACGGCTTGAAGGGATGATCCAGAGATGTGGTTTCTCCCGAAATAATCGTCCAACGTTCTGCTCGGACACCGCCGTTAATTTCGACCGGTTACCACGAAGACAACATTTCGGCTCGCTTTTTTTCGAGGCCGGTCGCAGACCGCATCGACATAATTTTCATGCGGTTTCGTGTTAACCTTCGTGGTAGGTCCTTTTCCGGTGGAGTCTAAACCAGCAGATTCAATTTTACTGCTTCGTGACTGGCCGATACTACTGCAGTCCGCTTCTCGACCTGCTGAACGATCTCTTTCGAGTTTCTAGGAATCGAAGACTTCGGTGAGACGGTAACGCAATCGATTCGACTCGATTGTGGACGGGTTTTTGGTTATTGGTGTGTTGGTTATTGATGTTAAATTGTTCATGGTTCAGTATTTGGGATTATGGGACATGGAGATTTTGGGGATTTTGGGGATTTTGGGGATTTTGGGGTATTACAACTCCTCAGACTACCAATTCCCTAAATCGCAAATTCCCTAGATCCCGAATTCCTCATACTACCAATTCCCTAGATCCTGAAGTCCTCAGAGCACCAATTCCCTAAATCCCGAATTCCTCAGACCACCAATTCCCTAAATCCCGAATTCCTCATATTAGCAATTCCCTAAATCCCGAATTCCTCATATCAGCAATTCCCTAGATGACGAATTCCTCATACTACCAATTCCCTAGATCCTGAAGTCCTCAGCGCACCAATTCCCTAAATCCCGAATTACTCAGACCACCAATTCCCTAAATCCCGAATTCCTCATATCAGCAATTCCCTAAATCCCGAATTCCTCAGACCACCAATTCCCTAGATGACGAATTCCTCAGACCACCAATTCCCTAGATCCTGAATTCCTTAGACCACCAATTCTCTAAATCCCAAATTCCCTGGATCCCAAATTCCTTAGATCCCGAATTCCTCAGTCCACCAATTCCCTAGATCCCGAATAATTCCTGAGAGCACCAATTCCCTAGATCCCGAATTCCTTAGACCACCAATTCTCTAAATCCCAAATTCCCTGGATCCCAAATTCCTTAAATCCCGAATTCCTCACACCACCAATTCCCTAGATCCCGAATTTCTCAGCCCACCAATTCCCTAAGCTCCGAATTCCTCAGACCACCAATTCCCTAAATTCCGAATTCCTCAGAACACCAATTATTACAAAATTATTTTTATATCCACTTCAAAAGAAGAAATAATTAATAATAATTGACGGGATACCTTCATTACAATTTCCGAGTAAGTAGCTTGATTACGATCGAAGCCAATTAACCAAAGTTACAAGCATCCTTTTGCAACCGTCCTCATTAATTTAAAACAATTAAAAGTAGTTTGCAGCTTTTGCCGCGTTCGAGCTCTGTACAGTTCACGGGATTCATTAATCAAACTAATTTCTCCGTTTTTATTCTTTCACAGGTAAGTCCGACTTGCGTGCGCAGCTCAAAGCTCTCCTGGGACGACGATTATTGGATTTCGAATCAATTAAAAATTGCCATGACAAATGGACGAACGATCTGTTCAATCGGAAACGGAAGCTTGATGAGGCCTCGTTACGTCGCGGAAAAGTGAGTTATCATTTGTCTTTTGTATTCGTCCGTACCTTTTTTTTTTCTCTTTGGTTCGCTTTCCATTTGACAAACTGACGAACATTGATTTTCTGCGTGATGTGATGTGCGTGTTCTGTGTAAGGTTTTTTTTTTAGAAATTTGGGGAGGTAGAGATTTGGAGATATAGCAATTTGAGGATATAGGGATTTGGGCGTGTAGGAATCTGGAGATGTGGGGATCTGAGCAAATAGGGATTTGGGGATGCAGAGATTTAGAAACCTGGGTATTTGGAAATTTAGTAATTTGGGATTGGAGGGATTTGGGGACGTAGGGATTTGGGAACGTAGGGATTTGGGGATATAGCAATTTGGGGATTGAGGGATTTAGGGACGTAGGGATTTGGGGACGCAGAGATTTAGAAACCTGGGTATTTGGAAATTTAGTAATTTGGGATTGGAGGGATTTGGGGATATAGCAATTTGGGGATTGAGGGACTTGGGGACGTAGGGATTTGGAGACATTGCAATTTGGAGATGGAGGAATTTGGGGATGTAGGGATTTAGGTGTATAGCAATTTAGGGATGTAGAGATTTGGAGATATAGCACTTTGGGGATGTACAGATTTGGGTACTTGGGAATTTGGAAATTTAGCAATTTGCTGATACTGGGATTTGAGAACGCAGGATCTGGGGACGTAGAGATTTAGGGGATATAGAGATTTGAGGAATGTAGGGATTTAAGGATAAAGGAGTTCCACGATTTAGGAATTTAGGAATTTAGTAATTTGGGGGTGTAGAGATTTGATCATGTGAGGATTTGAAGACGTAGTAATTTGAGGAGTTGGGTATTTAAGAACTTTTAGCTATTTAGGGGTCTACAGATTTGAAGATGTAGAGATTTGATCATATAGAGATTTGGGAATTTAGTGATTTGTGGGTTTAGAGATTGAGAGATGTGGGCATGTAGGAACTTAGGAACCTAGGAATTTGGTTATGTTGCAGTTTGGATGTCTAGAAATTTGGGTATGTAGCAATTTGAGGATGTAACAATGTGGACATGTAGGGATTTGGACATATAGCAATTTGGGAACATAGATATTTGGAACTTCTTCTCTTATGTTGTCCATAGATTTGAGGCTGAAGCAATTTGAAGATGTAGAGATTTGTGACATGTAGAGACTTAAGTTTGTAGGAAATTTGAAGGTTTCTAAAAAGAAATTGACTCTTCCAGTCTACTACAGATCTACTACAGGCAAATTTCAGAAACATAACAACTCTATTACCTATCCACCTACTATCAAGGCTACTAACACCACTCACTGACGTAGAGTAGATGCTCCATGTAGAGTAACTAATGTAGATGCTCCATGTGGAGTAACTAATGTATATGCTCCTCAACAATCAACCTTCATTCATAAAATGCTCAACTTTCACTATCAACCAGTTGAACCATAAACAAAACTCACAGTATATCGATTAAAAAATATTAGTAAACCCTCATTCGCAATGAATCCTAACATTTTCGACGAGAAGGTTCCACACAGCCTACGCTCGCTATTATTACAAGCGTCTTCAAGCCTCGAAAGCACATCGCGAGAGCTGATGCACACGCAACAATAGCACCGAGTTCTCTCGAAACAGTTCTCTTCAGCTCGTACAGGTAGAAACGCTTCAGCATTAAGCTCTCTCTCTTTCTCTCCGAGTGGAATCTCAAGAAAGAGCGACGCGTTTGCAGCAGGAAAGAAGGAGCTGGTATTTAGAGAAGCGAATAGAAGGTCGGGTCACGACGAGTACGAGGATTAAGCAAACAACGGAGTATCTCGAGTTCGAAGACGGCTTCACTCATCATCATTAACACCGCATAATACGTTCGCGAAACAACCGTGTCTACCCTTTTTTTTTTTGCTCCTCTTCTTCTTCGCGACTCGGTACGCTTGCGTGCCGTTGTTTCTCCCCCTTTGCGTTCGTTTTTCTCTTGTTCTCTTCGGGATCCCTTTTCGTAGGAACTCGCGTCGAGCCGCAGAAACAATGTGTACCTTCGCTCTTGACACCGTTCTGAACCAGAAGAATCCACGTTGCGGATCGCTTTTTGAAACGCCTTTTTTTAATCGCACTGGTTACTGAGGCTTTGGAGCGTTTCAATTAATCTGTGGGGTGAATTTGAAAAACACAATAAAATTTTATAATGAGACTGAAAGACAGTTCTGTCCCTTCAGGATATTTTTAAAAAATTATTATTTGTTTGTATGATGTTATTACACAAAATGAACTTGCAACAAAATATTAAAATTGTATTATTCTATAGATTTTATTTTTAAATTATTTTTCATAAAATGTATGACCTATATGAAATAATATTTTGTATAAACATATATGAGCATCAACCTGTTCAAGATGTATTTGAAATTTTATAGTTGACAAGAAATTTATTTTCAATCCAATAAATTTTCTAGCAAAATAAATATTATGATCCTCTCATCCTTCTCATATAACAACTAATAAAATGTCTAAATATTAATAAAACTAATAGATATAAAAATCGCCAATATTTCCTCGGGAAATGACAGTAAAAATAAAACGCTGAAGGTTAGTATATAACATAATATCTAATATTACATCTACCAAGCGGAAAAGTCGCGAGTTACGTGCCGATTCTGCAACGGCAATATCGAATCCGTTTTCGTAGCGTCTCGCAATAAATCGAGACAGCACCAGTAAAAGAACGTTGCAAGACGATTTTTCTTATCCGTGACCTATTTCTCTTTCTGTTCCTGTTTTTCCTTCCCGTTGCCCGACACTGCAGTCTTCGCACACCTCTGCTGGGTAAATAGAAATCAGACGACGCAGCCACCGCACAAACGCATCCTGATGACTGATTTCATCTTTTTTCTGATGGCAACTCGAACGAGTCTTCATTCAATTTTAACAGATTGTGGATATTGTTGGAGATGAACGAATGAATTGTGCGTATTTAATATTCTGATCAAGTATTTTTTATAGTTGTAGAGAGACAGAGTTATGTGTTTTGTTATACAGAATACGATATAGGAGATATAGATTCATCAGATATTGTCTACCTTTATAGAGAGACAGAGTTAACTATTGCAAAGAACACCTGCTATAAACTGGAATATCAATTACAAAAAAAAATCCTAAATTCTGAGAAATGATAGAAATTGCCAAATTCTTTTTTGTATGAACAAAACGGGGTTTTTAAACCATCCAGGGTTGCACAGAGTCAAAGAATTTAATTTGCCAGACAGAGAATTTTTACATCAATCACGATGCATGAAAGAACGCCAGTTGAATGGAGGCAAATGAAAGTTTTCAGCTTCCAACCGGAATATTCTTGGTATCCTATAAAAACAAGAACCGAACGGACCACAGCTGAACGATCTGACAGCTCGATACGCAGATATCGACAAAAAAATTCCAATCATCCGTTTATCGATAAGCAAACGCACAGCAACAGACATTTCAGATGCTATACAATCCGAATCTCATCCAAACCTAGCATAGAAACACTCCAAGTGTACATAGACATGTAGTACATGTATCTATAGGTACGTTTAAAGTATCCGGAAGCTTTTCGAACGTCCGGTGTAATATTTCTTACGATGAACGTTATTTAAAACTCGCAAAAAAGTTGAACACACTAGATTGCTATTGGGCGATCCATCATCCTGCGGTGCCAAGCATCCAGCAAAATAATATTCAAGCTTATACGCGAAGAATAAGTTTACAAAAGCGGGAATGCGCATCTAGGTATGCGTTTGATTGAAACGTGCCTCAAAATGATGGATCAATGAACTTGGCAAATTTTATGGTCAGATATATTTTTTAGTGCGGTTGATAGATTTAGAGTCGTAGAGATGCAGACTTTAAAGAAAGTTTACCTTCAAGTGTAGTTACAAATTTGTTAACTTTTATGACTTTCAAAGTTGCAAATTTTTAGGTCTAGAAATTTAAATCCCCAAATCCCTATATCTTCAAATCCCTGTATCCCTAAATCTCTATGTCCTTAAATCCCTATGCCTCCAAATCCCTATATGCCCAAAACCAAAATCCCTAAATCTAATAATCCCCAAAACCAAAATACCCAAATCTAATAATCCTCTAATCAAAAAATTCCCAAATCCCTATATTTCCAAATCTAAATATTAATTCCACACGTGGTATTCTACGCTTAGTAATTCCACGCGTGGTAATTCCACGCATAGTATTTCCACACGTAGTAATTCCACGCATGGCAATTCAACGAGTGGTAACTCGGCGCGCAGTAATTCGACGCGTGGTAATTCGATGCGTGATAATTCCACGCGTTGTAATTCCACGTATGGTAATTCGACGCGTGGTAATTCGACGCGTAGTAATTCCACGCGTGGGAATTCGATGCGTGGTAATTCCACGCGTGGTAATTCGACGCGTAGTAATTCCACGCGTGGTAATTCGATGCGTGGTAATTTGACGCGTGGTAATACGACGCGTAGTAATTCCACGCGTAGTACTTTCACGCGTGGCAATTCGATGCGTGATAATTCCAAGCGTAGTAATTCGACGAGCGGTAATTCAGTGCGTGGTAATTCGATACGTGGTAATTCGACGCGTGGTAATTCGACGCGTAGTAATTCCACGCGTGGTAATTTGACGCGTAGTAATTCCACGCGTGGTAATTCGACGCGTAGTAATTCGACGCGTGGTAATTCGGTGCATGGTAATTCGACGCGTGGTAATTCAATGCGTGGTAATTCGACGCGTAGTAATTCGACGCGTAGTAATTCGACGCGCGGTAATTTAATGCGTGGTAATTTGGTGCGTGGTAATTCGATGCGTGGTAATTCGATACGTGGTAATTCGACGCGTGGTAATTTCACGCGTGGTAATTTCACGCGTGGTAATTCGACGCGTAGTAATTCCACGCGTGGTAATTCGACGCGTAGTAATTCCACGCGTGGTAATTCGACGCGTAGTAATTCGACGCGTGGTAATTCAATGCGTGGTAATTCGACGCGTAGTAATTCGACGCGTAGTAATTCGACGCGCGGTAATTTAATGCGTGGTAATTTGGTGCGTGGTAATTCGACGCGTGGTAATTCGATGCGTGGTAATTCCACGCGTGGTAATTCGACGCGTAGTAATTCCACGCGTGGTAATTTGACGCGTGGTAATACGACGCGTAGTAATTCCACGCGTAGTACTTTCACGCGTGGCAATTCGATGCGTGATAATTCCAAGCGTAGTAATTCGACGAGCGGTAATTCAGTGCGTGGTAATTCGATACGTGGTAATTCGACGCGTGGTAATTCGACGCGTAGTAATTCCACGCGTGGTAATTTGACGCGTAGTAATTCCACGCGTGGTAATTCGACGCGTAGTAATTCGACGCGTGGTAATTCGGTGCATGGTAATTCGACGCGTGGTAATTCAATGCGTGGTAATTCGACGCGTAGTAATTCGACGCGTAGTAATTCGACGCGCGGTAATTTAATGCGTGGTAATTTGGTGCGTGGTAATTCGATGCGTGGTAATTCGATACGTGGTAATTCGACGCGTGGTAATTTCACGCGTGGTAATTTAACGCGTGGTAATTCGACGCGTAGTAATTCCACGCGTGGTAATTCGACGCGTAGTAATTCCACGCGTGGTAATTCGACGCGTAGTAATTCGACGCGTGGTAATTCAATGCGTGGTAATTCGACGCGTAGTAATTCGACGCGTAGTAATTCGACGCGCGGTAATTTAATGCGTGGTAATTTGGTGCGTGGTAATTCGACGCGTGGTAATTCGATGCGTGGTAATTCGACGTGTGGTAATTCGACGCGTGGTAATTCGACGCGTAGTAATTCGACGCGTAGTAATTCGACGCGCGGTAATTTAATGCGTGGTAATTTGGTGCGTGGTAATTCGACGCGTGGTAATTCGACGCGTGGTAATTCGATGCGTGGTAATTCGACGTGTGGTAATTCGACGCGTGGTAATTCGACGCGTAGTAATTCCACACGTGGTAATTCGATGCGTGGTAATTCGACGCGTGGTAATTCGACGCGTAGTAATTCCATGCGTAATAGTTCCGCACGTGGTAATTCGACGCGCAGTAATTCAATGCGTGGTAATTCGCCACGCGGTAATTCAACGCGTGATAATTCGACGCGTGGTAATTCGATACGTAGTAATTCGACGCGCGGTAATTCAATGCGTAATAATTCGATGCGTGAAAAATCCCCAAATCCAAAAATGCCTCAATCTGAATATCCCTAAAAGTCTTTAAATTAGATATTTAAAACTTTCGAGACACGATATTAATCAGCATAATTAATCAACACCCCACAATACGCAAGGCGGCACGAACGAATTTCAACGACAAGCGTTAACAGCGCACGTATTCCCATAGCGAATGTTTCTGGCGGGCTGAAAAAAGCCGGCAGAAAAACAGACGTTGACTGAGGGATGGTTGACGGTGGGTGTCGTACAAAAAGGAATCCAATCTCCTGCGTGGAGATGGGCAAACGAACGACAAGATGGAACAGTGTGGCCGTGTAACGCGTGTGAAAACAGCCTTCCACTGGTTGGTTTCGATGGATAAACATCGATCAGAGTGCGAGGAGGATGGTGTGGAGTCGCGCGGATCAACGCGCGGATTGGCAGGCTAGCAGGAAGAGGAACGCGAAGGATCAGGCAGGCCGAAAGGACGAAGAAGGAGGTGGTGGTTCGCGTATAAGCAAGCAAGTGAGTTGGCAAGTTCGTCGAGGCTCTCAGAAGCCGGTCTGTTTGTCTTCCTCGTGGTCCCGAAGAGCTGTTTGCATTGGCTCCGCACCTCGGTGACTGAGTGAAATGATTTCGTCGAGGCGAGCCTCGAGTGCACTCTCCTCGACGAGCTGCCGAGTGTTGCTCCACGTTCGATGCGCCTAACCCAGGGAAATGACTTTCGGTTTCGACACCTCGAGTTTCGTTATCGTGGCTTTTCCTGATAGTCGATACCGAACGACTTTCAACCTTCGTCAATCGACGAATTCTAGCTTGAGTGGAGTGAAGGGGAGTGGATTAGAGGCGACTGTTAGGGTATCTTCTTTGTTCGAATTTAGTATGCAATATCGCTAGCTATACATTTTAGTGTGTTGTTTGAAATGTTTAAATCACCAAATTCTCAAATGTTGAAAACCCCAAGTGTATAAATCCTCGAAAACTGAAAATTGCCAAATCCTCAAATACTTGAATCCATATCCCTAGCTCCCAAATCCTTAATTGCCTAATCTCTATATCACAAAATATCTAAATTTGTAAATACTAAAAATCCTCAAATCCCTCAATCCCCAAATCCATTAACCACAAAGAATCCTCATTCTGCTAACAAATTGCATAATCGTAAATATCAAATTGGAACGCAAAGCCAGTAACAAGTACCGAGCATTTAAAGTTTCGTCGAATCTCCCATTTCATAGCTTATCATTAATTTCCCTCGCAGCCATTATCACGATCGTTTTCCATGTCTTCGCATCGTTACACTTCCGACTGTTCGCTCTGTGATCTTCGTTCTCAGCCAGCGAAACCGCCGTAAGTAATTTTCGCGTGAAATCGTCGGGACTCTAATTTCACTCGTTCGGTTATTTCATTTATCTTGAAATTGCTGCACGGAATTCCATGAAATCGGCACGGAAACCCTTAAAACGTTTACCGAATGTTCTTGCACCTACGTCTCGAGAACTCTGACAGCTATTAATTTTCGGAGAAGCTGTTAATTTTCAACATCCACGCGTACACACCGTCGTGGTATTTCCTAGTGTGCTTTTCTTTCAACCTTCACACCCACGTTCCGATACCTACGTATACCTTTGGCTAAATGGAGAGCTTCTTGAACCAGTTACTTCCTTTCTTCGCGATCAAAGATGATCGATTGGAAATTTCAAATGTTATTTCATAACTTCTTATAATTTGCGATTACGGTTTAATGGTACTAGGTTTAATTCTATTCATTTTATTTAACATTTAGCTAAGTCATGAAGTGACTTGATATGACATCACATTTTTTTAGGACTTAAACTACTTAATTTATATTTGATTACCATGGTCTTTTATGATTAGTGTAATTCTTTCTGAGATTCTATAATATTTTTTGTTCTAATATTGTTACAGTAGGTTATTAATAATTATTCACGTTCAGCTAAATGGGAAGCTAAATGGCTCCTCCACAATATAATCTTATTTCTTGAAGTCTTACATTGTTAAACATGACTTATAACATTGTTATGAACATCTAATTTATTTGTACAATATTACAGTTCAATCTTTATAATTTTCTCTCAGATAACATTATAGTAAGTGTCTATGAACATCCACCTAAATAAAATTCATCTTCAACGCATATTTTTGAAAATCTTAATTCTCCAATACCTTGTATGGTCCTCACCGTATTAAATCTTCAAAGATAAGTGAAATCCGTCACATTTTGGCCGAACACCAGGAGAAAGTCTGAAACCGTGATAATTGGTCGATGATTGTATCCTGAGACAGGATACTGGTCTCCCGGCGACGTTACTTTATCCCCTGGTTTCACTTAACCGGTTTAGGCCCATTGAACGGTTGCGAATAGCGACGAGTTAGCTTGATCGCAACTCGTTGACGCAGGAAATCCGTTTATCCGTGCTAAGCCGATACTCCTTTAGAAAATACGAGCAGCTGTCTTGAAGTCAGCCCAGTTACGGTGACGATTCACTCCATGAAATCCTGTTACCACGCGTAATTCACCCGTTTTATTCATTATTCCACGCTACTGATCCAATGTGTCTCTGTTACACTCCCTCGCCAGATTTTACCTTGCAATTTTAAGTTGGACCGTGTTCCTACAATTTGTGATGGAATTATTTGTTCATTTGTCGAAGGTAATTTTTATGGGGATGTTTCGTATTCGTGATAGTTTATATTATGAGTGAACTTATTATGACATTGTGACAATTATGTCATAATATATGAACTACACATATGAACTTATACACATATATGAACTTATACATGTATGAACTTATACATATATGAACTTACACATATATGAACTTACACATGTATGAACTTATACACATATATGAACTTACACATATATGAACTTACACATATATGAACTTATACACATATATGAATTTATACACATATATGAACTTATACACATATATGAACTTATACACATATTATGAACTTACACATATATGAACTTATACATATATGAACTTACACACATATTATGAACTTACACATATATGAACTTACACATATATCAATTTATACACATATATGAACTTATACACATATTTAACTTACACATAATCAATTTTATTGCAAACAAATTTTAAAAAATTTCTGTAACATGATCTTCCCTGCAGCTTTTGTTTCTACATCCTCAACGGCCATATAACGAGACAGCATCGAAACAGCTTCACATCGCCTGTAATCAAAGGGACTCGCAGTCCCGGTTTGAGATCGTAATTGAATTTCCTTTTTATTTTGAACAGTAAAACTAGAATCACTCTGAATAATATTTCCAAGCGTGTAAAAGCATAGTCCGTTTCACGACCCACTTAAGAAGTGTATAACTTATAAGGAAATTGAACAGGAAAGCACTTCAGACATCCAGAACCCATAAATTTTATAATATAAACAGGCTATTAAATCCCGTATTGAGTTAAATATAAATTATTCGAACCAGTAGCAGTTGCATCTAGCAAGATTTTTATGTACGTTAATAAAATATAGAGGAAGTTATTTCGAACGGATATGATCAACCATGGGAGTGAAATAAAATCTTAGGAACGAATGTATAATTTTGCGAATACGCGTTTGCGATCGAATACTATCGTACATCAGAATGTATGAACGTACGTGCATATTTGACTGTGAGATAAACTGGTGATCAAAGTTGGAAAAAATTATTTACGACCAGGAGTTGCAGTAATCTGATCGCAAACGTGTATTCTATACGTTCTTCGTTCCAATTAAAATTACAGTAATTTTTTTAGAAATTTAGAAACTTGGAGATTTAGGTATTTTGGGATACGAAGGTTCAGTGAAGTATTTAGGGATCTAGGGATTTGGGGATATAAGGATTTGAAGATATGAAGATCTCCCTAGATTTATTGTGGGATACAGTAATCCCAGTATATATTTACAAGTATGAAGGTCATATTCCTGCTATCGTATAACCCTGTCACATATGAGTCCAGTCATAACATATCTCGTGCTACAAAAATCCAAAGACCTAGCGATATACCATAAAAACGCGTTAAACAGTACATCAAATATCGCAAACCGAAAGAGCCTCTATCTCCTAAGGACAAAAACGCTAATGCAAGTGCTTACCCTCGAGAGTTGTCTGCGTGTGTATTACTGTAATTGCATCATGCCTCAGCGTTGCATCGCTGTAAAAAGGTGATAAGCCTTTTCTACAAGGGGCACACTTATCCCGAGTATCTCGATCAGCATAAGAACTCGAACAGCTCCGCGATCGAATCGGTAACAACGACATAAACAACACGACCGGTACCTCTCGGCGCACGGAGTCCTTAATCCGGCATTAACGATAAAGAAACAGGGCCGTAAGTCATAGGAAAAGTGGACGGTTCCGCGGGTAATTGAATGCTATTAGGGGTACGTTTATACCCGGCATTATCACCCGTTGCACCAACTTCTGCTACGTGGAGCAACGTAACACGAGGGGGAACCGGTTTCTCGGCATACATTATAACAACTTACCTGTTTACCTCGATCGATTGTAAATCTCATCGGTACGGAACTGTGTATCTGGACGATTGAACGAGTTCATTCTGGTGGTGGTAACGGTATTGGCGATATACCACAAATATCATCAAATCCCTATATCTTCAAACCCCTATGTCTCCAAATCTATATGTCTTCAAATCCCTATATCCCCAAATCTCTATATCCGTAGATTATCAAATTTCCAAATCCCTAAAGCGCCAATTTCTCAAATTCCCAAAATTCTACATCCACAACTATTCCCAAATCCCCAAACCCGAAAAGTCCTTAGATCCCCAAATCCCCAAAATCTCTAGATTCCCAAGTCCCAAAAATCCTTAGATCCCAAAATCCCTCTATCCCCCAATCCCTACATCCCCATATCTCTACATCCCTAAATCCCTACATCCCCAAATCCCTACATCCCCAAATCCCTACATCCCCAAATCCCTACATCCCTAAATCCCTACATCCCCAAATCCCTACATCCCCAAATCCCTACATCCCCAAATCCCTACATCCCCAAATCCCTACATCCCCAAATCCCTACATCCCCAAATCCCTACATCCCCAAATCCCTACATCCCCAAATCCCTACATCCCCAAATCCCTACATCCCCAAATCCCTACATCCCCAAATCCCTACATCCCCAAATCCCTACATCCCCAAATCCCTACATCCCCAAATCCCTACATCCCCAAATCCCTACATCCCCAAATCCCTACATCCCCAAATCCCTACATCCCCAAATCCCTACATCCCCAAATCCCTACATCCCCAAATCCCTACATCCCCAAATCCCTACATCCCCAAATCCCTACATCCCCAAATCCCTACATCCCCAAATCCCTACATCCCCAAATCCCTACATCCCCAAATCCCTACATCCCCAAATCCCTACATCCCCAAATCCCTATATCTTCAAATCCCTATGTCTCCAAATTCATATGTCCTCAAATCCCTATATCCCCAAATCTTTATATTCCTAGATTCTCAAATTTCCAAATCCCTAAAACCCCAATTCCTCAAATTCTCAAAATCCTACATCCACAACTATTCCCAAATCCCCAAACCCGAAAAATCCTTAGATCCCCAAATCTCCAAAATCCCTAGATCCCAAAATCCCTCTATCCCAAAATCCCTCTATCCCAAAATCCCTCTATCCCAAAATCCCTCTATCCCAAAATCTCTCTATCCCCAAATCCCTACATCCCCAAATCCCTTTATCCCCAAATCCCTAAAACCCCAATTCTCCAAATTCCCAAAATCCTACATCCTCAACTACCCAAATCCCAAATTATTGGCCACCTAATTTCGATCATCTCAAAATTTCTGAATTCCTAAATTATTAAATTTCCAAATTCCCAAATGAAGTCTCTAAATCAACACTCGACCCTTCATCCTTAACGAAATGTCGTTACACTATTAACGAAGTGTCGGTATATCAATAACTGATATATCTACTCCATCCACCTATTTCTATATCCACGTCGTCGAGAGATAATGAAAGTGGACGTTTACGTATCGCCGTGTGTCAAGTTTCATACGTAACAGCCAAATGTGTGCTGGTGCCCGAGTGACTTAAGCAGTCTAAACATCGTGAAACAGCAGCCAGATCGCAAATCCGGGATCCAGCTTTGCTGGCTGGCGTCGACTGGTGTTTGCTCCGGCACGACGATCCTGTTGCCCGAGGGCTCTTAAAGTTTGAGAAGGGACGGGGATTTCCGGGGTAATCACGCTGCATCGAGAAGGAGTTTCTTTCGCTCCAAGGAAATCAGAGATAAACTGTTAGAAACGGCCGGATTAAACGTTCAGGACGGTGATATACGGCGCGATTAGCTGAACGTTTGTTGCACGATCCTTTTTACCAAGAAAAATGCCCGTGTGGTTAAATACCTTGCAACAACAATGTCGCTAATCTGTTAAATGTTGCAATCTTTGTTAAACGTATTAAACATACAGTTTGTTAATAAAAATTCTCTTTGTTTATTGTAGTGAATACTACGATGAAATTATTAACATAATACTGATGTGGTGCTGTAATGACAGGTATGATGATAAGTTATAAAAACGATTAAGGGTAATGTAGAAATAATAGTTCCAATCGAAAGTTTCAATCTCATTGAAGGCACAAATTGTTCCGGTAAGCTTTCCATAAATTTTCAATCGCTCAAACTTTCCCTTCGACTAACGTTCATAAGCGCGTTAAGTCAATCGATGACCAGCAAGCTTAATCTTCAACGAAACGATAGCCACTTAGGCAAATCCATCGAAAGTTCATCTACCCATGACCCAGATTATGGAACGTTAAGACCCTCCTAATAATCTGACCCCTGATGTTGGAGCTGCCCTAGGTTTGCTCGATAAAGTAACGAAACAGCGATCTGCCCCGGTTCATCCTCTTTAGACCAAGACTTCACCGATCAAACAGCAATTAGCGGTTCACTAAGCGGTCGCTATTTCATTCGACGAACCGGCAGTTCTGCCAACTTCACGGATATTTCACCCTAATCGTTGTTCATCAGTCTCCGCGAATGACACGGGACTGGTCATTAACATCTGACTTGTTTTACGAGTTAATTAGACACTGTGGACAACGGTGCTTTTACTGCGCATTCTGTTTGGGTTAAGACGAGTATTTCGTGTGGAAATTGAGGGAGCTATGAATATAAAGTATATCTGTTATTATATTTGTGTCACTCAGAAACTGCAAATAATTATAGTTCTTGAATATCTATGATAAAGTACTTATAAAAGAAAGAACGTATTCTTTCAAAAGAATGTATTCTCTTTTATAAAGAATGTATTCTTTCAAAAAAAAGTATTCTCTCTTATAAAGACTATATTCTTTCAAAAAATAAGTATACCTTCTTATAAAAAGTACATCTTCTTCTAAAAGAATGTATTGTTTCAAAAGAATGTACTCTTTCTTGCAACGAACGTTTCAATGATTTAAACTGCGCGCCAATTCACGTGACATGCGCAGTGCGCCTACGCTGCTCCAGCCGCCATATTGCTTTTCCAGCTTCACCCACGTTATGTTCTCTTTTATGCAATTGTTACAGTGTCCAGATTACACAGTCGTGATCGAACTGTTAACCTAATCAAATTAGAAAGTTTCACCACCTAATCTCACATTCCCACTAAAGTTTTAACTGCGGCAGTCGCCTTTTTCTCGATCACGCCTTCGTGTAATGGAATCGATTTCCGAGAACAAATCTGATCGAGAAACGTGGTTTGCTTGTCACACCACACTTCTACGTGCTGTTCCTCGATTTCTTGTGGCTCGTGAATTAATCTGTTTCAGTCACGTTTCTTAGGTGTACTTTTCACACGTAGTGTTAACTGAACTGATAACATTATAATATTTCTGGGTGAAAATTACCTCGATGTTGAATTATACAAAATTTGAGTACAACTATCATAGAGTCAGAACGTCTATTTTGTATTTTTACATTTTATGTACTAAATTTTTGTTGCTGTTCTTTTGTCAAAATATTTGTAATATTTTATTAACATAATAAATGATTGTATATGTTCCTATCCCACTGTTTTTATTTATTTTTTATTTGACAATATAGTGGCTGTATATGTTAATTGCTGCTTTACTATTTTTATTTATTTTCAATCTGACAAGACAGTAAATGGTTATATGTATAACTGATGTTTTACTATTTTTATTTATGATCACTATGACAAGCTAATAAATGGTCATACATGTTAATTGATGCTTCACAATTTTTGAATTTAATTTAAAAATAAATGGGCCTTTATCGTCATAGCTTCACCAGAAACGTACAAGTCATTAATAGTCAAATATACAGCTGTTAAGGTAATTAATTATTCCATTGTGTACAAAAGAAGTAATTCCGCAGTGTCCCAGGTGCCAGGGATCAAAGAGTCAGCGTTTTATACAATGATTTCTATAGAAAGGACGTTGAAGACGATCATTAATTTATGGGCGCAGTTTAAAGCACGAGAAACGTTATCTCGTTAACAGGCGAATAATGTGTCGGTATAACGTATGAACGCGTTCACCTGGTGCGAGGTGTGCGCTCGTTGAAATATGAATCGGTAATGCACCTGATGAATTAAAAAATCCAACCGAATGCTCGTTTAAAGGGTGAAATATGTATATATATATCAAGGGCCGGTCATTGTGCAGTCGCGTACGAATACGTAGCACGAAGATGATTAATTTCTTCCGGTGTACGTGCAGATTGATTTCTCGAGGAAAGGCACGGTTCATCATCGCGCGCGCACATCGACTACTACTTAACGAGAATGATAAACGATGTAATTAATGGTGGCAGTCGATGAGTTATACGCGGTGCGGTAATATCCTGAAAGAAAAAAAATATGAATTGTTTCGTCGGTATTTTAACGAGTATTTTACGTTGCCGCGAGTATCTGTCTTAATATTTTATCGCTTGTTCCAAAGCTGAAAAATCGTGTCGAATTTTTTTTCAAATTTTCATTTTCAAAGGGAGATTATTCTGTAGGGGATCTTTATTGGAGGTCTTTATTGGGTGGGTCTTCATTCGATTTTAATATTCATTTTCAGGTTTTTAGAGTTGAATGCTACACTTTTAAATTGGGGAAATTTTATAAGTTTGCAAATGTTTGGGTTTATGAGTTTGTTAGTCAATTTAGGATTTAAGAATCAAAATTTTTGAATGTACAAGTCCTCAAATTTTGAAGTTCCAAAGTGTCAAATTTCTGAGCTTTCAAGCCCCTAAATTTTTAATATCCCAAATATGTAAATTTGCAGAACTACAAGTTTTCAAATTCCTAAATTTTCAATTTATCAATTTTTCGAGTCCTCAAACCCCAAATCCCTAAATCACGAAATTCTAGAATTTCTAATTTCTAATTTTCCCAATTCCATATATCCCAAATTTCTAATTTCCCCAATTTCACATATCCAAATTCCATATGTCCCAATTCCACATATCCCAATTCCACATATCCCAATTCCACATATCCCAATTCCCACATTTTCCAATTCCACATATGCCAATTCCTATATATTCTAATTCCCACATATCCCAATTCCCACATATGCCATTTCCACATACCCCAATTCTACATATCCCAATTTCACATATCCAAATTCCACATATACCAATTCCACATATCCCAATTCCTACATTCCCCAATTCCACATATGCCAATTCCTACATATTCCAATTACCACATATCCCAATTCCCACATTCCCCAATTCCACATATGCCAATTCCTACATATTCCAATTTCCACATATCCCAATTCCCACATGTTCTAATTCCCATATATGCCATTTCCATATATCCCAATTCCACATATCCCAATTTCCACATATCCCAATTCCACATATCCCCAATTCCCATTTCCCCAATTCCCAATTCCTCAATTTTCTAAATCCCCAAACTCTCAAGTTCTCATAATTCCAAGTCTCCAAATTCCAAAATCCCTAATCTCCAAAATTACTAGGTCTCAGAAGCTTAAGAGTAATCCCTAAATTTCCAGATCTCAAATCCCTAAACCTTCAATTTACCAATTGCCCAAAATTCCAAACCCCCAATTCCGAAACTCCCAACCTTCAAAAATCCCAAAAATCCATCCATCTCCAAATTCCCCAAAAACATCTCCCCGCAAAAGCTTCCCTGCAAAACGCGGAATTCGATAAAAATTCCGTAGCAAAAGTCCCGTGACATTCGCGAAATGCCATGCTCAATCAGAGCCGCGCCAGTCTCTGTAAATTTGTATTTCTAAATTGAACGGCGCTGGGTAAATAATACGTAAACTTTTCTCGATCAACAAAGTCTAACGTAAGGAGGGAAGGCTAGTAGAAGAAGTGGAACGAGAAGGGATAAGGGAACAAGAGCTCCTTTGAAGTTCGTACATAACGTCGAAATTTCTGTTCAAGAACTTCCTCGACGTGGTCTCGAGTTTTTCAACTTGAACTTGCTCGATCGTATTTTCCACGGTATATTTTCTGCAGGATCCGCCGGCGTCGCCGTGGGCCGTTCCATATAACCGGCTCGATTTATTGGAAATGAGACTTAACTCGTTGCTGTGGCTGATACTCAACCGGCTAAAATATTAATCTCTCCGAGGTAGGATAAAAGGGACGTTGAACGAGGAACGAAAATATCTGTTTCTCTAATTCCTTCCGCCTCTGTTTACGAGATGATAAATTGCATCGTAACTGGCGGGAAAACGATATTTAAATTTAACGGTCCATCTGTTTCTACTGAAACTTTCTAACCTATTCTGTGGTTCTGATGTCATCCACCAGTTGGCGCGTCAGAGGCAATAAAGAACATACATATGCATATCGCCATTTTGTTTATTATTCTCTGAAATGAATACAATTCATCATAGACTTAAGTCACTTTTATTGTACTCTTATTAAAATCATTCTTAAATATGTTAACTATGTGGACATTTATAAAATCTTTTATGATGCATGTATATAATTATTACAAATTTAAAATGAATAAAATTCATCATGGACTTAAATCATTTTTTTTTTGTTCTTTTGTTAAAATCATTCTTGAAGAAGTTAACCATATGGACATTTATAAATTCTCTTATGATGCATGTATATAATTATTACAAATTTAAAATAAATAAAATTCATCATGGACTTAAATCATTTTTTTTTTCGTACTTTTGTTAAAATCATTCTTGAAGAAGTTAACCATATGGACATTTATAAAATCTTTTATGATGCATGTATGTAATTATTACAAATTTAAAATGAATAAAATTCATCATGGACTTAAATAATTTTTTTTTCGTACTTTTGTTAAAATCATTCTTGAAGAAGTTAACCATGTAGACGTTTATAAATTCTCTTATGATGCATGTATATAATTATTACAAATTTAAAATGAATAAAATTCATCATGGACTTAAATCATTTTTTTTTTGTTCTTTTGTTAAAATCATTCTTGAAGAAGTTAACCATGTGTACGTTTATAAAATCTTTTATAATGCATGTATATAATTTTCACAAATTTACGAGGAATATAATTAAACCTGAATATTAAATCATTTTTTACAGTAATCCTAAAACAACAGAAGAAGTTAACCATTTCAATGTGCACATTTAGTACAATGTTACAAGTATAACATTTGCAGATAAACAATTCAAACAACATTTTAATAAAATAATTAAATACAAAGTATCGAACATACCTCAAATTTAAAGTTATATCTGGTAATGATAAGTCATGATTCGAACTGGAGATTTTAATCACCAAATTTTCGTCGCAAATAATGCAAAGCGAAGTCGAGCGAAATACGAGAATAAACCGCTGGTAATCGTCGGAGTGTTATCAGCGACATTGAGAAAATACGCCGATTACAGGACTAATTACGAGAGTCCGACGTGTTACACGGCGTCGAGGAGATAACACGACGAGCATTGCGACCAGAGATTCCACTTTGTTGACAACGATGAATCCCGCTACGAAATAATATTATCGTGACTCTCCGTGGCTATTCCGCGATCACGAAGCCTTCAGGTGACAAAGAGCAACGAGCACTATCTGACGATGACCCTTTCAGTTGGCCAGAGTTAAGATCCTTCTTAAAAAGGACTCGTACTTTTCGCTCTCTCTCCGGTTCTTCTGCACTCGCGGCAACACGCGCTATCGTATACCAGCGCGAAAGATAACTGCTGAACGTGGATGCCTTAAGGGGTTGTGCACACCTTAAAAGTGTTCCTGGAAAAAAGTTGCTGGATTATCGTCGTGCAGGAATGAAAGTAGACGTAGACGTACTTCGGAGGAAACCTTGTCGTCCGGGTTTTG
Organism: Megachile rotundata; assembly: GCF_050947335.1. Classification (NCBI taxonomy): domain Eukaryota; kingdom Metazoa; phylum Arthropoda; class Insecta; order Hymenoptera; family Megachilidae; genus Megachile; species Megachile rotundata. The sequence continues at coordinate 9,981,732 of NC_134989.1, forward strand.
AATGGTGGAGTTTGTTGAGAGTCGATTAGAGCATTTTTTGTGGTTTGGGATTTAGGGAAGGGAAGTTGAGGAATTTGGGAATTTGGGGATTTGGGGATTTGGGGATTTGGGAATTTGGGAATTTGGGAATTTGGGGATTTGGGGATTTGGGAATTTGGGAAATTGGGAATTTGGGAATTTGGGAATTTGGGAAATTGGGAAATTGGGAGATTGAGAATATAGGAAATTTGAGAATTTGGAAATTTGAGAGTTTGGAAATTTGAGAATTTGGAAATTTGAGAGTTTGGAAATTTGAGAGTTTGGAAATTTGAGAATTTAGAAATTTGAGAGTTTGAAAATTTGAGAGTTTGGAAATTTGAGAATTTGGAAATTTGAGAATTTGGGAATTTGAGAGTTTGGAAAATTGAGAATTTGGAAATTTGAGAGTTTGGAAATTTGAGAGTTTGGAAATTTGAGAATTTTGAAATTTGAGAGTTTGGAAATTTGAGAGTTTCGAAATTTGAGAGTTTGGAAATTTGAAAGTTTGGAAATTTGAGAATTTGGAAATTTGAGAGTTTGGAAATTTGAAAGTTTGGAAATTTGAGAATTTGGAAATTTGAGAGTTTGGAAATTTGAAAGCTTGGAAATTTGAGAATTTAGAAACTTGAAAATTCGGTAATTTGAGAATTCGGAAATTTGAGAATTTGGAAATTTGAGAGTTTGGAAATTTGAGAATTTGGAAATTTGAGAGTTTGGAAATTTGAGAATTTGGAAATTTGAGAGTTTGGAAATTTGAGAGCTTGGAAATTTGAGAATTTGGAAATTTGAGAATTTAGAAACTTGAAAATTTGGAAACTTGAGAATTCGGAAATTTGAAAATTTCCATCACTGATCGCAAAGTTCACATTTCGCTTAACTATGTCAAACTACACCCTTCCTTACTAATCGATCGATCAGCAACGTGTCGATTTTAATATCCTAAGAGTGTCAGTAGCCCAGATCGTAGTTTCATAGATTCCTCGCAAAACCTTTTACGTTACGTCCACTTCAATCCGTTCAAGTTCAACTTCAATTAGCCCTTTGAGCAGCTGGTTTTATAACGTGAAAGGGATTGGCTTTGTGCTTCCATAGCACTTTGGATGTTTTGTAAAGAAAGCGTCTTGGGCTCTCTGTAGCACCCACTTTTGATTCTTTGAGAAAAGGGGGTCTCTCTTTATGCGTCGCTCTTTTAAACTTTGGCGAAGAGGATGGACATGGAGACTCTTTACTTTACACTTTAAAAATTATCAAATATGTAAATTTCTTTGATTAATTGAACATCTAAATGGAACTTCTACATTTAAGTATGAAATCTTCAATTAATAATCAGATGGTACTGTTCGATACTGATGTTCATTTATTGTTACCTCAATTACTGTTAGGTCTGAACTTAGGTTAGAATATTGCAGCGAGAGGATTAGACCTCAGTACAAGTTTTCAGCGATACAATAGTTTAACACTTTTTCGTTCCTTCACATTTGTTTCAAATCAACTACCCGTAGCCGCAAGACCCAAGTCGTTACATTCTAGCGAGTATTTTCTATTGTTAGTCACATCTGGTTGTGAACTTCAACCTTAGCAGTAGAGTCTGTTTGCAGTTTTCTATACATGTCGAGGTATTGCTTGGTTTTATTACTTGCTTAGGTCACTTTGGCGAAAACCAGACCCACTTCACATGTCATTTGTATTTCCATCTCCACTCGAATTTTAGCTAAACCAATAGAAAATTAGAAACTGTTTTCCCTCGGCAATGTCACAAAAATTGTACCCACTCCGAGCTTTTGTGAAACGTAAAACATTGAAGAGACTCTCGAGTCATCAAGTACGTAGCAAAATAAACTCTGGTCGTCCGAAGTCAAATTCATTTAGATACGGTTACTTATATTCACTTATTGGGAAGTCTAATGACACGCGTCGTTTAATCGTCACTGCTGATGCTGTGACATTTCTATTTTTTTTAATTACTGTTGCATTTTGTATATGTTTAGTATTTATGTAATTTATCTGAAATATGTTTCTCTTTTGTTGATTTTTGGTTCGAGTATATATACTTATTTCAAAGTTGCAGTTATGGTTGCAGCATGAAGATACTTTACAATTTTATTGATTTATACTGTGTATTTTACATTTGGGAAATATGAACTTCCTTTCGGGAGTTCAAAGGAAACTCATGATTTTAACATGACTGCTTTTATTCTGTATAAAATATTCAATACTTGAGAAGTTCCATGAAAAATTGAACAAACAAGGATGGTACCTAAGTACTTCAGTAGATAACAAAGATCCTTTATTTTCCTGTCTTTTATAGGTCATCCTACTTTGTGAAAACATTTCAGCAATTTTCAGTGAAATATTCCAACAACATGCAATAGCAACAGTATGCTTAAAACGAAAACAGATAATCTTATTCAGAGAATTATTTATTATTCTTCAATATAACATTTTCCTTAACATTACATTAAATAAATAATTGTATTACATTAAATCTGTAATAATAATATTCAAAAACAACGCAAAATTTCTGAGTTATGGTAAAGATCATTATTTGAAGAGATCTGGACCTTCAAATTTATACTCAAATTAAATTAATTAAACTACGTTAAAATTAAATTAAACAGAAATTCAGTTAAATTAAATTCAATCAAAATTAAATTGCTACTAGACCAGTATTAAATTAAAATTAAATTCGATTCAATTAAATTTAAATTCAATTCGGTTAAAATTAAATTAAACTTAAAATGGCACTAGAATTAAATCAAAATTGGACTCGAATTAAATTAAAATCAAAATTGCACTGGAATTAAATTAAGCCAAATTTAAACGAAAGGATCCTTAAATTTAAATCTTTGCAGATTGAAAGTGGACATTTACGTTCTTTATAAATAACCATGCTTTCAAGAACATGTGCACATATGTATACACATACATGTACATACATATGTATGTATACGTCGTTACATATGCATGCAAATACACCGTTAGACATAAATAAATACGTACCCATACATCGTTAATAATTAAGAGATTAATGACAATATGTAATAAAATGTATTTGAAAAGATGCAACGAGCACGTGTTTACCGATCAGCGAAACGTTGGAAAGTATTTCAGAAGGAGACATCTTGTCGAGAAGCATGCATGCCCCCATAGAGTCGGGTTCACCATAATGGAGCCACGTTTTCTCCGTGGCGCTGGGAATTATTTACTCACGCCGGGAATGCGGCGAGCACCGTTGTAAGAACAGCCTGGAGTCTCACCTACCCACCGTCATTGCAATTCAACGAGCATGGAGATACCCCTCGAGCAACTTCCCTCTCCTCACCTGTCCCTGAGATATCGTTACGCAGATAAAACCGCATTGCTGAAAGGTTGCCGAGCTAATCGACTCGCGCTCCGTGTTTCCTCCAAATCTTTTTTAACGACACCGTTCGAGACTTTACGGACTCCTGTGTAACGCGAATTTCTGTATGGCGCCAAAGATTGTGAGGCTACTTTTCGCGAATCATCGTAGATTATATTTGTGAACTTGGGAACGTCCAGCAATTTAATGGTCATAGGAGACTTTCGAATTTGGAAATGAAGAAATTTAGGATATTTGGGAAATTGTACAAATTTGAATAAATTAGGAAATTAAGAATGTAGAAATTTGCAAATTATAAGTTTCTGTAATTTTAAAATATCAAAACAACTTCATACTATACAAATATTGACTGAAACCTATCCTTCGAGATGTTACCGGAAGTCCTTACGAACTACAGAAGAGAATTAAATTCTTCTGAAAATAAAAATGAAAAAGATCTCGACCGAACACTGTTATACTTGAGATTCGTGTAAATTTTGAGCCTGAGATTTGGAGCGAAGTCCTTATCAGCTAATAAATCAGCGGTCTTCACAGCTGCGTCTGGCGAAGATCCGTTCGATAATCCCCATCGGTAATTACCGGAAGTACATCGATAAAAGAAGCAAAATCTCGAAAAACACGATCCGGTACAAGTTAGCCGAATCCCCGGGAAGAAATCCAGATCAATCAGTCGGTGGGAAGAGTAAGAACGAGAGCAAAAAATGGAAGGGTGTAAGAAGAAGTTGAACGAGCCTCAGGGGCGTAGCAATAAATATCCCCAGATCAGAGGGAGCGAGCGATGCTTTCGGTGTAGCTCGTCGAAAAGGCAATCTTGCTGGTTCGAACAGCTGATGGCATCTTGGACGCGTACAGACTCGCGGTTACGCGCGTCCACCGAACAAAGAGAAGATGGCGAAGGTGAAGAAGAGAGAGAAGACGGTGGTGTAACAGGGCCGAAAGCGTACGACCGGTCGTACCACGGTTTTATCTAGTATCAAGAAGCGCCATCGACCGCCGCCAGCCAACCCATACGCGATTTCATCGCGGACCGTGCATTAAAAGCAAAAATAAAATTATTGGAAACCGGCGGAATTCGGCGTCGACCGGCTGCTGCCCGTTCGTTCGTTGCTTTCAGCCGGTAGATATAAACGGCCACGTTCATCAACCCACCAACAACAGCCAGCCTTCTTGTTGCTTTCGAGCTTGTCTTCTTACCACCGGATGGCCACCTTCTGATAGCATTATGCGAAACCCGGGATGGAACCCTTTCTCTACCATTCGTGTCCTCCGAACATACAACGCTCTTGTTAAACCATCGATATTGAGTACCTCGTGAAAATCCCCACATGTCAGAAAATTCCTCTTCTTTTTTATGGTAACATACGGATTAATATTAATACCATACGGATTAATTAAATTCTGGATTGCACGAAAGTGTATTCACAGTCTGAACTCTTATGTTATTTACTTGCTTCCGAGGACATCCACAATTTGATCGGCAGGTGGGATAAATATTAACCATGATGCATAGTTTGAATAAAGCTTTGCTTCTCAAATGTAAATTATTTTTTAAAAACAATAATTAAGAATTATTCGTTACACCTGGTAATCAGGGTTTGGGAATATGAATACTCCACATGTATGAATACTCCATATATGCCATCACTAATATTTATATACGTATTTCTTCCTTCGTCTTTGAATACAAGAATTGAATACAAGAATACAAGAATTATTTCTCTACAAGTGTTTTTTATTTCACCCTCCTCGACAGATTTCAAGTGAAACGGGCAGTAGGAGACCAAAAGCTGCGAAATGCTGGAATCGTGTACGTTCGAGTGCAACTATGTTTCCTTTGCTGTAGACACGGTTGCCGACCAATTGATTGGTCAGGGATCTCTACAGAAGATCGCACTTTCATTGATCTGTCATTTCAGGAGAACAGCTCTTGTAGCTTGACAATTGCTGAAATTTAAAAAAATTGTCGAAGTTCATAATCAGAACAAAACGTTGATACAGAATTTTGTACGTGAAGGGATTAAATGAACCGAGTATATGAGCTAACAGAATGAATTGAGCACACAAACTAACAGATTAAATGAATTGAATGTACGAACTAAATTGAATGAATTTAGTGTACAAACATATTGAATTGAGTACACAAGCTAACAAATTTAATAAATTGAGTATGCAAACATATTTAACTAATTGAGTTTACAGATGATTTACCAGCGTACTGGATAGATACACAGCGGAAGTTAATTGTCACAAGTAGTCAAGTAATCTAAAAGAACAGACAAATGAACGTAACAGAATGTAACTGAAAATCGTTCAATGATGAATCGATCGGGGATCGATTTACAAATCGCCGAAGCCAAGAAGTGGCGAGCGGTTCGGACAGAAGCTCGAACGAGGCGAAGAGAAGATCCGTTCGAAGGGGATCTCATGAATAACAAATGCTTTCGGTGGTTATTTCTCAGGGTGTGGAGCGTTTCCACGAACACGAATTTCCCCTGGATCGGTTAGGGCGAGGGAAAGGGTGATGGCGGCACGGTATCGGGAGGGTGGTAAATAATATCCACGCGTGTACAAGCGTTAAGCGATAAATCACCGATCGACCTGACAGGAAATTGAACTTTCGAGAATACTTATGCCCTCGTGATTATTCATGTCGATAGGGCCGCGTTTTGCTAAGTGAAAAGGAGCGTAGAAAAGTGGCCTGAAGATAGAGGCACCGATGTCATATTTTAGGCTACGTCATCGATAAGTAACACATCTATGTTTTAAATCGATAACATCTGCTTGAATAGATACTTCATTTTTTTTTTAATTTTTTTATTTCGATTAATATGAAGTCGAACTGATTGAATTATCAAATTGTAAGAAGGGTTTATGTTCATATATGTGTTTATACATGTGTGGAATTAGGCAAATAGTATATTTGAAGGAGTTAGCCAAATAGTATATTTGAGGGAGTTAGTCAAATAGTATACTTATTTATTTACAAAAAATATATCTCTTTGATTATAATTTAAAGTCTCTTCTCGTGAATAAGTTTACACTACTCTACTAAATGATTTCATTAATATCTACATTAATATATGTACATATAACAAACATATTTAAATACACAAATTATACTTAACTTCGAAGTATAATTAAATTCCATTAAAAATTTTCCAAGTACATTTCCCTGCAGGTATTTAGTAGCCTTCTTTTTCCAAAGGATAAAATTTTAATAAACAGAATAGCAGGAGACTAAATGAAGGATTAAAAAAGAAGGAAGTATTTCAGGATTCCGTCGATAAAACTCTCAAGATGCTCGACGTCGTCTGACGATGGCATTTTTAAAAAAATAATGAAATCCTCGAGAAAGTGGTCTTCTAACTCTAACCAGGCCACTTTGTAATGCGATCAGCTTTGGTCGTGGGCCAAACTACGATGACTCGCATCTGCGCCTCTGACCTGGCTGAATTTATGTCCGAGTTGCTTCCACACATCGAGGCATGTGGACAACTGTTGTAAACTAACCTTTCTTACCAACAATCGGTTAAGTTAACCAGTTAAACATGGACAGCTTTTCTGTATAATTCACATTAATGTATTGCAAATTGCTTTCAAACAAACATACATATGTATATACATATGTATATGTGTATGTATATGTATATGTATATGTATATGTATATGTATATGTATATGTATATGTATATATGTATATGTATATGTATATATGTATATGTATATGGAGATATGTATATGTATATGGAGATATATGTATATACATATGTATATCTCCATATATATGTTTGTTTGAAAGCAATTTGCAATTATGATAATATACATGTATGATGCTATGTATATACATATGTATATCTCCATATATTGTTTGAAGTTCTCATAAAATTTACAGTACGACAATTTTGTAATCTAACCATAATTGTTGGCAGCACCTGTGCCTAAACGAAGAATATTAAAATAATTTTAATCAGGTCTGAGATAGAAATCATAAAAAATAGAGACAAAGAATTTACAAAATGGAGAAAAGAATATATTACAAAATGAAGGGTAAATTGTAACATGCTAATATAACTAATAAACTGACCATATTTCGCAAGAGTTCATATCATTTGAGAGAAAAAGGCTTAAGACAAGCTTGTGAACTATTCAAGCGGTTTGATGCGAAGTATGAGAAACTGCGTTAAAGGGCATTGAATTAGTCCTCGTTAATAAAACAAATTAAACACGCATTATGCCGGAGACAATTCGAGGATTCAGAGATCCCAGCAGCGATAAATCTAAACTGCATTAGCAAACTTGGTAAGAATACACGTTTCCCCGTAACAAGCCCCGCAGAACCGCCATAGAGAAACTTGCAGCTTGCACCCGTATCGTTCTGGAGTGACAAGCAGCTTAAGGTGTAATAAGACTACGATAACAAGGCGTCGCACGGTGAATAGAAGGATCGTACTTGGCAACACGGTTTTACAGTTATTCCCGTACGGATACAGTGTGCAGGATCTGAATTAATCCTTTGCTTCCAGCGATACGCACGCAGACCGTCGCAAAAGCTTCAAAACAATAGCTGACGCGTCGTCGCACTTAATTGAAACTCCTTTGTGCTCCGCGGAGCTAAATCTTAGTTTCCACGGGACTGTTCGCAGTTTATTTGCCGTATTTTTCACGAACGGAGACGTTCGCGAATGGATCTGTTAATTGAGTTTCGTAACAAAATAATAATGAGGTTTACGAAAAGACAATGGGGAGAGAATTTAATACACTTTATGATGAATCTGACGTTGTTGTAGATGGAGTATGGATTTAATTAATATTCAGATCTGTTTTGTATTAACGTTTTCGTTGCTTGAGACCACAAAGGGAACTCTACGTTTGCAATTGTTCGCATATGGGTACTAAAGGTAATGGTTTGATGTGTAGCTAATGGTAATTTGAAAAATTCAGACTTGAGAGTTTAGGAATCGTGGAATTTGACCTGAGGGGAATTGGGAATAAAGGAATTTTGGGATATAGGAATTAGGGGATATAGGGATTCTTGGGATTTAGAGATATTTGGGATTTAGGGATATAGGGATATTAGGGATTTGAGGATTTGGGAATTTGGGGACATAGGAATATTTGAAATTTGGGAATTTGGGGATCTAGGGATATTTGGGATTTGAAAATTTGGGGATCTAGGGATATTTGGGATTTGAGATTTTGGAGACCTAGGGATATTCGGAATTTGGGGATCTAGGGATATTTGAGATTTGAGAATTTGGGGATTTAGGGATATTTGGGATTTGAGAATTAGGGGATTTAGGAATATTTGGGATTTGAGAATTTGGGGACCTAGGGATACGTGGAATTTTGGAATTTGGGGATCTAGGAATATTTGGGATTTGAGAATTTGGGGACCTAGGGATATTTGGGGTTTGAGAATTTGGGGACCTAGGGATATTTGGGATTTGAGAATTAGGAGACCTAGGGATACTTGGAGTTTGGGAATTTGGGGATCTAGGAATATTTGGGATCTGAGAATTTGGGGACCTAGGGATATTTGGGATTTGAGAATTTGGGGACCTAGGGATATTTGGGATTTGAGAATTTGGGGACCTAGGAATATTTGGGATTTGAGAATTTGGGGACCTAGGGATACTTGGAATTTGGGAATTTGGGGATCTAAGAATATTTGGGATTTGAGAATTTGGAGATCTAGGGATATTTGGGGTTTGAGAATTTGGGGACCTAGGGATATGTGGGATTTGAGAATTTGGAGACCTAGGGATACTTGGAATTTGGGAATTTGGGGATCTAGGAATATTTGGGATTTGAGAATTTGGGGACCTAGGGATATTTGGGATTTGGAAATTTGGGGATCTAGAGATATTTGAAATTTGAGAATTTGGGGATCTAGGGATATTTGGGATGTGGAAATTTGAGGATCTACAGATATTTGGAATCCAAGAGTTTTCGAGATCTATAGATTTGGTAAACTGAGGATTTGATATCCTAGGGATTTGGTGTACTAGGGAATTGGGAATATTCGAATAATTTAAAAAATTTACAAATTCCTGATTTAACGAAATCTCCCTTATCAAATAAGGGAGTCCTAATAAAGTTCTGATTCTTCGAATATTTTATTTACAAAGACTCGTCCACATCCCCGAATATCGTGCAACCGACACGATCCACGCAGACGCATTACAGGTGATAAAGTGTTTAACTTTGTAATTTCGCATAAAAATTTCCTCGCCGTTCGCTATTTTTTAATTGCGCATTCACGTAACATCAAAGTCCACGTTCGGTAAATTGATCGAACAGGGAGGAAGAGTATATTAACCCCCGCCGATGATGCCACGGTTACCACGGTTAGGTACTGTAATTACGATAATGTTATGCGCGCTAATTGGAGGATTTTGTGAGACCCGATAAAAACGAGATTACTCGGGGTGCACGGTTGCTTGGTACGGTGCGTGTACATCGTCGTATCGGGTATCGAAGAAATTGGCTATCGGCGTATTCCTTCGTCCTGGGGTCATTATCTTAGCTGAAATTGTTAGTAAATCATTCGCGATAGAATCTACGCCCGGAGCGTTTTGCTGGATTTAGGTAACGAAACAACGTCAATAGAATGCTTCTGTGTGGAGCTTTTTTAATTAATCCCTACAGTGTACTGGATGCACATATACGTTCCAACTATCTCTCTATGTATACATTATAATAATTTCTAATTATTTTTGTGTATATTATGATAATGATATATTATATGTTATGATAATTTATAATTCCATATAGTTTGATAGTTTTGATAATTATAATATTGTCGATTATAATCAACAAATCCCTCAATTCCTAATTTCCTAAACTTCTCTAAATCTCTAAATTCCTAGTTTCCTAAACTTCTCTCTAATTCCCTAAATTTCTACATCACCTTTCCCAGAATTTAAATTTCACAAAATTTCCATGTTCCTAAAATTCCGAAATTTCTAAAGCAATCAGAATCACGGCACGTTAAAAAGGAAGGAAGGAAACGAGGAGAGAAGGAAGGAAGATTCGTGGACGATGGACAAAAGAGGAACAAGGGTGCGATACAATGGGCGAATGTAGGTGCTCGTATGTAATGTATGCTCACATTGTTTACCGCCACCTTGGCGTGTTACTGTGGGCCATTGCGCACGGCAAACAACGTGTCCTGCACACGTGTCCACCCACCGTGTGGGTCGTTCGTGGACACCCACGTGTTCATCCGCGTTTCGACGACTGAAACGCGCCAACGAACCGCAGTCCCTTCGTTAATTTGCTGTTCTGTCATGCAAATCACGCTGACGAAAGAAAAGGAACCAGACGAACCTACTGTAACATCGTTAGAATCACGACCAGTTTTTTCTCGAGAAATATTCTAATTTTACTATTTGCGGTGTTAATTGTACGCGGGTGTTTGAAACACTCTTATGTTTCAATTTAGAGACTCTTGCAATTTTGGGAATATTTTGCGGAAAATGAGTGAAATTACAAAACTCAAAACGTTGAAATTAAAAAATATTAAAATTTATAAATTTGAGATCCAGAAAATTTCAGTTTGAAGATATACAATTATAAAAATTTGATTTAAACGATTGATTAATTAAATGTTTCTGTCAATTTGAATTTTCGAATTGTGTCCAGTCTGATCTCACGCAAGCGAAACGTCTGCTAATTATTATATCGCGTCGCAAATTAGATCGATTTAATTGGTCTGTAACAAACGGCGTACTGCGTCCAGTGAATATAATTGGTGCGATCATCAATTTATCAATGACATGTCTATGGGCGTAACATCGTATCACTTTGCCTCTACAAGGTACTGAAACGTTGTATTACCAACTGTTGGTAACACGATCGAAATAATCAAACGAGCAAATGAGCAATAAATAATAAATTTATATTCCAGTCGATTTTTAACACAATAAATTACAATAAATATCCAAAAATATATTATCAACAAACCTTAAAAATATAGATCCCTTATAACAATCTATATGTGTCACAGCATCAGCAGTGACGATTAAACGACGCGTGTTATTAGACTTCCCAATAAGTGAATATAAGTGATTGCATTTAAATGAATTTGACTTCGGACGACCAGAGTTTATTTTGCTACGTACTTGATGACTCGAGAGTCTCTTCGATGTTTTACGTTTCACAAAAGCTCGGAGTGGGTACAATTTTTGTGACATTGCCGAGGGAAAACAGTTTCTAATTTTCTATTGGTTTAGCTAATATTCGAGTGGAGATGGAAATACAAATGACGCGTGAAGTAGGTCTGGTTTTCGCCAAAGTGACCTAAGCAAGTAATAAAACCAAGCAATACCTCGACATGTATAGAAAACTGCAAACAGACTCTACTGCTAAGATTGAAGTTTACAACCAGATGTGACTAACAATAAAAAATACTCGCTAGAATGTAACGACTTGGGTCTTGCGGCTACGGGTAATTGATTTGAAACAAATGTGATGGAACGAAAAAGTGTTAAACTATTGTATCGCTGAAAACTTGTACCGAGGTCTAATTCTCCCGCTGCATTCCGCTTAACATAACTGTCAACAACTAATAAATACAAAAACGAAACTGAAATTGTATGTAATTAAAATCATCGAAAATTGCATTGTTAAAAAGTATCTACTAATTATTTTATAAAAAGAATTTCATTGCAGCGCTTTCCAAATGAAATGTAAAGACCCGCTTTTACTAAATTTGTCGTTACTTCCATTTTCACTTTACGTTTCGCAATAATTCGTATCCGCGAATCTGCTACTTTTTAATTAATCCAGGACTTACTTTTGTTCAAACACAATTAAACTTCAACAAAGAATCTCCCATTTTCCCCTTATTTATTTTACATCAGCCTTAGTTGTTTGTTTCCAGGCTCTGTTTGAACAAGCGTTGTTAACAGCAACGTTTGTCGAACCTTTCCTAGCGTTTGCTTATCCATCTCTGCGCCTCGATTCCTGATTTTTGCACTGCTTCGGTTGTTTTCGTACAATTTTGTGTTTCGTTATTTCTGGAGCTCATTAAATCGTTGTAATGACCATCGATATATTATCGTTAATTATATTACTAATTTATTAATTGCAAATTTTTCAAGTTCGGGAATGTTAGGAATTTGGGAAAGTGGAAATTGGGAGATTTGGGAATTTGGGGATTTGAGTATTTGGGGATTTGGGGATTTAGAAATTTGGGAAAGTTGGTAAGTGAGGATTTGAGAAATTGGGAAATTGGAGATTTGGGAATTTGGGGATTTGGGGATTTAGGGTTTTGGGATTTAAGAATTGGATCATTTGGGAAATGGAGAATTTAATATTAGGGCTTTAGAAAATTAAGGAATAGGGAAATTGAAAATTTGAGAATTTGGAAACTTGTGGAATTGGGGAATTGGAAATTGGGAACTTGAGAATTTGGGAATTTAGAAAATTGGGGAAATGCGAATTGGGGATATGTAGAATTGGGGATATGTGGAATGGGGGATATGTGGAATTGGGGATATGTGGAATTGGGGATATGTGGAATTGGGGATATGTGGAATTGGGGAAATGCGAATTGGTGATATATGGAATTGGGGATATGTGGAATTGGGGAAATGCGAATTGGGGATATGTGGAATTGGGGAAATGCGAATTGGGGATATGTGGAACTGGGGATATGTGGAATTTGGGATATGTGGAATGGGGGATATGTGAAATTGGGGATATGTGGAATTGGGGATATGTGAAATTGGGGATATGTGGAATTGGGGATATGTGGAATGGGGGATATGTGGAATGGAGGATATGTGGAATGGGGGATATGTGGAATTGGGGATATGTGGCATTGGGGATATGTGAAATTGGGGATATGTGGAATTGGGGATATGTGGAATTGGGGAAATGCGAATTGGGGATATGTGGAATTGGGGAAATGCGAATTGGGGATATGTGGAATTGGGGATATGTGGAATTTGGGATATGTGGAATGGGGGATATGTGAAATTGGGGATATGTGAAATTGGGGATATGTGGAATTGGGGATATGTGGAATGGGGGATATGTGGAATGGAGGATATGTGGAATGGGGGATATGTGGAATGGGGGATATGTGGAATTGGGGATATGTGGCATTAGGGATATGTGAAATTGGGGATATGTGGAATTGGGGATATGTGGAACTGAGGATATGTGGAATTGGGGATATGTGGAACTGAGGATATGTGGAATTGGGGAAATGGCAATTTGGGAAATTGGAAGTTTGAGATATGTGAAATTCGGGAAATAGAAAATTGATAACTTATGGAATTGAGAAATTGGAAAACTGTCAACTCAAAAATTTGAGAATCCAGAAAATTGAAAAAGAGCCAAACATCCCTTTGACCAATTCTCGACCCTCGAGTTCATTCTGCAAATACTCGATTCTCCTTCGATTCAACCGCCATTCACAAATTGTCCAACAACTGTAATTAAAATTGAAGATAATTTCAAGCAGCGAAGAGTTCAGAAAGTTGTTGAAAAACATTTCTACAGAAAGAGAATCCCAGGCCTGCCTCCCGTTTCGGTCTACACAGTTTAACGAAGTGTAGTTCTTCATTTCACTGTTTTCTCTAACTCGAGACTTCTGTCGGAAAGATGGTGTACCGAAGTTTGAACAGCGAAACTTTACCGTTTCAACGGCAAGAAATTGTCTTGGCATTAATTACGCTGCTGCTTGTCGAACTATCTTGTATCCCAAATGAATTGGCTGCTCGGGTATACTTCCTCTATTGCAGAACACGCTGCGAACCTTTTTGCTTCAGTTTCGAACATGCTTCGATCCTATTACACTAATTCGAAGCAATATTTTGTCTTCCATCGATAAAAACCGAAGAATGCAACGAAAGGTACATACAAAAAAATTTGACCACGTAACTGGTTTTTAAGGGAAATTTTTCTTTTGAGGTAATTAACTTAATTGACTTCATTGAAAAATGCATTATTTGCTTCGTACTGAATTTTTTTGTGAATTGACTGAGTTGTATTAATTTTAAATTGATTTTACGATGGGAAATATATTTGTAGATAATTTTGAAGTTATCATATTTGTTATTTGGAATTTTATGGTAAAAATTGTTGTATACTATTCTGCAGTGAAAAGTTTCATAAATACTGTATGTTACATATGATTTTATAGTGAAAAGTTTTATACTTGATATACATAATTTTATAGTGAAAAGTACCACACTTGTTGTACATAATTTTACAGTGAAAAGTATCATACTTCTTATACATAATTTTATAGTGAAAAGTATCATACTTGTTATACAGAATTTGATAGTGAAAATATCATATTTGTTATACATAATTTTATCATGCAAAAAAATCTCAAATATTTTAGGTTTTAAAAGAAATTTGGGAAATTGGAAATTTGAGATATGTGGAATTGGGGAAATGGGAATTTGGGATATGTGAAATTGGGGAAATAGGAATTTGGGATATGTGGAATTGGGGAAACGAGGATTTGGGAAATTGGAAATTTGATATATATGGAATTGGGGGAATGGAAATTTGGGAACTTATGGAATTGGGGAATTGGAAATTAGGAACTTGAGAATTTAGGAATTTAGAAAATTGGGGAAGTGGGAATTGGGAAAATGGGAATTGGGGAAATGAGAATTGGGAAAATGGGAATTGGGGAAATGGGAATTGGGGAATGTGGGAATTGGGGAATGTGGGAATTGGGGAATGTGGGAATTGGGGAATGTGGAAATTGGGATATGTAGGAACTGGGATATGTGGAATTGGAGAATGTGGGAATTAGGGAAATTGAGAATTTAGGATATGTGGAATTTGGAAAATTGGAAATTTGGGATATGTGGAATTGGGGAAATTGAAAATTTGGGATATGTGGAATTTGGAAAATTGGAAATTTGGGATATGTGGAATTGGGAAAATGGAAAATTAGAAAATTGAAAATTTGGAATATACGGAATTGGGGAAATGGGAATTGGGAACTTAGGGAATTGGGAACTTGAGAATTTTCGAATTTTTAATTTAAAAATTTAAGAATTAGAATTTTATTGATTTCCTCAAGTAAAAATTCAAAAATTAGGGAATTACAACAGAGAAATTTAAACTACAAACTTAAAACTTAAAAACTGCAGAATTCCAACAATAAAAAATTCAGAAATTTACCAATTCCAAATCTTGAAAAATATAATCAAATATACCGTTCTCCGTCACATCCAAATTCCGAATATTTTCATGGAAAACGCTCATTAAACAACACACAAATAAATTTCCCCGAAAATTAATTTTCTCTCCCCATTCATTGTCATCAGTTCGTCGAATATCCCTAAAAATTCTTCGCAAATAATTTCCGAAATTCCGATCAATCTCGTATTCCCCGCGTATTCCCATCTGCTTTAATAAATTCCATCGTGTCGGTGTTCCTGATGAATTGTTTACTTCAGTTTAGTTGTACGCGTGGGATGCAACGAAATTAACCGCATGATCGTTGAACTTCCGTTGTTCCGGATACAGGTTACGTGGATAATGAAAACAGAAAGTTTGCGTATAAATTTTTCCGCCAAGGCAGCTGCCAGTAATAGAAGGGAGAACAGTTAATTAATTGTTAAACTGTAAGTGTATAGATTCGTACTTTTAATTAAAAACCGATGCAACTTTTCGTTGCAACGCTTTTCAACCGCGTTTCGTTTCTCATCTTTTTACGTTCAATATTCGTGCGGAAGGAAGTTTATCATTCAAACGTTTCAGTTTAACGGATTTAACAATAAGAAATAGTTTCTATTGTTATACGTTTTTTAATTAAATTCGAAGGAGGTTAATTTAAATCGATGTTTGTTGAGGAAAATTTAATTTGCTTGCTTTAAACATTTATTAATATTTTATAATTTTAGTTTGATTATTTTATAATTTGCTATGAATAATGTATTTAAATTGGTAAAAATTTTTATATTATGCAATTGTCATATTATGAAAAAATTTTCATATTTTATTTTCATATTGTCGTATTTCAATATTATTAATTGTACAATATTTTAAATATTTAACTTCTAATGTGAAATAATGAAGAGTAGCATTTTTTTTAAATAAAATAGAAATATTTCATCAACTTATTAATATTAATATAAATTTAAAATTAATACTCTATTTAATACAGTACAATCTTTGAAATATATTTACATACAAACCAATTTAAAAATACAAATTAAAATTCTTTTATTTTACGTCAAAGGACAGCAGCATCGATGTAGTTTAAGTTTCAAGTCATAGGTGGCTACAAGTTTAAAGACGTTCTCGCAGAAGACATCGTGCGGTGTTAGGTATATATACCACCTCGTGATGGTTTGAAATTTAAGACTATACTTCACAGGATCATTTCTGTAGTAAGTGAGTCTTTCGACTGATTCAAATCAGTAGCCTGTAGCAACCACGATGAGGAGGAATAGCTACATTCCCTGAGCGTGAGGAAGACTCGAGAAACCGACTTTGTTCGGATTCTCAGTCATCGATGATCGTTCATCTCCTGTACTCAGTATGGGAGAGACGGGAGTGGAGCTTTCTGAGTGGCAGCTCCATTTTATAAATAATACAAAAATTAAACAATCATCAAATGATGTGATTCATCATCTAAAAAATATTCATAACAAAGGTTGTGTTTTATATAAATATTTTATGCCTTATTACAATTTGAATATACTTTATTTTCTGTGATAGAGAAAATTTTGTGATTCTGCTTTTTATATATACAGTTACAATCAAGATTTTGAACATATATGTTCCATATGTCATAATACATTGTCTATTTTAAAATTTACAAATGTTTAAAATGATTTCTGAGTGGCGGCTGCAAGAATTTATTTCAAAATTAAATATATAGCCATCAATTATTTATGCGTATATTACTTGTACTTAAGTATATAACTGAGCTTCAGTAAGTATTTAATATTTATAAATAAATCATATTTAAAGTTGTAAATGTTAAACATTTATAAATAATTTATGATTGTAAAATAAATTCTTTTTTTTATCCTCCTTCAGTGTTGCATTATTTTTGTAACATTTCAGTATATTTTTTATATATACATTTATTTTGGTATATATTTTCTATAAAAAATGTTTTGAGATTTTTTTATAATATTGTTGTTCTTTTTTTTTAATATAATTTGTCTTTATAATATCGTTGTTCTGTTTTTTTTTTAATATGATTTGTTTTTATAATATCGTTGTTCTGTTTTTTTTAATATGATTTGTTTTTATAATATCGTTGTTCTGTTTTTTTTTAATATGATTTGTTTTTATAATATCGTTGTTCTGTTTTTTTTTAATATGATTTGTTTTTATGATATCGTTGTTCTGTTTTTTAATATAATTTGTTTTTAGTATATTGGTGTTCTATTTTTTAATGTAACTTGTTTTTACTATAAGTTAAAGTAGTCAGTATTTTACAATTTACTTATTTTACCTTCCTCACAGAACAAATTCTTGCTTCCCTTTTGCAGCTTCCATTTCTTGAATTTTTGTGAAAACTTGATTTACTTTTCCACTCCTCCTGGGGAATCTGCTGGTTCCTGTTTTGAATTAAAAATTCAAATTTTCATTTCTGCCCATCGGTGCAGCTCTTCTTTTGCACTAAATATGTAAATGAGCAGAAAAAACGCTGATTAAAGAAATACTAATACAACATAATCGATACATTTCCATGAGCAACTTTTTTTAATAATATCTTTTATATACAAAATTGTGAATAGGTAAAAATAAATTGAAAATGAAGTTCGTTTCAACATGAAGTTTATAAATTAATTATGAAGTTTGAAAATTAAATATGAATTTACAAATTAAATACCGAGTTCATAAATTAAATACAAGCTTGTAAATTCAATATGAAATTTGTAAATTAATTATGAAGTTTGTGAATTAAATATAAGGTTCCTAGAACTAAAGTATACATTCGCGGAACAGTCTTCAGAAATAAGGTATTAATATTAATAATTTCTGGATGTAATAAATTAATTTTTTAAATAATTATTGATTTTCAGTAATTTATTATAAGACTGCTTATTTCTTGTAGAAATATATGTACTGTATTTAGAAGTATTATAAATACAAAAAAATAATTAAAAAAATTTTGTAGATATTATTGTAATAAATATGGGTGATGTATTAATTGTTTTTTGTTAAAAAATAAAATAAAAAAAATGAATCCACAGTTTCTCGCAGTCGGTAGGACTCGAACCTACGCTCCCAGAGGGAATCTGATTTCTAGTCAGACGCCTTAACCACTCGGCCACGACTGCTTGTTGAAAGTTCTGGTTTTCTATACAAATGGAGTGAACCATTTCACTGAATTATGGTAACTGCTTAATAGTTCGTAATAGTTGTTACTAACTACTACTAAGTAGTTCACCAAATATGAATACATGAATATTCGTACATAAATACTTCTTTACATTTACCTCTGTTGACTCTACTTTAAAGACTACCTCTTCTTATTTTCAGAATGTATCTTTAACACAAAAATAGCTATGTTTAATTTTTATTGGAATTGTCTTAAGATCTGAAACTCTGTAGCAAAAGAAAATTAACATTATTACATGTATATATGTTTTTATGTATCTTATAATACATTATTTTTACTATGATAACATAACCTCTTTTCTCACATGAGTTTTTTCAGATTAAATTAAAAATAGTTGCTGGGAATTCTGTAATTTATTTTTAAGGAATTATTTAACCATACAGATTTGTTATATTATTTTGTAATGTCATTTGCAACGTTATGTGAAAATAAATCTAAAAATTACTTTTAAAAATAAAAAATTTGCAGCTCATTTACATTTAATAAAATCAGGAATTTTCTTACAATCAGTACATTCGCAACACTAATGCAGAACGAAGTGTCAACACTAATATGACTATCTAACATGAAATTTTAGTATAATAAAAAATGCAAGTTTACCGTCATAAAAAACAGAAATAACCAAAAGTAATCAAAAGGTAGTCAATATTTACAATACTATTTTAATCACAATGAACCTTGATCATCCAATTTCGAAGAATTGCGTAATCAATGAAAATAGGTCGTCAAGATAAACGTAACTCGCGTTACAAAGTCGTCTGGTTTCAATCAACTCCCGTGAAAATAAAATTATTCCGCATACACCAAACAGCGAACTAAAAGCAGCTAATTAACACGCTCGATATACGAGGGCGAAGGGGATGTTTTATCCAAGCAAACTGTTAAACAGAATGCATCAACGATGTTACACGTCCTGGCAATCGAAATCAAATACTCTGTTGGAGATACAAATATTGCAACTTGATAAATGTATGATGCACATTATTATAATCTTTTTTAAATCTTAAAGACTTATTTTTTAATTTACTTGTGTGTGTATGTAACACTTCAGCTTCACATAACAGTTTACATATTTTATAATATATATTATAGGATAGTCTTAGGGGTTGATAGCTTTTATGATTTTTCTATTACATTGCAATTTTTAAATTAAATTAAATTTAGGGCAATGGTAGTCTGCTGATATTGCAAGTTTTATTAAAATTAAATTCCCATTTCCTCAATTTCGCATATCCCAATTCCCACATTCCTCAATTCCACATATTTCAATTCCACATACTCCAATTTTCACATATCTCAATTTCTACATATTCCAATTTCCACATATTCCAATTCCCACATATGCCATTTCCACATATTCTAAATTTTCATTTCCCCAATTCCACATATCCCAATTCCACATATCTCAATTCCCACATTCCCCAATTCCTTATATCCCAATTCCCACATTCCCTAATTCCACATATCTCAATTCCCACATTCTCCAATTCCACATATGCCACTTCCACATGTCCCAATTCCCACATATTCCAAATTTTCATTTCCCCAATTCCACATATCCCAATTCCCACATATCTCAATTCCACATATCCCAATTCCACATGTCTCAATTCCCACATTCTCCAATTCCACATATGCCAATTCCACATGTCCTAATTCCCACATATTCCAAATTTTCATTTCCCCAATTCTACATATCCCAATTCCCACATATCCCAATTCCACATATCTCCAATTTCCATTTTTCCAATTCCCATTTCTCGAAATTCCCAATTCCTCAAATTCGCAATTTTCCAAATTTCTAATTCTCAAATTTCCCAAATTTCCAATTCTTCAAATTCCCAAATCTTTAAACTCCCCATTCAATTTCCAAATATCATTTGTACTAATTACAAAATATTGAACATTTGAATTTGCAATAACTTGTATCAATTATTAATTAATTACTTGTTCTATTACATCAGTTATTTTCTACATATCAAAATCATTATTGAATGATTTCCAACTTGAATAATCTATTCATGTAGCACAAACAATAAAAATACTACTCATATCACCCTAATTAACCCTAACAACTATCATTCACACCCAGAAAAGACCCAGTATTTAAGAACTTTCTACAGATAAATTGCAGAGAATTCCAAGAATACTCTCCAATTACATCTGTTCACACGAATGATCCAAAAGGTAGAAATATTCTCATTGCATAAAAGATATCTTATCATTCTTCATAGCCCGTTTCACCTTTATCTCCCTTTTCCTACCGAAAAGTAGGACCTGTATCGCTTATTAAATATTCAAGGAATCCCTCCTATCTGCCCGTGTCGAATTTAAAAGAACCCCGCTCGATTTTCTCGAGTTTCGATAGCCGACGACGAATTCTCGTTTCATTTTAAAACACAAAGTGGATTAGCATCTCGAGGATGAGCCCAGCATTCTCATCGGTCGATTCAGACGCATCGAGGCGTTAAGCTGATAGCTTGATCGTGGCAACACGCAAATGAGACGTGGCGAAAGACGTTTGCCAGATAAAATGGCCGATTTAGACGATAATATGATGCTACAATGGATATGTTGCGCGCGTTACATACAGTTAAGATTAGATAACATTCGATACTAATGAGCTTGTGTACATGTTACGAACTTTGAAAGTATGTACTTTGTGAATGGAGTTACAAGTTTACTGATAGCAATGGTGAGGTGGATTTAGGTGATAGGGACTGGTTTTAGTGTTGTATTTATTATGTTAATTTGGGTTTTATGTGGGGGAGAGGTATAGAACAGTGGGTTGTTGGAGTCAATTTAGAGTGAGTGGGTGGAATCACTTGAGGTTAGGCGCTGAGATAAGTACGTTTGTCAATTTTGGTAATTTTTGCGGTTTTAGGTTTTGTAATCAGTAAATTCATGGATTCAATGTTTACAAGTTCACATATTTATAAATTTACAAATTTCTGGTTTTCTATTTCAACAAATTTTCAATTCTCCGTATTCCAGATATTCCAGATTTCCAATTTCCCCAATTCCACATATCCCAGTTCCCACATATCCCAATTCCCATATATCCCAATTCCCACATATCCCAGTTCCCACATATCCCAATTCCCACATTCACCAATTCCACATATTCCAATTCCCACATATCCCAATTCTCACATATGCTACTTCCACATATCCCAATTCCACATATTCCAATTCCTACATATCCCAATTCCCACATATCCAAATTCCCACATATGCCAATCCCACATATGTCAATACCATATATTGCAAATTCCCACGTTCTCCAATTCCCACATATGCCAATTTCACATATTCCAAATTCTCATTTCCCCAAATTCCACATATCCCAAAATTCCATTTCCTCAATTCCACATATCCCAAATTCCCATTCCTTCAAATTTCCAATTTATCAATTTCTCAAATCTTTAACCTCCCCATCAAATAACCAATTCCAATAACCACTCTCAAAGCACACAAATCCAAATATCTAAATTTCCACCATCCCAAATTACCAAATTTAAATCTCTACCCAGAAATCAACAAGTGACCTAACCTCTTCCTCTAAACCGCCATTTTCTTCACAGAAACCTGCCTTCTATACTCATACCCGTTATCTCTCTTAATAACATTACCTTTCATTTTCTCTTTCTTTTCCCTCCACATAAGCTCCACACATGATTTACCCTTCAGTTCACAATTCTTTTACTGTATCTTTTTATTTTCTTCCACCTCATTCGCTCCTGTACCGCTACATCTTGTCCCTTTTATTTCCTCAAACAGTTTCACTGTCTCTCTTTCATCCTTACCAGGTCAAATTTTGTCTCTTATCTCACGGAAGCTCTGTTACGCTTCTCTATTTTGTTCTAAAACCTTTCCTTCTTTAAATCTCCCATTTCTCTCTCGCTTTTTATCTTCTTCTTTAGTGCTGTTTCTCTCTCTGTATATATATTTTACCTTCTTTTTCTCTCTGTCTTTCTTTGTCTTTGTATTTTGCTTTTACTCTTTTTTTCTGGTTTATGTATATTCTTGTTTCACTCTTTCTTTATGTACAAATGCTTCTTCCACTCTCTCTTTCCATCCATGGCATTCTTTCACTCTATCTCCTCTTTCTCTCTCGCCCTTTCTGTATCTCTCCTTCCTCGTACATCCCTCTTGAAAATGTTCAATTCTCCATATTCCACATATCCCAGATTTCCAATTTCCCCAATTCCACATATCCTAAATTCCCATTTCCCCAATTCCACATATCCCAATTTCACATATTCCAATTCCCACATATGCCAATTGCACATATCCCAATTCCCACATTCTTCTATTCCATATATCCCAATTCCCACATATCCTTAATTCCACATATTCCAATTCTCACATATTCCAATTTCCACATATCCCAATTCCCACATATGCTATTTCCACATATCCCAATTCCCACATATGCCAATTCCACATATCTCAATTCCCACATATGCCAATTCCACGTATTCCACATTCCCATATATCCCAATTCACACATATTCCAATTCCACATATCCCAATTCCCACATATGCCAATTCCACATATTCCAAATTTCCATTTCTCCAATCCCGCATATCCCAAATTTCTAATTTCCCCAATTTACATTTCGATATTTCTATTGTCCCAATTCCTCTTTCACTCTTCCTCTATCTCCTTCTTTCTCTCTCCCTTTATCTCCCTCTTTCATCCTCTCTCTATTTCCTTCTTTCTCTCTATCTCCCTCTTTAACCCTGTCTCTATCTCCATCTTTCTCTCTCTCCTCTTCCCTACATTCCTCTTCTCGCCCCATCTCCTTATATCATTCCACTCCCTCTATCCTCTCACTTTTGTTACCTTGGTTCTCACCTATGCTTCCGTTGTCTCTATTTCGACCCTCGTATAACTGCACCACCGACTGTTACAAACGATACCAGCGTTCCGAGGGGTTACAATGGATTTAAGTCACGTTCGCCCCGCTTAATCCGCGCACATTCTTTTCAACTGGGTTCCTCCAGCTGCAGACTTCGAGTTCCAGGATTCGTAGCCGACGACACGGACGTAATTAAGACGTAATGCGTGGCTTTAAACCTGACTGCCGCTGAGGTTAAAATAATCGTGGGGATAAACGCGTCTTCGATCGTCACCAGGATTTTACCAGATCGCTGATGCCTTTAGAAATAATGGTTTAGAAATTTTGTCAAATTATTTGAACACTCGTTGCGGTCGAAATAAGCTAGTATAGGATAGTGTAGTTATAGCATGTTAAGGATAGTGTAATTATAGCATGCTAAGGCACCCTAATGGAAATAATATGAAACTGGTAGTATGAAATGAGACTTAGGGAGAAATGTCCCAAATGTCCCAAGAGAAGCAGATGGTCTACATTTATTATTGCTAATTTTATCTTGTAAAAATTGTAGTTTTATTTATTTGAATGTGTTAAAAGATTTCACTGTTTGCTTTATTCTTTGAAGAATTATCCATGAGTAAAACTTTTTAATCCTTAAATTTAATATTAGTCTTTAAATGTACTTTATGTACACATATGTATATTTTACGTACATTTGTATATTTTGTCTACACATGTATATATTTTTTAAATATCTAAACTTGGCAATCTATAATTCTAAAACTTAAAATTAAAAACTTTCCAAGTAAAAAATTCGGGAGCTCGTGAAGATTTGAAAGAACCCCCATAACCGCAGGGTTTGAAACTACCCCATTTGCCTGACTGATCCTAATACTCTTATCCGGTAAAATAATAATAAAGCGTCCCAACTTTCCATGGTCCTCGTCAAATTAAAATCGTACCATCAACCTTTCCTCTGGAACTCTTTTTCGTTCAAGGATTCTCAAATAGGGCGAATAATCGGAATGGATAACGTTATCCGGTCGCGGGCCGATAATAAATCGTTTTATCCGTGGTGTAACGTTTGTTTAAGTTTAGTCGGCGGGGCCATTTTTCTGTAACTATTCCGACTGGGGCCATTACCGTCACGGGACAAGGAGAAACGGTTCAACAGCGTTTCGGCTATCGTCATTGCGATACGATGCAACTTCTGCCCCAAGGGAAACCTCTCTGTGCTCTTAAATACGCGCTAGTTAACCCGTTCTCTGCATCCTTGCCTCGTTTGTTCCCTCATACCAACCTCCGTGAATTGTTGCACGAAACTCGGCTTTTTCACCAGATTAGTGTTTACGAAGGACCATCTAACGGGGCCGTTAACGAAGACTTTCGTCGAGTAATTATCGTATGTGATTTCTCGTTATGTTCTTTGATATGCATATAGATTCTTCATATGTTCGATCTATATATATTCATTCTTCATATGTTTATTCTTCATATGTTTATTCTTCATATGTTCATTCTACATATGTTCATTCTTCATATGTTCATTCTACATATGTTCGTATGTTCATATGTTTATTCTACGTATGTTCATTCTTCATGTGTTCATTCTTCATATGTTCATTCTTCATATCTATATTCTACATATGTTCATTCTTCATATGTTCATTCTTCATATCTATATTCTACATATGTTCATCCTTCATATCTATATTCTACATATGTTCATTCTTCATATGGTTATTCTACATATGTTTATTTTTCATAAGTTCATTCTACATATGTTCATATGTTCATATGTTTATTCTATATATGTTCATTCTTCATATATTTATTCTTCATATGTTCATTCTACATATATTCACATGTTCATGTGTTCATATGTTTATTCTTCGTATCTTTATTCTACATATATTCATTCTTCATATATTTATTCTTCATATGTTCATTCTACATATGTTCATATGTTTATTCTACATATGTTCATTCTACATATGTTCATTCTACATATGTTCATATGTTTATTCTTCATATGTTTATTCTGCATATGTTCATTCTACATATATTCACATGTTCATGTGTTCATATGTTTATTCTTCATATCTTTATTCTACATATATTCATTCTACATATGTTCATTCTACATATGTTCATTCTACATACGTTCATTCTTCACATGTTTATTCCTCATACGTAATTTTTAAATCTAGACTTCATTCTGATCTTCATGAACGAAAGCCTTATCTAAGAGAATTCAAATCTCAATTCAGGAAGCTAAATTTTTGCAGTATATCACGTTTAAATAAATGTAAGTATTATATTTTTTACGAGGCACAGTATGGTCGCTGTAAAAGTCCGAAAATACGAGCATTTGTACAAGGATCCCAATGGTTTGTATCAGATGCAGCCGCATTTATTGAACACACAAAAGGGACCTGTTGTCTGGCGACTTGTTTTATGACACAGCATCATAAACCGACGGTACTTGCGGTCGTGAAACATGTTGCTCTTTTGATCCCTGAGGAGAACAAAACGCCGGGAAATTTCTTTAGACCGTGTTGCTGAAAAACAACGGTGTAGAAAGACAAATTTTTCTAACTTTACACATTTTTCATGCTTACTTGTTCATTTCCATATTTGAACGTTTGAAGATATTATGCTAATTTGTACATTTGTATGCGTATGCATATTAAACAATTTGAAAACTTGAATACTATACTATGAAAAATTAATAATTTTGTAGAACTAAATGTTCGACAATTTTGAAGCTTGTAAAATTGTATGTTGCAAAACTTACTCCTCTGAAAATATTCAAAAATGTACAACTTTGAACTAAAAATTGGAAATTTAGAAAAAATGAAAATTTACACGCTTGCACTATATTTTGCAAAATTGACAACTGTGAATAATCGACTGTTAGAAAACTTGTAAATCCGAAGAATTGTTAAAAAATTTGCAATCTTGAAAGAGCGAATATTGGACGATTTAACCTTTCCAAGACTAAACATTTACAATCTTACAAAATTTTAAATAACAAAGAATATCCAACTGAAAACCCTGAAACCTCGACATTCAGAATATTGGAAAATTCTCAGCCTGGAAAAAATTAATCTTGAAAAATTTAAAACACTAAAATTTGAAGACGTAAGAGTAAAAAAGAGTACACTCAAGCTAAAATATATTTCCGATATAAATTAATTTTTATGCAACAGCTTACCGTGTTTCTTATCACGACGCACACGTAGCGTCTCGATGTTTCATATCCACCCCCATCTGAACCGGACGGGCCATCTCCTCAGCAGATTCCCCGGGGCATCTGTTGTCCGCCATAAAAATTATCCCGACAAACGTGTAACTCGTCCGATGTTGGCGTGCCGTCCAGCCATAAACTCGGACGTAAACACCTGTACGGAAAAGCCCGGGCATCCCCCGCGGCATAAAACGCATTGTCCCCGAAGGGGAAGAAGCTGTGCTCGCTGTGGGCATGCAGAAGATCCGTTTGGATGTCGCGGGCGGACAATGCAGCAACCATACCCTCTCGCGACACCAATGTAGCCATCGTTATTGCTACTTTATTGCCCGTAAATCGTCCGCTTGGCGTGTACATCCCGCCGTAGAAGGATACGAGCGTATCTTTTAACGGTCGTCTCGACGGGCCAATGGCATCTCCTGATACTCTTGCCTGCAACGACCGTCTTCGACCACCAACGAGACTTTCTGGAGCTGCTACCTTCTGCACTGCTATCTTTTAATTGACTCTCTAATCTTTAGGATGTTTGATAAGGGCAGATGTATTATACAGGGTGTTTCGCAATTAGTAGGTTTTAGGGACCTACACTAATTGTGAGACACCCTGGAGGTTTCAGGGACCTACACTAATTATGAGGCACCCTGTAGGTTTCAGGGACCTACGTTATTTATGAGACACCCTGTATGTTTCAGGGACCTACACTAATTATGAGGCACCCTGTAGGTTTCAGGGACCTACACTAATTATGAGGCACCCTGTAGGTTTCAGGGACCTACATTAATTATGAGACACCCTGTATATTGTATAAATTATGGGTGTCAGTCACATTATCTATTGGTTAGGATATTGGTTCAAACATTTGTTCAATATTTCTTTTGACATAGACTCTCTGGTCTGGCTTCATCCTTTCAAGGGACAACAGGACTAATAGTCCATCAGATATAGTTATAGACATAGTTAGTTATAGACATGAATTATACCTGTGAAAAATATTGATTTTCAAGGGAGGTCCAATACTACAAGGTTAGTCGTAGGCTGATAGATCTGCTTCCCTCCTGTTTAATTTAATGCCTCCTGTCAGATGTTTGTTTTGTTCTTTATGCAGATAGGCACTCGTCATGGTCGTCGTTTACAGGAGTTACATTTAATATACTTATTTAATTATTAGCATCAAGCTTAATGTACCACCTTGTACACAGATGAGTCACCTAGTGTACCTCAAGTATTTTTATCGTTTTTGAAGATACATCAAATATCTGGAGGTCATGTATGAATATGTTCTTTATGCAGATAGGCACTCGTCATGGTCGTCGTTTGCAGGAGTTACATTTAATGAACTTATTTAATTATTAGCATCAAGCTTAATGTACCACCTTGTACACAGATGAGTCGCCTAGTGTACCTCAAGTATTTTTATCGTTTTTGAAGATACATCAAATATCTCGAGGTCATGTATGAATATGTTCTTTATGCAGATAGGCACTCGTCATGGTCGTCGTTTGCAGGAGTTACATTTAATGAACTTATTTAATTATTAGCATCAAGTTTAATGTACCACCTTGTACACAGATGAGTCACCTAGTGTACCTCAAGTATTTTTATCATTTTTGAAGACACATCAAATGTCACCTAATGTACCTCAAGAATGTTTATCGTTTTTGAAGATACATCAAATGTCTCAAGATTATATATGAATATGTTCTTTATGCAAATAGGCACTCGTCATGATCGTCGTTTACAGGAGTTACATTTAATATACTTATTTAATTATTAGCATCAAATTTAATAGACCATCTTGTACACAGATGAGTCACCTAATGTACCTCAAGTATTTTTATCATTTTTGAAGACACATCAAATGTCTCAAGATCATATATGATCAGTTCAGAGCTCATATGTTACAACAATCAATTGTTGTCTTCTTATCATGTGCTTTGGAGGTATCAGTCACTTTTAATGTTTTAAGAGGAACATTTTTAATCTCATATACTAATGTCAATCTTAAAAATCTTTCAATGTCGATGTACGCTCTTTTCCATACATGTACCAAAAACTTTCTACGTGCCCAGAATGAACCTGTTGACGCTAAACAAGTCTTGGGTTCAAAGCTTTCGCCAATTTCCCGATTCCTCGAGGTCTGCATCCTCTCCTCGAACTTCGAATAAATATCCAACCAGGAAAAGGTCCCGTAGTGAAAAGTTCCGGGCAATCGTGCTTCTTTTTTCCTCTCCCCCGACCGCGAAAGGTTGGCTCGGTAAAAAGAGTGGAACTTCCAGTTTCGCTCGTTCGCTTTTATTAAAATTAAACCAACGGAGCCCGGCTAAACATTGAAACTTTTATGCCACCGTGAAATTGTCACCGTAATCAAAACACCGACTTCTTCCGCGTTTTTCCCATTCCAAACGCAGCGTCGGGTTTCGCTTTTGAACGCTCGTTCGAGCGGAAGAAACTTTACCTCGTGATATTCATTCGTTTTCAAACGTTCTTTACGAACAATTTCCACTGGGAAACGCCGCGTTTGAATTTGTTGCCGCAACCGCGAGATTGCCGTTCTTTTTCTTGCGTGTTGATTTTTCTTAATTGGGGAAGTTGAGGGAACTTCTGGGTCATTTTTTATTGGGGCGGGAGACATTTTTTATTGATAGGGATTTTTGGGATGATGGGGGATGTTGTTTGGAAATTTGTGATGGGTAGTTTGGTCAAAAAATATTTGTATGAGAAATTGTTTTAATTTTTTAATTTTGTAGTGGTAGTGTGGAGTTTTTAATTTTAGGTTTCTGAGGTTAGAAATTTCTGAATTTGAAAATAGGATATTTTTAAATTTTCAGATGTCTAATCTCTCAATTATCAACCTTTCAAACTTAACGATTTAAGGTTTCTACATTTCTAATTTTCCAACTACCTCAATTTCGAATAATTGCAATGATAAGTCTCCTTCAAAATTAAGAGCCAAGTGCCTGTTTAAATTATCTTAATTAGCAAAATCTTGTATTATGTGCATTCGCATAACAGATTCCACCGTAATATGCTATTAAACTATATACCACGGCATTTCCTTTCTCTAACAGTCGTATGATATAATCCTCATTAAAGGTTGCAGCCAAACAAATTTATGGTCTCCGGATACCGTAACAGAGACAGAAACGTTTCCCAGCATTCGAGTATCATTTTTGACGATTAGTTAGCGTGAGAACGTGTTAATGCTTTCCAACTGGCAACTTAGTTCTCATTGAATACGTTCCACGTTCGTTTTCGAGGTGTTTCTAAAACGATATCACCATTTTCGAGCGTAATATCTCGTCTTTGTCGTGTCACCTGTACAGTGTCCCATCTCTAGTTCGCCAACGTTTTGTAATCATTCACCGTCCGAACTGTCGGCGATTAATTAACGAAGATTGATTTAACCCGATGACAAACGGGCTGGTATTATTCGCGATAACGTGTACACGATGTTACGTTTCGCTGCTGGTAATCCGTGAGCGAGTATCTAGATTTCAACGGGGTGTGACTATATGGGGGATTGGTAGGACAGTGTGAAACTGGTGATTTCTGAACGACCATTGTATCATTATATCAAAACATATACCTTACATCAATTTTATATTCTTCGTTTATTAGTTGGTTAGGTTAGGTTAGGTTCCACAAATGGGGTTTTCATATAAAATCAGCAGAGGAGCGAATGAGAACAAATAATATAGGGAAAGGTTACAGTAACATTTTTTGGATGATGTATATATAGGCTAATTAGGGAATTTTATTAAGCGACGACAGTAGAACAAGTGTCGCAAATTTTACCATTTTCAAATTTCAAGATGGATTGCAAATTTGTTGGATCCAAAAATTTGTATATCCCACAATCCTTAGATCCTAAAATCCCTAGATTCTAAAATCTTTAGACCCCAAAATTTTTCTTTCCAATATTTCTAGATTGCTATAACCAGTCCCTGTAACACAAAATTTTTACTTTCAAAAATCCCTATATCATAAAGTCCATGGATCCCAAGAATCCCCAGATCCCAGGAATCCCTAGATCCCAGGAATCCCTAGATCCCAAGAATCCCTAGATCTCAAGAATCCATAGGTCCCAAGAATCCATAAATCCCCAGAATCCATAGATCCCAAGAATCCCTAAATCCCAAGAATCCCTAGGTCCCAAGAATCCCTAGATCCCAAGAATCCCTAGGTCCCAAGAATCCCTAGATCCCAAGAATCCCTAGGTCCCAAGAATCCCTAAATCCCAAGAATCCCTAGATTCCACGAATCTCTAGATCCCAAGAATCCCTAGACCCCAAGAATCTCCAGATCCCTCGAATCCCTAGAGTCCAAGAATCCCTAGATCCCTAGATCCCAAGAATCCCTAGACCCCAAGAATCTCTAGATCCCTCGAATCCCTAGAGTCCAAGAATCCCTAGATCCCTAGATCCCAAGAATCCCTAGATCCCAAGAATCCCTAGATCCCAAGAATCCCTAGATCCCAAGAATCCCTAGATCCCAAGAATCCCTAGATCCCAAGAATCCCTAGATCCCAAGAATTCCTAGACCCCAAGAATCCCTAGATCCCAAGAATCCCCAAGTCCCAAAAATCCCTAGATCCCAAGAATTCCTAGACCCCAAGAATCCCTAGATCCCAAGAATCCCCAAGTCCCAAAAATCCCTAGATCTGCAAATCCCCAGATCCCGAAATGCCTACATCCCAAAATACTTAGATCCTAATATTCCTAGATCTCAAAATCCTTAGATTCAAAAATCCCTAGATTTCAAAATTCCTTGTTCCAAAAACCCTTAGATCCGAAAATCCTTAGACCTCAAAATCCCCTTATCACAAAATTCCTAGATCATAAAATAGTCAAAAATCACCAGATATTCCAATAATTCTAAATTTTCGTATAACGCCAGACCCCTAAATATTCTTAGATATCGAAAAATTAATATTCGTAATCTACGTTATCCGAATTATGCACCTTACTCTTTGTTTTGGTAAATTTCAGCGAAAACGACGGTACTTCTCGGATGTTCACCGCGATAGTTGCCCTGATTACATTTCGCGGTAATGTAACATTTCATTTGATGATGGTTGCTTATTCAAAGTGAAACAGTTCATGAAAGGAAGAAGCCGTGGCACATGTTTTGCGTACGGACGTTCTTGGCCAACGGCAATTTCCATACATAGTCGAACTGAATAATTTCCGCCGCTCTGCTGCTCCGAATCTTTGCTCGTGCATGCAAAATAAGGAAGTAAAACAAAGGGATAGAGGAGCGCATTATAAAGTCCAAAGAGATCACCATTTCGTGTACCATGATATTGTCTAAAACGAGGGAATTTGTTGATACAGCGTCAAGCTTTGTTGCAACGGAGATCTTAGAACGTGTTTTATGCTCTCTACAGTGCGAACAATGGGATCATTTGCCTCTGTATCGTCTTTTATAACGTTCTATTAAACGAACTGAGGATCGTTTAGACGGTTTAATTTGAACGCGGTAACGCCGATGTTTTAATGGCCGTCTCGGTATTATCGTTAATTCACGAGGGATGAGGATAATAAAATTTCATGCTAAGTTAAATCACTTTATGACCGGCAATTATTTAGCTTTCCTCCGTGAGAACAACATAATCGATATCGGAGCTGAACTCCGGTGACGTATATGGGTCGGACTTATGGAACCCATGCAATACGGTTTCAACCCTCTGGACTTATTGGATAATTCATACTAAAAATTCAAAAATTTTCAAATTTACTAATTTTTAAATTTTTACATTTTTACATTTTTACATTTTTAAATTTCCAAATGTCTTAATTCTTCCATTAGTGAATTTTCAAAGCCTTCCAATTACAATAGCAAATTTAAATTTTCCCGCCACGCAATCAATTAATAAATATTTCAAAATTTCAACTTATATAAATATGCACTCACTATAATCCAATAAATATTGTTTAACTAGTTCCCGTATAACGCAAAGTTCGTCATACAGTTAATTGTCAAAGGTATCCCCCAAAATTCATTCCAGTTTCTATTATACACTGTAAGATCACTGATGCGTAGCTTATTCATGATCAAAACTCATTTACGAGTTTCATTAGATCCCTTGCCCACCAATTTCCCGGCAATATTAATTAACAACCCGAATGCACAATAGGGCACACCCTGCCTGCACAGTTTCGGAAATTTACCTGGAACCGTACCGCTTCCGGTATCTATAGCGACTTCGCACTTCCTCTTCCTCCATCATACGAGTCGCTTCCACTCTCAATTTCCTTCGCCCGGATGTCTTTCATTCCCTGTTCCTATTTAACCAATCAACCGGTTTTGGGACAACGAGTATGAAATTTCATATTTATTACCTGTGAGACCGTTTTTGACCTTTCATCTTTCCACCCTGAAATATCGTTTACACGTATGAGGTACTTCAACAAAAAAGGAATCTTTATGGGTTTGAAAATATTGTCAGAAAGTAGCTTAAAAATTAACTTCATAAAATATTTTCAAACAGCATTGATGAGATAAATATTATTGTATGTCTTTAAGTTTGAAAAAAAAAATGTCACCAACATATGTGAATGTACAACCAACATATGATCTAACCTCTCACCATATATGACGCACTCATGACGCACTTCAACTGACAAACCATAATCATACTTCCACCATAATTT
The DNA here is from genome assembly GCF_050947335.1 of Megachile rotundata. Classification (NCBI taxonomy): domain Eukaryota; kingdom Metazoa; phylum Arthropoda; class Insecta; order Hymenoptera; family Megachilidae; genus Megachile; species Megachile rotundata. The sequence continues at coordinate 10,015,201 of NC_134989.1, forward strand.
TCTACTCAACTTTGATTGTAATCTGCAGAATTAAGGTTCCCTAACTGCTAGTATCTAATATTTTAACTTTCTTTAATCATCCCAACATTGTACCAATAATTCACTATAAATAATTTCATTCTCTAAAAAATTTTAGGTTAAGAGATTAAAAGAGTTAAGTCCCTATACTCCTGCTAATAATTATCGAAGCGCAGTTCATACAAAATTCTGTAAAGCCTAAGTGGCTCAGTTAATTGATCGATGCAGCTCATTAAGCGACTCATTAAGACATTGTATCGAAATGGCGGAACAATTTGTTCCGCGTATTGTCGCATAGTCCTTGAATCGAACGGATTCTACAGTGCGTAATTAACTTCATTTAATGACCCCGCGATCCGAGTTCCACAAAGCGACGACTTGTCGTTCGCAATGCAACCACAATGACCCGGCCTCTAACTCGGCGAGATTAAAGCGGCCTTCAAACTCAGCCACGATAATATAGAAAGCGTCTCCATCGGTTAATGAGAAAATTCTCTGACGGCTGAAATTCATGAAGATCCTATCTCCGTCCCGTTCTGGCCGACACTTATCTGTCGTCCGGGTAGAGGAGGTGAATCCAGCCGAGGCTTTGTGTTTCGTATCTTTCAGGCTCCTCGCTCGTCTTAGAATTTCAAATGCGAGTAACCGTATCCTCTTTGTCACGGCGGGTTTGAATACCTATTATTTTCCGCCTACGTCCTGGAATTTTAAATACCGGTAATCGTGACCTGTTTTCCTCGTCTTTAACGAGTTCGACCCCTCTATTCTGGACTCTTCAGGCTCGAGCGGTTTTAGCCGGCCCCTTCCTTATTAAATAGCCTGCCATCAGATTTTTGCGGAATCGTTGCATATACGTGTCACCTTTCTGGACTATTACTTAAGATACTTCGTTATTTTAGAAACGCAAGATGGCGAACAAAATCTTCTTCCACCCCTTTGGAGTATCATTTTTTTTCTTTGTTATATCAGGTCACTTTTTCATTGATACTATCGATTTTATTCAAATTTTGCACAATTGTAGAAAACACTGAAAGCAATAATTTTGTAAGGCAATTACATGCAATTATTCAGAATGAGGAAGACATGTTTGAGACATTGAGAAGACATATGTTTGAAGTTCTTGAAAATATTCAACCCTTTGCGAATAGCATAAAATGAAAACACGTAAACAGTAGGTAAATGATACAGTCATTAACCTGAGGTTCCCGAGTTCGAGAGCCTATTACTTTTAATTTAACGTGTATTAAAAAATAAATATTTCTCACCTACAAAAATTGTACGAGATTTTGATACTCGTCTGAACCGGCCTCGAAAAAGTCACACGTCAATGAATCAGATAATATTCAACATTCCTCGTGTTGCAAGAAATTAAGTGCATTAACTACCTGTACAACCGGCCGAGTAAACATCCACGTAACATGTTCGATTATCGAAAGATAAACTCATCCGAGAAAGCTCTCTGAGATTATCGAATATCTTGGTACACGGCAAAATTGTCGGATCCCCGCAATTAAATCAAGCGTGTAAAATACGTGGTCGAAATTGTCACGCCGGTTTCTTTGAATCGATAAAGATTGGGCAAAAAGTTTGATCGAAAAGAAGAAACGTGCGTACAATGTTGCATCCGTAGGCTGCGAGCGGTTTGCAAATGAGCTCGATTTAAATTCGGTCGATCCCGTTTTAGCGATGGCATTTAACAGGTAATAATCAACAAAACTCGAGTTTGGAGATACAGGGATCGAATCTGGACGTGACGCGACGAGAAGAGAAGAAGCAGCTGGAAAAAGTCGAGCGGAACGAGAAGCAGAGAAGAGATGCCGGAGGAGCCGTCAGATAAGCTAACAAATGTCCCCAATGAATAATAATAAGTAGCCCGGTCCAATTTGTATTGCATTTACATCCAACGACGTCTTGGACGTAATTTATATGGCTGCCTAACCATCGTGCTCGTACCATCGTTCGCCTTGTTTCGTTTCTTCGTTTCCTCGCCCGCTAGATAAGATCAAATTAACCGTGCCCTATAAGCGGCCAGATATTTGCTGCGCGGGAATCTTTATTCCGCTTTCAATTGCATCGACGAGCAACCGGGCTGAGCGGGAGATCGATTCGAGCAGCTGGTGTTGAGCCAATTTGCGATAGATTTATCAGGTGGTACGTTGATAAATGTAATAGTTAACGGATAATTGTAGTCTTTACTGGGTTGATTGTCGGAGAGCACAGATGAACAATTGTGGTTGGACGGTGGAGAGATGGGCAAGTATTGTGCACGGGCGCTGGTGGGTAGATGGGTTTGGGATACTTTGTAATGGAATAATTTCGGATTTTTGGGTTTCTGGATTTCGAGGGTTTCAACTTTTTAAGGTTTTTATTCTTTAGATTTCTACATTATGGTACTTGGGTAGTTAGGTACTTAGGTAGTTAGGTAGTTAGGTAGTTAGGTATTTAGGTATTTAGGTATTTGGGTATTTGGGTATTTCGGTATATAGGTATTTAGGTATTTAGGTATTTAGCTATTAGGGTATTTACCTATTTAGGTATTTAGGTATTTAGGTATTTATCTATTTAGGTATTTATCTATTTAGGTATTTATGTATTAGGGTATTTAGGTATTTAGGTATTTAGGCATTTAAGAATTTAGGTGTTTAGGTATTTTTATATTTTGCCATTTTTGGGCCTTCAATGTTACAATTTTCTGAAATTATAAATTTTCTAGTTTCTCATTTAAAAAATTTGATATTATGAAATTTTTAAGCTTTCATCTCTCCAATTATTCACTTATTCCATTCTTCAATTATTCAATTATACAATTATTCAATTATTAAATCATTCAATTATTTAATTATTCAATTGTGCAAGTGTCCAATTGTTCAAGTACTTAATTATTCAGTTATTCATTCAATCATCCAAAATTAAAAAATTTTAAAAGATTTGAATTTCTAATTTACTAAATAAATTTATAGTGAAAATATTGACATGTACAACACTTGAGCAAATTATTTAAAGGCCATTTAAGGGTTGAAAGCTACATACTATCACGCAGAAAGGGAAAATCAATCGAATCCACGATAGAAGAAGAAACATTTTATCAAAGGCAAATCGTATCATGGAGGAAATTTCAGTATCAAGCTCCATTTACTGCGGAAACGCTAGTTCAGTCGCATTAAAGACATCCATTATGCAAATTGCATGAAAACTGGGCGGTACAAGGGCGGAAATGCAACAAGCTGGGTTTAATGCCTCCACCTTCGTATTCGATATTTATTCAAAAATAAATTACACCTTTTATCAATGTCCTGTGTTAATTTACGGTAACGTATAATCACTCGTGACAGTTTCAAAATTTATGACACTCTTAATGTTTTATTGTATTTGGAAAATTATATACAATGTAAGTTGTAAATTATACGATATGTGATTTTGTGGTGCAACTTTGTGACATTCAGATTTATTAAATAAAGGGAACATTGAGAACTTAATAAGAGTATGAATATTAAGGATATTTTAAGCTTAATTATTATTGTTTATAAAAATTTTTTTTATAAGTATACATGAATTTTTTAGTATGTCAGTTGATTTTAATTATTGATACATTTTATGAAATTTACAACCACACTATTTTTGTACAGCTACTATACATCAACCCTCAAAAATTCACAAATTCATCAATTCTTAATAACTCAGGAAAAAACATTCCTTGAGATATGTGCACGAAAACCTTTTAATATTTAAACTACATTAAAACTTGACACATCCAATGAGGTTCACAACCACGCTATATTTATATGACTGCAACACTTCGACCTCGAATGACCCATTCAACCATCGCTAACTAAAGCGAAAAGTCTGATAAATTACCACGCGTAGTAATTCGACGCGTGGTAATTCGACGCGTGGTAATTCGATGCGTGGTAATTTGACGCGTAGTAATTCCACGCGTGGTAATTCGATGCGTGGTAATTCAAGGCGTGGTAATTCGACGCGTAATAATTCGATGCGTGGTAATTCGACGCGTGGTAATTCGACGCGTAGTAATTCCGCGCGTGGTAATTCGACGCGTGGTAATTCGATGCGTGGTAATTCGATACGTGGTAATTCGACGCGTAGTAATTCCACGCGTGGTAGTTCGGCGCGTAGTAATTCCACGCGTAGTAATCCCACGCGCGGTAATTCGACGCGTGGTAATTCAATGCGTGATAATTCGACGCGTGGTAATTGGACGCGTAGTAATTCCACGCGTAGTAATCCCACGCGCGGTAATTCGACGCGTAGTAATTCCACGCGTAATAATCCCACGCGTGGTAATTCGACGCGTGGTAATTCGGCGCGCGGTAATTCGACGCGTTGTAATTGGACGCGTGGTAATTCGGCGCGCGGTAATTCGACGCGTGGTAATTCGACGCGTGGTAATTCGATATGTGATAATTCGGCGCGCGGCAATTCGACGCGTGGTAATTCCACGCGTGGTAATTCGGCGCGCGGTAATTCGACGCGCAGTAATGCCACGCGTGGTAATTCAGTGCGTGGTAACTTCACGCATGGTATTTCAGCGAATGGCAATTCAACGCGTGGTAATTCGACGCATAGTAATTCGACGCGTGGTAATTCGATGCGTGGTAATAAGTCTAACAAATGCATGAAACCGTCCCTGAAATCTGACTGCAACCTTCTCTTTTCCCATCCAGCAGTTAAAAGAGAAGTTTCAGGGTAAAAGAAGAAGCCTGCGAGCATCTTCTTTCTGTGTCGTTCGTTTCACGGTCCTCGAGAACCGTGTCGGGCATTCTTTGCCCCTTAAGGGGGCGCGGAACGCAGAAATGGCAGAGTGGAAACGGGAAATTGTCGGCACTCGATCCCTTTCGACGTAAACGAAGACGTAGTGAGGCGTGCAATGATCAAGTATATCTGGGGAAAGATTAACGACTCGCCGGGCCACGTGAAGGGCCGGTAGCCAACGATCGACGGCACAAGGGAGCGAGGAGGGCCAATTACGCTCGTCTCTCGATCCGTCTCGCCTCGATTTCGACTCGATTCCCGATTTAATCGAGCTTCGACGAGCCACCGTCCAACTTTGTTAACCGAGTTACGGGGAATTCTTTTTTGAGTACGCTCTGTCGTGATATACGCTGTGACGCACCACATGCGTCATGAAGGTTAGTCGGATGTTCACTGTTTTAGGACTCAAATTTTTTTAGTTTTGGAAGTTATTATATTTTGGAATTTTGGAAATTTTGGAAATTTTGGAAATTTTAGAATTTTTGAATTTTAGAACTTTGGAATTTTGTAATTTGGAACCTCCGAATTTTAGAATTATGGAATTTTGGTAATTGTGGAATTTTGAAATTTTGAAATTATGGAAAGTTTGGAAATTTTGGAAATTTTGGAATGATTGAATTTTGAAATTTTGCAACTGTACAATTATGAGTCATTTCAAAACCCAAAATTCGCAGTAAAAAATCACATCTCACTCTCACATCTCAATTGGAGCAAAAAGAGTTATTAACCCTTCACCTATATTCGTTCATCAAATACGTCATACCTCAGTATTTAATATCCACATCAAACTTAAAACATCATACCTTACTTTACATCCTGAGCTGCCCAAATTCCAATTAAATCTAAATTGAAAATTCCACCACAAGAAGCATATACTTAAATTACAAGTGCACTCATCATTCCAAGACCCTCAATAAAGAGTTCGCTTATGAAAGCATCCATAACGAGTTAAGCACGAAGTAAGGAAACGTTCGAACGTATAACGTTGCCGGTTATTATACGCATGTTTTGATATTGTACCAAAGCGTTGAAGTAGTTTCAGCCGTTCCATTATCACGAACACGTAATCCTGTAAAGACTAACCTAACCCATTCCGTTCCGCGGAACGATGCCGGGGCGCAGCGGGGGCGAAACTTCAGATTCCGGGCTCGCTATCAGCCCATGAAAACGAAGTAGTTCCTAAACGATCCTGAAGGCACGCTCGCACCTCGTGAACCCCTTCGTTATAATAATTTTATGGAATACCGGCTGCTAGACTTCGCGAATTCGCTGTTTACCGCCAGCCGTTTACGCAACGACCAAGGGTCCCGGGGCTTAAGCAGCTGTCGTTTCCTAGAAAATTTACAAACTTGCCGTTTGCAGCTGAATACGAATGGCAGCGAGGTTCCTAGCGTTTCGTGCCACTTTCCCTGAAAATTCCTGCTGAAGAAACTGACAGGTTCGTGTTCGCCGTTCGCGCCTTACACCCTCACGAATGACGCACTTCTACTTCAGTTATGATCAATTTTACTCGAAATTTTAATGCGCTTTGGAGTTCAAGTTTAATTATAGCTTACAACGATTGCTTAATATTAGATTGACATGGTATTTCAACTTTCTTTGTCTATTTTAATATTGCAGTTACGTTTAGTTCCGAGTGACGCACAAATAAATAGTTCAGGGGGTTAGCTCTTGCTGGAACAGGGTTGAAGTGTTTAAGTGCATAGGAATTTTTATACGTTGAAAATATAGTGTATAGAATTTAATACAGGGTCGAGTGCCACTTTGGATTACACTGCAAAACTTCAGAATTTTCAGATTTTCCAGCTTTTAGAATTTTAGAATTTCAGTACATTTTTTCAACCCCTCCGATTTTTCCGCGAGGAGATTCAACCCGATAAGAAAATAACGGTAATTGAATTGGTAACCGTGTCCGTTTAATTATTAGAAATTAAAAGAAACAGAGGAACATAACGAAAACAACAGGATAAAGGAGGTACCGCTAGCTCGTTACTGGCAAGGTAAAGAAATTATTACACGCGGTGGATTAACGGAATTCGCAATAATGGAATTTGAGCGAATTGTAAATGCTGGTTTGAAATCATATTTGTACATCGGTGTTGGAAATTTCCGACAAACATTTCAAGTCGTTGTTCTCCAACTGCCGTATTATATCATTGTTTTAGAGATTCTAACCGTCTGCGTTAACGATGCAAATGGATACTCTAATTTAATTGGACTGCAGCGATTGTAGTGCGTTGGTTCGTTTAATTTGAAGTACTGCACTTGTGTTTGTTAGTGAGAATATGGAGAACGGGTAATATTTTTTTATGGAAATTTCAAACTTTTGAAATTTAGGAATTTGATGGTTTAGAGATAGATTTAGAAATTCCGGATTTTTTAATTTGGGAGTTTGTCGGTTCAGCTTGGAAATTTGAAAATTTAGGATTTTTTTAATTTCTGAAATGTGGACATTTATTTTTGTTGTAATATTACAAGATGTCTCATGACTAGTGTAGGTCCCTGAAATGGAGGGTAGCTGACGTGATTCTGAATAAAATTTCCCTTTGCGAAAATAGGGTTCGAAGCTTCGTTTTTGAATTATTAGGGAAAAACACGGATCAATAAGTCGATGCGTGGTAATTCGGTGCGTGGTAATTCAGCGCGTGATAATTCCACGCGTGGTAATTCGGTGCGTGGTAATTCGACGCGAGGTAATTTGATATATGGTAATTCAGCGCGCGGTAATTCGACGCGTGGTAATTCCACGCGTGGTAATTCAGTACGTGGTAATTCGACGCGTAGTAATTCCACGCGTGATAATTCAGTGCGTGGTAATTCGACGCGTAGTAATTCTACGCGTGGTAATTCTACCCGTAGTAATTCCACGCGTGATAATTCAGTGCGTGGTAATTCGACGCGTGGTAATTCGGCGCGTGGTAATTCGACGCGTAGTAATTCCACGCGTGGTAATTCTACCCGTAGTAATTCCACGCGTGGTAATTCTACCCGTAGTAATTCCACGCGTGGTAATTCAACGCGTGGTAATTCGACGCATGGTAATTCGACGCGTGGTAATTCGACGCGTGGTAATTCGATACGTGGTAATTGGACGCGTGGTAATTTGATACGTGGTAATTCAATACGTGGTAATTCGACACGTAGTAATTCCACGCGTGATAATTCAGTGCGTGGTAATTCGACGCGTAGTAATTCTACGCGTGATAATTCTACCCGTAGTAATTCCACGCGTGATAATTCAGTGCGTGGTAATTCGACGCGTGGTAATTCGGTGCGTGGTAATTCTATGCGTAGTAATTCCACGCGTGGTAATTCTACCCGTAGTAATTCCACGCGTGGTAATTCAGTGCGTGGTGACTTCACGCATGGTAATTCAACGCGTGGTAATTCGACGCATGGTAATTCGTCGCGTGGTAATTCGACGCATGGTAATTCGACGCGTGGTAATTCGACGCGTGGTAATTCGATACGTGGTAATTTGATACATGGTAATTCGATGCGTGGAAATTCGATATGTGGTAATTCGATACGTGGTAATTCGACGCGTAGTAATTCCACGCGTGGTAACTCGTCGCGTGGTAATTCAACGCGTGGTAATTCCATACGTAGTAATTCCACCCGTGGTAATTCACCAATCCCAGCGCAAGGATTACTGATTGGTCCGCGTCTTTCCTTAATAATTCAAAAACGAAGCTTCAAATCCCATTTTTGCAAATGGAAATCTTATTCAAAATCAAGTCAGCTACTTCCCATTTCAGGGACCTACACTAGTTGTGAGACACCCCGTATGTTACTATTTTACTGTTTTAATGAAATATCTAAATAATACCTTTTTGTCAAGCCTCATAACATTATTGTTTCTATATAATATAAAAAAGTACTACAAAAAAATCAGTCGAATTATTTTTTCAATTAACAAATTTTTTAAATTTTGTATAACATTACACATATGATATTTTTAAAATATTTTGGCACTACGTTAAATAATAAATAACACAAATTATATTTTGGAAAAAGTTTAACTTTCATCGAGAAGTATGGTACTTGACATCAACTGAGATTTATTTATTAAAAGCTGCAAAAAACAAAATAGACACAAAGTTCCATATACCATAAATAAAATTTTAACCCTCATTAATTTGTGATCTTGGCTTTTCGCCAACTAACAAATTCGATATTTCAGAATTACAAAGTGAGACGTCGAGGGAGATATTGAAATAAGCAAATTTGAATATCGTACGCTTGGCGGAGTCTTATCTACTCCGAAACACTTTCGAGCATTCTATAATTGGCCGCGCGACCAATTAAACAAATTAATTCAATTTCAGTCGGGTAAAGTTCAATTTTCCAATACCCTCCGGCGAAATTAAATTTCGCGTAATTCAATTGCACCGAAAGAGATTAGCTTTCTTTCGCGCTACGAAGTCACCGAACTTCCTCTTTCATTTGTTATTCCGTGCCAAAAAGAAACAGGAGAGAGAGAGATACGTGCTCGTGGCAGATACAAATCTTCAATTATCGCGAATGACGATACGCGGATTAAACGTCCCTCGGGCAACGGATACGCGAAATAATTCCCTCTGGAGCAGCTTAAAGTTTATTCGCGTAGTCGTGACACGAGCACGCCGGTGTACGAACGGTGTACACTGAAATAAGAGACTCCCACTTAAGCGACAGATTTATGCGAACAGATATACGCGTTTCTCACAAAAGAACTACTTCTTTTTTTCTTTACCGTGCGATGCTCTTTGCACGACGCGCCGCTCCTTCGTGAATTATGATTCTGCCACCCTCGTTTTAGTTTATAATTTCACGTTGTCGGTTCGAGTTTACTACGACCGGATAAAACGCGATCTGATCGAACTGCGATAAAAATCTTACCACGTTTCGTCAACGTATGATATTATATACTAAGAACTTCTTTAGCTGATTTCAGTTAACATATTTGAAAATATAATACTGATTGACCTAACACGTTGACAGCCATGGCATCCATATATGATAACTTAAGTTTGTATACTGATCTAACAACATGTATATTATTAAACATTCGTTCACTTTCCTAATCGAAAATACTCGTATTGTTAGATGGATCTGTGGAAAATAATTATAACAAGGTATTGTGAAAATATTTGACAAGATTTATTAAAAATAAAAACACTGGATGCTATTTTCAATTGCTTCAGTGTGGCAGTCAATGTATTAATTTTCGAAATGTAAAATATCACATTTCTGAATATTTTCATATTTAAGTTATCAAATAACTAAATTTTCAAGTGATGTCGATTCCAGAACCGATTACCATATCAGAGATCGAAAAAAGTGGCATTAACCAATCTCGACGGAAACGAAAGCCCCGTAATTATATCGCCGTATCGTTTTCAATCTTCATCGAATTCGAGCGACAGTTTGTCACATCGCGGAGGATATACGTCAGGAAGAACGTCAATGGAAATAAAAGTAACCGATCCTCTTGTCCCGTGTTCCCAGAAGCTCGAAGCGTAATTACGATCGAGTCCGCGTTTTACTTATCAACCCGATTCGTTTTGTCAAACGAAGGCCGCACGACGTGTCCGTAGAACAACACGCACACAGCCTGCCATGTTCTCCCGACGTTGATTATCGAAAGAAAAAAATGTCGTACGAAATTTCGAGACGCTATCGAAAGGAATCGTTCGTTGAACGACTGTCCATTTGTTCTCCAACTACCTTAATGATCGTTAAGAGCCAATAAATATTTCGCAACGTGCCGAAACATCGACCTGAGGAGGCTATCACTGAGGCGCGATAAAACATTTTCTAGTTTATATGCTAATATCAGGCTTCGGCCTCTAAAGTGCCTTCTCGCGAGATCTTTCTACCTTTTCTTGTTTCAACGCGACGAGAGATACTGCCTCTCTCTCTTTCTTCATTTTTTCTTCCTCTTTAGCTCGTCACGAAGGATTTTTCGAGTACGAAAGAAAGAGAGGATCATCTGGCTCGTTAGAGAGCCAACGGACGAATAATGGCGAGGGGGAGACGAGTTCTTCCAGATAAACGTCTCCTCCCTGATAAAACTGCGAAAGGTCGTCGATAAATGTTTCTAATTTAATGTGTTGGATGAGTGTCTCTCTGTGGTGCCTTTTGCTTGCTTTCCCATGTGATGACTTGTTGAAAGATACCAGTCATCGTATCATTCTATCATAAATATATGGATATCAATACAGTGCTGATCACAATAGTTGCTATTCAACTTAGTACCTTGATTTCAAGACTTAGACATGGTTGAAATTTATTCAAACATTTATTGAATTTATTTGTTAAAAATATATTATTCTTCACATCTGATTAACGCATCTATCTTGAACTTGTAATTCACAATTCCACCATTCTGTCTCACAAGCTTCAGATTTAATTCAGCATTTATACTTCCTATTTTAGAGGAAGTATCTTATTAGGGAAAAACACGAATCAGTAACTCGATGCGTGGTAATTCAGCGCGTGATAATTCTACGCGTGGTAATTCTACGTGTAGTAATTCCATGCGTGGTAACTCGTCGCGTGGTAATTCGATGCGTAGTAATTGCAAGCGTAGTAATTCCACGCGTGGTAATTCTACCCGTAGTAATTCCACGCGTAGTAATTCGACGCGTGGTAATTCGACGCGTGGTAATTCAACGCGTGGTAATTCGATGCGTAGTAATTTCATGCGTGGTAATTCGACGCGTGATAATTCCACGCGTAGTAATTCCACGCGTGGTAATTCGATGCGTAGTAATTCCACGCGTAGTAATTCAACGCGTGGTAATTCGACGCGTGGTAATTCAACGCGTGGTAATTCGATGCGTAGTAATTTCATGCGTGGTAATTCGACGCGTGATAATTCCACGCGTAGTAATTCCACGCGTGGTAATTCGATGCGTAGTAATTCCACGCGTAGTAATTCAACGCGTGGTAATTCGACGCGTGGTAATTCAACGCGTGGTAATTCAACGCGTGGTAATTCGATGCGTAGTAATTTCACGCGTGGTAATTCGACGCGTGGTAATTCTACGCGTAGTAATTCTACCCGTAGTAATTCCATGCGTAGTAACTAGTCGCGTGGTAATTCGACGCGTAGTAATTCCACGCGTAGTAATTCGACGCGTGGTAATTCGACGCGTGGTAATTCAACGCGTGGTAATTCGATGTGTAGTAGTTTCACGCGTGGTAATTCTATGCGTGGTAATTCGACGCGTGATAATTCCACGCGTAGTAATTCGACGCGTGGTAATTCGACGCGTGGTAATTCAACGCGTGGTAATTCGATGTGTAGTAGTTTCACGCGTGGTAATTCTATGCGTGGTAATTCGACGCGTGATAATTCCACGCGTAGTAATTCCACGCGTGGTAATTCGATGCGTAGTAATTCCATGCGTAGTAATTCCACGCGTGGTAATTCGAGTTAAATCCAGTTAAATAATCTCTCTCACGAACCGCATCACCGTTTGCTATATTAATGGCGGACTGTCGAAGACACGAAAGATTAAGTAAATCGATCTCGAGACGAAAACGTGGACCTCTGGTCCATCCTCTGGCGTGTCGCCAGGCTTCTCGCGGTGTATTTTCATGATCGTAACATAAAGCCAAAGATTTATGGCAGCGACACGACCCGTTCTGGCCGAATGTATGTTTTTCGACGTGGCCAAGACCGCCTTCGGGGCCTCGCGAGCCACCGAGTCAGAGATCGGCCATAAAATTCTGATCTACGGCTTGCACCTAACCGAGCTTTTCGCTTACCTGTCGTTTCTTCCAGAAGGAAAGTTTCACGCGCGAGGTCCCTTCAGAAATTACGGACCTTCTCGCACAATCTTCACGTTGTTGATTCTTCGTGATACGATACTGACCAAGTGTTTGCTCAGCCTTTTTGCTGAAGAAAATATATGGAGGTAATTATAGAAGAATATCGATCACAATGATCTTGATATATGATCTCTGGAATTTATATACAACTTGTAATTTTGTGTAGGACTGCTCGAATTTAAGTTTGGAGATATTTGCAAAAATATTTACAATGCGGTACTTACAGAGGAATACATACTTTGCTGATTGTGATAACCTTGCACTACTTTTCAAAGGACAATATTTTGAATAATTTTATTTTTGTGTGTAATCACTTTTTGAGCTTAGTTTTATCTAGCAGTATATGTTTCAACATATGAACATTTTCACTTGACATTTTCATATGTAACTTATAGTTTAGTGTTTCATATGATACTGTTGGATTATTTTAGAACTAATGCATTAGCTGTAGATGCAAAAATGAATTGCATTCAGGAAAATTTAGGTAATTGAATGCAGGCTAGGACACCATGTAGCCAAGAGCCTCTTGACTCTTTAGTATTATGGGGCAGTATAATAAACACGTTGGGTCTGGGCGCCAGATTTTCACTAAACGCTCGAACCTTTTTCACTTTTCGTTCAGTTTTCGCAGAGTGCAGACGTCGTTTCGAACCTTGAGATAGTCTTAAAAAGTAGTAATATAAAGACAGTATTATTTTTATAGTCATTTGTAACAGATTCTAAAAATGTTGCATTAGAATATGGGTGTACTGAGATACTGTGTGATGTTATATTAAAATATTAGTGTACTGAGATATTGCTTAACATTAAATTAAAATATTAGTGTAGTGAGATATTGTTTTATATTGCAGTAAAATATAGTAAAAAAGTTGTTGAAAATCTCAATGAAGATGTAAATATTACAACAGCAACAGCAAGATAATCAAAGGCCTTCTATTTTTGAGGTAAATACAAAAATTAATTTAAATTGTTTATACAATAACATAATGTTCAAGTACGTGGACGTTTTATACTAAAAATTGCACTTCGCTTTCAACGGCCCATTAGCTCAGTTGGTTAGAGCGTCGTGCTAATAACGCGAAGGTCGTGGGTTCGATCCCCCCATGGGCCATTTCTTTTTTTTCTCCCCAATATTTTTTTATATATTCACAAGATATATTGTAATTCATTCTTCAATTATAAATCTCTTTTTTGTGTGCTTTTATCGAAAAATTCAGTAACAAACTCTGTCGAAATCCGAACGCGACTATCACAAAAGACTTTAATACAGTTTATACGTCGTTTGAAGAAATATACGTTCATTTTGTAATACGAAATAATTTTTAACGGAGTATAAAATTAATTGAAAAAAAGTAACTCTTTTGATTTATCAGTTTATTTTATTTATCAATTAATTGCAAGTAAAGTAGAAGTTGTATATGGTTTCTAGAAGAAAAGAAAATGGCAGTAGTTTAATAATTTATCGTATTTACAAAAAAGTGATTGAAAAGTAGAAAAAAATATTCGATCCTGCCAGGATTCGAACCTGGAATCTTCTGATCCGTAGTCAGACGCGTTATCCGTTGCGCCACAGGACCTGTTGGTCTCCCTCTAACTATTTTAGAAACTGCTGAATTCGCAACATACAAAATCATGATTAATATATTACTTATCACACTGATCATCAATTAACAGCTTCTCAAGTGTAAATTACACTTGCACTTGACTACACAAACTATAGAACCGGCAAAATATTAACGACATAAATTGTTAAGTATGTAAAGATACAATATCGCAATTTTTTAATGTTATTCTACAAGTCTAATATTGCTATCAATAAGTACACTTATTTTCATTTTTTTAATTATTGAATCATATTTAATCTTTCGCGATAACGAAAAACGAGTTAATACAAGTGATTGCTATATTAAACTGACCAGTTCAGATATGATTAGATAAAATACTATACAAACATAACAGAGTAAACACCTTTATAAAAAAATTCATGGCGAGATAAAGTTTGATAATTCTGAATGCATCTCGTTTATGAACGATGTTCCATGATACTGTCGTTATTATTTCGTTCATTTGTCACTATTCATTTCTTTGCTGCACGATGAAAAATTCGAATAGCAATCTGGGATGAATAGGAACGTACCAATTTCGAAAGTTCGCTCGATGTTTGCGTTTAATTTCTTCGTTCAGCCAGTTGCTTTCATTGCCGGTTGCGAATAATGGAGAAATAGAGACGATTGGCCCTGGTTGACCCGAGGAATTTGCAGCGGAATTGTACAACGCTTATTTTTTTTATTTCTCGAAACGATATTTTAATCGGGCCGTCTGGCTCGATACAGTGGAATACGAATTAAATTGTTCTTCGATTATTTGCACTTCAACTCTTGATGAGAACTTTATACTTTTCTTGTTGTGTCATTTCATTGGGATAAAAGAGTATTGTTAATTTTTTTTGTTTTTATAAAATTATTGTTTTATTGATGTACTGTTTTGGTATTTTAGTATTTTGGTGTTTTGGTGTTTTGGTATTTTGGTATTTTGGTATTTTGGTATTTTGGTATTTTGGTATTTTAGTATTTTCGTATTTACGTATTTTAGTGTTTTGGTATTTTGGTGTTTTGGTATTTTAGTGTTTTGATATTTTGGTGTTTTGGTATTTTGATATTTTGGTATTTTGATATTTTGGTATTTTGATATTTTAGTATTTTGGTATTTTAGTATTTTGGTATTTTAGTATTTTGGTATTTTAGTATTTTAGTATTTTGGTATTTTGGTATTTTAGTATTTTGATATTTTACTATTTTACTATTTTACTATTTTACTATTTTACTATTTTACTATTTTACTATTTTACTATTTTACTATTTTACTACTTTACTATTTTACTAATTTACTAATTTACTAATTTACTAATTTACTATTTCACTATTTTACTATTCTATTATTTTGTGATCCTTGCATTGTTCCATCATTTCACTGTTTTACTAGTTTACTGTTTTGCTATTGTATTATTCTACTATTTTGATGTACTATTATTTTGCTTTCCTACTGTTTTTGCTATTTTAATAAGCAAATAGGTTAGTGTACATGCATTCATATTTTGCATAATAGTTCCTATAACAAAATTAAAGCACTTGTACATACAATTTTAAACTACTATAGAAGTAAATTTTAAAATTATTAAATATTTTCAATATAATCAGTATATTCAATTTATTCAATACGTTCAATATATTCAACATATTCAATATATTTAATATATTCAATATATTTAATATTTTCAATTTATTCAATATATTCAATACACAAAATAAAGTTTGTTCACCTTACTGAGGTTAAACATCCCCTTCACTATCCAAACAAGTAACTCATCCCCTAAATTAATAATCATTTCGCTAGACCATCTAGACAGTCGAATTGAATTAATAAAAATAAAGATCCATCCTACGTCAGATAAGCACCCGTCCAACAACAGCAATTAACACCTAATTTCTGTATAAATGCACCCTCACAACGAAACATTATTTCCACTACGTTATTCTCAGGCGAAGTTTCCGCAAGGAGAGAAGCACCGTGAAAATGATTAATACTCGAGGGATTATCGATAGTAAATATCGCTGGAAAAGTTAGTCGGCGTTAACGCAGCCCCTGACCCCCCTTTCTACAAGTTACTCAATTAACTAGAACCTCTCGAACAGCGAAACGAGTAATTGGGTATTTACGAGCCTCAGAATTCCCAAGACCTGCCGGTGCGAATATTACGCTTAAAAGTTGTCGTCGAAACGAGCCACGCTTTTCCCCTTTCCCGCCCTTTTTCTTAGCTTCCCCCGACACGCAGCGACCATGGACGATCGGACGGCTCGGAATATTTTAAGGTTCATTAAAAGCGCAATAATGAAGAAGTCTCGGACGGCTCTCAAATAACTTCCGGCCTCGAACCGAGAGAACGTTCAAACGAAACTTCAACCCCCTCCACTTTCTCACTTTAAACCCCCTCTCCGCGCTTTCCTTACTCTCGTACTTTTTCGCTGGGTTTCGAGTACTCGAAACTTTCCATCCAAAGTCTTTCGGGCTGAAATTAAAGTCGAAGTTCGGCGAAAAAATCGCGAGTCCGTTTGCTGAGTGCAGCTGATGTTCTTCTTTTTGTTCGGAATAAAAATGATGAAGAAAAGTTTCTTTTTTCTCGGATGTATGCTGTTGCTGTTTCTTCCGAGTTATCAATTGTACAGGGTTACTCATTATTAAGTTAGTTTTCGAACGTGTAGGTTTTCAGGTTAGTTCAGTAGAAGTGAGCCAGTATGGTCAGACATTTTAAGTGTTGTGATGGCCGCCATTTTTCAGGTTTTAAATGGAGAATTATAGGATTGGTACTTTGCAAGGTTGATACCTTATAGCAGGATTGGTGTTGCTATAGTATAATGATAATGTTATTAAAAATTTTTTATATTGTTCTTATTTGTCTGTGCAAGCTTAATGGTGGTCGAAGGACATAGACTGTTTTGTCAAATTATTACAATTAAAATTTTCAAGATTAAAAATAATATTTTTCTCAAAGTTTACAAGCCCTAATTATTCATTCTAAAACTACCAAATTATTTATTTTTAAAAAGTTTATTAAACTCAATTATTGTTACAATTATTAACTCAAATATGAAATATGAAAATATAATTAAAATACATACGTACATTATTAAAACCATTATATAGTATTGTATATACCATCACTAAAATTATTATATGATTAATATTAATATACAAATTAAAACAATAATTTCTACTCATACCACATGAACCAAAGAGAATTTAATCTACTTTATATAGAAATATTAATCTACAAATTAAAACAATAATTTCTTCTCATACCACATGAACCAAAGAGAATTTCATCTACTTTATATAGAAATATTAATATACCAATTAAAACAATAATTTCTACTCTTACTACATGAACCAAACAGAATTTCACCTTTAAAATATAAAAAGAATGGGAGAATTTATATAAAAAATATAATATCGACATAAACGACAGAAAATTTAAAAGAACCCGAACGAATTTAAAATTAAACTCCCCTGAACGTCATATTGCGAAAAGTTTCGAGTCCACCGTGTAAGGATTAAAATCCATAACATGAATAACGTCCAACACGTGACGGTAGCTTCATCGTTCACCGATGTCCAACCACCGACGGACACGGCTTCTTTTTATTCAACCCAACATCGACGTATCGGGATGTTCCTGGAGAGCTCCTCCGGTCCAACGTTCGCGAAAACTTAAATCGTAAAAGTTTAATGGGATTACGAGTTGGCGGCGCGCGTGCATCGAAATCGATACTCTGACCTCGGGTCGCCTTGATTTCCACCATCGCTCGTTCTTTTTACGGCTACTCTAATTGGACCAACAAGGACGAATTAAATCGAGTCCACTGTCTATCGTCTCTTTTTCGGGTACATATCGTGCACGAAGATTGATCGTGCGCGTTATTGACTGACTTAATAGTCAGGTGCACGTTATAGCTTTATGGGGTCAATTGTAATAATGGCGCTGAGAATTGTACTCCATGATTATGAACTTGAAAATTTCACAATTCAGACATTTGGGAATGTTGGGACTCGAATTTGTAGTCATTTAAGGACTTGAAAGTTCAGCAAACTCGAGAATTGAAGTTTGGAAAATTTGAAAGATTGACAAAAATTTGAGGTCCAGGTTTTAGCAATTTGAGAATATTCCAATTTGAGAATACTTTAATTTGAGAATATGATAACGTAAAAATGTGTCAATTTGAGAATATGACGACTTAAGAATGTCAGTTTGAGAATATAATTTTTTAAGTACATGTCAAACTGCAAATTTGTGAGCAGAAAAAATAAGAAGTCAAATCCAGAAATAATGTGGCTTTTAATTCGGGATGTCTCCTCTTCATGAAGCGCCATAAGCATGGATACAATAGCGTTGAGAAGAACGAAGCGTTCGATTTTACAGGTCGTAAAAAGGCGTGTGCTCATCTCTGGAAGAACGCATCGCGGTTCGAAGGATTCTGTCGACCTCGGTCCCGCAGAGAGGCTCGAATAAATCCACGAAGGAGGTCCGTTCGGTGGTTTACCACGACCGAGAATTTATGAAGTCGGTCCTTTAGGCGTGTGCCTTCCGTCTGGGAATTTGTCAGAGACGATCGAAGCTGCGGGAGCAACGGGAAATAAATAAAAAAAAAGAGGGGCGAAACTGCCAAGGGAGGAACGAAAACGAGGAGAAAAAAGAGGAAGAAGAACGGAGCGAAAAATAAGGTGAAGAGACGATGGGGAAGGGAAGGATAGGTTATCGAGGATGGAAGGATTCAGAGTGCATTTATAAATATCAGCATTGTACGGGCGCCAAGGGTTGTATTTTTCATTCCTTATTTGTTGTCGCGAGAGCGTGGCTTCGGTTGTCGGCCGAGTGTATACGTACCGACCAGGATCGTACATTTTCGAGGTGCAATTTGCGACCGGTTGGCTTCCAGTAAGAGCCGATGGCACCGATGGAACCGACTGGTTGACCTTTCAAACGATCCCACGACACCGCGAACCTTGTTCCAGCCCGAGGATGCACGCGTTCGGTGTCGTGCTCCGGTGCTAAATGACGAAAACGAATTCCTTCGGGAATTAATAATCGTTGGCGTCGGCCATTTTGTAGCGTCGTCCATTTTACGTACGCGTTAGAATGCTGGAATTGATTTCTGAAATAAAGCATTGTTTATGAAAGCATTGATTGCTTAGCTGTGAGAGCACGATATGCAAAATGTGGTTCGGAGTGTTAATTTAACGGTGTGTACATTAATTTAGTATAACGTGGTTAAGGTAACCCATTAGACTAAATTAACTCGATGTAATTAGTCGCTAATGTTACATGAATAAATCTTCGTATGGTTGGACTTAACCTTACTTCGTATATGTTCCAACTGAAATTCGTATATGTTTCAACTGCACTTAATATGTTATAATTCGATCTGACTTATTATCTTAATATAATTAGATCAAATTGAATTGTTATGATTTAAACATAGGCTACTTTGATTTAATTAGGCTTATTCTGATTTAATGAAACACAGTTAGGTCTGACTTAACTTGATTTCAAATATGATTGGAGACAAACGTAACCTAACCTTGATATCTTCGTGCATGGCTGAACATAATGTAGTTATAATGATAAAAACTAACCTGACTGAATTAAACATTAACATAATGAAATGAAATATAACCTAATGTAGTATGATATAATATAATCTGGTCTAACTTAATGTCACTGAAACACATCTTAACGCATTATGATAAGTACAAACACTGTTTACTATAATTAGACTTGATTAAACTTGATTTCATATAATTATACTTAAGTTAGGATAACCAAATCCAACCTAACCTAATCTGATGTTACATGTAACTTGACCTAACATGACATTGTTAGAACTCATCTGACCTAACACAATACGACGTCTAATCTGACTCAAAATGATCGATTAAACCTAACCTAACAATACTTCAGTAACCTAACATTAACTCTTACATAAACTAAACCTAACCTAACATAACTTCCGTAACCTAACATTAACTCTTACATAAACTAAACCTTTTTTTTTTTTTTTTGACCGGGACCACCACCAAGTTTAGTCACTCGGCCCGGAGTGCGGAGCATTCGCCTTTCGGCATATCTTCCGCACCCCGGCATAGGGTGGTCGGTCGGGGGGTTGAAAGGTTGTTAGGTTCAATTTGCGGTCATACTAATACTCGCCACCCCTAAAACTCCTAAAAACGTGTCCTGCCATACTGGAAAATCGAAAGAGAAACCTGTTTCGGCGCATTCAGTCACATTCATACACTCATGCACGCATCTGTAGCTACTGACCCACACTTATATGTGCCTTACAATTCGTGTCTTGTGACATTCGTCGCACACAAATTCACCAGCCTCTCTGCTAGTCGTTAATTAATATAAAATAAATAAGTAAATAGATAAAAAAAAAAAAAAAGAAAAAAAAAAAAAAAAAAAAAAAAAAAATTAAATTGCATTGCAATTTCGTCCCTAAGACTATCTAAGGGTAGTCAGGTTTTTGTTGAAAAACACATAGCACATAAAAACATAAAACAGAGTATACTAGAGTTTATCAAAATTTAAAAGCCTCGTAGTCTATCATCCTTTTCTTTTTCCCTTAGGATTTCGCCGACTAATAACCGGAAATTTTCCCAGAGCTCAATACTTTCAGTTATATCTTTTATAACCCTCTTGATTTGACCAGAACTTGCCTCCACAAAGTTAAAACCAAAATTTTGTCTCGTGTCCTCCCAAAAAGGACACCAAAAAATAGTATGTTCGACGTCATCGTTTTCGTTGTTACAGTAGTTGCAGCTCCCGTGCCTTCTCTTACCCATTCTCTTGAGGTAGGCGTTAAAAGTGCCGTGCCCCGTTAAGAACTGGGTTAGAAAGTAGTCAACCTCCCCGTGCTTTCTTTTAACCCATTCATCTATATTGGGTATTAACTTCTTAGTCCATTCCCCAGATGCGGTATGCTCGTTCCATCTCTTCTGCCATTCCTCCTGTATCCATATGTTATTTCTAGCTTTGAGCAGTTTCTTTTCTTTTTTTGTGATAACCCCGTCGCGCTCTATTACCCCGTTGCATGCCATGAAATACTCCGTCCTTCCCTGGGCCAGCAAATCCAAGGGGGGCAGCCCCGCGACTATGCCGGTACCTATGCCAGAGGTCGTGCGATATGCGCACGCTACCAATTGAGCGCACCTCCTGTATATACGGTCACAAATTATTCTGTTTCTTCTAACGCTCAGGGCCTGCACCCAGACCGGGGCTGCATACAGGGCTATTGACGACACTACTGAGGCTAAAAGCCTTCTTTTCTTAGTCCTTGGGCCGCCAATGTTGGGCAGCAATTTGGCGATCGTAATGACTGCTTTTTCAGCCTTTTCAGACAGTCTCATAATATGTGGCCTAAAACTGAGGGTGCTGTCCAAGACTATCCCTAAGTAAGTTAGAGTCTCCTTAGGGTGGACCACGGTCTCCTTTATCAGAAGTTCCGTATGTGTAAACCTCAATCTTTGAAGCTTTGTACCAAAAATAATGGCCTCAGTCTTGTTTGCCGAGATCTGCAAACCCAGACCCTCGATTTCTCTTATTAGGCGCTTCAAAATCTCTGTCATTTTTTTTACTATTATAGCTGCGTTTTTGCCAGAGACCAATACGAAGGTATCATCTGCATAACATATAACACGCAGTCCCCGGCCAGTGCAGACCCTAAGCACAATATCGTAAGTGAGGACCCATAGAAGTGGACCCAAAATCGAGCCCTGTGGGACCCCCCGCGTGATTTCGAAGGTGTATTCTCCTTCCTCAAACCATATTTTCCCTCTTCTATCCGACAGGTAGGATGCTATTATATGTCTAAGATATGTGGGCAAACCCATATCCCTTAGCACCGCGAGAATGGCGCTCCATTCAATCGAATTAAATGCGTTCTTAATATCGAGGGCCACCCCCAGTGTTCCACTGCCCTTCTTCCTGTTACCACTGATAAAGTCTTTAACGTCCAATAGCGCGTGCAATGTGGATCTGCCTTTTCTGAAGCCATACTGTTTGTCATTGATGCGATAATTCTCATTCACCCATGCCTCTATTCTATTGACGATTAATCTCTCGTAAAGTTTACCGACTTCGCTCAGGAGGCAGATTGGTCTAAATTTCTTTTTGCTATTATCAGCATCCACGTTACCCGCGCTAGGCTTTGGTAGTAAGATGATAAGAGCATCCTTCCAGCATCTGGGGAATACCTGGGAGTTCAAGATCTTTGTAAAAAAAGTACAAAAGGTTTGTATCTCATTTGAGACCACGAGTTTTACGAGAGCACCGGGGAGATTGTCTGGGCCCGGGGCCTTGCCTGTCTTGATACCTCTAACCGCTATACTCAACTCTTCACTACTGATTGCAGAGATAGTGTTGGGTGAGTCAACAGGTTCGTTATTTTCCTCCGCTCTCCTGCTTATTGATGTGCCTTGTGGAAACAGTTCCTTCAGAATCAATATTCCTACGTCTCTAAGTAATAGTGGATTCCTTTTCGCGAATTTCTTAAAAACTATCTTATATGCTAGACCCCAGACATCCAGGTCTAGGTCCCTTAATAACTTTTCCCAACTTTTCTTTTTCTTGAGCTTAATAGTTTTCCTAAGGTTCTTTTTGATTATTTTATACCTGTCTAGTTCGATAACGAATTCCTCCCCTCTCCTCTCCTTATTTTTCCTAATCCTCTGAACTCTTCTATGTGCCCTATTACAATCCTTCCATAATTTTCCTACTTCATTATCCCACCAATATGCATTTTTCCTCTTACTCTTTCCTTTCCTACTCAAAAATTTGTCCGCTATTTTCCTTAGACTCCTTCCAAGATCCTCCGCTAGAATTTCCATATCTACTGTACTGCTATCTGCACATACTATGTCTAATTTACTTTCACAGAGCCTTTCAAAATATCTAATAATTGATGCTTTATTATACTTCAAATTTCCCAATGACCAACGGGGTCTCTCGGCAGCCTGGTTTTGGCATGCTGTAGATCCAATGCTATGAGGTGAGTTTGCAAGAGTATACACCACATATCTATGGTCGCTTAGACTTTCGGACGTATCTACTTTCCAGGAAACACAGAAAGGAGCCAGACTTGCTGATGCAAAGGTAATATCCACAGAGGAAACGCGAGACCCTCTTACGAATGTGTGTGACCCGCCCTTATTTAAGCAAAAGAAACCCTCCTCTATTGCCCAAATCTCAATTATACTACCTCTTTTATCTAACTTAGAGTCTCCCCATAATTTGGAATGCGCATTCATATCCCCTGCAACTAATATTTTCTTGTCTTGCTTATGCCTAAGATTCCTGATAATGACATCTATTCTGTCCCAGAATGCCGCAAAGTCCTCTATATCCCGATTCGGGGAGAAATAGATCGATATAAAAATTATCCTAGCACATTCACAAATTACAAAGCCCTCCCCTTCTGTAATACCCGAGAGCCCTCTTTTTTGGTCAACACTTAGGATAGCCGCTTTTCTATCCAGGCTCCAAAAAACTATATTGTTTCCCATCGACCTTGGAGGTTCGCTGATGATGGCAATGCTGTATTCATTACGCAACATATTGTTTAAGAGTAGGTCATAAGCCGCCGGAGATGTATTAAGATTAATCTGTATGCACCTAATTTCGCTATTGTTTTGCTCCATTTCGAAGAAATTGTAATATAGTCTTAGCCATCTAATCCCTCCTCTCTGCTGTATTCCGAAATCGTATCGTCTATTTCTTGTAACGCACGTCTAGCTTTGTCCATTTCGAAGTCTAAAATAATAGTCCCTTCCGTCTGTCTTACCTTATTTACTTCTACTTCCATTCTCACTTTTTCATCTCTCCTCCCCGGTTCATCTCTCTTTCTACAGTCCGCTATACCGTGTCCATGGCCACCGCATTTCCAACATCTAACCAGTAGCCTGGAGTATCTGTTGACGGTGCCAATAGACCATCCAACTTTCAAATTCTTCCTCTCTATTAGTGGCTCTGCTAATCGTATGGGTAGCTTGACCAATGCTGTTTGGAAGGTACACTTCCCTAATTAGCCTAACAACTTCCACCGACTCTAGTGCCTCCCTCTCCGGGGCCTCTATATCCAGTGCTTTATAAATTGCATTTTTCACCAGAGTCTTGTCAGCTAAAGGATCTATCCTCCTAATCCTAATCCCTTCCCTTGGCTCTATTCTTCTTACCGAGCCCTGGTCTCCAATTTTTTCCTCCACATGCTTCATCCATCCTCCAATATCCTTGCCATCCTCGAACTCCACAAGTATTCCACCTGTTCTTGTTAGCTTTATTCCTTTCACTTCCATATCTTTCGGTGATTCCACACTCTTTTTCATGAGCTCTAGGTTTTTAAGCCCCTCTCCTTCTTTATATTTAATAAAGATCGCTTGATTCTTGTGTTTTCTCATTTTATCCAGCTTATTTGTTTCTCTAGGAGTCGTTAGTATCTCTTTGCCTGTTCTCCCTGTCGGTCCTTTCTTTTCCCCACCTTTCTCCATGTCCCTCTTCCTTTCGATTGTGTAAACCTCCTGATTTGTGAGTTCTCCGTTGTCCTGTGTCCTTATACTTGTTACCCGGTTTCTTTTTACAATACCGCTCCAGGTCGGAGTGGACTGTGAATAAATATCAGTTTGGGTCCCAATCGAGCGGACCACTTTCCCTCTAAAATTCCAGTACTCCTTCCTCCTATCTTGGTTTGGCGTCTGTTCACGCATTCTATTATCCAGTCCCGTTTGTATATTATATCTGCCCGTTAACCCAGGGCCATCCATTTCATGACCAGGCTCCATAGTCCTGTTTCTGCTTACACGCGGCACCGGGCTAAGCGTTTGTACTTCCGTATAAACGTTTTCTTCATTATTTCTCTGTTTTATGTACCCTTCTTCTTCCTTTTCTACTGTATTTTTTTTGCTCATCCTTCCCCTTTGTTCACATTGCTTTTCAATATGACCCGGCATTTTGCAATTATAACAAACACTTTTTTTAATATTACATGTCGTTGCTAGATGGGATCGAGCGCCACACAAAAAACATTTTCTAGTATCCACATAGGGACTTATTGCGCAATTAGACCAGCCAATACGGATCTTGCCTTTTGTCAGAAATTTATTAGCCACCTCTTCTCTTAGGTCTATGCAGGCAAATTTGTTTCCGTTTCTGCTAGCTCTAAAGAAAATAACTCTAAAATCTTGAATATCATGCAATCCTTTAAGGTCTTCAGCTAGATCCTTCTCTTCCAAGTCCATATCCAGCCCGGTAATTATTACCTTTCTTCTTTTCCCCGCGATTATGTCACAATTAAAACCACCCTTTTTCAATTTGCCGTGAAGTTCTTCTAGGTCTCTAGTATCTTCTACATAGAAGAGTAGGTCCTTCCTACCCTTTGTCTGCCCAATCCATCGTATCGTACAGTTTCCTATGTCTATTTTTTCTTTCACCTGTCTTAAAGTATCCTGGGAGTCTTTGCCCTCTAGGCACATTACTTTGACAAAGCCGGTATCCTTTTCGCTGCCTTTCCCTTCGTTCCTTTCGTCCTCTCCCTTTTCGTTCATTTTATCTCCTTGTCGTTCCTTACTTATCCTTGCGGGGACTTCCTGTCTTCCTAGTGTTGTTTTCGACCTTACCTGTCTCCTTGTTATCACCTTGGCTGTTTCCTGTGACCCTTCCCCTCCCGCCCTTCTTTTTGCCGGCTGTGGCGGGGATTGTTCGCTATCTGTAGATAGGTTTGGGTCTCGTCCGGGTTTCTTTCTCTTTCTAACCACCTCAAAGCCATCGTCATCCATGACCTCGTTCGGCCCCCCTTCCGTCTCTGCTTCTTCTTCCTTGTCTTCAAAGAAACTGTCTCCCCGGCCTATCTTCCAGGCATTTATCCTATTCGTGCCTATTCTTACCTTAACCATGATGTTGCGTAAAAGTACACTACTGAATCTATGACTAGTCATTAACATGTTTATTAATTGGTTCATATCGCTGACCCAAGCCATAAAACTCTTTTCCAGGCTTTCTACGTCGAAATTAGCTTCC
Organism: Megachile rotundata; assembly: GCF_050947335.1. Taxonomy (NCBI): domain Eukaryota; kingdom Metazoa; phylum Arthropoda; class Insecta; order Hymenoptera; family Megachilidae; genus Megachile; species Megachile rotundata. Next base: position 10,041,431 of record NC_134989.1, read on the forward strand.
GCGTCAATTAAAGCCACCACCGACGCTCTCACCAGCTCGTTCGCTTTTGCTCTTACTTCCCGTTTCAGATTTCCGCTACTATTTACTAGTTTCACAATGACCTTACTTTGCTCAATCAAAAAGCCTGCGACGCTCAAGGCCCTTTTGGCCTCGATACCCCTATCGCCACTTAACTCCACCAGGGACCCAGCTATGCTGACCATGGTCCGAGTGTCTGAAACCCGAACGGTTTCCATTATCTTTTCACCACCGTCTACCCCCTTTCCATCCTGTCGGTTGCATGCCTCCCTTGATTCTTCCGTTCCTCCCTCATTATTCCCTCCCGTTGTCGCCTCTTCCTCCCTCGATTTATCCCCCTCCACCATGAGTTCGTCAGATCCCCTTTGATTTAAGACTGTGTCCTTCTCCCTGTCCGTCTGTCTGTCTTCCTCCCAGCTTGCTCCCGTACCTTCTTCTCCACCAGTATTACCCAATTTGTTTTTGATAATGTTTTTTAAGGAATTCATACTTTGTCCCACGCGCCGGTCGGAAAAAACGGTCCACCGTGGCAGAGCCGCCATACCACGGCAAGCCTAATACAACCGGGGGGCGGCCGGCCCCCGGAGGTTGGCATGCTAGCGACTGGTGCACCCACCAGCCACGCACCCCCGCAAGAGCCCAAAGGGCCCAAGGAGGGTGCGCGCCCTCGTCGCCGCAGCCAAAGCTTGGGGCTAGGGGTTTTTTTTTTATAGAGGTAACCGTCCTCGCGATCCAACCGGCAAAAGTAAGATCCCCGTTCCTGCGAAACATGACCACAGGTTTACGGTATGCTACGAGCTCAGGAACCCTGGGAGCGCTAAGTCCCAAACCGTAGGAGTTTTCAGGCATCCTACGGCCCCTGGGGGTTACATAAACTAAACCTAACCTAACATAACTTCCGTAACCTAACACTAACTCTTACATAAACTAAACCTAACCTAACATAACTTCAGTAACTTAATATTAACTCTTACATAAACTAAACCTAACCTAACATAACTTCAGTAACCTAACATTAACTATTACATAAACTAAACCTAACCTAGCATAACTTCAGTAACTTAACATTAACTCTTGCATAAACTAAACCTAACCTAACATAACTTCAGTAATCTAACATTAACTCTTGTATAAACTAAACCTAACCTATCATATCTTCAGTAACTTAACATTAACTCTTGCATAAACTAAACCTAACCTAACACAACTTCAGTAATCTAACATTAACTCTTACATAAACTGAACCTAACCTAACTCTATCGCAAAACTAACCTAACCAGATCTAACGTAATTGATGGCTAAATTTGCACTATTAGGTCAGTGATATGAAACTAGTAAATAAACCTAACCTTCACTCAAATAATAACTAATTGAAATAGAATATCAAATAACAGAAAATTCTGAATCGATTCCAAATAAAATTTCGTTCAAATAAAAAACCAGATCTACAAACAAAAAGATGTGTTATTCGATTTCGAATTGAATAAAAATCTGTAAAATTTTTGGACCGTTTCGACTCATAAATCATCGAATTAAATTTCGAAAATCTACAACGATCGACGAGTGAAAACGCGGATGAAAAAGCTAACACTCGTCCCCGGCGTTAAACAAATTTGCCCGGGTATACACGTCCTTCGTGCGCCAATAATAACGGGTACACGGGACCAATAAATATCGAAAGGACCGCAGTGTGTGGCGATAAATCACGTTATTTCAAAAGCACAGAAAATGAAGCGGTCGCGAACAAATGTTCAACGCGGCGTGCCATCTCCGCGCCGAAATAGCGTGTAAACGAGGACGAATTAATTCGCACAGTGAATTTCAGCGAAATGTTCGACAAGTCGTTTCGACGCTCCATCCCGTCGTTAACCATCGCTCGGTGGAAAGCCATTTTTCAGGATAATCAAGATAAAACAGCGCGATTTTCTGCCAATTAAACTCGTTTTCAAATCATAAAAACATCTCCTGTTAATTGCCATCTTTTTTTGCCTTCGTGTTTTCGCTGTGTGTACTCGTTTTTTATCGCGGGCTCCGTTTACCAATTACATTCTGCAAATTAATTATTAAATTATGGTAGACTTTAGATGTGTTCTATATGAACCTTCAGTTTGCTTAATCAAACGTATTGACACAAGTCGATACTTCACTATTTTAATATTTTATTTAAAAGGTCAATTTAAACTGTTGTGGAGGTTCGATATTTAATTGCTTCAAAATAACGATTAATAAGTTATAAATATTACAAGTTTAACTACTAGGTTTATAACTTTAGACATGTTGTGTATAGCATTCTTTTATTTCACTTAACCAGACATATTGAAATAAATGTATACCTCAATTCATATTTAAATATTTTATTAAACAATTTATCAGTTTAAACCGTTGTGCAAATTCATTTTTTAAATGCACCTATAATTTAAACCGCTGCGAAAATTCATTTTTTAAATGCACCTATAATTTAAACCATTGTGAAGATTCATTTCTTAAAAGCACCTACACCGATTTATATTTTGAGGTTAGAAAGTTAAAATGTTAGAGGATGATGTTTGTTGCGATAGGTTAGATTAATTAATACTACAGTGTCGATTAATTGAAAAAGGGTGCAAGGGTTAATAGCTATTCCCATAAACATCCAGTTACAAAAGGGCTGAAAAACAGCTGGCAGGAAAGAAATTAGAAACGAGGGCTCGCGTGTTCTCGAAAGCGAAGTGCACCCGTCAGAAGTCACTCCTCGGATTTCGTTCTACGCCGTCTCGAAAATGTAAACTGGAGTCGACGACCGTGGAGAATCACCTGCACGTGAAGAAACGATTATGCACGCGGTGCATGACCATTTTAATTCTGTCATGCAACACAGAGAACGACATTAGCCGTGGTGTCGCGCAGCTTGTGTTCCCGCGAATTCGTCCCATCGCCATAAATAACAACCGTGGCCCTTTATTGGCGACAATATTTCACTTATGATAGGCCACGGTGCTGCCAGAACACGGATCGGTCATTAGAGGCTATCGGCCATGGTGAATTTCAGGAAGGACTAAATAATAAATTCGTCGTTCAACGGCTACAACGTGGCTGAGAAACGATACCGTATTAAATTCATACCTGAATGTTTCGTAGCCTACGCCATTTTTTATTATGTTCAAACGTATTCTGAAATTGTTTTTCGTGTTTATTTAATTTTGTCATAAATATCATTGACATATTATAGAAGTACTTTATTTTTTAATACTTGACTTGTATGAAGTGTTCGTACACATAACCTCAACAACTGCATCTGTTTTTGAATCATTTAGAAATTTTCAAAAGAATAAGACTGACAATGTGTTCTGTTTATATAACAGCAATTATAACGACTTTTAGAACAAACATAACAAAAATAACAACAGTAAGAGTGACATGAACAATTTTTACAAACATAACCTTAGTAATGGCAGTAAGAACAAAAGCAATGGCGACGACAAGAACATAACTGTAACAGCAATTACAATAAAAATAACAATAACTGCAACAACTATAGTAACAACAGTATCAAAATCGACAACAAGAACAGTAACAATTAATTTTTGTATCCATTACATAATTTATGTTATAATAATTGAACCACATAAAAATTTCATATACACTTTCATTAGTCAGAAATGATTTTATTAAAAATCTTTTAAAAATTCATTGTGATAAATAAAGTAATTGGTCATAATTTTTAAACAATATAAATAACGTATATAAATTTGTGTATATAATAACGTTTATAAATACGAAATGTTTAATAACTAAATTTTGCAAACATAACCTCAGTAATGGCAGTAAGGGCAAAAGCAATGGCGGTGACAAGACGAACATAAGCTTAACAGCAATGACAATAATAATAACAGTAACAATTCTATAAAACTAATGTCTGTACCCATTACATTTTTTATGTTATAATAAATGAACCAAGTAAAAATTTCATATACACTTTCATTAGTCAGAAATGATTTTATTAAAAATCTTGTAAAAATTCATTGTGTTAAATAAAGTACTTGGTCATAATTTTTAAACAATATAAATAACGTATATAAATTTGTGTATATAATAACGTATGTAAATTTGTGTATATAATAACGTACATAAATACAAAATGTTTAATAAGTAAACCTTGAGGGAAGAGGATTAATATAGTTTCTAATCCAAAGCGTTCAACTTCGATACGCTTAATAAAACACTTGGACACGCAGTGTAACGAAATTAGCTGAACTACTTGGGTGTAGCCGTGTGTTCCTGAGAAACACACGAAGCCAGTTTACGGTCGGAAACAACACTCATAAAGGATTCAAACGCTTCGACCAGGATAACAAATTTACAACTCAATTACAAGCATAGAGGGTCAGCGTAACACACGTTTGTTCCCAGCGAATGTAAACTCCGTCGCGTGCCGTCGAATGAAAGATTCAAAAGCAAGCGGTCAAAGTGCAGTTTTCGAAATAAAATGTAAACGTTTATGTTAGTCCTAGTGCGAAATTTTGACGTTGAATATAGGATTCATGGTGTAGGTACACGATATCGGCTTGTTGGCAGTGAGATCGAACGCGATAATCAAAGGTAAACCTGGACCGGGTTGGGAATTTCAAATTGCGATACAACGATCGGTCATTAGTGCCAGCGAACGCTTTTGTCAAATTAGCTGATTTATCGCGGCGAATGTCATTGATCGAAAGTAAAATCTGATTGCTGGGAAAGTGCGTCTATCGCGAAATTAGAGAACTGTGCGTTTCGGCTTCGGTATCGAATGACATACTGGGTTAATCGGGAGCCACATGTTGTGAACAATATTTTGACGTTTCCAGGTTTGCAGGACACGGTGGATATTTTTTTGGAAGGTTGAACTTGGAAATATTGTCATATGTTACTTGCAATGTTCAAGTAATCAAACTTTAAGTACTCTTTTAGAGTAAAAAATTTTTGAGGCTGAAGAAGTTTTAAAATTTTACAATTTCTAAATTTTATATTTAAAAGACAAGTTCTAAGCGTCCAAAAATTCCAAAAATGTCTGAAACCTTAAAAATCCTAAAATTTCAAAATCTTGCAGGTCCAATTCTAAAATCTACTGTAACAAACTGTGATAGATTCTTCACAAGAATATGATACAGCATCCTACCACAAAATCGTCCCAGATAAAATTATCTGATAACCGTGACCTTATCAAAGAGCAGATAGTATTCGAGAAAATAATTCTTGGAAAACACAAAAGTTGAGTAACCAGCATAACGAACGATGGAATTAAAATTCTGGTTAAAACTGAAACCGAAACTATATTAAAAATTCCTGCACCTGAAAAGTAATTATCGCGGTAAAATCTCGTTCGAAATAATTTAAATAGGAATTTCAGCAGCAAAGTAACCGCAGACTTTAATAAATGATTTTTACGTCGCACGCCGTAATTAACACGAGAAATTTCTGAATGGAGCGTTGAAATTATTTTGCATTATCGCGAGCGAAATACCACAGCCAGGAATAAAATTGCAATTTCAATCGAATTCAACTGGGATATAATCGTGAAAGACGACGCACTCCGGTCGTTTGTGCAAGCTCGAAAGGTGAATGAACGAAGGTCTTAACGTTCGCAAAAACAAACAATAATTGCGTAGCATTGGAAAACTCGTTCGGGATATTTAACGATTCATAAATCGTACACGGAGGGGAAATTTAAATTTCTATCGAATGGAATCGCGACTGGCGTTTGTCAACCATTTAATTACTCGAGAATCCGTGAATTAAATTTGCTCTATTGATTTCAATTGAATTTCACAGCCGCGCAGTCTCGTACGCTGTTATTGTTTCCATAATTATTCGTACGATTTCCAGATTATTCGAATAATTATATGTCGCGTCGTTAATTCTCGCTTTTTTTTCACCGTGTATAAAATGAGATATTCCACGTGCATTTCGAGCAAATGTGCAACTCAAGAGATGGACATATAATGTCATTTACTATTGAATATATACGATACAATCTATACTAATTATATCTAATAAACTTACAAAATGTACCTTTTATAAGAATTAAATAAATGATCACAATTTTTCAATATCGTTATGAGCCTACAACAATATGAGTCTACATATGTCTACAACATATGTGACATATGTAATAAACATACAAAATGTACTTCTTATTACAATTATATAAATGATCACAATTTTTGAAAGTCGTTATAAGACTGCAACAAACACATATGCATATGTGACATACGTAATGAGCATACGAACACATATGCATATGTGACATACATAATAAATGTACAAATACATATGTATATTATGTACATTATTACATATGTGACATATATAATAATCGCACAAAATGTACTTCTTATAACAATCACATGAATTATCACAATTTTTCAAAATCGTTATAAGGCTACTACAACTACATATGCATATGTGACATTCGTAATGGACATACAAACACATATGCATATTTGACATATGTGATAAACGTACAAAATGTACTTCTTATAACAATTACATGTATGATCACAATTTTTCAAAATCGTTATAAGACCACTGCAATTACATATGCATATGTGACATACGTAATGAACCGTCAAATACATATGTATGTATATGTGACATATGTAATAATCGTACAAAATGTACTTCTTATAACAATCACATGAATGATCACAGCTTTTCAGTATCGTTGTAATACTACTAGAATTACATATGCATATGTGACATACGTAATGAATATACAAACACATATGCATATGTGACATACGTAATAATCGTACAAAATGTACTTCTTATAACAATTACATGAACAATCACCTGTTACAGTAATTAAATAAAAGATCCCACGTTTTCGATATCTTTATGAGACTGCTACATATGCACATGTGACATACGTAATGAACATTCAAAATATACCTGTCACAGTAATTAAATAAAGGATAAGTTTTTCAATATTGTTGACAGACTGCAACAAACAGATATGTGACATATGTTTTATGAAACTTTAATTAAACGACAAAGCAGATGAAAAATACGGACCTGTTTCATAATATCATCGATGCACAAATAAATCTACATATCTCGAGTGTGGTATGCGACAACCGAAATGGCCGACGATTCAAGATGCGAGCGTCCACGTGAAGGCATGCGAGGCGAAATTCACGCGTGTCGTAAATCATCGTTGTTCGATTCGTTCGTTGAACAGTGTCGTCGACGAACATTCGTGATGCCGCTTTTTCATGGGAACACCCACGCCTATGTGACCACCCCGTTTATGTCCGCATAAAATTCGCCATGGGACGACAGCTGTCTCCTTGCCAACTCCTTGACGAAACGAGATTTGTCTTCGATACGCGAATTAAATTTTCTTATTTATGAATCCTACATTATCGCTCGGCGATTTATGAGGAAGCTGTAAAATTTCAATTGTAAACTATCGATCTTTATTACCGTAAGACGCGACGATGCTTGTACGATTATTTATCTCTTCATGTTAAGAATACTGTGTCGCAGTATCAACTTTTTTACCATTTCTGCGTGTATGTTTTATTAGTACCCGAAGGCGATAATTTTTTGTCAGAATTTCTCTTTCGATTTTTCAGATAAAATGTTTCAACTTTTATGGATACCAGACCATCAGTGTGTAACTGGAGAAGAGTAAACATTTATTTTACGATTCTAGTGTTACGATGACCCAAATAAAAGGCCTTTGTTTCGGGAATATTAGTTTTTATAACCGATACGTTTTGATATAAACACTGGAGCTAAAAAAGGTTCAGTTAAAATATGGACTGTTTCACTGAAAATATGACCGAGGTACTGCTTAAAATATAGTTTATAATCAGAATCTTTTTTTGATAAAATTTATCGTGAAGTTCTACGTATTTTAAATTTAAGAATTACGAATATAGACATTTTGAAGCTGGGAAATTAAAAAATTTAAAAATCAAAGGTTAAATTTATGGAAATAGCAAATTTTATTATTTCAAAATTCTTAAGTTTAAATTGAGTGATGCAAAAATTTTAGGTTTGAAAAAACCTAAAATTTTAAAATTTTAAACTTTAAAGAACTTTAAAGTAAAAATTTTCTAATTTAAAAATGATGAACCTTGCAAGTTTGAATTTGTTATCTAGGTTTCCATAAATAAAAAATACAGAGTGCAAGAACCTCGCCTCGTTTTCTCGGTCTCAGTTTTCTTTCGCAAAAGATTTATAGAGTTGCCTACACGCTAACGTTCGATCAAATTCTCGAAGCTTATAAATTAATTTAGCGTTCCGAGGCAAGCATCGGAACGAAACACGAAGCGTTCGCGCCGCTATGAACGAGCTTAGGTTTTTTGCTGTAGCGTAGACGCGGCGTAAAACCGCAGTAAATTACTGAAAACGGTGATCATGATAACGCTTAGCGAGCCTAAGGGCAGTTTTATCGGCGGCAAATGAAACGTGCCGCCACATGCCGGCATAGCAACGCGACAAATGCCCGGACCTGCGTTCTACGAAGCTTTACGGGACATAAACGACCCGTAACTCACCATTACCCATCGCTAAAGCGCTACCATGTTATTGCTGAGACGGTATTTTATACTGAGACCAGGGATTCTTTACCTTCGCTAGATATCTCCTTTCTTACTTTGAAAACAATGTTAAACTTTTATATAAACAACTTTCTTAGAACCATTAATTTTAGTTATAACTGTAGTTGTAACTTTTATTAAACACGAATTTAAAAAATTAATTCTACTTAAATGTGCATATGTTATAATTCGACTTACATGTGCATATGTTATAATTCTACTTAAATGTGCATATGTTATAACTCTACTTACATATGCATATGTTATAATTCTGCTTACATGTGCATATGTTATAATTCTACTTACATGTGCATATGTTATAATTCTACTTATATGTGCATATGTTATAATTCTACTTATATGTGCATATGTTATAATTCTACTTAAGTGTGCATATGTTATAATTCTACTTACATATGCATGTGTTATAATTCTGCTCACATGTGCACATACTATAATTTTATTTATATGTGCATGTGTTATAATTCTACTTGCATGTGCATATGTTATAATTCTGCTCACATGTGCACATACTATAATTCTACTTATATGTGCATATGTTATAATTCTACTTACATGTGCATATGTTATAATTTTACTTACATATGCATATGTTATAATTCTGCTCACATGTGCACATACTATAATTCTACTTACATGTGCATATGTTATAATTCTACTTACATGTGCATATGTTATAATTCTGCTCACATGTGCACATACTATAATTCTACTTACATGTGCATATGTTATAATTCTACTTACATGTGCATATGTTATAATTCTACTTACATGTGCATATGTTATAATTCTACTTAAACGTACAAATACCATAATTCTATTCAAACATCTAAATATTATAAATCTCCTTAAATGTCCATATATTATTCTTTTCCTACCTAGTGCATATTTTTCCAAATCCTGAAAGAAACGTCAAGTAACAAGTATCAGGTAATAAAATAATTAAGATCAGAATTTAATAGCTCGTTCGAGAAATACGTGGCAACTAAATGAACTCGTTACTAAATTAAAATGAGCATAGATGGCTACTTAAACAGCTTCATAGTAGCAATTACAGTATAGAGAAGAATCGAAGTTGGTTAAAAGCTCGTCAAAATTTACGCCTCAGTCAACCAATTACCATCGAAGAATCATGCGACAGTCAGCCGAACAAGTCGCCCTATGGTACTGTCAGCCCATAAATTGCACCGAACGAATTGCACTGCACACCGTAGCCGCGAAGCAATCCGAGTTAATTTCCCATTCGAGCTAGCAGAACGCGATCTGAAGCGAAACGAGCTCTTGGATCTTCAAGACGCATGTACATTCGCTTAACCCGTGTAACATTAAGAAAATCGCTGATTTACTACGTTGTGTTTCGACAAAAGTAATTTGGAAAATTAACTTTTCTTCTTTATAAAATTTTAGCCGATTTTGTATTTCCACAAAAATTGCGTATCAAAACTCTTCTCCGTCCGAGGTAATTTTCTCTTCAAGGGGAAATTTTCTTGTACTGAGTAGGTAGACAAATAAATACTTTCAGTTTAACTTAATTTTATAATTAATTCCTAGTCTGTATTAATTTAACGATTATAGATTTAATAATTAATTTCTAGTTTGAATTAACTTCTATTCCGATTTAATTTGACAATTAATATTTAGTCTAAATTCGCTGGTAAAGTGATTGCTCATTTGCAAACACTTCAATGATCAATTTGTATCAATTAATTTGTACAGTCTCTGAAACAGTCTATCTTTGATCGCAGAAATGTTCTCATAATTAGAACTATAAATATAAATAGCAGCCACTAAATTTAATGAACAGGTCCTTTTTGCGACGCCGTAGAAGTATTCGCATTTGAGCCGTCAATACCGTGAAGGCGGCGATATAACTTGATAACGATGCCATTGTCCCATGTATTGGCCTTTAGTTGCGTTAACGGGCCAATAAACATGTCGTTGGCAATTTTTAACGGTCCCAGTATTAAGTCGAGCCGAAACTAATGAAGAATAGAACCGTGGAATTGCTTTTTCCCCACCGACAATATCGAAACTGGCGACAGCTGTTAATGACTTCTCCGCCAATGGACCGTGTGCTTCGTCTTTCACGTTCGGGAAACTACTGGCCATTATATCGCCGGTTTATATTCGTGGATTTAACGAACTACCGCGGTGTACGCTTAGTGGAGTATTACCGTCGTAAAATAATGCACAATACGAACTCGTGATCGTATACCGTGCATCATGGTATAAGCACAGTTTTATTGAAATTATATTGACGAGTTTAATTTCGTTAATAAGCGGAATAATCGATGATTAGTATCTTTGGTGCTATGAAGTTTATAACTCATACGATGCTTAATCGACAGCTTCGAATAACGTGGATAATTTTGATATATTGTTGGATGACCATCGCGTCCAAACAAATAAGATAGCAAACACTACAGACTCATCCCTAACAAACTGTAAGGTAAATCAGGAAATGTTATTAATGGGGTATATGAAATAACGTGTGGGCGATTTAAAAAAAAATAGACTGCAATTCTTTACTGACGTTTCGCGGCAAAAGCCAATACAAGAATGTCTTCATTGACACGATCCTGTCTTGAGGACAGCCCTATCAGCATGGCTGTATATGGCACTTAGGCCCAGCAAAGTTTTTCTAAGGAAAGGGAATGCACTGACAAAAAGCGCTTGGCTCGTGTCGACCGTTTGTCAATTTTCTATTTCCTTACAGAACATACTAAACGAAACGATTTCTACTCCTTACTCATCCTGGACCTCGCACCCGTCCTGAGTCACACTGTCCTTTGACCACCGTCCCTACCTCAACCTACCTCCAGCAATAGTATAAACCTTGCAATATCGAAAAATGTCAGAAAGGTTCAGAAAGAGTCTAGTACTTAGTCGACCCAATAAAGCTGTTCGAGTTTTCTTAAAATAAAGTGTAAGACGAGGTAGAAAATGATTGAAACGCTAACTAAGTTAGATTTCAAAAATAGTATATATTTTCTATAAGCCGATTCCGTGGGCGAAGTAGTGTTCTCGAGAGAAGAATGTCCTCCAAAGGTCTCTAAAAGAATGCCCTCTTCCCGTTCCGCGAGGTTTCCTAGTCCCCGCGAAACTTGAGGCCCCAGGGTTGTTTTATGGTCCGGATGTCACAGCGTCAGGCCTTTACCCCGTGGTCGTCGTCGTAGGACGGCCATGTGCCCGCCGTCCCTGCTTTATTAGGGTGGGTCACTGAGAATTTTCTAACAAAAGCGTGTTGTCAATTCTCCCGGAATTAGGATTTAGATAGGTTTAATGGGTAAAGATTATAGTGGTTCTTTAAAGTTTAACTGAAATTTTGACATGTAAAGAAAAAAAATAAGTACTCCCCGACGGGGAATCGAACCCCGGTCTCCCGCGTGACAGGCGGGGATACTAACCACTATACTATCGAGGAATTTTGAGAACATAGTTCTTTATTGCACAATTTCTAGTGTGTACATATAATATTACTCCTTTATGAATAATTATTTACTTAAATCGATTCAATTTGACTACCTTTGTATATTATTCGATTGATTGTCATTTTTGTCATATATGGATATGACAAAATCATTCACGTTAAATTATTCAGATCATCGTCACTATATTTTCTTGATTTCTCTTTGAAGGTTCCTCTCCCATGCTGAGTGTACGTTGCAACTAAAAACTGACCCTTCTACGACCCATTAAGCGTTAGGGTACCGTTAGGGTAGATAGGTCGCGTGTTCAATTTTTATGACATAGCCTGCTAAAAATGGCCCATCATGCGTGCACGTGGTCGTCCTTCTAAGCTGGCACCCCGATGATAAACACCGTTAAGGACACTTGTAACCTCACTTTCTTTTGTCCTTTAACTGTCTTCATTTCTTCTGAATATTTTTCCTGTAATAACGTGGTCTGTCTCTTGTTGCTTTTCATGATTGTCTCATGATTGTTCACAATTGTTTTGTTTCTATTGTGATATGGAAGCAAGGTGCTATTTTAATAAAACACAATTGTTAAATCTTAAATTTGAAAACGAACTAGTGAACTTCCTATATGCTTTTTCACGAGATGCGTTCTTAACACGTGCGCTATTCAGACTAATCCTCGAACCGTTTTTCCTCATGCTCGAGAGGCCCCACGCTTCATCGATACTTTTGTATATCTTAGCATGCTTATATTAGAAGGACCGCCTTCGACAACGCAGTTCGTCGAGTTCCTAATTAGATAGAATGTTTATTCCTTGACTTTAAATAAACTATGAAAGAAATAACGTGTGGTATTATTGAAGAATAGAAAATTCGTTTTAACTATAACTTTATTAGCTCGACTACTTTCGCTTCACTCGGCATCGCTCGCTAGACTGATCGTGAGCTTCGCAACGTCGGGCGCGATCGGAAACCGCTTCGCGGACCCGAATCTGACGACGCCCGTCGATTTGGCGGTCTTTCTTAAAATTTGATTGCTACAAACGTGAGATTGATTTTTGTATCTTCCAACGCATTCTTCACATGAGATTTGCTTTTGGATTTCCACAGCAAAATTGTTCAATGACTCATTTACCTATTAAAAATTATTTAATAAGAGATCGATGACTTCTGTTTAATTTAAGTTCCAAAAGATCTGTTCTACTGAGCTACATTATCCAGGAATCTTATAAACAATTTTCTTCAGTATTTGTTTTCTACATGTCTTAATAACAGACTGTTATTATTTCACTGATATTAGTAATCTTTACCATGAAAAATGCACGAGGTAACAAATAATACAGTGTGTAAGGCAGTTGTAACATAATATGCGGCTATAAATATCGTGTCTCAACATTAGTATGATGATAGCCACTGCCCATTCATCGCTGCGAGTACTACTACTACGCTAATGAGCTCGTTTATCAGAATGTCACTGCAGTGGTTCTCAACCTATCTTATCGTACCACTGTTCTATTACTTTACTATAGCACCACATTTTATTATTCCACTATTTCAAATTTAATTTTTGGAGGTACATAGTAGTAATAAAGAAAATGATCAATAAGATTGTTGGATATTAACCCCTTGACTTTGACGAGTCTCATGACGCACTTAGAACTCAAACGTGACTCATTCAAATTTTAAATACTCCAACACAAAATTTAGGTCCAACTATAATTTGCATAAGGATCGCCGAATATAAAATACATTCTAATTTTCTAATTATTGTTTTAACATTATAGCTGAGAATAGTAATTTTGACTAGACGCACCTGACAAATAAATTGTACAGCAAGGAGTTAAGGAATCGTTATTATTATTCGTATTATTTAGAGTCGACGAATAAGAATTGAAGGGTTTGCCTAATTATACAGAAGGATGACTTTGCACTTGATCAAAAAAACAAATATTGATCATCCTAGGACGAAGACATTGTAAAATTGTGATGTAAGCCATATGGTATTCAACTGAAACTATGTCGTAAAATTCAATGGATAGCCAAGGCAACGGTCTAAGGAAGGTTTAAGGTAAATAACAAAGCTTCAAAGTTCCATCTGCTATTCATCTGTCCTCACCTGGCCTCTTCGAGTCCGAAAAAGGCAACCGCTCATTGACAAAAGAGACTCGAGCCGACACTTCTAGCACTCGCTTCGCCTGTGAACTGTTTATTGTCCTAACGGTTTTCTTCAAGCATCATCGACGTCGATGACCCACGCACAACTTTCCACTGCCTTTCAAATTTCCTCACGCAAAAATGCAGAACGATACGCGCCACAAAGGGTTAATTTGCCCGTTTCATATATAACCACAGTGGAATTAACAATAAACTACGGCTCGCAATCGCGACAGGTGCAGCTCCATCGGCGACACCGCGCGGATATTTATCTTTCCCGTAATTTATACCCGTCATTTTCGGATTCGTCCTGTTCCGAATCCGCCGCGGAGATTTAAGCGTGCCGCGCGCGGTCCGCTCGCGGCTTCGCGCAGGCCCGTATACAACTCAAAAGCTGAATTTATTGACTGGCGGGGCCGATAAATTGTTTCGGGTCTCCGTGGCAGGGCGCTGTGGCAGACGTTATTGAGCCATTAAATCGTGATTACCCGCGTGTTATTGGATGCGGTGACACGGGGACGAGACATTCTTTCCTTGCCGACCCTCCCCGTCTAAAAACCCTCCTCGACGATTCTCTCCCGCCTTCGACCTCGTTCGATCCAGTTCAGTCGGTTCTTTTTTTTATTCCAACCCTTTCTGTCTTTTTGCGCGCGATCGCAATGGGAACCCAGTCCGAGACTTTTCGTTTATTGCCCCCGTCCCGATGATGGATTTGCGAGCGCCACTCGGAAACGAAACTCGGGGGCGAACGTTTGATCTTCGGACGATAACGTCGCTCGCTTAATTGAAACGGAGAAAGTTCTAATACAACTTTCTGTCTTCTGATCTGGTCCTTCTGATGATTATATGGAGATTTTCGGTGATTTATTTTATGGACATTTGGGGATGTCGGTAGAGTAAAGCATTTTGGTTGGCTTGAGGTGTCAGTATTTATGTTATCTTGGGGTGCAAATTTTTTTGGGGACAGGGGTTGATTTTGTGTGGTCTTTTGTGGGGGTAGTAGGGTGGATAGTACGGTATATTCTTTGAATTATTTTTGAGGGTATGAATTAGGTTTTGGTAGGAAAATGATATAGTGAAAGTAGAGGGGTCATCATTTGTGCATTTTTTGGAGGACATATTTATGAATTTAAAAATTTAGTAATTTAGTAATTTAGTAATTTAGTAATTGAGTGATTTAGTAATTTAGCAATTTAGTAATTTAGTAATTTAGTGATTTTGCAATTCAGTAATTTAGTAATTTGAAAAATAGGAAATTTGAACATTTAAAAATTTAAGGTTTTGTTTGAGAATTTGGGAATTGGAGTGTGAAAATTTGGAGATTTGGGATCCCTAGGTCCCTAGATCCCTAGATTCCTAGATTCCTAGATTCCTAGATTCCAAGATCTCTAGATTCCTAGATCCCTAGATCCCTAGATTCCTAGATTCCTAGATTCCTAGATTCCTAGATTCCTAGATTCCTAGATTCCAAGATCCCTAGATTCCTAGATCCCTAGATCCCTAGATTCCTAGATTCCTAGATTCCTAAATTCCTAGATTCCAAGATCCCTAGATTCCTAGATCCCTAGATTCCTAGATTCCTAGATTCCTAGATTCCAAGATCCCTAGATTTCTAGATTCCTAGATTCCTAGATTCCTAGATTCCAAGATCCCTAGATTCCTAGATCCCTAGATTCCTAGATTCCAAGATCCCTAGATTCCTAGATTCCTAGATTCCTAGATTCCTAGATTCCTAGATTCCTGGATCCCTAAGTCCCTAGACCCCAAGATCCCTATATCCCAAAATCCCTACAACCCAAAATCTCTAGATTCCAAAATTCTTAGATCCCAAAATCCTTAAATATCGATATCCCTAAATCCCAAAATTTCTAGAACCTAAAATCCCTAGATACCAAAATCCTTAAATACCAAAAACCCTAGATCCCAAAATCCTTCGATGCAAAAATCCCTAGAACCCAAAATCTCTAGATTCCAAAATCCCTAAATCCCCAAATCCTTAGATTCCAAAATCTCTCAATCCCAAATTTCTAGACCTTCCTATCGCTATATCTCCACATCACCATAACCCTGTATCTCCCTATCTTCATATTCTTACCAAACAAACAATATCCATGGAAGCAGCTTGTAATCCAAAAAGTGAAAACATGAAATATTGAAGATTAAATTTAAATTGTTGGTCGGTCAGTGATTAATACAGACAATTTTGAACGAGAAATAATGCTTCGTTTGCTATGGGGTCCAACACTTAATTTGAAATTTGGATAATGTTAGTGGAATAACAAATTACACTGCAGTGGTGTGACTTTTTGATTGAAGCGCACGATTTGCACAGTACAATATCAAACCTGTTATTATTGAAATTGTATAGTTTGTAACGCGCGAATTGCGTCGATTTGTAAAGCCGAATCACAATGGCAGGGGTAATTACCGTCGGAATATTGCAGCAATTTCGATCTCGCCGGAATTTGAATGCGGTGTAACACGCGATGCATCGTTTTATGGTAGTTAAAAATAATTCAATAGCATTTGACGCTCATTGTACGTAATCGTTGTTTTTACTTGAGAAAAACAACATATTGTGTTTGCGTACTTCGCGTTTATACACCTTTCTTTCAGTAATAGATTACGATAAAAAAAACCGTCCATTAATTGCAATCCTCGAAGCTCTTGAAATGAAAAATTATTACGCTGTCTAATCGTAGAAACGTTAGATAAGAACGAACGCGAACAGTTTTATAAATTGCACAATCGATTAGCCGGGTGCATTAACTAATCTTACACGGTGCCGGCTTTGAAAGCTCATTAACAACGTTATCAATTAATCTCGACCTAAATGTCTTTCGTTTCTTTCTTCCTTGCATTCTCACAACAATGCTTCCACTGACACACTTTTATCGCTGTATTTTATTATATCTTCCTTAACCCAGTTTTCTGCACGCGTTCGATCTGCGGCTTATCTTTTTCATAAACTTGCGCTTTTGGGTCGCCTTTGAACTGCGTTCTTAATTTACTTCTAACCTCTTCGTTCTTATACTCTTTCTTGCGAGATCCAGAATTAAGGAACGAGATATCGAACGAGGTTAGGATGACTGTCTATTATACAATTATACAAATTAACTATTAAATTGTATATTATATATTCAAGATGATGACATTGAGCAATAGTAATGTTATTAATTAATTTATTAATCATAATTGAAATAGAAGAAACGAGGAAAATCTACTTTCGAGGTTAGTTCTCGAAGGAAATTATGGAAGACATTTTATAGTTCAACGCCATTTTGTACTGCTTTTTATGGTCCAAGTTTAAAGCACTCAGTAGTATTTTTCTATTTGTATACACTGTGTGTGTCCATGTATTTTATTATAACGAGTGGTCAAATTGCATGGTACATTGATAAGAAGAATAAGGTACACGTTTTGTTAAAATATATTGAAGATGATGACATTGAACAATAGTAATGTTATTAATTAATTTATTAATCATAATTGAAATAGAAGAAACGAGGAAAATCTACTTTCGAGGTTAGTTCTCGAAGGAAATTATGGAAGACATTTTATAGTTCAACGCCATTTTATACTGCTCTTCATGGTCCAAGTTTAAAGCACTCAGTAGTATTTTTCTATTTGTATACACTGTGCGTGTCCATGTATTTTATTATAACGAGTGGTCAAATTGCATGGTACATTGATAAGAAGAATAAGGTACACGTTTTGTTAAAATATATTGAAGATGATGACATTGAGCAATAGTAATGTTATTAATTAATTTATTAATCATAATTGAAATAGAAGAAACGAGGAAAATCTACTTTCGAGGTTAGGTCTCGAAGGGAATTATGGAAGACATTTTATAGTTCAACGCCATTTTATACTGCTGTTCGTGGTCCAAGTTTAAAGCACTCAGTAGTATTTTTCTATTTGTATACACTGTGTGTGTCCATGTATTTTATTATAACGAGTAGTCAAATTGCATGGTACATTGATAAGAAGAATAAGGTACACGATTTGTTAAAATACATTCCTTGAAATCATCATTGATTTTCATGAAGATAAAAAATAAATGTGTGTACTAATTTCTTGTGAACATTCCTTGAAACCATCATTGCTTTTCATCAAGATAAAGAATAAATGTGTGTACTAATTTAAGTTTCGTCGTTTGTTTATTTATTTTTTAACTTCATTTCTAATACATTTGTCAGTAGGTTTAGTGCATGTCCCACAAAATAAAAAGAATTACCTATCACCCACATTCGAAGTTCCTCAAATATTAAAAAAAGGGCGCGGTTCAATAGAGAACATAGGCGTGCGTGCCGACAATAGGTAAGGGCCATAATTGCAGTCTAAATATGCATGCTGGATGCGGCTGTCGGGGCTGACTGTTCCATATTCAGCGATTAAGTGTGATGTACGAGTTTTGAGTGTCGCGGCATATCAAACAGGCGTAATCGTACGTGTAGTAATCCCCCGCCAGCTGTCCCCCTTCCATTCTCCGATTCGTCCCCTCCGCGTGATAAATTCCCGCGCAATTAACTAAGCCGCGCACGACGTCTATGGAACGTACGTATCGCGAATGTTAAATGAACGTCGATACGATTCTTATCGAGCCCCATCGAGGAAGCGTTTTACATCGCTCGATGCGTTTTCGGTGTCTGTTAATTTCGTGGGATGTGGGCAAATTAATTGACTTCTTACACCAGGTAGATTTATGGACGTTTCTCATATTCATCTCTATGATTAAATAAAACTTGTATTTTCTTTAACTAAAACTACCAAACCGGTCAAATGACTGTTCCACAAGTTTCTTATTATAAGGTACACATTTTGTTAAAATACATTTCTTGAAATCACAATTGATTTTCATCAAGATAAAGAATAAATGTGTGTACTAATTCATGTTTCATCGTTTGTTTGTTTATTTTTGAACTTCATTTTTAATTTCAAATTAAATACACATTGTATGCCGGTAGGTTTAGTGTTAACCTCCATTGTGTCAAGCCTGACGCGTGACTCATGGTGTCATCAATTTTACGTTCAAGTTCTATTATAATTTATATAGTCCAATCCATACCAAATTGACGTGATATTATGTGAAATGTGTGTGACACTTTTATTGTGTGATTAGTTAATTTCGACTGACGCGAGAGGTTAAAAAACTTTCAGGTCAAGTTCCAAATTAAAATTAGCCCTGCCTAAAAATAACCAACTGATCTTACCAACGACACTCCCGAAATGAACATCATATTTCATTTGCTCCTAATTACCAAATGTACCTCAAGCTATTTTTAAGAAGCGTGATAAATCGATTACACCAAATATTTTAAATGAAGGCTCTTTATAAGATTATTTATCAATCCTAATTGTCTCAATACGATATCATCAAGGAAAAAGATAAATTACAGCAGAAAAGGAACAGCGTGGCAATAATTAAAATTGGAGATGTCTTACAGCTACCGGTACCCGATTGAAAATTCGTTGAAGGGTAGCATCGATCTTCGGGAATCGATAGGTCTGAAATATCGATCGCGTTCACCGTAACGTTCCATCGAAATAAAACGATCGAAAGCACTTGGTCCGGTTGAAAGACCGCGTAGACGATCAACACCTCGTTCCGGGTGCAGGCCGAAAAGCCAATTTCCCCGGCCAGTTAACCGACAATACCGCAAATTGCGATCACGTTGTTCGTTCCCGACCGAAGACTCTCCCCGGGTAGACTCTCGGGATTTATTGGGCGAAATGATCGCCGGAGGCAGCCGAAATTAAGGCGGATTCACGAGGTGTCCCTCGTCGCGGCTCTCAAAAGGGAGCGTAAACATCGCGGTAGATCGTTGCTCGGCCGGTTTGCGTGCAACGAGGGTGTAATTCAAAAAAAGGCTACGGGTACCACTAAATCTATCCCCGATTAAGTCTTATTACGGGTGAACACGATCGAGATTCGCAGCGAGGAAGAAACGGTGTCTCGTTGGGTCTCCTCCGGTTCCGTTTCTCCACGAAAGATCCTTATGGCCGCAATTACATCGGCTAATTGCGTTCTTCCTCTCCCCCTTTGTCTTGTTCCGGCCGATACGAGTCTTCGTTGAACACGCACCGGAACCTAATGCTCGTTATTATCTACGAGGCCTACAAGGATGCCTTGTACCTTGTAAGCTGATACATCCGTGATTTGTAATAGGAGCAAGAGTAATTACTGTAATTTACCGGTACACGTGGACACGGGGGCACCGGTTAACGAACGTTTCGTGAGGACTTGTCGTTCGAAAGAACGCTGCTTTAATTGAACTTACCTTCTTAGACTCGGGATTTTACGGATTAAAATCTACAGTTCTACATTTTTAGTGTACCAAATTATACTGTGTACAACATAGCAATTCATAGATCTCTACATGGCCAAATGGCTAAATTGTTAGAGTTAGGATTTTATGAATAAAAGTCCACT
Organism: Megachile rotundata; assembly: GCF_050947335.1. Taxonomy (NCBI): domain Eukaryota; kingdom Metazoa; phylum Arthropoda; class Insecta; order Hymenoptera; family Megachilidae; genus Megachile; species Megachile rotundata. Next base: position 10,062,043 of record NC_134989.1, read on the forward strand.
TTCATACATTTTTAGTTCACTAAAGTGTATTATGTGGAATACAGCAATTCATGGATCTCATGTTCAAATGACTAAATTCTTAGAGTCAGGATTTTACAGATAAAAGTCTACTTTTCTAAATTTTCAGTTTATCCAATCACATTATGTAAAATACAGCAATTTATAGATCTCTACATGGTCAAATAACTAAATTCTTAGAGTCAGAATTTTATGAATAAAAGTCGACTTTCATACATTTTTAGTTTACCGAATTGTACTATGTGGAATACAGCAATTCATGGATCTCATGTTCAAATGACTAAATTCTTAGAGTCAGGATTTTACAGATAAAAGTCTACTTTTCTAAATTTTTAGTTTATCCAATCGCACTATGTAGAATACACCAATTCATAGATCTCTACGCGTTCAAATTACTAAACTCTAAATTACTTATTAAATTTTCAGAAAGTAATTGTTCAGACTCCCTCTAGATTTCCATCTCTGTAAATCACCCAACATCCCCAAATTTTAACATCTCACAATACCCACCTCAAAATCTCTTATTGTCCAAACCCCCGAACCCACGTTGCAACCATCCTCAAACCTCCACGTTCTAAAATGGCAAATCGTAAATTTGAAAATCCTGAAAAACCGCCAAAATCTGAAACTCGGAAAAATTTCGATATAAATAAAGATCTTGTTATAAATTGCTGTGGCAACAAGCGCGCGCAGCGCCATAAAAGTCAACGTACCGTTTATACTCAACAAGCATAAAACGATACGCCGTATTTATTCGTCGTTACGTTTAACGACGTTCTTGCGTAAACCGGACAATCTCGTCGCGTCTCGATCGAGGTGATCTCGAGCAAGTAATTAACCGGTCTCGAAAAAGCGTGGTCTCGAACGGGGAAACAAACCTTGATCCGTGGTGTCGTGTAAATAATTTCCGGCGCATTTAACCGGTGCTCAAAGTATCTGCGCTAAGGTACAAGTAATAATAAGAAAATACTCCGGTATTTTGTGTTCAATTTCACGGGAGATAAAAAGGGGCCCCGCGTGCATCTTGCGCGCACTTAATACGTAAGATGGCTGAATGAAGATCCAGTTGAGTGACGCGCGTACGGTTTTTAATGACAGTTTGCCAGCTCGCGAGGAATCCGTCCATCTTGGAGGACCTCCGCGCCATTATTTCTTGCGCCCTTCCTTTCTCCTACCTCCGTTCGTTGTCCTATTACGGCCGACCAACGAGTGTTATTGCCTCCTTATTAAGGGAATAATTGCGATGTTTTACGATCGCGTTCCCGATCAATTATCCAAAGAAACCGAACAAAACGACGCGGCGGCCCGCGAGTTGTTAACGAGCCAACGATGATCGTCGCGTGAATCGGCTACGGAATCGCTTGGCAAAATACTGTTTAACTTTCTTCTGAACGATCAATACGGGGGTTGGTCCTCGAAGCGTGTTCTTCGTAATTGGTAGTTAACGATATTTGGTTCCGGACGCGATGTTTGCACGCGTTCGTTGGATGACTTTTTGCGCATACCCGCGGCGATTATGATCTAATATGCTGGCGTATTAACCTGTTCTGATGCAATTTTTTTCTGTAATTAAAGGTACAGAATACACGTACGTAGGGTTATGGTTGATCGAAAAGATTTTTTTTGCTTTTCAGGGGACACGTTGTCAATGGGTTCATTATTTGAGCGAGTATTTTTTATGTAGATACACAATGTATACATATGTATATTCATATGTATAAATACATGCATATATATTCTACATACATGCAGACATATATAGACACGTGCATACATGCATGCATGCATACATACATACACACATACGTACATACATACATACATATGTACCCACATGTATACATACATACATACACACATGCATATATATATGCATTCATACGTACATACATACATACTTACATGCATACATGCATGCATTCATTCGTACAGACATACATACACACATGCATACATATATGCATTCATACGTACATACATACTTACACACATGCATACATGCATGCATTCATTCGTACAGACATACATACACACATGCATACATATATGCATTCATACGTACATACATACATACATACATGCATACATGCATGCGTTCATTCATACAGACATACATACACACATGCATACACGCACGAGACTTGAAAGGGTTACAGAAATGTTGATACGAAGGGGAATAGTCCAGTCGAATTAGCATTTTTCCATGAATAAATTACTCTAGCGAATTTTATTGCATAAATGTTTACAAAAGAGAGATTTTTTAATGGAGCTAACCACTTTCAAACAGTTTCGTATACACGTTTCATTTGTTATAAATAAATAGATATTTCAATGCGGAGAAAATTGAAACACCTGAAAAACAAGATGAAACGAATTATAACTAATAATTTATAAAAAAGAGGAAGTACATTGTGAAAACTAATTAAATTAACTGAAAAAGAGTCAGTCTCATGTAATTACATTTTATCATTTTAATTATGTAATATTTTTACGATAAGTTGCTGCAGTTCACTTATTAAGTCAACCACTTACTAAATTATTTAAAAATGAATCGTAAATATCGGGATGAAGCTCTTATAAGGAAATGACCCAAAATGCACCTGCTTGAATTAATACAACGCTTCAATATTAATTAAAATAACCTTCCATCAATGTGTATGAAATTCTACATGCAGCATCTCAGCAAAAATCAACATTGTACTCTTCGCTCAACCCACTATTAAAACAATCAGAAATAAAAGCACCCCTTTCAATCATATCAAAATAATTGAATATTTTCTCTAACATCCAACCGCCCGCAAACGAGTTAATAAGCAGCTGAGCGGTAACAGCAATTAAAAACCCCATAAAAATCCAACCGTATCAAACTCACGATATCTTCCCGCAAGATTTTATTCCTTCCCTCGAAACACGATCCCTCAATTACTTCTTGCAGTTAGCCGTTAGTCGGTAAAAAGCGAGCTGCACCATTAGCGAATGGTGGTCGCGATCCAAAAATTTGTCTCACGGTCTCGGTGCTAATTCTCGGCTGCACGCATCGAGCTAAGTGGCCGGCCATGGAAAAGGTGAAGAGTTGCCACCCAAGTTGAAACTTCCATGGTTGATTGTTGGATCGTTCAGAGTACTCTTCGGTTGCACGATACACAGCGTCCTTCTCTCGATCGACCAGGCCATATGCGAATCGTAACGACTGAGAAAGAAGGAGACACTCGTTAATTATCCCATTCCTGGTTCCCTTCGACCGTTGCTTCCATGTGGTCTGTGACAATGCGGACTGGCCTTGAATGAGGAGCAACAATTAGGGACCTGGAGGTCGACACGTGGTACGCGACCCTCATTCGCTGCCTCGAATCATAAGTGAAAATCCGCTAAGTCTACAGAAAATTGGAGGTCACTGAAAATCTCGTTAGGTCACTTTAATTTGATCTCAAATTAAATTGGAAGTCAAATTGTGGTAGTTGAATACAATAGTAGTTTCATGGACTACTGTGACATTCCTAGGCAAGGATGTTGATTTACTAAATTCTGTACACTCAAACATACATTTGATCTCTGATGCATTAGCTAGTAGAGTAGGTTAGGATTTAAACGAGGTTAGGCTAAATATTCTGATATGAACTTAAGCTGAGATAGATTAATAACTGCAATCACATCTTGTTGTGTAGACACACAAGTAGAAATGACAAGAGCAGGCTAAGAATGTTTATGAAGAATATTTAAGAATCTTATGAGTTTATAATTGTATCAAGTGTTTATAATGAAAATAATACTTTTATATAATTCTATATAATTTTGTATATAATAACCAATTTCAGTTGTTGATTTTAACGTAAATAATTTTCTTGTTTCAGGTAAGATGACATCCACGAACGTGACGCGACTAGTAAGTGAAATATGAAGCTCGACATCAACGTTAACCCTGATAAACTGAAATCCCACGAAAGGAGGTATGATCCTAGAAAATGGCGTTGGTAATTGGTGAAATAGCTGTTCTGTCCTGTGACTTGCGTTTCCTTAAAGCCTTAAGCCCTATACATATTGCTCCGGAGGTTCCGTTAAGAGTCACCAGGATCCGGTAGCAGATTGCCGGTGTAGCTATGGCAGAAAGAAAAGTTTGCCAGAGTCGTGTAAGGTCGTACAAGACACCTGCAACAGCTTAATAGTTTATGGCGTCCCGTAGACTTACTCGTCGACGGTATTTTCCGTGAGGATGAAGGGTGGGTCGACAAAGGGGAGTTTCTCGAAGAGGCCGCGTCCAAGTTCGTTAGAAGCGAGAAATAAAAAGAGCACGGGAAGGCGATAGGAGGGAAACAGGGCAATTATTTGAGGGGACATTTTTATTAAAGTTTCTTATCGGTCGACTAGCGATGTATCACGTCACGCTCGAAGCACTTTTCGCTACAGTTTTCTGCTAAGACTTACTGGACTTCGACGATTTGTTCTCTCGCCTACGATGAAGTATTTGTCAGATTTTTATAGGGACATTTGAAATGTGTTCTTGTTGCGTCACTCGGTTATTTGTGTACTTGAGAAAGTTTGCGCGATTCTGGTGGTGTATTAATAGTGCCATTCGTTTAGGTTGGTTTAAGCTCACTTTCTACTTCTGGATATTGAGCTCAGCATTTTTATATCAATCTTTATCAAGCACGACTCTGGGATATTTTTGGTTAGGTCTTAAAATTTTCTAAATTATGGATTTACTAATTTATATATTTTTAAATTTTGCAAGCTATTGAAATTTTTAGTTTTCAGTCTTGAAGATTTTTATGTTGTAAAGATTACAAAACTTTGAATTTACAAAGGTATGAATTTTTAGTTTTTATGAAGCTAGAAATGTGAATTTTATTTTTAACCTGAATGTATTTTTGAGATTCCTAGAAAACCTAAATCGATTTACTCAAAATGAAATTTGTATTTAAAGTCCATATAAAATATCATCTGTATCAAATAGTGATAAAAATAAACCTAATAATTATTCTAAATTATTTATAAATCAATATAAACACATGTGTGCGATTGAAGTAAGCGTATAAAAAGACGCCAGATATGTTGGCCCATTAGCTCAGTTGGTTAGAGCGTCGTGCTAATAACGCGAAGGTCGCGGGTTCGATCCCCTCATGGGCCATAATATTTTTTTTATTTTTTCTTCAATATACAAATTCCAATACCGTTTTGCAATATCGATACATTTTTTTCCTTTCATTTTTCAACCGTTACGTGCACAGACTACAGGTAAAGAGTTCGCTCCGTGGCATAGTAACGTACGAAAAGTTCACGGTGACTACGTGCTCGTTCACCGCAAAGGTGCGAAAGGAAGGAAGAATTTGAGTTTCAGTCAAGTACAAAAGAAAGTTCCTCAATGACGTTCGTGGCCTCTAATTGAGTAACTTTTTCTCGTTCGACGCCGCTTGTTTGCGAAGAAACGTAATAGAAGTATTTTCGGTTGGGCCGCAAAACAGCGGGACACCGTTTTCGTAATAAGAAAAATCTTTCTTCTTTCCTTCGGTTCGAAAAAATTTCTCAACTTTCGTTTTCGTAGAAATATTAGTTTCGCTTCTTACGGTATAACTTGTAGCTTTTTGACATCTGTTTCTTTGTTTATTGTTAAAAGTGTTTGTTAATTAAAAAATTAATGTAAAATATTTGTTAGTATTGATATAATGTAAGAAAAAATTATATTGTAAGAAAAGAAATGAAAAAAAATAATTTTCCGGTACCGGGAATCGAACCCGAGCCTCCTGGGTGAAAGCCAGGTATCCTAGCCACTAGACCATACCGGATTGTTGAGAGTGCATTCTCTAAATACCGCTTTTAACTGGGCTGATAGAAACTATTATTCTTTTTTCATTGTTTATAAACCCAGTAAATATAACTTTATTGTTAAAATATCTGTTTTTACAGTAAAAATTATTGAAAAATTAAACAAAAAATTTTAATGTGTAACCTTTAGAAAAGTGTCCAATTATTAAGATTTAAAAAAGTATCACATTTCTAAATTTTAACTAAATCACTGTAAGACGAGGTAGAAAATGATTGAAACGCTAAATTCGATTTGAAAAATACTATATATATTTTGTAAAGTCGATTCCGTGGGCGAAGTAGTGTCTTCGAAAGGTCTCTCACGAAGAGACCTTCTTCTCCAAAGGTTTCTAGAAGAATGCCCTCTTCCCGTTCTGCGAGTTTCCTAGTCCCCGCGAAACTTGAGGCCCCAGGGTTGTTTTATGGCCCGGACGTCACAGCGTCAGGCCTCGACCCCGTGGTGGTCGTCGTAGGACGGCCATGTGCCCGTCGTCCCTGCTTTATTGGGGTGGGTCATTGGGAATTTTCTAATATTACATTTATTGTATTACAAATTACATCTAAATTACCTTAATTGCATTATAAATTACAACAACGTCCATTACATAATAAATTACTTCCTCCAAATAAATCAATATCGCTAACAAACCAGTTCACAGCTTCATTAAACGAATAAACAAAAAAGATACAATTCGTAGAACAATATTTATAAAAAAAATTGTACCATTTCCGTGTGCAGCGTTTTACCACGGTAGAATTTCGTCCGCCGTAAATCCGCAACAGCGATTTAAATGTCGTCGGATTTAAAACAGCTATATTCTCGGAGGGTCGTATCGGTCATCGACAGAGCTAACTGGCCGATTGTTTCTGGCAACGAATAATTGATTTATTTACTCTTTCTAGCGTTTCCTTTTTATTTCTCTGTTCTCTCTTTTTTTTTCGCTGAAAATGTCGATGGGCCAGCGTATCGACGTCGCGGGAAAAGGCTTGTCGTCCGAGCGGAAAGGACGCCGGACGTACTTCGTTCCGAGCGATACGCAGCGGAACAATTATCGGATATCCATGGTTGACAAATTGCACGGTCAACCGACTACGTTTTAATGAAGCTTTATCGAGCAGCTTGCTCACCTGTCGACTCGAAAAACGAGAAGCTTCCTACAATACGATATTCGTATTAAACTTACATACTTTATTGGATCAGATTACGTTCGGTTTGACGCCATTTTGTGACGAGTGTGGTCATAAAATATATTTGAACATATCTTTAATATTAGTGATAATATTAAACGTAACAATGATATTAATGATATTCATACTGAACTAATGATGTTAACGATATTATTATACTAATTATATTAGTGGTATTAATATCATACATGCAAGTAATGTTACTGATATTAATAACAAACGTGAAAATGATAACGATGTTATTAATATCGATAGACATTTTGAACTTGACCTCTGTTTTTATCTAATAATGTGATAGTAAAGTGTGTATTTTAGTGAAACACTAAAATATTTCTTGATAATGTATAACTCTAATTTTTGATCGTTTTAATATATAATTTTTATCTCACTTAAAACAGTAACATCTTTGTGAAAAAAATATTGTGTATGACTTTAATTATTTATACTGGGCAATTATTATTTAATTACACTGACTAGGCATGTTAAACATGATTAATATATTCTTGAACCAAATAAAAAGTAAGAAGTTAAATTTCTTTTAATATTCACTGTAGAAACCTTTCAAAAAATATTAATGAAACGAGGTGAAATATTTTTTTAACCTTATGCCTTGGTTTAAAATTCCACCATGATGTTGCTAAAAATTAAAAATGTAAAGTGATATTTTAGAAAATGTTATTTTATAAAATTTGTTGCATAAAATTGAAACCCCTTTTTCGTGAAACCCGTCTCGTTTTCCGCATACATCACTCGAAACGTTATCCAGCAACGGAAGAGAACTATTTCTCTACAGATTTATCGCGCGGCCGATATATCATGCGGTATTACGTCATTAAAGACGCATATTCGTTTTCGGGCGATCGTAAGCGCGTGTCGGCGTCGTTTCGCCGTCGCGGCGCGGAGCATCGCGAGAAAATATTTTTCTCATAGCTTGGCCCTACGATTTTATGGTAGCCGTCGGTGAGCGACCTCTCGTAAAACAATCGTTTTCCCATCGACTCGTACGGGCCGCGTGTTCGCAATAGCTTTGTAATATTACCACGAAAGGGGACGTCCGTTATGAATTCGCGAGAAAAAGATCAGATCGATTCCTTTACTTTCTCTTTCTTTTTATTATCGTTTATGATTCTTTGGCTTGGAATCTAAAACAGCTAAGTGCAGCACTTGGATTGATTTCAGAAAGATTTTTACAATTAATCTAAAGGTGTTTAGTATTTGATTGTTAAATTAGAAAAGGATTGTTCCGAACGTGCGACGGAACATAATACGCGAGGATTTCGTAGATATGATGGGTCCGGGTTTAACAGTTATTTTTGAAAGACAGATTTTTAGCCACCGACGGCAATTTAGTTTTACATTTTTTCGAACAATGCCTTTAGAATTTCTAAGTTTCATTTAGTCTTCAATAACTACTCCATCATAAACGGGGTCTTTCCCGAAGGGTCACCGAGGATGGGCCTCGGTCCCGTCCTAGCGGTAATTTTTAGGACAACGTGCGTGTCACCTGGAGGGAAAAACCACGGCGTTGCCGACCTTCGAGATCCTCCCGTACTCATCGGTATTTTTCCCACCCTCTTCTAAAAAAGGCGCGCTCAGGGCGCAAGAGAGGGTGGGCCCAAGTCAAGGGGCATGTTGATTGGAAAATCAATGTTACGAATGAGAACCAATCAGCATGCCTCCTTGCACTTCCGACGTTTCAAGGGTGTTTACTTAATTATTGTCTTTAATCTCTTTCCTAACTATAAACCCTCTTTCCAAAAAGAGAATACCAATATAAAATTATATATTTCCATAAAATGTTCAAAAATATATATTTTCACAAATTGTTCAAAAATATATATTTCCACAAATTGTTCAAAAATATATATTTTTACAAATTATTCAAAAATATATATTTTCATAAATTATGCAAAAATATATATTTCCACAAATTGTTAAAAAATATATATTTCCACAAAATGTTCAAAAATACATATTTTTACAAGTTATTCAAAAATATATATTTCCACAAAACGTTCAAAAATATATATTTCCACAAATTGTCCAAAAATATATATTTCCACTAATTCTCCAAAAATATATATTTTCTTAATTGTCCAAAAAATGTATTCTCAACAAATTTTTCAAAATCAGTTGCAATGGTGAAACACGTTCTGAAGCACGTATTTAGTCTTCAACTTGCAATCAGATGGATTCAGAATCTCTGAAACGGTATGTAAATTATATGGATTCGTCGTATTGGCTATCTGATAGGCTATTGGTCACATAATCGTTCAATTACGTCTCGCGATTTTCTCTCTACCTAATTTCAACCACTGGCCTTAATTACGACATATTGATTGCAGCTTGTGTGGCTTTCTTCGTGCTGTATCGTTCGTCATAATTTTTCTGCTGAATTTAAGTTTCAGAATATTTCTGCATTGATTAACAAGAAATTTGTTTTACTGCAGGTTTATTTTTTCTTCAGCTAACTATTTTTGTAATTTTTGATTAAAGAATGCACTCATCAATAAGTAAAATTTTACAGTACCTCGATAAATTTTATTTTAAAATAAATTAACTTTATTTTTGAATAAATTTATAACTTTCTGTTGGCTTCAAATTTGCTGTATTTAAAAAATATGAAAAATTGTAAATAGTCAGCAAATGTCAACAACAATGATTTTGTTACAAAAAGAGTAAAAAGTATCCAAGATTATTTCCTGAAACGAGATAATATTTTGCAAGGTAACGTATTACAAATCAATCTCGAGGTATACACATTTCTCCGTTCCTTTTATACATGCGAAAGCTTTGCACAGTTTATTCCGAAGACCTCTATCGATCATCGTGTCCCATACGTCAATTTTACACGCTCCTGTCTTCCACCCATGCTTTCCCATGGTGCTTCACTCCGTTTCCACGGGGATATAACCTTACTGCGACAAAAAGCATCGCGTTCGATCGTTGGAAAGCACAGAGTTCTGTGTGAAAAGCTTTTCCATTCCACGGTGGCTCAATGTACAGGCACTTTTTAGTCGAACCATGAAATAATATTTGATTTATACTGAAAAATAATATTCCACCTCTATGCACCTCGATCTTATATTTCACAATAACCGTCCTTATCTATAACAGAATTGGTTTTTTTTTAAATAATTTAAGTATTGTATTACTTTTAACATTCAATATTCATCTTCTGCTTCTCAGGTTAATTTGTTAAAAATTGTGAGAAGACATTTTGTGCAAATGTGATTGAATAAATAGTGTATAAGTTTATTATAGTATAATAGTGTAAATAGAATTCATTTTTTAAATATTTTTGTAAGAAGTAAATTTTTTAAATATTTTTATAAGTAGTACATTTTTTTTTGGAATAACATTACAAGTAAAAATAATTTTTTTAATAACATTATATGTAGAGAAAATTTCTTTTAATTGCAACTGCAATATTTTTTTTAAATATCACAAGTAAAGTAAACATTTTTCAAATAACATGTAGGTCTACAATTTTCATTCCACAATTATTATTCATAAAAATATACAACTTTCCAAAAATTAAATTAAAAAGATAAGAAATATCTAATACATAAAACGATCCTCATAAACCCAAATACTGAGTATAAAATCCTCGATACAGCAGCAGGGTGTATCCGCTCGAAAATATCTAAATCTTTATTACACCATTTTCGTTTCCAAATAAAATTTCGCAGTAAAATTGAATTTAACGAACAGAACAAATATACCATAAACAGTTAATTGCCGCCGAAATTATTATCCCCCGTGTATTCATACTCGGAGTGTATTTAAGTATCTCCTGCGCCAATAAGGGGTGAAAATCCAGCGCGGTTAAATCTCCAGCAGCTTCCACTGGAAACATTCTTCCGACTTCAAACTCTCCTTCACCCTCGGCTATTGTTGCCTATATTCCACCTTTACAAAATAACTCAACCTACCTCTACTTCACGGCAATTTCGAGACGAAAATTTCTCTGTGTATAAGCGTTTCAATATCCAACAGCAGATTACTTTTCCCTCCTGGAATCACCCTGGTACAGTATGTTAAAAAGTAATGGGCTTTATTGTAAAATGAAGGTTGTAGCATAATCTAGGTTGTGGTATAATATAAAATTAGTTAGGGATGTGGCAAGAATTTATTGAGGGATGTGGTAAAAATTTGTTGGGGGAGATTTAGTAAAAATTTCTTGAGGAAGTTGTGGTACAAATTTGTTGAAGGAGATATGGCAAAAATTTGTTGAGGGACATATGGTAAAAATTTATTGAAGGAGTTAGAATAAAAATTTGTTAAGGAAGTTATAACAAAAATTTGTTGAGAGAGATATGGTAAAAATTTATTGAAGGATCTATGGTAAAAATTTATTGAAGGATATATGGTAAAAATTTATTGAAGGATGTATGGTAAAAATTTGTAGAAGGACATACGGTAAAAATTTGTTGAAAGAAATATGATAAAAATTTGTTAAATAAATATGATAAAAATTTGTTGAGGAAGAAATACCAAAAATTTGTTAAATAAATATAAAAATTTCTTGAGGAAGAAATGCTAAAAATTTGTTGACAGAGATGTAGTAAAAATTGATTGAAGAAGATATAGTAAAAATTTGTAAAGAAAATGTAAAAGTTTGTTATATAGAACTTCAACGAAGTTACAGATCCGAAATCGAAGAGTAATACAAGTATACAAGAATGTAAAGTAAATAGACATCCTTTGAATGTAAGAAGTCGAACTACAACTTCAGCTTCTTTTTAGGTCAATGGTTGCAGCGGATGGTTTCTTGTGGATGCTGCTCTTTTATTGCCTAGCCCTTTTGCGTCTGTAGAACTATAGTTACTGCACTGAAATAAGGCCACCTCGTAACAGCAATCGTCCAAGTTCTACAAAAATTGTAGCCGGTCACTGTGAAAGAACGATACGGTTTCGAAACTGTATTGGTTCTCTAGAATTTACTTCCCTCGACTTCGATTCGTAATATTTTTATTGTGGTGCTGTTCTACCTGGTTTTACTTCTGTTTTGGTTTGTGATGCGAGTGTTGGCTAGTTTATGGGATTTCGGAATTTTTTGGAAGTTTTGAATTTGAGAATTTGAGAATTTGGAGGGGAGAATTTTGCAGTTTGGAGTTTTAGGATTTTTGAGATTTTGAGATTTTCGGGAATTTTAGAAATTTTGGGAATTGTGGAATTTTCAGAATTTTAGGAATTTTTAGAACTTTGCAAATTTTTGGAATTTTAGAAATTCGGAGAATTTTGGAATTTTCAGAATTTTGGGAATTTAAGGAATTAGGACTTTGAGATTTTAGGACTTTGCAATTTTAGAATTTTGGACTTTAAAATTTTGGGGTTTTAGGATTTTGTAACTTTGAAATTCTGTAATTTTCAAACTTCAGAACTTCAAATTTTCACATTCTCAAATTTATAAATTAAAAAATTTCGCAGTATAAAAAATTCATTTTAGAGATTTTAAAGCACAAGATTTAGAGATTTCACCATCCCAGAAATATTATATTCTTAACACCCAGCGCAATACACACCTTTTCCGCGGTTCGCCATTTTCCGCGGAATTTTCTCTGTTCCAGGTCGTATTCTTTATTTTCCAACATGGAAGCTGTAGCAAACGCATCCCACGCGGGTTGTTTTTCCTTCGTTCCGTCCACATCAATCTTCCTGTTACCCCGCGTTAGCCTGTGCCGCAAGATTTCATCTAGTTTCTGAGCTTAAGTACCCCTCACAGACGCTACTATACACAGTTTTCAGGGGGATGTGGAAAAAGAGCCGAGAAAAGTTCGTGTTGTACCCCTTTCCCTAAGGAGGGCTAATAAAATGCTGAGAGTTTGGGATAACGAGTGAGTTACGCGATATTGTTATTAGCGGTCTAACGAAATTCCGGGTCTATCAGTTTCGGCGAAAATTAACGAGACGGTTCATTAAATTAGATAAACGTTTTAACAACGTGTTTTCGGGAACTCGATTAAGGGGTTAAATGATTTTGTGGAGTATTAGGTAGTGAACTTATATTAGATACTGAAATAAACAAGTTGATAATGGAAATGATACCTACATATGGATATGAGACACATACTCACTCATATATTAATGTTATACAATTTTTATTTTTTCAGTACTGTTTAAAAAGTAAAGCTAAATTATACATTAATACATTTGGCTGAAATCCAATCTAAAGGAAACTTGCACTATTTTCAAAATAAATTGTCCAACACCGTGAACCCAAATCGTCAACCCATATCGTTTTATCATGAAATTTTATTTCGGCTGTGGATAAGGTAAAAATATCACATCAACTGTTGCCACATTCAATTTGACCAAGAATAGAGTTGCTCTACATTGAAAATAAACGTCTGAATTATTCGATACAGGTGCGATAACTGCATATTTACAGTACGTCATCAAACGTGTTATTCCTCATCGGTGAAACGCGTTCTCTCAGGTGTTCAGAAGCTCGCAAGCGAGAGAAAGAAACTAGTTTCTCGGGTGCACTTTATCCGACCTGCTCTTTTCAAGCACGTCGAAACACACCCAGGAGAGCGAAGCCTTCTCGTGATTCTCCTCGTAAGCTCTCATAAAGGCACACACTGTTAAAAAGACCTCTTTGTCGCTCGGCCGAGGAGAGCCTCACATGGTAACGAGACTTTCGAGAGTCTTCCGTATTAAAAGACGGCGTCTGTGCGCGAGAAGAACACAGACAAAGGGGGAAAGAGAGAAGAAGAAGAAGTGACTTGTGAGAGAAAAGAAAGAGCCAGTGGCAACGGCATATTTGCCGTGCATCAAAGACCTCGAAGACCCGTAATGGAATTGAGAGGAATCCGACGGGGCTTCCTGTTTACCGAGCTGATTTCTTGATTTTTATTGGCTCCTCGATTGCGGCCCAGGGAATTTTAAGCGGCTTCTGAGCCTCGCAAACGACGCCTTTCGATCGAATTCATCGAAACGTTTACCTTTGTTTCCTTTTATTGCTTTTTATCCGCGCTATTGCTAGCATACTCATATCTGGTTTTTGAGGTTAGAATTATACGCGGGAGAAACAGGTTTTGTGTTCGAAAGACTTTCAAAATGAAGGATGTGTAAGGGTGCACTGCATCATTAGAGAACAGTAAAAATAAACTTGCAGACTAACATATTCATCTTTTGTTAATTTATCGTATTAATATACTCTATTATATATGTAGGATGTACAGAATAAAACATTATCATTTTCACTAAGAAGTTAAACTGTATGTATAATACATAAGAACAGTAAATTTTCTTCTTTAGACCTTTAATTGAAAAATTAAAGATTTTGTATCAGAAAGAGGAGAAAATTGTTCAGTACAAATAACTATAACTTATAATTGAATATCTGTATAATAATTCAACCATGACACAAGAAACTAATCAAGAGAAAGAAAACCAAACATGTAGCTAGTTACGCCACTTAAAAGAGCAATTTATAAATGTCACGCCACCCATATACAGGGTATCTCACAATTAGTGTAGGTTTCTAAAATGGAGGGTAGCTGACGTGATTCCGGATAAGATTTCCCTTTGCAAAAATGGGGTTTGAAGCTTCGTTTTTGAATTATTAAGGAAAAACACGGACCAATAAGTCGACATGTGGCAATTCAACGCGTGGTAATTCGACGCGTGGTAATTCGGCGCGTGGTGATCCAGTGCGTAGTAATTCCACACGTGGTAATTCGACGCGTAGTAATTCCACGCTCGGTAATTCCATGCATGGTAATTCAGCGCGTGGTAACTCGGCGCGTGGTAATTCGGCACGTGGTAATTCAGCGCGTGGTAATTCCACACGTGGAAATTCTATGCGTAGTAATTCCGCGCGTGGTAATACAGCGCGTAGTAATTCCACACGTAGTAATTCTACGCGTAGTAATTCCACGTGTGGTAATTCAGCGCGTAGTAATTGCACGCATGGTAATTCAGCGCGTGGTAACTCGACGCGTGGTAATTCGGCGCGTGGTAATTCGGCGCGTGGTAATTCAGCGCGTGGTAATTCGGCGCGTGGTAATTCAGCGCGTGGTAATTTAACACGTGGAAATTCTATGTGTAGTAATTCCACGCGTGGTAATCCAGCGCGTAGTAATTCCACACGTAGTAATTCTACGCGTAGTAATTCCACGCTTGGTAATTCCACGCATTGTAATTCAGCGCGTGATAACTCGGCGCGTGGTAATTCGGCGCGTGGTAATTCAGCGCGTGGTAATTCCACGCGTGGTAATTCAGCGCGTGGTAATTCAACACGTGGAAATTCTATGCGTAGTAATTCCACGCGTGGTAATCCAGCGCGTAGTAATTCCACACGTAGTAGTTCTACGCGTAGTAATTCCACACGTGGTAATTCCACGCATTGTAATTCAGCGCGTGGTAACTCGGCGCGTGGTAATTCGGCGCGTGGTAATTCAGTGTGTGGTAATTCCACGCGTGGTAATCCAGCGCGTAGTAATTCCATACGTGGTAATTCTACGCGTAGTAATTCCACGCATGGTAATTCCATGCATGGTAATTCAGCGCGTGGTAACTCGGCGAGTGGTAATTCAGCGCGTGGTAATTCAGCGCGTGGTAATTCGGCGCGTGGTAATTCAACACGTGGAAATTCTATGCGTAGTAATTCCACGCGTGGTAATCCAGCGCGTAGTAATTCCACACGTAATAATTCTACGCGTAGTAATTCCACGCGTGGCAATTCAGTGCGTGATAATTCCACGCATTGTAATTCAGCGCGTGGTAATTCGCCACGTGGTAATTTAGTGCGTGGTAATTCCACGCGTGGTAATTCAGCGCGTGGTAATTCCACACGTGGAAATTCTGTACGTAGTAATTCCATGGGTGGTAATTCAGCGCGTGGTAATTCAGCGCGTAGTAATTCAGCCCCCATTTCAGGGGTCTACACTACTTGTGAGACAGCCTGTATATCCTATTAATATTTAACCTATTATAAATATGCATCATACAAGTCGATAATTGTATACCACGAGTTAAATTGAACTGCTGAGACCTTAATATTTTTCTCGCTTGAAAGTAGTTTCTATCTAACAATAAGTTTGGTATCCAGCCGTAATATTCATAATTTTCTAACGAATTTTAATATTAAAGTATGAAGAAGATCAAAAGTTTCCTTATTTTCCCTGCGGATTTCTTTTTGGTTTAAACAGCGTTGCATCAACTTTTCCTCTGTTTTCCTTGCTTTTCACCCGAGGAGTTTCAAGTATATGCATTATCAAAAGCACGCGAGATGGTCATTACCACTGAAACTGTACCTTCTTTTCTCAAAGTATTCTCACCGAATCTCTGTTTTCTTCTCTTTTAATGAACCTACCGTTGTTTGACGTGATTCGACACCATCGAACGAGCTTCTTCTTTTTCCCACCGTGAAAAATATTGAGTTTCATGCTGACGCTTCGAAACCCACGTCTAAGTTATTTTAATTAAAAATTTCCCTTCCTTAAATTGGATGCACTCTTGTAATCATCCGCTACGCGATTAACTTTATTAATTTCTGCTTATCTTTGAAATCTGTCGAAGAATTAAATTACTATGCTCAAGTTGTTGGGAGGGCAGAAAATTGTTCAAGAAAGTATGGGAACAAGATATTGCTGTTAGTAAATGAAACTTGAAAATGCTTCTCGGATACTTACATTCTCTTGTTTGTATTTTAATTTAAAAGCCATCGAAAATTAATTTTTAGTGTCTCAAACATTTCATCAATGTTGATAATAAAAATCATTTAACTTTTTATCAATTAAATTTGACCAAATGTCAATTTAAAGCTTCAGGTGCTCCAAAAATATTATAAAAACATTTTATTAATGCTCCTACAAATCACGTAATTTTTCATTAACTGAAATTGACCAACTAGCTATAAATACAACAAGATTCGTGTAACATCTTGCGTATGAATATCTAAACCAATGAATAATAATGAAGAGATGACATTCAGCATCCGATCCAACGATGCCAAATGGCGTGTAATTTCGAGTCAATCTAAAAATTTCACGGGTCACAGATCGTGTCAATTATACTGCGGGAATGAAATTAAGGAGCGTTCCTTTGCTCGAACGAGAAGATTTAATTCAATTCCCTTGAAGAAAGAGGTCTTATCTCGATGCAGGATAACGTTCGCCGTGTTTCGAAAGTAAGCCGTCCCCGGGCTTTATCCTTCTTCGGGTGTGAACTGTTACCATTCTATTACATTTTTTCCCATCGTCCAGACGCTGTGAGTCAAGATAAAGTTCCCTCTTTCCTTCTCGATTTCCTTCGCGATCGTCCGCAACCACGGAGGATCGTTTTCTTCAATTTCGTCAGAGACTTTGAACTCCACGGCGAACGAGATTTAATCAATGTTCTCAGTCTCTGGCGTGTATAAATCTCTTAATGGATAGAGATCCTGGTACATGGGTTTCCTTTTCGTCGGAATACGATGGGCAGGTCTGGTGCTCGTAGAACAGCCCATGGGCATGGGAGTGGTAGAGGTATTGGAGATTTCATATTTGGCAATTTGGGAATTTTGGGAAGTTGGGAATTTAGGGAGTTGGGGTTTAGGGGTTTAGAAGTTTGGCAATTTAGGTATTTGGGTATTTGGGGATTTGGAGTCTTGGGGATATGATAATTTAGGAATTTGAGAATTTAGGGATTTCAAGATTTAAGAATGTGGGAATTTGGGGATATAAGGTTTTTTCAGTCCAAGGATTTGGGGATCTAGGGAATTCGGGATAAAGGAATTGTGGAATCTAGGGAATTTGGATCTGGATATATTGGGATTTAGGGATATTGGGATTTAGGGATATTGGAATCTAGGGATATTGGGATTTAGGGATATTGGGATTTAGGGATATTGGGATTTAGGGATATTGGGATTTAGGGATATTGGGATTTAGGGATATTGGGATTTAGGGATATTGGGATTTAGGGATATTGGAATCTAGGGATATTGGGATCCAGGAATATTAGAATCTAGGGATATTGGGATCTAGGGATTTTGGGATTTAGGGATTTGGAGATCTAAGAATATGGTAATCTAGAGATTTAATATCTCTGAATCTAAGGATTTGGTATATTAAGAATTTGGGAATTTGGAAATTTGAGAATTTGGGGATTTAGTAACTTGAGAATTTGCAGTTTAGGGACTTTAGGAATTTAGGGATTTGAGAACTTAGAAATTTAAAAATTTAAAAATTTAGAAATCTAGAACTATCGAATTTTAAATATTCAAATCTAAAATAAAAAATTCAAATAAAATATCTAAAAAAATTAAAATTTCACAAATTTCCAAATTATCTCCTACATAAAAAATTTCCAAATTACTTCCTAAATAAAAAATTTCCAAATTACCTCCTGAATAAAAAATTTTCAAATTACCTCCTAAATAAAAAATTTCCAAATTACCTCTTAAATAAAAAATTTCCAAATTACTTCCTAAATAAAAAATTTCCAAATTACCTCCTAAATAAAAAATTTCCAAATTACCTCCTAAATAAAAAATTTCCAAATTACTTCCTAAATAAAAAATTTTACAATACTCTCAATATAATAATCAATAAACCTAAAAATTACAGAGCTTGACTTCCTAACTTTGTTATCCATAAACCTCCGCATCCACAAATTACCAGATTCGTCCGAAACGATAAGCCGCGTATCAGATTAAAGTTACAAGACGTGGTTTACAAGCGTCATTATCGCGAGAAGAAATTAATGAACGTCCACCCTGTCGTTATTAAAGAAACGAATACGACTATCGCGTGGTTGAAACGCATCGAACAAGATGTCACCCCCGGTTTCCAGGCGTAGAGGGATGTTAACGGACGAGGAAATCCGTAGGAATGTTTATGAAGTGTATAAAACCGGTGGTTGTGGCACGGTTATGTACGGCATAATGCACAACTGGCAAAGTTATGAGGTTACATTTTCATTTCGTGGACAAATTTGCTCTTAAATCGAGCCTGTCGGCTTCCTGTTGAGATGAATCCCTCAGCGAACTTCTAAATCCCTGTTCATTATCGTGACGACGAGGGGAAGGAGAATAAAACGCGGTGGAAGTTATTTTCTATGATAATATAGAGGGTTGTTTCCTCGTAACATTGTTTTATCAACTACAGACATTTTGGATTGTCACAATATTTTATTATTAGAAACAGATTTATTGTCTTTTATTAGTGTTTGAGTAAGTTTTTTTAACTTATATTGACATCATACAAAATGTATGTATTTCAATTTTGGGAAATCTTTGTAATATAATTTTAGAACTTTATTTTAAAAATCTTGGAAAATCTTTGAAAATGTAAATATAGAACTGTAATTAATATGTGATAGATTTTATTATTAATTTTTATCTAGTTCTGATATCATAATCGAGACTAGATATCAAATGATATTCAAATATAATTATTACAGTAATAATAATGTAGTGTAATTATTACAATAATAACAGACGTAGTGTAATTATTATAATACATATAAAAATATATAATAACAATTTGATGAAATAAACATATGAAATGATGGAATATATAATTAATAGATACTTGTATAGTTCTCATTGGTTTACCGATGTTCTTTGTTCAAACGAAGCTCACGTATGTAACATAACATGTTATCGAGTAAATTGAATAAACAGAGGAGACCAAATTCTGTGCCAAAAATATCCCGTTAAAACTCATCGATCGAACGAACAAATTGCTCTAATTAATTATTAACTGGCCCCGAAATTCGATAAGGGTTCGTGTTCCCTGTCGAATTTCAAGTAAATTTCCATCCCCTCGATAATGTTAATTGGGCACTAATTACCCAGATAATTGGTAGTGAAAATTGAAGTTGTATCTTGGGCTTGTGATGAGGTAATGACGGGATTAGAGTAAGTCCTTGTCCATAGGCTGCTTTAATAGAATACAAATCCTAATTACAAAAAATAATTAGAGTGCAGTCGCAAACATCAATTATATATTTAACAAAATATTTAAAAACAATATTGGAAAGCAATATAGTGTACAATAAAGTATATGTGGTATTTTAAATATTTTTCTGAATTAATAACTACATCATAATTACCTATGATAACTACCATATGTGGATGCACATGTGGTTGACCTTCATATGTGGACCTTCATAGCAAAATATTTGAAAACAATATTGGCAAGTAATATAGTGTACAATAAAGTATATGTGATATTTTAAATATTTTTCTAAATTAATAATTACATCATAATTACCTATGATAACTACCATGTGTGGATGCACATGTGGTTGACCTTCATATGTCGACCTTCATAATAAAATATTTAAAAACAATA
The DNA here is from genome assembly GCF_050947335.1 of Megachile rotundata. Taxonomy (NCBI): domain Eukaryota; kingdom Metazoa; phylum Arthropoda; class Insecta; order Hymenoptera; family Megachilidae; genus Megachile; species Megachile rotundata. Next base: position 10,082,340 of record NC_134989.1, read on the forward strand.
TTGGAAAGTATTATAGTGTACAATAAAGTATATCTGATATTTTAAATATTCTCCCTAATTGATAACTACATCAGTGTTAAACAATATATGGATCCACATATGGTTGACCTTCATATGTTGATCTTCATATGTTAACCTTCATAACAAAATGTTTAAAAACAATATTAGAAAGTATTATAGTGTACAATAAAGTATATCTGATATTTTAAATATTCTCCCTAATTGATAACTACATCAGTGTTAAACAATATATGGATCCATATGTGGTTGACCTTCATATGTGGACCTTCATGACAAAATATTTAAAAACAATATTGGAAAGCATTATAGTGTATAATAAAGCATATCTGATACTTTAAATATTCTCCTAAATTGATAACTACATCAGTGTTAGAAAATATATGGATCCACATATGATTGACCTTCATATGTTGACCTTCATATGTTAACCTTCATAACAAAATGTTTAAAAACAATATTAGAAAGTATTATAGTGTACAATAAAGTATATCTGATATTTTAAATTTTCTTCCAAATTGATAACTACATCATAATTATCTATAATAATTACCATATGTGCATCCACATGTGGTTGACCTTTACATATTCACGTCTCGATCCACAAAAAACTCATCAACATCAAACATATATTATTTACTAATTATATTGTATATTATTTACTAATTAACTTGTATTAAAAACGTTGCTTTGTATCCTTAATCTCAAAGATTTTCAAAGTCGTTCGAACGCCCCATTTTTGCAAGCCGATCGACCGACATTAGATCGTTACGAATCATCTGTGTTCAAGGGTGGTAAGACGATTCCCGTCGTTTAGATAAAGGGATGAAACTATGTGTCAGCATCAAACAGAAAGGAACAGTTCTTATTCCTCTCCATTAAGGGAGAGCTTCCCGAACGGGCCATCGAAGGGGTGGTGCATGCCAAGAACATTATGCATTCATGAAGGTTACGCGCATTTCGGGCACGTCCCGCGTGGGAAATTGGACCGAGATTGTCCTTATCGTCATAAATCACGAGACTGATAACGTCGAATTTTCCACTAGCGAAATTTTCAGTTAGAAACTCATGATTTCTCGAACTAACGTTGTCTCTACCACCCTCTTGGCGATGAAAACGACTTCAAGGTGGCAGGAAAATAGGTATGACCTTTCTAATATACACTAGTGTATTACTTTTTATTAATTTTGAAATGTGTTCATATAATATATGATATAGGGTGTATAGTTATATATCGAATTTGCTATAAAATTCAGGTGACATGAAAGTTTAACAGAAGATAATTATATTAAATTAATTTAGATATCAAGATTCAATGAAAATAACTGCATGAATTTTACTAAGATTTTTTTTTTAAACTGCTTATTCTACAGCTAATCGAAATGACTGACTTTGCAGCTAATCAAAATGGCCGACTTTGCAGCTAATCAAAATGGTTGACTTTGCAGCTAATCAAAATGGCTGACTCTACAAACTTCTTAGCCAAAATGGTTGCTTCTCTTACTGATATAAACAATGAAGTATATAGTATACCGTTCAAATAATATTTTCTATACCAATATCCAGTATAATATTCCAGTTTCTGATAACTGAAAACATTTCCCCTAATAAAGTAACCTAGTCGATCATACGTAAACAATTACAGTAGAATAGTAAGGTTAGAATAACCTCTTGACAAAATAACATTTGACCAACAGAATAGATTTGACCAATAGATGAAATTATCATACGAATTATCTTTCATTCTTCTTTCAACTCAGGAAGAATGAGAACTATAATTTATTTCTCGAAATTCAATGTGATACCAAAGTGACGATATCCCGCGTAAACCGGTTGATCTGCAAGACTTTTCACGAGCTCCCTAAGACGTCCATAGCTGAAGATCCCGAAGTATAAACCGGCTACGTGTACCTACGTTCGCTTACCTGAAGACATTTTCTCGCGGTGTTTTATGAGCGGTCGTGTGTCATTGCTACTGTCTGCCGAGGCCTTCACCGTCCACGATCTCGCGCGTATCCACACGGTACACACTGTGTCCTCCAGGCTTTGCGATCGTGTCTTCTGAGGTTCCTCGGCTTATTCGAAAGGGTTATGGATCAGCCTGGAATACCTACGTGGTGGACGCTGATATCGATCGCTTTAATCCGGGGCTTTACGCGGAATTTATGGCGGAAACTTTTTTTACGTTACACGATCACGAACCTTCAACGTTACTACTTACACTTACGGTAGTAAATAGAAAGACCTAAATGTTTCTTGTATCAGAAAACGTTCCTTTTGTCTTTACTTGTTAGAGTCATGTGCATCAATTGTTACCTACATTAAATTATAGTTTGTCTTGTATTTATTTTTTTTTGTAAAAATCATGCGTGGATCAAGTGGGTGTCACATTAAACTATAGTTCGTCTTGTGTTACTTTTTTGGAAAAACATGTGTGTGGATCAAGTGTGACTCACATGAAACTATGGTTCATCTTGTATTCACTTTTTGGAAAAATCATACGTGTGGATCATGTGAGTCACATGAAACTTTGGTTCATCTTGTATTTACTTTTTGGAAAAATCATGTGTGTGGATCAAGTGTGACCCATACGAAACTTTGGTCTGTCTTGTATTTATTTCGTTATAAAAATCATATATAAGGATCAAGTGTGACCCACATGAAACTTTGGTTCATCTTGTATTTACTTTTTGAAAAAATTATGTGTGTGGATCAAGTGTGACCCATACGAAACTTTGGTCTGTCTTGTATTTATTTTTTTATAAAAATCATATATGAGGATCAAGTGTGACCCACATGAAACTTTGGTTCATCTTGTATTTACTTTTTGGAAAAGTCATGTGTGTGGATCAAGTGTGACCCATACGAAACTTTGGTCTGTCTTGTATTTATTTTTTCGTAAAAATTATATATGAGGATCAAGTGTGACCCACATGAAACTTTGGTTCATCTTGTATTTACTTTTTGGAAAAATCATGTGTGTGGATCAAGTGTGGCCCATACGAAACTTTGGTCTGTCTTATATTTATTTTTTTGTAAAAATCATATATGTGGATCAAGTATGACCCACATGTAACTATGGTTCATCTTGTATTTACTTTTTGGAAAAATCATGTGTGTGGATCAAGTGTGACCCACATGAAACTTTGGTTCATCTTGTATTTACTTTTTGGAAAAATCATGTGTGTGGATCAAATGTGACCCACATGTAACTATGGTTCATCTTGTATTTACTTTTTGGAAAAATCATGTGTGTGGATCAAATGTGACCCACATGTAACTATGGTTCATCTTGTATTTACTTTTTAGAAAAATCATATATGTGGATCAGGTGTGACCTACATGAAATTATAGTTCGTCTTGTATTAATCTTTCCGTAAAAAATCATGTGTGTGGCTCAAGTGTGACCTACATTATTCTATGTGTGTTCGATGAAGCAGTTAATAGTCGGCCGCCATCTTGCATACATATATCTGCCATCATGTACCAATCGTTCAAAATTTAAAACATATAACCTAACACCTATAATAAATGTGTAGACTAAGAATAGAACAACTTCTAAATCAATCCAAAATCTGAAATCGTCAGAAAATATGATCCGCCATTTTAAAATTAATTCAATCCCCGATTCAGCTATCCCGGTTGTTATAAATTTATGAAAGTTCAACTTCTTTTTAATAATTTAACAGGAACGTTTCAAAGTAGAGATACGTTTAAGAGAAACAGTTAGCGAAACGAAATTAGTTCGACGAGAATAAACGTCGACTTCGTTCGAGCTTCTCGCTGAACCGAGGAACCTTATCGATAGCAAGGATGGAAGTTTTTAAGAGGTTCCCGGTTCGAAGGAACGAACTTTCCGCTCGGCGTAACGTCGATGGCTCGTTGCGTGAATCTTTTAATGGAAAATTGATTACCGGACGGGCATTTTTAATTCAACGAAATGGAAGAACGGCAGGAACTTTGCGATAGCGAGACGCAGCTTCCAGAGAATATTTTATCACGTTAATGTTCTTCCTCGATCGAAAGATTGCCAACCGTTAACTTTCACTCCGGGAGAGAAAAGTATTACACAATTAACTCTTTTTGTTGCTGCGAGATGTAATCGCCCGCGTAAAACGCGATCTAGGAGTAATTTTCTAACTATTGTAACCTCTTCACATGTAATCTTTTAAATAAAAAAGATATAGGATATAGGATGTTCTTTTGGTGAGAATAATGCAATGACAGTATTTAATTTTACATTAATTTTTGTATTTGTTTTTCATAAATTCTAAAATGTTAGAGTCTCTATAACATCTCTAAAGTTCAAATCTTCTAAAGTCTCAACAGAATTCCAAAGTCCCAAAAGTATCAGATTTTAAATTATTAAAATTCCGAATGCCCAAATTTGCCAAGTTAAAAAATTGCAAAGTACTCATAGAACAATTGAACATAGAAAAAGTATATCAGTCCCCATCTTCTAAATCCCCTAACTCCCAATGCATCGCCGACTCTCTCTTGCTATTTAAGTACATAAACCACTCAACTGAAACCAACAATTAAAAAGATCCTAAAACTCCCCATTTCTATAAGTGGCCCATAATAAACCGCAATAAACTTCCCTATAATAAACTGTCCGTAAGAACTACTCCGATTACATCAAAATGGCGTACAAATTCCTCGCAGTTAATGCCGGATCAGGCTCGAACCGCGGTCGTAACGAACGCAAGCAAAAATCGCGTTACCTCGCTGGAACGTTGTTGACGTTTTTCTTAAAAGCTGACGGCATGGTGTTCGCAGATACCCGCGGTACGTGTAAAGACGCGGTTTTATCAGCGATAAAAATGTATTACAGAATCTTATATTCAGGACCAGGGCCTCGACGAAGAGAGATAAAGCCGCGCACGATGCCTCGCGCTACGTGCCTGATCTGCATGCCCGCAAGAATAACAGCCCTTCTATGCCCCTTTTCTTTCCGTTTGGTTCGCAAACTTTTTCCAGCACCGCCTATTTACGGATAAATCTGATCGCGATAAATAGCAGACGTTTTTAACTTCTGATCAAAACCCCTTTCTCCAGTTTGGATGCAGGAGACACTGACACCTTTAATGTTTAAGTCTTTAATGAGTAATCGGTTGTAGCTTTTTGTTAACTTTTATATGTGTTCAAGTACATGAAAGTTTAACAGAAGATACTTATATGAAAATGATTTAGAGATCAAGATTTAATAAAAATAACTGCATGAATTTTACTAACATTTTTTTGATATAGATGATTTTGCAGCTAATCAAAGTGGCTGACTTTGCAGCTGAACAAAGTGGTTGATTCTGTAGCTTATAAAAATGAAGTAGAAATGGGGTAGAAAAACAAAGGGGTAGAAAATTGAAATTAAATGAATTTCATGTTCTAATAATTTTATATTTTTATATCACTAAATGTCTATAAACAGAAATCTTAAATTAGCATATCTGTGGATGCAATATCTTTCAAATACTCCTACAATATCTTCCTATTTCAAGTCTTCTTCAATAACATCCCCTACAATAAACATTCTAAATAGCGACTAAATATTGAATTCGTCAAATTCTAAATAATGAAATCGTCATAACAGAAAAATCGTACAAAGTTCAGTGAGAACTGAAGTATATAACAATTTTGAAAAAAATACATTTTTGCTCGAATATGGAAATTTGAACATCCCCTACAGTAAGATTCTAAATAGCGACTAAATATTGAATTCATCAAATTCTAAATAGTGAAATCGTCATAGTACAAAAATCGTATAAAGTTCAGTGAGAACTGAAGCATAGAACAATTTTGAGAATACATTCTTGCTCGAATATGAAAATTTGAACATCCCCTACAGTAAACATTCTAAATAGCGACTAAATATTGAATTCATCAAATTCTAAATAGTGAAATCGTCATAATAGAAAAATTGTACAAAGTTCAGTGAGAACTGAAGCATAGAACAATTTTGAGAAAAATACATTCTTGCTCGAATATGGAAGCTTGAACATCCCCTACAGCAAACATTCTAAATAGCAACTAAATATTCAATTCGTTACATTCTAAATAGTGAAATCGTCATAACAGGAAAATCGTACAAAATTCAGTGAGAACTGAAGAATAGAACAATTTTGGGAAAAATACATTCTTGCTCGAATATGGAAGCTTGAACATCCCCTACAGTAAACATTCCAAATAGCGACTAAATATTAAATTCGTCAAATTCTAAATAGTGAAATCGTCATAATAGAAAAATTGTACAAAGTTCAGTGAGAACTGAAGCATAGAACAATTTTGAGAAAAATACATTCTTGCTCGAATATGGAAGCTTGAACATCCCCTACAGCAAACATTCTAAATAGCAACTAAATATTCAATTCGTTACATTCTAAATAGTGAAATCGTCATAACAGGAAAATCGTACAAAATTCAGTGAGAACTGAAGAATAGAACAATTTTGGGAAAAATACATTCTTGCTCGAATATGGAAGCTTGAACATCCCCTACAGTAAACATTCCAAATAGCGACTAAATATTAAATTCGTCAAATTCTAAATAGTGAAATCGTCATAATAGAAAAATTGTACAAAGTTCAGTGAGAACAGTCATAGAACAGTTTTGAGAAAAATACATTCGAATATGGAAATTTGTGAGCGCAGTCCAAGAAAGAAAGTCGAAAGTTTGGGATGCTATTCGGGTGTTCTCTAAGATATCTGGATGGTGCAGTTGGAAGGTCGATTACCCAGGGATTACTGCAATTGCCAGGCAACCGCTCTCCTATACTTCCGGGGGCATTGATATTCAACTAGGAGCACGCCACGGTAATTTCCCATGGTCTGAACATCATCCCCTCCAGCCCTTCGCCGGTGTAGGTCCGTTCACCCAAACTTACGATTCAGCAGTCGATTACTCGGAAGCAACGGCTTGCCAAGCGATTCCTTCTGCTTGTTGCGAATAAATGGCCAGAAACCGAAGAATGCGTATTCCCTTGAAACTTGTACGGTAATCGAAAGTGCAGAGTACAATTTTGAACGTGTTCTCCTAAAATTTGCTTTTTCTTGCATTCGAAACTCTCGTATTTTCTTGAATTATCTGTGGAAGCTTATTTACACTATTCCATTCGAAATTACAATTTTAGTATATACAATTTTGTATGAAATTTTTGGACTGAAGTTAATAGTGGTCCTTCTTTCAAAAATTGATATTTTGATATGTTCATATGCACCTTTCTAATAAATGTAGATGATGATGTACTTTACATCTCATAGCTAGGCCTAATAATAGCGTAACTTAACATAATATAATTTCTAGTTAACAACACTAGATGCTATGCATTTATTTCTGTAAAAGCCACTCCCAATATTAAATCGAATTTCCGAATCTCTTAATTATTCCCGCAGTATCTCTACAAAATGTCCTCCACAACATAAATAACGTTCCTACGTGAAACCGTTAAGAGATTGAAATTTATGAAGCGACGAGTCCTCGAAAGGACCTCCTCCCGCATTTCACCGCGTCCCTTTTCATGCAAGAATTCGAATTATCATTCGAAAGATGGTCCTCGAAGTATCGGTCGATTTCGCCCCGTTGAATACGAAACAGCATAACGGAGGTGAAAAGCCACGTAGAAATAATTTCCGAACACGGTCCACTCGTTAATCCAGAATTCAACGTTGGCCCCCGATAGATCGAATCAAAGTCAACGAGAGAATTAAGGCTAGGCATCCGCCTCGAATCGAGGATCGTCTCGATAATTCCTCCCGGTAAATCGGTTCGGTTCGCGGAAACATGTGGCGCGTTACAAGGAGCCGTGGTTTCCGTGTACATGGAAAGTTGCACTTACACGGGACGCATTCGTACGAGGAATCGTGGCCGATCCTCATTGTTAGTCGTGCAACGTGCAGACCGAGGGCGTACAAAGAGCCTGTGCAACGTGAGTTCGACCCGAGAGTCCCCTGGGTTAATTCCCACCGTTGCTTCGCCATTCTTTTGCCTTGATGAACTTTTGCTCGGGAATCTTTTACGTTGCCGATTGTTTAGGTGTAACGGTAATACTCGGCTCGCAGATTGCTGAGGGGTGCGAGATCTTTTGACGGACCGAGGATGAGCTCTGTATTAAAATTTTCAAGAATGTTCCTTTTTTGCTAAAATATGTGAGTAGTCGAGAATTCGAGTCGATATTTTTGAATTGTTGGAAATTTTTTATTTTTTTGGGATTTGAGGATCTAGGGATTTTTGGCACGCGGAGATCTAAGCATTCTTGGGATTAGGTATTTTCGGGATGTAGGAATTTTTGGGATTTGGGGATCTAGGAATCTTTGGGTTCTAGGGATTTTTGGAATTTGGGGATTTGGGGATTCAGGGATTTTTTAGATCGTGGGATTTCTGGGATTTGGGGATCTAGGAATCCTTGGGTTCTAGGGATTTTTGGAATTTGGGGATTCAGGGATTTTTTAGGTCGAGGGATTTCTGGGATCTGGGAATTTCCGGAATTTAGAGATTTGGAGATCTAGGGATTTTAGGATTTAGGGACTGGGGGATCTAGAGACTTGGAGCTTTAGATATTCGGGGATCTAGGGATTTGGTGCTTTAGACATTGGAGGATCTAGAGATTTGGGGCTTTAGATATTGGGGGATCTAGGGATTTTTTAGACCTAGGGACTTGAGGATCTAGTAATTTTGGGATTTAGAGATTGGGGGATCTAGGGATTTTTTAGACCTAGGGACTTGAGGATCTAGGAATTTTGGGATTTATAGATTGGGGGATCTAGGGATTTGGGGCTTTAGACATTAAGAGATCTAAAGATTTGAGGCTTTAGATATTGGGGGATCTAGGGATTTTTTAGACCTAGGGACTTGAGGATCTAGGAATTTTGGGATTTAGATATTTGGGGATTTAGGGATTTGAGAATGTAGGGTGGAATATAGGGATTTCGAACCTCGTTGAAATTCAATGATATATAAATTCGAGTACCAGTGCTGTTCAAAGGTCCAAAAATTCGCTAACTTGTGCAACTTAAAGATATAGAAATCTCGACAACTCTAGCAATTCAAATATTTAAAACCTTAAAAACTCATAAAATCCAAGAATCTATAATATGGCAGAACAAATTTTACAATCCATCCACCTTGTTTCACATACAGAACACATCCCCCATGAAATTTGTCCACATCTCCCAAAATACCCGAAACCACTCGTAATTTGCACCTGTTTTCGTAGCGAAAAAAGAGAAGTCCACAAAAGAATCGAAGAAATACTGTCCGTTTCAGTCGGACACGTTTCCTGTACGAGGAGAAAATTCTTTTCACGATCTCATCGTATACCTTTCAGTCCGAATCTGAATGCAGAAGGAAAGAGAAGGGCTTTTTTTGCTCCTCTTTTCTTTCAGCAATCTTTGAAGAATCGAAACCGACGTCCACAGCTGGCTATGACGCGCTGATTGGTTCTCGTTCCTTGTACACGGCCTGCTGCGTTGAAACGAGACTCGCCGGAAATGGATTGTCGGGTTCACGTGCCGCATCCTTTATCAGTAGGCTGGCTTCATTGAAAATGGAAGCGAGACGAGTTCTACGGGGCTTGATTTTTTGCGATCGAGCATTGTACCCACGCTCGATACAAGCATCCGATCGGTTTACAGGAATCGTTAATTACACGATGCGATGGGACGTGTTCCTTCGGCCTTCGATCACTCTAGTGATTTCTCTTGCTGATTTTGTTCCGTAGATTCCATCTTTTTATTGGGTTGTTGTGCTGTGGTGGACATGGAGTTATTTTGGTTTTGTTGCTGGATGTTTATTCGATTAGGAGAGATGGGGAATTTAGGAGCTGGACAATTTGGGAAGGAGAGGAATTGGAGTCTAATGGAGAACTGGGTAGGTTGGGAATTGAAATGTGGAGGATGGATCTTTTGGATTTGGGAACTGGGAAGTTAAATGGGGATGGGAGAATTCTGGGATTTCGTTACTTGGAAATAGAATTACAATTTTAGTAGATTTTCAAGTTTTTATATTTGCCAAATCCATAAATCCTCAAATTCTTAAATCCTTAAATCCTTAAATCCTTAAATTCTCAAATCCTCAAGTCCTCAAATCCTTAAATCCTCAAATCCTCAAATCCTCAAATTTTCAAATTCTCAAATTTCCAAATTCTCAAATACTCAATTTCTAAATCCTTAATTTCCCAAATTATCAAATTTCCAAATTACCAAATTCCCAAATTTTCAAACTCCAAAATCTCCAAATCCTCAAATCCCCAAATTCCCCAAAACCCCTAAACCTCCAAAATCCTCAAATCCTCAAATCCTCAAATTCTCAAATTTTCAAATACTCAATTTCTAAATCCCTAATTTCCCAAATTATCAAATTTCCAAATTACCAAATTCCCAAATTTTCAAACTCCAAAATCTCCAAATCCTCAAATCCCCAAATTCCCAAATTTCCCAAAACCCCCTAAACCTCCAAAATCCTCAAAATCCACAAATTCCCTAAATTACCCAAATTCCTCAAATTCCCCAAATTCCCTAAAATCCCCAAATCCCCAAATTCTACCTCGTCAAATTTCCCAAACGTTTAACAGCACATTACTACTACAGTAGTGAAAGCATACAAAATATTCTAAAACCAAATGATTTGTGGATATAAGATTATATGTTCGAATATCACGTACTAAATTATTCATGTTCTTAAGTAGACGCTAAATTGAAGTTATCACGAAACATGTTGTAAAGGCTGTCGTTTACTCGATACCACATAAGAAACTTTCAGTCACGTACTTAATCTCACGTGAAAACTTCTACATCGAGTTCCTCTACGTAATTTCCTGCATGCAGGATTAGCAATTGACCTTTAGTGTAACGTTTATCTTGTATCGTGTACGTTGTTGTTCTATTATTAAAAACTTGTTCTCAATTTGTACCTTATTAAATACTTTTAAGTTAGAGTATTGGTGTACGTAAGCAATTTTGAAGACTGATATAAAATTGACAGTAACATTAATATTAATGTTAATACAAGTGAATATTAATTATTATTTATACTAGCAAAGGATATTAGGTAATATTAATTTTAGTAGTTTTATAAAACTTTTGACATAAACAGTTTCTGAAATGTACTATGCATTCATGAGTATAGTTTGTTTATGATTTTACATTAATTAAATTCAATAATATAGTATAGTTAAGTCAATAATATAATTGTATATGAATTTATACTGAATTAAAAATTGTAATTTATATAAAGGTGCATTGAATTAAAAAGTCTAATTTATTTGAATATACATTGAATTTCAAAAGAGTAGTTTAAGTGAATGTACATTGAATTTCAAAAGTTTACATGAATGCAGACAGAATTTAAAAGCGTAGTTCACGTGAGTTTACTCTAAATTCTAAAGTACAATTAACAAGAATTCACGTCAAATTTAGTTTAACAAGAAAGGTGAATGAAACACCGAACAAAGAATGTGCTTCGAACGTTTGATGCTTGAATCATTTGCGGTATCAGTAAATGATAATGGAGCAATGATTCGTCCGGAACACGTGCGAATAGTTTATCAAACTGATTGACGATCTACTAATGTCAGTAATCCGCGACATGCCGTTATGGGGGTCGCTTGTGTTGGCATTGAAATCACCTGGTTGTTTATGGTATTGCTGTGACTACAATCCTACGAGCCATTGAAAGAAGCAGCTATTTATAATCTTACTCCTACATTGTATGATTCTATTGCGACGTTTAATCGAACGTTGCAATTTATCACCGATGAGGTTACATTTAATAACATTTCAATTGTTCCTGGTATAATGCTGTAGTATTTTGTTCGATCGATTGTGCGATTATCACTTATACACGCGAATTTTGTAATAGGTGGTTAATAAACATTCGTGGGTCAATATTCGTTATTAGGTAAATTAATAAAAATGAATATTACAGTGAATAATTCGTTATAATCATAATAATCCACTATGATGAATATTAATATTAATTGATACAAATATTGATGTAAACGAAGAGTAACCCACATTAATGTTAATAAAAATCAATAATAATTAATATCATTAATAACAATGAAATTTTAGTAAAAATAAATATTAACAAAAATGAATATTAGTTTACACAAAATTTGATAAAAAAGAATAATAAATAACATCACTAATAATACAGTGAAATAACATCATCAGTAATGATGAAGTATTATTAAATATAAATATCAACAAAAATAAATATTAGCCAACATAAATTTTAAGTAATATTAAGTAATATTAATAGCAGTAAAATTAATATCAATTTGAAGTAATATTAATATCAATAAAAACAGAAATTAATGTTAGTATCAAGATAACAATTAATATCAGTACTAATAAAAAAGATTCCTAATATAAATAAACAATTGTCAGAATATGCAACATCGATCATTGTGGTTTCAGTAATATTGATTCGCCATCACGACGAATTTATGAAGACAGTCGGTTATTCCTTCGTGTATTTGGACGCAGTCCAGATCGTTAATTTTCCATTAGTGCCTTTTCCCCGATAAGTGTTCCGCCATTTCGCCAGTTAATGTAAATGTATTAACGGCGGCTAGTGATGTATAACCTTTCTGCAACGAACGTCTGTGTTATTATCGTATTTATGAGCGGTATAAATTTACAGAACGTGACAATTTCTTGTTCGTGGTACTTAACGATATTTAACAAATGGAATTCTGCATGATAGTTGTATGGAACCATTTTTTAAACCCAGATAGCTGTGTGGAAGACGAATTACCAGCGACTTTATCAGTTATTAGCTCACTGATGTGTTTATTACCGATGTTTCGTTTGGAGATTCTACTGATTTTCAATTTTATAGTTTCGCAATTTGCCAACTCTGCAATTGTTCAATTTTCAATACCACTTTCACTTACATAGCATAGATCACTTTCACTTATATAGTGTAGATGACTATCGCTTACATAGTATACATGAGTTTCGCTTATATAGTGTAGATCATTTTCATTTACATAGCGTATATGTTTTTCTATCGAGATGCCACCTTGACAGCCACGTGTCCACCGTGACGCAACATCGTCTCCGTATCTGACCCGTTTCTAATTTTGTATGCAGAATCGAGTTTACGGGGGATGGCTTTGTCGCGTAGAAGATAATCCCGGGCATTGTCAGGCAAGCTTGATGTCCGGCATTCGGCCAGTCGGTCGGACCGACGTCATTGTCGTTCCACCCTTTTGTAGTCCCGGGATGATTTTAAGCCGGTTATAACGCCGCTGTCCCGCTGACGCGCGTACAGAATACAGAGGATCCGCAAAAGGATGCCTTTGCGAGGATTCCTGATGCCCTGGAATCGAGCATTCGATGCGATTGTGCGAATCAATCGACCATGCTCGATGCACTGCCAGCCGCTTTCTCGGACTGTAAGTCACCGTGAACGCGTGATAGAAATCGAGAGAAGCTTGCTGATATTTCAGGTTGCTTGGAAAAAAGATGGGACTATCGGTCATCAAGGTCTTATCGATTAGTCGTTAATACTTGATACATCGATATTGTTATATCGTTTTATTGTTATATGTTCTACTAGTATGTATGTGTGTATGATATACGGGGGTTGATGTTCATTTACACGTATGACATTTATATCATTTACATTTGATATCATTTATATCTACATGCATGAATGTAACATACCTGGGTATACACGTATGTTGCACTCATATCACACATGTAAGTATACACGTATGTTGCACTCATGTCACACACTCATGTATGCACATGTACAGTATACACGCATATGTGTGATATGAGTGCAACGTACGTGTAGTACCCACGCATACATATAAGTGTAGCATACATTCATACATACAAGTTTAATATGTCTGCAACACATATGTATACATACGTACATAATATGAATATAACGTTCAGGTGTACTTACATATGTGAATGTCACATACATCTGTACCTGCATGTGCAATGTTAATATAATATATGTGTACACCCACATGTATATGAGTGTAACATACATGTACACCTACATGTATCATACATATGTAACATACATGTACACCTACATGTATCATACATATGCAACATACGTGTATGCCTACATGTATCATATGTATGTAACATACATGCATCATATGTATGTAACATACATGCATCATATGAATGTAACATACATATTTAAAAAATTTGTTTAAATTCTCTAATTTAAAAATTTCTAAATCCAGTCCACAGTCAAATGCCAAAATTCCACAAAAATAAGCTATACTCACTTTTCCTCCTTTAGTCCCATTACTCCTAAAGAAACGAGATTTGTTCCCGACAGTACGATTACATTTCACATTTCATTCAACGCGGTGATTCCTCATCGTCTCGTATTGTATCCATTTTTCGCAAAGAACGCTCTTTCGTCCGCACGTGGCAAGGTAAAACGAGTCATGGGGGTGGTTCCAGATATTAAGCTCCCGACGTTCGATCGCATTTCAGATTGCACGGGGCTTGGATTCCATGGGGGATTGAATGGGATCTCGTTCGGGCCGGGTAAAGCGAAATGGGGTGTATATCCCGCCCTTTTCGTGGGCGGTTAATCCGATTACGCGGAAAAATTTCGATACGCAGCGATATAGAGACTCGGGATATGCTCTCGTGCAAGGGTTGAAATCCTTTTCGCGGTAAATTCGCGGACAGGGTTGCTGTATGAAAGTACTTTAGTGTCTTCCTCCTCTTCACTGCTACCATCGCCCACATGGATGATACAACAGAAATGTTCTAACATGTTAACCGGCTTGTTACTAATTTTAAACTTTCAACGACGGTGAAAAACACCCTTATGGTATGTAATATTGTGGTTAGTATTTTTTTAAATTTATTTTTTAGAATTTGGGAATTTTGAGGTATTTAGGGAATATGGAGAATTTGGAAATTTAGGGATTTTGGGGATTTGGGGAATTGAGGGAATTTGGGAAATTTAGGAAATTGGGGGGAATTTGAGAAATTTGGGAAATTTGGGGATTTGGGGGAATTGGGGGATATTTGGAGGATTTGGGGATTTGGGGATTTGAGGATTTGGGGATTTAGGGATTTGGGAAATTTGGGGATTCGAGGGAATTGGGGATTTAGAGATTTGGGGATTTGGGGATTTGGGGATTTGGAGATTTGGGGATTTAGGGATTTGGGAAATTTGGGGATTTGGGGGATATTTGGAGGATTTGGGGATTTGGGGATTTGGGGATTTGGGGATTTAGGGATTTGGGAATTTGCGAATTTGGAGATTTGAGGATTTGGGGATGTGAATTTGAGAAGTTTGAAGATTTAAGAATTAGAAAAGTTAGAGATTTGGAAATTTTTGGACATTGAAAAATTGAAAATTTGAAAACTTGAAATAACTTATATCAGAGCACAAAAATTTACACATTAAAAAAATGTCTAGATTTGTAAATTTCTATTCAATGAAAAGAAAACACGAAAATAAAATTATGACCATTAATTGATGAGCACATTCTTTTCACGGAGCACGTATCGATTCGAATTCCATGTAAGCAGCTTGTAGAATTCGCAAAATAAATTTTGCCAGCGAGTGCATGCATCTTCGCGTGGTTACAGTGTGTTTGCGGTGAGAGTGCTAGTTACTCGGGGAAAAGTTCTGGGTACAAAGGGCTCTCTCGGCCAGCGAGGGTGTTTCATGCGAATTCGAAAGTTTGGTAACGCGGTTAGCTAGGTGACCACTGACGGAAATTGGACCGGCTGGACCGTGTTTCCGGAATTTGCTCGAAAGGGTTGGCCGTACGGGAAACAGGCATTAAATTTTAATTTTCCTTCGAATTAAACGTTGCGCAAATTGTATCAAACGTTTATCGATCTCCTATCGAAAGCTTTCCAATAAAAATTCAGTTTGTAATTCATTTTATAAACTATAATTACAATCTTAAATATTTGTCAAAGCTTAATATCTTTCTTAAAATTTTCCTTAAAATTCAAAATGTAAAAATGACTTCAACAATGAAATTTAAGACAAAACTTGAATAATCAAGTGGATGAGTTTGAACAAAAATTAAAAACTTTCAAATTCTATGTTCATAATTTTAAATGTGACTATATTTACTTATAAATAAATTATTATTGTTGAAACATGGAATAATAATGAAAATAATGGAATTGACAATAAAAAAAATAATTATTAATTTAAAATTTAAAATTAAGATTTAAAATTGGAGGAATAAATTTGAAAGTAGAATTAAATCATAAAATTTGAATAATGAGTATATGAATTAGATTTGTTACATTTTACAAGTAACAGTAACGAAATTATTAAAAAATTGTCAACGAAGAAGATTTATGTACACAGTTCGGTGTTCAATCATCGATTTGTGTACTTTAGAACAAAGTACAGATATTATACGGATATTACTGTATCGGCGGAGATTGAATATCCCCTATGCATCTTCCGGCAGGTTGTGCCTCGAAAATCCGTTCGAAAAATGATAGGATGCGAATAAATACGAAGAGGAAAATAACCGAGTCTGAGAAAAGAAGGGGAACACGTGAGCAATTTCTGAAATTGCTCGGTCCCTCGAGGTCGCATATTTCTATTTCGACAGTTCTTTCAGATAGCTGGTAAGATTTCGGATCCTGCGGAACGAACATTGATCCCTTCAAAAAAAATTTCATATCATAAATTGTGAATTTATTTCGGGAAACGTCGCGATGAGATTGCTTGACCCAACTGCTCGAACATCTTTCTGAGGATTTGCAAGGATTTGTGTCGATTCACATTTTTTAGCGGTGTTTCAAATTTTTTGGTTTTTAACGTTTTGAGGTTAAAAATTTCGAAAAATAGAAATTTTTGAGTTTGCAAGTTTGTATATTTTCATGTTTTTAGGTTTTGCAAGTTTCCAAGTTTCTATATTTTCAAGTTTCCAAGTTTCTAAGTTTTCAAGTTTCCAAGTTTCCAACTTTTCAAATTTCCAAATTTCCAAATTTCCAAGTTTCCAAATTTCCAAATTACTAAATTCCTCAATTTAAAACTTCCAAATTTGAAATATTTAAATTCCTAAATTTGAACCTTTGAAAACAAAATTTTTCATAACCCTTCATTTCCAAATTTAATTTTCAAATTTTCTAATTTTCAAATTTCTAATTTACTCACCTCTGTAAATCTGTCCCATTATAAATTAATATTTGTCAATACTATTACTATGATTTCTTTCAAGAGTTACAACAATAAATACAATTATTTGTACGTATCTATAAATTCTCTATATCCACATCCATTTATCCACAACTTTTACTCTGTTATTTTAAAATATTTTCTGCATGTTATTGTCACTGAACGCATTAAGGTTATTTATATCGATTTTGTTTAACATAAAAAGGAGCAACTGAAATTGCATAAACGAAGGTGCGAATGGTAC
This sequence comes from Megachile rotundata, assembly GCF_050947335.1. Lineage (NCBI taxonomy): Eukaryota > Metazoa > Arthropoda > Insecta > Hymenoptera > Megachilidae > Megachile > Megachile rotundata. The sequence goes on from NC_134989.1 coordinate 10,099,747, forward strand.
GCATATATTTTCGAAGATTATCCTGTAATATATTACAGCTTAAGTTCCCAATGTATTTTGCAAGGTAAATATTAATAAATATTGACTCGGACTTATTATCGCAATAATGTTTAAAACCTCCGTGAAGTACTACAGTAAACAGCTCGGAGAGATAAAATAATTTTTATGATCGAAATGTTTTTACAACTTGTGAAACGATAATTATAATTGATTTCGTTCGATTGAAAAAGTAATAAGAATACATTTATACTGTCGTTAAAATGAGTTAGTATTTGTAACTGTGAAAATATTTATTTTTCAAGATCCATAAAAATATTGAAATACGATGTAAACTTGTAAATTACTGATTATAATATCGGAAGATTTTACCAATAAAAGTATCTTAATTTTTAAAACGTAACACGGCATTTAAATCTCAAGAAGTTTTCAAATAATTTACTCATAGACTGTAATAATTTATTAATCGGATTTAAAGGGACATAGAATAATTTAGTCAAAGGATGTAATAATTTATTAAACGGAATTTAAGAGACTTCAAATAATTTATTCAAACAAGATAGCTTATTCTGCAATTTAGAAAGATCACAAATAATTTATTCCAAGCATGTAATAATTTATTAAGCGGAGTTACAGGGACTTAGAGTTACTTATTCGAAGAATATAAGAGCTTACTTAACAAATTTTAGAAAGACTGAAATTAATATATTCGGAGCCTGTAATAATTTATTTAATAAGAATAAAAAGAGTTTAATTTATTCAAAAAATGTAAGAATGTTATTAAACAATCTTGATTGAAAATAATTTACTAGACGACGTGGCAATTCAATGCGTGGTAATTTTACGCGTGGTATTTCGCCGCGTGGTGATCCAGCGCATAGTAATTCCACACGTGGTAATTCGGCGTGTGGTAATTCGATACGTCGTAATTCGGCGCGTGGTAATTCGATATGTGGTAGTTCTACGCGTGGGAATTCGATGCGTGGTAATTCGATACGTGGTAATTCGATGCGTGGTAATTCGATACGTGGTAATTCGACGCGTGGTAATTCGATACGTGGTAGTTCTACGCGTGGGAATTCGATACGTGGTAATTCGATACGTGATAATTTGACGTGTGGTAATTCGATGCTTGGTAATTCAACGCGTGGGAATTCGATGCGTCGTAATTCGATACGTGATAATTTGACGTGTGGTAATTCGATGCTTGGTAATTCAACGCGTGGTAATTCGACGCGTGGTAATTCGATATGTGGTAGTTCTACGCGTGGGAATTCGATGCGTGGTAATTCGATACGTGATAATTCGATGCGTGGTAATTCGATACGTGGTAGTTCTACGCGTGGGAATTCGATGCGTGGTAATTCGATACGTGGTAATTCGACGCGTGGTAATTCGATGCTTGGTAATTCAACGCGTGGTAATTCGACGCGTGGTAATTCGATATGTGGTAGTTCTACGCGTGGGAATTCGATGCGTGGTAATTCGATACGTGGTAGTTCTACGCGTGGGAATTCGATGCGTGGTAATTCGATACGTGATAATTTGACGCGTGGTAATTCGATGCTTGGTAATTCGACGCGTGGTAATTCAGCGCGTGGTAATTCCACACGTGAAAATTCTATGCGTAGTAATTCCACGGGTGGTAATTCAACGCGTGGTAATTCTGTGCGTAGTAATTCCACGCGTGGAAATTCTATGCATAGTAATTCCACGCGTGGTAATCCAGCGCGTAATAATTCAACACGTAGTAAATCTATGCGTTGTAATTCCACGCGTGGTAATTCAATGCGTGGTAATTCCACGCATGGTAATTCAGTGCGTGGTAACTTGGCGCGTGGAATTCTTTTAGTTTACTCTAAAGAAATAAAATTATATTACTTTAAAAACATAACTGAGAAAATAGTGATTTCACAAATAAATTCTACGACAGAACATAATTTTTTTCAACTAAGTTTTCTCTCCATTCATGAAATAATCCTCCGTAAACGAAATACAAGTACCCCGGTAATAAATCACCAGAATTGAGGTGAAATCACGCTATAACAGTTAACTAACCATATAATGGATTTTGAAGGATGAAAAATAGAACGATCTTCAGAGTTAACAAAACAAGGATAGTCGCAAGGGTTTCTACCCCCGGTAGCCTGTGTTTGCTTCTGATTTATAATACGAGCACACCGGTGACATCGGTCACAGGGGTGCAAGCATGACAACTGTATCCTGGTCTCGTTTTCTGCACCGCTTCGAGAACAATGAGCTGGGAAAAGAGTAATGAAACACCCTCGTTCGCAGTAGTCCACCCCTTCCGGGGTTAAAGCAGCATTATCTTTTTCGTGAAAGTGCAGGAAGCAGTCTTCGCTTCGTGGTTGGCTATTCTTTCCGGCGATGACCCGGTATTCTTCATTTTTTTTTCTCTCTTTTACCCTTCTTTTCTTTTTTCGTCCCTCGGGATTTATCGCGGTAACAGCGGAGAATCGTAAAATCTTCGACGGACATCGAAGAAATTCGTGTCTCTACATACTTTTTTAACGATGTTTTAATAGCGGGTCTTGTTATTTTCTGGGGAAAAATGTACGGGATGCACAATGGGGTTGAATTGTAACCTCATTAATTTACAGGTTTATTCGAGGATACACCTTGGTACATCTCGCAATTATAATTTGTTTTCTAAAGGTGTTGCAGTGGTATATGATTTCTCTTTGTACAATTTTTTTAACCGAGGTTTATCATTTTTTAATTAGTTTATTCTAATTTTTTGATCAGTATATTTATCATAATTTTTAGGATAGTACATTTGTTACAATTTTTTGTTGTCAGCATATTTATTATAATTTTTTGGTCATTATATTTATTACAATTTTTTAGTCAGTACATTTATTATGATTTTTTTTTTAGTATATTTATTGTAATTATTTGTTCAGTATATTCATTATAATTTTTTAATGAGTGTATTCATTATAATTGTTTGTTCAGTATATTTACAACAGTTTTCTCGTTTACTATAGTACAATAATTTTTTCATTGTAATTATTACGTTTCAATTAACACATTTACTCCAATTTTTCGTTAAGAACATGCATCAAAATTTTTAAAAATTACTCAAAGTCCTTCAAAAATATATTCCGCAAAATATTCGCAAAGTGACGAAAATTCTTCAAAGCCCGAAAGTGATTGAACAAACCCGAAAACAGATATTTTTTCAATTCATTCCGAAGCAGAATCCCCGAGTAATAATTGTATTTAATAAAATAATTGGAAAACATCAAAGAAAATGAGTTTTAAAAACAAATTATTTGACTTCACGAATACGCATTGTGGCAGAATTTCGTGTCCTTTGTAAAGAAAAAAATTAGCCAGCGCACAAAGGCACAGCAGGCATTGTTTTTTATTTCCACGGCAGTTATGTGCGAAAATTGTTATGAAAGTAGAATGTTCCATGGAAATTCTGTCGCACTCGAGCGATAATCGTGAAGCGTTTAGGACGCCGTTTGGAACTGCGGTAACACGTTTCAATTTCGCGCCAACCAGAAAAATTCCAAAATGGCTTCACGGTGAAATTCGCGTTATGGAGGTACCGATGTCAACCCAGGAGTTGGCGCGCGAAGAGTGTGTCACATTTAGAGAAACCACGATTGGCTAAATTAAACAAATTAATTCCATACATATTTTCGGTGACATATTGACTCGGGACAGTCAACACACCAATTATGTCAAAAACTTTGAGTCGGTCAGTCGCCATCTTGTGAATTGACCCACAAGGTAAATTCTGCAGCAGTAGAATATCTGTATTCTCAATTATGATCGTCAAAGATAAAAAATTCGCCAAATTCGATAGAATTAAGCGATTACTAATTTCACTGAAGGTACAAATCCGCCATTTGCAGTACCGGCGAAACACGAAGAGGAAAATCTGCTTGAAAGGTTATCGTCCGGGAGAAAGTACACGATGTGTCCTTTGACGCAGTGAAAATCCTGGTTGGTCCAGAAACTTCACGGTAGATTGAAATTCCTGTTCCGGTAAAGTGGCATCGGGGCTGCCGCGTCCTCTGCGCCCGCCTTCAAAGAGAAGTCCACTTTCACAATAATTTCTCGCAGGAATTCGGTGATTCTGCTGGTCAGCTGAATCGGGAAAATGTTGTCCGTAGCTATCTTGTGTCCACTGTTTCTCCATTAGCAGAATGGATCTTGTTACGTTAAATTATACCTCATAGACCTTACGAGCTGTAGAACTACGTGCTGTCGTACATGAACGGAATTTGGAGTATCAAATTTTGTAGAAGTGAAATGGAATATATAAGATTGAAGATACAATTTCGAGTTTTTTAGTGCATCTTTGTGTTTTATTATTTGAGAGTTAGGAAGTTTGAGGATTTGGATATTTTGGAATTAGAGAATTTAGGGATTTAGATATTTAAAAATTAAGGAACACAAAATGTGGTATCTAAAACGTTGACATAAACGTATCAGTTTAGAAAGCAAATACATTAAAGCAAATTCAGAAAATATTTCGTTAATGACTGACATTAGGGTAACGCACGTTTTCGTAAGCTAACTTCGCAGAGAGATGGATTTTGCCGAATAGCGTCTGATTATGACTATACTCCATCGCGATCACTATAATTACACGACATCGGGGCGGCTATTAATCGCTATCTCATTGCAGCATCTAATTGCACCTGCTGATCGCTTCGAGCAAAAATCATCTCCAGGAAAAGAAAGGCGTAACGAGTCCCGGTTTTCGCACGTGAAACAACCACATAATACCTCCATGATCTTATACTCTTATCTTTTGTGAAGCACTGTGCATTTACTTTGCTTTTGTGGAACATTTGACGTTCTTGAAGAAAGGTACCACTGATCTGAGATTTACGGATTTGCGAGTTTTTTGTTAGAGAAATTTAGAAATTTGAGAATTGGAAAATTTAGAAAATTGGAACTTGAGTGTTTTGGGATGCAAAAATTGAAGATTCGGAAATTTGAGAATTTGAGAATTTGAGAATTTGAGAATTTGAGAATTTGAGAATTTGAGAATTTGAGAATTTGGGAATTTGAGAATTTGGGAATTTGAGAATTTGAGAACTTGAGAATTTGAGAACTTAAGAATTTGAGAATTTGAGAATTTGTGAATTTGAGAATTTGAAAACTTGAAAATTTGAAAATTTGAGAATTTGAGAATTTGTGAATTTGAGAATTTGAGAATTTGAGAATTTGAGAAATTGAAAATTTGAGAATTTGGGAATTTGAGAATTTGAGAACTTGAAAACTTGAAAATTTGAAAATTTGAGAATTTGAGAATTTGAGAATTTGAGAATTTGAGAATTTGAGAATTTGAGAATTTGAGAATTTGAAAATTTGAGAATTTGAGAATTTGAGAATTTGGGAATTTGAGAATTTGAAAACTTGAGAATTTGAGAATTTGAGAATTTGAAAACTTGAAAATTTGAGATTTTGAGAATTTGAGAATTTGTGAATTTGTGAATTTGAGAATTTGAGAATTTGAGGATTTGGAAATTTGAAAATTTGAAAATTTGAAAATTTGGAGATTTGGAGATTTGGAGATTTGAGAATTTGAGAATTTTTAAATTTGGAGATTAGGAAAATTGATCCACTTTAAAGTAGACGCAGAACTTTTACTTTATCAAATCATCTCAAACTCAGTCATCTGATAATGCAATAAATAAAAGAAGCTAAAGTAAGAAAAGAAGCTTTCAAGCTTAATATTATTACGAGAGAACGTATTCTTTTCCTGTCACTTCACGAAATGACAAGTAGCACAGTAGAAATGCATTACAGAAACATAACAAGAAGAAAAGCATTACAGCAACAACGAAAATTTTGCTGATCTCGTGAGTCGACGTTTTCCCGATAACACTCGCGTCTCACGGTTTAACCTACTTGTTTTATTAATCCGTGTTTCCTTACACCTCGAGTCGAGTCGAAATTGCATTGTTTCAGATTTCTGGGTCAGCGAGAAGTAAGCTTCAAACACAAAGCAGCTAATCCTTGGCGTTAAACGCAAGGTTCGGACCGTCTTTCGCGTCGATGCAACTCTTAGCGACCTAACTCCGGCTGATCCGTAACCTTTCACCAAATCGGGACTTCTTTTTCACTGAAACACGAACAAATTTTGAACGAGATACTCTGACGAATATTTTGTAATTTTCTTCAATTTTTCTTTTCGTTTAGAAGATGCGTTTTTAGTAACTGTAGCCTTGAACTATGGTGCCAATGTTACCAAGGTGGCGGCATCCACATGATACCGATGTGAATTGATATTTGCACGTGATATCAATCTTGTTCACATTACAAAGTAAAAAGTTTGTTTAAGTTTAAGAGGAATAACATGAAGAGACTTTGTGAGACTTGACTGTCGTTATCTGTGTACTTAATCTTAATTTTAGTCTCTATTTTAATTTTTGTTTACTCAAATTGCTGACTTAAATATTTTTCTAATAGCCTTTGTGCAAAGTGAATTTGTACAATTTTGTCTTCTTTTCATTTTCAATGATTCAACTTCTTTAAACATTATTTTTCCACTAAAATTCTTTATACAAATTTGCGAATGTGTAGAATATATACATTACCTGTTTTACATTTTCAAACACTCAAATTACTCAAATATTATTTTTAGAAGTCTTTATATAAACTTGTAAATTTGTATAGTTTTGTCTTCTCATTTTCAATGATTCAACTTCTTCAAACATTATTTTTTCCACTAAAATTCTTCATACAAATTTGGGAATACGTACAATTTGTTCATAATTTGTTTTACATTTTGAAACACTCAAATTACTCAAATATTATTTTTAAAAGTCTTTATATGAATTTCTGAATTTGCACAATTTTGTCTGCTTTTCAATACATCAATTCTTGATGGTGTTTCAGTACGAGGTTCCTTTATTTATTGTTCACGCAAAATTCGCTATAGAGGTGCAGCTCTTCCTATTTCGCATTCGGCTTCTCGTTCGCTTTGTTGACTTCGGCATGACTGCGTTATTCACTAAAATGCATCCGTCGTGTACGCACCTCCGTTTGCTTCAGTTCTTCGATATTAAACATTCCTGAGATTGCGATCACAAGTTCCACCAAATTGTCTGTCGCGTTCCTTTAATTAACTGAAAATTAATTAGCAGAGATCCTGTGTCGTTCGGAATTCGCGAGGTGCTCTCATTTTCGCGTAAATTCTTGCATTGGTGAACGCGTAGATACTTATATTTCCTCTAAATTTTTCAATATAGACATTTTTTTATTCTCAGGTCAATTTTTCTAGTTTTCTAGTTTTTTAGTTTTCTAGTTTTCTAGTTTTCTAGTTTTCTAGTTTTCTAGTTTTCTAGTTTTCTAGTTTTCTAGTTTTCTAGTTTTCAAGTTTTCTAGTTTTTTAGCTTTCTGGTTTTGTAATTTTCTAATTTTCTAGTTTTCTAGTTTTCTAGTTTTCTAGTGTTCTAGTTTTCTAGTTTTCTAGTTTTCTAGATTTCATGTTTTCTAGTTTTCTAGGTTTCTAGTTTTCTAGTTTTCTAGTTTTCTAGTTTTCTAGTTTTCTAGTGTTCTAGTTTTCTAGTTTTCTAGTTTTCTAGTTTTCTAGTTTTCTAGTATTCAAGTTTTCTAGTTTTCTAGTTTTTTAGTCTTTTAGTTTTTTAGTTTCTAGTTTTCTATTTTTCTATATTTCTAGTTTTCTAGTGTTCTAGTGTTCTAGTTCTAGTGTTCTAGTTTTCTAGTTTTCTAGTTTCCTAGTTTTCTAGTTTTCTAGATTACAATTTTTCAATTTTTCAATTTTTCAATTTTTCAATTTTTCAATTTTTCAATTTTTCAATTTTTCAATTTTTTAATTTTCCCATTTTTCAATTTTTCAATTTTTCAATTTTTCAATTTTTCAATTTTTCAATTTTTCAATTTTTCAATTTTTCAATTTTTCAATTTTTTAATTTTCCCATTTTTCAATTCTTCCATTTTTCAGTGTCCAAATTCCAAAATTTCCAAATCTCTAACTTTTCAAATCCTCAAATCTTCAAATTCACAAATTTTCTAATTTTGCAATCTACAAATTTCCAAATGTAGAAACGTGCACACACCAAAATTCTTCGTCTCTAGGCGCTAACTACCGTTACCGATACACGGTAAGCAATCGATGGTCTATCGATAATCGATAGTTGCCGAAGGAAGCGGTAGTCGAACGAATACCTCGTGTGCGAAATTAAAAAATTCCCGGAGCATCGTGGTCGGGTCACGCGGCCGTCACAGGCCATTCCAGCCGAAGAAACGGATTCCAATAAAGCAGCGAGACAACGATCAAACTTTATTACGTCGTTCCGTAGCGTCGAGCAGCCCGCGAAAACCGGATATCCTCCGACGATACTCCCGATCGGGATAAAGAGCCGCGTTGTTCCTCGAGATTTACATCCGACGAGGTTGCGTTCCACCCTGCCAGGATTCCTACGCGTCTATTCCGCCGACTTTTTTTTTCCTCTCGAAAGCTCGCTCGTGCGCCATGCCGACGACGAGTTGCTCTTTTCTTATTCCGCCTCCGATTCCACGACCAAACGACAGATATTGGAATCTCTTTTTCAAGCCAGCCGCGACGAGGAATGTCGAGACGGGAGAGACACCTAAATCGAGTGACGCTCCTGCGAAGATTCTGCACCCTCGATCTTCGATGATGCTCCACGCTATTTACCGTACCTACGGAAACAAAAGATACCGATCTCGATTAATACTCGAGCACCATTGGGTTTAGATACTTTTATTTCTTCTTCCAATATTTCTGCTTTTTTGTTTGATGGTTTATGAAGCTTTCTGTTTACTAATTTTCTAGGTTGTAGATTTTCTCATTTTTTAATTTATCGGGTTGCAAATTTTTTTGTTGGCAATTCGTACATTTTTCTGCATCTCAAATTTTAATTTTTAAATTTTAAATGAAATTTGTAATATTTAAATAATAATTAAATATGACATACAATATATACAATATGTATATTATGTACAAGTACAGTAACAATATGTACAGTAACACATTTGTTCCTAAAAAATTATAATTTTAAATTGCACTTTAATTTGTAATTGTCACTCCATTATAAAATTATAGACTTGCGTCCTAATCTAACCATTTCCATACATACACAAATAATCTCAATTAACATTAAAATGCAGAATAATAAAAAAAAGAAATGACTAAATAAAAATTTGTAATATTAATGGAGTTGGTCAAACTGGTTCAAGGAGAGTTGATCTCCAAAATTTTCTTACATAAGTTACTCCTCAGCAATCTATGAGTTGCATCAAATATTCACGAAAAGCTACGAAAGGAAATCGTACGTTACAAACGTTTCTCCAACGTAGAAACCGTGAATGTTAGATTCACGGGGACGCGATCCCGATGCATCGCGACGCCACCGTGAATGCAGCAGTTTCTTTGTACGTCGAGCCCATTGTCGACTTCTCATCTGCATGCGATTTATTCGAAAAGATGCACACAGGCTAGAAGCGTGATGCACGCCGAAAGAATCGGCTGTACACTCTCGTGCAACCTACGCTTTTTCCGGCTGGGACACTTATGTAAATTTCACTTTTTAATTCAAGTTTTTAGGTTTTAGGGTTTTCGAGTTTTTAGATTTTTAAGATTTGGACGTTTTATTTTAGGTTTGCAAGTTTTTGAGATTTTCAAGTTTACAATTTTTTAAGATTTTAGGTTTTTCAGTTTTTCAATATTAAGGTTTTCAAGTTTTTCAATTTTAAGCTTTTCAAGTTTTTCAAGACTTCAGGTTTTTTAGTTTTTCAATTTTAAGGTTTGTAAGTTTTCAATTTTTCAATTCTTCATTTTTTCAATTCTTCAATTCTTCAATTCTTTAATTTTTCAATGCTTCCATTCTTCAATTCTTCAAGTTTTCAAATTTTCAAATTTTTCCAGCTCCCAATCTTCTAATTCTAGAAATTCCTAATTCCCTAGATTCTTATACCCTAGATTCCTAAATTTCAAAATGTCCAATTACCTACTTCTGCAAATTCTTAAATCCCTAAAGCACTAAATCAACAAATATCTATGTCCCTAATTCCCTAGATTCCTAAACACCTGTGTCCCAAATTCCCTAGATTCCTAAACACCTATGCCCCAAATTCCCTAGATTCCTAAACACCTATGTCCTAAATTCTCAGATACCCAAGTCTCTAAATCCACGAAACTTCTACGTTTAAAAATTCCTAGATTTCCAAATATCTAAACTCCCCAAATTCCTCTAACTCCTAAATTTTCAAATACTCAAATACCTAAATCCTCCAAATTCCCCAAATTCCCCAAATTCTCAAAATTCTCCAAAATCCCCAAATTCCCCAAATTCCCCAAATTTCTCAATTTCCAAATTTCTGAAGTCCCCAAATTCTTCAATTACCAAATACCCAAATTCATCAATTTTCAAATATCTGAACTCCCCAAATTTTTCAGTGTACCCATATCCCTAGTCCTCTAAATCCCTAGATCCACAAATATACTCTCAATCTCCCAAACCTTGAAATCCCTAAATTTTCACACTCATGCCTTAAAAAATTCCTAGATTGACAATTCTCTAAATTCCTAAATTCTTCCAAAATTCTCTATCAAATATCTTATTTCTCTCATCCGTAAATTTTCAAATCGCCAAAGACTAAATTTTTCAAATCACATTTCCAGTCTCCAAATTCCAGAATTTCAAAGATTCCACGTCCCCAACTGCTTAATGCATCCTCAAATATTGAGAAAGAAAATCCTTAAAAATCAACGAATATGAGACTCCTACTCTCACGGTCGCAGTATTTTCTCTAGGAAAGTCAGATTTGCTATGGACTGTACGTGTTCCTTGAGTGCAAACTCTGCTCCCGGGTTGCTCGCTGAAATAACGTGGCGAAATGCGAATGAATATTGATCGATTTCGCAGCAGGATGCAATTCTTCTAGATACGTTTCGCATCATTTGTCGTTGCTTTTCTCTACCTGCAACACAACATCATCCTGCACGCTTGAATTCATATTTTATACCGTAATCTACGTTCCCTGTAAAATGTGAGAAAAACCTGGAGACACGACTCTGGATTCACTTTAATCTTTAAATGGCTGTACACATACTTTTATCGGTCGTATAATTCTATCTTTTTAAATTTTTAAGTTCGAATGTGCTATTCAGTTATAGTCAGAATTATACAATCGGTTAAATAGACTGTTTTATAGTCATTCAATTTTTAAAATTATTACTTTGTTTTTTAAAAATAATTCTAAATTTTGTTATTGAAAATGAGATGATAAATTATGAAGTTTGTTGAAGTACTTTTTTTGATGTCTATGTTCATCAACAGGTTAAATAATTAACATATTTGCGGACAGTAAAAATTTCAGTCATATGAACAATTTAGAAAAATTCAGTGAATATGAAAATACCTAATGAACCAGTTGATCATTGCATTAAGTCATTTATTATCGGTTTGTCTAAAATACATGATAATGACAAACTGGAGGTAAGCTTGAGATCTCAAAATAAAACTCGAAGGCAAGCTTGAGGTCCTAAATCAAAACTAGAGGGTAAACTTGAGGTGCTAAAACAAAGGTAGAGGGTAAGCTTGAGGTCCCAAAACAATACTCGAGGGTAAACTTGAGATTCTAAAACAAAACTCGAGGGTAAGCTTGAGATCCTAAAACAAAACTCGAAGATAAGCTTGAGGTCCTACATCAAAACTAGAGGGTAAGCTTGAGGTCCTAAAACAAAGGTAGAATTGAGTAAGCTTGAGGTCCCAAAACAATACTCGAGGGTAAACTTGAGATTCTAAAACAAAACTCGAGGGTAAGCTTGAGATCCTAAAACAAAACTCGAAGATAAGCTTGAGGTCCTAAATCAAAACTAGAGGGTAAGTTTGAGGTCCTAAAACAAAGGTAGAGGTGGGTAAGCTTGAGGTCCCAAAACAATACTCGAGGGTAAACTTGAGATTCTAAAACAAAACTTGAGGGTAAGCTTGAGATCCTAAAACAAAGCTAGAAGATAAGCTTGAGGTCCTAAATCAAAACTAGAGAATAAGCTTGAGGTTCTAAATCAAAACTAGAGGGTCAACTTGAGGTCCCAAAACAAAACTCGAGAATAAACTTGAACTCCTAAAACAAACCCCGAGGGTAAGCTTGACTTCCTAAAACAAAACTCCAGGGAAACCTTGAGATCCTAAAAAATTATATGAATTACATAAACAACTATTACCCTTAAAATTCAAATTCCATTCACCTCATCATGCATCGCACAAAATAATACAACCTAGATATTGCCTAACCTTGTATAATTTTTTACAGCTCGTATATTCGTCAACACTTTTAATTTTGAAGCCCAGCATCAGTCGCTAGAATCATACCACAAAATCGTACGTTCGAATTAGCTGTCCGCGTATCACAATGCCTCGACGCGGTTTGCGTAGTCGCCCTAATTCACAAACAGACTGTTGTTCGCAGCAAACGTCGAGCCACGAGGTAAACACGGTGTTGCCTTCGCTATCCACAAATATTTACCCCGGTTATATCCGTTTCGCGCGGTTTCCGGACGTCGTCTCTTGCCAGAGAATTCTTCGTCTGTCTCCGAAACAGTCACGTTCTGAAGAAGCTGAAAATGGCTTGCATATATACTGGGTGTCCTAATGATTCGTGCTGATAAGCATATTAGAATCGATTGCCAGATAATTTAAATAATTCCATGAAGGCGTGAGCTTTCACATAAGGAATTTTGTAGGCACTTTTAAAATATGCATGTGCCAACTCTTGAATTAACATTGGTGCTAGGTTTCTTTATTTTGTCTTTTCAATAGCCACTACATGAATGGCCTCAACAACACAGACATGTCATGAAGACATCTTTAGTACCATCGTCGTTATTTAGGATAAAATTTGTTCTTTCTTTAGAGCAAAAATGGCCCAAAATGCGTTGTTAAAATTGTTGAAAAGCTACGTTGTTCCGGATCAATCTTTCTGGACACACTGTACATAGCCAAGTTGTTGTTTAGTCCTCACGTAACGCTAGTTGGATAATTTTCAGTAGTTAGCAAAAGTCTTTCGTTCTTACTAAAGTTTCGTGCTATGAGAAATTTAAGGTTTATGGCTAATGTTTGTAGCTGACTTTAGAAGTTCTGTCGTTGCGCTTAATCCTTGCGACGATTGCTGGGTCAGTTTGATGCGGTTAAATAAGAGAAATTTGAGATTTGAAAATTTAATTTTTTGAAGAATTAAAAATGTAGGAATTTGAGAATTTTAGGATTTGGAATTTTTGAAATATTAAAGTGTGGAAATTTGAGGATTTTGGGATTTGCACTTGTGGAAAATTAAATATGTGTAATTTGGGGATTTTGGGATTAGGGCTTTTTTTAGAAAATTGTGTTGAGTTACCATGCGTGGAAGTACTATGCGTAGAAGCAGTATACGTTGAATTATCATGCGTGGAAGCAGTATGCGTTGGGTTACCATGCGTGGAAGCAGTATGCGTCGGATTACCATGCGTGGAAGCAGTATGCGTTGAACTACCATGCGTGGAATTACCACACGCTGAATTATCACGCGTGGGATTACCACGCGTTTAATTATCATGTATAGAATTACAATGCGCTGGACTACCATGCGTGGAAGTACTATGCGTTGGACTACCATGCGTGGAAGTACTATGCGTTGGACTACCATGCGTTGGACTACCATGCGTGGAAGCAGTATGTGTTGGACTACCATGCGTGGAATTACCACACGTTGAATTATCACGCATGGGATTACCACGCGTTGAATTACCATGTATAGAATTATAATGCGCTGGACTACCATGCGTGGAAATACTATGCGTTGGACTACCATGCGTGGAAATACTATGCGTTGGACTACCATACGTGGAAGTACTATGCGTTGGACTACCATGCGTGGAAATACTATGCGTTGGACTACCATACGTGGAAGTACTATGCGTTGTACTACCATGCGTGGAAGTACTATGCGTTGTACTATGCGAAAATTTGGAAATTTGGGAATTTGGAAATATGGGAATTGGGAAATTTGGAAATTTGGAAATTTGATAATTTAGGAAATTTGGAAAATCACCAATAATATTTATTATATTCCAATTTACCCATAATTGCAACCTATCTAAAACGTCCTCAACAAAAACACTTCCCCAATTAATTAAAATTTCATTCGCGACGAATACACTACGGGTCACCGATGGTACAATCTCCCGCGTCTTGTTAAAGCATGATCATTATTATCGCGAAAGCCGTAGTCGGTAACTGTTCATTATTCTCAAACACCAGAAACAATTACGCCGTTGAAGGAAAAGAAACACGAGGAACTTAATTGGGAGTCTGTTTTCAAACGATGTCTATGCCCCAGACAAGAGTGAAGTTATCCATTTTTGTCCTTTTTAATTTTTCGTCGTTTTTAATTGTTCTCGAATAAAAAGGAAGACTTGTTTCATTCTCTGCTAAACAAACAGGAACATTATTATTCATAGAATTCCCGATTGCTTTCGCATTGTCCACTCTCCATGCATATTCCGAAGGAAATTTCCCTAAGTAAACTCACTGACAATTTTTTTTTTCTCTCTTTTTTTTTTGAATATACGAAAACGCACGGATCTTTCTTCGTTTCCTTCTGTTGAAACTTTCAATTTGATTCAGGGATTCTGCGTGATTGCTTGTTCGTGATATTGCAATTTTTAAATATGTCTTTCGGGTAAAATTTTTTTAATAGGGATATTAATATTGTATTATATTTCGTTTGATATTGTAATAATATTTCATTAGATATTGTAATAATATATTATTTGAAATTGTTGTAGGAAAATAGTTTTTGAATACTTTTTTTATTTCTTATGAGAACTGTAAAATTATGAAAAAAATCATACATTATTGTGACAGTATTAAAAATTATCTTTTAATATAATTTTTTATTTCTCACATTTTATGTGTACAAACCTTTTTTACTCTTTGAAAATTCACGTTTAGTTTGTTCATTAAATAACACCCTCGGAAATTGATGTTTATGTATAAAATTATATATGATCATGTGTAATCAATATTTTACAGCAGACATACACATACAAAATTATTTATAAATACAAAATAAACTTATTTATATTACGACTTTTCATATTCATTTTATACTATAACTTTTGTACTATAAATATTAATATTTATTTTATGTTATACATTTTACAAAATAAATGTTAATATTCATTTTATACTGTAATACACAATAAACATTAATATAAGTTTCATACTGTAAATTCTACAGTATAAACATTAATATTAATTTAATGATATTATTATTATTAATAAACATTAATAATATTACTTTACATCATAAATGTCATAAGTAACAAAATTTAATTTTAATTTATCAAAACAAGTTAATATTTTAATTTCCCTCACTTAACAACAAAATAAAAAAAATTGCATTTGTAAAATAAAAGTGCAGTTCCATTTTATGATTTTTAGTTAGTAATTGTACTACATGGTATTGCACTATGGCAGTTTCATATATTTTAAGCGACATGGTTAAAAGAGATTAAACCGAAGCTTTGAGCAATTTTTGATCAGTCGACCGGTTGTATCGAAAGGACGATTGAGACATCGACGTGCCGCTTTTGTCCAGCGAGAATCGATTAAGTCGATCGCATTGGCACGCTTCTCTTTCAGGTTTGATTCCGTTCGCTCTGTTTTTGTCGATGGAGGAGGTCAGCGTTCGCCATAAAGGACGACATCGGTCGCTACCCATTGTCCTGCGGGAGCATTTACATCGGCCTCGGGAATCGACTCGTGTCCCGAGTCACGATTTCGATTCTACAGTCTTCTCCACATGACATGGAATCCTAGATTCTGAAATTAAATCTACACACGAGAACACACATTCATTTCATCAAAGATAAACAGTAACAAAAAATTGAAATTCTTCAAGTCTACCCACTTTTAATAGTTTATAAACTTTTTTAAAAATTAAGGCTGAAAAATTGAGTTATTTTAAAATGAACAATTTTAACCCAATCTTTTTAAGATTAATTTTCTTGCTATAAGGTTAGAGAAAAAAATTAAAAATATCAAGATACAACTGTATTTAATGAAAAATGTGATCATATGTGGACATGTGTTTATCAGTTGAATTTCAAGAAAACGTATATTTAATTTAAACTGAACATACATCTACGTTGACACAACGTGCTAACATTCTAGTAGATAGAGTATTCTGATAAAAGAGTTTATAATATGCAAAAGCAGCACTAATGTCCACAAACATGACCATATGTGAATGGATGGACAGGTCACATATGTATTCAGGGGCTGAAAAATGTATAACAGGGAACAAATAGCAGTTACATCAGAATAATTTTAACAAGTAAATAGTAAACTAGTAATATAAAAAAGCAACGTTAATGTCCACATATGTGACCATAGGTGAATTTGAAAATAAATAGTCATATGTATACTTAGAATGTACCAAAAGGTACCAAGATGTGTAAGTGAGAACAGTTATATCCTCTATCAGAATTATTTTAACAAATAAATAATAAACTAGTATACTAATATACCAAAACAAAAATATGTCCATGAACATGACCATAGATGGATTTAAAAATAAGCAGTCCACACATGTGCCTATAGCAGTCCACATATGTATCTATAGCAGTCCACATATGTACCTTTAGCAGTCCACATATGTACCTACAGCAGTCCACATATGTAATTATAGCAATCTACATATATACCTATAACAGTCCACATATGTACCTTTAGCAGTCCACATATGTACCCTTAGCAGTCCACACATGTATCTATAACAGTCCGCACATGTACCTATAACAGTCCATATAAGTACCAATAGCAGTCCACACATTTTTCTATAGCAGTCCACATATGTAATTATAGCAGTCCACATATGTACCTATAACAGTCCACATGTGTACCTATAGCAGTCCACATGTGTTTCTATAGCAGTCCACATATGTAATTATAGCAGTCCACATATGTACCTATAACAGTCCACATATGTACTTATAGCAGTCCACAATGTACCTCTAGCAGTTCACACATGTACTCATAGCAGTCCACACATGCACCTCTAGCAGTCCACATATGTATCCATACCACTTCAGAGTGCACCAAGTAAAAATATATGTAACAGCACAGACATTAGTCAGATCAGAATAATTTTAACGCGGAAATAGTAAACTAGTCATTTTGAAGCATCCTGTACATCAAGCTGCCACGAACGGCACCTTTTTCTCGCTTCCTCGATGGAGAACGTCCTCCAGGCTACGCTGCCAGGTAGATTCGGCTTCAAGTACGGCAAAAGAGAGTCCCGAGATTCTTTTCCCGCGATATCGTCCGGGCTACGACCCTGCCGCCTATTTGTTATTGTAATCTGCATCACTATGGATGAGACACGGATAATAGGATCTCAGAATTTACCGGGCAGCCGGAACTTGTGCAGGTGGGGACGGAGAAAAAAAACACGCGGGAAGACGTTTTGTAATCGACACGCTGGAGCTGTTCGTAAAATACTCGAGGTATGAAGGAACGGTGGAGAAAATATGAAAGTATTATTAAATTTTTACTCGTTTTATTTATTATCATGCTGGGAGTTATTTTTATTTTACATATGTGGAACGTTTGTATGTGTCATTTTTGTTATATGTACTTAGATATTATAAATTTTGTTTGTAATTATAATGGCTCTTTCGAGTTATGATTGGTTACGATAAAGTATGTAATCAGGGTTAAAATTAAAATAATTAAAATTATGTGAAAATATGGTTAATTATAGAACCTTGAATTTTTACATCGCTTGCGGAGGGTTAAAATAATGTGAGAATATATTTAATTATGAAACCTTGAAGTCTTCAGTCGAAGTAATAGAGATTTAACGCTCTGAGATTTAATGATGGTGATACAATACGTGGTGGTATAACGTGTGGCGGTATAGTGTGTGGTGACGTAGCGTGTGATAATTTAACGCGTGGTGACAAACCTTTGTTAATGTAATACGTGATGTTGTAACCCTTGGTAATTTAATGCGTAATAATTCAACTTGTAGAAGTGACACGCGTTGCAAGTTAATATGTGGCGATGCAACGCATGGTAATTCGACACGTGATAATTTGACGCATTATAATGCTGTGTGTGGTCATTCAGCGCGTTGTAATTCCACGCGTGGTAATTCCACGCATCGTAGTCCAACACATACTATTTCCACGCATGGTAGTTCAGTGCATGGTAATTCCACGCATGGTAGTTCAGTGCATGGTAATTCCACGCATGGTAGTTAAACACATAGTACTTCAACGCATGGTAATTCAGCGCATTGTAATTCCACACATGGTAATTCCATGCGTGGTAATTCATCGTGTGGTAATTCCACGCATGGTAGTCCAACGCATAGTACTTCCACGCATGGTAGTTCAGTGCATGGTAATTCCACGCATGGTAGTCAAACACATACTACTTCAACGCATGGTAATCCAGCGCATTGTAATTCCACACATGGTAATTCCATGCGTGGTAATTCATCGTGTGGTAATTCCACGCATGGTAGTCCAACGCATAGTACTTCCACGCATGGTAGTTCAGTGCATGGTAATTCCACGCATGGTAGTCAAACACATAGTACTTCAACGCATGGTAATCCAGCGCATTGTAATTCCACACATGGTAATTCCATGCGTGGTAATTCATCGTGTGGTAATTCCACGCATGGTAGTCCAACCCATAGTACTTCCACGCATGGTAGTTCAGTGCATGGTAATTCCACGCATGGTAGTCAAACACATAGTACTTCAACGCATGGTAATCCAACGCATTGTAATTCCACACATGGTAGTCCAACGCATAGTACTTCCACGCATGGTAGTCCAACGCATAGTACTTCCACGCATGGTAGTCCAACGCATACTACTTCCACGCATGATAATTCAACACATAGTACTTCCATGCATGGTAGTTCAATGCACTGTAATTCCACGCGTGGTAATTCAACTCGTCGTAACTCCACGCGTGATAGTTCAATGAGTGGTTATTCCACGCACAGTAATTCGACGCTTATTACTTCAACGTATGGTATTTCAACGCATTGTAATTCCACGAGTAATAATTCAGTACGGGGTAATTCAACGGATAATAATTAAACGCGTGGCAACGCAATGCTTGATAATTTAACACGTGGTAATTCCACGTTTGATAATTCATCGCACAGTAATTTAACGTGTAATGACACAACCCCTAACAATTAAATATGAAGCATAAAGTATAGCGTAGAAGTATAACGAATGGTAACTCAAACGCAGAAGTATGACGTGTGTTACATATGACAACTCCACACATACTATTCACATGGTGACACAGCACGTTTCACCGCAATACAAATACAGCAATGCAACGCGTATACAACCTATAATCTAACCCGTTAATCTAGTAACCCTCGTTATATCAACGATATTAAGAAATAATAGCTGTCCACAGAACCATTATAAAACCTTTAAACCACCGTGAGACAGCATCGCAACTTTCAAATAGAGAACATACACGCGATATATTACAGGATCCATCGATGTAGTTAAAGAGACATTTATTCCCCAACGATGTATTCAATCAGCAGTTAAATTACACTTTGAACCTAACCACAAGGATCGCAAGCTACTTCGAAGCCTAATGGCAGCCAGGATGGAGGCACATAAACTAGTTTGCTCGGTGAACCTGGGGCCACCTCCGGCAGTGTAGCGAGCCGGCATCTTCTAGCAAACGGTGAAACTGCGCCTCTATTTCATTTCAATGGAACTTCTGTTATCATAAATCTTGATTTATCGCCGTCAGCTATAGATTGGCTCCTGTGTCGGCAGAACGTATGTGTGGGTAGCCCCTGGACACCTATTCTGTGCCACCCTCCTTGTTGTTCAATATCGTTCACTTTGCACATGGTCAAAATTGTGTATTCTTGAATTGTGGGTTTTACTGAAAAAATTCTTGAAAATTTCTTTGGTTTATTTTATAAAAATTAACACATTTGTAGTAATGTGGTTGGGTTAGGTTCAAATGTGGTTCAATATGGAAGCCTGAAAAGGTGTAAATACATGTTCTTTGTGATATATAAAATTATTTTTAAATTATAAACTTAGAACATCCATAATTGATTAATATAAAAAATAAACTGTTGATAAATAAATATTTTTAAAAAAGTTTAACAATTTTATATTTAACAATTTGAATCTGAATTTTCTTTTGAACAGCTCCGACCTACCTCTTCAATTTTAAGTTTGAAAGAATCTTTTTGCACCTTATAAATTTAAAAAAAATTTGTTTCATCGTGTTATGAAAAAAAGTAGTTTATTAAAAGCACGTTATAAAACCACGCGTTAAATTAGATTGCTTGTGATTTCGATCGAGGAATGAAAAGTTTGCGATTGTTTAATTGTAAAGTTGGAAATCTCGTTCAATTGAGGCGCGATGAAAAAGTTCAGGTAACTGACAACCACGAAGTATTACGCTCGAAGAATATTAAAGGAGCGAAAGCTTTCTTTTGTGACTTTTAATTGCGATAAAGAAATCTTCTCAGAACTTTTCTCGCCATTCTTAATCCACCTGACAGATGCAAGACGAATAATTTCCATAACAAAGCAATTATCGTTTTAACTTGACGTCCGCTGTCGCTTATTCCTTAATTTCTTTTCGCTTCTGGTGTTCAAACTTTATTTATATGGAAAATTTACCTACTTCAATTTTTATTAAAGAGCGGTGTTCAAAAATTCAGTGTGCAAATTTAGGATATTCTGGATCTTATTTTTTGTTTCTAAAATAATTTCTCATGTTTAATAATTGTATTTTAGTGAACAAAACTAAATTGACCTTCTTTAGCCTAAATTATGTTAGTTGATAAAAATATTTTTTGTATTTATGGTTGATAAAAATAATTTTCTTTTATAAAGATATTATAAATTTGTTTTTATTTATAATAATTTTTTATTATTCTACAATAATATTAATATACATTCAATTAAATTAAATATACATTCGAATATTTACCACATGACAACATTGTATATAGAATCAATTAAAAATGTGATTAATGTTTGTCAAAAGATTTTCGAAAGAAACCATACATGTGAGAGCTTCAAACTAGCTGTATATTACAGTTTCAAATTGAATTCACAGTGAAATAAAGTTTCAAAACTTTATGATCTGAAATGAATTAAAATCATAAAGTGAATGGCATAATTCTGCCATGGGACATTAATACGTGCAGTGCTCTCGATAAAAAATCGCCCACGGTGGAAACGTGAATGTCGTCCCATAAAATCCCTAGCATCCTGCTCTCTGCTGCTCATAAAGTCCGTTATGCTCCAAAACAGCGATCAGACACAACAGCGTCGTGTTTCAGGTCGAAGGAGCTCGGAATTTGATCGTGAAATTTGTTTCAAATATTTATGAAATGTATGAAGTGGAGTGGTAGAATAACAAAATGGTGAAATAGTAAGATAGTATTTTAACAGAATGGTGAAATAGTAGGATAGTGTTTTAAGAAAATGGTGAAATAGCAGCATAATTGTTGTATAATAATTCAACTTGTTATCTAGCATATAGGAATGCAACGTGTAGTAATCGGATGTATAATAATCTAACGTGAAATAATCCAACGTATAGTAATTTACAGTATAATAAGCTTGTAACAATCTACGTATAATGCACCGTGTAGTAACCTGACGTACCATTATGCAACGTGTAGTAATCTGACGTTCCATTATCCAATGTGTAGTAATCTAACGTACCAGTATCCAACGTGCAGGAATCTGACGTGTAATAATCTAACGTATAGTAATCTACAGTATACTAAACTTGTATCAATCTACTTATAATAATGCAGCGTGTAGTAACTTGACGTACCATTATGCAACGTGTAGTAATCTGACGTTCCATTATCCAATATGTAGTAATCTAACGTATCAGTGTCCAACGTGCAGGAATCTGACGTGTAATAATCCAACGTATAGTAATTTATAGTATATTAAGCTTGTATCAATCTACTTATAATGATGCAGCGTGTAGTAAACTGACGTACCATTATGCAACGTGTAGTAATCTAACGTTCTATTATCCAACGTGTAGTAATCTAACGTACCAGTATCCAACGTGCAGAAATCTGACGTATAATAATCCAACGTATAGTAATCTACAGTATACTAAGCTTGTATCAATCTACCTATAACAATGCACTGTGTAGTAACTTGACGTACCATTATGCAACGTGTAGTAATCTAACGCTCCATTTTCCAACGTGTAGTAATCTGACGCTGCATTATCCAACGTGTAGTAATCTAACGTACCAGTATCCAACGTGCAGGAATCTGACGTGTAATAATCTAACGTATAGTAATCTACAGTATTCTAAACTTGTATCAATCTACTTATAATAATGCAGCGTGTAGTAACTTGACGTACCATTATCCGACGTGTAGTAATCTACCATGCAATAATCCAGCGTGTAGTAACATAACCCACAGTAATCTAACACACTATCCATCCATCCCATAACGCAACAAATAAAAATCAGACACTCAATAACTAATTATTGCCCTCAATTTACCAATCTTACAATTTGCTCAAGCAAAATAATCCCCGTTTAAAACACAAGTATCTGTACCTTTCTTTATAAAGCAGGTAGCAAAATGTTGAATTGGAAGGCACTCGAGGTATGCGTTGTTAGAAGATCACGGAGAAAGGTGGATGCGGTTTATTTGAACGATTCCCATCAAATGGCATTTCCGGTTCAGAGGTACTCGATATCCGATATTTATGGTCCGATGTTTCGCTGCTTACTTCAAGGTGGATTCAAGCTTCCTCTCTGTTCGATTTGGCTTGGAAACGACACGGATGCTGTAAACGCCGGTTCGTTGGACGTTCAGATGGAATCGGTTGGGATATCGAGTGCTTTCTGGCTACCCATTGTAGTATCTATCGTTCCAGGGTAGATTTCGCTTGATTTAGGAATATTTCATTCCAGTTCACTATGTAATCTAGCATTGGGGAGATCTGATTCTACAGGGAAAAAGTAGCGGACTGAAGTGGTGCTTATAAAATATTGGCCACCTTAACATTTTGCTCCTTTTGCTGATGTCTTGGTTAAAATTTCACTTCGTGATATTTACAAGGCTTTTTCAATTAGAATTTTTATTGATGAATGCATACATCAGTTCTTGATAAATCCGAGAGATCGAGTACTATAATGCATAATAACATGACTCTAGGGATGAACATTTTATCAGTATATCCCATGAAAAAATATTAAATGTTATTTAATATTAAAAATTAAAAATTTTTAAAAATACATTATATTTTTTTTATCAAATACCCTAACGAATATCGACTTCTCAAATTTTTATTTAACCCACAAATTCAATAAAACAGCTCAAACAAAAATTACAAAAATTTAAACAAATGTAAGCATCATAATTAATATTAAATTGAGACTAATCAATACTAATTTCCTTAAATTAACATCATTCGTATTTAGCAGGTAAAATGATTCTATAAAGATATAAAGACGTAAAATGAAAGCAGGTTTTCAAGACAGTGACTCGTTAATTTTAAACATGAAATATATGAAGATACGAGGAACGGAAAATGTGATGTTCACATTAGAGTGAACGTAATTTCATCGTGGTGCGAGGGATAAGGTGCACATGGAGATTCGCATAAATTAGCATCGTGACAGGTCACGTGCCATCAGTATCCATTATCCGTGGCGTACAGGTGGTGCCGAAACACGTCATAATTTAACCCCTAATCGGGTAGCTGAGTACACCACAAGTAGTCATGAGTGGTTTCCAATCGCTTTTCCATTTCTCTCGGTGTATTTTATCTGAAATCAATTTAACATATGATTTACGGGGACTGATGCATATTCGAAGATCTCTGTAGGTCAGGTCATGATTAAAGACATCAAGTTCCATTTTTTAATTAAATATTTGAAGGACGTTGGGTAGTGGGGTATGTTCTAAATTTTTTAGTATTTGTAGGTTTTAATTTTGAAGATGTAAAATATCTATTTTGCAAATTTGAAATGTAGAAATTTTTGAACTTTCAAATACACATATTGTCGAAGTAGTATAGTTTTTAATTTGTGAAGTTTCAAATGCTGAAGTCAAATCTCCAAATCCACAAATTCCTAATTTTCTAAATTTTCAAATTCTAGTTCTTAATTCTTCAAAATCCCAATTCCTAAATTTAAGAGTTCGTAATTCCTTAAATCTCCAATTTCCCCGATCCCTCAAATTCTTTAAATTTCCAAATTCCACAAATTCCACAAATTCCACAAATTCCCCAAATTCTTTAATTCTCCAAATTTCTGAAATCCCCCAAATTCTTCAAATTTCCAAATTCTACAAATTCCATAAATTCTAGAAATTCTATAAATTCTCCAAATTCTTCAATTCTCCAAATTTCTGAAATCCCCCCAATTCTTAAAATTCCCAAATTCCACAAATTCCACAAATTCCACAAATTCCACAAATTCCACAAATTCTCCAAATTTCTCAAATTCCCCAAAGTCCATAAATTCTCCAAATTCTCTAAATCCTTTAAATTCCCCAAATTTTCTAAGTCCCCCAAATTTTTCAAATTCCTCACATTTCCCAAATTCTGCAAAATCCCCAGGTCCCCAAATTCCCCAAATTTCCCAAATTCTCCAAATCCCCCAAATCTCCCAAATTCTCCAAATCCTCCAAGTCTCCTAAATTTCCCAAATTCCTCAGATTCTACAAATTCCCCAAAATCTCCAAATTTCTCAAATTACCCAATTTCCCCAAATTTCCCAAATTCTCCAAATCCCCCAAATCCTTCGAATTCCCCAAATTCCTCAGATTATACAAATTTCCCAAATTCCCCTTTCCCACTAAAATTCCAATAACTGACTTCAAAAATCTCCAACATTACCACTCTAAAATAACAAAACTCCCAAATTACCAAACGTTCGAAACCTTCAAAGCATGTTACAGCACTAAAATCACCAACTCCGCAAATTAAGACCCCAGTCACACGATAGAGTCTAAATTACCAAGGATACTCGCGGGTACTAATATTCACAGCATGATCGACATTTCCGAAGAAATGATCAAACTTCGTTCCCAACTTAATTGCACATCGAATTCCCGAAGATGAGATCGAGCAAGTTAACGATCATAATCATCAGTCATCCGAAACGGAACAGAAATGTTCTGTACACACCGTTTACTTGAACTAACGACCATGCGTTTCGAACGATGAAAAGAAAATTTCACGGGTGTTGGTGAAACGATGATGGTTCATTAAGAACGGAAAGGGCTGCTTAGCCGGCAGCGAAAGAAATTTAATCTCTCGCGGTCGAGTAAAACATAAGTGATCTACGAGGGGGGCGTTCGAGTGTTGATGATTTTGCATTCCCGCTGGAACGAACAGCCAACAGACGCACAAAAGAACGCAACAACCTCTTCCATTTAACCACCGCGGCCGTAATTTCCTTTATATTCGCTCGAACGAGAGCGAAAACGAGCGCCGCTGCTAATTTGTTTACGTCAGCGTTGCAAACACGAGGGCGTTTCGTAATCGAGAACAACGGACACACCCTCTGCTGCTTCGAATCAACGAAATTCCGCTAAGAGATACTTGCGCGAATAATAAAGACGCCAGGGCTTTTTGCGGATTGCTTTTATCGTGCACGATCCGCGGAACGAATTTATTAGTCGGTGATGGATACTTGGGAATATGCTAAAGGTAGACAATTTTCAGATTTCAAGTTCTCTTTTAAATTCAACATTCTTGTACTGGTTTATATTTTTGGGAGACTGGTTTCCAACTTTATGGAATTTTATGATTTTCAAGCTTTAGGGTTTCTATATTTCTGGATGATCAGTTCCCAAATTTCTAAAATTTCCCTAAATCATAAACACGAACCAATATCACCAATTTCATCGCCTTTGTTTCCTCAAAAAATTGGCTTGCTCTCGACCGTACCCGAAGAATCCAAGACTCCACGAAAATCAACTGCAAATAAATAGTCACGCTTATCGACTGATCGAATCTACAGGGGAGCCGATCAAAAGCAACACCCCGACACTATCACCTAAGTGTTCTTCGTATTATACGCCCAAGAGTCTCGTAGCTATATCCGGAGCCTTTTTCCCTTAACCCAGTCGCTCCTCTATCTCCGGGAAGAATGAATGGGCCAAAGGGAGATGGATAAAGGAAGGAAGGAAGGAAGAGCCGAGAAAGAACGAAGACGAAGAAAGAAACGTGTAGAGAGACTCGTGGGACGAGTCCGAGGGATGGATAGAGGGTTGTTCGTGTGAAAAGGCAGCTAACAAAGGTGGGTGGGACAGCCAGACATATAGGAATTCCGTGGCTATTTATAGCGAGGTAAGTTATTAGCAGCCGCGTAAATCCTTCGCTGTGACCCCACTCGATCGTTTCGAACGGGTGAAAATCATCCCTTAATCACGGTGCTTCGCTCGATTCAACGAATCCGCGAAATAACAGACTCTTTGGATAAAAGTGACTTTCAAGAAAGGGCTTTTAGACCCTTTTCTCTTCCTCTAATTCGAACTATTCGCTGATGGGAGTAATTTTATTCAAGTGGAGCTCGCATTGGAATTTTATTCTTACTTTCCGAGAATTTGCTTGACAGTCTTTGCACTGTAGACAATCACGAGTTGACCCGAGGTCGAATTTCTCTTTTAACAGTAATATATTGAAATAATTCTATGCTGAATGATGAGTCAAGTAAATGACACAATGTATAAAGTATAAAATCAGGAAATTTTGAAAATTTTATTTAACAAACACTTCTTGTCAGAAGTCAAAACTGACAGTCCTTTTCCGTATTAAATAAAAGAAATAAAATAGTTAGTGAAATAAATGAATTATAACTACGTTTCGCGTATTTGGTACGATTCATAAAAAGGTTAAGTTGTTCGTGAAAGAAACCGGGGTAGCAAAGATTCTCGTTTACCTGAAAAATGATATAACTGCAAGTGTAATAAACAAACTTCGATAATCTGAAAGTTTTTAAATTACATTTTCCGATCTCGATTCAGCGTCCTTTGTTCGGGAGCATCCTTTGTTACGTTAAAGAAGCTTTGTTCAATAAACGCAGGAGAATGCTCTTTGTTCGATTTTAGCAAAGAGAGCGATAAGAATCGTTCCGGGGAAAATCGAGGAGAAAGAAGAAGGTAAGATCTCAAGATTTCACGGTTACTGACGTAAAGCTTCGCCTGGCTATGTCTTAATTCCTCTTTTTATCTGTATCAATCATCCACTTTAATTTCCCACGGGTGCTGTGCCATGGGATTAGCCGATTCGGGCTGTGTACGTGCGAAATTAAGTTCGAGGATTTTTATGTACACGCAAAGATCTGGACGGGATTACTTCGGTAATAACGGTACACCTTCATTTTTAACCGGGAAATGTATAATATTTTTATATTGACACATTTTCAAATTTAGACCTTTTTTAAATTTATATAGCTAGTAATTTGGGTAATTCATTTGTTAATTTATGTAGGTGCTAATTTAGGAGATTTGGAAATTTCTTAATTCTTAACTTGTAGCTCAAAATATAATTTGTATTTCAATGATTACATTTTAAACCATAATTGTACCACATAATTTAATCGTATATCAAATACAAAACTCTGCTCGTTTCATCCCCTTTCATTAAAATTACCCTTAATCGAGTTTAACATAAAACACAAAATTCAATATATAATTTTAACTATATTCTATAATATAACATAACTTAAACACGAAACATAAAGTCCGAAATAAAATTTTACAAGCACCCCTTGAAAAAAAAATGAGCAAAATAAATAAGGAACACTCCGTTAAAAAAAAAAATAATTACACGATAATTTAAAGAGTATAATGAATCTATAATTTTAAGAGTATAAAATAAATACTCATTTTCACAAAAACTGTGCTATTAAAATTAAATTCATAGAATTGTACATCGACGATCCTAATAGCAGCGGACGTGTTAACACGATGCCTAGCGTGATGTTAACAGCTTAAAGACGTCTGAAACCGTATAATCTCGATAAACGAGGGTAAAAAAAGAAAAATGCAAATAACTAACATCAGAGGAAGGTGTAGGTTTTCTAAAACCCCCGGTGGTCATAGAGAATATATTCCACGGAAGACGTAGTCGTTCATAGTCTATGATTCTTTTAATAGCTGCTTTACGACGCCGAGGGATGGGACAAGTAGGCTGTAACTGTTCAACGCTTTTACGTGCCATAAAATATTCGCATGATTTCCCGCGTCGCATTCTTTCTCGCTTGCAACGCGCCCACGGGGAACAATTTTCCAGGAAAACACAGTAAACACGCTGAAACATCCGTTGAATTACAGGACACGCAGTTTGCAACAGTCTAGCTTCACGATTATGTTGCAATTTTTCGTCGTGGCACATGTACCTGTTTGCGGAATGTTCGTACTGTGTTGGATATTTATTGTGTTACTAGAAAATATTATTCTTACTAATTGTGTAGGTTCAACCTTTGAGGGAACATCAAATTTGAGGGGTGGTTTCTTGGGGTTTTTATTTTTACTGTGGCAGTTTTTGGGAGGTTTGAAACTGTATGGATGCAGGACTCCCAGGAGACAAATTCTCAATTACTCAAATTCTCAAACTCTCAAATTTCCAATCTTCTAATTTCTACAATTTCCAAATTTACAAAATTTAATACTACAAATTCTCAAACTTCCAATTTCCTCATCTTCTAAATACTCAAATTTCCAAATGCTCAAATTTCCACGTCCTCAAATTCTTACATCCTCAAATTCTCACATCCCTAAATTCTCACATGCCCAAATTCCCATATTCCCAAATTCTCACATCCCCAAATTCTCACATTTCCAAATTCCCATATTCCCAAATTCCCACGTCCCCAAATTCTCACATTTCCAAATTCCCACATTCCCAAATTCTCACATCCCCAAATTCCCACATCCTCAAATTCCCACATCCCCAAATTCCCACATCCCCAAATACTCACATTTCCAAATTCCCATGTCCCTAAATTCTCACATTTCCAAATTTCCACATTTCCAAATTCTCACATCCCCAAATTCCCACATCCCCAAATTCTCACATTTCCAAATTCCCATATTCCCAAATTCCCACATTCCCAAATTCTCACATTTCCAAATTCCCATGTCCCCAAATTCCCACATTCCCAAATTCTCACATCCCCAAATTCCGACATCCCCAAATTCTCACGTCTCCAAATTCTCACATCCCCAAATTATCACATCCTCAAATTTCTACGTCCCCAAATTCTTATATCCCCAAATTCCCACGTTCCCAAATTCCCAATTTCCCAAATTCCCAATCTTCTGAATTCCCAAATCCCTAAGTAACCAAGCTCCTAAATCTCCAAATTTCTAAACCCTCAGTTCCCCAAATTCCCAATATCCTCCAAATTCCCCAAATGTTTTCATATGATTAAATATTTTGAGCTATAAGGGTAGTGACAAATTTCAGAAAATATAAGGGGGATGAATAGAGCAGAGTTTTATATTTGATGTTAATCTAAATTATATTATACAATTATATTTTAAGAAGTGATCATAATAGTAATTATAATCGTAATTGATATTTAAATTAATTTTTAAACTTCAATGTAGTAAGAAATTTCAGAAAATACAAAGGGGATGAAAAAAATAGAATTTAATATTTTATCTTTCTTTAAATTATATCATTCAATTATGTCTTAAGAAATGGTCATAATAATAATTGTAATTATAATTGATATTTAAATTAATTTTTAAACTTCAATATAATAACAAATTTCAGAAAATACAAAGAGGATAAAAAAAATAGAATTTAATATTTTATCTTTCTTCAAATTATATCTGAAGAATTGATCACAATAATAATTACAACACTAATTGATATTGAAATTGTATTCTAAACTTGAAGGGTAATAAAAAAAGATAAAACGAGAAGGGGATAAATGCAGCAGAATTTTCTATAGATTATTTCCCGTTTCTTTGTACGAGATCGTTTAATCGGCTGAATTTCATTAATCCCTGTTTTATTATCCTCATAAATTGCATTACATAAATAATTTCCATCGACGACCGCGTTCATAATTAATGATTTAGCCTCCACAGCTTGATCAATATTTCGGCCGGCTCATTAATATGCAGCACTTTATTATAGACCGGAAATGAATGTGTTGCGTGATGAGTTTCTGAATACAATAACGTCGGAGAAAAATGAATTTCATATTTTAGTCTTTGCTATCACGTTGACTTATCCTTTTCTTATTTTTAAACAATTCATACATTTTTTATTTTAAATGTAACAAGTTTACGTTGAATTATTAAAAATAAATTTTTGGAGTTATTAAAAGTAGTCATTTTACTTTGCAACGCAATTTTTTCATTTTTTTTTAAATTATTATTTTGTGTCGATGTAATGATAACTAGGAAATAGCATTTGTTACTGTTACTTTAATTATGTAATTATTCATAATTATTCGTAATTATCTGACATGATTACTTAATTACACGAAAGTTATAGTCGAAGGTACTCGTTAAAACTACAAAGTTATAAAAATGATTACCAGCAGAATAGAGGAATGCACTCAGAGGCAAGGTAACGCGTGAAATTACCGAGACGTAAAAGGAATTAAACCGCGTAAAAAGTGTAAAACTATGCAGTGTTATATTCTTGAAAGACAGAAGACGTGTCGCTAAGTGTACTTTACGATGCCCTAACACGCACTACATAAAACTTACAAACTAAGAGCCTTAAATTTATGTTGACGTCAAGATGCAACAGGGAAATAAACTTGTACTTTGTCACCTACTCTCAGAAGTTATCATCGTGTCAGATAATAAACTGAGGTTCCACCTCTAAGCGAGGCTGCACAACTTTCCTCAACATATACCTATATTAAGATATAACATAGCCTTTCTGAGGGTATAAGAATGAAGGATCCTTTCATCATTTGTTTTCGATTTTCACAGGATTCTTTTCTACGTCCACATTCTTACAGATTTATAATTTCGTAGATTTGGATTTCACCTAGGTTCAGATTCTAAGTCCATATTTTTACTAAGTCTGAGTTTGTCATAGGTCTATATTTTCTTTGGGTCACTTTTCTAGATCTATGTTGTCTCTAGTCTAAAATTTAACGTATAACTTTATTCATCCTAGAAATTTGGGATTTGGGGACTTGGAGAATTGGAAGAATTTGGGGAATTTGGTGGTTTAGGAATTTGGAGATTTAGGAGTTTGGCAATTTAGGAATTTAGGAATTTGGGATTTTGGCGACGTGGAATTTTAGGGATGTAGGATTTTGGGGACGTGGAATTCTGGGAACGTGGGAATTTGGGGGTGTGAGAATTTGAGGATGTAGGAATTTGGGGATGTGAAAATTTGGGGACGTCGGAATTTGGGAATGTGGGAATTTGGATATGTCAGAATTTGGGGGCGTGGGAATTTGGGGACGTGGGAAATTTGGGAGTATAGGGATTTGGAAATGTGAGAATTTGGGGGCGTGGGAATTTGGAGACGTGGGAATTTGAAAATGTGAGAATTTGGGGGCGTGGAAATTTGGGGATGTGGGAATTTGGATATGTGAGAATTTGGGGGCGTGGGAATTTGGGGATGTGGGAAATTTGGGAATATAGGGATTTGGAAATGTGAGAATTTAGGGGCGTGGAAATTTGGGGATGTGGGGATTTGGATATGTGAGAATTTGGGGGCGTGGGAATTTTGGGATGTGGGAATTTAAAAATGTGAGAATTTGGGGGCGTGGGAATTTGGGGATGTGGGAATTTGGAAATGTGAAAATTTGGGGACGTCGGAATTTGGGAATGTGGGAATTTGGATATGTGAGAATTTGAGGGCGTGGGAATTTGGGGACGTGGGAAATTTGGGAATATAGGGATTTGGAAATGTGAGAATTTGAGGGCGTGGAAATTTGGGGATGTGGGAATTTGGATATGTGAGAATTTGGGGACGTCGGAATTTTGGGATGTGGGAATTTGGAAATATGAGAATTTGGGGATGTGGGAAATTGGAAATGTGAAAATTTGGGTACGTGGGAATTTAGCAATTTGGAAATTTAGAATTTTGTAATTTGGGAATTTGAGAGTTTGAAAATTTGAGACTTTACATTCACATATTCCCTACATCACTAACATCCTCACATCCCCAATACTCCTAACATCTCTCCAGCCCTACATTTCTAACACTCTTAACATTCCTCTCCTATCAAAAACCCTAAAATTCCCAAATCTCCAAAATTCTAATATCCCAGCACCCTCAATCTGCTACCCTTCTTAAATACCTAAAATCTCTAAATACCCTTACATCCACCTACACCCCTAATATCCCTACCTCTACCACCTCAAACCCTAGACACGATTTACCGCGAAAAGGAACGAAAAAGACGGGAATAGTAAGTAATTCATGATATCTGGCCCCGCGCCAACTTACATTTTACCTCCTTTGTTGCTTTCACCGGACGCATACGTCCCCTAGTTTCCCATAATTCAATTTGCACCGTTCAGGATATAAATTGATATATTAATGTCCATTACCCGGGTGAATCTTGTCTCCACCATGATATAACTCGCAGTAACAAGACACGAATCGTATATTACGTAAATAGAACGTCGTTAATGCATCGTGGATTAATATCCGTGATTTCAATAATTAATATATACCTCGTTTAAAAAGGGACTCTTTTACGGTGTACACGTTACAAACACCGCGATTAATTCGCTCGAATTAATAACAGAAAATGGGATAATAATCGAAGTATAATTTCAATACGTACCGATGAATTATTATAATGTTTAATGGCTCGACGAAAATTAATTTCCAGGTGGTTGGACTGCGAGCAAATGATCTAACGATTCGTTTCCACTTCGCGGAGAAAATTCATCGATTATTGTAATGTCTGGTTGACTAAGCAATTTTGTGACTTTTTAGAATCTTATGTAACCAGAATTTTATTGATGTGTTCATTGTTTTTTTTTAGTGTACGAAGAAAAATATTGATCTTCATTTAATCGTACATGACGATTTATGATTATACTTGCTCCTTTAGGATGTGGATTCATAGTTACATTTTCAGTATAAAATTTTGTGATAAGAACCTGATACTTGTAATCACTTAATACAGTCTTATTTTAATTTGTACAATGTTCTTATCATTATAAAAAATAGTGTTATATTATATTACAAAATTACAATATTATAGTACAAAAATTAGTCTTTACATCCTTCATCTTGAAGCATTCACAACAGATCAGATACTTCACTACACTTGCCACTATTTTTCTTTTTAATAAAATACCTCGAAATGTAAATTTCAACTTGATGTATACATTTATTAAAAAAAAGCACCTTGATTTTTTTAACACAAAGTGTGACAGTTTTGAACTATTCAACTTCTTTTAACTTTCAAAACTTAAATTGAACAAACGTCATCTACTGACATAAACAAAATATCAATAATATTAATAACATATATAATCAAAAATATTTTACCAGGTAAATTTGAGATAAATTGTGAAAATAATCGAAAGAAAGAAAACTGCAAATAGATAAAAAGTGTCGAAAATTCTTTTTACTCGATTCTCACCCCTCTAGTTCGCCCCTCGCCATCACAGACATCCACCATCTTGGTTCTTTTCCACCTTGATGGTTTATTAATCTTTAATGGGTATA
Organism: Megachile rotundata; assembly: GCF_050947335.1. Taxonomy (NCBI): domain Eukaryota; kingdom Metazoa; phylum Arthropoda; class Insecta; order Hymenoptera; family Megachilidae; genus Megachile; species Megachile rotundata. The sequence continues at coordinate 10,133,472 of NC_134989.1, forward strand.
ACTTCCAGCACCGAAAGAGTTTTATATCCTGGAACATTTTATGTGCCACTTTCCTTTTTCGTCGAGCTACCCACTATTCTCACCCTCCTCAGATATCGCCTTCATTGCCTGCACTTTCTGCGTCCTATGTAAAGTATGATTCGGGTATGTACTATATTTTCTGATAGAATGGTTTTCTTCGTTTAAAGGATGTTATTAAAGTTATTTGATTCGTTGGAATATTCATTGTGAAATATTTTTACAAATTTGGGGAGGTTTGGAAATTTGGGAATGTGGAAACGTGTGCACTTTGGAAATTTGGAGAGGTATACACTTTAGAAATTTGGGAATTTCAGTATTGGAACATTGAGGGAATTTAACAATTTCAGTGTTGGAAAATTCAGGAAATTTGAGTATTAGACGCTTTGAAAATTTGAGTTTGTAGGTTTTGGAATGATAAAATTGGAAAATTAGGAAATTTACAACTTTTAGAAATTCAACATTTGCAAGTTCAAAGATTGAAATTTAGAATATTTAGTGATATCAGAATTTGAGCAATGGAAGTTTGAAGATTTGGAAATTTCAGAAGTTTTAAACTCAGAGATCTAAAAATATTAAGATTAAAAAATTTCAAAATTAAGTCCTTTATTAATTGAACAACTTAGAAACTTGAATCAGTGAAAATTTATAGAATTTGCAAATATAAAAATTCAGAAAATTTACAATTATAAAAATTCAAGAAATTTGCAAGTAGGAAAATTCAAGAAATTTGCAAGTAGGGAAATTCAAAAAATTCACAAATGTAAAAATTCAAAAATCTTAAAAATTGATAACACTGACAGTTCAACTTCCATCAATAACCAATTCTATAATTATGATGTATCTTCATACGCAACATTCCAGGTTCCCCAAATTAAACAAATAGCAGCCACACATCTGCATCATAATTATAATGTATAAACACGCTGTTCATAAAAGTGGATTGTTTACGAGAACACGATTATTTGACGGGTAACGGGATACATTTCTGCCGGAAGCTGTATCGGGCCGAAATAAACCAGCTGATCGATGCCATCCACGCGAAATCCAATCGGCAATTATCAGCCACGAACTTAATCGGCACCCACCTCGGTTTCCCCCGGTATAATGAATACCAAGCTTGCCACCGTTCCGTTTTCGATTCCAATATCGACGGATATTTCCGGTCTGCTCGGATACGCCGCGATAAATAAACGATAAGCTCGGTCGACTGTGAATCCCGCGGCCTCTCTCTATCCCCATTCAATCGAATAAATCAATTAGCGAATCCACCGATAATGATAACGGATGACTCAAAAACGTTCTCGAGCATCTCTTCGTTCCGTCCGTCTGTTTAACCCCTTCTTCAACCCTTTTTGTCTTCTTCCCATAATGTGCTCCAACCTTCAAAATAAATTCGTCGAAAATTCTATTTCGTGTCATTTAGGTTCACTGTTTAATAATATTTTGTAATCGTTGTATTTATTTTGTAAATAAATGCATTTGACAAATGTGATAAATGCACTTTGTCGATTTCGTGACCTCAGCTGTGATTAATAAATACAGAAAATTAAATTACATGAAAAATAATTAAGTTACTTAAAATGTTCAGTAAGTAAATAAACTAATTTCTTTCAGAAAAATACGTACAAGAAAAAAAATGTGTAAGGAAGAAGAAATGAAAAAAATAATGAAATAATGAAAGAAATTTTCTCCCTAAGAAAAAGTTCGATTGATAAATAATTATTACATTATTTTACAGTATGAAAGTATAGTAAAAAATAAAAATTGTCAGGAGAAAATCACAGCAGGAAATCGTCAACCCTTCGTGGCTAAAAGATAATAAAAGCATAGGTGGGTCTGCGGGGGGTAACAAATAACTTTGACAAGGAATCGCGGTCTCCAGCGAGAAATATTTCGCGGATTACCACGGCGACTGGCCGAAAGCGGAATTTATACCTGAACTTTGAGAAAAGTGTCGTTCCATGAGGTAAGTTTAAGCAGGCGTCTCACCCCTCCGCTCATGCGTGTATCACGAACCGTCACGGGGGTTGAAAACTTCTCGAGAGAAGTTCTGTGGCTGGGAAGATTTCGAACAAAAAAATATATTCGAGGTGAAGAGAAGAGGAGATATGGATACTTGGATGGGTTCGAAAAAGTGCGTGAAGGGTGACTGAAGATTGATGTAATTAAACCCTTGTTGGTTTGGGAGTCTTATTAACACTTTTTGATTTGTATTTAATTGTGTCGAAATTAAATTATATCAAATTGAATCATGTTCAAATTGATTCATGAGGAGAATCACATACAATGTTAAAATAAAATGGAAGAGAATCTCGTCGAATTGAAACTTGTTCAATTTTTATTTGTGTCGAAATTAAATTACATCAAATTGAATCATGTGGAGTAGTCACATGCAATGTTAAAATAAAATGGAAGAGAATCTCGTCGAATTGAAGCTTGTTCAATTTTTATTTGTGTCGAAATTAAATTACATCAAATTGAATCATGTGGAGTAGTCACATGGAATGTTAAAATAAAATGAAAGAGAATCTCATCGAATTGAAACTTGTCCAATTAACTTACCTCAAATTAATTTACCTAAAAGTGACTAGAATCGATCATCAATCATAACCAGTTAATCAAGTCAACTTCCACAATGAACACATCTTTTATTTTATGCTTTAGTTCTCATTTCATCAATATCCAAGAAAAGTTCACTCTAAACGCATCTAATCCCCCGAAGGGTAGAACTGCTACCCAGAAATACATGTACATTACGAGCGGTCTACGCAATAACTCGACTGTGTCTCTACTATGTCAACTTTATCGTACGTTAACTGGACGTTTATCGACGAGCATCGCTCGTCATCGCTCATCGTGAAATCCCTCCAGAGACACGCGTGGCATTCACGACCGCACGTATGATCATTTTTCAGTATCGTTATCGATAGATCTTCTCGACTCGCGTTTGAAAACGCCGTCTCCATGGGAGGCACCACTAAAAAACATAATTTTCAATCGACCGAAATGGTTCGGTACTTGTTACATTTTTGACGATTATATTCAATCATTTTTATGTCAGCTGGGATATAACTGGAGGTGGGATATAACTGTTGTTGGGGTCATTTCAACTCTTTCTATTTTTAGTTAAACGCAGACAATTTTTTAGTTTAACCCAGAAGAATGGGTACTTGAAACGTGTTGATTGGATTAAATAAAAATTATGTTTTGTTTATAATTTGATACTTGGGCCATACTTGAAATGTAGTGTCAAAATTTATAGTGATAAGTAACATGGTATACGTTGTAATATAGTATGCAAAAATTTATAGATAGACGAACAGAGGAAGAGATAGTCATTTACATGTATGATGGACATTTGATGAATTACATATATGAGTAACATGTGTAATGAACATTTTATATCAAGTTAATGACACCCTTCAGAGTACCTCTTCGAGTAAATTAGAGAACCTGACCACAATAGTACCCCAAAGAGACCACAACCCAAGTAGACAATAAAAGAAGTCACATAAGATATTAAATGCAACATATGTGCAAATATGATACCAAGAACACATACTGAACTTTTGTCCAACCCTTCCTGTCTTTTAAATAAAATATTTCCCTATTCTTGCTCTTCCTTTTTAATGCATATATTTATGCAAATTACACGTGTGTTTCCTATAATTATTTTTCTTCAAATCCCTTTGGCATCCCTATATTTTATTAAATATAAAAATCAAGGAACTTGTTCTTAACGATAAATCAAATTACTGTTCGGTTTCGCAGTCATCGAAAACCGGTCGAGCCAGAGAAAATTTACAACAACCTTCGTACAAACATTCCCGTTTTTTTTCTATTTCTGGCTCGGTTCCAGCATCACCTGCTTCCACTCGATCGAATTTTATTTTCATCCTCCGCGGATTTATACGGCCCGAGTTTCGACACTATGAATAGCCCGATAGAGGAGGCGTTTAGGAGGCGCACGATCGTCCAGGAATCCGTGCCTTTACCCGGAATATTCCACGGGATATCCTGGTGGTGGGCGAAGCCGAGCGTTTACGACTGATCGAAGGGTCCATAAAGAATACCTTCTGCCCCGGTAAATCTTATTTCGCGCTCTTATTCAATGAAACTCTAGGGAGAACTCGGATCGTTTATTTCCCTGATAAACATCCCCGTTTCGGTAGCCAGTACCGAGGCCACATTCCACCGTGACCTACAATCTTTGATTTAATTCGATTTGCCCTCGTATAACCGGTAACTCTCCTCCCTGGAGATCGAACATTGCTCGTTTCTTTAAATCATACGAGTTCTGTATTTTATTCCTGGATTTGTTGTTCCGGTTTATGACTTGTGTGGAACATCTGATTTGCAGGAATATACTGGGCTATGGAAGAGAATGTTTTTTAGTTCTTATATGAAGAAATAATATTTTAGAAAGGCAATGTTATAATATTAAATCAAAGAAAATTAAAATGTATTTTATATTCAGGTTCTTAGGTACATTGGACCTAAACTTCAAGATGAAGAGTGTTCAAAACTTCAGTAAAATTCACATTTAAGTAAGTGCGTAAAGGTTAAGAATTAAGTTGAAAGATTTGGAAATAAATTAAAGAAAATTATCCTGTAAATCTACATCTGACAATTTGACCTGCAATGTATAGTAAGCCTCCAGCAATCCAGCTGATCGATATCGCACCGATTCATTTAACGGCATCCTCCCCGAAACTCATCAGTTGTTAAGAGCCGGAAGAACGATTTCTCACTGTCCCCGGGTTCGAGCCCCCAGCAGGAAAACACCATGGCTCATCGGAACTAATTATGAGAAGCTGCACCGGTACTTTTTACGTTCTTTTAGCGAAGTACGCTGGAGCATCCGTGGCTCGAAATTAGTCGACTAAGCGAAAAAACACAAGCAATTTCTTCGGTGGGTGCCCACGAAGGGGTCGAGTGCGCTTCTTCTTATTTTCCTTCCCCTCTTCTTCGTCTCTTCGTTCGCCACTTTTTCTTGATACCTCTTTTTTTCCGCTGAAAAGGGGTCTGCCCCTGGAAAATAAACTGGCCACTTTTATCGATCGACGTTCCGGCGTCGTTTCGTGCCCGCTATTAAACGCCCCGTCTGCGTTTCGCCCTCCCATCCCACTGGTCCACCCCCTTCGCTCCATTAAGCTCGAATAATCAGCCCTCTCTTTGCAGCCGAGCTCATCACGACGAGTGGAGGCACGTCCTCTCCTCGGCCTCATATCCGCGAAACAGGATTTCGAGAGCTCATTAACCGTGATTCAACGGCCACGCTCGGCTCGCGAGGATGCCCGCGATCCTCGCTTTGTGGGATCGAGAATTTTCAGAACGGCCATGCTCCACTGTCAAACCCGAAGGATTGTCCTGATCCTGATTATTCATGTTTCACCATAGCCTTTGGGATTTCTGGGATAAGAGGGACTCACCATTTTAACTTTTCTGTATACCCTATGTTAATGTCATTTCTTATTTGAGAGACTTAAAAATTTTTTTGAGATTATTCTATGTTAATTGTATTGGTATATTGTAGATCACATCCATTAAATTAAGATGTAACATGATAAACATAAGTTGGTATACTCATATGTATATGTATATTAGTATATACATGTATTAATAAACACATACATTCATATACACATATTAATACACATACCCATTAAGGCACACATATGCATATATATGTATACACATGCATTAATGTACACATACATTAATATACACATACGTTAATATACACATACACATTAATATACATATGTATTAATGTACACATACATTAATATACACATACGTTAATATACACATACACATTAATATACATATGCATTAATGTACACATACGTTAATATACACATGCATTAATGTACACATACATTAACATACATATGCATTAATGTGCACATAACCTAACCAAACTACCCGTTAAATAATATGTGTTTCTACGTAAAATATGTAATAACAATGCGTAAAATATATTGTATAATAGTAAAATATCATCGATGAAATATTATGTTAGGTGGGTAAATAAATTCTAGTTTCGCATGATCAAACGTGTCAGTCACTCTATCTACCATTTCCTGCAGCACCGAATATTAGTCCTTCTACCGTCACTGATGCATTCGCGTTCGCAGAACACGACTCGAACAACGGCAACGGTAACAACAACAATAACAACAATGTCGAGAACGCATTCATTTTAGTCATCGATGAAGCATTGCAACGACGAATGCATCGGTGCAGCGAGCGAACGCAGTTGTACACCGGGATGACGCAGTGATACAGATAGCCGCCGGATGCGGCGGAAACTAAACGCTGGCACACCGGAAATGATGCCGGCCACCTCCGTGCACTTCCCCTTTCCAGCAACGACGGGGGGAAATTTGATCGAGTCCACGTTACATACCGAAGCCAACCGCGGGCATTCGTCTGGCGATTTCGTCCTGGATGCAGGATCATTCGTCTGACGGATGCATACGTGCCTCTCGATCGATCATGTTGGCTTGTTACACTCTGCATTTTCATTTGTACACATCTCGATTATTTACTGTTTGCACTGCTGGCAATGGCGAATTTTGAGGTTACGTATCTTCAAGTTTTTACGGTTTTATGTGCAATCTTAGGTTGACGAAGTTTTGAATTTAAAAAAAAAAGTCTTGTTATAACCTACCTTGTTATAACCTCTTATTATGATCTACCTTGAGCAAACATCACTTATGAATGACTCTTATGGTATCTTGTATGTACCTCTGTATCTACCTTGATAAAATACTACTAATTAAAGACTGCAGCAATATGTAGCTACTTTAACAAGATCTCAGTAACCAAAAACTGTGCCAACAGGTACTTGCCTTAAATAAATACCACTATTCAAAAACTGTAACAATATATACTACTTTACTAAAATCTCACTAAACAAAATCTGGTATGTACCTTTGTATTTACCTTGACAAAACATCACTGATTAAAAATTGCAGCAATATGTAGCTACTTCAACAAAATCTCAGTAAGCAAAAACTGTATCAACAGGTACTTGCCTTAAACAAATACCACTATTCAAAAACTGTAACAATATATGGTACTTTACTAAAATCTCACTAAACAAAATCTGGTATGTGCCTCTGTATCTATCTTGACAAAACACCACTAATCAAAGACTACAGCAATGTGTACCTGAACTATCAATATTCTACCTAAACAAAATCTCAGTAACCAAAATCTGGTATACACCTCCCTTAACAAGGCTATCGAAAAACTGTAGCACCACCCTTAAAACAATCACTCTAACCAATACCCTCAACAACCCCTTTCAAAATCCTCTGTACACAAGGGGTGTAACATTCGATCCTGATGACCTAAGCGGACCAAAAGCTCTAAAAGTTAGGAAGAGGAAATGATTACAAAGGACTCCTGGGTCTTTCGGGCGATATCGACCCAGGGTTCCATCACCAGGTTCGAAATTAAGAAAAAGCCTTCTTGGCCGACTACGTATCCGGGTCATGCGCCCGGAAAGATCGCAGATGTCGCATAATGAAGCCGTTACGCGAAGGACACCGAGGTTGGTCCAGAAGATGCACATAAAGAGCAACCCTGATCCTGCCTCCCTATCCGATAAACGTAGAGGTAAAAAGGAAATAAGAAGGAGGGAATCGGTCTCGACCCGATCCTGATTCCTCTTTGGCCGTGTATCGAGATCCATGAAAGTCAAAGCCGGAAGCTATCTTCCTATCCTCGCTGGACCATCTTTCTAGAGAAATTATGCGCCAGCTACCGGGGTAATCGATGAGCTCGTTTTGTAGAACATCGTGCTTTCTTTGCTCCATTTGACCTTTGGTTTTTTGGGACATTCGTTATCTTACTTCGGGAATTTGCTTTTATGAAGCGAGGATGGACTAATTTTGTATTTAAAACCTACAGTTTTAGGTCTTTTTGGATGGACTAATTTTGTTAGGCGTATTTTCAGGGACTGTTCAGAAATTTTGTTTGATTTAGGTTATTGAACGGTTGAAATTTTGAGGTTGACTTTGAAGATAAGTTATGAATCGAGGGTATTTTACACGTGGGAAGTGAATTTTAAAGACCTTGGATATTAAAAATTGCTAGGTACGAACTTCTGAAGTTTCACTTTTAGTTGCAAGTTTTGCACAGGGGGAAAGTTTGGAGGTTCTGCGGATTCAAGATTCTGAAGTTAAGACACGGAATCTGTGGTGTTTCATAATTAAAAAATTTCAATGTTACATAATTTAATTTCTGAGGTCTAAAACACCCAACTCTGTAAATTCTAACCTTCTAAAATTCAAGAGTAGAAACATTCGAAATTCTTCAAAATTAAATAAATCCCAGAATTTCGAATTTTCAGAATTCTGATTTTCCACTATTTTCAAATTTTTTAACTCCAAAACCTTGAAACCCCAAACTCCCAAACTTGTACCAGCTGAAAGTTCCAAAATCACATAACCCCAAAAATACTAAAAATACCAAGACACTAAAATGACAAAAATCTCCAAGAATCTAAAAAAATTTGCAAAAAAGCTCATACGTCTAACGCATGTTTTCGTATCTGTTGCAGGTAAGATTCTACAAGTATCCTTACGTGACCACCAATTAGAGTATGATAATGGTAAGTGAAAGAAGTTTCACATCATCCATATTGAAATATTCGGCTGTTTCGTGAATGTCCCTATTTCTTCCAGGAAAAGCAATCGTAAACTATTTGAACAGAATGATCAGTATTCCCTATGTAAATTCCAAAATGATGTGGGTCCAAGGGATCGACTGTTTGTGTAATCATTTAACAAGCCCGTGTCAATGAATTTCCTCATTTCCATTCTTTTCTCAATGTTTTCTCTGACGTTCTTTATTTCCTCGAGTGTCGTCGGTATCCCTTTGAATTAACCGCATACGAATACCGACAATTAATTAGCATTCGACACGATAATACAATGTGATTGCCGTTCTAACTGAATTAAGAAACTTCAACAGTCTTTGTTATGTAAATTTTATTCTTCAAAATTCTGTTGTTTATTTTTAGAATCTTTATTATTTAATTTGTATAGGGTGATTCATTAATGCTGAGTATAAACTTTTATAGGATAACAATGATTAATATTTGACTTTGAATTTTTTAATGCATTTAAATGTTATAAAATTATACAAAGTTACGTCAATCAATGTCGATCTTTGTAGAAGTGAAAATTGGGTCGTTTGAAGCATCCTGTACGGTCACAATTTCATACATTTTATCGGATATCGAGGTATTTCGTAATTACCATTTTAACGATGTTATGTAAATTAAAATGTAATTACTACGGGGTTGAAGATATTAAGTGGGGAATTAACATTCAATCTGTATTCAAATTGGATCGACAAAAATCTATTCATAATGACAATTATGAGATAAACCCTTTTTGAAGTTTAATATCTCTTTAGATTTTTATGAGATAGTTTATTCTAAATTGTATTCTTTTAGGACAATTTATACTATATGATGTGTGATGATATATGTAATCCAGACAGGTGCAGTGTCATATGTTCATATGTATCATATGTAGTATCATATGTTCATATGTATCATACATAGGCAGTGTCATATGTTCATATGTACTATACATATGCGGTATCATATGTTCATATGTACCATGCATATGCAGTATCATATGTTCATATGTATCATATGCAGTGTCATATGTTCATATGTACTATACATATGCGGTATCATATGTTCATATGTATCATATGCAGTATCATATGTTCATATGTATCATACATATGCAGTGTCATATGTTCATATGTATCATATGCAGTATCATATGTTCATATGTATCATACATATGCAGTGTCATATGTTCATATGTATCATATGCAGTATCATATGTTCATATGTACTATATATATGTAGTATCATATATTCATATGTTCCTATGTAGTTTGTCAATATTGTACTCATGTGCTATGTGAACATCGTACTCATATAACATATGAACATTACACCTATGCACCATAAAAATGCAGTATCATATATTACAATGTATCACGTGAACATAATACGTCTGTAGCATACATATATAATGTCATATATTCTTACATACCATGAAGGTAAATATTGAACCCATGTACCATATGTACCACATGTACATGTGTGTCATACAAGGTATAGCATCATATATTCCTACGTATCATACAAATATTGCACCAGATGTCTTTATCTACCACATAAAGACAGTACCATTTGTACCTACATCTGACATGAACATGGCACACGTACATCCCACATGTACCATATGTGATCACAGCCCACAGAAATATTACACACTGTCTCCACTTCCCAATAACATTAACCTTCCAACCCACACTACTCACCAATTAAAAGGTCGATCACCATCAGAGTCAATCATAGTCAACTTATCTCTCATCAACCCATAATTCCTCACACTCCAAACCCTCTCCATCGTAACCAAGACCGCGTGATCCTTCCTGAAGTTCCCGTAAAGCAACCCAGCGGACAGGAGGACCAAATTTGACCAAACCGATCACGGAGCCGAAGCTTGTCGCGCAGAAGTGACTCATAAATATCAGTTAGTCCCGCGGTGATGTTTTCACGGTCCTTTTGATACAATGGCCCCGCGGTCTCGCTGGGTGTTCAAAACCGCCACGGGTAAACCTACTGCGTCATCCCGGTGAGTCCTCTTATCCAGCTACGGCCAGCTTGTTGTCCCGCTGCTCGGGTTGGTCTGTTTAGCGGGCTGGATAGGATTTGTGGTCGTTGCGTGATGTATCGTCGGTGCTCGTTCGACCCTCGTTCGGGACCAGACGCCTGCTGGGTCCACGAAAAGGAACCCGGTTTGTCCGAAACACCGATGCACCTCCGTGCGGAGGAGAGAGGGACGACCTCGACGACGATTTGGCCAAGGACGAGGCCGGTTCCCAAGCACAAGGACCTCCCAATGTTCCTGTCCGAGCCTTATTCGGACATCGACTCTTCGATTTTCGAAACACCGTTTTAAGGAATTTTTTAACTTGCATAATTAACCTTCGAACGCTTTCACTTGCGATGAGTGTTGACACATACGTTACCATTGATAGACTCAAACATATGTGTTCTTGATAAATACTACACTTGATATGTACACTTGGTTTTTAAATTTTCAGACGTTTGATCACTTCTGAATGATCAAAACCTTGTACCATAAATTAGCAACATTCGAACTCCCCTGAATTTGGTGCGTTCTTGAAAAATTGAGAGCATTCTCACAGATCACCTGTAATAGTCGAGAAATAAACTTCGAACTGGCACATCTGCAATTTTCAGCATATACTTTCAAGCCATCAAATTTTACTTGACTTTCGTTATGTCGAACAGTAAAATATAACAACCCAATAGTTAGAATATGAGCCATTCAATTATCCAGTCATCCTGTAGGTAATTATTGCCAATAATCGAGCTGTTGTATAGCGAAGATGTCCAAATCACGTTGCGTGTAATTCTCGAGGAAACTCGTAAACCAAATCGATCCACGTATCCTCGATACGGCTAAAAACCGTTCTCGCACGCGATGCGGAGATCGAAGATGTTACGGAGGTCTGTTCGCAATCATGCAGCCGAAATTCCACGAACAAAGAACGCTACCAGTGATGGATTAACCAGTAATGTGAGCAAGCGATTAGGGAAGGTTGGTTGAAAGGGAAGGATATATTTGAATTTTTTGGGAGATCGAAATATTTCAAGTTTTTAAGTAGCAAAATTCCTTCGATTCTCAAACTTTTTGATGCCTAAATTCCCCAAATTTCACATTTAGCAAGTTCAAGGATTCTCCAAATATTCAATTTCCCAAATTCTCAAACTTTCTGATACCCAAATTTCCTAAATCTCACATTTCCCAAATTCCAAATTTCCCAAATTCCAAATTTCCCAAATTCCAAATTTCCCAAATTCCAAGTTCCCCAAATTCCAAATTTCCCAAATTCCAAGTTCCCCAAATTCCAAATTTCCCAAATTCCAAATTCCCCCAATTCCAAATTCCCCCAGTTTTAAATTCCCCCAATTCCAAATTCCCCTAATTCCAAATTCCCCCAATTCCAAATTCCCCCAATTCTAAATTTTCCAAATTCTAAGTTCCCCAAATTCCAAATTCCCCGAATTCCAAATTCCCCCAATTCCAAATTCCCCCAATTCCAAATTCCCCAAATTCCAAATTTCCCAAATTCCAAATTCCCCCAATTTCAAGTTCCCCAAATTCCAAATTTCCCAAATTCCAAATTTCCCAAATTCCAAGTTCCCCAAATTCCAAATTTCCCAAATTCCAAGTTCCCCAAATTCCAAATTTCCCAAATTCCAAATTCCCCCAATTCCAAATTCCCCCAGTTTTAAATTCCCCCAATTCCAAATTCCCCCAATTCCAAATTCCCCCAATTCTAAATTTTCCAAATTCTAAGTTCCCCAAATTCCAAATTCCCCGAATTCCAAATTCCCCCAATTCCAAATTCCCCCAATTCCAAATTCCCCAAATTCCAAATTTCCCAAATTCCAAATTCCCCCAATTTCAAGTTCCCCAAATTCCAAATTTCCCAAATTCCAAGTTCCCCAAATTCCAAATTTCCCAAATTCCAAATTCCCCCAATTCCAAATTCCCCCAGTTTTAAATTCCCCCAATTCCAAATTCCCCTAATTCCAAATTCCCCCAATTCCAAATTCCCCCAATTCTAAATTTTCCAAATTCTAAGTTCCCCAAATTCCAAATTACCCGAATTCCAAATTCCCCCAATTTCAAATTCCCCAAATTCCAAATTCCCCCAATTCCAAATTTCCCAAATTCCAAATTCCCCCAATTCCAAATTCCCCCAATTCCAAATTTCCCAAATTCCAAATTCCCCCAATTTCAAATTCCCCCAATTCCAAATTTCCCAAATTCCAAATTCCCCAAATTCCAAATTCCCCAAATTCCAAATTTCCCAAATTCCAAATTCCCCCAATTCCAAGTTCCCCCAATTCCAATTTCCCCCAATTCCAAATTCCCCAATTCCAGATCCCCCGAATTCCAGAATTCCCTAAATTCTAAAATTTCCAAATACCTAAATTCCAATTCCCCATTTTCCAAATACCCACATTCCCCAAATCCTCCAAATTCTCCAAACCCGTCGAATTCCCTACATTCTCCAAATTCCCCAAATTCTCCAAGTACCCAAATTCCCCAAATTCCCTGGAATCCACAAATTCCCCAAATTCTCCAAACTCCCCAAATTCCCCAAAGTTCCCCCAAATTCCCAAATTCTCCCAGTACCCAAATTCCCCAAATTCCCCAAATTCTCCAAATTACCTAAATTCTCCAAACTCTCCAAATTCCCCAAATACCCCAAATTTTCCAGCTACCACATCTCCAAATTCCCAAGATCCACCTTCCTATTCCCAAAACTTCCAAATTATCAAATTAAAAAATTTCTAAAAATGCCTAACCGTGAATAAAAGCGTTGTAGACGGTTAGGGCACCCGTAGGTCTTAATCCGTGACTGGTTAAGGGGTTCAGAACGGAACGCGTCGGTCGCAAATCAGAAATGCACCGCGCGTCGTCCGACGTTCGTGCCGAGGCCCGGTTAGAAGATATCGGGCCGGCATCTGTTCTTCTCGTTCACGACGGTGCTCGTGATCCTCGTGGCCGCGGTAAAAATGGCCCCGTTCTGCTGTCCCGTGCCGTGACTTCTCCTCCTGACAGCAAAAGACGGCCAGAAAGAGAGAAAGAGGAACCGGACCGTTCGCGAGTTGCTTTGTAACGTTTAGCCCTCCCATGCCATAGGTAGACGAAGAGGGAACCCGGCTCGGCTCTTCCCCCCGGGGACTACAAATGGCTTGTCAGTTGAATCATAATAGAGACTCGGGATCGCGAGATAATCTCACGCTGCGGTGTATCTAGCTCCGTGTTGTGTTCACCGAGTCTGTCCCTGGTGCACAACGGAAATATCGAAGGATTTGCGCGACTGCGGATCGTTCTGTTCACTGTTTCGACGAACTGGACGATCGGACTGAGATACTCTTCAGAGCTCGATCTGGAATGTGTGATCAGGGATTTGTTTCGTTTGAGTTTCATTGAAAGTATTTTTTAGATTCGATTTTTGGATTTGGGAATTCTTGAGGGTCTGTATTTTATGAAGGTCTTTTAGTGATTCGTATTTTTTGATTTTGGGTGAACTTGTACGTTTTTGGATTTTCTTGTTTTTAAATATCTACATTCTTAATTTCTTATGTCTCTGAATATGTACATTTTCAGATTTGTAAGGAACTGATACTTCTAAAATTCCTAGAATTTGTAGAGTTCTCAAAAATTTCCCCAATTCCAAATTTTCTAAATTCCAAATTCCCCTAATTCCAAATTCCCCAGATTCGAAATTCTCCAAATTCCCCTAATTCCAAATTCCCCAGATTCGAAATTCTCCAAATACCACAAATTCCAAATTCCACGTTCCCTAAATTCTCCAAATTCCCCGAATTCCAAATTTCCCAAATTCCAAGTTCCCCAAATTCCAAGTTCCCCAAATTCCAAGTTCCCCAAATTCCAAGTTCCCCAAATTCCAAGTTCCCCAAATTTCAAATTCCCCCAATTACAAATTCCTCCAATTCCAAATTCCTCAAATTTCAAATTCCCCGAATTCCAAATTCTCTAAATTTCAAATTCCCCAAATTCCAAATTCCCCGAATTCCAAATTCCCCTAATTCCAAATTCCCCTAATTCCAAATTCCCCTAATTCCAAATTCCCTTAATTCCAAATACCCTCCATTCCAAATTTCCCAAATTCCAAATTCCGCAAATTCGAAATTCCCCAAATTCCAAATTCCACAAATACCACAAATTCCCTAAATTCCAAATTCCCCGAATTCCAAATTCCCCCAATTCCAAATTCCCCCAATTCCAAATTCCCCAAATTCCAAATTCCCCAAATTCCAAATTCCCCAAATTCCAAATTCCCCAAATTCCAAATTCCCCCAATTCCAAATTTCCCAAATTCCTCAAATTGCAAATTCCCCAAATTCCAAATTCTCCAAATTCCAAATTTCCCAAATTCCAAATTCCCCAAATTCCAAATTCCCCTAAATCCAAATTCCCCAAATTCCAAATTCCCCAAATTCCAAATTCCCCAAATTTCCAAAAATCCCTAAATTTCCAAAAATCCCCAAAAATCTCAAAACATCAAGAAAGCAAGATCTAGCAAAATACCAAATAAATTACTGTGCATGTCCCATAATCTAGCATTAAAATCTCCAAGCAGGAATGTGGAGGCGTTAAAGCCGGTCTAAAAACATTTGAACGGACAATAGAAGCGAATATTGAACTCGGTTAGGGCTACTGTTAAATGGGAAAGATCGAATCGCAGCACATAGGCTAAACCCTATTAAGCAGCTAACAGAGTTTAAATCACGTTGCGATCGAAAACTACGAGTGCAAAGTTTGCGTTCGATCTAGTGACGGCTATTGCTAGGAAAGCTAGATCGTGACTGGAACTGTAGGTAAATGGCGAGTGGAAAAACAAGAATTCGCGCGAGATAGTTTGGAATTTGTAAAAGGTTACCGAAACACGTCTTTTTTTATATTAACTTCACTTCTGTAAATTCACTGTATATTTTTAGTAAAAGATTGAATGATATTGTACATCATATATTCCATAAATATTTTCTTTTGTATCATCTAATTTTTAACTGGAATTTTTCTGTAAGTGATTAATTGTCAAGTTTGGTTAAAAATTATGTTGCAAGTTTGAAGATAAAATGAAAATTATTTTAAATGTTATTCTAGTAGAATATTAGACTTAATATATTTTTACTGTACCACAATTTAATTGATGTTATTATACTATATTTTCTTAAGAATTATTTATTGAAATTTTGTAAATGAAATTTTAGTTCAGCTATTTTTTGCAGTATTTGAATAATTTTAAAATAAAAGATCTCGTTGAACTTGCAATTTAAAAATGGTCTAGTTTAATAAGTTGTAACGGGAAGAGATCCTGTAGATAAGAATGTATAGCTACCGCCGATTAACTTAAGTACAATGTTCATTTTTTAAACATTCAAATCACTGCTAAAGCCTCGAGACCTTCCTCGATGTATATTATCGATTCCAATTTCCGTTCGTTAATTAGAAGATAATTGAAATATGTCTAGAATTGAGCTCCACCGGTTTCAGAACGTTTACAATAAAAGAAGATTCGCAACGGACGTATGAATGAATCTATTATATGAATTAATTAATCTAATTAATTTAATCTAGATTAATTAATCTCGAAAGGTAATTTTTCACAAAATCTACTCGAGTCACCGACAGACTTAATCTTAATTAAATCTAGAAATCTGAATTCAGTAACACTACAATTTATCATGCAATAATAAACATCCTTTCAGAAAAAGTAATTTTTTCCATTCATCATAAAACTTGTTCTAAAAAACGCGTGAAAAATCTGAATCGTGTTACTGAATTAATTGCTTAATGGATTATAAAACTGATCGGTTACAGGGTCGTTAAGGTATACATTATTAAAACCCCGCCTATATCCGCTGATTAATTATTAAATACAAAATACGATCTACCAACGAACAAACAAATTGTTTAATAATACATTAAGCGTATTATCGGTAACTAAATAACTGTACAAACCCGAAATAATTTAATAATTCAGTTATTCGATTGTTGGATAAATCAATGTACCTATCCGCAATATTCTCCAATTTCAACTGAACTGATATCGCGTGACTGCGTTCAGATATTAATAACAAATTCCATTATGATACACGAGTAGCTTTAGTTGCTTTAACGACAGTGAGGACTCTTAGACTATGGCGACTATAGAGACTGTAGAGATTATAGAGACTATAGAGACTGTAGATACTATAGAGACTATAGAGACTATAGAAACTGTAGATACTATAGAGACTATAGAGACTATAGAGACTGTAGATACTATAGAGACTATAGAGACTATAGAGACTATAGAGACTATAGAGACTGTAGATACTATAGAGACTATAGAGACTATAGAGACTATGAAGGCTGTAGAGACTCTGAAGACTGTAGAGACTATAGAGACTGTAGAGACTATAGAGACTGTAGATACTATAGAGACTATAGAGACTATAGAAACTGTAGATACTATAGAGACTATAGAGACTATAGAGACTGTAGATACTATCGAGACTATAGAGACTATAGAGACTATAGAGACTATAGAGACTGTAGATACTATAGAGACTATAGAGACTATAGAGACTATGAAGGCTGTAGAGACTCTGAAGACTGTAGAGACTATAGAGACTGTAGAGACTATAGAGACTATAGAGATTATGGAGACTATGGAGACTATGGAGACTATGGAGACTATGGAGACTATGGAGACTATGGAGACTACAAAGACTATGAGAACTATAGAGACTATGAAGACTATAGAGACTATGAAGACTGTAGAGACTACAGAGACTATAGAGACTGTAGAGACTATAGAGACTATAGAGAGTATAGAGACTGAGACTATAGACACCCAACAAATTGCAGTGCCTTAGTTCAGAAGTAGATACTCAGGTATTCTCTCAGGATCTTAAGGACATCTGCAAGCTAGGAACTATTGGCTCCTTGCAAGGTTTAGCATTATTGTAGAAACTTTTGGGTCTTATGGGCTCTGTGAATGTCGGCGACCTTTGACGTCTGTGAATTTTAAGGGCTTTCACGGTGTGTGAATTTTGGGAATATATGAACACAAAAGTCCTATTTATTTTTGGAGGTAGAGATGTGGAGATTTTGGAATTTAAGGATGTAGGAATATAGACAAGTAGAAATCTAGGGCAACTTGTCGTAGCAAGGTAGGGACATAAGAATCTAGGGGCGCAGCAAGTTAGGCACGTAGGAATCTAGAGACTTAGCAAGTTAGGGACGTAAGAATGTAGGGACTTGGAAATTTAGGGACGTAGGAATTTGGGGACATGGCAAGTTGGGGACGTAGCAAGTTGGGGACGTAAGAATGTAGAGACGTGGAAATTTAGGGACGTAGGAATTTGGGGACGTAGCAAGTTAAGGACGTAGCAAGTTGAGGACGTAGCAAGTTGGGGACGTAGGAATCTAGAGACGTGGGAATCGAGGGACGTAAGAATCTGGGGACGTAATAATTTAGAGAAGTAGGAATTTAGGGACATAAGAATTTAGGGACGTAGGAATTTCGGGACGTGGGAATCTGAAGACGTAGCAAGTTGGAGACGGAGGAATTTGGGGATGTTGCAAGTTGGGGACGTAGGAATTTAGGGATGTAGCAAGTTGGGGACGTAGGAATCTAGGGACGTGGGAATCTAGGGATGTAGGAATATTAGGGACGTGGGAATCTAAAGACGTTGCAAGTTGGGGACGTAGTAAGTTGGGGACGAAGGAATCTAGGGACGTGGAACTTGAGGAACGTGGGAATCTAGGGATGTAGGAATATTAGGGATGTGTGAATCTAAAGACGTTGCAAGTTGGGGACGTTGCAAGTTGGGGACGTTGCAAGTTGGGGACGTAGTAAGTTGGGGACGTAGGAATCTAGGGACGTAGGAATCTAGGAACGTGGAAATTTAGAAACGTGGAAATCTAAAAACGTAGAAATCTGGAATATAGAAATCCAGAAACATAAAGATCTATATACGTAAATATCTCATATGTAGAAATCTAAGAACCTACTATTCTATGAACCTAAACACCCTCCAGACTCTAGCAACCTTAATTCCCAAATTTCCAGGGTTACTACATATCCCAAATTTACTATATCACAAAACTCAACTACCTTCACCCCCTCAAATACATCCCCTAACTATTAAATAAATAATCACATCCCCTCTCCCAAAATCCCCAAATTCAATATCACACCAAATACGATTACAGTTAACCAAACACTCGTTAATTAACTAATACACCCTCTTAATTAATAAACCCTCTTCAACTCAACCTCTTACACGAACTAACAAAGCTTCCTAACGAAAGTACACCATCAGACTTTTCATTAATGACAAGTAAAGTAAACGATCTATTACATGAATCTACAAACGTTTGATCTGAAATTTTGTTCGGGCCAACAAGGTGACGTTACATTTGATAGAAGTAGATCCAGAACGTCAGAGATGGTTGTTGAACGCATAAAATCGAGATTGGAACGAGACTCAGGAGGTTAAGGCATAGCGGACAAAGTGCAGCATGCAAGGCTAATGACGACCGAGTCCCGATTCGATCGTACGAGATAATCTCTCGTGGGATAATCTTACCATGGGGCTCACCATATCCACTCGATCGTAGCTGGATCCAGGCAAAACGAACCGAGGGTTATGAGGCCTCTGACGCTGCAGGAAGTCGACCTGATTGCTGTCGTGACCGACCTACAACTTCCTGTTCGGTTAACTCGAATTCTTGACGAGTTTACCTTTGTCCATTATCTTCTGTTTCAAACATCTTGATGTTATTATTTAACACGTTGACTGATATATTAGTTGGACATCTTGTTAAATAATTATTTTACTTTAATTATTTCATTATTTTATTTTAACAAATGTTACCACATAGTTTCACAATATTTTTTGTAGCTTCAAGTTTATTTATTCGTAGTTTCAAGTAGTTGATACAAGTATTTATATTATAGTTATTTGTACTGAATGTAGTCCTCCTCTTTCTGATTCAAAATCTTTCATCTTGCAATTAAAAAAGAAAAACTTTCTAAAGGAGGAAGTTTATTGCTTTCATTATGTATTAAACATACAGGTTTAACATTTCAGGAAAAATGATAATGTTTATTGGTTATTATATGATCATCTTTTGAATACAGAGGTATTAAGTGAAGTCTTAAGTGACGATTTTATCTCGAAAGAACGTTCATATTTGTATAATGCTTCCTTCTTCGTGATCTCAGGAGGAACACCGATCTCGTAACTGATATCTCTCATTGGCAATAACGTCACAAAGCGGCCAAGCCGAAATTCGATTATCATATCTGCCTCGTGCATCGATTCATGGGGTTAAGCTCGGTCTAGGTACACTCGGATGCAATGCTACTTTCCTGCGGATAAAGACATATATGTGAACTTTACAAATTTCATATTTTTCAATTTTTAGATTTTTAAATTTTATAGTTTGAAATTGTTGTGTTGCAAATTTTTATTTTGCAAATTTGTTAGTTTCAAATTTTTGTGTTGCAAGTCTGTAAGTTTCAAATTTCCAAATTTTCATGTTGCAAGTCTATAAATTTCAAATTTTCATGTTGCAAGTCTGTAAGTTTCAAATTTCCAAATTTTCATGTTACAAGTCTGTAAGTTTCAAATTTCTCAAATTTCAAAATTACCAAATTACGAAATTTCAAAGTTCACAAATTCTCCAAATTTTCAAATTTCTAAATTACCCAATTCCCAAGTGTGTAAGTCCTCCAATTTCCCAAATTTCCAAATTACCCAATTCACAAATGTCCCCAAATTTCTAAGCATCCAACTCCCTAATTGTCTATCTCTATAATTCCCCAAATTCAAAATTCCCCAAATCCTACATCCCCAAATTTTTGCGTCCCCAAATTCCCAAAGACCCAAATCTCTCAAAATTCCCAGGTCCTCCAAATTCCCCGAATTCCCCAGGTCCTCCAAATTTCCCAAATTCCCAAATTCCTCAAGTTCTCAAGTCCCCCAAATTCCCCAAATTTCCTAAATTCTCTAAATTCTCCAAATTCTCCAAATTTTCCAAATTCTCCAAATTCCCCAAAATTACCAAAATTCCCAAATTTCCCAAATTTCCAAAATTCCTCAAAGTTCCTAAATCCTCCAAATTTCCAAAATTCCCAAACCTTCAAATTCTGAGATCCTCAAAACATCAAATAGTCAAAAATATCTAAAAAAAAAAACAACGAAGATAATACTCCTCTGAGTTACTTGCCATCTTTTATCTAAGGAAACCAGATTTGCCCTTGACTGTACATTGGGGTGGATCCACCCTGACGACGTATCGTCGAGAGGAATCTAAATCGAAAGTGGCCTCGCGACACGCCCACCCCCGCGACAAATGTCTGACGAAGATCAAGAACGTGAGCTGCTTAATTTATGGCCACGTATTTTTCCTCCTCACCGGCTTGGACCGTCACCTGAATCGCTTTTGCCATTTGTCTTTAAAAACCAGCTAAATTTCTTTGCTCGAAGAAAGTCTTGAGATGTCTTTTATTGCTTTTCATTCGATCGTGCCGATCGATTTGGGGTATTATGGTGATTCTCTTTTATTTCTGGTGAATTCACCAAACTCCCAACTCTCCAAGTTCTCGAATTTCTCAAATTTACAAACAAACGTTACAGAGGTTTATTTGACGTTCGAAACATTTCAGTAGACTATAAATCTCCTCGAACTATTAGTTTACGCGTGTTTAACTGAAACAGCCGCACCGAGTTTGAACGCGTAAAATGTAAGGAGTAATTATAACACATCATTTGTAATATGCAGCTACTTGTATCGCGTACCTAAAATTTTAACCTTGTTAAAATTATTTATGAACCTCGTGTCGTCAAGCGAATGTACTACATTTTATGATTAATGATCAGTAGAGTATCTTCTCTACAGTTACAATTAACAGTTACAATCAACAGTTACAATTTACAGTCACAATTAACATTGACAATTAACAGTCACATATAACAATCACAATTAACATTTATAATTAACAGTTAGAATTAACAGTCACAATTAACATTTACAATTAACAGTCACAATTAACATTTACAATTAACAATTACAATTAACAGACACCCATAACAATCACAATTAACATTTACAATTAACAATTACAATTAACAGACACCCATAACAATCACAATTAACATTTACAATTAACATTTACAGTTAACAGTTAGAATTAACAGTTGCAATTAACAGTCATAATTAACATTTACAAATAACAGCCACAATTAACATTTACAATTAACATTTATAATTAATATTTACAATTAACAGTTACATTTAACAATTATAATTAACATTTACAATTAACAGTTACACATAACTATCACAATTAACAGTTACAATTAACAATTATAATTAACATTTACAATTAACAGTTACACATAACAATCACAATTAACAGTTAGAATTAACAATTATAATTAACAATTATAATTAACAGCTACAATTAACAGCTACAATTAACATTTACAATTAACATTTACAATTAATATTTACAATTAACAGTTAGAATTAACAGTTGCAATTAACAGTTAGAATTAACACTTGCAATTAACAGTCACAATTAACATTTACAATTAACAGTTACAATTAACAATTACAATTAACAGTTATATATAACAGTTACAATTAACAATTACAATTTACAGTTACAGTGTACAGTTACAATTGTTAAAGTAAATTACAAGCTGTCTAATCTCCAAATAATAATTCATCATACTTCCATCCCTCAAACAAAATATTCCGCATTACACGTTAAAATCCGCGTTTGTCCAAGTTCCCCGTAAAATATGCAACGAACGAAAAGTATTTTAATAAATGGCAACAAAGCGAAGGATTCTTCCGTTGTTCGCGAATTAGTTCGCATTCCCGTAATGTCAGAGGAAATATTTATTTCGTCGAGTTCGGGTCAGAGGGAGATCGCGTTCACCTGGTGCATGCTTCAAGATCTCGGTCCCTGTCGTCGGATAATGGTGATCTATTCGTTCTCGTTTCCACGTCGACCCACTAACGTTATATTCCTATATCAACGTGTCGGTATTTACATAAATCATGGCCGCGTAGCAGTTTTCCGAGCAACGGCTCGCGTGGAAATACGCGTTGATCCCTTTTACGGTAAGTGCGGCAATATTTCGTCGGTGAAACGTCATGGAGTTAAACATATAGAAGGAATATTTTCAACGTATCACTGGAAACTTTAACCAGAGACGGTTTCTTCCGTCGTTTTTATTTCCACGATCATCCTTTTGTTAAATCGACGCTCCGCCATTTTAATCCGGCGATGCCAAGCGCGACTAATATGGATGTCCACGTAGTACCAATAAGCTAGCTTCGTGCCGTAATTATTTTATCTTATTGCATATTATATATCGCATTTGTATTCTCACAATGTAAACTTGTAGCAAAATTTTTAACATATCTTGACTAATTTTATTTATGTAATGTATTGAAGAAAATGGATATTTCAATAATTGATCATGTGTGAGGTCACATCTTCAAGAACTCTGAATAGTTTATACAGATTCGAGTTTTAATAAATAATTAAATTAGTGAACATTTCTGTTACTTAAATTTTGTCGCAATTCTATGAAATTCCACAAAGCTTCTAATAAAAATATAATTTTCTCTTTCTAATTAAATCTTGTTCTCAAATACAATCTGCCTACCAGGAGATAGTTCGATTAAAATCAAATAGAGCCTAAAACGACAACGATGCCTAGCGCATTCAGAAACACGGGATCGGTAAACTATTCAGTTCCTCGATCATTAAAAGATGAATCGTTTAATTACCCCCAGATTCTTGCCTCTCTAATTTTACCAAATATACTTCCTCAAAGAGCGAACTTTGAATGAGATCTTTTTTTCGCGTTCCCGTGGAACCTTTTTCCCCCGGTTCCGGTTATTTCCGTACCGATGAAAAAGTCTGTACACAGACTTTCGAACAAAGATCCTCCTGTTAATTAAAAATCTGGAACGTGCCCCGCCTCTGAAGTCTCGGCTAGCAAAGCTTTTCTTTTTTCTTTCTTTCCTTTTTTTTTGGATCGAATCGTCGGACTCGGCTGATAAGCTTTGAACATGCAATTGAACGAAACGCGTTTTCTCCTCGATCAAATCGAATTCGACGATCGGCTGGAATTAATGAGCCTGATTATCGATCGTAGATCAATCGGCTCGCTGAAATTTCCAGTGGAATGATAAAGTAAAATAGTAGGATAGTAAAATAGTGGGATAATAGGAGAGCTAGATAGTAAAATAATAAGCGTATTGTCTTAGGTGGAGTATCAAGCCTGATTTCCCTAGAGACAACACGATATCGAAGACACATGTCTCAAATGAAATTTAGAAATTTTTGAGATTTGGAAATTCAGAGACCTTAGAATTTCGGGACATTGCTTAAGAGTCTGTCAGTATAATTAGAGATTTAATGATTTGACAATTTGAGGACATAGGAATTTAATGAGTTAGAAATTTGAAGATATAGAAATTTGAGGGTTGATTGGGTAAAGATGTGAACATCTTTGAATTTGCAGAAAGGATTTTGCTAAAAATTTGTGAGAGGGAATTTGCTAAAGGATGCCTACATCATATCCAAGTTTACAGTCCAGAAATACTAAGAAATGACAGTGACATAGTAAGTAACACATCTATAGTTGTATATAGATAGTGAAAGTGTGTACCAAAAAGGAATAGAGATAGTACATTAGGGTCATCCTAATCCCTAATAACTCAAAATGTACCCACCTATCAATCACAAACTGCCTCATCCAATCTTGTACACCCCTTTCTTGCTCCCCAAACAAATCTAATTAATCACATACCTCAAGTATCATTCCACAATCGCCTGAAACTTTTCGCCCTCTCTCAAAGCCGAGTATCCCGATGGTGGTTTACCGCGACCCGGAATTTCCTGGATCGATAAAGCGGTAAAAAGAGCGAGAAAAAACGAAGACGAAAAGAGAAAGAGACTTCGAGGAGAAGTTTGCAAACAACGAGTACCCACGTCGTCGAGCAAAGTCTGACGCTCCTGTTGAGTGACTGACAACATGTTCCCTCGTCTTCTTTCTTTTCTTCTTAGCTCGATCTCGTTTCTGGTCGATCGTACGTCGTTGTCTCGTTCGATCGTTCTTCCTTCCGTTCGTCTCCTTTTTTCACCCGTTCGACCGGTCGAATCACGAAATCGCGACTCGGTTGTTTTTACCGTCGTAGCTTGTCTTCATCCTTTCGTCCGGCTCGCTGCTCAATATGCTGGCAGACTCCGCTTATTTAGGGCCGACCATAAAGGAACAATGATGTCGTACTTTGTCAGACGACTTGGGAGCTTGCTTAATTGAGTCGAATCTCGGAAGACGTGCGAGCTTTTTTGTTCCACTGTCTTGCTTCCTGAGTTACTTCCCCTTTTTCAGCGTCGCGTCAGCCACGGTTTTTGGCCATGGGATCGGGATGCTTTTTTTACTGGAAATGGATTCCTGTTAGGTGCGGAACGGGGAATTCGTAACACCTTGTTTAGTCCTTGCAAATCATACACTGTGAATCTATGAACTCGTAATTAAAAATTTAAAGTTACTTTCCCTTCCTCTGCGTCGTGTCAGGAGCCATCGAGGTCCTTTTTCTTACTAGAAATGAATTCCAGTTAGAAGACATTTTGTAACGCCTTGTTTAGACCTTGCAAATCATTGAATCTACAAACTCGTAATTAAACATCGAAAGAATGCAATAAATTTGTACACTTGTATAAAGCAACCGTACGAATTGAACGTAGGATACAAAGTGCAGAGAAAATGAAATCAGTGTTTGAAAGAATTCGCAGTTCCCGGCCATAACCGCGATCAAAGGGTGCTCAAGAAAGGGCCGAGGAAATTGCGAAAGTGGTCGGAACAGACGTGGAACAATTACGAATCAATTGATTCGCGAACGAAAGCCACGACGCGAATTCCCAGCAGAATGAACAATCAAATCGACGGGGAACGAGAAGCGTGGCCCACATTCCTGAAACGTGAATCAACAGCGTCGACGCGTGGATCGATTCCTCTTCCCTTTTTCCCGGGGGTTACAAGCTTCCGTTTCTCGACACGATCGATCCCAAGAGAGCAACGGCGACGGAAAGGAGTTGACGTTACACGTTCCTTCGGATCCAATTCGATTCCGGCCAATTTACGCGGTTCGTACGTTCCCGATCGTAATTACCTAGCTCGTGAATCGAAGAATTGGCGGGCCGGAAGACTGCGGACCGGAAGATCTGTCGCTTGTGCCGTTCTCGATCCTTTTAATGGAGATTGTGATCTCACCTTGAAATCTAAAAATACGGTCTTTACTGAACAGACTGATAAACGACGTGTTTTAACTGTGTTCGATAAGGTATTTGATTTAAATTTTGTTCTTGAGAAGAGGTAGAAAGATAAAGCTTTATGATACATTAAATGACCGTGTGTTTTCTTTTTTAATAAATGCTACTTTATAAACGTTATGCAGTTGCTGTACATCCACGTTAATAAATAAGTAGATTAATATATTTATATTTGAAGTTTAATAAAGTTTAAAACATTGCATAAGTTACAATATTTGTCAATAAAAAAGAATGTTCCTTTTCTCAGTAAAAGAATGTTCTTTTAAATGGAGATATTACGCATGCGCATGATACGTAGAGTCCACTGCGCATGCGCATGTTACGCAGAGTCCTCTGCGCATGCGCCATGGCGCACGTGCATCGCGTATCTTTATTCAACAAGACATTCTTTCACTTTCTTTTTAAAAAATATTTTAGTAGAAATAATTATATATTTAGCATCTATTAAATATGTAATTGAAAATAACTGTAAGGAGACATGAATTTTGCAGTATTATATGCATTATTTATAAATTACGATATTTAAAATTAAAGAAACTGTTTAATACAATTATCAATAAACCTAATGTGAATATAATACAATTATCAGTAAACTCACTATGTGAACCTAAAAATCTTTTCATCAATGCTACTTAACTTTACCACATAACCTGCATTTCAGTATAAAATTAAATAATTGCCTCTCAAAATAAAATTTATCAATATACTACATTCATCAATACTTTTACCACCAGAATTTGTTTTTTATACAAATTAAAAAGTTCCACAACAAAATAAATTTGCTCCTCGTCAAAACGAAATTCGCGTTGCGTAACTGTCGGGAAAAAAAGATCTAACCGTGATGCAGGAAGGACAATGGCGTCCCCGGAGGATCGACTCGAGGGAAACGTTCGTCGATCGAGGATCGTCGATTCGTACGTAAATCGGTGCACGCTGCGGAACAGATGAACGGGACAAAAGGTCATCGCCAACCGGGATTTCCTGGCAAACAGTAACGGGTAACGAGCAACGCACACTGACGACACCACCATGAAGACCGATATTTAATTACCGCGAATGCGTGGCGACCGCAGATGCGGCCATTTCCTACGACACGGACGGAAACGCTCGCAAGAATTCGTGAATTGTTCAGCGTAATGGGTGGCTTTGTTGGTTCTTTGATTTTATTGCGTTTTGCTTGAGAGAACTTTATATGTTTTGGTTTTTTAATTATTTTGATAGTGCAGTATGTTTACGGATGTATGATATATTTTTTTGTGCGATGGTACACTTTTTAGGGAACACTTGGTGTAGACTGGTAGGTTTTTTTTTTAAAAATTGGTGGAACAGAAGAGGACTGCTTCTTGTTATTACTGAGACATATGTAATCTTGAGACACAAGTAACCTGGTAACCTTGAAGTTAACGAAGATATTTAAGAATGGTGAATAATTTTTTTTAATGAAAGTACTTTCGGATATTTTAAAGTCAGACCCCACAATTTATTGCAATCATCCCCTACAATTTACTGCAATCATCAAAGAAACAATTTTCTTACAAATGAATAACTTATTGTCAGATAACAGCAAATGTATAAATTAACATCACCGACAACAAAATGGCCGTAAATATATTTTTCATAGTACAGAATTTCATCACTACTCGAGATCGCCATTTAATTTTCACGAGTCTCTTATAGATACATTAATCGTTTCGAACGGAAGCTTGAAGTAGAGGATCAAGGCGAAAATTCCAGTTTCACGAAAGCACCCGAAGTTGCAGTTTGTTGACGGAATCCGAGAGAAGAAACTAGAAAACGGGTTTACGGGGCACAGTAAAGAGCTTTCGTGTTCAGTTAGCTGAAAACTCGAACCGAGTCGCAAAATCTGTCCGCCCCTTTCTGTGTGTATAAATGATCGTAAATCTTCACGCTTTCGATTCGAATAAAGGTTTCCACCCTCTAAAATTTTTGCTCAAAAGTCAAAGCGTGGACGATAAAAGTTGACGAAAATCTGTATGAAATTGTTCTCTGGTTTAATGGGTTCTTTCTAGCACGAAAATGCCGACTCCAAATGTTTCATTGCGCTTTAAATTATTCCACGAGCTTATGTACGTTAAATGAATATTAAATAACAGACGAGCAAATAGCGTTCCACATTTTCTGTGTCTCGGTTTATCTCTTGTTCCTCCCGGTATGTTTGCGCTTTTGTAGGTATTCATTACATCCTGTAATAATCGTTTTTCCCTTTGAGGATTGTTGTGAAAATTCTCGGGCTGAAAATTCGTGCACGCTTGTAGCGCGTTGTTTAAAGTTGAAATATTAGTTTGGGCGATAAATACTTTATCTGCGTAATGTGATGAGTTTTTTGTTTGATTATGCACATTGTAGTCCTTGTTACTGCTTTTGTGAATGCACTTTTTTCTGGGTGATGTGGAGATTTAATTTTGGCTGTCAAATTTATGCATTGCTGATTGCACATTACAAAGTATACACATTATTCATATATATTTACTTTAATTTATATTCATTTTTGTGTAAATACATTTATATTAGATTTTGATTTGTTTGCAAATTAAGAAGTTTGTAAATTAATTTAGATATTTTAAATTAAGTTAAATTTCATTTCTTTAAGTTTATTTTCATTTCTTCATTTCTTAATTTCATTTCGTCAAGTTTATTTTCATTTCTTCATTTCTTAATTTCATTTCTTTATGTCTATTTTCATTTTCTCATTTCTTAATTTTAATTCTTTATGTCTATTTTTATTTCTTCATTTCTTAATTTCATTCCTTCAAGTTTATTTTTATTTCTTTACTTCTTAATTTAATTTCTTTATTTTTTAATTTAATTTCTTCAAATTTATAAATTTGAAATATATATCTTTAGAATCACAAGGGTGAATATAACCAATCAATACTCAATTATTAGTGTACCTAACCGTAAACTGAGAATCATGTGTTGCTCTGTTTCACACCATACTATTGTTCCTAAATATACATACTCGTGATACATAGGTAATTTCGTCGAATCAAAACGGAATCCGTTAGCTACACCACATGTATCAAGTATATCGAGTTTGTTCGTCCCAGATGAAATAACCACGGTTTATACTTGCTTCCGCTTTCGTATACCATATTTTCTACCGCTGTAATGAAGAAATACTATCCCCTGAAGAGAAGTAATCTTATTTCTACCTTGTTTGCAGAAACTACTATGTTGTCTTTATTCACTCTTTTTTATCTTATTATTTTATTTCCTGAGTTTCTTGTGTGTTACTTGACAGCAAGATTTATTCATGGCTTATTTACGGTATATATATTTTCTTTGTTCCATAGTTTTTATTTTCTAATTTAAAAAATTTTCAAGTTAGAAAATTTCCAAATTCTCAAATTTGTAAGTTCTCAAATTTCCATATTCTCGAATTTCCAAGTTCTCTAATTTCCAAATTTTCAAATTTCCAAACTCTCAAATTTCCAAATTCTCAAATTTCCAAACTCTCGAATTTCCAAGTTTTCAAACTTCCAAGATCTCAAATTTCCACACTTTCGAATTTCCAAGTTCTCAAATTTCCAAGATCTCAAATTTCCAAGATCTCAAATTTCCAAGTTCTCAAATTTCCAAACTCTCAAATTACAAAATTCTCAAATTTCCAAACTCTCAAATTTCCAAATTCTCAAATTTCCAAACTCTCGAATTTCCAAGTTTTCAAACTTTCAAGATCTCAAATTTCCACACTCTCGAATTTCCAAGTTCTCGAATTTCCAAGATCTCAAATTTCCAAGTTCTCAAATTTCCAAACTCTGAAATATCCAAACTCTCAAATTTCCAAACTCTGAAATATCCAAACTCTCAAATTTCCAAACTCTCAAATTACAAAATTCTCAAATTTCCAAACTCTCAAATTTCCAAACTCTCAAATTTCCAAACCCTCAAATTTCCAAACTCTCAAATTTCCAAATTCCCAAATCTCCAAATCCCCAAATCCCCAAATCCCCAAATCCCCAAATCCCCAAATCCCCAAATTCTTAACGTTCCAAATCCCTAGATTCCGAAATTTCTAAACATCAAATCCCTAGATTACCAAATCTCTAGACCCCCAAATCCCTAGACTCCCAAATCCCTAAACCCTCAAATCCCTAGACTCCCAAATACCTAGCCTCCCAAATCCCTTAACCCCCAAATCCCTAAACCCTCAAATCCCTAGACTCCCTAATACCTAGCCTCCCAAATCCCTATTCCCAAATTTCCACATTTCCAAATCCCAAATTTCCCAAATTTACCCCTCTAAATTCCAAAATTCCTCGCTTCGTATTATCATCACGTGATTCTCCACATCTTAAATTATAAGCAGCAAAATTACCATAGCCCGTTTTCAACGATCGAAAACTACGCTAATAACGCTTCCGCGTAATCTCAGGCAAGAACTAGCAACTACACGGCGCAAAACACTGTTCTAACACGAGGAGCAAAATAATCCCTGAAACATCGTCGAAAACTCGACAACTTTAGTCGAGGAAACGAGAACCTCAAGTTCTGCCAGCTTCTCTTCAGCTACGAAAAAAAGAGGAGAAGAAGAAGAGAACTGGCGAATAAAAGTACAACGAAAAGCACGACACTGTGCAACGAGCGCATTAATTCGAACTTTAATTCGTTGTTATCTCTCAATTTAATCTTGTGATTATCTGCGCTGTTGGCTGTTTCGAGGAAATATTAATTAGAGCACGAATGTTCAATTATTACTTTTGGTACATTCATACTTATACTTAATATATAAAATTCAGTTTCATTTAGTATATCAAGTTTTAATAATTTCAGTTATTTAATATAGTAAATTCAGTTTCATTTAGTATATCAAATTTTTTATTAAAAAAATTTTAACGAAGTTGCTTACGAAGTTTTTCTTCTTTCAGTAATATTGTTTTCTTACATCATTTTAAAATTAATTTTCATGAAACATTAGATGAATATATACATACTAATTCTTAATTATTAACAGGTACTGGTAATTAACATATGAATTATTTCATACAGTTTTCGTGTGCAGTTTTATTTACTGAAACTCGTAGTTTCTGTTATAAATTTTCAGCATCCCCTGATAAATAACAAGTAAGTAAAAATAAAGATCAGCTATTGAGTCTTTGACTCTGCACTGATTACGAAAATTTCAGAATTTATAGAACGGTCAAGAGTTGTGATGGTAGGAAAACTTGTTTCTGCCACCATTTGCGTTCTCCACGGAGACGCCATGAGCCACCATGTTCTTCAAATCCTCGTTAAAAAGTTTAAGTGGATTCTACGAGAGATCCACGAGTGGTCAGACGAAACATCGTGCCTCTGTGGTCGAGCAATATTCAGTATTCTTTTGATGCATTGTGGTTTTTACCATTTCAATATCTTATTTTTTTTTGTGTTTATGAATTACGAAGTTGATTTTTTAGGAAAAAATGGTATGACAAAATTCATGACATAATTTATACTGATATGTTGATACATTGAATACATCTCTAATCTTATATGTATAATTATTTGATACGTAGTTTGATATATAAAATGTCTTGAGTTGAAATAGGTAAAATTGCAAGTCCTTCAGGATAATTTATTAACAATAAAAAATACAAGTATGCTATGAATCATTTCATACTCCAATAGGAAAAATACCTAACATGACTTCAATTATCTTATATCTATATTCAGACATATTTGGACCATAACCCATATTTACTTCACTTCCTCCACAAGAACCTCCAATGTGATTACTTAAAGAACGTCCATTACGATTATTTAAACGTCCATTGCGATCATTTAAAGAACGTCCATCGCGATTAGCTAAAAAAAAAAGAAGAATCGAAGGAGTATCGACACGAGCAAGCCCTTAGGTTGTCAATTTTCTTTGTCGTTGACGAGTCGCCTTCTGTTTCACCGGAAGAGCCATTACTGTAGTAAGGTGGTGCACGAGAGAAGAATTTCGCTTGACGAACACGAACCGTCGGAGACAACTCGGTAAACCGAAGTTCCAGCCGGAATACCGGGAGTCAACAGTCGTCCAATATATATTCGACCCGGTGAACTTGCACGGTCTGGCGTTAGGACTCGGTAAATAAACTCCGGTAAATAAAGCAACCCTTGGTTGCCGCACGAACCAGAGAAGTGCTCCTCGTTGCACGAGTGGCCGTCGCACAGTCTGCTGCACCCTCTTCTCGACCTCTCTTTTCCCTTTAGATTTTATGGGGATTCGGTTAATGGCGTGGGTGGTCCAAGGATGAACACGCGTTCGTATCGCGGTGGCTTCTTCGGGCTAACCTACTTTTCGTCGATGTTTAACGACGTTGTTTTCTTCTGCATCACACCCTTCTTCTTATTCTGCGTGGTTTTTATTTGGTTGATTATGCAGTTGTAATCGATTTTATGGAGTAAAGGTGTTTTTTGATTAACACCTTGCTTTGTGATGTTGGGTCATGTACAATTTTGTTTTCGCAACGAATTTTTGAGAGATTTGTATCTTTTCGATAGTTTGTGGTACTTGATGATTCAGTTCTAAATGTGATCTTTAAATTTTATTAGCTTGAGTTAAACTTGTGAATGAAATGAGCTTTAGATTTATATGGAGTTCAATTTTTGTTGGAGTATTATTGGAGACGTGATTATCTGACAGGTAACTATCTGGCAAGTGATTATCTGACATGTAACTATCTGACAAATGATTATCTGAGAGGCAACTGTCTGGCGAATGATTATCTGAGAGGCAACTATCTGACAAATAATTATCTAACAAGTAATTATTTGGCAAATGGTTATCTAACAGGTAACTATCTAACAAATAATTATCTGACAGACAAATATATTTCTAAATTTTATTCAAATCAGCTAATAATTTTTTATCATATAAACTGTGTGCAGAGTGTATCCATTCGTTTAGCGGCTTTTCTTCAGGAAATTGTTCGAGGAACCGGTACAGAATTTTATGGGCACTCTTCGAAAGCTACGAGCCGTGATTGAAATTCGCGAAAAATCGAACGTTTCTCGAACCTCGCTGTCTTGCGCGGCGCTGAAATTGTTGGACATTTGTTGCAGCCTGCAATTGACCCCGTTTTTCTCGACGTTTTCAAGAAACCCCTATTTGTTGAAGAGCTACAGTTTGACAAGAATTGTCTGATTCTTTGGATGAATAGGAAATTCAAGGAGAAGACGCAGGCAAATATTGTTGAGGACTTTCAGTTGCAAGTCTAATGTCCTTGTTGTTTATTATCAATTTGTTTAATTGAAACTTTGGGACTTCATGAGTAGTGACTTTCAGAATTTATTACTTTGAAATTTTTTAATTTTAGGACTTTTTGAAATATTAGTTGATTCTTTGAGGAGTGATGGGTTTGAGTAGTGATGGGTCGGTTATGGCACACAACAAGTTCACTAAAATATCACGGTATTGCAACCACATAAAAGTCCACAAATATCCAATAGTCTTAATACCTAAATAATACTAAAATTAATATCCTAAATTGTCATTTAACCTCAATATTACTTGAACAACACTAGATCGACCGCAACCCATCACTACTTAAAAAACCATTACATACACAAATCCTACCACTCAAATTATAAAGAATTTTTCTAAAGAACAATACGTCAACATCAATCCGTAAAAGATCCCCCTATTCAAAACTAAATCTCGTTCCATAAAAATCTCCATAAAAGATTCTGCAGTGTATGATCCTCTGTGTCATGTCCCTCACCGTGTCTCGTTAATCAAAATAATCACCATAAAGCGTTCTCCGTGTTACTTTCATGTGGTTCATTCTTTTCTCTAACAGCTCCTTTAACCACAGTGTTAGCTTACTAAACGCGATTAATTAAACACCGTCGGAGGGGGTTGAAAGGACATCATACTCCTTTGTCAAGTATCAAGAAACTGTGACCAAGTTCCGATAAAGGAACATTTTGTTTGGCTTCCTTTATGCGCTGGATTTTACGAGGATTCCGTTAATATTGTTCACGGAGTATCCGTTGACGACGCTTTTTAACGCGAGGATATACACGCAGTGACGTACGTGTTACACTTTTAGACACATTCGTGGCGATTTACGACGGATGGTGTTGGAAAATATTTGTAACACATCTTTTATGTTGCTTGTTACTTTAAATGGCGATTCAACTCCGTTCATTGCTGTCGCTACTTGTTCATTATTGCAACGCTTGCAATTTGTGACATTTGGGTTTTGATTAGGTTTCCCACGCGTGGAATTCCCACGTGCCGAATTACCAAGCATAGAATTATCACGCGCTGAATTACCATGCGTGGAATTACCACGCGTGGAATTACTACGCATAGAATTACCACGCGTCGAATTACCACGCACTGAGTTACCACGCGTCGAATTACCACGCGTAGAATTACCACGCGTGGAATTACCACGCGTGGAATTACCATGCGCTGACTTACCACGCGTGAGGGTACCACGCGTGGAATTACCACGCGTGGAGTTACTACGCGTAGAATTACCACGCGTTGAATTACTACGCGTCGAATTACCACGTGTGGAATTACCACGCGCTGAGTTACCACGCGTGGAATTACCACGCGTGGAATTACTACGCGTGGAATTACCACGCGTGGAGTTGCCACGCGTCGAATTACCACACGTCGAATAACCATGCATGGAATTACTACGCATAGAATTACCACGCGCTGAGTTACAACGTATGGAAATAGCACGCGCTGAATTACCACGCGTGGAATTACCATGCGCTGAGTTAGGACGCGTGGAATTCTGCGTTTTAGCACTTTTGTTAAAATACCTAACTTAAAGGAGAGCTTCGAAAATGTGATAGAGAGATACATAGATTTCACTGGACGTTCTTATTGATTTGAACGACAATTTAGAATATGTATGTCAACTTTACAAATACATATTTCTTATTAGTTGTTAAACCAGTCACAGAGTTTAATTTTACAAGTGCTTCGATAAAAGTTCACAAGATACAAACGAAATGTTCTATTTTCCGAGCAAAATGTTTGAAAGTATGAACAACGGTCCGGCTTTATTGATAATACTAATCTATCACCGGGATCAAAAGGTTTCAGAGAACAGAGAGAGGACTGCTCGAAGAGCAGATTTTCTTGTTAGCCGCGTGTCATCCGATTTGCCATTGAACAGCTTGTTGGACAAAGATAATTCCATGCCAGTGAAACTAAATCGAGGGTGCACGAACGACGCCTCGCCTTGTACAAAGGGATCAAACGCGATAGCATGAATCATCCGCGTTGAAGACTGAAAGTCGGATGCACGTTGCATTGTCATGGAAATTTCTCAGCTGATTTGATGGGAACGTAAAAACGAACACCGTAATCCCTCCCGAGCTCTGGTGTCCTTCTCTAGCATCTCGAGAAACCTGACGAACTACGGTTTCTGCTCTACGAGATTTCTATCTCACTCGTTCGTTTTTCCATTCAGACACGGTGCATTATATGTTTCACTCGCGAGTAAGCATACAGTACTTTAAATTATGGCTAAAAGAAACTGTACGATACTGAAAGAAACGAAAGCCTGACTTCTGCTGCATATATCAGTGATCTTGCAGGTTTTCTGGGTTGAGGAGAGATAAATATTTTGCGCTAGCAATAGTGTTTGTGGATAGTGGAAATGCAGATCATGATGCAGTATATGAAATATAATATTATTCTGTATGATATTATATTATAGTACATATGTGATACCATATGATTAGTATGTAGTAACTCATTAACTATTAAACATGTTACATATGTTACATAATATGTTATATGTTATACCATGTTAATATGTGTTATAACATGTTAATAACGTATACATATGCATCATATATGGTATCACACATGGTACCAAACATGTGATATAATATATTACACAATATGTCATATGTGATACCATGTTGATATGTGTTATAACATGTTAATAACGTATACATACACATCATATATGGTATCACACATGGTACCATGTTACATGAAGAAGTATTAATAACATAAAATATAGAAATAAAAAAAACTTCACATACTGCAGACTATACTACATATCATCTATAGTCCTCAGGTCCCTAATAAGCCATCAACAATAATATTCCCATTATACATACATCTCCAGCACCTTCTGTATCCCTATATTTCTGCATCTCCAGAACCCAACAAAACTCACACATCTTCCAAAAGTACAAACACCTAATTACAGAACAATCTAATATTTTTAACAAAACTGCAAATTTGCACTAGTTTCCAATAATTCCAAACGGAGGATTAATTCGTGAGCGATCGAAGTCTCGAAACCCGATGACTGGCAGATCGCCACGTAAATTCTTCGTCCGTGGCGGCATGTCAAAGGATCATCGGGATAATCCTGTTCTCCAGACGGATCCAGAACTCTGTGACGCGGCCGACAAGCCACGGATAATTCGGCGTTTCGTCTCTGATTGGCCATTGTGACCTCCGAATCGAATTAACCCTCGCTCCTGTCGCTAAAGGCATCGTGCAAGGTCATTCCCCGAGGAGACCCTTGAACTCGAATGACAAAAAGGATCGCCAGGATAGAGTTCTCTCTTAGTCGCGACTGAAACCTTTCAAGCATTTTGTTACCTGTTCGAAGGTCATTGATGGTATCGGTTCTGATCGACGATTGATCAAAAGATCAACTGAAGATGTATTTGTATAGTGTTCTTTTTTATTTTTGAGGGTAGCTTTAGTTGTTTACATTTATATGTAGATAATGTATATATCAAAGCTGTAAAGTAACTGTGTCTCTTAATTTCTACATTATAATTCACAAATTCATTACAATCCACACATTCAGTAAGATACACAACTTCATTATAAAAACACAAATGCATTATCATCCACAAATTCAGTATGATTCACAACTTCATAATCATTCGCAAATTCAGTATAATTCACGACTTCAATATCACCCATAAATTCAGTACAATTCACAACTTCAGTATCATCCACAAATTCAGTACGACAGACAACTTCATTATTAAACACACATGCATTATCATACACAAATTCAATATGGTTCACAACTTCATGATTAAAC
Source organism: Megachile rotundata (assembly GCF_050947335.1). Classification (NCBI taxonomy): domain Eukaryota; kingdom Metazoa; phylum Arthropoda; class Insecta; order Hymenoptera; family Megachilidae; genus Megachile; species Megachile rotundata. The sequence continues at coordinate 10,170,572 of NC_134989.1, forward strand.
ACAAATGCATTATCCACAAGTTCAGTATGATACACAACTTCATAATCATCCACAAATTCAGTATGATTCACGACATTATCACCCATAAATTCAGTACTAACCAGAAACTCAGTATTCTGCAGAAATTGAGTATTTCCGAAAGCAAATATTAACCATAATTTGTGGGGACGATTGACCTTTATCTCAGCGTTTGACACGATTATCTCAACATACGTTTAATAGGACGAGAAGCAGAGGAACAAAGGCATTAGCATGCATCCAGGAACGCGGTACGGAATCAGGTTGAAGCTGTTTGTTGGTCCCTTTATCTATCAATCGTTCTATTTCTGTGCGGTTCTCGATCCGGAATCAAGGATCGAACAAACCGACACGGCATCGCAGGAGCATCGAACGTTGCACGGCGTGGGGTAAATGGATGATGTTGCGCGTGTAAGCCTCGTCGAAGCCCCTTGGAAAGAGGGGTTTATGGGGCCAGAAGGGAACTGTCAGTCGATCGTTGCCACAGGATTACGGTGGCCGGCATTATATCGGGCAAAGGCCAAGCCCGTTGTGTTGCTTCCGCTTCTCCTCCCATCTAACCCTCAGGATTCATTCGCTCCACGCCCGTTTCTCCGTTCATCCGCGGAGAGGTATTCCATTTCGAGCGGCAGATCCGAGAGATTAGCTCCATTGACCAACAATGCCACACATTGTGCGCACCGTGTGCCCGCATTGGTTTAGGGCGCCAGTTTCCGTCCTCGAGTGTCACTTCCGACTTGCCCCCTTACCACCATTGATCTGACTCCCTGATCAACGGGGATTAATGGAAATCGAACGACAAACCGACTGTTTTTCAACAGCGACGTGATTGCGTTCGGATTGCTGCAAGATTAGGTCACCATTTCTTCTGATGCTTTCGACATTTCATTTGATAATCTATGAATGTGAGAATCTTCAAATTCAATAACAAGTTATAATACACTTTATAATACAATTTGTGATGGAATTAATTTATAGAGTCAAGGTCCATATCGCCACATTCACCCTGTCAGAATATTATAACATACAGCACAGTTTAATAAAATAACTAAATTATTTCTTATATTAAATACAAGTTACATCCATTACTATTTGCGAGTAATAGTACACCTTATAATACAATTTATGATGGAATTAATTTATAGAGCCAAGGTGTCCTCATATCATCACATTCACCCTGTCAGCATATTATAACATACAGCACAGTGTAATAAAATAACTAAATTATTTCTTATATTAAATACAGGTTACATCCATTACTATTTGCGAGTAAGAATACACCTTATAATACAATTTACGATGGAATTAATTTATAGAGCCAAAGTGTCTCCATATCACCACATTCACCCTGTCAGCATATTATTATAACATACAGCACAGTGTAATAACATAACTAAATTACTTCTTATATTAAATACAGATTGCATCTAATACTATTAACAAGTTATAATTTCACCTTACTATTTATGACGGAATTAATTAACAGAGCCAAGGTCTCCATATCGCCACGTTCTGTCGCCATATTATTATAACATGCACAGTTTGAAACGTGATATCTCCAAACAATTAAACGTCCAATCACGACCCAGAGAAAGTAGCCCATCGGGAGAAAATAAGCGATAGCAGTTGGTAACAGCTGACTCTGCACAGTCAACTGGACCGGGCACCAACATAGTTCCGAATCGTTATCTATGACCCGAATTCGCACTTTCGTCCGCGTTTATGATGGCGCCCCTACCGAACTGTATGATGAAACACGCGAAAGGAACGGAGATGTTAATTTAACTAGAATTGATGAAACGGCTCGGTTGCCGGGTCATCTTGATACGGAAGTAGATTAATGACTGTGGGTCGTCGGTTGCTTGTACAAGCTGTGTTTTCGCCGCTCGAGAGATATCGATCAATTACGAGTACGTTTTCAACCGGTATCATTTCGCTAATTATCTTGTACGCTCGTCAACTAATTATACCGTGCGCCGGCCGGAATATTAACGATGACTTTGCAAGTAGGCGGCCTCGGATGTTTGAGCAGTTTAGAGATGCGACTACAGTTAAGTGATTGGACTTCCGATGTGTTTTTAATTATCCCCTTGTTTTTCTTTATGTTTGTACTTACATCAGTTTCTGAGTAATTTTACCTTCTATCATTTTCTTCGCAATTTTACCTTCTATTATTTTCTTCAGGATTTTACTTCGTTGTTTATCATTTTCTTACGCAGTAATTTCATGGTCACTGGGTGTCGACTCCTGAATTTATTCAAACTTTTCTTGGTTGTATTCAAGTTTCCCGTGACAAAATTGTTATTGTTAACAAAATTATTTTTTGACTTTATTCATTAAAAATTGTTTCATTAGTTTTTCAGAAAAACATGGTGGTTCTAAGAACGATTTTAAGTTCACTGTATATCAATTTTTATATATCTTCTTCAAGATTTATATTTTGTTAAAATTCACTCATATTTTTATCATATAATGTCACAGATTTTTTATATTGTTCAGCACAGATTTTTGAGGCTAAAATGATTCATCAAAATTTAAGTTTGTATTTCTTTCGATGATAATGAAGCAGCAGAAGCAGCAATGATCAGCAAGATTGAAATACTGACGCTGCTAATGTAACTGATGTAACTTCGTAGAATCGTTTTAAATCATAGTAATCGCTTAATTAGTAGAACGATTCATGGTACTGTTTGATTTGGCCCAATTAAAATGGCTGCCATAGCACGACCTATGGCAAAGGGAATTCTTTATGCAGTGTTTGATTTGTACTGAATGTATTTGAAGTTTTTAAATTAAAGAAGACATTTATTATTTTTGTGATTTATAGTGGTTTATTTTTACTACTGAATAATTAATAAATATATGTAGATATCATTCAATGTAAATAGCAATTTATTTTTTACCTACAACTTTCATGAAATTGATTTCAGCGAATACTGTAATAATTACAATACTCTACACCATTTTGTATTCAAACTAAAATTCTGAATAAATCAGTTTCTAAACTTCAAATTGACACGTGACTTTACGTCTACCTGATCAAATCTTAGACCTTCCATGTTTCAAAATCGTCCATTTTATACTCCACGACAGAATACACGCAGTTCTTTCTCTGCACTTTAAGCGAAAATATAAATTTGATGTTACATACCTGGAAGTCGCTATTGTCTCTACGTCGACGGAAAGATATTTCTATTATTTCATCCTGCTTCGCAACTTCCTTGATCCTTGCCAGGACTCCAGCTGATATCAGCGATCTGCAGCAGACAATAGAGAGTGAATTAGTAGCTGGATTCAACAATGACGCAGGCAGACATTTATTTAAAGATGGACGTCATTTCTCTTGGTTCTCACAGTTCTGTCCGTGGATAAAGTCACGAATATTCTTATTACATAAATGTGTTCAAAACAAAAGTACTTTGAAATATTTAATTAAAAGTACTGTCATAATTAAAAACAAGGCACATTTATATTAAACTGACAGGTTTTCCTATTTTTAATTACAAAAATTATTAAGATATCGAAATATCTTCCACATTAATTTTAATGAACTTTTTAACTGTGCAAAAAATATCTTGCAATTTAAAAATTATGTTCTTTCTTAAAAAGTATTCATTTCGTAATTTTATGCACAGTCAGAATTATTTGCAAAATTTTTCCTTTAATTATTTAATTATGTTAAATTTATATATCAATGTCCTCTATGATATTTAATAACAATGAAAGATAATAAAATACATGTACATATATCGAAAAAGCATTCGATCGATCCGATATAAAATCTCTGCCGTTCAAATTTTCTCCCCTCGTTCTATCTGTTCATTCAGAGCGCGCAATTTTCTCTGGGGAAAAAAGAGGAGGAATTCGGTCACGCTCAAACGGTGGATAATTTGTAATTTTCCTCGGCATACATCCGCACCGGCAGATTGTAGCAATGAACTAGCCAGTCCGGGGTTGGTTCGCGTGTGAGCGCGAAATTCCCGTACTCCGAAACCCTTTGCAATTTTCATTATTTCCAAGTATACTCGGTAAATGCAACTGAGTTTCATTCTTACGTGGAAATTACATCTTCCTTCTGGCTGTTTGTTTTCTACTGCAGCGTTCAATTTTGCGACAGGAATGTTACGTGGCCTATTTCTATCCTCCACGTCTCTTTCGTGGATCGTGACTTTCATCATTAGTTTACTTTTGTTGAATTATAGGAGCACGGAGATATATTTGGAGATTTAGAGATTTAGATTTAGCGGGATATAAAAATTTAGGGATGTGAAAGTTTGGATATAGATATGTGGAGATGTGGAGAGTTGAGGATAGAAGGATATGGAGATGTGAGGAGTAGAAGATATAGACATGGGGACACGTGGGGATATAAGCACATACATATGTGGACATAGAGGGATATGAGGATGTAGGATTCTTAGTATATGACAATATGGAAATAATAAGGATTTAGCAGAATTTAGAAATCAAGGTTCTACGAATTTGAGGATATGTGGATTTATATGTGAATTCCTATATGTGAACATGTAGGAATTTGAATATGTGAGGATGCGGGAATATGAGCATATAAGAATATTGATATGTACAAATGTAAGAATTTGGGAATATTGAAATCCCTACATATCCCTATACCCCAGATCCCCATAAACATCTCAAGTTTGCCAAGAACTAAATTTTGCACCTTTCAAACAAAATAAAAAAATTATTCCTTACAGAAATTTAATTTTCATTCTATTCACCTGTCCCACTAATAAAACAATTTAAATTAAAATAAAATATAAAATAATTGGAAGCAAATACAGGAATGAGTCGTATGTCCATATAACTGCGAAATTGTCATTAATATTGTTAAAATACATTTGAAAATTTGATCCACGTTACGCAATACAAGCCAGGTGACGAAATTAGAGTTTGGTGGACGATTTTGAGGTTTCTAATGAGAGAACCGCGAATCGATTATCGATAAGCTGATTATCATCGGGCCGCGTTTATCGAACTTTTATTACATGCTCCAACGATCCAGCAAAGTAGGAATTTCACGAGGGCTTAATTGAAACGCGATGGCAGCGACCGGTGAAAAACATTTTTCCGAATCAAGAACTTCCTCGAAGGATTTCCGACGATTTTCACCCGCGTTTCCGGCTCGTTACTTCGGCCCCCCATACCACGAGTTCGTTCTAATGAATTATTACAAAAAGATCTGTTCAAATATTTGAATTTTATACGGTGTATTAAAATCCATTTCATACGCGATGGAATAGACGAAAATTTAGCTCGCTACAAACCGCTTTTCAACTTTCGTTGTTCGTCGTTTTGAAGGGAAAATATCTGTCATAATTATACTCTTTATTAGCTCATTTTCGTTAATGGTTCATGGGGAAATTTTAGACAAATCTTGAGTGAGTAATTTTTTCTGTTTGTGGGAAGGGTTTTGATGAAATGTATTGTGGCGGTTTCACTCATCGCTACTAGACGTCGCATAAGACCGTGACGAGTTTGTCGCTAGTACTCAATTACTACGCGTCAAATTACCACGTGTCGAGTTACGTCGCGCTAAATTACCATGTGTGGAATTACCACGCACTGAATTACGATGCGTGGAATTACCACGCGCTGAGTTACCACGCGTGGAATTACTACGCACAGAATTATCACGCATCGAATTACCACGCACTGAGTTACCACGCGTCGAATTACCACGCGTGGAATTACTACGCATGGAATTACCACGCGTGGAATTACTACGCATGGAATCACCACGCGTGGAATTACTATGCATAGAATTACCACGCGTGGAATTACTACGCATGGAATTACCACGCGTGGAATTACTATGCATAGAATTACCACGCGTGGAATTACTACGCATGGAATTACCACGCGTGGAATTACTATGCATAGAATTACCACGCGTGGAATTACTAAGCGTAGAATTACCACGCGCTGAATTACCATGCGTGGAATTACCACGCGAGGAATTACTACGCATGGAATTACCACGCGTGGAATTACTATGCATAGAATCACCACGCGTGGAATTACTACGCGTGGAATTACTACGCATGGAATTAGCACGCGTGGAATTACTACGCATGGAATTACCACGCGTGGAATTACTATGCATAGAATCACCACGCGTGGAATTACTACGCGTGGAATTACTACGCATGGAATTAGCACGCGTGGAATTACTACGCATGGAATTACCACGCGTGGAATTACTATGCATAGAATTCCCACGCGTGGAATTCCCACGCGCCGAGTTACCACGCGTCGAATTACCACGCATGGAATTATTACGCATGGAATTACCACGCGTGGAATTACTATGCATAGAATTACCACGCGCGGAATTACTACGCATGGAATTACCACGCGTGGAATTACTATGCATAGAATTACCACGCGTGGAATTGCTAAGCGTAGAATTATCACGCGCTGAATTACCATGCGCGGAATTACCACGCGAGGAATTACTACGCATAGAATTACCACGCGTGGAATTACTAAGCGTAGAATTACCATATGTGGAATTACCAACCGCTAAATTCTTCGTCAAAAAATGAAATGCTAGTAAAAGAAGATTGTAAACGAATGAAATGATAATGTATATTTATTGTTTCTTACGATGAATTTTATTATCATTACTTTTTTTTCTTTTCATTAATATTATTCGTCGCAGAACATATTTTTAAAACCAAAGTCACATTTACTCCGACGTAGAAATAGCGTCACTTACCGTTCCTTCGAGACTTCCGCTGTGTCCTCTTACTTTTTCACAATATTTCACCGTCATAAGGATTTATGGTTTCTATGAAACTCCCTCCGATACCGGGGCGTATTCTGTATTTCTCCTAGCAACTAATGTTTTGATTTTATTCCTTTCTTCACGGGATAAATCCTCTCTTCTCTTGTCCGTCCTCGTTCTTCTTTGCTCACTGGGAACATTTAGTTAATAATTTCTTGGGTATCCCATGTTATCGATGAATCATCTTGTTCCCCAGGACGTGGTAAAAAAATATTTCAGTTTGATTTTTCAAGAATTGTAGTAGATGGTTTAATGAAAAAGATGGTCTTGGGAGGACTTTAAGGAAACCTTCAAGGAAATTTTACCAAAACCTCGCCAAAAATTTACCAAAATTTACAGTAAGAGCTTCGAGAGAATATACTTATTAATTTAAAATAAAATATCAGTCAATTATATTTTACAAAAATTAAAAAAATATTACAGTCATCTCGAGTATATTAAACACGAAAACATAATCAAAACGAAAAGCACGATTCCCGTGCAAAAGAATTAATATTATTGGCAGCTGTAACGATTGCCTGCTGGTACAACAATTTATCACCGCCAGCGAGCGCGAACAGCGATACAAAATATATTTTTGCAGAATATACAATGCCTTTATTTCCGCGGATTTTTATTGATCGCCGATAATTTTTCATGTCGGACAGTCGCTCGTTAGTCGAGGCTTAACTGTAGTTGAATTGATACAAATTACAACGGGCCCGAAAACCTGTCCGACCGTTGACGAACGATCTGCGGAGGTGGAGAACAACGTGCACTCAACGCATAACATACCTACCCGAAAATATTATGCTAAACTTACGTTTGAACTTCGCCAAAAAAACTCGGTTGAACTTTCAAGCAAATTATTGTCGATAAATTAGCTATAGTACAATGATAGGAGTTAGTTATAGGCTTAATTAGTTAATTTACAATGGCTACGAATGTATTGCATCAAAATGTGATATTAGTTTCGAGATGCAACACGTAGCGTTTTCACTGATGGCGATATAGCGCGAGGTAATTCTACATGTTGCAATTCCACTCGTGGCGGTACAACGCGTGGCGATATAACGCAAGGCAATTGTACACGTCGCAATTCCACTCGTGGCGATGCAACGCATGGTGATATAACGCAATGTAATTCTACACGTTGCAATTCCACTCGTGGCGATATAATGCGAGGTAATTCTACGCACTGCATTTCTACTCGTGGCGATATAACGCTTGGCGATATAGTGCGTGGTAACTCCATGGGTTGCAATTCCACTCGTGGTGATATAACGCGTGGCGATATAGTGCGTGGTAACTCCATGGGTTGCAATTCCACTCGTGGTGATATAACGCGTGGCGATATAGCGCGTGGTAACTCCAAGGGTTGCAATTCCACTCGTGGCGATATAACGCGTGGCGATATAGTGCGTGGTAACTCCATGGATTGCAATTCCACTTGTGGCGATATAACGCGTGGCAGTATAGCGCGTGGTAACTCCAAGGGTTGCAATTCCACTTGTGGAGATATAATGCGTGGCGATATAACGCGTGGTAACTCCACCCGTGGCGATATAATACGTGGCAATATAACGCACTACAATTCCACTGGTAGCAGTTTCGCTACTAATGATACCATGCACGGCAGTATAGCGCGTGGCAATTCCACCCATGGCAATTTAATGCGTGGCAATATATCATGCTGTAATTCCACTGGTAACGGTATCATATATTTCAATTTTATTTTCGGCGGTAAAAAATTTCTTAGCTCTGGAATTTTTTAATTTCTTAATTTCAAAATTTGTAAGTTTGTGAACATGCACTATTGTAATTTTCGAAATATTTAAATACTTTTGAATTTCAATTTAATTGCCCGCTCGAAAATAATTTATTTCTACAATTAATACATCCTCTAATGTTAATAATATGAACTACTTTTTTTATGGGAATACAATTATTGTTAGATAATTTTCACGCAAGTAGTAAATAGATCATCATTAAGTGACAATAAAATTCGCATATAATTACCAAATCCTCGCGCCCAGTGTTGAGGTCCGGTTTAATTATGACATTGGGGAGTGCAATATTCATTCTGGCCGGTAATTGTCCGCCAATCAATTTTCAAGGGTGGCTAGTTATGTAATTGAATATTTGAAGCGAAAGGTCGGTAGTGACGGGTCTCCACGGCGCAGCTGCGGTGAGTGGCATTTCAGTTTGTGATTACAGTCGGTTTCGTTACATTTGCTCGAAATCGAGCAGTTTTAATTGCCTTCCACTTCATGATCGATCTAATTCGATTATTGGCTGCGTCAAGAAACGGAAGCTTTCAAAACGAAATAATCCGTCTCGTGAAAATATCGACCGAATAAGCTACAAATTTCCTATCGCGATTTTAACTTTCATCAATTTTTGCAACTTCAGAAAGCTAATTTAACGTCGCGTTGCTTTTTATTAAATAGAATTTCACCGTTAACGTCAAGTATTCGCCTCGCTGAATTCTCCGCACGGTTCCGATAATTCAGTCTGGCTTTATAATTCCCATGAAATTTTAATTATTTTTATTGCACTTATTCGACGATACTTGCCGAAAATGAAATTCAACTCGATCGGTTCGGACCGTCTCTTTGTGAATATTTTTACCGATTAATTTATCGAGTGCTTGTGAAACTTCGAGCTTCGTTTCTATGTAGGTATTACCTGTTTGTAGATTGTAATTACTTTCTCGACAGTACGTGATGAATTAACGCTAATTAAACTACTGGAAGTTCTTGATCGAAAAACTTTTTTATTGAAACCCTCCGATGAACGATATCCTCTCAACGTTTCATCCAATAAACCTTCCTGTTTTTAAATACATTTTATTTCTACTTTCGATTACATTTCTCTTTGCTTATTCGCTGTAACTCGTCAATATTATACGATACTTTTATAATTCTCGTAATGAAGATTTACATAAGTTTATTTTTAACAAAACAAAAATTTAATCATATTAAAATACATGGTACCTTGACCAGTCATAGTAACTTAATCTTAAATGTATAATAAATTTGAAATTGTACGATACATTATGAGAAAGAACTTAAAATACACATGTGCCTCGTGCAGTCATAACTACATAACCTTAAATATACATGTAATAAATTTGAAGTCGTATGACATCTTCTGTTAATCAAACTGAAAGGCAGGTGCTTTCTTCAATCACAGAAACTTTATTTTAAATATAATATATTTGAAGTTGTACGACATATGACAATGAAGTTAAAATACACACGTGCCTCTTGCAGTCATAACTACATAACCTTAAATATACATATGATAAATTCGAAGTCATATGACATCTTCTGTTAATCAAACTGAAAGACAGAGCTGCTTTCTTCAATCACAGAAACTTTATTTTAAATACTTATGATATATTTGAAGTTGTACGACATATGAGAATGAACTTAAAATACACATGTGCCTCGCGCAGTCATAACTACATAACCTTAAACACACATATGATAAATTCGAAGTCATATGACATCTTCTATTAATCAAACTGAAAGACAGGTGCTTTCTTCAATCACAGAAACTTTATTTTAAATATATATAATAAATTTCAAGTTGTACGACATATGACAATGAAGTTAAACTACACATATGCCTCGTCATAACCACATAACCTTAAACATACATAACCTTATTATAATAAACTTGAAGTCGTATCTTATACTAATGAAACTAAAACGTGCTTTGTACATCTTAAACCCGATGACCACTCTCCAGAATAAAAATCCTTGTACAACCCTCGTTGAAAGTATGCCTTCAAGGTTTAATCCCTCTCCGAAGCTCTTAGCAGAAGAGGTAAACAAACTACTCGCAATTTTCCAACACTCTTGAGCCCAGAAAAAAAAACACTTAACAAAGCTCTAACTTCATTTTCCAGTACAACAAATCTTACGGTCGTTTCTAGCTTGTTTCGTGAAAGCGTATTTCGCCATGCTCGCGAGGCAACGGCCTCCCAAAGAAACACGTTTCTTTCCGTAGTCAATGGGGCTGCGAAATAAATTCCGTCGAGCGAGTTGCAGGGTATTTTCGTTTGCACAAGGAAACCGCAATAATGCGAAGGGTGGCGAACAGGGGTGGCTTGCCATTGGGAAATACGGGTGCCACAAGGGGGTGGCGAGGCTTTTTGTTCGCGCGTTGTGACGTTCCGCGAAGACGGCAAGGGGTGAAACGGTGGCGAGATATAAAGTCGAGGGGTGAGAAAGTTGTAAGTAAAGCTGAGGGGTAGTTTCCCGAGTTTAACGACGCGTTCTGATTTCCATTTCGTTTTTCGCTGCGTTTACTGTTATTTGCTAGACAAAGCGATCTTGTAGCCACTTGGAAATGCTTATTGAAAGTTCTTGAAAAATTATTTGCGACGACTTGATGTGCATTTTATCTTTAATATTATTTGTTAGGGCTGATTTGAAAAAATTTGCTAAAAACAATTTTTATGGTATAGTTAAGTTTAATGTCAATCTTATATCTTAACAATGTGTAAATATCCATTTTACTGAAATTATTTGAAAGAATAAATATTAGCAAAAATGTTTAAATGAAAAGCAGACAAGTTTTTCTCACGCCTGACTCTAGTCATCGAAGGAGTATGACGAGCAAATGAATTTTTCAATGGCGCTTACGTTTCCAAACAGGGAATATACGTGCTAAATCATCGAAGGGTTCCCGCGTTTCTTCTCTCCTTGGCATTATCGAAAACGATCGGACGTATTATTGTATCGCGACGTGGTTGTTCGTGACCCGATCGACGGATACGGGAGGGCAGCCCCGATATCCAGTGTTATTAGATCGGACAAAGGAATCCATTGTGAGGGCAAACCATCTCTCTCTCTTTTGCCTTCGTGAAGGATAATGTTCCTCGCGAGAAAAAGCTTTCAATGCGCGATAAATCTTCGGCCGACAAAGCATCAGTCGGATTGTTGAAATTGTAAAATGAAATACATTTGAAACGCGGTTAATTAAACATATGAAGAACACGGTTGTTCAATTACACATGTGTTCATATGTTTGTGTGTTCGTATGTTACATATTTGAAAGTAAAACTATGAGGATACCCTGAAAGAATTTTTCCTTGATTTTAGAATTGATTTAAATACAATATTATAGCTGATCAATGTGTTAATGTAATTAGTAGAGCTTAATTACACATGTCAAATTACACATGTGTTCATATGTTCATTACACATATGAAAGTAAAACCATGAAGATAGCCTAGGAGGATTTTTCCTTGATTTTAGAATTGATTTAAATACAATATTACAGCTGATCAATGTGTTAATATAAATAATAGAGCTTAATAATATATGTCAAATTACACATGTGTTCATATGTTCATTACACATATGAAAGTAAAACCATGAAGATACCCTGAAAGAATTTTTCCTTGATTTTAGAATTGATTTAAATACAATATTACAGATGATCAATGTGTTAATGTAAATAGAAGAGCCTACACATATTAAACTACACATATGTGCATATGTTCTTTACACACATGAAAGTAAAACCATATTAGACACCCAGGAAGGATTTTTCCTTGATTTTAGAATTGATTTAAATACAATATTATAGCAGATCAATTTGCTAATATAAATAATATAGCTCAGTTAAATTTCTGAAGCACATATGTCCACATTAGAATCAACATAATATAAAACTTCCAAATCACATAAGATTACCATGACACCTTTACCTCGAATAACGCAATACATCACAGAACTTGATATCAGTAAAAACAAACGCAAGATCGACATGATTGATGTGTATTTGATGCGATGAAAAGAAACTTGATTAGAGTTGAAGAAACGGTATCAATGATGGCATATGTAGGAAGTTGTAGATGTGAGTCCTGAGGGTGGTTCAACGCATTTACCCCGGGCGTCCACTTTACAGAAGACGAACGGAGCCACTCTCCGCCCATTACTTACTCAAGTAGACTGCACTACACCCTGAAATCTTCTCTTTCTTTTCGCCCTAACGTCGCTGAACTGCTATTTACGTGCGACCGACGACTGGGATTCTTTTTCTCGGTAAATTTAACAGCTTCTATATGTCTCGGTAGTCGTTTACAAATTTTCAGTCGATTCCCGCAGACGTGGATAATTTACGAACATCTCCAACTGCCTGGATAAAACGCTACTTCGCTTATTCGGATTGAAACTTCGACTTTTTACTGAATATCTTCGTTATGAGGAAAGCTTTAATTACAGGAAAATGTTTTTATATTATTCTACAATTATGGCTGCAATTATGACAATTATATACACATTCTATTATATATAATTCATTGAATAAAACGTTAAGGGGGTTCAAGAATTTATTCCTACGTCTCCGAACAAGTGGCTGTAACTTGTAGATGTAGTTTGCTAGAATTAAAAACAATTTATTAGAAGGTAAAATATTGTACTAAAAATTAAATCAATTTATTAGAAGTTAAACCAACTACCAAAAACTAAAATGTACTAGAAAATAAAACGGCATGCTAAAAATTAAAACAATGTACTAGAAAATAAAATGACATGCTAAAAATTAGAACAATATACTCAAAGTTAAAGCAATATATCAGAAACTAAAACAGTTTATTCCAAGTGAAAACAGTGAACCATAAATTAACCCGACATAGAATAACCCAGCGATTTTCTTCGACTTAATACGTAACTCAAAGTGAGATTAATATTTTTTCGTGGAAATCACGAGTCTATTCTTCGTTACGCCGTTATTAACGTTTGGATCACCTGCTGATCTGGAGGACGTAAAATACAGTCTGTCCTTTTTTCTTCAGCCACAACGTTGAAGTAACTCCAACATCGTGGATCGTAACTAACCGACCAGGTAGTTGAAGATGCTCGTCGAAGCCGCGAACAGTAAACGTATTTCAAGCTGATTTACGAAGTTAATTCGAGAGGCGTGCACACGGATAATGATCGACGCGATTTTAGATTGCACCGAGTTCGCTATTCATCATGGTAGAGAGGGAAGCGTTGACGGTAGCTTTTGCCTTTAAACGGCTTCGGTTTCTTAACACTTTCACGACTGTGTGTTTCGTAATATTAAATCATGTCGGCTCGTAAATTATTCCAGGGACTATTAATGTTTGGAACAATCAGTGGATAGGAGAGTTGCCTATTGATTTCTGGGACGATAGAAATCTTTGGGGTTTTTTGTGGGAGGTTGGTACAATTTATTCGAGTGGATTAGTGGATGTGATACTTTTAGTGTTGTGATATTATTTTGTTGTGGCACTGTATTATAATCATGGTTTTTGATTTCAAGTTTAGGATTTTGGTAATTTTGAACATTGAAAATTTGGAAGGAAACTCAGCAATCTCATTGAGAAATCAGAAGTCTAAAAATTAAAAAATTTCACATTTCCATTTCTTAACAACAATGCCAAAACTCTGCCACAAATTCAATAAATACTAAATCTTCAAGCTTCACATTGAAATTCAATAAATTTCAAAAACGAGAAAAAACAAGAAAAATTATTCCAAAGAATAATTTTGCATGAAAGCACAAAACCTCCAACAATCATAAAATATCAGAAATATCAATTCAACATAAAAATAATTTTTTCAAACAAGTTTAATTGCGCGTATTCAATGCGACCCTCCGTGGCGTTTTACTTAATGCATGAATAGATTAGATGCATCTTGACGATGCCTCGAGTACTGAAAGCAGAAGCTACCTGAAACTCTAATCCTCTCTGTTGCGTATAAACGCATCAAGATACAAGACAGACAGAACAGTGCGCAGCTTTTCTTGTTTCGGTGGAAGGAATTATCGGGTGTATAAATTACAACCGTATAAAGTTGTCGGAAGTTGTACGTTGCTTATGAAACTTGTTAAACGAGCTTCATAAGACTGATTACCGGACGAGACTTTTCTTTCTTAAACTTGTAGAAATATCTTCAGGGAATCTTGTAATATTTACCGCCTTAATAAATGGAAGTCTTTCATCCGTTAAGTACTGCTGTTGTTGTTTACTCTCTGCTTATTTCCTATTCATTATGTTTGTCGTTTATTAAGTTTAATTTGTTAGCTTCATTTTGCTGCGATGTGTAGCTTGGCAAATTTTTAAACTCCCATAATTTTTAAAATAGCAGATTTTTAAATTTGTCTGAGATTTTTAAATTTATACTCATAGTTTGTAAAATGTATGGATTTTCAAAGATTCTAAATTTTTAAATTTGTAGAGTTTTAGATTTTATTGTCGAGAAGTTTGGTTAAGGTTAAAAGAGAAAGTTGAGCGTAGTAATTCTACGCGCAGTAATTCCACACATGGTAATTCTACTCGTAGTAATTGCAAGCGTAGTAATTCAGCGCGTGGTAATTCCATAAATGGTAATTCAGCGCTTGGTAATTCCACGCATGATAATTCTACGCGTAGTAATTCTACGCGTGGTAATTCGATATGTAGTAATTCGGCGCATGGTAATTCGATACGTTGTAATTCGACACGTGGTAATTCTACGAGTAGTAATTCCACGCGTGGTAATTTGATGCGTGGTAATTCGATAAGTTGTAATTCGACGCGTGGTAACTTGACGCGTGGTAATTCGATACGTGGTAATTCAACGCGTGGTAATTCCATAAATGGTAATTCAGCGCTTCGTAATTCCATAAATGGTAATTCAGCGCTTGGTAATTCCACGCATGATAACTCAGCGCGTAGTAATTCTACGCGTGGTAATTCCACGCGTGGTAATTCGATATGTAGTAATTCCACGCGTGATAATTTGATGCGTGGTAATTCGACGCGTTGTAATTCGATACGTGGTAACTTGACGCGTGGTAATTCGATACGTGGTAATCCAACGCGTGGTAATTCGACACGTAGTGATTCCATGCGAGGTAACTCGTCGCGTGGTAATTCGACGCCTGGTAATTCCATACGAAGTAATTCCACCCGTGGTAATTCCACGCGTTCTGATTGATCCGCGTTTTTCCTTAATTTTTCAAAAACGAAGCTTCAAACCCCATTTTTGCAAAGGGAAATCTTATTCAGAATCAGCTACCCCTCATTTCAGGGACCTACACTAATTATCACACACCCTGTAGAATAAAACAAACCCTTTGTACATTAAAGCTATAAAAAATAACAAGCTTAACCCGAAATCAAAATGGCTGCCTCTGTACCTCACCATCTCAACATTTAATATACCAAACTATATATTTAAATCTATCCTTCAAACAAAACTATTTAAACCAAATACACCAAAACTAATGAAGCCACTGTAATATAATAAACAAAATTACCAAATAATTTCCACGTATCGTGAAACCCCGTGCTTACACGTTGAATTTCAATAAAACGTAGATATATCGAGAACCGATAGATATTACACGAAGGTTCGATGCTTCATGAAATATTTAACAAAAACTACAACGTTTCACAATGCCCGTTGAAATTTAACCAGAGAGGTTCCGCCGCATCAGCAGTTCCTCTCCGCGAGCTGAATCGCAGCCGATTCGAGTCGTGTAACGAAAAATAAAGAAGAGCAAAAAAAAAAAAACACAGTCGATCGACGTTCAATATCGGCGTGCATCGAGTAAATTTCAGTAGTCAGAGTCGCAGCCAAAAACGCTCGCTCTCTCGAGCCGTTATCGGCTCTCGAGCGGACAGGCTCGATTAATTTTCTCGCCTGCCGCGACTTGAAGCAGAAAGCAGACAACCAAGGCTGAAACAATGCGCCGCATCCCGCATAAACTTCCACGCAAACCTCTCTCAAGCTGCTAGAAACTGGTAGCCGATCGTAACTCCTCGCTAAGCGGCGCATGTAGATACGAAGCCGAGCCGAAGCGGACTCCAAGCGGAGCCGAGCCTGAGATAGAGCCTCGACATCGTATCGTTCGATATATCGCGGGAAGTACCGGCTGCCACCTTCGAGACAGACACGAGTGATCGTATGTGTCACACGGTACACGAATGGTGCTTCAAAGGATATGTACACAATAAATATTGGATTATAAATATCATTTTGGATTATACTATTTTTCGAATGTGTCTTACTAATTTTTTTTTTTTTTTATAATGAAGGTGAAGGTTTTTTGATGAGTTGTGCAAACTGGGATGTGTTCGCAATATTTTTAATTTGTGAAGTGGGATGTTTGTGGTGAAGTTTTGGTCGGTCTGAATTTGCATGCTTGTAAATGTTCAAATCTGATACCTTGCAAATTTAGAAATTGTAGATATAAAATAATAAATAAATTTATGAATCCCTTAGTTTATCAGGTTATCAAGGGTCTCAATTCTGGAATTTTTTAATTATTAAGTCATTAAATTTACAAATTTTCAAATTTCAAAATCTAGGGACCCTCATATCCTATGTTCCTATATATCTAAATCATTGAGTCGTCAAATTTATAAGTTTGTTAATTCAGAAAACCCAAAATTGCAAAATTTTTAAATCCTTAAATTCCCAAATCTTAAATTTCTGGATCCCAAAATCTTTGTGTCTCAAAATTTAAAGGTTTTGAGTTCCCTAACTTCCCAAATTTCTAAGGCCCTTAATTCTCAAATTTCCAACTTTCAAAATCTCCAAATCTCTAAAACTCCGAATCTCCAAATCACTAAACCTTGAAATCCCCAAATCTCCAAATCCAAAAATCTCTAAACCTTGAAATCTCCAAATCCCCATATCTCTAAACCTTGAAATCCCCAAATCGCCAAATCCCCAAATCTCTAAACCTTGAAATCTCCAAATCCCCAAATCCTTAAATCCCCATATCTCTAAACCTTGAAATCCCTAAATCTCCAAATCCCCAAATATCTAAACCTTGAAATCTCTAAATCCCCAAATCCATAAATCTCGAAATCTCTAAACCTTGAAATCTCCAAATCCCCAAATCCCTAAATCTCCAAATCTCTAAACCTTGAAATCCCTAAATCTCCAAATTGCTAAACCTTGAAATCTCTAAATCCCCAAATCCATAAATCTCGAAATCTCTAAACCTTGAAATCTCCAAATCTCCATATCTCTAAGCCTTGAAATCCCCAAACCTCCAAATTCTCCAATTCCGAAATTCCAATTCAAATTTTTCAAATTTCTAATACAAATTCAAATTTGCGATTTATTTCAAAAATTCCCTAACACTAATGCTCTCACGAAGCTACACCCTATGCTATCCCTCGTTTCACCCCTATAATCCGCCAGCAGTGGCTGTTTGTATTGCCGCGCCATCACCACACATATTCCAAACATAAGGGTGCTGTAGGGTACCATAGGGTGCACACGGACTAGCACTTTAACACCCGTATCTCCCTCTATTCACACCTGTACACTCGGTTCTATTCTGGATTTCCCTGTTCGTCGTTTCTGGTCTATCGAGTTAACTGTGACCTGTCGTGTTGGTTCGTTAATGGGTGATCAGGGTGATTGTTCAGGAGTATAGGGTGCGTCTTCTGTGATCTTGAATGTGAGCTTTCAGGTCTGCGGATCGATTCTGTGGTTGTATCACGTTAGTTTAAACTCCGAACTACAAACTTCAGAATTTAGGGTAATTGTAGTTAATACATCTGAGATTTCTTCGTGCAATTCAAAACTATTTAGTTTCATTAAAGTTTTGGGTAAAATTTAATCTACTGATTAAACATCTAAGCTGTCTATTAATTAGGGTGTTAATTTAAAGTTGTATTTAATTTGTGGTGGTAAATTTGTATTTGTTCAAAGTTTCAGAGTGATAGTTTGTGACTGCAGAGTGCATCTCGGGGGATGATATATAGGGTGTTTCACTATTATTACTTCCTTACGAGGAAAATTGTTATAACTGACATAATTCTGAATAATTTTTTCTTAGCAAAAATTTGAAGCTTATGTGAAATTAATTTTACAGATGCATATTATACTAATTCATAATTTAGAGCATTTGTCATATACTCAGATATTACATTTCGCAACTCAAATACTTGCTCGGTTAATATAAATAAGAGACGTCTGGTACATTTATAGAGCTCCTGCTTGAGGCTATGTTAACCTATCTGTTGATTCACGTAGAGTATAGAGATTCCTGGATTTATGGTATTTGAACTGCTCCAGATATCCGGGATAATCAAAGTGTGTCCTTCATACTGGTTCGTGAATCAGTAATCAAGATGATTGTTCAAGACTGTAGGGTGTAATCTTGGATCTCTGGTTAAAGGGTTCATTCTGTGGTTACATATTGCGTTGATTTAGAGATTCCTTCTGGTAGTGTAGCTGGAATTTGTGTTTGAGAAATTTATGGTTGACATAATTTGAGTAATAATTTAGTAGGCATCTATTAGAGAATTCTCTGTATATTATTTCTCTATGATGTATTTGCAAAATTCTGGTATTTTATAACTTTTGTTTGCATTAAGATTGATTAGACAAATCAGATAGATCAATCAGATCAATAAGATCAATAAAATCGATAAAATCAATAGTATCAATAAGATCAACAAGATCAATAAGATCAATAAGATCAATAAGATCAATAAGATCAATAAGATCAATAAGATCAATAATATCAATAAAATCAATAATATCAATGAGGTCAATAATATCAATAAGATCAATAAGATCAATAAAATCAATACAATCAATAAGATCAATAAGATCATTAAAATTAATAAAATCAATAAAATCAGTAAAATAAATAACATCATCAATATAATTAAAATAAATTACCAACAATGTAAAAAATATAAAAAATATCAATTTATGTTTCATCGTTTATTTATTCATCCCTGAATTACATTATTACTTTCCTTGTAAGATAACCCTCCCTAACAGAAGCATCTTCTGAAACAAAATAATTAAAGAGTTAATTTCTCCAGGTAATAAGCAATTAGCAATTAATATACGTTTAGAAAAGAGACGTTGGCCAGAACAAATTGGCCATTTCGTAAAAATGCCCCACAGGTAGAAGCCAATATAAAATGGGGCGACAGGCCAGACTCACGCGGAAAAATATTAGCTTTCTTAATGGGAGTTTCGGGAGAGAAAAACCTATTTATTCTATGGATACAGATAGTCGTTTACGCGCAGGATAAGAGGCCGTTTTTATGGTGCACCCTCCGGCTACCGATAAGAATTTTCTCGCAAACTATCAACCCCCTTTCTTCTCCGCTTCTCAAGATTTGTAGATTCTGTTACAAGAAATGAAACATACCCGTTCGATATAAAAACTTTTCGTTAATTATAAATTATATAATTATACAGTCTCTGGCTATGGAATCACCATTGAGTCTGCGATTTTGCTGTAATCAAAATATGCTGTACTGCATGTGAAATTAGGGAGTGAAGCCTACGAGTGAAGGCTTCGTAAGTGAAGCCTATAAAAATGGGCAAAAATTACAAACTTTGAAGACTTGTTATTTCTTAACAATTCAACAACGATAACCAATCTTTGGAGGTTAAGTTCGGTTAGGTTCAGCTAACTTTCATCACTCATACTTTTGTTCTGAATCCAACAACGACAGTCAGTGGGTGTTAGGTTTGCCTAAGATTAACCTAATCCAACATATCTCATTTCCAGTCCCAAAACGAAGGTTAAAAGAGAAAGTTGAGCGTAGTAATTCCACACATGGTAATTCTACTCGTAGTAATTCCAAGCGTAGTAATTCAACGCGTGGTAATTCAGCGCGTGGTAATTCCACGCGTAGTAATTCGACGCGTGGTAGGTCAGCGCATAGTAATTCTACGCGTAGTAATTCCACGTGTGGTAATTCAGAGCGTGGTAATTCCACGCATAGGAATTCCACGCGTAGTAATTCGACGCGTGGTAATTCAGCGCGTGGTAATCCGGCGCGTGGTGATTCCACGCATAGGAATTCTACGCGTAGTAATTCGACGCGTGGTAAGTCAGCGCATAGTAATTCTACGCGTAGTAATTCCACGTGTGGTAATTCAGCGCGTGGTGATTCCACGCATAGGAATTCTACGCGTAGTAATTCGACGCGTGGTAACTCGGTGCGTGGTAATTCGACGTGTGGTGATTCTACGCATAGTAATTCCACGCTTGGTAATTTGGTGCGTGGTAATTCGATACGTAGTAATTCGACGCGTGGTAATTCAGCGCGTGGTAATTCGGCGCGTGGTGATTTCCCGCATAGGAATTCTACGCGTAGTAATTTGACGCGTGGTAAGTCAGCGCATAGTAATTCTACGCGTAGTAATTCCACGTGTGGTAATTCAGCGCGTGGTGATTCCACGCATAGGAATTCTACGCGTAGTAATTCGACGCGTGGTAACTCGGTGCGTGGTAATTCGACGCGTGGTGATGCTACGCGTAGTAATTCCACGCTTAGTAATTTGGCGCGTGGTAATTCGATACGTAGTAATTCTCGCGTGGTAATTCAGCGCGTGGTGATTCCACGTATAGGAATTCCATGCGTGGTAACTCGACGCATGATACTTCTACGAGTAGCAATTCAACGCGTGGTAATTCCATAAATCGTAATTCAGCGCTTGGTAATTCCACGCATGATAACTCGGCGCGTGGTAATTCTACGCGTAATAATTCCATGCGTGGTAATTCGATATGCAGTAATTCGACACTTGCTTTACTCCACATGGATTTTCAACTTGGATACGCAGCTAATTCCACCCATCGGTTTAAACCAGAGAATCAATTGATCACTGTCATAATACTTTCACAAAAAACCTTGCAAAATAATATAATAATTCGGTAAATATCCCAACAC
Organism: Megachile rotundata; assembly: GCF_050947335.1. Lineage (NCBI taxonomy): Eukaryota > Metazoa > Arthropoda > Insecta > Hymenoptera > Megachilidae > Megachile > Megachile rotundata. The sequence goes on from NC_134989.1 coordinate 10,192,075, forward strand.
ATAAATCACTCGTTTCGTTTTTCTTACAATTCCTTCATGACCGATGTCCAGGTCCGTGTCGCAGCACCCTCCCTGTTTCCCTGCCGCCGTCGTAAATCCCAGCGGGGAAACAGGAGCTCCCAGGTAACCGTGGACATTGTAATCGTATACCATGGGCGTGAATATAAGCCCAGCGAACGAGAACCGCCACGTCATTTTTCGTCGTTCGCCAGGAGCTTTTGCCCGGCGAAGCTTCCGTGATTGATCACCCGAGCCTGGGCTCTTTGCGGCTCTGCACTCGCGTGCACCCCGGTTAGGTGCGAACACGAGACCTCCAGCGGACGCCAGAGAGAAGTTGAAGCTCGTGGCAGCTTGCTTGTTGGCCTCTGTTAGGGTTGCTTTTTCGATGATGCTCGCCGGACGGGTTGTTATTGTTCGGCGCTGGGAGACGGCGTTGATGTTGCTGATGCAGCAACTACTGCCCTCGCGAGTCCTGTTCGAGGTGTTGCGACAAAAACACACGAACTGTTGTACCGAAACAAAGGCTAGGTCTCTTGTGGTTTATGGTTGGGGAAATTTTGTAGGAGTTCACTCTGGGAGATTGACCTAGGGAGATTATAATGGGAGGTTGACTGTGATTGATTTAAAATGGGAGGTGTGGAGTGATGTGGGATGTTTATGGGGTTTTTGGTTTGGAGGGGAGTTTTATGAGTGCTGGGGGAATTATATTGATATATTTGCTTACTTGTCTGTTTGTCTATTTGTCTATTTGTTTACTTGTATACTTTTCTACTTGTCTATTTTCTTATTGATCTATTTGTCTACTTGTCTATTAATTTACTTGTCTATTTGTCTATTGGTCTGTTTGTCTACTTGTCTATTGGTTTATTTGTCTATTTGTCTATTTGTCTATTCGTCTATTTGCCTATTTGCCTATTTGTCTCTTTGTCTATTCGTCTATTCGTCTATTCGTCTATTCGTCTATTTATCTATTCATCTAACATATTTGTCTGTTCGTCTATTTGTCTATTCGTTTATTTGTCTATTCGTCTATTTGTCTATTCGTCTATTTGTCTATTCGTCTACTTGTCTATTCGTCTATTTGTCTATTCGTCGATTTGCCTATTCGTATATTTATCTAAATGTCTATTTTTCTATTGGTTTATTTGTATACCTTTCTATTTGTCTGTTTATCTAGCTATCCATTTATCTATTTACCTATTCATCTTCCTACCTACTTATCCACAAGTATACTCATATATTCACCTCTTCACCTATTAACATATTCATCTATTCCTACCTGTTTATACATTAATTCATCTACTTATTTCTTCATCTACCCACATGTTTATTTTTCTGAATTTATTTAAATGATCATCTGGCAGCTAAATATTTATAAAATAATTTTTATTTCGTCCAAGGTAGACTATCTGCTAACACAGAAAATCCCATTCGTCGAAGGAAGAAGAAAAAGTTGATGCTATTTATCCACGGAACGGTGTACCTGCTCGCATAAATAAAACACGTTGCAAAAGGGTTCGTTATATTTCTTTTTTTTTCCCTATTTCATTTTTCGCAAGATTCCACCTCGAAAAACAAATTCTTGCGAAATTCACGCTTCTGCTCTGCAACAGAAGTTCGCGACGCGCAGCGCTGATTTATTTTCCCGCTCGCAAAAGTGCGAATTCCTCGGCTACCCTTCGCAGTTAGTAAACGAGTAACTCGCGACGAGTGATAGGCGAGTTTATCTTGTGCGTTGCATAGCTGACATGCGAATATCCTGCATGATCCTGAAACAAGTGATCCCGAAGAGAAATGTAGATCCACGTATATTTCCGTCGACACTGTAAATTCTACCATTTTGTATAGAAAACAAAACTCGACCCATATGCGTTTATGCGATAAATAAATAGAATAAATTTCGCGTTGATTCTTTCTATCGTATTTATCTTACGTTTCCAGTTACGATGAAATAACCATTGTTAAAGATTAATTCGTTGTACAGAATTTTACAGGAAACGTGAAAAGTGCTGAAAATTTATAATGGGGTTATTCCCATTATAAATCGTCAAATTTCCACGCCAAATCGATCGCTTTTGGACTCAGAACAGAGCTATTTGTGAAAAGGTTAGCTTAACCTAACCTAGTCTGATCGAGTCGAACCTAACCTCACGTTTTATTAGTGTTGTGGGATTCAGAACAAAGGTATTTGTAAAAGAGGTTAGCTTAACCTCTTCAGGCTGAATATCGTTGTTGGGTACAGAACAAATCTATTTACCAATTTTGTGTATATGTGCATATGTGTATGTGTGTAACGTTAACTACGTATGATACATATAGTTATTTTGAATTTCAGGAGTGAATTGTAAGCAACAGTGTAATGCTATTGTTACTGTCTTAGTACAGTGACATGTAGAATAATTTGTAAAATTATTTGGATGCAGAATGTTCTAGCTTATCAGACTTTGAAGAAGCCTAAGTGAACAAATTCCAAATTTGCAAATTTTCAAATTTTCAAATTTCCAAATTTCCAAATTTCCAAATCTCCAAATCTCTAAAACTCTGAATCTCCAAATCTCTAAACCTTGAAATTCCCAAATTTCCACATCTCTAAAACTCCAAACCTCTAAACCTCGAAATTCCCAAATATTTAATTGCCCAAATCCCTAATTTCCCAAATTCCCAATCTCCCAAATTCCCAATCTCTCAAGTTCCTAATCTCGCAAAATTCCTAATTTCCCAAATTCCCAAACTCCCAAATTACCAATCTCCCAAATTCCCAATCTCCCAAATTCCCAATCTCCCAAATTCCCAATCTCCCAAATTCCTAATCTCCCAAATTCCCAATATCCCAAGTTCCTCATCTCACAAATTCCCAATCTCCCAAATTCCCAATCTCCGAAATTCCCAAACTCCCAAAATCCCAATCTCCCAAAATCCCAATCTCCCAAAATCCCAATCTCCCAAAATCCCAATCTCCCAAAATCCCAATCTCCCAAAATCCCAATCTCCCAAAATCCCAATCTCCCAAATTCCCAATCTCTCAATTTCCCAAATTCCCAAATTCCCAAATTCCCAAATTCCCAAATCTCCGAATCCCCAAATTCCCAAATCCTTAAATTCTGAAACCCCAAGTCTCTATACCTTGAATTTCCTAAATTCCCAAATTCCCAAATTCCCAAATTCCCAAATTCCCAAATTCCCAAATCTCCAAATCCCCAAATTCCCAAATCCTTAAATTCTGAAACCCCAAGTCTCTAAACCTTGAATTTCCTAAATTCCCAAATTCCCAAATTCCCAAATCCCCAAATTCGCAAATCCCCAAATCCCTAAATCCTGAAACCCCAAATCTCTAAACCTTGAAATTCCCAAATTCCCAAATTCCCAAATTCCCAAATTCCCCAATTCCCCAATTCCCCAAATCTCCAAATGCCAAATCCCCAAATTCGCAAATCCCCAAATCCCCAAATCCTGAAACCCCAAATCTCTAAACCTTGAAATTCCCAAAATCCCAAATTCCCCAATTCCCCAATTCCCCAAATCTCCAAATGCCAAATTGCAAAAATCCCTTAAATATTTCCAAATGTCCAACTAACCGAATTCCTACAAACGATACGGAGTTTGAGGGGTGATTATCTTAACTGTCGAAACGGCCGATGGGCAGAATAGCCTCGATATCAAGGTGTTCTCTGTCCCAATATCCCCAGCAATTTCTGGCGAGCGATTCGGGTTCGATTCGTCAGGTTGTATCGACAAGTAAATAGGAGGTGCTGATTACATTGTGGTGCGAGATCACGATCGTACATCGTGGTGGATCGATCGATAGCGATCACCGTCTGATCGCTGATCATTTTGGACACTTGGCTCGTCGAACGGTTGCGACACAGATTAGACAGGATCGGTTGACACGTGGTCACTCGTTATGGAACGTTTACCTGTTTGCCGAAGATGCCTTCAATCGAGCTGACGAAGGAAACAGCTCCATGTGTCAATGTCTCTTCGATCGATCACTGTTTGTCTCTGCATCGGTTTGCGTTTGCTCTGAATTTAACCCTTTGACGTAATTAAATGTTTCCTTCAATTTAAACGCATCCATTGACACAATATTTAAATATTTCAATGTTTGTTTAGTGATATTGAAAAATATTTGTAAAGAATATTGAAAAATATTTGTAAAGAATATTGAACTGTTATAAAAATATTACTGCATTTTGTTTAGTTCTTTTTTTGTATCAAGGAGTAAATATTCGTGGAAAAAATTGAACCATTTTAATAAGGTTTTAGGTATGTTTTTTTGGATATCATCTGGGGAGGTTTATTTCAATCTTGGTATCTAACATTGATGTTTAATATTAATTATTAATCTTGATGTGTAATTATAATATATAATTTTGATGTCTGATATGATATATGATCTTAATGTCTGATCTGATGTCTAATTGCAGTATCTAACTTTGATATTCAATTTGAATATTTCATCTGAATATCTATTATTAATATTTAACCTTAATATCTAACCTTAATATCAAACTTTACTATCTGACCTTAATATCTAACCTTACCATCTAATCTCAGCATCCAATCTTCCTATCTAGTCTACCTATCTAATCTTACCATCTAATCTAACTATCAACCCCTACCATCTACTCCTATCTAATCATACCAAATGTCAACATGAAACATCAAAAACAAGTCCCAATATTAAATTTCAACATCTACCTACCGCTTATAAAATAAATTCAATGTTCAATATACGAACGAAGTACAATTTGGTTAATACACCCTCGATAGAAATCAAACAGCATTCCATAACAGGCAAATGGCGAATATTCGTAGTCGGTTATCGCAAGGACCGAATGAAGTGCTCCAGACAATACCATCTCAAAATATCATCTCTAATGAACAGAGAATTCTGGCAGAACTCAGATTCACCAAACTAACCAAAACCCATCAAACTTCCTCGTACCACTCGATTAAGTCGCAAACACTATACTCCCCTCTTCCAATCGCGTTTCCACAAACCATCGGCGGTCCATTCTACGGCATCGCTCTGCGATTTGCATCTATAAGACTATTTGTATTTTCGGTGCAGCATCTCTGATAGATGGGCTCTCATTCTGTAGAATTAGAAACTAGTGAGTGCAGCAGAGGTATATTTTAATTTTGTCGATTATTTTATTCGGATTTATTGGTCATTTGGAATAATTGTTATTGATGGATAGGTCTCAGGTTGTTATTGATGTGACGTCACTTCTATTTCACTCTTAAGATTCTACATTTTTAAATACACTGTTTGGACGTCTAGATCTTCACAGGTTCATAAATCCTTAGATTCAAAAATTTCTAGGTTCACAAATTACTAGATCCCCAAATACCTAAGGTAACAAATCCCTAGATTCCTAAATTCTTTTTTCCACAAATCCCTAAATTCTCTCATTCTTAGAGTAAAAATCCCTAGGTTCCCAAATTCTTATATTCAAAAATTCCTAGATTCCCACATTCTTATATTTAAAAATCTCTAGATTCCCAAATTCTTATATTCAAAAATCCCTAAATTCCCAAATTTCTGGGGTAATAAATCTTTAGATTCGAAAAATTCTTTTTTCCACAAATCCCTAGATTCTCAAATTTCTAGGATAAAAAATCCCTAAATTCTCGAATCCCTACGTCTCCAAATCCCTAGATCCCCAAATTCCTATATTCCAGCATTTCTAAAATTTCAAATCCCTAGAATCCCAAATCTCTACATCTCCAAATCCCTAGATCCCCAAATTCCTATATTCCAGAATTTCTAAAATTTCAAATCCCTAGAATCCCAAATCTCTACGTCTCCAAATCCCTAGATCCCCAAATTCCTATATTCCAGAATTTCTAAAATTTCAAATCCCTAGAATCCCAAATCTCTACGTCTCCAAATCCCTAGATCTCCAAATTCCTATATTCCAGAATTTCTAAAACTCCAAATCCCCAATTTTCCATATCCCTTCTTTTCCAAATCCCTAGATCCCTAAATTCCTACGTCCCGAAATTTCCACCCTTCCAAATTCCAAAGTCCCCAAATTCCTGTGTCCCCCAAAATTCCTATATCCCCGAATCCCTACATCTCAAAATTCCTAAACCCTCAAATCTCTAAATTTTCATATCTCTAAATCCCCAGATTCCAAATTCCCCAAATTCCTCTACCCTCAAATCCATAACCCACCCTTGAATCTCCAAATTCGGAAGTTCCCCTAAAAATCAATAACCAAAATGCCTCCTCTCCCACTATTGTCATTTTGTCCCTAGAGAAACCAGATTCGCCATCGATTGTACACCCATTTTTCATTGCATCACTGAACGCGTTAAGTTACGGACGGTCCATCAAATCCGATATCCAGAAACACATCCTCGATGCGAAACGAAACAATTAAAACGGCTGAGGAATTAATGAAATCAATCCCCGCGGCTGGGATATTATCGAAATGCTCGGTGAACGGTGCGAAGCAATTTTCGCGATTTTCGCGAGTCAATTTCCCGGTTGAATTCTTAATCCGCGAACAGTTTATCCGGAGGGATATTCGGCGGGTTGAACGGTCGATTTTTCGCATTCAGATTGCGATACAAAACCGAAGGCCAGCCGAGGAAACCGGCGGATTCGAGTGATGAACGAATTCGTGCTTCGCAGCTGCAGCTGCGGCGGACGTAAGCGTGATTTATCTCGTTTTGCATACCAATTTCGGCTGCCTCCGCTTGCCGGCCGTTGGGACTTCCGGTTTTCGTTGGGATAAATTACTTCTGCGTTTTGAACGGGCGAGCATCGATTCGAAATCGATTTCGCTTCGTCATACTCCACGGCAAATCGTGTTTACGTGCTTCTTCTTTCTCTCTTTACAACCCCTCGAAAAATTCATTCGCACATTTTTTTTTTTGAGGGGTTAACTACGGGGTTCGACTGAAGTTGGTAGCAATTAGTAAATTTGTGTTGTGAACTATTATTTTTATATTGGAGATGTATGTACCTTTTTTGAATATCAAACTGAAAATTTATTTTACAGGGTGTTTCACAATTAGTGCAGGACTCTGATATGAGGAGTAGCCTAAGATTTCTCTTTACAAAAATGGGGTTTGAAGCTCCGTTTTTGAATTATTAAGGAAAAACACGGACCAATCAGAGCGCGTGCAATCCTTGCGTTGGGATTGGTGAAGTACCACGGGTGGAATTACTACGTATGGAATTACCATGCATCAAATTACCACGCGTGGAATTACTACGTATCGAATTACCACGTATCGAATTACCACGTATGGAATTACAGCGCGTCGATGTACCACGCTTCGAATCACCACGCGTGGAATTACTACGTATCGAATTACCACGTATGGAATTACAGCGCGTCGAAGTACCACGCTTCGAGTCACCACGCGTGGAATTACTGCGTATCGAATTACCACGCGTCAAATTACCACGCTTCGAATCACCACGCGTGGAATTATTACGCATCGAATTACCACGTATCGAATTACAACGCATCGAATTACCACGCGTCGAATTACCACGCTTCGAGCCATCACGCGTGGAATTACTACGTATCGAATTACCACGCGTCGAATTTCCACGCTTCGAGTCACCACGCGTGGAATTCCTACGTATCGAATTACCACGCGTCGAATTTCCACGCTTCGAGTCACCACGCGTGGAATTACCACGTATCGAATTACCACGCGTCGAATTACCACGCTTCGAGTCACCACGCATGGAATTATTACGTATCGAATTACCACGCGTCGAATTACCACGTATCGAATTGCAATGCGTCGAATTACCATGCGTGGAGTTACCACGTACTGAATTACCACGCATGGAATTGCTACGCTTAGAATTACACTAAAATCCATTATGTACCTCACGTAAACATTAACCTCTATAATTTTAATTTTCTATTAAAAACTGAAAAACTTAACTATATGTACTCCTATCTCACTAGAGAGTAACAATTAAAAAACAACTAGTAAGAAGCTGTCGAACAGTTCTCTCAAACAGTTCTCTCAACCAGTTCCCTCAAACGGTTCCCTTAAACAGTTCCATCAAAAACTGAGTTAATAAAATGTGAAAACGAATGGATGTTCAACCAAATGAGAAGTAGGGTATATTCAAGGTGAGTGTCCATCGTTAGTCACTCGCCTAGGAACACGACGGAGGAAGAGAAAGGAAAAAGGAGGGGAAAAAGAAGAAATAAGCGATTGTTCGTGGCGAAGCGTCGTCGTTACACGGTGCCACGGTGACCCCCGTAGTCCGCGGCCGCGGGACAAGTTTCGTTTATGTTCACCCTTACGTTCTCTAATGAGGAAGCTATAATATTACGCGACGTAAGTAATGGACGGTCACGGTGAACCCCGTTACGACAACGCTTTGCCCTGCAGTGATGGTGGTTTACGGCTAACGATCCACCTTCCTCTTCCTTGCTTCTCTTTTCGTCTTTAACTTAATGCTTACGGTCAGGACAGTGGAGTTTCGGTGCTTTAGATGCTTTTTAAACACTTCAACATATGGGTCTTCCTGGAATGGGAGGTTTGAAAGTATTTTTGAGTACTATGGAATTTTGAGATTTTTTAATTTTAAGATCTGGAGGATTTTTTAACCTTGAAGTCTCCAGGCTAGGAAATTTCAGCTATTCGATGGTGTAGCTGATTTTTGAACTTTTGAAGGATTTTTAATTCTTAAGTTTCATGATGAATTTTAAATTTTAGATCTTGAAATGATTTTTATATTTTGAAGTTGACAAACATATTTTTAAACTAAGAAACTTCTAAGTTTCATAACCAGGAAATTCTTGAATTTCTAAATTTCAGTAATTTCAGATTTCTGTCTCAGATTTAAAATTTCATAGCTGGAAACGTGTATATCTAAACTTCGACGGAATCATTAGTAAATTACAAGTAAACGTCGACGAGGTTGATACATGGAAGCTAAACTTTGAGTGCACTGTGCATTTACCTGTTTCTTGCAGCATTATCGGAAAAGAGCACTCAGACGTTGCGACGCCTCGCGTCGTTCTATTCGAAGTGATTTTTAAAGCAAAGGTGACGCAGGAATGGCAGCGAGCGTAAACGCGAATGCAATTTTCAGCGTCGACCCGGTTCGGTCTCGCTTTAACACCGTTCACACGTATCGCCGGGAACGTGCGAGTGCATTTCCGTGAAACAACTGTCATCGGCCACGCGAGGAGAGTGCTTTTCCGGAAAGCGGTGCAATTTCTGCGAGAATATCGCAGTCTTCGAGAACGAACAAGACGCCGAAGAGAAATCGTCGATAAAGAATTGTCGCGAGCCTGTCAAAGTGCACGACTCTCGCGGAATGTTTCGCTTTGGAAATCGAGGGCTGACCTCTTTGTTGTGTCACGCGTTGTAATCACAAATAGACGTTCTTGTTGAACATACACGAAGTAGTTATATGTAGTTGTTCACATATGTACTTATGTGTACTACATGCGTACTTTGCACTTGTACATATATGTACTCATATGTACCATATGTGTACTTTGTAGTTGTACACATATGTACTCATATGTACCATATGTGTATATGGTACGTATATACCTATACAACATATGTATGTGTGTGTACTACATATCTGTACTTGTACATATATATGTTCTTATGAATCACATATGTATTTTGTACTTGTACATATATGTACGTATGTGTACTACATGCTTACTTTGGTACTTATACACATAAATTCTTGTATGAACCATACATGTATTTGTACACATATGTACGTATGTGTACTATACCTGCATTTTATACTTGTACACATATGTACTTATATGTACTACACGTATGCTTTGCACTTGTATGTACATGTGTGCTGAAGTGTACCATATGTGAACTTCTACATGTATGCACTTATACGTACATACATACGTACATACTTATACGTACTTATATGTACTTCTACCCACATGTACTTATATTGATATCAAATTCTAAATTATTGAATTTACAATTACAAAACCATTCTTTAAGACCAATCATAAACCTTAATTACCAATTACTGCTTCACCAAATTGAAAACCTTATTACTTTGAACCCAGGTAAACATTAAAAATCAACTTAATATAAAAATCAATATATCGAAAAACATTGTTAACATGATTTCACCTATTAGTCTCTAAGAAGCTTAACAGTAACAAACTGCAAACGAGCAGCGAATATGTTTAAAAAAAAGAAAGAGAAACGAAGGAGAATTTAGCACAGGACCGAGTTAATACATCTCGAAGCAGTTTTTCTAAATCTCAGCACCGCCGTTGCAGCGGCAATTTCGTTGGATCGCGAGAGACTTAAACGCTCGGTTCTGATGGGCAATCTCCTCTTTAAAGTTAACGGATGGTCGAACGATAAAGCTTCGAATAAAATACGCGATAACGTTTGCCGGATGCCCGTGTAAAATTTATTTTACGCGTCCCCAAGCGTGCGCTTTTTCTCTCCGCCCCTTTGGTACGCGCGGAATTTCTGCTTCTCGGAGAAGCTTAATTGCCTCGTCAGTTTCTCAACTGCCACGGGCTTTTTTTCTTTTACAAATTTACTGTCTACTTCCGATTGATAACTTTAATCAATTCGAGATTTTATATTTTTAAGAAATTGTGGAATAAAATATTACATTTTGTAAATTGGGTTATGTGGGGACTTAGAACGGGGGTTACATTTTTAAATTATTAAATGTGCATATTTATATTAAATTGTTAATGTTAAATTGTTAGATGATTGTTAAATAGATGATTATTAAATAGGTTAATAGAGAGATTAAGAATGAATGAAATTCGTGTATACAGTCAAATTTGCAAGGGGTTGATTGATTATTCCAAATGATTAAATCCATCTTTCAAGTTTACTTAAAATTTATTTCTAGTTTAATTCAAATGATCAAATTCAATAAATTCAAATTATTATTCAAATTATCAAATTGAAAGTCAATTTTCAAATTCACCTAAGTCTGCATTATAGTACCTTGTGATCCACACATGTACATGGACATCTACATCAAAAATAAATTTCAGGAACGTAATCCAATAATAATACCCTAAATCAAAGACATGAAACTAGTAATATTCAAACATGTAAACTGGAAATAATACTCAAATAATACATCGAACGTGAAGCTTTTACTGCACTAATTAAAAATAGAATTCCATTCCCTTGTTCTGCGTCATCCATTCAATTTGTCGGTGCTTTGATACAAAGGATTCAAGGAAAGATCGTATCAGTCCGATTCTCCGTAAAGAGGAATCGAAAGTCGTCACGATGACGACCCGTAGAAGTTGAAACCTTCTCGGCAGAATGGTCCAGCAGGGAAAACCGGTCGAGCTGGAAGTTCTTGCCGAGAAGCATTCCATTTCAGTTGGAAAGTGAGGAGCTAACCTGAGGAACACTGAACGTTGACCCTACCCGGAAGAATGGTCGCGACGAGGAATTCTTTGTCTCTTAATAATCGAACAGATACTTTTTAATCTAAATTCGATCGAGTTCATTGTTCAGTCGGGAGATATCGTGTGGAAACTCTTCGTTCAAGCTTCGTTGACGTAATAGGTTTTATCGTTTATTAGGGACACTTTTATTTGTCAAAGATAATCTCAAGATAATTTCAAGGTAATTCGGATTGGTAGGTTAAGGTTAGTTACAACTTTTTAAATTTTTAGTTGCACATTTGGAAATTTGAGAATTATGGAATTGGGAAAATTTGGAAATTTGAGAATTATGGAATTGGGAAAATTTGGAAATTTGGGAATAAGGAAAATTTAGGAAGATTGAGGAATTTTGGGAAATTTAGGAAATTTGGGGATTTGAGAATTGGGAAAGTTGGGGAATTTCAAGTTTATGAAATTGGGAAATTTAGAAAATTTGACGACTCCAAAATTGGGAAATTTGGGGAATCCAGAGATTTGAGAATTGGGGAATTTAGGAAATCCCTAGATCTGAGAATTGGGGAATCTAGGAAATCCCTAGATCTTAGAATTGGGGAACTGAGGAATTCCCTAGATCTTAGAATTGGGGAATTTAGGAAATCCCTAGATCTGAGAATTGGGAATTTAGGAAATCCCTAAATCTGAAAATTGGGGAATTTAGGAAATCCCTAGATTTGAGAATTGGGGAACTGAGGAATTCCCTAGATTTGAGAATTGGGGAATAGGAAATCCCTAGATCTCAGAATTGGGAATTTAGGAAATCCCTAGATCTGGGAATTGAGAATTTAGGAAATCCCTAAATCTGAAAATTGGGGAATTTAGGAAATCCCTAGATCTGAGAATTGGGAATTTAGGAAATCCCTAAATCTGAAAATTGGGGAATTTAGGAAATCCCTAGATTTGAGAGTTGATGAATTTAGGAAATCTCTAGATAGGAGAATTGGGGAACTTAGGAATTCCTTAGATCTGAGAATTGGTGAATTTAGGAAATCCCTAGATTTAAAAATTGGGAAATTTAGAAATTTCAATGCAGAAATTGAAATATTTACTAAATTTTAAAAATTTGTATTTTGAGAATTTAGCAATTTAGGAATTTCAGAATTAAAAAATTTACAAATTTGATAATTGAAACTCACAAAATTATGTTAACTTGATAACTTATCACTAATCTGACTAAAAATGAAAATGAAAACTGTAAATCGACAGAAATATCAAACAAGCCCCAAACACCCCAAAAGAGCAAACAAAAATCCCTTAATAATTCGTTAAATATCCCCACAAAATATGCGTGATGGTACAGAAACACGTTTCGCGAAAGGATTTGTTGTCGACAACCTTTGCATTTTAATAAAGCGAAGATGTAAACGTTGTGTGCAGAGACGTTGTAAATAGCGTCCGTAAGAAGAAAAGCGAATTAATTCTTTCTTTTGAAACTCGAACTCCTGCAAGGCACATGTTTTCTTTCTATTTGTCTTCCGCGACGTGGCCAGACCTGTTACGACTGAAAGTATTTTGCCCGGCGGGTTCGATAATCGATCGTAAAAACAGCTGCAGGATCGATCGGGCCATCGCGTGTTAAGAGAAAGTTAACTCGATCATGCTTTCGGATACTCAGCACAGTTTAAACTGTTGTCTGCCGGATGAATTTAGAAGCGCACTGACAGCTAACTTTCAGGTACTTTGTTGTCCAAATGGATTGAAACGTGTTTCGATCCAAGATACAACTTTTCGTTACAGCTGTGTTCAAAAATTAAGTATCGAATTTCTGTCGACCATTCTATCTTCTCATTCCATTATTTATTGTATTTTTTATATGGTTAGAAGCTCAATTATTTAATCTCATATCACGTTTGTTTTACACAAATTTATTTGTTACGTAGATTTTTTAAAATCTTAATTTATTACAGTAAACATATGTGGAGCGACACGTGTGTGTAGTATAACACGACATGGAGTATCACGTTTACCCCTCAGTGAAAATTTGCGTATATAGTCAGACAGATCAGTAGACATGTAAGCACTTTGTTACTTTTACACGTCACTAGCCCTATGTTACATCTGACTACAAATTATGTAATACATAATATATTCATAACATTAGCCATCACAATTTATAAAATGTTAATAATGTACAAGTACCAGCAATTTTCAGAAAAAAGACCATCAAACATCCCCTTAAGCTTCTACCTATTTTTCTACATCTAAAAAACTACCTAGTTGTTCTATATCTAAAAAACTCTCGTCCCTTGTAGTTTTAGATCACAAAAAATTCTTTGAACCATTTGACCTCTGACCAATAGAAATCGACCCCGAAACTCGTTAATCGCGAAAGAGCGTGATAAGAGCAAGAGCGTGAAGAGGTAACGTGAGAAAAACGGTGGCTATCGGCTTTGTGTCCCGACGAAAAGATCTCGGCGATAAACGAGCAAGGATACACGGACGAGCGGTCAGTTATCGCGATCGGCCACGAGCAGCACGTAAACTGTATGGCGGGACGGTGTCGCACGTTATAGAGGTAACCGGTGCACCGTATGCAATATGCAAATGTCTTTGGCGGCCTCTGAAAGCGAAGGAGAGATCGCGTGACGACGCGGCACGAGCGGGAAATTATCCCATCTTCGCGTGGTTCGCACGCCATCGCCGACCGCCAAGCGTGTTCAACGAGTAGCGGGAGGTCTCTGATGGAGATCGCCGCTGCAAGGGTGGTAAAAGGGATGAAAACCGCCTCAGAAGCGCAGCGATGCTCTACTTCTTTCTGGTCAATAATGTTCTTTTTCTTTGCCTATTAATATTCTTTTTCCTCGAATATTCTTAGAAACGTACTCGTATTTGGAATTAAACGCAACACTTTTCAATTGAAACTCGATTTTATTCTTTTTAAGATTAGTTACATAGGCAAGTTCAATTTACAGTTCTGAGGTTTATGTCGAAAAATGATCACATGTAGAAATAGTTGAGACGAGTAATTGAGGTTCAATGATCAGTCAAAGTGCAGAGTACAGAGGACAGGGTGAGTAAACAGGTAGAGGACACTAGATGAGTAGAAGTTCAGAAAATGTTAGTTTGTCTGTCCCAAGATTGTACATATTTATAAAGTGATATATCTATCTTGTCGATGGCACTGCACTCTTAGAATACTCTTAGAACAATACTCTTCATCCTACAGCACTCTTAACATACTTCTTCTTAACACATGTGGTTCACATACTCAACATTCTCCGAGTTCACGCAAGCTCCAAATAAGTATAAACATACCTAAACCAAAAGCACAATGATAACTCCCACATTCTTACAATCACAAAGACTTCCTCATGAATCCCTAAAATAAAATTGTCACGCGTCGCGCTTACGTAAATTGTGACAAGCAATCTTCCACAATCGTTCCCCGAAATATTTCTATCAGGCTAACAAAAATATGAGTCTCTCTAAAGAATACTTACGAGCCCTCCTTCCGTAAGATTCATAACTCTATTATTCCACCCCTGACATTAGCTTCCCGAAACGTAACGACCGTACACGAGATCGTCCATTCGGCAACACCCTTATAAAAATGTCCCCAGGCGTCTGTCAGAAATCATCCGAATGATCTCTCTGATCGATCAAATTCGCAAGATAGGATGATGAAGATAATCTGCAGCGTGAAGCTCAGCTATGAACTCGCTGGTGAATTCTGGACAGCATATGGTGGATGGACGTGGACGATTTGCAAAAAACAGCTCGTCCCGCGTCACGTCACTCAGGACGAGCCGGTCACAAGGGAATAAAGTCTTGGTTGTCCTCACCAGAGGCACATCGATGTTTTTCATGTACATGCAACTTGTATATCGTACCGAGCCTAAATCTAAGTCGGCGATGTTGCTTCTTGTCGCGTGGTCGGGATATATCGTACATGTCGCGACCGGGTGGTCTTCGATGGAGGGACGTGTCTGAGAAACGATTCTGTCGACTAGCGCTCATACCTTTGTATGGTATGCTTTATAATGGTCTTCGAATCTGGTCCAGGTGATTTACATCAAATCTGGATTATAATGTTAGTAACATTCTGATGTGTGCCTTAATAAGGTATCTGGTTCTGATTTTGATAAAATTTGGATTATGACCTACATACCTTGATACCTTTCTGAGGTGTACCTTCCCAATAAGGTAGCTGGTCCTAGCACAGTTTAGTTAAATTTAGATTATAATATAAATACCTTGCTGAGGTATACCTTACTAATAAGGTATCTGGTCTTAGCTGACTTTGATAGAATTTGGATTATGACCTGACTACCTTGATACATTTCTGAGGTGTACCTTCCTAAGGTATCAAGTCCCAGCTGATTTCCATAGAATTTACATTATGATTAACCAGATGAGTATCACCTATCACTCGAGTTCAAGAGTGCATCTCAACAATAATTCACAAAAAGATCACCCAACAAACAATTTAACTTCGCTCAATTTAAAATAACTTCAATCAAATTAAAAATTCGATTCGATTCTAATTAAAAAGTCCTATATTCTGAATAGTTCGTCACCGATTAAGGAAGGAATCCTCGTTTCCGGAAGTGCACTATCGTTTCCGCGAACAGTACCATCATGACCACAGAACCAGAGACGAGAAAGTTTCCGAAGAAGGGATGTAGAGCATGGTCGGTCCGCATCGATTTTGGATAAAGGTAAATAGACGGTTGGAGGGTGACGTCGTTCTAGAAGATCCACCCTGTTGATGTTCGGGGGTTAAGAAAGTGCAGGGGTGTCCCAGGTCGTCCATATCGAACCACTCTGTGGTCTATTTGCGAGATGGCTGGAGAACTCTGAAGTAACAGAATTTATTCCTTCGAGTTCTAACCCTGTCTTACGCCCTTTGCTCGCGTTCATCCCTTACTTTCATATTTCTTCGTTTCACTGACTGCTTTCATCATTTTTCTTTCTATTTTGTGTCCCTTCTGCTTCCTCTTTCATTTCGTTTCTTTTAACTGTTGGACACTTTCCTTGCTTTCATTCCTCTTCATCTGTCTCTTCCTCATCATTTTTCTTTCTGTTTGGTGTTTCTTTTCTGAATGTATTTCGACTTTTACCCCTCTTTGTTATTTATTTTTTTTTGTACTGAATCTTTTTTTCCTTTCCTTCTTTTGTCTGTTTTTGTTTTATACTCCTTTGTTAATTTTTTTATGGTTAATTACTTTTATTTTGTTTCTTATTTTTTTCCTCTATTTTCATCCCCCTCGGTTCTCTTTAATTTTTCTTTGCTTTATCGTTTTTTTTTTTCGGGTACCCTTTACTCTCACCCTCTTGCTCTCACTTTTCCTCCATTTCATGTCTTTCCCACATCCTCCCTATTCTTCCATCCATACATCTTTCAATTCGAAAACAAAGGGTAAATTCCGTAGCGAAACAAATTCTTACATAGCTCCTATCTTTAAATATGCAAAAGAAGTTTGCTTGCAATGTACAACGTAAACATACGGAACTGCTAATTGACCAACGTTAGAATTTAAGTTTAACCGGCGGACAAAACATCCCTCTTTACGTATTCAAAAGAGCTTCCGCATTTCACGATTAGCGAGAGGTACTCTTCAGGGAGTGAAGAAAAACACTGCTCTCCGTTTCTACCTTCACTTATTTTCAGACACTTAGCCTTCCTGTTTTATCAGTATCGTGGCCTGCAAACGTTTTTGTGCCGCTCTTTAACGTCACAGAATGTTAAGCCCCTTTTCTTTCCTTTACTGATCCTTGGACTTATCGTCGACTCGAGAGACTTATCTCTTATAGAAAGTGATGCAAGATTACGAGTTTCGCTTATTACGCTTATTTCTTTCAAGTTTTTACTATTTAAACTGTTTTAAGCTTCCTTTTTATTTACAAAATTTTTAGGTTAAATCTTTTCCTTACATTTTGAGGTTATGGTACCTTAAGAAACGTATTCACACATGTGAATACATTCAGGTTTCGTGAAATTCAATATTAATTAACGTAATTTATATTCATGCATGCAATTTTACTTGATTCGTGGATTCCTCATTAGGTTGAATCTTTTCCTCACATTTTGAGGTTATGGTACCTTAAGAGGCGTATTCACACATATGAATACATTCAGGTTTCGTGAAATTCAATATTAATTAATTTATATTCATTCATGAAATTTTACCTAACTTACTCTTCATTTAACGTTATTGAAGTGGTCATTTTTACATTGTAGCTTTTACATCGTAATTCGAGTGTCGAATCGAAAGTTCAATCGATTTGTCAACATTAATCACGATCGAAGACAGGAATCGACTCGTCGAGGCCAATATCGTCCACAGATGTTATTTTACCGTGGCAACGTCGGTAATTGTACAGTAATGTTACCTTTATTAATATCGACGATGATAATGACGTCAGGCCGGACCAACAGCGTTACGATAATGGCGGTAATGACTGTCTGCCATGGGACGGACCATCGAACCGATAAAACGATTTCAACAATGACCGACCTGCCGCAACGTCGTTTTTGCTTGTCGAAAATCAATATTTGCGCGTTCTCTGATGCGTTTTGGGCCACCATGCCCGCACAGCTCGATTAAATAAATTATTTAAAAGCGTTTGCAAACGCTGCTTTAAACGCGTACTGCCTTTATTGAACGCCATAAGGAAAAACGATCTGCCCATTTGATTTTTTTAATTTCATGTATTATGGATGTGGGTTTGAATCTGATGGATAAATGTTATACAGTGATTGGTTTTATCATTAGCGATCATAGTGATTGCAGTGATGGTAATAGGAAATAATATTTCTGCAATTTTGGTACAGTGATGAAATATTTATTTTATTTATTATTGTATTTAATTTATTAATTTAAAGTAATAATATTTACTTTATTTTTGTAGTAGTTATTTAAACTTATTTCTTCTTTTTTATTTTATATATATGCATGTGTGTTTATTTATTTTGAACTGTTTCTTACAGTAAAATATTGTAATTTAATGAACTTCAACCCCTTAGGGAGCAATACTAGTTTTGTTGCAAAAATTATATCAAAAAGGTTAGCTTTTGTAAAAAAAAATTGTGACAGTAATTGAAATATTTATTTATTAGATAAATTTTTAGTACTCACCCTAAAACGTCCAAATAATATTTTATACACACTGCAAGCCCTTAATAATAACCTTAATAATTTTCCAAAACCTACCACAATTATTTTCAAAAGATGCACTTCTGAATAAACGTTCTGTAACAAAATTTCTCTTAAAGCCTTCATGGAATGTCGTTTTAAATGAAATGTCGAAAAATGAACCAGAAGAGGTTATCGATCATCCGGGTAGTTGTAACACGGATAGGAACTTCGAATCTCTCTATTCTTCGGAAGCCATAATCAAGTTCGGTTAATCGATCTCTCTTGAAGCAACTTCATCCCTCGCCCAAACTATTCGGAAACTTCCACTGAGACGTGTTCGCGATGAAGAGTACAGGGTCTTCGAACTACGTTCTAAGGATTTCGATTAGTTCATAGTGAAAGTATAACTTGAACGAAAGGGAAAGCAGGGATCTAATTTTCATCTACTACATTTCCTACATTATTATTAGAAATCATTTTACTTAAAATTTTATTTAAAATTACATTTCATTAAAAAATGATAAAATTATATTTAAAAATGTATAAAATTTATTGTATAGTTTAAAATTGTGGACATAATCATTGTAGGTTTACATATTAGTTATTATAATTTTTTGTTGACACATCAAATCATTGTAATTAATTAATTTACATTATTACAGTATATGATATTGATTAGCTTATTTGTATTTTTTCGTATTTTTTGTATTATTTGTATTTTTATATCATTTAGCTATTTTATGATCATAATTATTTCATTTATATTATTCTATCACACAAGTATTATTTTTGCAGTACATAACTACAATATTTTTATTGAAAAATTTTTTTTTGATTCATGACATGAAATTACAATGAAAAATAATGAATAAAATTATAAACAAGGAGTTCATGAAAGAAGTGGATTTTGGTGAAAATTTCGTGAGAGAATTGATTTGACTATCTGCAAATTCTGCGAGACTTTTGGTGTCCAGGAACCGCAATCCTCTTGGACCACTCGATCCCCCGTAAATCTACTTTCCCCTCTTAGGAATCGACTTGCGCTGAAACTATCCGGGAACTTTGCTTCGAATGTATCCGTGATGAAGGCGACAAGGATACGGCATTGAATCACTTCTCAGAAGGGCTTAAAGTTGTCTGAGCCGACGGAGAGCCAGCAGAGTATCGACGCGGTTAAATTAACGGGGATTCCGCGATTCTAAAGAGCTTTCGGTAAAATAACAATGCAGTTTTACTCGGTCAAAATACTGCAACCGTAAAAGAATGGTACAATTCGTTTGTAATTTATTTATATTCCATGCAAATTTCATTCCATTTTTAAATTAATATAATCTTTAATTACATTGTATATAAATTATACGTTTTAATCGTATGTAAATCACGTATTTTGAGTATATGTTAATCACGTATTTTGAGTATATGTTAATTACGTATTTTGAGCATATATTAATTACATATTTCGATCACGCGTTAATTACGTATTTTCAGATATTAATTACACGGGTGAATAAATCTAATTTAACAGTTTCAAGAATTTGAAAAATAAAATTCTTGTCGAATTTAAATCGATTTATCAAGAACAGATTTGCATCCACAAAAAGCTCGATTATCTAGACATATCACAAGATATGTGTGAACAAAGTCAAAAAATAAGAAATTGAAGAGAGTAACCTTATAATTGCAAAACGTGTTTGAGAAGTATAAAATCGAAGAGGAAGCTCGAGTATTGCTATATGAAAGCCCTCCGATGAAAAGTAAATGCACTTCCTGGAAGTTGTAAATCCTGCTAATTATTCACAGGACGGGAATGCGTCCAAGCGTAATTAGATATCCAACGAATTTTACGCTGCAACGAAGCTTTCGCGCTGTATCATTCGAACGACTTATTAAAATTCCTCTAATTACAACGGGAGCACGGCTACGCGTAAAATTGGAGTGTGCGTTAATAAGGAAATCCCGCGAATCCCCTGTGAACGAGAAAGAGACTCCTTTATGAGGGAAAACTTTGCCAAGCTATCCCGTTTCTACTATACTTATTAATTTTTCCTTCCGTGCTGTTTAACACTCGCATCTTGGTTACTTTCGAATGCAGAAAATTGTTCTTTTGTTGTTAATTTTTTTTATGATGCTCTTGGGCACTTCATCCCTTTATAATTTATCATCTGTGCATGTTTCGATGAAATATGTACGCATTTTCAATGTTGATGTTAATATTTTCTTTATTAATTTCGAGACTAATATTGATGTCTTTAGTATTAATTTTAATATTAATATCGTTATTATCTTCAATGTTAATATCATTTTCAGCATCTTCAATAACGATATAAATATTAATACTTCCAATATTTCAGTACTATAAGTATATGATGTATTAAAAATATAAATAACATTGAAAGAGGTTATTTTTAATATTTGCGATTTTAAAATGATCAGTTATCAATTATAAAATTATGTGACAGTGTGTAGGTATTTTATGAACACCCTGTATATTAAAAAATCGACATGTGTGTCAAAAAAAAACATGTGTGTTTTACGTACACATATGAGGACATATGTTTATTTCTACACATTTCTACCTATATTCCCATATTTCTATATATGTAATTCACACATTAAAATATACATTTATATATCCATACAATACATCTTTCATCCCTCAGTTTCATTAAATTATACAATCCATACAAAATCGAAATAATTGAGTTGTGTTTACATCTTTTAGTACAAAACTAAATCTATTTTAACCTATCATTCAGCAGAGTCATAAATTATTTACAAGTATTTTCCTAGGTTAGTTGAAAAGGTTACGAAACTAATTTTGGAAGGTATATTATTCTGTTACACTAGGTTATATTCAGAATTAATTAAACGTTAATAAGGTAAATCTATTTCTACAGTAGAATATCGTGGAACGAAGATTGATAGGTTAGTAGATTTAATTAATTTTTAAAAATAATTCACATTGTCAATTTATAAGTTCACTGAACGAGGAAGAAATATTTTATTTTCACTGAATTGAGACTGCATTTGGGTTTATAATTAAATCATTAACATTGCTGTTATACGAAGAAATAAAGTTGTATTTACACATTAGACATGTGTGTATTATATTTATACATATGTGTATTATACTATGTGTACATTATATTTGTACATTATATTATATTATATCGTATATTTATATATTATATCATATTTGTATCGTACATTATATTTATTAAATCATATTAGCATCATACATTATGTTTATTGCTGCCACATATTCGCACACTTCAAAATGGCCGACAACCCTGCCCGAAACATAACCTAGCATTTCAAAACTTTTCCCATAATTTACAACTATTAAAAAAACGGTTAAAAAGAATTAACCATAGCTAAATATTTCGTTCTCATAAACCAGTCGTTTCTAAGTGAATATTTGATTCCAAGTCCATACGTTTTCTCCGAAAAGAATAAAAGAGATCTCGCAACGCGAGCACGGTTCGCTTTTTTTCCTCCGCGCGACTGTTACCCACACAGTCTGTCAAGCCATTTTACGATTCTCCGGTTTATGAACTAGAACTCGCTTTTCTGTGATCGATTTCCCATAAACTTTACTCGCTCAGAATTGTAGCCTGCTGACTGAAACCTCGTCAGTACGCGTCGAAGACGGTAAACCGACGAATCCATGCGCCGAGAATCATATTTCCACTCGGTGCTTGATCTTACGCTGGCGTGTGACATCGAGGCAAAGTGAAAAATGAAGAATCGATAAGAGAGTACGAGAATATTCGTTCTCGATTTTAGGGGCTTTCAAAAAACTTTGTGCCATTCATCTTTATTATTGCCGTCGATCCGGTAATATTTTTGTATCAGCTAATCCTCTTCGAATTTGTCATATTACAGTCGACTGAAATATAATGTCACTTATTTCTTCTATAGATCTGAAATTTATTTCTCTTAATTGAAAAAATTGTTTAAGTATAAAAATACAGAATACTGTCGAGATAAATATTTATCTATCTATCTATATGTCTACATATATTTGTTCACATATTCATATATTTACATTAAACTCTCTTTCAAACATTACATACGGTGTCAAATAAATTTAAACTTCATCTTAATGAAGTCTCAAATGTCGTCTCAAAAATATTCATTTAACTTCACAATTTTTAAGATAAAAGTATAAAAAAATAAATGAAAGTAGTAACAAAGTAGGTTAGCTAATTAACAACGCTTAAGTTCTGAAGAGGAAATAAATTCGTAAAGACAACAGGGTCGAGATTCGAAGTAATCTCCCTCGAAGGGATCGATTCCCGTTGAAACCAGCCTCGTTCTGGCCGAAATACTAGGCTGAAACTTCCCTAGGATATGTCTACAGTGTGGGCGACAAGGACACCGCATTAAACCACATTACGTAAACCCTTATAGTTTAAGCTTAAACCCGACGCTTCGGCTCAGATGCACCGGTCCCCGAGGATTTCACGGGCTCCTGAAACTTTCATCAAGTCGTTCGTTAAGCCAGCTCGTGGTTTATAGATATATCCACATCGCTAACGGGAACCACCGTTCCTGATTGGGCTTCCTGCTATCGACATTGTTTTCTTCTATCCCTTCAACGCCTTAATGCCACTGCTTTGGGAATCGCAGGTGACTTACGGAAAATGTTTCGTTAACTTTGATTTTTTTGGTGATATTTTTAGGTATAAATTATTTTATATAATATGTACTGTTACGTGTAAGTTACTCTTATGTATATGTATTATATTATAACATACTTATGTGTGATTTACTATTATTCAAAATATACTTGTATGCTATAGTACCACAATGTGATCAGTCAAGATGAAGAAAAATTTTAAATGAAGACTATATAACATAAATACTCTACAACATAATAAAAAGAAAAAAAAATAGTTCGAACGTGAGTGCATTTGAACTCAGCGTAAAGCAATTGAAGAACCTGCAACCCTCACCTATTACAACTACTGCAAACTTACTGTTTAATTTAATAATTTTCTATGACATCAGTGGAACTTAAATCAGACTACTCCTGCAAATACTCCCAAAAACGACCAAATAAGAATCAGCGTACCTCCACCCTAAATTGAAGGTTTCTATGAAAGTCAGCGACCCAGTCAAATAAAATTAAGAATCAGAGGATTATATTAATCTTGTATGACCGTCCGTCATCCGAAGTGAGCGCGTTCCCGCAGGCGCCAGAAAAAAAAGAACAGATTGTCAACCGCACCAGCGAGCGCAAAGGGGTTAATGCCATACGAATTTAATTCAAAGCAAGCTTTCTGAATCCTCTTTTACCTCCTGTCCCGAACACTGATGAAAATCAGCGTTTCACCGCCGTCAGAGTCCGCGTAATCCGTTTCTTGCGAGGCGGTCTGGCACGCAAATATCGAGCCAGACAAAGACACGGCTAGAAGGAAGAGGCGGACGTTGAAATAAGATAGAGACCGGATCTCGTAGCCAGAGGCTTTCCTTGGCTTGCCTGGCATTCGTAGCATGTCTGATTGTCTGCTTTTCTAGCATCAGCCAAAGCCGACCTTTTGCTCCAGCCAGTCAGACGACAGACGACGACTGCGAGCCAGAAAGACTGCAAAGTACCCGCCGCACTTCAGACTCGAGCACGCTGCAACCTCGTCTCTAACCATGAAGAGACCCGGCTGTGTAATGGATGCTGCCTCTGGATCGGCAACCGGATACAAATTCAAATAATTGACTCTGTTACGTGCAAAATACTTTCAGCCTTCTGGACACATCTTTTACAAATCGTATTTTATACAAATATTCGTGCAGCAATTTTTTACACTAAAATTCAGTGTATGTGAACTATATATTACTCATATTCATATAATATCATATGAACGCGTATTCATAAAATGAACTATGTTATTACTTATATTTATATGTATTTAAATTATTTTGTAATGCAATATCTGGCATGCGATGACCTTGGAGGGTCTATTCTGTAGAGGAAGCATTTAATGAATGTAGAGAACTGTTAGCGTGAAAGAATAAGGTCGTCGATCGCTGTCATTGTTTCTGAGAACGGTTGATTAAGGTCCGTAAATATGGTCGGTTCGAATTAACGACGAGGATACGGTTGTATCGGGGGCGGGAAGGGCTAAGGGTCGTGCAGTATCGCGACGAAGATCAGCAGGCCATTGTACCAGCTGTAAATAAATCCCTAATGATCCTCGCCGAGCAGACTGTGGCTCTCTTCGACTAATTATACGAACCGGAGGGACATTGCCGGTATCTTATAACTGCATGGCGCACGCTGCTTCAAGGCCAATTAGTAATTAATAATGGCTACCGAGGATGTCACGAATACTTGTCGCCTCGATCGAATTAAAGCTGGTATTAATCGACCCTAAACGTTGTCCAAGTAGCCGACACGTTTACCTTCATTGACCTACACGTTTTGTCTCGACACAACATATTTTGTTATATTGTCTAATAATTATAAATAATTACTAGTAACTAATAATTCTATAGAAGAATTTGTCTGATTAATTTTCTTCTTACTCTGATTGCAGGTAAGCAAATTAAGGATTCATATTGAGAACATGGGTCGTTGCAGAGAAACTTCACCGTAAGTACAATCATTCTTCCATTTATAAAATATTCTTATTAGAAGTAAAAATGTAATAACTTCATCAGAGCCAAGTGATTCCACTGCAAAATATTGAAACACTCCGTTCAAATTCTGTTTATAAACAGTCTGTATATAAAAACATTGAAATTAATTAACGCAGTATTTTCAGAGGTATACGCATTTTTGAAATATAATTAGACCCGTTACTTTTTAGCTTGATGTAGCTTGTAGTTGATCTTGCCTTCAGCTACATTTTAGTACAAAGGCCTTGTAGTCATTTTTCGTACTAGCTCATACGAGCAACAAACTTTTAATACAATTTCAAAAGAACCATTGTTAATAATTTCATTATATTCAGCTGATAGCTGCGAGAACTTTTGGGGGAATGAAACTGTAATGCACCGAAAAACACCGCAGCAAGGTTAATAATTAAAGTACAATACCTGCAATGTTTTCCTACAGGTGCTTGTTACAGAGAGTATAAAAATGGTGGAAAATTTAAAATATACAGTGAAAAATTTTATCTCAAAATTGCAGGGATAAGAACTGTTCCAAAATAAACGTGCCTAAAATTTGATCTCTAAAATATTTCACATATTAACGTTAACAATTGGTTCACAAATTTATATGGATATAAAATTCTTTTATTCACAAATGTACTTATAACAATAATGTTAAGTACATTTTAAAATTTCATGTAAAAAAAGATTGCACTCTTGAAAGACGAAATTTGCTGCCACTAAAAATATTGAAAAAATATGATATTATTTGTATAGAATGGCAAAAATATTGTTCACGGAGTAATTCGTGAAAAAATACGAAAGAAATGTTGTTATCAAATAAGCATACCATGCTGTTCCAAGCTTCGAAAGTTGTCGAGGATGCATTCCAGCAAGCTCGATGAACTGGCGGCGAAATGACGAGCTTACGCGCGAGCTTGCAACACGGGCAATAGAGTAATCGCTCGGAGGAAAGCGTGTTCGTATATTATGAGCTTTTTGAAGGGGGTGAAACGGTGCCAGAGCCAAAGTACACCCTGCTGTGTTGGATATTTAGTACGCCTACCTTTCCACCAGCGTGTAAGAAAGGGGTGAAACGCGAGGAAAGATGAGAGCATGTGAGAAACTGAGATAGTAGACGAGAGCCAAGAAGTGAGGGATGAAGACGTGAAAGTTAAATGAATATCTGAGCAAATAATAGCGTAAAGTAGCTCGAGAACTAAGGGAATTTTCTAGCTGGTTAATTTGAGAGCAAGCTGCGGAATCGAGTTTTCTGAGAAACTGCCTTTTCATTAATAAATAAGTTCATTTCATTGGATGCGGTAAAGCGTTGAATAGAGCGGATATATACGAATAGAGTTGTATTTTCGGAAGAATGATTTTATGAGCAGGAAATTAATAATTATAGAAGGTGAAATACAGGGCTGTGATTTATATTGAAAAGTGGAGAACAATCGAATCGTGGTAATTCAGCGCCTGGTAATTCCACACGTGGTACTTGTACGCTTAGTAATTCGACGCGTGGTAATTCTATGCGTAGTAATTCCACGCGTGGTAATTTGACGCGTGATAATTCTACGCATAGCAATTCCACGCGTGGTAATTTGACGCATGGTAATTCTACGCATAGTAATTCCACGCGTGGTAATTTGACGCGTAGTAATTCGACGCGTCGTAATTCCACGCGTAGTAATTTGACGCGTGGTAATTCGACGCGTGGTAATTCTACGCGTGGTAATTTGACGCGTG
Source organism: Megachile rotundata (assembly GCF_050947335.1). Lineage (NCBI taxonomy): Eukaryota > Metazoa > Arthropoda > Insecta > Hymenoptera > Megachilidae > Megachile > Megachile rotundata. The sequence continues at coordinate 10,218,917 of NC_134989.1, forward strand.
GTAATTCCACGCGTGGTAATTCGACGCGTGGAAATTCTACGCGTAGTAATTCCACGCGTGGTAATTCGATGCGTGGAAATTCTACGCGTGGTGATTCCACGCGTGGTAATTCGACGCGTGGTAATTCGACGCGTGGAAATTCTACGCGTAGTAATTCCACGCGTGGTAATTCGACACGTGGAAATTCTACGCGTAGTAATTCCACGCGTGGTAATTCTACGCGTAGTAATTCCACGCATGGTACTTTCATGCATGGTAATTCTACGCGTAGTAATTCCACGCGTGGTAATTCGATGCATACTAATTCCACACATAGTAATTCAAATACTCTTGAATACAAAAGTCAGAAATTTTTCAGTCTGAAGTTTTAAAAAAATGTAGAACCTGCAATAAGTGTAGTGAGTTAAGTAGACCCCGTAGGGGGTTAACATTGGTGGTTCGATGGGGCAACGTTTCCCGCATAGAAACGATAGTCCAGAAACGGGTATAGGGTGAATAAATTGGCACGGGTTAACGTTATCTATCTCATCCGCCCGTTTCCACCCCTTCGCCTCTACTGACGCCCCGTTTTGCGCATAAACTATTTGCCGGGGCCCAGAAAATTACCGAGTAAGCATTATACGACGGTGCTGGATCCGTTTCGAAGTTTAAACTAAAGCCTGCACCCCTGCAGATTGCGAATAACTGGCGTCCAGAGGAACAATGCGCCGACTGGGCGCAGATAAGCCTTATTCGACCCTCGTTTCACCCCGATTTCTGCTGACTTTAATGAAGAATTCCCTTAATAGAGAGACGCGTCGAGTGTCTCTCTACTGTTTCGCCTGATTCTCTCAAGCTTTTTGTTCCGTGCGATTTTTATGTCACCGTTGCGATAGCAGATATTTCTGCTGCAGTTAGTTTCACTGAATTTCTACCCGGTAAATATTAAGGGAACGTAAAAAAAGTCCTATAATTAATTTTGCTTCTATCTTAGAATAGGGACTGGGAAATTTTAATTGGTTTAAACTTGCTGGTAAATATCAAGAGAAGGATTATTGAACAATTTCTCAATTTCATTTTTCGTACATTTTAAATTTTACGCTTATTAACCCATGTGACCTATATTTGGAATTATGAACCAGATATATCATTTATTTTAATTAAAACGGTTTCATGCACAGTCGGTTTAACCAAATAAATCCTATTGTTACACAATGAGGAATTATGAAATATCCATGAAACCTTAAAATTCACAATTCCAATATAATCGCAAGGTCCAATTCTTTCTTTCATTTAATTTTCTCCTTGCATAATAATTTTGACCAATCGCAGGAAATAATTCAACAGGTACATCTGACCCGTTTACATTTGAGACACAAATAAAGAATTAAAATCAGATTTTCATAATTCTCGATAACCAACGTCGATTCTGAATTACGTTAAAGTATCAAGTACCGTGGCTGAATTGAATGGAGACTTTTCACGGGAAAAAATTGGCCCGTTAGACGGAGGGCAAACAAAAAACGGTGAAACCTTGACGGTGGCCAATTTAATAAATCAATCGCGCCAGACGGGACTTGATTTTTTCGATTCGGGAAAACAAACTGGGAATCAAGAGTCCGGGAGATTTTTATATTTTGATTTTTAATCAAGTCCGGGAACCGCAAATACGCACGTTGCTTCTGCAACAGGCAGCGCGACGAGTGTAGACGCGTCGCGTCGTTTCGCGAGTGCACTCGTCGCGTTTGAAATGCACACGTGCGCGAGTACACTCGAGTACAACGTGGCCTTACTTTGGACAAGCACGTATAAATATGTGAATTTTGTATACTCTTCGCAAATCATGAATCTCTAGAGTTTTGGAACATTCAAGTATACATTTCCAGTTTACGACGATTCAATATCAAATTTTGAAGCTTTTGAGCTTTTGAAGTTTCAGAATTTTAAGGATTTTTAGATTTAGAGCTTTTGGGAATTCAAGCTTTTTGGTATTCGAGCTCTTGAGCTCTCAAGATTTAGAATTTTTGAGTTTTTTAGTTTCAAGGGTATTGAGCATTTAAGCTTTTTATGCTCTCAAGCTTGGGAACTTGCAAGCTTTTGAGTTCTGAGCTGCTAGGCTTTTTAGGTTTTTGAGCTTTTGGACTTTTTGGTTTTTAAGCTTTTAAGATTTCAAACTTTTGAATTTTTGGGCTGTTGAAATTTTTGAGCTTTCGAGCTTTCGAGTTTTTAGCTTTTGGGCGTTTTAGGTTTCTGAATTTTTGGGTTTTCAAACTTTTCAATGTTGAAGCTTTTAAGCTTTTGAATTTTTGAGTTTTCGTACTGTTGAGGTTTTTGAGTTTTATATATCACATATGATGTACCATGTCCCATATGATCAAATATATATATATCAAATCATATATCGTATCATATGTTGTATCATATATCGTATCGTATGTCGTATCATATGTCGTATTGTATAACATATCATATATCGTATCATATGTCGTATCATATGTCGTATCATATAATACATCATATGTCGTATCATATGTCGTATCATATATCGTATCATATAATACATCATATGTCGTATCATATAACACATCATATATCGTATCATATAACATATCATGTGTCGTATCATATAACATATCATATAACATATCATATATCGTATCATATGTCGTATCATATATCGTATCATATAACATATCATATAACATCATATATCGTATCATGCAATATATCATTTATCATATCATACAACATATCATATATCGTATCATATATCATATCGTATATCTCACATATTATATTTCACATCATATATCATATGTGCATATATGATAAATTGCAAGATTCCCCATTTCCCACATCCCCAAATTCTTAACCCATCTCCAAACTTTCAAATTCTCAAACTGCCCTCAAATTAACGACCAAATATTTTCCCCTTAATCGTGATATTTTCCCAAGGGAATCCAGATTTGTTCTCGACTGTACCAATCGCGGAATGCGTCGTGCATCGATGCACATCGAGCCCCATGCGTGTTCACGCACTGTCAAAAGTTTCCCCTGGGTGTTAACGAGGCAAGAGCGTGTTTCGCGTGTCTCGCTCGAAAAAGACAGCTTAATGCCTGGCAATTTATGAATTATGGATTTGTATTATGGCACTGTAAGCTCGTGTTCCCTTGAATGAGTAATCGATTCGAATCACGTGAACGAGAGATCGAAGGAAATGATCGTTAGATTTTTCTGGACCGAGTTGCCGGTTGATACATCGACTCGGCGATTCTTTTTTACGGACGAAATTCCTTTTCAGTTACGTACACGTGGTCATTTCACCGTTCACTAACTCCTATTGTGTCAGAATCACCGTTGTGTTACATTTTTGATGCGGCGATGTAGAACGTTGGACAGTTTTCCTTTCGGATCGGTCTGCATTCTTATGGAATTACGTACTCGATTAGTTTTAACGTTCGCTGCGGTTTATTGTGCGATGTCTCTCGAGGGAATTAGTTTTGTGCTTGGGGACGATCACGTTGGCACGCTGAATCAAGAGTTTTATTTTTATGGAGCACATTCTTTTTGAATTGTGCGCGCGATCAGTTTTAATGTCCGCTGGGTTTCATTGCGCAAGAAGACACCTTATCAAATTACAGTTCTCTTTCTTTGAGTAGAATGGTTTATTAGAGAACTTTTTCTTTCTGAACAACTACTCTTTCGTAATAACTAATCGTTTAATTTTAACTTCGTCCGTTTTCAATTACTAGCACAGCTATCATTTTATCGAATAATGCATTTGAAACGCCCTCATAAAATTTCTATTGATTACATATGTTTTCAGTATCAATTATGAACTGCATACATATGTAAATAAGTGTTGAATATGTAAGACGAACGCAGTTTAATAAATATCGATATTATTAATAATATACTGATAGTATTAACAGTATACTGATAGTCGAATTAATATCTTGTGAGAATGATATCATTGGTACTTAGTTACATTGTTTCGTATACTTTCGAAGAACGTATAAAGTCAACGTGAAAGGGAAAAGTGTTCGGGCGTGCCGGGACAATGCCGTGGGAGTTCTTTGAAGCTCCTCTTGTCGATCCAGCGGGAAACCCGAATGAAAATCTCCGCCCAACGCTACCCATCTTGAGACGATACTCGAGAAAATGTAACGTGCTCACGGCATTGACGTCGGTTGCCATTTTTATCTATGCTCAGGAGCTTTGCCGAACGTTCCTCGAGCTTTTGATGAAAATTTGAGAAATCCGAGGGAGTGACATTCTTTCGAGAATGATATCGCTCACCTTATGTCAGACTATTGACATCCAATCATTTTGATTTAGCCCTTGTTTACAAGAGCTTAATTCAGATTAGCTTTGTACATAAAAGCATAATTCAACCTAGCCTTGTTTATAAAAGTTTAATTCAAACTAGCTTTGTTCGTGAAAGCTTAATTAAACCTAACTTCGTTTATAAAAGCTTAATTTGACCTAACCTTGTTTATAAAAGCTTAATTTTACTTAACCTTGTTTATGAAAGCTTAATTCGACCTAACCTTGTTTACAAAAGCTTAATTCGACCTAACCTTGTTTACAACAGCTTAATTCAACCTAACTTTGTTTATAAAAGCTTAATTCAAACTAGCAGTAAAAATTCGAAAACTAAAAAGTTTATGAATTCCAAAATTTTAATTAAGATTTGGAAATTGAAAATTTTTAAATTAAGTTATTGAGAAATTAAAAATTTTGAAAAATCAGAATATCTGAATCAAGGTAAAACTTCACACATATCACACATTCAATGACATGATTAATTCATTACCAACAAAACAAGAGAATCAGATAGTACGCTTCCTGTCGAACAAGAAATAGCGGCACCTCGATGTCAAGAAACTTTAACAAATAATTTAATACTGGTAGCACGGATACAGAGTTTAAATTGCCTGTTACAATGTTCCATGAGTAATCCGGCATAATTTACGCTGTTTTATGGAATGTTTAAAGTAGGAAATATGGTGAGTAGACGTGGCCCTTAACAAGGAACAGCCGCGTTACTAAATACGGCAATTTATTCGTTGTCTGGGCAAATACTATGGGCTTTTATTACGTGATGAAAACGTAATTATTTACCGTGTCCTATCATGTTTCTTAAACAATCACGTAAAATAATCGTGCCAGAAATATCTACGAAGAGTGACGAATAAAAGAAACGTATGCGTAGTAATTCCACACATGGTAATTCTACTCGTAGTAATTCCATGCGTGGTAATTCAGCACTTAGTAATTCCACGCGTGGTAATTCTACGTGTAGTAATTCGACGTGTGGTAACTCAGCGCGTGGTAATTCTACGCGTAGTAATTCCATGCGTGGTAATTCAGCGCGTGGTGATTCCACGCATAGGAATTCCACGCGTGGTAATTCGACGCGTGGTGATTCTACGCGTAGTAATTCCACGCTTGGTAATTTAACGCGTGGTAATTCGATATGTAGTAATTCGACGCGTAGTAATTCTACACGTGGTGATTCTACGCGTAGTAATTCCACGCTTGGTAATTTGACGCGTGGTAATTCGACGCGTGGTAATTCAGCGCGTGGTGATTCCACGCATAGGAATTCCATGCGTGGTAATTCGACGCGTGTTAACTCGGTGCGTGGTAATTCGACGCGTGTTAACTCGGTGCGTGGTAATTCGACGCGTGGTGATTCTACGCGTAGTAATTCCACGCTTGGTAATTTGACGCGTGGTAATTCGACGCGTGGTAATTCAGCGCGTGGTGATTCCACGCATAGGAATTCCACGCGTGGTAATTCGACGCGTGTTAACTCGGTGCGTGGTAATTCGACGCGTGTTAATTCGGTGCGTGGTAATTCGACGCGTGGTGATTCTACGCGTAGTAATTCCACGCTTGGTAATTTGACACGTGGTAATTCGATATGTAGTAATTCGATGCGTGGTAGTTGGGTACGTGGTGATTCGACGCGTTGTAATTTGACGCGTAGTAATTCTACGCGTAGTAATTCTACGCGTGGTAACTCGGCGCGTGGTAATTCAGCGCATAGTAAATCCACATATAGTAATTCTACGCGTAGTAATTCCACGCGTGGTAATTCAGCGCATGATAATTCAACGCCATACGTGATAAAACTATTAACTGTAAATCTACCCAAGAATGTCCACAAAACTTCATAACCACATCTCCCGTTCGAAGCATAAATCTAACACGAACCATTAACATAAAATCTTCTCAAATTCTAAGTTCTAACGTTGTATCTTTCAGTCCAAAATACGATAAGTGATCATATAGATAACTGGAATACTCAAAGCCTTTGTAATAGGTTAGACAAAAGAACTGGCGGCTATGAATGGAAAAGAGAAACAATGTAAACCATGCAGCTAACTAAAATCGCCAGGGGGTGTGCACGCGTGAGATTCGACCGGGATGATTAATCACCGTATGCACACGGTGGGTAGATACCGCTGCGAAAACATAATTCAGCCAGTAGGAATCTTGTTAAACCCGACGAAATTATGATCCTACGGACTCATTCGGTATTCAACGCTGTTCAAAGTTTTCGTTTACCGGTCACTTGTAAATACTTCGGTGCAAGGAGATCCTTAACACATTCACCAGATTTTTTAACCTTCACTTACAATTTAGGCAGTTGCAGAAATGGGTAATTATTGCTGTTGTGTGAACGTGCAAGAGATTATAATTACATTCCATGTATGTACATTACACTACAACTGTAGTCACATTTAACTTTGATGATCTAGACTCTAGATTCTGAAGCAAAGAGTTAACAAGTGAATTATGTAGGGTGGTTTCAAATTTTCTTCCTCGTTTTCACCTCCTAAAAATTTAGCATAAAATATTCTCCCAAACTTCAATGTTAAAAATTTGAACTCGAAACAATTTAAAAATTTACGAAGTACTTTGTATTTATCAGTTTGAGTCCCTGGTAGAAAAGCGATGACGAAGCAAGGTAACCGTAACAGTCGATCAATTTTCCCGATATGAGGCCGATCAAACCGCGGTCGAAAAAACGGGTAATCCCGGTCGTTCCGACTGATCCGCGATAAAGAGGGAGGCAGATTAGGCAGAGCCGATCGTTCGTAATTTTTCATTGATACGGAAACGTTCTCGCGTGTGTTCCATTAGCGCTCGCAATCAATCGTCCAGCGTTGACTAGGAAATTGCGAAAAACGTGGCGGAGGCTCGTAGATCCGGCGCAGCCTGCGTTCGCCCCCGTAATTGGACATCCTCGCCACCATAAAAATAGCCGTTTCATTTCATGGGCAATTAATTTCAACGGAGGACACGCGCGCACGCCTGGAACGCTCTCGGCCCGTTCTCGTCATCTCCGTTGAAAACGGCGTAATATCGGCTCCTGAACGGGGTATTCGGTGAAAAAAGACGAGGTGGAAGAAGGCTGTAAATTTCAGTCACGTCAACCGTGGACGATCATGTGGCACGCTTTTTTAAGCTCGTAATCGCGGGAAATTAATTTCATTGCACAATGCTTCGAGCGGAAAATGTTCAACCAGATGCCATTTCCGGGGAAACCCGTGCAACGGAATTAAGTCTTTTGTTGAATAAACGATGTGGCTGGTTTTTCGTTTCACTGGAAGGATTTGTACGTATATCGTTTTTCAGTCGAATTCACTTTTTTGTCGATAACATTTTCATATTACGCCATTTTAGTCACAATTGTTCGGTATAATGAATCGTATCAGAAAATCGGATTATTATATCCATTATTTTATTTTCTTTTAATGCGCTTGTGGGTGGCTGCAGTGAAATTGAATTATCGAAGACTCAGGAATTTTGGTATATGTTAATCAAATTTTTTAAAAGTATTTGACAGAAAAATTAAATTTTTGTTCTGATAAAAAAATATTGTAATTATTATAATTACCTCTTTACATGTACTTTTGCAGGAGGGTGCATTTTTACGTTTTCATAATTCATACATAAAGAAAATAATTTTATTACAAAAATTTGTCTAAGAAAAATATACTATAAATTTTCAAACACATTTACAAAGAATTAATATTGTAATATCTTACTGTTAATTGTATATTAATATTAATGTCATAATAATTATCATTATAATGTCATAATAATATATTACAATGTATATATTTATCTTACAATATATTCAATAATATTATGATCACATAATACTAAATAATTATAGAATATTACACAACATTAGAACAATTAATATTAATATAACAATAATAGTACAATATTAACGCTATGAATTGATGTGACTGAATAATTCCACAATGAACCCAACAATTAGACCCAAATTTCAGCAATTTCCATTCAGTTTGTATTTTCTGAACGATCCGATTACGATGTCGCTGCCAAATTTATACGATTGCATATTTATACAGTTCGCTATTAAATCAGTCCGAGCGCATCAACCCTGTATTTTCAACATCATTTTTATTCCTTTTTTTTAACAGTCACTCCATGTTCTTGCAATGTTTTATTCTAAATGAAAGAACATTTGCATAAAACTGCAATACTAATTTACATTAACTCCGTTCTCTCATGGCATATGCATCGTGGACATTCATGCCAGTTTTATTTGTTTTTATTCGGGTCTACGTTCGCGTCTGTGCAGCATCGCAAATTATTTTAATGCCCCGGTAAAAAAAGGCTTTTGATACGAAGCTGACATTAAAATATTCAAATCGGACGTGGAAATGGTATCTTTACGTTCCATGAATTCAACAATGCGTGTCAAATTTTATTAATTAAAGTATTTCAACCGAGAACAGGTGCTTTGTCCACTTAAATTAAGTAATATACATTTTTTTAATTTTCGACTTCTTTCACATATTTGTATTAAAATAAAGCGCTGCATATATCATTTTAAATAGAAACCTATAATTTACAGCGTAAATGGTGAAAGATAGAAAAGGAATTTGCCACAGCAATTAACCGAATTCGCAGAATTTTCAATTTGATTCGAAAGAAAAACTCGGCGAGAATACGTGAAAAGCGAACGAGCCTCTCGTTTCGTTAGCTATTCGAGTGTCATTTAGGGCGCACGTATGTATGTCGGCTGTTCAAAATCGTCGAAATTTTAATCGCGATTCGCGCTATTTATTCGGCCGCTGTTAGTCGCAGGCCGACATTCAACAAACGCGAAAAACACGCGATCATTAACTCGACCGACCGTCGAAAGTGGAAGTTTGCGCACGTTTAAAACGCGCTTAATGACGATCCGCCTTTAGCCCCGCTCGCATTCGAGTGTGTTTTTAACGAGAGTTTTCAGCCGCGAAACGTGTCTTTTAATTTCCACCGCGAACTTCAGCCCTGTTGAAAGCACGCCGGCAATGTTATTATAACCGAAGCTGTTTATAATCACCGGCTCGAACGGTCTCCTTGTAGAAAAGTGGCGGAAGTACAGCCAGCACCCTTCAACACCGCTTTCTGTGTAACGTTGATTAAATTACGACGATCAAAGGATTTTAACGCTCTGCTCATGGTAAATGATTCAATTTTAATTTTACCTATGTGTCACGATATTGTGCTGAGAGAATTAAAGCTTATTGTTGAGAGAATACGCGAATTCAGTAATTTGAGAATTGGGGAATTGAATTTGAGGTTAGAGTCATTGAGAAGTTGATGAGTTTGAGAATTTTGGGATTTGAGTTGGGGAGTTTTGGAATTTTGGGGTTAGGAAATTTTGCAGCGTGAAGGATTAGAAATTTTGAAATATGGGAATTTGAGAATTTTTAAATTTGATAATTTGGGGTTGAGAAATTTGGGAATTTGTAGATTTTTTAATTGAGAAATTTGAGAATCTGAGAATTCGGTTTGAATGATTGAGAAGTTGAAGAATTTTAGGATTTAAGAAATATGGAAATTTTAGAATTTTGGGGTTTGGAAATTTTGCAGCATGGAGTACTGAAATTTGGAAATTTGAAAATTTAGGGGTTAGGAAATTTTGCAGCATGGAGTACTGAAATTTGGACATTTGAAAATTTAGGGGTTAGGAAATTTTGCAGCATGGAATACTGAAATTTGGAGATTTGAAAATTTAGGGGTTTGGAAATTTTGCAGCATGGAGTACTGAAATTTGCAAATTTGAAAATTTAAGTATTTAACAATTTGTGAATTTGTAATGTAAATATTGATGAATATAAATATTTGAAAATTTTACCTAACAATGACAAAATATTTCAATTACAAAAAGTAACAAAAAATATTTTGAAACCTAACAAAAAACTCTAAATAGAAATCCGTAATATTTTCTCTACTCCAATTCTATTCACCCTCAAGTACTCGCAAGCAACCCTACATTTGTACCCTCATTAACTGCAACTGCTCTATCTCGCCCATTGCACGATATCTGAAACCATATTTATTCACCCCCAAGTCTCTCGGTCTCGTATTAACCATCGCAAAACCGTATAATTTCCCCGTATTCCGTCCTCCTCGCGGTTTTAGAAACGCATAAATTTCACAGCGACCGTACGTGATTCGACTCGGACATCGCGATGGAGCGACAATATTCGGTGGCAGTAGACGAGGCGATAAAACTGACAAAACTGGCTTGCGAGAAGCACGCAGAATCGGCTGAATCGGCTGGCGTGCGAAGTGTGCAGTCGCCGGAACCACGGACCCATGCAAATTGCATTAATATGTCGTGTAAACGGCCGGCAAATTGCTTTACCATCGATTTCGGTGCGCCAGCAATATCGTTAGACATGAACCGACACTCTCGACGCGTGCACGCTTCGATTTTGACCGCCATTTTGCTGTCGGAACCCGCCTTTTTTTCCCGCGCGCGCGAAACGTCGTTCGACACGATGTTGCCGTGTTACAGACGACCTCTTCTTCGTGGAAGCTCGATAAAAGCTTCCTTTCTTGGACCTTTCACGCCTGAAATGCCTCGAACAATCTGTTTCCAGTGTTCTTGGAATTTTCCACACGCTTTTATTCCCTCCTCGGAAATTCTGGAGCGTGAAGAGATGACATTTTCTGTAATCTGTTTCGGTTTATCCTTTTACCAATTCTGCTATTTTTCTACCTTATTTTGATCCTGCTATATTTTTGGTGGATGTTTCATTTTGGTATTTTATTTTATTGTTCTTCTGTTTTATTCTAATGTTTTATGTTTGTATTATTTTACTGTTCTTCTGTACTGTACTAGTACACTGTACTATTATTTATTTTACTATACTGTTCTACTATTCCATTATTTCATTTTACCTATTTAAGACGATGACTTCAAATTTTGTTATATCGTATGATAATCTCCTGTTCCAAAATTCCTCTTTGAATACATCCTCTTTGATAATCTATGCGATTTTGCAGAAAACCTCCTGCTCCATAAATACCCGTCCAGTAACTTCCATCTCGATAACTGCACATTTCACAATTTTATCTTGAAATATTGATTTTTTCACAACTAACATTTCATTAATGTCAGTAGTCTTTAGTATTAATGAAATTAATATATTATTATTTAAATTAAATTCCATCAATGAATTAAACTAGTTGAAACGAACGCAACGTGACGAGAATTTTGTTTGTTTTACAAAAGAATAATTAAAACCATCGGAACGAACACGATTCATCGAATTCCCGGTATTTATTCACCGTCTAGTCTTCAACTTACTAAGTACCTACTCCGCCGGTTTCCAATATCCAATTCTCTCGAGGAATATCCGCGCGAGTACTCAATGAGCGGCAGAAATGCTATTCATCAAGCATCATTAAGCAACGACCGGTGTTGTTAGTGATCGAACATCGTAGATTGATAATTCTCGATGTTCACCATCGATTTCTCGCGGATAGGGTGCAAGACCGGGGTTGCGAACAAATCTCCGTTCAGCAACAGGTTAAAATACGTTTTTCCAATGTCTGAATACAGAGCTACGCAATTTATTCGCTGCTGATGCCACGTTTTCTTCTTTCTTGCTTCTTTAATGTCTGGGGATTATCGGGAGACTGTTGAGGGATCTTGAAAACTGTTCAGGGATCTTGAAGACTGTTCAGGGATCTTGAAGACTGTTGAGGGACCTTGAAGACTGCTTATGGTTTGACGTGTGAAGTGAAAATTGACCTGTGTGGTCAGGCACGTATGTTGTTAAAAATAAATGGTGATGCAATATGTGGGAACAGAAGTTTAAGGAACTTTTTAGATTCATGTTTTAACTTATTCGTGTACTTTGATGGAGTCTTGGTCACTCAAATATCTTCTGTATGCAAATGTATAATTATACAAATTATTTATCTAATTTGTATAATTGTACAAAATAGAACTGTTCACTGGTAGTCACTATGATAATCAATATGTTAATAGTCACCTATTTTTAATTATTAATAACTGATGTTTTTCAAATCATTTAAGAATTGCATGTCAGAAATCGTTGAATTATACAAGTAAGTCTAACAGAACTATATTAAATAATAAAATATATTTCACAAAATTTTTTCTTTTTAAGCAATTACAATAAAGTACAATTTTTTAGAAGATACATATTAAGCCACCCTACGAACCAACAAAAATAAATTACAAAACCAAGGAGCTGTTTGATAAAATCAGTAGACTGAGAAACCAATAGAAATCGATTTAATTTTAACAATTCTTCCACAAATTCCATGCGGTTCGTTATGTAGGGTGTATTTGTCCAGCAACGGAAGGTCTTCATTGAAAGTCAGAGCAGGCAGCGTGGAAAATAAAGCCGACACAAAACTCGGGACTTTCGAACACGCTTTTTACCGTTCCCGGAGCTGAGCTTCCGTCGTCACGAACTCGACGCGGATTCCGCGATGAATTTTCACTTCCGGATCGTGGAGAACGGTTCAAAGGTCCCGCATCTGCTCTTCGTCTTCGCTCTGTTCTCTGTCGTTCCAGAGAGAAGACTCGTCGCACGGCCACTTGTTGCTATCCTTCGATCCGTCCACACGACATTCAACCCTTCTTTCTCTTTCATCCTCCTCGTTTGTCCTCTGGCTACCCTTCTCCAGTTTTTCCTTTTGTTCCTTTTCCACGACTCTCTCTCCGCGTTCTTATCGGATTCTTACGTTGAGAACGGTCTTCATCGATTCTTCCGGTGATATTTCTTATGGAATTGCTGGGAATTTTAGACTGATGTAATTAGCATTTCAGAATGTGTAATTATAATATTAGATATTGGGTTATTGAGTTATTGATTATTAAATACTTGAGATTGAACTGAAAAGTTTGAATAGAAGGTGAAGTTCAATTTACAATCACTTGTTAATTTTTATTGATACAGGATGATTGTCAAGATTATTATTACACTCATGCTTTATTATACTTTTTTTTACTTATTAGTGCAATCATTCTTTATTTTGAAGTAAGTTTGAATACACGCACAATGAAAATGCTAAAATCTAGAAATGGTACGAAGCTTATTAACTAATATAATACATTAACCTATAAAAGGAAAATGACATAATAAATTAAAGTTTAATACAATAAAGAGAATATCATATAATAAATCAAAAATATACTGAAGAGAATATCATGCAATAATAAGGACAATATACCAAAGAGCACATGACACAATAAATCAAAGGCTAATATAATAAAAAAAAACAAAGCAAGGTCTGCTACAAAATACACCTCATACTCCCGTGAATATAAACGACATTTTCATAAACAAATTTCCTTATTTTAATTATATTTCATAATAACAATATTTCATTATTATTAAAACAGTTTCAAAAAGCCATTAATAATAAGTTAAATATTAAAAAGTAAGGTAAAGATGTTGCAGTAAAATCCCGTTGACAAAATTAATTTAACCCAACACTAACAAGAGGAAAATAGACAAACTCGAAGATGATACTGCGAGTTCCAGTTTGCATTTTCGACGACGATTAATCTTTCGATCTGTTCGCTAAACCGATCCGATCGTTTCAGTTCGTTCTCCGCGTAGCCATGCGCAACGGATTCCTTCCGGCGGACGAAACTCATTCACGATGACTTGGCGGTATATTTTCGGGCCACCATGGGAACCACAATTAGGGTTCACGGGCCAGCAATGACGGAATAGCCGGAATGCTTTGTCCGCCATTCGGTATTCGGATCGTTCGCATGGATAAGAAATCCGTTCGTTTGTCAAAGGCATCTTGAACGAAGAAACTCTTTAAAATGTGACGACACTTGTGAACTAATCACGCGTTTTTAATTGTTTCTTCACGAAAAAAGGTGTCTCTGAAATCGAACGCTAATTGCATTTTTACGAAAGAAAAATCCTAAATTGTGTTATGAAATATTCTGTTATAACCATCATGACTATTATTACCATTACAATCATTAAAAACATCATAGTACTGTAATAATTATTAAAAACATCATAGTACTGTAATTATTATAGCTGATTTTACTATAATTATAGTTTGGTCACGTCTATACTAAAAATTATTAAAAAAGACCACGAAAACTGTTAGCACCATTGTACCAAGCTTTACTGCACCTCAGACTCAATTTTCGAAGCTTGTATCAAGTCCCAGAAGAAAAGTAGTGAAATTTAGCGACTTCGCTACATCCGCGGCCTCAGGTATGATTAAGGGATGAAAGTTGAGCGGGTGTACGCAGGGTAGTCGGGTAATTAAGTAATTAACGATCTCGATGTGCCAGGTGGTGTCTTTAACTGTGGAGCAGGGACTAGTTTTACGCTCGGTAGGCGGCGATTTCGAATGTAAACGAGAGCAACGCTAATTGGAAGCTTCGTAACACGTGGCAAGCTACATCCACGAGAGTGTCATTACGGAATTGCTGAAGTCGCGAGCTAGTTCCCCTGATAGTCCGCCACTTTGAAGTCCTGCAGGATTCCCGTGCCCATTACTGCTGTTTGCCCGGTAAAATTAACGGAAACTTATTCTCGTTCTTCCGTGTTCCTTGCTTACCCCCCTTTCTTATTTTCATCCCCCTCTGGTTACGTTTTCCCTTGAACCGATTCCCTCCTCTCTCAACTTTCCCGCTTTTGTGCCTTCGTTCCCGTTCGCTGAACGAATCTCGTCCGCTTCGTTTGTTCAATCGATATAACAAAGTGCCAATTAAGTGGCCGGTCAAACTTTTCGACGATAATGAGGGAGAAAATTAGAGAGGACGAGGAGAGAGGCTGTAATAAGCAGTCCAAGGGGATACTTTTTGATGCAATTAGGACCGTGACGGGTTTAACGGGCCACGACTGTTCAACGTTGACCGGCGGGATCCTTCGAGGAATTAATCGCGGCAGAAATTTACCAAGGGGAGAAAAACTTTTTTAACGGCGGAAATTCGAGATGTTCGCGATCCAGAGACCGCTCTTCGCGTTTTTGCTTTTATTCTTAAAATATATACAATCGCATGCAGGAGAAAATTTGTAATAGCTTCTTTCGAATATTGCTTCAATATCAGTATTTTAAACTCCTCTCGTAGACGTTTTAATGATATACATTCGCATTGCAGTTATGGTGATTATGGGAGTAGTAGTAACTATGATAGTTGTGATAGTTATGATAGCTATTGTAGTTATGATATTTAGATACTTATGATGATTATGATGGTTATGGTGGTTATGGTGGTTATGATGGTTATAATGGCTGCGATAGTTATTGTAGCTATGCCAGTTATGATAGTTATGATAGCTAGATAATTATCATGGTTATGGTGGTTATGATGGTTATAATGGCTGCGATAGTTATTGTAGTTATGCCAGTTATGATAGTTATGATAGCTAGATAATTATCATGGTTGTGGTGATTATGATGGTTATAATGGTAATGATGATTATGATGGCCATTGCAGTTATGATAGTTATGATAGCTAGATAATTATCGTGGTTATGGTGATTATGATGGTTATAATGGCTGCGATAGTTATTGTAGCTATGCCAGTTATGATAGTTATGATAGCTAGATAATTATCATGGTTGTGGTGATTATGATGGTTATAATGGTAATGATGATTATGATGGCCATTGCAGTTATGATAGTTATGATAGCTAGATAATTATCATGGTTATGGTGATTATGGTGGTTATGATGATTATGATGGACTTTGCAGTTCTGATGGTTATGGCAGTCATGCTAGTTATGACAGTTATTATACCTATGATAATCATGCTAGTTATAATAGTTACGATAGTTATTATAGTTATGATAGTTATGACAATCATGCTAGTTATGAGAGTTATTATAGCTCTGATAATCATGATAGTTATAATAGTTATGATGCTTATGATGATTATGGTGGTTATGATGGCCATTGAAGTTATGGTAGTTATGGCAGTTATGCTAGTTATGAATATTATTGTAACTATGATAATCATGATAGTTATAATAGTTATGATGGCTATGATAGTTATGACAGTCATGCTAGTTATGAATGTCATTATAACTATGATAATCATGATAGTTATAATAGTTGTGATGGCTATGATAGTTATGGCAGTCATGCTAGTTATGAATGTCATTATAACTATGATAATCATGATAGTTATAATAGTTGTGATGGCTATGATAGTTATGACAGTCATGCTAGTTATGAATGTTATTATAACTGTGATAATCATGATGGTTATAATAGTTCGGATGGTTATGATAGTTATGACAGTCATGCTAGTTATGAATGTTATTATAACTATGATAATCATGATAGTTATAATAGTTATGATGGCTATGATAGTCATGACAGTCATGCTAGTTATAACAGTTATGATAGCTATGATAGTCACGATGTTTATGATAGTTATGATAGTCGTGCCAGTTATGACAGTTATGATAACCATAATGCTTCTGATGATTATGATAGTTATGTTCGTTATGGTAATTGTGATAATTATGATAGTTATGATAGCTATGACAGTAATGGTGGTTATGATAATCTCATGTGAAATATCTACAATCATACTCGACTATAAATTTGATCAATAAAATGAATTGAATATGAAAAAAATATCTTCACAACCGCGCTAAAGTTATGATTTTTAATTGAACGCTTTTGATGAACTTATTCAATTACTTCGGTGGAATTTTTATTTCATCGATATCCTTCCTGCCGGCACTTTCGTTATGGGAACATTTTTATAAGCGTATTTATAGATCGGGGGAAATATTCAATTATCTCCGAGCATCCGTTTGTTTTAATAAAACCATCGATACGTGCGCTAATAAATTGAACCCCCGTCGATTCCCGCACTAATGGTACATTTCGAAATGAAACTTTCCAACGATCCTCTTTATAGAAAATTCATATTTACCCTCGGAAAGTTTTATTTTATTTTATTTTTTTTTTTTTCACGGAACCGTGAAAATTAAACCCTTCCCTCGTAAAGGCACAATATTAAAGTTCGGTTATAAAAGAATCTTCTGCCACTTATTAAGATCCTCGCTGGCCTACTTTCGACAGAACGTTGCTTTCGCTGTTAATTCTTTAAGTTATTCTGCGCATTATTAATTTTTAGGTCTTTTGAAAAATTTGTGTCTGCGGATATTGTTTTTTGAAGCATTTCTTAGGTCTTTTAAATAAATCATGAAATTGTAGAGTTATTTTATGGTGTAATTAGAAGAGGTGTATTCTTGATAAAAATTAAGGGAATTTGTGTATATAATTATTTTAGGGTACAATATTATTTATTATAAATTAAAGGATATCTGTAGATATAAATATGAAACGTAAAGCATATGATTTGACATTAATTTGTTCATATATGAAATCATAGAGGAGATGCATATCATATGTATTAACTTTCACAGATTGAGCTCTGCTCAACAACTTTGAACTTTCAACAACTTTAAGATCAATTTCCATCAATTGTGAGATTAATTTTCTGCATCACTCTAAATAGCATTAATCTATAATATTACACAAACCAATAATAATTGAGATATTCCAAATTCGAAAGACAGTTCAACAAAATTTATACCTAGAATTTTATTAATTTTTCTTCCCAATTAATTTTTTTACTCAAACACCAAGTCAAAAATCACTTGTCTGAAACACCTGTACAAAATGTGTCCATAAAAGAGTGAGTACAAAATGTATGCTAGCAAAATGTAGCTGAGCGCTGTAGAAAAAGCAAAATGTAAATACAGTCGTACCAATAAAGCAGGTTTTATCGACGGCGAATAAAGGGATGAAAATGTGGGGGTTTCGGCGATATGTCGTGGAAAGAAAACGCGTTGCAACGATGTAGAAAGGAGCAGATTTATGCGAATGTTTAATGAGAGCCTCGGTAAACGAGGTTCCGACGGAGGGGTTCCAATATCATGCATGAAGCAGAGCGTAGTATGCTCGAGGGGTAGCTCTGTTACTTCCTGTCGGCGTTGCACGCCGCGGCAGCTGCTTTTGTATATTCAATTTCGGATAATAACCAGTACCGTGAGTAATTTGCCGAGATACGCGGCCTTTACGATCCCGCTGGCGATCGTCTAAATGTTCAAAAATTTCTTTATCGCTAATAGATTTACTGCAAAGATATAGAGGATCGGTCAGTTACTGTCACGAAATCCGAAGGGTTTGCATTTTATTGACCATTTAATAATTTCTGCAGTTTTCGTGCCTTTTGTTAAAAGATCTGTCTTGTGATATGCGGTTCTTAATTCATTGATTAAATCAATATTATTTAAGACAAATAAACTAGACACATTTAATAAATTTATTAAACTGTATCAATCAATTGGTTGATCAAACTGAATTAATTAGATGTATATAGGTTAAATTGATTTGATTGATTTATTGAATTAAATCATTTTGATTAAATCATTTAATTAAATGAACATCAGAGTTTAATTTAATTGATTGATTAAGTCAAAACATGTCTCTTTAAGATAAATTAATTAACTCATTTTGATTAATTGATTAAAGCAAATCACTTAGTTACAGTGTAAGTCAATGAGGCTAATTTAATTAATGAAATCACTAATCAATTCAAGTTAGATCGATTAAATTGATTTAATACATTCATCAAACGAAATCAATAAATTAATTGCACACCAATTCAATTTTTTAAATTGATTGATCTTAACAAGACAGTCAATTAAAAAAGTACCAATAAAATCATTTTAATGTATCAATCAATCAATGCAATTTAATTAATTGATTAAATCAAATCAATTATTTAGAGTGTAAGTCAATGAGGTTAATTTAATTAATGAAATCACTAATCAATTCAAGCTAAATCGATTAAATTGATTTAATACATTGATCAAACGAAATCAATAAATTAATTGCAGATCAATTAAATTTGTTTAATCGATTGATCTTGCCAAGTCAATCAATTAAAAAAGTACCAATAAAATCAATTACTTAATGCAATTTAATAAATTGATTAACACGTGGTTACGTCAATGAATATAAATGAAATAATTGTTCAGACCACATCAATTAAGCGTCAAACAATTAATTCAATTTACCTGGTTGGTTAAATCGGACCAATTAACTGAAGGAGCATTTATTCTAATAAATCTATGAAATCAATTAATCGAAAATGAACTGGGTAATTTAATTAACCGTCGAAACGAACGGTTGAAAATTCAGCGATGAAATCTGATATTCCGGGAACTATAACATTAGCCGAATTCGAGGGAATTTCACGTCATAATTTGTGGACCGATTTAGAGCATACATAATGCGGAAGAATGGCAACAGCCGGTCATCAGATTCCGTCGATTTCGAGGGAAAGCAAGAAATTGAAGCTTTACTACTTTATTCACCGAGGGATCTATCATTCGGGTGAATAGTAGCCGCAGTCTGGTTCAAGTAATTTCACCGCGATCGTGGTAGATCATCCCCTTCGATACCGGGATTTGCTCGCACGTGAAACGAAGAAATAATTTCCTACAGGGCGCAGAACCACCACTCGTGCACGCGACTCCGGATATCGCGTGCGACTGCCATTATTTTATTATTGGCCTTCCTTATCCGTCGATCTTTTTACGTACCGTGGAAACCGGATATGACCGTTGTACCGCACGCCGTCGATTAAATCGCGACGGTCAAACTGCTTTCGGGGTTGTTCCGAGCTAGATAGCACCGCTATTTCGTATCTCTACGTGATTTTTGCTGGAACGAGAACAGCAAGCAGAATTTTCAAAGGGTAATTGGAGATTTAAATTAATAATTTTGGAAGATGGCGGAGATGTTTATTTTGTTTGGGTTCTTTGAGAGGGTGATTTTTCAGATTCTTTCAGTTCTTGAGTTATGGAATTTTCAGATATTTGTACTTTTTAATTTTTGTATTGTTCAAATTTTAGTATGTTTAAATTATTTTCGACTCACGGGTCCTCAAATTTTGATATTATTAAATATCTAAACTCCCTAATTTTGTAATAATACAACAGACTCTTTATCGTTGACCGATTCAATCGCAGCGTCTTTCTTCTCCTTTCGTCATTCCCTGTTCAAATCCTACCGTCAATTAAACCAGTAAACGTAGTCGAAATTATACCGTGTTTGGTCTCATTTTAATCGGAAAAATGTCAAGAATTAATTGGTAAAAGTTTGACAACGAAAAAGTCAAAAATAAAAAAGTTTTATATTTGCATTGGTAGAGTCTCACGGATATACTGGAACCGCGGATCATGTTACACTTCTCGGCGCGCGAGCTTCACGGTGTCGCGAGGGGGCTTCCCCCCACTGATCATTTTTTCGCGCGTATCGCGAGGACCGCAGATCGCGAACTGGGCATCGCAACCGCCAGGTGGCCAGCCACGAATTGTTTTTCTCACAATTATAATAGTCCCCAGCGACTATAATAAAGGACCGCGAGAAAGAAGCGACAGCATGTTTCCGATTCACGTATATGGTCTTTACCTATACGCTGAAAGCGGAAGCATGCTCACATTTTTATGTTAGGGGATAGCAAGTTGGTTTCATACCCGCGCCCCTGAGTATCCCATTTTGGGAACCTGTATTGATGATCCCATTTTTGAGAAGCAGTTCGTTCGCTGCTGACCACCGATGACACACACTATGCCCTCCGCCCTGATAGGTGCTCACCATGGTGACATCGCGATGGAAGCTTCCGTCCCAGACCCAATAGGTGCCCCAAACCCCTGAATGCCCCACATACTACACTGAATGTCCCAAAACCCTTGGAGTGCCTTGACCCCTGAACACACCCCATACCCCAAAAATGCAACACAGCACTAGGTATCCAAGACCTAGTGGAGTGCCCCATACCCCCAAAACACCACACACTAATTTTGCAAAATCCAGTGGAGTTTCCCAGGACTCCTGAACGTCCCACATCCCTAAATGCCTCACACTACAAATTCATAAATATTATTACATGTATTAAATACTATTGTACATGTATGCTATTAATTGCAGATGTTTTGTATTCTGTGAATATAGAAATGTTTAAAGTTATTTAAAAACACTTTGAATCTATATTAATGTTATTATAAAAGAAAAAAAGAAATGAAAAACGTAACGTGGAAAAAAATCTCAAGTCTCAAATCTTTAATTTCCTAAATCCCAAATTCTTCGAATCCCAAATTTGCTAGGTTCCAAATTCCCCAAATTCCAAATTTTCCAGATTCCAAATTCCCAAGCACTCAAATTTCCAAGTCTCCAAATTCCCAAGCTCCCAAATTCTCCAGATTCCAAATTCCCCAAATTCCAAATTCTCCAGATTCGAAATTCCCCAAATTCCCAAGCACTTAAATTCCCAAGTCCCCAAATTCCCAAGCACTCAAATTTCCAAATCTCCAAATTCCCAAGCCCCCAAATTCTCAAACTCCTAAATTCCCAAGCCTCCAAATTCCAAATTCTCCAGATTCCAAATTCCCCAAATTCCCAAGCACTCAAATTCCCCAGTCCTCAAATTCCCAAGCCCCCAAAT
This sequence comes from Megachile rotundata, assembly GCF_050947335.1. NCBI lineage: Eukaryota > Metazoa > Arthropoda > Insecta > Hymenoptera > Megachilidae > Megachile > Megachile rotundata. Next base: position 10,240,723 of record NC_134989.1, read on the forward strand.
CCTCAAGCTCCCAAATTCCAAATTCTCCAGATTCCAAATTCCCCAAATTCCCAAGCCCTCGAATTCCCAAACCCCCATATTCCCTAGTCCCCAAATTCCCTAATCCCCAAATTCCCTAGTCCCCGATGTCCCCAAATTTCCAAATTCTCTCCAATCCCCCAAATTAAATACTAAATTTTCCCACCACCCATACCAAAAATCCCCACAACCATCAAACCGTATATCGTTATAACTTTTTTCCAACGATTCCGTCGTACATATCGCTATAGAATCACACAAGAACAGTTTAGCTGTTAATTAGTTGCGTAATCGTGTTCCGGGAACGCACATTTCTCGGGCGTCGCCAGAGGCGTCCAGCGTTTATTAAATTTAAATTAAGTCGAATTATACGGCGATTATTGCAAAAGCTTTCATGCGATACGAGGATTCTGGTGCTCATCTTGAATTAAATATTTATAAACCGCCGCTTTGTTTTCAGCAGCACGGTAAATTGCTTTCTGCGTAGCCGCCCTGCAATGGATTCGTCGAACTCACCTATTAATTACGTTAATTACCCCGTACGGATGCATACAGGCCGGAATGCATTTAACACACCCGCCCTCGTAAATTATGGGATAAATAAACGTTTAAGGGAATCGAGAAAACATAAAGGAAACGTTCGAACCCGGCCAAATTTAATCGGCGTTTTAATGAAGCCGCCGTAATGTGATTTAAACAACGCTCGTGTGGGAAAAAAGAACGAAAATGTTGTTAATACTATGGACTTTCGAGATTTATGGCGATTTAAACGCGTTTCGATAATTTAATATTCTACTCTTTTGCAAGAAACGCGGATAATTTCATATCGTATTAATTTGCAAGGAATTTTCAACCGCTCGAATAATTTAATAACACGTCCAAAGGGAATTCGTAATATTTCGATGCGACGGATATTTTATTTTTATTTGCAGGAATCGGAAATATGTTAAGAAATACACGTGAAATTAAGAGGATTTCATTCCCTAAAATTTACGTATTTAATTAATTAAATAACTACAGTACATACTAAGTAATTTAAAATTAGAGCTATTATTAATTATAAAGGTATTGTTACCTATAATCATTATTATTATTTAACAATGCATCAACAGTACGTACAGATGTTAACTAGGCGTCCATTTTTCTGTTCTGACCAATTGGAGCCGCAGCTCATCTAAGCACCGCCTCTTAGCGCCAACGCATGAGTTGACATCAGTACTATTAACCCTTTGCATTCTTTTTTAAGTGAGACTCGACATTTCTCTTGGATCTTATAAATAATTCAGATAAATGGATTGGTTAAATATATATTCTCAAAATTCTAATTCCTCACATCTCAAATTCTCAAAATTCCAAAACCTCGTGCCCCAAATTCTTAACATTTCAAATTCTCAAATTATATTATAGGTTTAAAAATCTGGGAAGAGGGATTTAAAGATGTAAAAACCTGGGGATGTAGGGATTTGGGCAAGTAGGGATTTGGAGAAGTAGGGATTTTGGGATGTAGGGATTTAAGGATATAGAAATCTGGGAAAATAGTGATTTGGGGACTTGGAAAGTCTACTTGGTAATTTCGTAACTTGGTCAGTTAGTCACTTGCTAATTTGGTCCTTTGTTCATAAGGTCATGTAGTCATTTGATCATTTGATCATTTGATCATTTGATCATTTGATAATATGATCATTTAATCATTTGATCATTTGATCATTTGATCATTTGATCATTTGATCATTTGGTCATGTGGTCATTTAGTCATTTGATCATCTGATTAGGTGATCAATTAATCATGTAGTTATTTATTCACTTGGTCATTTGATCATTTGATCATTTGATCATTTAGTTAGGTGGTCATTTAGTCATTTGTTCATCTGATCAGATAATCAATTAGCCATGTAGTTATTTATTCACTTGTTCATTTGATCATTTGACCATGTGCTCATTTAGTCATTTGATCATTTGGTCACTTGGTCATTTGGTCACTTGGTCATTTGATCACTTGGCCATGTGCTCATTTAGTCATTTGATCATTTAATCACCTAGTCATTTGGTCCTTCACTCATTCAATAATTTATCAATCCATCAACTTGAAAATTTGCCCCTATTAAAATCAAGAATTATAAATACAATACTTTGAAATCCAGTCTCCACACCCATTTCTAACCCACCCTCTCAACACATCATAAAACACACTTTCACGATTATTATCCAAGTCCCACACCGAATCCTTTGTTTCCGCCTCTCTCGTATTTGTGAGTACATATTGAACTTGATCCCATCTCCACCGAGGTCCCGACTCGCCACGTGCCTCGAAACCGGTTCCACTTCTTCAAGAACAGACAGGAGGTCCACTTCGTTGAAAAAATACTTCTACATATTCTGTTTGCGAGCAAACCTCCCTTCGATCGATCTTTCATCGCGACCGAACGACCGCAGGGACGAAAAGGGTTGTCGAACACGCTCTGAACGTCCGAACGTGTGCTTTCTGAGCTTTTCTAGGACTAATAGACTCTGTCAACGTTCATCATGATGGATGTTCCATGGTGAAAACATTTCTTGGCAAAGGTGACATCAAAAGGTGAAATCCTCCAGAAGAGGAGGACCGTGTTTGGGATCATGTGTCCCCAAGTGTTTAACTTCAGTTTTACATCTTTTGAATGGGGATTGAGGTTTCAGACGGTTTGCTTTGAAGTTTGGTCCTTTTTATATTTGAAAGATTGAGTATATAGATTGGGACGCATTGCTGGTGTGTAAAATGTGAGGGAGAATTTGGAATCTTGAGAATTTGGGGCGTGAGAATTTGGAAGTTTAGGAATTTAAAATGTTGAGAATTTGGGGCGAGACGTTTTGGAATTTTGAGAATTCGGGGCGCGAGAATTGGGGAATTTAGAAATTTGAAAGGTTGAGAATTTAGGACGTGAGGATTTGGAATTTTGAGAATTTGGAACGTGAGAATTGGGGATTTTGAGAATTTGAAGCGTGAGAATTTGGAAATTTAGGAATTTGAGGCGTGAGGATTTGGAAATTTAGAAATTTGAAAGGTCGAGAATTTAGGACGTGAGGATTTAGAATTTTGACAATTTGGGACGTGAGAATTAGGGATTTTGAGAATTTGAAGCGTGAGAATTGGAAATTTTGAGAATTTGGGACGTGAGAATGTGAAAATTTAGAAATTTGAAAGGTCGAGAATTTAGGACGTGAGGATTTGGAAATTTAGGAATTTGGGGCGTGAGGATTTGGAAATTTAGGAATTTGGGGCGTGAGGATTTGGAAATTTAGAAATTTGAAAGGTCAAGAATTTAGGACCTGAGGATTTAGAATTTTGACAATTTGGGACGTGAGAATTGGGGATTTTGAGAATTTGAAGCGTGAGAATTGGAAATTTTGATAATTTGGGGCGTGAAAATTCGGAAATTTAGAAATTTGAAAGGTCGAGAATTTAGGACGTGAGGATTTGGAATTTTGAGAATTTGGGACGTGAGAATTGGGGATTTTGAGAATTTGAAGCGTGAGAATTGGAAATTTTGATAATTTGGGGCGTGAAAATTCGGAAATTTAGAAATTTGAAAGGTCGAAAATTTAGAACGTGAGGATTTGGAATTTTGAAAATTTGAGACGTGAGAATTTGGAAATTTAGAAATTTGAAAGATTCAGAATTTAGGACGCGAGGTTTTGGTATTTTGAGATTTTGGTACGTGAGTATTGAAAATTTTGAGAATTTCCTTATCCATAAATCCGTATATTCCCCCGGAACCCATCTTGAATATTTCAAAATTGCAACTCTTGTACAGCGTATTCCGCTGATAACAGAGGAGCTTAACGAACGCTGTTGTACCATAATTGGTTTCCATCATTATACATAATCCCCGAGTCGTGGAAATAAACGAAAGTAGCTCACGTGCTTGTTCAAGTTGTTTGAGCTTACCGCGCGTGTCCCCATTGTTTGTCGAAGCAACCAGCATGAAAAAGATTGAAGCAGAAGCGGAGGATGAAGACGGAGAACAGAACCGCGAACAGGCAAATCGAGGATTGTTCTTTTCCCTTTGGCCGAGAGAGTGAATTCCCGTGGTTGTCGTTTTTTGACGTTCACGAAACATTGGTCGAGATTGTTTTTCGACGTCTGGAGATGTTTCAGCGAACGCCGGGCAAACAGCGGGCCAAAGGGCAAACTACTGTAAACATTTGTCGTCGGGTCTCTGTATTTATTTTTCCCGCTTTTTGCGCCTTTTTTCTTGCGCTTTTGATACGTGCGCGTTTCCACGGAGTTGAAGAGTGTTTGGACGTGTTTGCAAACTGCTTTTAGCGGCAGTGTGCTTCGAGAAACACTGCCAGTTGAGAGTATCGGTTTTATGGATACTTTCTGCAGGATTAATTGGGGTTGTGATGGAACAGAGAACGAATACAGGGATTTTGACCGCGTTTTGTTTGCTGAGCTGTGCTTTGAAATTGTTTGCGATGAATTTTTGTTGTTTTAACTGGATGTGATATTTTAGAAGTATGTTTGAAAATTTTTACGTTTCTGAAGTACCAAATTTTTAGGTTTATGGGGTCTGAATATTTATACATTCCCACAATTTCACATTCCAACATTTCCACGTTTCCACATTCCAACATTCCCATATTTCCACATTCCAATATTCCGACATTACCCGATTCCCACTTTCCTATATACCCACATTCGCATATTCCCACATTCCATGATTCCCACATCCTCCGATTCCCACATTCCCCAATTCCCACATTTCACGATTTCCATATTCCTCCATTCCCACATTCCCCGATTCCCACTTTCCCAGATTCTCACATTCCCCGATTCCCACATCCTCCGATTCCCACATTCCCCAATTCCCACATTTCACGATTTCCATATTCCTCCATTCCCACATTCCCCGATTCCCACTTTCCCAGATTCTCACATTCCCCGATTCCCACATCCTCCGATTCCCACATTCCCCAATTTCCACATTTCACGATTTCCATATTCCTCGATTCTCACATTCCCCGATTCCCACTTTCCCAGATTCCCACATTCCCCGATTCCAACATTCCCCGATTCCCACATTCCCCGATTCCCACATTCCCGGATTCCTACATTCACCGATTCCCACATTCCCCGATTCCTACATTCCCCGATTCCCACATTCCCCAATTCCCACTTTCCTATATACCCACATTCCCAGATTCCCACATTCCCAGATTCCCACATTCCCAGATTCCCACATTCCCAGATTCCCACATTCCCAGATTCCCACATTCCCAGATTCCCACATTCCCCAATTCCCACTTTCCTATATACCCACATTCCCAGATTCCCACATTCCCAGATTCCCACATTCCCCGATTCCAACATTCCCCGATTCCCACATTCCCCGATTCCCACATTCCCCGATTCCTACATTCACCGATTCCCACTTTCCCAGATTCCCACATTCCTAGATTCCCAGATTCCCACATTCCTCAATTCTCACGTTTCCTCATTCCCAAATTCCCATATTCCAACCTTCCCACATTCCCATATTCCAACATTCCATCATTATGGCATTCCAATATCCCAACATTTTGACATTCAAACATTTCAACGTTCTAACATTCCATCATTATGGCATTCCAATATCCCAACATTTTGACATTCAATCATTTCAACTTTCTAACATTCCATCATTTCACCATTTCAACATTGTATCATTCTCACATTTCAGTACTGCCATATCGTTCCTAAACTTCTTCATTTAAAAATATCTCCATCTCCGAATTTTCACCTTCAAAAATTTCGCATTCCTGCATTCCGTCATTCCTAACATGTCATGCATTAATTCTGAAAGAAGATCATTTATAATTGTCAAAGTTAAACACAGCAAAGCGAGTATAAACATTGTGAAAACTTATGAGACTAAACGAAGCAGCTTCTCAGAAAAGCTACATATTAAAGACTGTAATCAAAGTGCAAATTAATACTAAATCGCATCATGAATACAAACCCTTTGGCGTCCTCGGACCGTATCAAAGTTAAGAGCGCATCGTCGTTTTTATCACAGCAGCTGAATATTAAAGCAAAAATCCTTTTCAACTTCGGGTAGATCCGTGATCAAAAGAGACCGATGCTTAACCGTTTCGCCAATATTTTCACAATCCATCCTCTCCTTTTCCCGAAGGTGTTTTAAAAATTGAACGCACGACCGTCCGCTTTCACGAACGGACACGCGTGCAAAAGAGATTTTTTTTCGAACCTCGCCGATTAAACAAGTGCACCCATCGGGGTCTATTAAAAAACAGTGGGTCATCGTCGGCATCATCAATGGCGAATCGGAAGCATTCGGTGAACCTTTCAAAAACGAATTCGTCTCGGTCGGATCGGGGAAAAAAATACACATCGGATTGAAATGAAGTGAAAAGAGGGGAAAAAAAGAGGCATTCCGTGCGAGTGAACGAGTGGTCGAACAAGGGGGGTGAAAAAGCGGTGACGATGTTTCGATTACTGTTCCTCCTATGAGACATGAAAACGAACCTTTCGATTCAATAACGCTGCTGTAATGGCCGTTCGTTGACTTATGCCACTATTTGGCCCGGGAAATGTCGCATTTCGCGGAATCGCTGGAGTGTCGTTCGAAGGATGGAGATCATAAAGTGTTGTCGTAAAAGGTTATCGACGAAATGATTGGTGAGGTGAATTGTTTATGGGGAGCTTGAATTTATTATTAGAAAATGAACTTGACGGAAGAACTTTTTAGGAATGATTTCAGGTGAAATTTTCAACATTACACATTTCACATTCCCACATTCCCAGATTCCCACATTCCCAGATTCCCACATTCCCAGATTCCCACATTCCCAGATTCCCACATTCCCAGATTCCCACATTCCCAGATTCCCACATTCCCAGATTCCCACATTCCCAGATTCCCACATTCCCAGATTCCCACATTCCCAGATTCCCACATTCCCAGATTCCCACATTCCCAGATTCCCACATTCCCAGATTCCCACATTCCCAGATTCCCACATTCCCAGATTCCCACATTCCCAGATTCCCACATTCCCAGATTCCCACATTCCCAGATTCCCACATTCCCAGATTCCCACATTCCCAGATTCCCACATTCCCAGATTCCCACATTCGCAGATTTCTACCTTTTTAGATTCCCACATTCCTAGATTCCAACATTCGCAGATTTCTACCTTTTTAGATTCCCACATTTTCAGATTCCCACCTTCTCAGATTCCCACCTTCCCAGATTCCCACATTACCAGATTCCCACCTTCCTAAATGCCCACATTCCCAAATTCCCACCTTCCCACATGCCCATATCCCCAAGTTCCCACCTTCCCAGATTCCCACATCCCCAAGTTCCCACCTTTCTAGATTCCCACCTTCCCAGAATCCCACCTTCCCAGATTCCCACTTTCCCAGATTTCCACATCCCCAAGTTCCCACCTTCCTAGATTCCCACCTTCCCAGATTCCCACCTTCCCAAATTCCCATCTTCCCAAATTCCCACATTCCCAAATTGCCATCTTCCCAAATTCCCACATTCCCCAATTCCCACATTCCCAAATTCCCACATTACCAGATTCCCACATTCCCAGATTCCTACATTCCTACATTCCAACAGTTGCAGATTCCTATATTCCCATATTCCCAAAGTCCTATATTTCACAATTCCAAATTCCCACAATCCCATATTTCACAATTCCACATTCCCAAATTTCACAGTACACATTCCCATATCTCACATTCCCAAATTCCTCATTCTAACACTGCCACATTGTTAAATTCCTACACTACCGTATTCATCTATTCTAGAATTCCAATGTTATCACATCTCCACATTTTCGTATCCCCACATTCCCATACTATCAAATTTTTTAATTCCAACCTTCCCAAACAGCCCCACAATGCAATATTCCATCATTTCTACATTTCCACCTTGTAAAATTCCAACATTTTCAAATTTCAAGCTTCTTAAATTTTCAAATTTCCAATAATTGATACATTGCATTCATTGACTCTTATAAAACATGAAATGTACATATATGTTAACCAGTTGAATTCTAACCTCCCCAAACACACTCACAATGCAATATTTCATTATTTCTACATTTCCACCGTGTAAAATTCCAACATTTTCAAATTTCAAGCTTCTTAAATTTTCAAATTTCCAATAATTGATACATTGCATTCATTGACTCTTATAAAACATGAAATGTACATATATGTTAACCAGTTGAATTCTAACCTCCCCAAACACACTCACAATGCAATATTTCATTATTTCTACATTTCCACCGTGTAAAATTCCAAAATTTTCAAATTTCAAGCTTCTTAAATTTTCATATTTCCAATAATTGATACATTGCATTCATTGACTTTCATAAAACATGTGAAATGTACATATGTGTTGCCAGTATACTCATATGTACATATGTGGACTACTAATATGGGGAGTACTAAAGTTTGTAATATGAACAGATGTATAATATTATTTTTACCATAACAAAAGGTATTGTTTGCTCAATAAAATTGTATTGAATATCTCTGCAGGCATCATAACCCCTTTTTCAAAAAAAAAACATGCTCGTGGGAACAAAAAGTGTGTTACTGTATGTGTACATACATTACACATACAGTGTCCTGCAAATACTCAGTTAACCTACCACTGTTGCATCTCTCCCTATATACCAATCCACGATTAAAAAAGTGTATCAGTTCAACAAAGTGTTCATACAACAACGAGTTAAAAAATGAATAACCGTATAAAATGCTGAAACGGTTGAAAGAAAAAACCGCGACAGTGAACGCGTGCAGGGCAAACATCGGTCCTGGATATAACATGTGGTCTGTCCCCATTCACGTCACCGTTCTCGTGGCTTTGTAATCACGGGAACTCCCGCGAAAAGGGTCGGGAAGGGGCAGAAAAAAAGGAACGAAATCGAGCCAGAATGTAGTAACAACGTCGGGGGAGCGAAAGGGACAAGCATCATGAAACGTGAAATGGTCGAGGAAGATCGGCCGAACCGAAAAACAAATAGTCAGAGCGGACAAAAATGGGCAAAGAGGTGAAATAAAAAAGAAGAGAAAACGAGGATGAGTCGGAGAAGCAGGCCACGAGTGGTGGTCGGAAACGTAAAGACAAAGAGACCGGGATGAGTAGAAAAAGCTGAGAAAGAAACGAACGAGCGACAGAAGAACAGAAAAACCAAAGGGAGAAGAGTGATCGAAGGGCAGAGAAAAAAAGGAAGTGGACAAACATCTGGAAGAGTAATGGAAAGAACTAATGTCACGGCTAAAAAGGAATCGACAAGAGGAAGAAAGGTGTGGATGCTTCAAAGTGAATTGCAATTTTTGTCACCTGGGTGCTGCAAAGGGAAGGTTAGGGTTTGATGATTGATAGCTGATTATTGGAGGTTGAGATTAGGGGAGTATTCAATGTACTAATACTTGAGATTGATAGTGGTCACATGTTTCGTAGTTTTCAAATTTTTAAATTGTCAAGTAGCTTAAATTTTCAATGACTCCTAAATGGACGATGGAAGCCATGTCTCAACTTTTCAAAATTTCTAAATTTTTATAAAAAATTATTATGCGTGTTTTACTTCTATCAAAGAGTGATATTTGCCTTCGAAAGTGTTTTCACAGGAATTTCACGAAAAATTCTTAACAGCTCACGTGCGACGCTTTTGCGCAAATTTAACAAAACCGTGCCGCTCTCTCCTTATCATTCTCTTGTTTACTTTTTCCTATTTTCAGTGGTATTGCGATGGTAACCTAACGCGTTTTTCGTGATGAAAGTGCACTCGTGACAATTCGTCCTATTGTAGTTGGAAATTTCAGAAATGAAGGGAACATAAACACATTTTCCTCTCGGAGTATTTCCTCTAATAAAACGGTGCTACGTGTTTTTTTACCGATAAAACATTTGCAACAGGTTGTTTCTATTTTTTTACTGGAATGCTATTATTGTGACGCGATGGAGGGGAAAATTAAATATTAAAATTTAGGCAGGTTTGGGGGAAGATTGCGGGTGTAGAAATTGGGGTTTTGGGGATTTGGAGAAGGAGGTGCTAGAAATTTTAAGTAAAATTGAAAATTTGTGTGTTTGGGAGGTTGGAAAGTGCTGTTTTAGGAATTGGTGATTTGGGAACTGGAAATTTTAAGAATTTGGAAATTTAGGAATTTGCAATGTTGAGAATTTGTTACTTGAGAATTTGGAGATTTGAGGATCTATAAAAACTACTATATAGGATCTATAAAAAATCTATAGATTTTTAAATCTATCCAAAAAGGATTCATAGTTACTGGGATCTATAATATTTTTATATATAGGATCTATAGAAAAATACAATAATACTAACAGTACATGTAGATTTATAGAAACAGTAAATTTGTAGGATCTATAAAAAAATCTATAGATTTTTAAATCTATCTAAAAAAGATTCATAGTTACTGGGATCTATAATATTTTTATATATAGGATCTATAGAAAAATACAATAATACTAACAGTACATGTAGATTTATAGAAACAGTAAATTTGTACGATCTATAAAAAAATCTATAGATTTTTAAATCTATCTAAAAAAGATTCATAGTTACTGGGATCTATAATATTTTTATATATAGGATCTATAGAAAAATACAATAATACTAACAGTACATGTAGATTTATAGAAACAGTAAATTTATAGAATAGGTTAGAGTAAAAGTTAGTTTGAAAATTATAGCCGAAGGGTTAGTCGCAAAATTCAAGGCCCATGAAGATCAATCGCGATCAATTTCAACGGGGGCTAACTTCGCCGATGGCAAGAAAAAAGAATCCATAAATTCCCTTAAGAGGTCTCGGTGAACTTTCCGCTTGAACACACCGTCGACTCGTCGTTAAGCCATCCAAGTTCTCGCCATGGACACGGGGTCGGGGCCAACGGAGGGAGGAAATGGGAATGGGGTGCTCGAGGAAACGAATTGCGAAGCTGCTCGTCGACGAGGTCAGATTCGACGGGGTCGTTGCGGACCTATAAAGAGTTTGATACTCCGTCGATTCTCGTCAGAGGAAACGTAAACGCGATAGCCACCAGCTATTCAACGCTTGCAATCTCGAAATCGTGCTCGTTCAGCAACGTTCTTCGAGTAGATCTTGCGGATTTCTTCATCTATCACGTGGACAAATTCTACGAAAATGCTCCTTCGAACCGTTCAATACCAACAATTTCATCGGTTATCATCTTTAAATTGTATTTCAGGTTCTACGATTCTACTCGTTCGGAGAACTTTAAGAGCACTTGGTTTTTAGATTACTATGGGGAATATAAATACTAAGTGCTGTAGTATGGGACACTTTCTTTAAATTGTGAGGTATGACAAGTTTAAGGCTTTAAAATATTACAGGTCTAAGGATTCATAGTTAGAATATTTCAAAGGTAAAAATTTCACAGGTCTACAGTTTTAAAAATCTAAAATTCCTAAATTAAATTTGAGGATTCTAAGAATTCTTAAAGTTAAAATTAATACATCTGAAAAGTTTGACATTCTAAATACGTAAACTGTCACAAGTACTAATTTATTAAATTATTCCGGAATAACTAAAAATTTTTACATTCAAAAATTTGTGTATCTGAATATTTTTGTATTACAAAATCTCTCTAGAAATCCCTAGATCCAGAAATTTTTAGGTCCAAAGATCCCCAGATCCCAAAGTCCTTAGATCCAAACAATCCCTAGATCAAAAACTTCTAGGTCCAATAATTTCTCGGTCAAAAGTTCCTAGATCCAAGAATCCCTAGGTCCAATAATTCCTAGATCCAAAAATTCCTAGATAAAAAATTCTAAGAGCCAAAAATCCCCAGATTTAAAAATCCCTAGATCCCAAATCCCGAGTTCCAAGAATCCCTAGATCCCAAATCCCTAGTTCCAAGAATCTCTAAATCCAAGAATCCCTAGATCCAAGAATCCCTAGATCCAAGAATCCCTAGATCCAAGAATCCCTAGATCCAAGAATCCCTAGATCCAAGAATCCCTAGATCCAAGAATCCCTAGATCCAAGAATCCCTAGATCCAAGAATCCCTAGATCCAAGAATCCCTAGATCCAAGAATCCCTAGATCCAAGAATCCCTAGATCCAAGAATCCCTAGATCCAAGAATCCCTAGATCCAAGAATCCCTAGATCCAAGAATCCCTAGATCCAAGAATCCCTAGATCCAAGAATCCCTAGATCCAAGAATCCCTAGATCCAAGAATCCCTAGATCCAAGAATCCCTAGATCCAAGAATCCCTAGATCCAAGAATCCCTAGATCCAAGAATCCCTAGATCCAAGAATCCCTAGATCCAAGAATCCCTAGATCCAAGAATCCCTAGATTTAGAAATCTCTAGATCCTAAAATCCTTAGATTCCAAATCCCTAGATCCCAAATTTCTTTGATCCCAAATTCCCTAGACCCCAAATTCTCTATACCTCAAATTTCTTAGATCCAAAATTCCCTAGATCTCAAAATCCTTATACCCCAAATCAAAAATCCCAAAATTCTAAAGTGCCAAAATTTCTACATAAAATCTGAAAATCCCTATATCTCAAATCCAAAATTCCAAGATCCCAAATTCCCAAATTCTTAAAATTCCAATATCCGATATTACACCACTAAAAGTTCATATTCTTAGTCGAGCAATAGCAAAGTTTGAAAAATACTATCCGAATTATCACGTTATCCGACCTTTGCTGTTCCTTATCGCCCGTGTGCTTCTCCCTATCTCTTCCTAACCCACCCTAGCTCTCCCTAACCCTCCCTAGCTCTCCCTAACCCTCCCCGGTTCTTCCTAACCCTCGGCCGATTGCATTATATCCGTTCCTTGCACCGTGAGCCCTCGGTTTCTCCGTTTCTCCGTTTCTTTGAACACGATAAAGGCTCGCGTAATTATACGGGAGCTCGAATCAATCCGTTCGAACGTCACAGCCGCACGGTTACGGAATAATAACAGTGCCGGCTGTTCGTTATCGCGCCACCACGGGTTTAATGCAGCCTGCCATGAGAACGAACGAATCCCATGGTGTGCTGATAAAACGGGGGTCGACGTGTTACTTTTAAGCGAACCAGCCCATTTATCTGTTCACCCGGCCGCTACGGACGTCGCGCCACTACTTTATTTCTCGCGATACACGCTGAAATCGCGATCTCGATGCTTTATCTTGGACGATTGTTGCCTCAACGTTGTTTCATTGCAGCACGGAGAACAAACTTTCAACTTCTCGGGGTTTTATCATTTCGGTGTAATCAACTGTTCGGTTTATTAGTTCCTAAATTGTTATGCTTTTATGAATTTCGCTTTAAACATTTTATCCAAACATGTTTGGTCGCTAGAATTTTAATGATTAGTATACTGGATTTGCATTGAAATTTCGGTGGTCTGTGTCTGGTTCTTTTTTTGGTGAAATTTCAGTGATTGTTTTATGGAATTTTTTATGCTTGTTGAAATTTTTGTAATTCTTTTATGGGTTGTTTTGTTGGAACTTTTCGGAACTGTTGTACTTATTATTCTGTTAGTCTTGTTATAGTTGTGGGTTATTTTATTAGAATTTATCATAATAATTTTGCTTATTTATTTTTATAAAACTTTAATGACTATTGTATCTATTAATTTGTTGAAATTTTTCGTAATCATTGTATTCACTCTTTTGTCAAAATTTTAATGATTATTGAATAGGTATGTCGTTAGAATTTTTCATATTTATTGTATCTGCTGTTTTATTGAAATTTTAGTAATTACTGAACGAGTTACTTTGCTGCAATTTTTCACAATAATTCTACCTCTATTTTATTGAAATTTCAGTCACTTTTAATTTTAATCATGGTATTCGTCGCTTTGTCAAATTTTACTAATAAAACATACATTAAAAATGCTTCTCTGTACTCTTTATTTTAGTTCAGAATTTTTATGCGTTCAATAAAATGATTAACGTAGCAAAGACAGCATTGAAGCGGGCTATAAAATTCCTAGTTGACCAACTTGCGCTATAATCTACGTTGCGAAAGAGTTCCAAAGGAAACAAGATATGAACATTTGTAAGGGAGCAACAAAGAGGATCAAAGGATGGCAAGCAGAACCTCAAAACATTAATCTCCTTAAAACTAAGCCAAGTATTACGGTATTAGTTGCAACCTTAAATTTGTTCGGACAGAAGCAGTGGATTTACGGGTAAAGGGAGACCGCTGTATCGCGAGTGTTACAAAGTTATCGAATAAAATACGTATCCTTGTCCAAACTTACCACCGAAAATTATTCGACCACTGTTGAATATTGCAGCCGGTATAAATAAAGGAGAATTTACCAACCGGTATATCTTCGTGTGTTAATCTCCTTAAAGCCGTCAGATACAATTTGACCAACGTTATCTTTATGTAAGAAGCTTTCTGGATAAAGTACCCATTGGTATGCTATCGAATACGAAGAATTAGGATCATTTTTCATCGGTTTAATTTTGGTGTGTTATTTGTGATATTTTAAGAAATTAAGAAGGAGGTGTTTGAAAGTGTAGGGTGGAATATGTTGTTAGATGGGGGAATGAATTTGAAAATTTGTAGATTTGTAAATATCTGATTTTTTAAATTGAGCAAGTTCTCAAGTTCTCAAGTTTTTAATTTCCCAGTTTCCCAGTTTCCTCATTTTCCCATTACCCAATTTCCCAATTTCCAATTTTTCCAATTTCTCAATTTCCCAATTTCCCAATTTCCCAGTTTCCCAGTTTCCTAATTTTCCCAATTTCCCAGTTTCCCAATTTCTAATTTTCCCAATTTCCCAATTTTTCAGTTCCCCAATTCCCAGTTTCTCAATTTTCCCATTTCCCAATTTCCAATTTTCCTAATTTCCCAGGTTCCCCATTTCAAAATTCCCCAATTTCCAATTTTCCCAATTTCTCAATTTCTCAATTTCTCAATTTCTCAATTTCCCAATTTCCCGATTTCTCAATTTTCCCATTTCCCAATCTCCCAATTTCCAATTTTCCAATTTTCCCAATTTCACAGTTTCTCAATTTTCTCATTTCCCAATTTCCAATTTTCCTAATTTCCCAATTTCCCCATTTCCCAATTTCCAATTTTCTCAATTTCTCAATTTCTCAATTTCTCAATTTCTCAATTTCTCAATTTCCCAATTTCCCAGTTTCTCAATTTTCCCATTACCCAATTTCCAATTTTCCCAATTTCCCAATTTCCCAGTTTCCCAATTTCCCAATTTCCCAATTTCCCAATTTCTCAATTCACCAATCTCCCACTCAACAAGCACCACATTTCCTAAATTCCCAAATATCTCAAAGCTTCCCAGCAAATAGAATCCCTCTACTCTCAAAAGTGTAAATTTCTCAACAATCACCAAAAGCACTCAATATTTAATTAACATAAGATGCAAATATATTCTGTTCACTTACAAAATATCAACGACGTTTCAAAAGCATAATCAGTATTTTGCGACTAACCTTTCCGTCGATTTCCAAGGACTTTTCTCTAAGGAGCAAAATTCGTAGCGAAACTAGATACCGTGTACATATTCCGGTGTACTTTGATACGTCGGTAAATGTGGCGCGTGTGTAAGTTTATTAGTGTTTACCGAGGCGCAATTTCCTATTGGCCCAGGGCGTTTCATTAGCGTTAGATATCTCAAGATAGCCGAGATGTCACATGAATTTACCAAACTGTCTGTTCCGACGACACACGATCACTTTTTGGTATTAACGTCATCGCTTTGACAATATTCCTCGCGTTATTATCGCACGAACGTACTACTGTTTATCTGATAATGATAGAAGTTTAATTATCGGACACTTTATGGGTGCTGTTCATACATGAATTTATGGTAATTTTAATTTTATTGGGGCTTTTGGTAATTTTGGTCGTGGGTTGGGGATTTTGATATTTGGAAATTGGGTGATTGGGAAATTGAGAAATTTGGTAATTGGAAAAGTGGGAAATTTGGTGAGTGGGAAATTGAGAAAGTGGGTAATTGGAAAATTGGAAAATTGAAAAAATGGGAATGTGGGAAGGTGGGAAAGTAGAAAATTGGGAAATTTAGGAAGTGAGAAATTGGGAAATTTGATGAGTGGTAAATTGGGAAAGTGGGAAAATGGGAAAGTGGGAATGTGGGAATGTGGGAAAGTGGGTAATTGGGAAATTGTGGGAGTGGGAAATTGGGAAAATGAGAAATTGTGAAACTTGATGAGTGGGAAATTGGAAAAATGAGAAAATGGGAAAGTGGGAATGCGGGAAAGTGGGAAATTGGGAAATTGAGGGATTGGGAAATTTGGAAAATGAGAAATTGTGAAATTTGATGATTGGGAAATTGGGAAAATGGGAAAGTGGGAAAGTGGGAAAGTGGGAAAATTGGAAATTTGAAAATTCCAAAATTTAGAAATTTGAAAATTTATAGATTCGAAAAGTTAGAAATCCAGTCATTTAAAAATGTAAGAATGTAATGAAACTTGAAAATCTATAAATTCCAATTTGTGGATCCACCCATCCATATCTCACAAAATTTTCAAATTACTGAATTCAGTAATTTTATAAATTTATAAATAGACATTGTCTCGATGAACAAAAGCAGAGACACCATAGTACGCACGAAAGGGTTTGGCGTTAGTGGTCCCACGAAGGCAGGACAATTTAGGGGCGGAAATCGTCGATTACCACACAAGGATTAGTGGTTTCGTCCTCCGGCTAAATCTCCCCTACGTGCTACCGTATCCTCCCCTTGCTACCCTCCGATATGACCCTAAATTAGATAGATTCTGCAGGTTTACTATTGCCACTGCTCAACTGATTTGTTTCTACATTTCTCTTTCTCTCTCTCTCTCGATTTTCCATTTATTGACAAAAGTTGTATTATTTGGGTTAATTTTACTTTGCAATTTATTCGAGAGATTCTTCATTGGAAATAGACAATATTTGTGAAAAATTTTCTTTTGCTATTATTTGTTTAACTGTATTTACTGTTTTGATGCGGAATTAGTGTAATGTATTTTATTATTGAGATTTGTGAGGAAAATTACATTATACATAGAAATACATTAAACATTCTTTTTATACATTTTGAAATTAAATTCGGTAATAAAATCAAAGATTAAATGATGCATGTATTTGTAAATTAAAAAATGTACAAAAGCAATCATGTATTTATAAATTAAACGATGTATAAGCAACAGCACTCATGCGTTTACAAGTTAAAAAATGTATAAAATACAGCAATCATATATTTATAAATTAAACGATGTACAAGTAACACCACTCATACATTTACAAATTAAAAAATATACAAATTATAAGACTTGTAAATTTACAAATTACAAAATGTACAAACCATAACTTTCATATATGTACAAATTAAAAAATGAACAAGTTACAAAATATGTACAATCACAAATTAAATATACATAGATTCACAAATTAAAAAATGTGCAAATTTAAAAATGCATTTAAAAAAGCATAAAAATTCGAAAAATAAATTTTCAAAACAAAAAACTAAATCTAACGTCTCCAAAATTCTCCACGAATCCCCGAAATAAAAGTCTCGAGTATTGTTCAACGAGAAACCAAAACTAATTTCACAAGTTCTGAAGAACCCAGCCTCGTTACAACTTTTATTCTTCACCCCGACTTGTACAATCGCAAGTTGTATAAAACTGAGCTATTAGCCCCAATACGAGAAAATGTCAGCGGCAATCGTTAATCGAAGAATTCCGCCGGCTCGTTGTCACGCTACAGCGAACTCGTAACACGTAGTTTCCTTTAATCAAAGCCCCAAAAGGGGCCATCGATTTTTCATATTTCCCGGAGAACACGCGACGGGCGTGTCTCGTCGACGAAAACGCCGTCAAATCAAAGCCTCTTCTCTGAATACCGAGGACAGGCAGAGAAAAAAAAAACTGGCTTAATCACTCGGACGTTTGTCGCCCCTTCGTTTAACCCTCCGCACAGAGAACGAAAGAAGGGGTGGCTTTTTTTCGACGACTCGACGAGTACCAGCTTTTTTATGGGGGATGTCACGCGTTTCACCTTGCAACAGCTGTTGTGAGCATTCATCATTTCGCTCGATGTCCTTTCGTATTATCCTCCAACCCCCCGGATTATTTGCAAAACGCCACCCTCGGAACAGATTTCACTCGAATAAGTACATTATGGCGGGAGGCGTTTTTCTTGTTCTTTTATGGGTTCTATTCTTTATGATTCTGGGATCGATTTTGATAAATGTGGATTCATGTTACTCTGGATTATTATCAATTATCATTTATCAATTATCAATTATCAATCATCAGTTAGAACAATTATATCGGTTATCAATTGTCTCTGTGGCGACAGGGAAAGTTCCGAGTGGGAAGCGAGGTCTGGATTTTGTCAGAGATCTTTTGACCCGTCGAGTCAATAGAGTCATTAAGTTGTAAATAATTTTGCGCTGGCTCGGCGCGTCTAAGAGGCCCTCGGCCCTTTCCACTCGGGACTTCCTAAAAAAGGAGAGAGTTTTCTCCTTCGTCGGAAAATGTTTTCGGGAGACATTCGGGTCTCGATCTCCGCAGTAAACGCATCGCGCCTTCTATATCAATAAAGTATTTTGCCACATACACGATTGTCTTCATTTCACGTACATCACCTCATCTCAATTATCAATTATATCAATTATCAATTACATCAATTATCAATTATACCAATTATCAATTGTCAGTTAGATCAATTATATCGGTTATCAATTACATCAATTATCAATTATACCAATGATCAATTGCACCTATTATCAATTATATTGATTATCAATTACCAATTATCAGTTATCAGTTAGATCAATTATATCGTTAATTAATTGTATCAATTATCAATTACATCAATTATACATTATACTCATTATCAATTATACTAATGACCAATTATATCGATTATTAATTACCAATTACCAGTTACCAATTATCAATTATCAATTACAAATGATCAATTATCGAACTTCAGTTAGATCAATTATATCGGTTATCAATTACATCAATTATCAATTATACAAATGATCAATTGCACCTATTATCAGTTATATTGATTATCAATTACCAATTATCAATTATCAGTTAGATCAATTATATCGGTAATTAATTGTATCAATTATCAATTACATCAATTATAAATTATACTCATTATCAATTATACCAATGATCAATTATATCGATTATCAATTACCAATTATCAGTTACCAATTATCAATTATCAATTACAAATGATCAATTATCGAACTTCAGTTAGATCAATTATATCGGTTATCAATTACATCAATTATCAATTATACCAATGATCAATTGCACCTATTATCAGTTATATTGATTATCAATTACCAATTATCAATTATCAGTTAGATCAATTATCTCGGTAATTAATTGTATCAATTATCAATTACATCAATTATAAATTATACTCATTATCAATTATACCAATGATCAATTATATCGATTATCAATTACCAATTATCAATTATCAATTACAAATGATCAATTATCGAACTTCAGTTAGATCAATTATATCGGTTATCAATTACATCAATTATCAATTATACCAATGATCAATTGCACCTATTATCAGTTATATTGATTATCAATTACCAATTATCAATTATCAGTTAGATCAATTATATCGGTAATTAATTGTATCAATTATCAATTACATCAATTATAAATTATACTCATTATCAATTATACCAATGATCAATTATATCGATTATGAATTACCAATTATTAGTTACCAATTATCAATTATCAATTACAAATGATCAATTATCGAACATCAGTTAGATCAATTATATCGGTTATCAATTGTATCAATTATGAATTATATCAATTATCAATTATACCAATTATCAATTATACCTATTATCAATTATATCGATTATCAATTACCAATTCCAACAGCCATTACCAAAGAAAATTTCAATTTCACCCAGTAGCATTTCTCCAAATGTCCTACAAGCAACCTTCCCACAACTTCTTTCTCTTTCTAAAAGAATGTAGGTCAGCTCGTCTTCTCCTCTGCTTCAATTTATGGCACAGCATTCTTTCGTTGCATTCATTTGCGGGTAGATCGTAAGTTACCGCAACATGTCAGGTTCTCGTTTACATGTTCGCGAAGCAACCTGCCCAGATAAATCTACGCGCGTCCCGAACAAAATCCCATCAACATTTACGAGTAGCAAATAGTTTGCTGCCCCCGCGTTGTATCTCTCATGTTGTATCTACCCCCAAGTCCATTGTGTCTTTCAGCTCCTTTGTGAATGAAGTATCTTACAAAAGAGCCCTCTCTCTCTCTCTCTTCTTTCGCATTGTTGGCTCGATGCGCGTGGAAAATGAAAGTTTAATGCGAGCCTAACGTAATCCCTGGATCCGTTTGCTGAGCTCGTAATGGAGCTTTTTCGTTTGAAAATTCACCTTCGTACAATGTAAACACGGCCGCGCAACGTATTCGAGCCCTTCATCTCGTTACGGGAAATCTTTCTTAACATTTTAAATCGTTTCGCTGTTTGAACTGCTTGTTTTTGATCATGCAAATTGCTCCGATGCGAGATCTTCTCTTTGATTAAAGGAATCGTAAATTTGAAATCAACGTGATTACGAAATTTTATGGGAGGAAGGTTAGTTGCTGGATTGGTAGATTAGTAGACTGTTTGGTTGTTGGATTTATAATTTGCTGGAATAGTAGATTTTTTAGTTATTGGGTTATTAGATTATTGGTTTGCTAGATAAAGAGATTGGTGGATTGGTGAGTTGGTGGATTGGTGGATTGGTGGATTGGTGAGTTGGTGGATTGGTGGATTGGTGGATTGGTGGACTGGTGGACTGGTGGATTGGTGGATTGGTGGATTTGTGAATTGGTGGATTGGTGGATTGGTGGATTGGTGGATTGGTGGATTGGTGGATTGGTGGATTGGTGGATTGGTGGTTTAGTGGATTGATGGATTGGTGGATTGGTGGATTGGTGGATTGGTGAGTTGGTGGATTGGTGGATTGGTGGATTGGTGGATTGGTAGATTGGGAAATTGGTAAATTGGGAAATTGGGAAATTGGGAAATTGTTAAATTGGGAAATTGGTAAATTCGTAAATTGGGAAATTGGTAAATTTGGAAATTGGGAAATTGGGAAATTGGGAAATTGGGAAATTGGGAAATTGGGAAATTGGGAAATTGGGAAATTGGGAAATTGGGAAATTTGGAAATTTGGAAATTGGTAAATTGGTAAATTTGGAAATTGGTAGAATGGTAAATTGGGAAATTGGTAAATTGGGGAATTGGAAGACTGGGAAATTCTTAGATTAGGAAATTGATGGATGGGAAAATTAGTAAAGCGTTGGATTGGTAGATTGGTAAGTAACTGGATTAACACATTACTACATTATGCTTCAGTTTGAAGTCCAAATATTTCTTGATGCTGACATCCCTAATCTGTGACATCGCTAGATCCCAATATTGTTCTACATACCAATATCTGTAGATTCCGTTATCTCTAAATCCCAATATGCTTTAATCTTAATATCCCTACCTTAAAATATCCTTAAATCCAATATTCTTTAATCTCAATATCCCTAGATCTCAATATCTGTACATACCCATACCGCTCCACATTAAATATCTCTAATTAACATTACAGTACAACCATAAAAACTACAATTACAATTTGCAATACAATATTACAATAACAATCTACCATGCAGTGCACAACTTTATAATACAATATCATACTAACATTAAAAACAAAACCACAAAAGAATTTGTATACAAAATTATAAAATAAAATAGAGTGTTATCTTAAAGCTTGTGTACAACGTGTTTCATGCACGCCGTTAAATTTTGCTAATCCAGCAACGTTAAAATAAAGCAAAACGTCGGAAACCACCTGTCGAAGAGAATACTGAACGTTTCCTTTAATAAGCTCGAAAGTTAACGAGGTCTGGCAGTGTCATTGGCCCCATTGTCGCCCTCGTCGTCTCAATTACACGTTTTGCAAGACCTTTCAGCCGGCAGACGGGAACGTGGCTAATAGTACGCAAGGACGTGTCACAACTTTCGCTCGTGGTGTTAATTTGACCCGTGACACGAGCCGCGGGAACGTCGTTTAAACGATCCACGAGCTTGCTAGAACTTTTCCGATTTCTGGCTTCTCTCGTTTAAGTACACTCTCTTGGTTCCTTTCATGTCTTTTGGTGGACTTTTGGCTAGTTTTTTTTTTTCTAAAAATTATTATTGCAAATATTTTTTATTTACATTCTTTCATGTATTTTTTATTTTATTGTTTGTTAGTGTTTTTTGGTTGGCTAGATAAGGAGATTGGTGGATTTGTGAATTGGTGGATTGGTGGATTGGTGGTTTAGTGGATTGGTGGATTGGTGGATTGGTGGATTGGTGGATTGGTGGTTTAGTGGATTGGTGGATTGGTGGATTGGTGGATTGGTGGATTGGTGGTTTGGTGGATTGGTGGATTGGTGGATTGGTGGATTGGTGGATTGGTGGATTGGTGGATTGGTGGATTGGTGGATTGGTGGATTGGTGGATTGGTGGATTGGTGGATTGGTGGATTGGTGGATTGGTGGATTGGTGGATTGGTGGATTCGTGGATTGGTGGTTTAGTGGATTAGTGAGTTGGTGGATTGGTGGATTGGTGGATTGGTGGATTGGTGGATTGGTGGTTTAGTGGATTAGTGGCTGGTAGATTGGTGAGTTGGTGGATTGGTAGATTGGTAGATTGGTGGATTGGTGGTTTAGTGGATTGGTGGATTGGGAAATTGATAGATTGGTAGATTGGTGGATTGTTGGTTTAGTGGATTGGTGGATTGGGAAATTGATAGATTTGGAAATTGGTAAATTGTTTTTTTATATTTTAGTGTGATTTGTAGATGTTTCTTTTGCTTTTGTGGTAAGACTTCTAGTGCTTTTTATTAACAATATACATTTCTAGTCCAACAATTTAATTTGAACTTTTATAGTCTAATTTGAGAAATTTAATATACATGTATACATATTCACATATGTATGTATATGCGTATATTAATATATTTATGTTAAAATTATATTTTGGAAACCAGAAATAAGCAAATGATTACAGACAATTCTGTACACAATAAATACTTTGTTTTTGAGATAATGAACGCATCGTTATCCAGCTGTTTGCGTTTATTCCCATTCTATGGTTGCTTAGCTTTCCGGAATGGAAGCATATCGCATGTGGACCACGCGATTAGCCTTTGATTTACGGAATACACCAACCACTATAGGAAAGGTATCGCAGATTAAATGCCATAATCATCGAAACTATGGTTCAGCCAATGATAGGATTTTCCACCGCTTACATAGATAAATTTGACCAATTGCTATACACTCGAATTCTATCCTGATTCAACGTGTTCTCATTACAATTCTCATGTAATACCATTGCCAAAAATTTAGAAAATATTTTATAAACTCTTTCACATTTTAATTTGATCAATTTGTGATCTCATGGAAAAATTTTTATAACTAATTTTTGTCTAAATTAAAGTTATTATTATTGTTGTTGAAACATCGTCTGTGTCAACTAAAATTGTCTACGCAAAATTTAAGGTTGCAGCTATTGATTTTTTGGAACTTTCAGGACTTGCATAATTTGTTATGATAAGAGTCCAAAGTGAATGTTAAATAAAAATTCCATTGAAACTGCGAATCCCCCGGTAAATAACATAGCACTCGAAGAACAAAAACAGATTCGACAAAGTGCAAAATTCCGTGAAAAAATCACCAGTCGAAAGGCATTCGTTGTCGAAAAATTTCAATCAGAAATAAAGAGAAGAAACGTTGGAAGGTTTGGGACGAAGTTTGTGGTCGCTAGTGAATTTACATTTCCATTAAGATTCCTCCTTGGCCGTGCGAAACGAAGAAGGTAAATTCGACAGAGACAACTCGCATGCCCTGTGAAACCGCCATGGTTCTTCGTAATAAAGTACCATGGAAATCCTTTGTGTTAGAACGCATTCGTTTAACTTTGATCCTCGATATTTCCCTTCTATCTTTCCCCGACGAATCTACGCCTACTCATAAAAAATACAATATATCCGAACCACTCTTTCAACCCCCGAAGATCTGTAATTTTAATTTAACACGGAAGTCGAAGCCACGGGACCGCTTGATTGCTTCGCCTTTCGGGACTCTAATATGAATTACAAACTCTTCCGTTGTCCCTTTCGTCTCTTTTACTTGTCCCGGCTTCCGTCTTCGTCCCCGAGGCCTTTCTTTGCTCTCCGCTGATCCCCTGGATCGTTTAACTTCATTGCTTCGTCGAGATCGAGATCGAGATCTTGGTGATAAATTGATGGAAGATCAGACTGTTTGATTTTCAGACCTTAAGTATTCAATGAAACGGGAACAACCGTCTGTTGTACTTTTGCTTCTTATTTTGCTGCCTTCGAAACTAGCTCTTTTTGTATCTTTGCTTCGTTTGATGTCTTGCTCTGGGGTTGATTTATGGTAATTGGGTCTGGACGGAAATTGCGGGAAATTTTAATTAAAAGGTCCATTCTTAATTAAATCTTTCAACAATTTTTTTTAACAAAGTTTTCACTAATTGCTCAACTGATGTGCTCATATGTTAATATGATAATGTCCTGACATACTAATGTATTCATATGTTTAGATGTTCATATATTCATATGTTTATATGTATTCATATTTTCATGTGTGTATATGTACTCATATGTTCATATGTTAATATGTATTCATATGTTCATGTGTGTATATGTATTCATATGTTCATATGTGTATATGTATTCATATGTTCATATGTTAAAATGTATTCATATTTTCATGTGTGTATATGTACTCATATGTTCATATCTTAATATGTATTCATATGTTCATATGTTAATATGTATTCATATGTTCATATGTTAATATGTATTCATATGTTCCTATGTGTATATGTATTCATATGTTCATATGTTAATATGTATTCATATGTTCATATGTGTATATGTTCTCACATGTTCATATGTTAATATGTATTCATATGTTCATATGTTAAAATGTATTCATATTTTCATGTGTGTATATGTACTCATATGTTCATATCTTAATATGTATTCATATGTTCCTATGTGTATATGTATTCATATGTTCATATGTTAATATGTATTCATATGTTCATATGTCAAAATGTATTCATATTTTCATGTGTGTATATGTACTCATATGTTCATATCTTAATATGTATTCATATGTTCCTATGTGTATATGTATTCATATGTTCATATGTTAATATGTATTCATATGTTCATATGTGTATATGTTCTCACATGTTCATATATTAATATGTATTCATATGTTCATATGTGTATATGTACTCATATGTTCATATGTTAATATGTATTCATATGTTCATGTGCTTATGTGTATTGATATGTTTATGTTTTAATATGTATTCATATGTTCATATATTAATATGTCCACATATGATCATGCCAACATGTCCACAAATTACACACCAATAAACAGTAACAAAAACAACAAGACAATTCACACTACTACAAAATAAAGAAACATCCACCCATTAACCACGAAAATAAGAGAAAGACTAATTCAAGCGCCCACAGTTAGCTCACCCAAAGAACCATTCTCTTTGCACAGACAATGTTGGCGCGCGAAATTTAAAACAAACTCCCCGAAACGAGCCACTATTTTTCAGCAGGAAAACATCCGATTCCGTCGACAAAACGCCTCCACCATACCGAACGTTTCGTTAGCGAAAATTATCCCCTTACGACGGTTGTTTACGATAAGTGTCGCGAAATAGCTGGCGCGTAAAAACGGCACGCGGCGCAACGAACGACCGAACGAAGCAAGAAAACCCAACGAAATCACTGACCTGATAGATATATTACTTAGCGGGAACTTTCGTTCGTTTGTCCACGCTTTTTCACCACTGCATTTGTGCAGCCTATTACCATTCCGAGCCGAGCTATTCTCCTGGATCGTCGTATGCTTTTCAGAGTTCTCTCCTTTGACGCCATGATAGCTAACGTAACCCTTTGTGCTCTGAATGTATGTACAAGTAAGAGCTCGTATCGTGACTTAACGTTCGGCTTCATGGTTTCAGGGAAAATGTGCTAATAGGTGTGACGTGGGTTCGTTGTTTAAATTTGAAATGACGTGCCTTGCATAGTCGGTATAACTTGATATAAACGAATTAATTTGGGAATCATCAATTTTAGGAATTTTTGTATTTAGAATGTGCAAGTGGCAGTTTAGGAATTTGGGAATCTGGGAGGTTGGGAATTTGGGAGGTTGGGGATTTGGGAGGTTGGGGATTTGGGAGGTTGGGGATTTGGGAGATTGGGAATTTGGGAGATTGAGAATTTGGGAGGTTGGGAATTTGGGAGGTTAGGAATTTAGGAGATTGGGATTTTGGGAGGTTGGGAATTTGGGGAGTTTGGAATTTGGGGAGTTTGGAATTTGGAGAGTTTGGAAATTGGGGAATTTGGAATTTGGGGAATTTGGAATTTGGGGAGTTTGGAATTTGGGGAGTTTGGAAATTGGGGAATATGGAATTTGTGGAAATTGGAATTTGTGGAATTTGGAATTTGGAGAGTTTGGAAATTGGGGAATTTGGAATTTGGGGAGTTTGGAATTTGGGGAATATGGAATTTGTGGAATTTGGAATTTAAAGAATTTGGAATTTGGGGAATTTGGAATTCGGGGAATTTTGAATTCGAGGAATTTAGAATTTAAGAAATTTGAAATTTAATAAACGATCGCTCACATAATAGTTCCCTTTATACGCACGCGATAATTCAAATAACAACACATCTGTTTAAAGGAAAAATTCTTCTTTGACACGAGCATAAAAACGGTAGTTACTTATAAATAATTTGTTAGCTCAGGATCAAAGAAACGAATATTCCCGTCGGGTCAAAGAGAAACTAGCATCGGAATGTATATTTTTCTTGCGACATACCGAAACGGGAGAACTGCAGTGGCTCGATAAAAGAGATACGTGATGTTGCGGGACCCAGATATAAATTTCTGGTGCCGGAAGAAACGTACAGAGAAAACAGTATCGAATGATTTCTGTGTGACGACAAGTTGCCGATATTACGTTGCGAAAATGAGGAAGCATTTCAAACGCACTCACTGAGAGAAAGGAAATTGAATATTAAATTTTACCGAGCTCCGTGAAAATCATCTCTCGCTCGCTGAAAAATTCAACTGACCTCGTTCCGCGTCAGATTATTAGATATCAATACGTCGCGCCAAACATTTTCAGTTATTTCAAATATTTTAACCGACTGGAAAATATGGACCATTCAAAAGATTGCTATATACGAATTTTAGAATTCGTCAGCTTTCAAATTTTTAAATATTCAAATTCCAAATTTCGCAAATTTCAAATTCCCCAGATTCCAAATTCCCAAGCATTCAAATTTCCAAGTCCTCAAATTCCCAAGCACTCAAATTTCCAAGTTCTCAAATTTCCAAGCACTCAAATTTCCAAGTTCCCAAATTCCCAAGCCCCCAGATTCCCAAGCCCCCAAATTCTCAAGACTCCAAATTCCAAATTCCCCAAATTCATAAGCACTCAAATTCCCAAGCACTCAAATTTCCAAGTCCCGAAATTCCCAAGCCCCCAGATTCCCCAAGCCCCCAAATTCTCAAGACTCCAAATTCCAAATTCCCCAAATTCATAAGCACTCAAATTTCCAAGTCCCCAAATTTCCAAGCCCCCAAATTCCCAAGCCCCCAGATTCCCAAGCCTCCAAATTCCCAAGCCCCCAAATTCTCCAGCTCCCAAATTCCCAAATCCCCAAATTCCCAAGCATTCAAATTCATAAGCACTCAAATTCCCAAGTCCCCAAATTTCCAAGTCCCCAAATTCCCAAGTCCCCCAATTCTCAAGTCCCCAATTTCCCAACTTCCCAAAATCTAACTCCTCAATTACCCAAATTCCCTAATTGCCAATTACCCTTAAAATTCCCCAACTCTCCCTCCACTCCCCATTTCCCAAATTCCCAACTTCACAGCCTACAAAACTCACTTCCCCAACTTCCACCCCTCTACATTTTTTAAGTTTCCAAGCCCCAAAATCTTCAAATTCCCAAATTCCCTAACTATAAAAATTCCAAGAGTCCCAAACATCATTTCGCAACGAAGTCTCGATGTCCCCGAAGCAAACCGTAATTTCTATCCGGGTTTGTCGTTCTTCATAAATATTCCACGCGAGATTAGGGCTCGTTCAACATTCGGACACAGTCCTATGAAGATATAATCTCAACGACGGTTAGACGTGTTCGCGTGTTCCCACTTATTACATCGAAGTTTGGCTAAGTAGATTCCGATGAACCACCATTGTATTAGTTTGGATGCGCACACATTCGTGGCCGAGTTTCCCGCACTTTCGGCTATCCACCCGGTGTGAAAACGATTTCCATCACGCACGCGTTACACGCTTAATCTATCGTGAAACTCGTGTGACCCTAACTTATGATTCTCGTGCACGAGAGCTTTTCGACAAGTGTCGCGTCAAATTCAAGATTTATGAACAAGTATGTGAATATGGAAAAAATGGAAATGAACGTTTGAAGTATACCTGCAAATTGCTGTGGTTAATTGCAGTTATTATCAGATTAGATTACAGTTACTGGAATACAGTTATTAGACTATAATTGTTGGGATGTAATTATTATGCTGAAAGAGGTAGGTCATATAGTCTCATGTGTTACATGTCATGTGCTACAATTACACACATGTGTATATATGACAATCAGGTCATACAATGTACTCTAAGAAACTAAAAATCTGACACAATCTTAGAGTTATTACTATATAGTTATTAAATGTGTAATTCATTACTGTCCATAGTATGAATACTTACATGTATCATATGTGAACACATGTAATATTTCATATGTGGAAGTCATGCAAAGTTCTGTAAGATACTAAAAATCTGATACAATCGTAGAATTATTATTATAGAGTTATTAAATATAGAGTTCATTTCTGTCCATAGTATGAATTTACTTACATGTATCATATGTGAACACATGTGGCAATATTTCATATGTGAAAGTCATGCAAAGTGTTCTAAGACACTAAAAATCTGCTACAATCTTAGAGTTATTACTATAGAGTTATTAAATATAGAGTTCATTACTGTCCATAGTATAAATATACTTACATGTATCATACGTGAACATATGTGGCAATATTTCATATGTGAAGGTTACACCCTAGCATTCCTTTTCAAAAAATTTGCCGCCATCAGTCTTCGTCAGCTAATTGCACAGATAAGATATCTAACAGAGACCATTACGCTTTCGATAGAAAGTCATAAGGAAGAAATTCCTGGAATGTTTCGAACACTAGACATATTTCAATAGCCATGTCAGCTATTATATCCACTCATTTCTTCTCACGATCCCAATGACACTTTCTTCTGGGTGAACGACGCAACGGCTTATTTATCAAGGTCCGCATCGGGGTTTTCAATGCGCGTGAATCGCGAGTTTCGCGTCGGTATCGTGCTTCGAGCCACTTCAGCCGGCGTTAATGCAGAATCAAGATTTAACCCGAGGCGGCGACAAAAAGCCGAGACACGTGTGAAAAGCAGCCACGATACGAATGAAATTCGACGGCCGTTCTATTCACCTAGCCAGGAACTCGACTCCATTGTCAACCAGATATAATTCACGAATTTTCTTGCACCAGTTTTACCGATAGGTGAGACGTTCGGTAGCTTTCATGGAAACTCGTTACAATGGATCCGGATCGTAGGGCATCGTATTCAACCGACAGAATCGATAAACCACTCGTTTCATTTGTATTTATGCCATTCTTTTTATTCACGTGAATAGTACAAAGCTGCATTCAAGTCTGACGAAGGAATTTTATTATTGTGGCTCGTCAAATTATTAAGGCTCAGATTATTAATACAAGTTTTTATGTTTGTGACAGAATGCATATATTGCCATGAGTCAATTTATTGTTTGCTTATGGAAATGTTTTATGGATGAGATAGTACATATTCTTCTATGGTAACTTCATCTATTCAACTTGTAATATTGTCTGTGTTATAATAAATATTAACATACATGCACATATGTATGACATGTATGACGTCACATGTATGTAGCATGTACGTAGCATGTAGCATGTATGTAAAAATGTACATATATGTTCACACACATGAACACAATAAATATAAGCATATTGTACATATGTCATACATGTCATACATACATGTATGTAGTATGTAGCATGTATGTAAAAATGTACACATGTGTTCACATATATGAATACAATAAATATAAGCATATTGTACATATGTCATACATGTCATGCATACATGTATGTGGTATGTAGCATGTATGTAAAAATGTACACATGTGTTCACACATATGAACACAATAAATATAAACATATATGCATATATACATGTCATACATACATGTATGTAGTACGTCTATAAGTAGTACGTATGTAGTATGTGGCATGTATGTAAAAGTCCCATGTGTTCAATTATAAAATTCATACTAGAAGTTTGATACAACCTTTTGCAGACATGAAATCATATTTGGATATCACATTAAAACTGTATCATATACTGAAGATGAATGATATATGACCAAAAACAGAATCAAGTCACATATATAACAAACCAGACTACTCGTAAATTCTGTATCAGCTTTGACTTGCAATTAGTATAATTTCTTTTAACAGTTTTGTATAATTCATACGTATATATACGTGTAATTCTTTAAAATTCATGCTGAGTGCTTAATTATTTCTTCTGCAATCTGCAACCATCCCTATATGACCAAACGTAGCAACCGAGTTGCGAAAGAATTTCAACTGCAACTTTGATACGATCTTGATAACTCACACACGTCGGTACATATGTATTTATTCATTTGTAGAATTTTTCGACTAAAACACGAGTAAAATGAAATCCACAGTCGAATCCCTTCAACTGGCACAAAAATTCCGATATAGAAAAACCTGCAATAAATTCTCAGCGGGAAACCTGTCCCTTCCCTCTGCGAGACCAGTACTCGAACGAACACGAAAACCTGTCAGTTCAAAAATCGCTGAAAGTTTTTCTATTCGTCTTACACA
Organism: Megachile rotundata; assembly: GCF_050947335.1. NCBI lineage: Eukaryota > Metazoa > Arthropoda > Insecta > Hymenoptera > Megachilidae > Megachile > Megachile rotundata. Next base: position 10,271,856 of record NC_134989.1, read on the forward strand.
ATGCTCGAACCGGTCAGTAACTAAGTTAGCAAGTTTCAAGAAACAGGAACAAATTATGTTGCAGTTTCGAGCAGGTTACCGTATCGATAACGATACCAGAATGTTCGATAACCGGATACCTCCGAAAATACGGTGTCTCAGTGTCGGTGTGGTACATTCCTGAATACCGCACTTCAGTATGCCTGAGTGTAAATCCAAAGTTTTGACCGAAGACTGCTTTCACGACCGAGCGTAAATTGAACACCGACCTGGCGAACCGTGTCGAAGTTCGATGACCGATCTTCGGGTTTCCTGCACACCTGGACATCGTCGAAAAATGCCCTCTTCCGACCCTTACTTTTACCTGAATGTCCCGCACGATTTTTATCTGGGAATCCTTTTAAGAACGTGTCTAACAGTCGTTGGGATTCTTTACATCGTGTTTCGGAACATTTCTCCTGGGAATTGAAAAATGAGCTTGCTTGACGAAAGGGGGACCCATCGATTTTGCTGAATTTTTATTTGAGGGGTGAAATATACATCAATACAACATCTGGCTCCAACGTGTAATTCGGATAAAATATTATAATTTGTCACGTAAGAAAGGAATTCAAGGTCATATGGAGGTTACAACGTATTATTCCGACGCCAATTATAATCGCATCAAGACATTAAGAAAGGTCGAAATGATTATGCTGTGAAAACACAATTTTTTATCATTTTTGACGTAACTAGAAATCTTGAACTACCAAAACTTCTATTTACATTCTTAAAATTTTTAAATCGAATCAAATCTTGAATTTCATCACTTTCATCAAATCCCATGTTCAAAAGTTTCCAAGTTATTCAAACTTTCTAAATTTATCAAACTTTCTAAATTTACCAAACTGATCAAGTTTGCAAAATGTCACTCCAAATTTACACCCCGTAAGTTTACAATTCGTAATCATTTTTGACAAGTGTACCAAGAAATGCGAATTTAAAAAATCTATATTCTGCACCGAACACCTTTACCCATTAACCAAATTCACGTATAATCACACCCTCACCCCATTGCTCTATCACTTCAGAGATCTTAAACTTATAAATTGATACAGAGAAAAAAATGATTCTTCACCAACTCATTCAAGAAAGCAATTTTCCTTCACCAAAGTGTTCACTACTTAATATTGCGTCAACCCCTCGACTCACAACTATTATAAATTCTACATAATTTTGAGTACGAACACAAAGATCACAGAAAAGTTCCAACCCGTTTGAATATAGTACGGTTTCGAAGGATGGGAAATAAGTCGACAAGGGGTTGGTAGCACGGAGCGGATCGTTCCAGCCCGTCGGGCGGTCGGAGCGGCAATGCGCGCAGTTCGCGGGCAGCGTCATCGCAAAGGAGCGATTCGTGGGTGCTCGGGTCCGTTCGGGTGCACGAGTCTCGGCGGCGAGGAGCGAAGTCGTTCGACTCGAGTCGTGTGTGCGGCCACAGTCACTCGTGGAATCCAGAGTCGTGTCAGTGCTCGGACGGACGCGGTCGCGCGTGAGTGTGTCGTTGAATGGTGTCCTGTTCGTTGGTTTCTTCGTCGGTTAAAACGGAGTGTGAACGATCGGAAGTGCGTGTTTCCGGCCCGGTGATCGAGTACCACGGTGAACGAAGGTGCACGCGGAGAATCGTGTCTGTTAACGAGCACCTGCACATCCTCCAATTCCTCGCGAATCCTTGTGATTTCCAACCTTGCACCTGGCGTTCTCCTATCGGCAACCTGTTCCCGATAGGTCGAGAGATCCCTGAACATTTCTATTGCCGTCCAGACGCACGTGTTCGCGGTTTCGCGCAACGGGAACAAGTCAGATCGCTCCAGACGCTGAGGACTTCCGATCTGACACGAGGGACCACTCTGCCTCCGAATAGGATCCCCCTGAAATTTAGAAGTCGAAAATCGTGAACGTATTCGAGGGAAGTGTGTGTGGAAAGTGTGGATGCGTATGCCTTCGTTTCGGGTCCGCGAAGTGAGAACGTGACGGAGGTTGATAATTGACCCGGTTCGATACACGTTCGGTTAATTAAGGTTTGGAAAGCGGTGCATTGTGGCGGGATCAAACGTAACTTTGAACTTTGTGAGCCAAAAGCGAGTTGGTAAGAATCGCGAAAGTCTGTGATACGCGGTCTTCGGGGCGAGTTCAAGCGTTTATCGTGACTTTGAAGAGTGTGAGAACTAGCGAAGAATCGAGAGGAGTCTGTGATACGTTGGCTGTCGAACCGAGTTCAACGATCGCTCATCCGTCCAATTGATAATTCAGGTATGTTGTTTATCGTACAAGTACATGTTTCTACATTTTGTGATGAGTTCGACTCGCGCGGTATCGTACTACGGTTCGTTAATGAAGAAACGCAATTAGCGATCTTGTGTTTACGCTCGATCGTGACGAAATTAGTATTCCTTGTGAATATTATTGAATATGGGAATATGAGGTTATAGAGGTCTAGGAGTATGAGGATGTACAATGTAGAAAATTAGAAATTTCGGAGTATAATGATGTATGAGTTTGGGGATGTAGGTATTTAGGGATTTATATTGTAATGAAGAAATCTAGGTATGTAGAAATATGGAGGACTAGTGACACAATATTTATTGATATTAGGATATGATTAGAAGTATGAAGATTTAGGAGTATGGAGGTAGGGATATGGAAATCTAGGGATATAGGAATTTAAGAATTTTTAAAAATAATGATTAGAATCCTCAATTTTCTAAATTAACAAATTCCTGGATCTCAAAAACTCTAGATCCCTAAATTCCTAAAACCCTGAGTCCCTAGATCTCGAAATTCCTAAACCCATCAATCCCTAGATCTTTAAATTTCTAAACCTATAAATTCCTAGATCTTTAAATTTCTAAACCCTTAAATTCCAAAATCCCTCAATCCCTAGATCCCTAAATTTCTAATTTGGGGGGTTGGGAATTTGGGAGGTTGGGAATTTGAGAGGTTTGGAAATTTGGAGAGTTTGGAATTTGGGGAATTCGGAATTTGGGGAATTCGGAATTTGGCAAATTTGGAATTTGGGGAGTTTGGAATTTGGAGAGTTTGGAACTTGGAGAATTTAGAATTTGGAGGGTTTGGAATTTGGGGAATTTGGTATCTGAGGAATTTGAAATTTGGGGAATTTGGAATTTGGGGAATTCGGAATTTGGCAAATTTGGAATTTGGGAAAATTGGAATTTGGGGAGTTTGGAATTTGGAGAGTTTGAAACTTGGAGAATTTAGAATTTGGAGGGTTTGGAATTTGGGGAATTTGGTATCTGAGGAATTTGAAATTTGGGGAATTTGGAATTTGGGGAATTCGGAATTTGGCAAATTTGGAATTTGGGAAAATTGGAATTTGGGGAGTTTGGAATTTGGAGAGTTTGGAATTTGGAGAATTTAGAATTTGGAGGGTTTGGAATTTGGGGAATTTGGTATCTGAGGAATTTGAAATTTGGGGAATTTGGAATTTGGAAAGTTCCTAAATCCCTAAATTCCAAAATCCCTAGATCCCTAAATTCCTACACCTCTACCGACACCCTGAAATTCTTAAATCCTCAAATTACTAAATTTAGAGATTCCTAATTTCTCTAACATTAAAATCTCTCGAATTCTAATTCGATGCAAGCATAGCACCAAACAAACGTAACCTTCTTATCTATTCACTTATACAACGACAAAGAAGATACTCTTTCTATTATCACTATCTTCATGTAACACACGCGTCCGACAATAATCGATAAACAATTTTTCCCACCATTTTCCACTGTTTTCCAGTCAGTATTCTACGCGAATCGATCGTAGATTGCAAAGATAACGCGGATAACTCATCTTTTGTTCGCGACTTTTTTTCAATGGAGTTACCCCGGCTTTGTAACGCGTGATGCTTTTCGGAATTAAACGAACGCGCTCTCGTCGGCCGGAGTACGGCCTCGGAGCCAGTTTCCGTTAAATGGATTTTCGCTGTTTCTGCTGTTTTATTGCTGAACGTGGGTTGTTTTAATCTGTCACGCTTTCACGGTGACGGAAGTGCGACGATCGTGGTTCCGCGTGAATGTCTTCGTTTCAGCAAGACTCCGTTGTCTGTCACGCGTTGTAACTTCTTTTACCCAGGGCTTTTATCGGTTTAACGTTTGCTTTCGATGTAGAAACGCTTCGAGAGATACACTTGTGCCTTTTTATGACTTGGTCATGCACGCAATTCAGAGATATAATGAATCTTATCTGATATTGTGAACAATATTTCTTCATTCGATATCGATACGATTCTGATTACTTTCGATCACTCGGTTTCAAGCTTTGCATTTGGATCTGGAATTTGGAGGTCTGATTGGTTCTTCAAGTTTGATACTGTCTGGCATTTAGACTAAGTTTATTATACTTAATTTCGTAATGAATTAAAATGATGAATTGTATCGTTAAAAATTGTTAAAATTCTCCACTAAGAATATATTCAATATTGTAGATTTCTATCAATGTCGTAATTTGGAGAAAGAGAGGTCTCTAATATTATCACATATGCCACATATCACCTTAACGATATTTAGTTTTAAACAATTTTTGAATACATATTTAATCATATGTAACATGTGAGTACCTCTCATATGAGTATCTCTCATATGAATATCTAATAATTTAGTCATATGTAACATGTGAGTAGCTTTTATATGAGTATCTAATAATTTAATCATATGTAACATGTGAGTACCTCTCATGTAAGTATCTCTCATATGAGTATCTAATAATTTAGTCATATGTAACATGTGAGTACCTCTCATGTGAGTATCTCTCATATGAGTATCTCTCATATGAGTATCTAATAATTTAGTCATATGTAACATATGAGTACCTTTCATATGAGTATCTAATAATTTAATCATATGTAACATGTGAGTATCTCTCATATGAGTATCTAATAATTTAATCATATGTAACATGTGAGTACCTCTCATATGAGTATCTCTCACGTGAGTACCATTCTGCACGTATAATAAATTTCTATTCAGTACCCAGTTCATTTCACCCAGTACCCACATGTTTGTCCCCACATGTTCACAGTGAAGTTTCATTTAAAAATATTTGTCTAAGGTCTGTTATCGTCTTTACAGAATTTCTTTGTCGACCACAGTGAGATGCTTTAATAAACGATCTGTTAACACAAACTTGTTGTTTGAAACTTGGGGTACGCGTGGCTTCAGCACATTCCAATTTAAAGGTTTCACTAATTCCAGAGTGTCATCAATATACATCAACTCCCTTCTCGATCAATTTGAAGCGAAAATAGAGACACGTGGCTGACCATCAGCCCTGAACAACCCTCGTCGTTTAGGGTAGTGTTAAAGTACCATTATTCATTCGAGACGTGCCTACTTTCTATTTTCTAACACGCGAAAGTTTCCTGCGGGGTTCTCCTTCCACAAATATTTGGACCTTTCGAAAAATTCGATACATTGAAAAATTCGATGCATTGAAAAATTTAATACATTGAAAAATTCGATGCATTGAAAAATTGTAATTATATTGCAGGGGTGTTAAATTATAATTATATTACAGAGTTGAAAAATTATAATTACATTGCAAAGTTGTTAAATTGAAATTATATTGCAGAGTTGTAAAATTGCAATTACATTGCAGAAAAATTGTGATTAATGACCAGCGAGGTATAGAATTATATTTAATGCTCAATTTTGATAGCTTATCGTTTCAAGTAAAAGATCTTGTATTTACTCGAAATCTGTTGACGTAATCTTTATTTAGGAGCAGATATGGTTCTAAAGCGAATTTTATCTATCAAGAATGTAGCCTTGGATGAACACGCGTCGACTCAATTACGCAACTTGATTCAATTAATAATAGTCAATCTTCTTCTTCTTCTATTCTATCAAAGTGAATTTATAACATTCAACTTGATTATCTCGTACTTAATCATGGTTTTTATTTTGATGATCTTTCATTCTTCATTTTTTTCTTGGGGTACAAATTTAGAAACTCATTTTTTATTTTGTTTGTATATATTAATAAATTAATGACTATTCATTATTAAAGGTATTTGTAATTAATATTTTTTATTGAAATGAATTTTTGATGCAATAATTTTAGCATAAAATGTGTTGGTAAAATGAAATTGTTCAAAGATAGTAACTAGTATATTTTTTAATAAATTTAGTTTAAGAAAGAACAAATTTTGCTTGAGTAATATACATTGTATTAGTAATGTCAATAATTTTAATCATTTTCACTAATTTCTTTTTATTGTGAAGAATTTTTATTTAATCATGAACAATTTGTATTTAATTTTTAACCATTTTTATTTAACCATAGACAATTTCTGTTTAAACTTGAACAATTTTTATTGAATTTTGAACAGTCTCTATTTAATTTTGAACAATTTTTATTGAGCTTTGAACTTTCGCTATTTAATCTTGAACAATTTTTATTGAGCATCAGACATTTGCTATTTAATCTTGAACAACTTTATTGAACTTTGAACAGTTTCTATTTAATCTTAAACAATTTTTATTGAACTTTGAACTTTTACTATTTAATCTTGACCAATTTTTATTGAGCATCAAACATTTGCTATTTAATCTTGAACAACTTTATTGAACTTTGAACAGTTTCTATTTAATCTTGAACAATTTTTATTGAACTTCAAACTTTTGCTATTTAATTCTGAACAATTTTTATTGAACTCTGAATAATGTCATACTTCCAAATTCTTAACAAAACTCCGCACCTTCGATTCAAAAAGAAAACTTCACAGTAATAATCGGCAATGGTAATCGTGCATACATATTTACGAAATGTGTTACATGGGTAACGAGAAAATGTCAGTCGACGATAGTACGTGAATGGTATACTTTATGTTTAACCTACTATTCAACACTGAATAACCTAGAAAGAATCGAATTACCGCTAACTCCAGAACGCTTTCGATTCAAACGAAACCACAAGCGAGCTCGATGCAAACTAAAGTCTTCGCCTAGAATTACAATGAATTGAGAAACCTAACAGATGGGATTACAGTTAGGTACAACTTATAAATAGTACACACAACGTGTACACCTTATTCTAGTTACATAAGTGTTTATTGATTTTAAAAATTAAGTGAAAGTGCTTCCTTCTTTCTTTGCTAATCGTTTTACTTCTCAAGTTGATTATGCATCGAGGTACCAACAAGACTGACTAAACATTTTTATGCACTCTTCTGTGATAAATCTTGCTCGAAATAATAAGCTTCAGTGTAGAGTTTAAGTGCAATTATTATTTATGTACATAGAATTGAATATAAAATTGATGCAACATTTCAAATTTCTTTCTCTGTTTTAATATTGCAGTAATTCTAACTGACCTGACAAGTCACCAAGGAAGGGGTTGCAATGTTACAAATTATTTATAAGTTTGCAGAATTTAAAAATTGTGCATTTACAAATACAAACACTTCTCAGTTCAGAAATTCGTAAAGTTTCAAATTTAAAAATTTCTTCCTTTGTAAACCTGAACATCTACAGTTCCAATACCTTTCAAATACCAACACCTAAGAACCAACTATTGAAACTTGATTTTGCAAAAAAACCTTGAAAAAATTTGAAGTACTCTAAAAGTCTTTGTGGAGACCTAAAAATCCTCCAAATCCAACCCAACCATCGATACACCTCATCCTGCCATCAATAAACACTACATCCTATCATCAATATCACATCACACAACCCACCATAATAATCCTAAAGTCTCCTCTCGCAAGAATAAATATCAATTAAGTCGAAACTAGAGGAGCTCTCAGCAAGTGGGCAGCGATCTTACACGTCATCCTTTGACAAGAAGGTTAAAGAGTGATCTCAAAAGTTTGGAATTCTGAAGAAGCTTCTCGTCGAAGCTGGACACGATGAGGAGGGTGTACCGGTCGGCGAAGTCGACGAACTCGAAGAAGGTTGACCAAGGCCGTTTGGGCCTATTTATAGCGAGCCGGTAACGAAGTAGACATTTGCTGGGAATCGTATTTTCGTAGATCCCCGAAGAATGCTCGCCTCGGGAGTCACCGGGTTATTTTAGCGACGTCTCCCGTGGCCGAGCGTCGCTCCTTCGGGACGCTTCGACCGGACAGATCGTTTTATCGAACGCGATAGCTTCTTATCGGGTATTTTTCTTCCAACGCGTTTCTACGAATGATGACTGCGGTACAGAGTTCGCGAGCGTTTTTAAATGGAAATAGATAAACTAGGTGGTTTAAAAATGAGCTATCTTTATTGACATTGTTATATAATGGATTTTGAAATGGGTTTAATGAAATTTGTGAAAGGGTGGCTGATGAGTAGTAGTTCGTTGATTACAGTAATTGTAGTTGAAGTTTATGATCACTGTGATTGGTCACTGATTACAGTGATAGTCATTGCGATAGTAATAATTGTTATTAATTTTTCGTTAATTGTACGTGGTTCGTTAATTGTACTTTTAAGTCGCAGATGATTTTTTACCTCACAAGTAGACGGATATTGAGATCAGAATTTTTCGATAATTTAACAAGTGAAATTACTTAATTTAACGTATTAATTAATACGTTGACTGCTACAGTGAAAGCCGATGTTTGTACTCTGATATATGGTACAAGATTATCAAGATCAAGGTTACTTAATCTCTCAATTTAATCTTTTAATCTGTTAACATATCATTGTCTCAACATGTTTGAGTTTTCAAAAGTTCCTTTCGTTTGCTTTGCTCATAAATAATTTAATTGAATTCGTCGGTTTACCATGGCTAACTTGTTAACTATTGATTAAAAACATTTTGTTGAGGTTGATAGAAAATTTTGCAATTTTGTTATTCTAATACATTTCTTAAATAATATATTTCTAATTGTAATTATGCTTTGGAATAATCACAAAGTGGAAGTAACAGTGAATGTCAGTAGTGAAGAACTGTTTACAATAAAATTAGAGATATAATTTGGAATAATTACAAAATGAGAAAAAGAAAGAATGTCAATGCTGCAAAATTTTTTGTAATAAAATTATAAGTATAATTTGTATTAATCACAAAATGGAAGTAGAAAAATGAATACTAGTTACGATAATTTTTTATAATAAAATTCATTTGAGTATAATTTGTATTAACAAAATAGAAGTAGAAAAAATGTGAATACTGAATATCCTAATTTTTTATAATAAAATTCATTCAAATATGACTTGTACAATTGCAAAATGGAAGTAGAAGAAATATGAATACTGAGTGTCCCAATTATTTGTAATAAAATTCATGTTACAAGTTTGTAGTGATTATATCTGTTCTGCAACGATAAGTGTGTTAAGACACTACTGTAGTAGAAGCAGTCTAGTATGTCACCAGACAATTTAAACTTTGTGACTTGCCAGTTATAGCTGTTACTACTGCAGTAGTCAGTGTCTTAACGCTTTGATCGCTGCAATAGAAACAGCCATATTTAACACGAGCCAGTATAATAAAATACACACAGTTTATTACCCATATGAATGAAAACATTCATAGTATAATTATGAACGTTCAAAATGACCACCATAAAATATCCATCTAATATACTAGTTTTAAACTACTAGTTTTATGTTCGATATTAATTTAATTGATACTAACTTATAATATTTAGTAGCGATTTATGATATGTATGTAGTTCATTAGACCTTGATGTACTAACTATTTTATGTTTAACTTTTTTATTTTTGATATTAATTTAATTGGTACTAACTTGTAATATTTAGTAGTGATTTATAGTGTATATGCACTTCATTAGATCTTGATATACTAACTATTTTATATTTGATATTAATTTAATTGGTACTAACTTGTGATATTTAATAATGATTTATAATACATATGTACGTTATTAGATCTTGTATTAATTAAAAAGACTGTACAGGATTATTTATTAGAAGATGTTAAGAATTTCTGAAGAGTAAACGGTTATACAAAGAAGTACTGTGTATAACTAAAATTAATTAGTGTACGGTATAATAAATAACTAGTATAAAATAAAATATGCAATATAAAATATTAATACACTAATATAAAACTAATATAAAAAATTGTTATAAAATATTACTACATTAATATTAAACTAATATAAAAAATTGTTATAAAATATTACTACATTAATATTAAACTAATATAAAAAATTGTTATAAAATATTACTACATTAATATAAAACTAATATAAAAAATTGTTATAAACTATTACTACACTAATATAAAACTAATATAAAAAATTGTTATAAAATATTACTACACTAATATAAAACTAATATAAAATATTATTACTCTAATATAAATTGCACCAAAATTAATACTTAACAGCAATATCTCAATGTCTCTTTAAAATAACCAACATCCCAATTTTCATTTATTCTCCCAATCTCAATAATATGATTCATAACAAAAATTAAATATTAATAGCTCAAATATACACCCGTCTATTTACATTTAATTATTGTCTCAAACAATATTTTTGACTTTAAATATTGTCCATCCTGAGATAAGAGACATTGGACAAATTTAATCAGCAGACTTTATCGCTGTTATCAAAACACAGACTAAATATAACAGTTGTCGACAGAGCAGCGTATTAAAGCTACAAAATTGTACAATTAGGTCGTTTATCGTGCAAACAAGCCTCTTTCGTTTTCCTCAGTTTTGTATTTCCGACACGCGTGACAAGACAATTGCTGCTCGTCCAGAGACACAAATGCTATCACGTGAAACCGGAAGTGGGTGTGGTGTCCCTCGACGAATATTCCTTTTTTACTGTTTTATTATTCTATAAATGTCTTATCGTGTGGTCTTGCTTTTGAGCTTAACAAATTTAGAATTTGAAATGTTTGATATTTGGAAATTTTTGAAGTTTTGAGGATTTGGAAGTTTGGAAAGTTTGAGTAGTTGAGAATTGAAAATTTGGGAATTTAGGGATTTTGAGGATTTTGGGGTTTAGGGGTTTAGGAACTTGAAGGATTGGAAATTTAAAATTTTAGAAATTTAGGGATTTTAAGGATTTGGGGGTTTAGGAACTTGGGGGATTGGAAATTTAAAATTTTAGAAATTTAGGGATTTTAAGGATTTGGGGGTTTAGGAACTTGGGGGATTGGAAATTTAAAATTTTAGAAATTTAGGGATTTAGGAACTTGGGGGATAGGAAATTTAAAAATTTGAAAATTTAGGGATTTTGAGAATTTAGAAATTTTAGAAGTTTGGGATGTTTGAGAAGTTGGGGATTTCAGATTTGAAAATTTGAGAATTCAGGGATTTTAAGGATTTGAAAATTTAGGAACTTGGGAGATTCAAAAATTTGCAAATTTAGGGGTTTTGAGGATTTGGAAATTTTATAATTTTAGGACGTTTGAGGAGTTGGAAATTTGTAAGATGTCGATGTTTCAGAAATTGGCTTTTAAAAATTTAAGAATTGAGAGATTAGGCACTCTAGAGATTGACAATTTGGAAATTTACAAATTTGAGCCATCTACAATTTAAAAATTTACTAGTTTATAAATTTGGTGAGCTTGTAAACAAAATTGCAAATCTATGCATTTAAGAATGTAGAAATTTGAAAATATACAATCTTTCAAGTCCCAAAAATGAAAACCTCCCAAAATCTTCAAAACCATAAACCTGCAGAATTAAAAGATTCCCGCCTTTAATAACTAATCCCCGAAAATCGATAAAACTCCATCCTCACCACTCCCGACCAAAAAAGCATGCATCGCGACCGAGCTACAATGGCAACACGCAATGGGTCAGCAAAAACTCCGAAACGAACACGAAGAATAATGAATGAACTAGGACGAGAGTCGTGTGAAAACAAAAATGAAAGCCCCACGGAAAAGTAGCCGTGGGCGAAGGGAAAAACGAAGACGCACCGGGACGAGTGGAAAGCGACGCGACGAGACAAAGGGAAAACCGGAAAAGGATGTGGCGGTCGAAAGAAATGGGAAAAAATAAAACGGGACGAGTCATAAAGTTGCGTGAGATAGAGAGGGAGCGAATAGGCCGCAATTTAAATTTTCGGACTGGTTCGTCGTGTCTGGAACTTTTTCAATGTATACACTTTTTAAAAGGACCGTTGCATAATGTAAAGCAGCCTCGTATCATCCCCCTATTCCGATGTTGAATTCATAGAATATACACGCGGCTAGAGCTTTGCAGGGGCTTGCCATTTAGCACGAAGTGTTTTCTTTGCCTTTTTTTACGTACTACCGGGTCCACTTTAGAGGGAGGTGTTAGAGAATTTACGATCCACCGATTTCTCTCAGCCGTTTTTCTCTTATTTTCTCTGTCCTTCCATCTCTGCTTACTTGTTTAGTTATTTACGAGCTTTTCCTCCGCATGCGTACTTTTTAACCGCCTCACTTTGATACTCTCGTGTGCAATAATGGGCCGGATGTCTGTCAGAATAACTCTCCAAACCGTGAAACGTACTTTTGTCATTTTTAAGCAGTCGATTCAAAGTTTTTTTGTCGCCATTTATTTACCTAATGCAAAATACTCTACTTTTTGTTCACTGAAAATCTTTTTGTTACCAATTTTATGTTACAAATTTTTTATATGATTTACTGAGATGTGATTTTTCATGTGGTTTAAAATTTTGAGGTTCACAGAAAAACTGATTTTATATAATTTACTGAAAATTGATGTACTAAAAAATTTACTAAAAATGATGTTAAACTTCATTTTAAATTAATGTACAATTATTTCTGAATTCGAGTTGAACTATCTGTATCATTATTTTTTTACATGTTTTATTTTTATTTTTTGTTGTAAACGAACTATTAATCTTTAGAATAAAATATATATATTAATTCTTTTTAATTGAGTACAAATTCAGTGTCTCTCAGAAGAAAAGATTTAGTGCAGAATTCATAAAGAACGATTAAAACATAAAAATAATAGCAGGAAATATGTGCAGAGGTTTATAAATATTTTCCCGTTACGGAGTTAGAAAATAAAACCGAAGAGAAGATATTAATGTAATTACGAGTCTCTAACGAACCGGCGGAATTACCCCAATGAAATATATAATATTGCCATAAAATCGTTCGGGCACCAAGAAACAGGTTCCCCGTTCAATTTTAAACGCTGCAACGAAAATTTACCAACCCTTCCGCCGGGCTGTAGTTAATTATTTTCGCGTAAAGCGAGCTTGATTCCGCGCAAACACAAAGAGGCCTTCGTCGCGTTGGGATTTCAATGAAAAGCCGGCGTAACACGTTTCACCGTGGAATGCTAAGGGCTTACGGCATCAAGAAATTTCATAAGAACGAACCGGTTTGGTTCTCGAATTACCCGACGCGACGTTGGCCGTAGGAATCCGAAGGTTTGTTCCAAGTGTCAAATATCGCATAGGAAGATGATATTCAGCGGAGACGGAAACCATAGGAGACAGGACCCGGTATCGTGGATGAACGTTACATCGTGCAATGAAATTTTCAAAGGGGTTGCTTTCGTATCAACGTGACCGTGCAATTCGATTCTTTCGTTTCGATAAAATTCATTAGCTTTATCCACCCTTTGATGCATTACTCTTTCAACTTTTTTCGATAATTCATTTTTAATTCTTTCTGACACCTCTTTTAGCTGACATGTTTGTAATGGAAGGTTATTAAAATTTGTTCGGAGAAAGGTATCATTTATTAATTATAATTATTTGTTGTTTATGGTACGTTACAGTCTATTAATCGTTATTACTAATTTATTCGTTGCATTTATTAATTATAATATTCTTGCAAGGTTTCAGAAGAGCAAATGTCAATCATAAATTTTTTCAACTGTTTTCTATAAAATATCTTAAAATATTTTTGATATTTTTTATAATCGATTTTTCCAGTATTATTTTATATTATTTATTAATTGCATTTATAAGTTATAATATTGTTGTAAGGTTTGAGTAAAGAAATTGTTAACTATGAATTTTGTTGAATTATTGTTTTATATAAAATGTCTTAAAATATTTTTGATACTTACTATAATTAATTTTCTCAATAGTATGTTATACTTATTATTCATAGTTCTAAGTATTTTTAAAAAGTTATCATTTTGAAGACAAAAAATTTTGCTGCAACAAATTTTATTAATACAAATGATATACTCACATGGAAATTTAAACATCAGCCACATATGAACGTAGAAACAGTTAAAAGCGGTCAAACAAATCCACTATTAAAATGGCAGCCAAGGTGCGTCATGCTGACGCATTCCTTCCAACACATGACATTTAAAGAAATAATAGGATGGTATATAAAAAAATATTTTTAATAATACAGATAATAGACTCATATGGTTTAAACGTCAGCCATATGTGAACAGTCAAAAGTGGTAAAACATATTAGCTATTAAAATGGCAGCCAAGGTGCGTCATGCTGACGCATTCCTTCCAACACATGACATTTAAAGAAATAATAGAATGGTATATAAACAGATATTTTTAATAATAAAGATAATAGACTCATATGGTTTAAACATCAGCCATATGTGAACAGTCAAAAGTGGTAAAACATATCAACTATTAAAATGGCAGCCAAGGTGCGTCATGCTGACGCATCCCCCTAGCACATAAAATTTAAAGAAATAAGACAAAGGTATATAAACAGATATTTTTAATAATAAAGATAATAGACTCATATGGTTCAAACGTCAACCATATATGAACAGTCAAAAGTGGTTAAACTAATTCGAAATTAAATTTGGACCCAAGGTGCGTCAAGCTGACGCATTCCCAGCCATGACATTTGGAAGATATAAAAAGAACGTGTAACAGAATGATTTCGTGTCGAACAAGAATATAACACGATCACGAAGGAATGGAGAAATAGGTTATTTCAGGATCAGAGACGAATCGGAACCTTTCACGTTTCAGATTCCGTTCCGATTCCAACGCGATCGAAGTACCTTTCACTTTTGGTACCGTACGAAGCTCGTGTCCTCTCAATTAGCATGAAATGTCAGTGGCAGAAAGTTCACAGCTATCGATTTACACCGATAATTCGCGGAATGTCACGAAGGAACGTGAACAGCCTGGTAAATCGTATTAAGATTATCAACGCTGATATTAACCCTTCGCTGGGTGAATTCTTCTGGAACCACTTGTTGCAAAAATATATCGTTATGTCGACTATATTGTGTCCATTCTATCTTTTCAATATTTTATTACTCTCTGTATATATGTTCAGTGATACATTTTGTAATTACGAGTACAAAAGTTTGCAGACTTCACTATTTTCATAATTTGATCGTAGTTCCTTAGATAAATCGGTTTGATAGTTCTTTAAGTACATATTGGACCGCCATCTTGTGTGCATAAGACTATATTTGGTGTACATAGCGGCAATTTATACTGTGTACACATCTTCTGTACCTTTTTCGTAATTATGTCAAGGTAATGTGTTCATTAAAGATGGAGTAGAGATGTTTGCAGTAAGACATATTAAATTTCACCGTTTTTTACACTAAACCTACCAGCACATAATTTTAAATTAAAAATGAAGTTAAAAAATAAATAAACAAACGACGAAACATAAATTAGTACATTTATTTTTTACCTTGATGAAAATCATTTTTGATTTCATGGAATGTATTTTAACAAAATGTGTACCTTATAATAAACAAACGACAAAACATAAATTAGTATACACATTTATTCTATACCTTAATGAAAATCAATTCTGATTTCAAAGAATGTATTTTAATAAAATGTGTACCTTATAATAAACAAACGACAAAACATAAATTAGTACACACATTTATTCTTAACCTTGATGAAAATCAATTCTGATTTCAAAGAATGTATTTTAATAAAATGTGTACCTTTTAATAAGAAACTTGTGAAGCGGTCATTTGGTAGTTCTAGTGTTAATTTATGGTTTTAAATAGTATGAAGCATAAATCGTATCGTTCTTACAAAGCTAAATATCTATTCACGGTGATACCGTGAACAGGTGCCAGCCGATATCATTCACCAAACGGTTTAACACTTCATTGAACTATTTCGACTAAGAATCGATCTATGAATCTGTTTAAACCACCGATCTGTGTTCGCATTAGTCATTCATAGTCGGTTTAGTGCACGTGCACAACGTGTCGTGCAAACGCGAGCTATTTGTGTCGTGTGTCCGTGAGTTGCGTAACTGATAAGCTCTCGTCGTTGGTTCCTCTGGCACAGCTCATCTGATAAGCTCGTGGAAAATGATTTCTGCCGATTTGCTCATGATCCGACGAAAATTTCGATCGGATCAATCTCAAATTGCGTAGGTGTGAAATTCCAAATTGAGGTGGGTGGGATATTAGAACTCGTTATCGTTCAGATGACGGTTTTTAGCGATATGTGGAGCTGGGTTAAGTGTTTGTGTAGGTTTAACCTATTCTGAAGAACGTTAAGTAGTACACATGTGTGGAATATCATAATATAAGTAGTATAAGTAGAACAGTAAAATAGGAGAATATTAAAAATAGCAGAGAATAATGAAATTGTTTAAAATATTAAAAATAGTGACGAATAGTATGATAGTAAAATATGAAAAAATATTAAAGAATAGTTAAATTGTAGACTATTAAAAAATATTAAAGAGTAATAAAATATTAAAAAATAGTAAAACAATGAAATAGTGAAATATTAAAAATAGTGAAGAATAGTAAAATTGTAAAATATTAAAAAATAGTAAAACATTGAAATAGTAAAATATTAAAAATAGCGAAGAATATTAAAGAATAGTAAAATTGTAAAATATTAAAAAATGGTAAAACATTAAAATAGTAAAATATTAAAAACAGTGAAGAATAGTAAAGTAGTAAAATATTCAAAAATATTAAAGAATTCTAAAATAATAAAATATTGAAAAATACTAAAACAATAAAAAAGTAAAATATTAAAAATATTAAAGATTATTAAAATAGTAAAATATTGAAAAATAATGAAACAGTGAAATAGTAAAATATTAAAAATAGCAAAGAATAGTAAAATAGTCAAATATCAAAAAATATTAAAGAACATTAAAGAAGTAAAATAGCAAAATATTAAAAATAGTAAAGTATAAAAGAATAAAAATAATGAAAGTAAAAAATAAACAAGGTAAAGTATAACGAATGCATTAACGATTTAACCAGCGTAAATCATTATTCTCGCTAAACAGCAACATAGTGGTTGCAGAAGCACCTTTTATATCCACCAGCCACAACCAAATATTGACACAATCTAAATGTATAACTGCAAAGAACTGTAAGCAGTTCGCAAACAGCGATTATTGCAAGGCAAACATTATCTACGGATGCAGAAAATGTTTCTCGCAAACTGCAGTTGTACGTAACACTAGGTATTATCAGACGTTGGAAACGTCTTCCTGTTAATACCGGATGTAATTCGAGTATTTCGACTTGCACACACGGTATCTACCCTTCGACCTAGTTCCGTGTGCTTAATACGTTAATCTGCAACGCTATACACGTGTTATTCATTCGATACTATTTTCACAATTAAAGTCGTAAAAAAATATTCAAGACTGTCAAATGTTAATTTATAGGAGATATTAATCTAGTTAGGACTGTCAAATGTTTGGGCTTTGTATATGCATTCATTGAATCTTCAAGGTTGATTTAGATTAATTTATACAAAATTTATGCATTTTAGATGTGTAAGATGTTGTCATGTGTAATTTGGAGATTTAATGTGGAATTATATGTATGTGGTAGATTTAATGTAGAGTCGTATGTAATTCATTAGTTTCATATAGAGTTATACAGGGTGTCTCATAACTCACGTTAGCTAACTTCCCATTTCGGGCACCTACACTACTTGTGAAACATCCTGTATGTAATTCATAGATTTCATATAGAGTTATAAATAATTCATAGATTTCATGTAAAGTTATAAGTAATTCATAGATTTAATACACAGTTAAAAATAATTCATAGATTTCATATAGAGTTATAAGTAATTCATAGATTTCATGTAAAGTTATAAGTAATTCATAGATTTAATACACAGTTAAAAATAATTCATAGATTTCATATAGAGTTATAAGTAATTCATAGATTTCATGTAAAGTTATAAGTAATTCATAGATTTAATACACAGTTAAAAATAATTCATAAATTGAATATAGAGATATAAGTAATTTATAGATTTCATATAGAGTTATAAGTAATTCGTAAATTTAATACATAGTTTAAAATAATTCATAGATTCAATATAGAGCTACAAGTAATTCATAGATTTAATATAGTGTTATAAGTAATTCATCAATTTAATACCCAGTTGCAAATAATTCATAGATTGAATATAGAGCTACAAGTAATTCATACATTTAATATAGTGTTATAAGTAATTCATCAATTTAATACCCAGTTGCAAATAATTCATAGATTCAATATAGAGCTGCAAGTAATTCATAGATTCCATATAAGATTATAAGTAATTCATAAATTTAATACACAGTTACAAATAATTCATAAATTCAATACAGAGCTGCAAGTAATTCATAGATTCCATATAAGTTTATTAGTAATTCATAAATTTAATACACAGTTAAAAGTAATTCATAAATTCAATATAGAGCTACAAGTAATTCATAGATTTCATACAAAGTTATTAGTAATTCATAAATTTAATACACAGTTAAAAGTAATTCATAAATTCAATATAGAGCTGCAAGTAATTCATAGATTTCATATAAGATTATAAGTAACTCACAAATTTAACACACAATTAAAAATAATTTATAAATTCAATATAGAGCTGCAAGTAATTCATAGAATTCATACAAAGTTATAAGTAATTCATATATTAAATATAGTCATATAATTCATAGGTTTCATAGACTCATAAAAAATTCATAAATTCCTCGAAATCCAAGAATCGAGAAATAATAAATTAAAATAATGCCATAAATTATAAAACTCCGATTTGGTATCGTGATCAAGGAAATTCGCTAATGTGTTGATTATCAGCACACGATCGCAAACTTGTACACGATACCTGGATCATTAATAACACTCGATCTTTTATTCCCGAAAGTCGTTACCTCCTTTTTCTTCCCGTTTGGAAACAGATTATTATTCACGTCCGCGAACAATGGCTTCCTGCAATCAACGCGGGACTCTTGTAATCTCTTCATTGTAACATTGCGACACGTTATCAACAAAATGTTCGGATTAATTACTCCGCTCGTATTTTCGAAATAATCAAACGCAACAACCTTGCCGTGCGGTTAAATAAACGAGGAATGCAATTAACAGAAAATCATTATGTGACCAAATGATGCAATAACTTGCGGAGTTAATAACAGTTGCAATTTGAACATATTATTGATTTATGCGATGGCGACTTTAATCTTTACTTTTTCGTTTACTTGAATACGGAGTTATATATTCTAATTGTTTAAACTGTAGAAAACTAGAAAGCCAGAAAACTTGATATTTAAGAAACTAGAAATTTAGTAGATCAAAAAGTTGGAAGACTATAAAATTAGAAATCTAGAAAATTAAAGAAGCAGAAAGTTGTAAAACTACAAAACTGCAAAACTAAGGAACTAGGAAAATATAAATCCAGAAACCTAGAAATCTAGGAAGCTTGAAAAGTAAAATATTAAAAAATTAGTAAATTAAAAAAGTGGAAAACTTGAAAACTAAAAACCTAGAAAACCAAAAAATTACAAAATTACAAAACTACAAAACTACAAAACTACAAAACTACAAAACTACAAAACTACAAAACTACAAAACTACAAAACTACAAAACTACAAAACTACAAAACTCCAAAACTCCAAAACTCCAAAACTCCAAAACTCCGAAACTATAAAACTATAAATCGAGAAATCCAGAAAACTAAGAAACTTGAAAGTAGAAAATAAAAAATTAGTAAATTGAAAAAGTAGAAAACCTGAAAACTAAAAACCCAGAAAATCAAAAAACTACAAAACTCCAAAACTAAGAAACTAGAAAACTAAGAAACTTGAAAGTAGAAAATAAAAAATTAGTAAATTAAAAAAGTAGAAAACTTGAAAACTAAAAACCTATAAAATCAAAAAATTCCAAAACTACAGACCAAAAAAAAAAAAGGAAAAAAAATCCTCCATAAAAAAAACAAAAAATCTCCATAAATTAAAATATGAACCTACAAAAAATCCAAATTAAAAAACATTTCTCTAAATTAAAGTGCAGACAACTTTCAACAAAAATACATTTAAAACTCCCGCGAACGAAATAAAATTTGCAAATGGCGACGTCAACAGCGATCCGGTTGCGCAAGGTTTAATCACACGCATGTCTGGCCTATCGTCGGGAATCGACATTCGAAAATAACCAACCCTCTACCTTTCGAACTTTTCCAATCATACCTTGGCCAAACTTACCGATGTTCAAGAAGGAAGGGGACCAGTGTAATGAAAGTTCACCAGCAGAACTTCCGTCGAGGAACTTTCCTCCAGGTTGATTCAACCCTGGTCTGTTTCTGCGCGTCTTCTCAGTTTCTTTCGTTGATTCTAGAACAATACCTGAAGGAGCTTGATTTATTTCGACTGCTTGATTAACGTCCTGTACAAATATATTTTTACTGGGAATAACAAGAATCAGCAGCAACTACATTTATGATAAAATCTTTAAGTTCATCTTCTATGAACAAGAACAAAAAGATGAAACACTTGTAACTGATGTTTTGAGAGTTCTTTTAGATTGTAAATTATGTATTAAAGTATTTGCCTGTACAAATATATTTTTACTGGGAATAACAAGAATCAGCAGCAACTACATTTATGATAAAATCTTTAGGTTCATCTTCTATGAACAAAAACAGAAAAATTGTTAGATCAAACACTTGTACTTGATCTTTTAAGAATTCTTTCAGACTATACACTACGTAATAAAGTATTTGCCTTTGCACATAAAATATTTGCCTTGTAAATTGTGAGAAAGAGAAAAAGACATTACAAGGTTAATTTATTGGAAAATTTGTTAAAATCTTGCAAATATAAGTTTTAGAATACAAGAAGATGGAGTGGAGGCCAGTATGGTGATAAAGTTAACTACTGACTGATAATGTCTTGTTAAACGTGAGATAATTATGTAAAATATGTAGAAATTTTTAAAAAGTATATACATATGCAAATGTTTGAAAATAAGAGTCTTTCAATTGGAATTACGTAATAAAATTTATTAAATAAACCACACATACCTACGTTTTTGTGTTTCTATGCAGACTACATTCTGAAGGGGTAGTTTTGTGGTTGATATTTAAAAACAAATAAATATATAATTGTAATTAAATTGTCCAACACTAAGAACTATCTACGTAGTAATTATAAATAGTGATCGTCTCTATAATAAAATTAGAAGAATTCCTAAATAAATTTCTGTAGCCTTGTGCCTCCATCTTGGAATAAGAATATCAAATCTTCTCCTCAAATTTTCAGAGTAAAATTTTCGCAATTAACCTCGTTTCTCACTCGTCGTAAGTCGATTCGAAATGCATCGATTTCACGACAATCCCCGATAAATCTGGCACGAAAAGAGCGTGTGTACCGTGAATTGAACGTAACCGTTAATTTTCCGCACGCCTCGTGACCAACGGAACGAAATTCGAGCGAGACGAGGCACAGCGGTGGATGGAAAGAGAGAAGCAAAAAAAGAGAGTGAAATAAAAAGAAACAGCAAGTATAGGGTTGAACAAAAGGTGGCCGGTAAATCCATCGTTTTCGTTGGCTTTGGACCACCGTGGCTGTACGTTCGCTAAAAAATTTTCGTTCGACTCGTCAGAATGATTTATCGATGTATTGGCAGGAGAACGTGCAGAACCTCATCGATCTCGTAGCCGCGAATCATTTTCAGCTTACTTGAGAAAGCGTTTTAGACGGCCGCCCCTTTTCGTGTACCTACAATTTCGTTCTTTCGTTTGATAACGATAAAAAATGGAAATTCTTCGATGTGCCGGAATAAAAACTGATTTATCGTCGTTCGTATTGTTAGTATTCCATGGGGGAACTCGTTTTTTTTTTTATTTGTCAGATATTTCGTTACCCTTTTTTTTTGTTGCAAAAAGGCGTGGACTGTTTGCTGATAAAGCAGATTATTTTCAGGTGGAAATTTACAGGTGTTAGAAAGGACGTGTAGGGATTTCGAAATTTGCGCATGTGGAAATTTGCAAATTTAGAAATCTGGTCAGGTGGAAATTTCGAAATTTAGGGGCTAGAATTAGAAATATTAGAATTCTGGAATTTTGGGAATTTTAGGAATTTTAAGGATTTTAAGAATTTTAGGAATTTTAGGAATTTTAGGAATTTTAGGAATTTTAGGAATTTTAGGAATTTTAGGAATTTTAGGAATTTTAGGAATTTTAGGAATTTTAGGGATTTTAGGAATTTTAGGAATTTTAGATATTTTAGGGATTTTAGGAATTTTAGGAATTTTAGGAATTTTAAGAATTTTAGGAATTTTAGGAATTTGAGGATTTAGGGATTTAGAAATCTAGGGATCTAGGGTCTTAGGAATCTAGGGATCTTGGGATCCAATGAATTAGGGATCTAGTGAATTAGGGATTTTGGGATCTAGAAATTTTGGAATTTAGGGATTTAGGGATTTAGAGATCTAGAGATTTAGAGATCTAGAGGTCTAGAGATCTAGAGGTCTAGAGATCTAGAGATTTAGAGATCTAGGGATTTAGGGATTTTTGGATTTAGAAAATTTTGGATCCAGGGATTTTTGGATCTAGTGGTTTTGGATCTAGGAATCTTGGGATGTAGTGAATTAGAGATCTAGGGATTTTTGGATCTAGTGATTTTAGGATCTAAGGATCTTGGGATCTAGTGAATTAGGGATCTAGGGATATAGAAATCTAGGAATCTAGGAATCTGGGAATCTAAAAATCTAAAAATTTATGAATATATGGATTTACCACTAGAAAGCTTAAAAATTGAGAAGTCACTAGGCAAAGAAACACAAAAATTCAAATAAAAATACAGCCTATACCTTTCTTTTTCCTATCAGCATACTCTTGGCAAAAAACTTAATTATTACATTAACCCAGTATACCCTCATTCCGTTTAAAAATTCGCAGACATTTATACCCATTCGCATCAACATTTGCATACTGCATTCTACTCGCGTCATTCAACTCCTACATTAAAAACCTGTTTCCAGTTAGTAGGTTAAAAAAGAACGCAAGACAAATTGAATAAAAATGTAGAATATATGCTAACAAAAACGATTTCCACATGAATAATAAAGTAGAACGCTCGCGCGTTTAAAGAAATATTCTTGTTAATACACCCCGTGTCGCTTATTGAGTCATAAATCGGCAAAGATACGTAAAAAAGAGTAAACATGTTTTTCAACGGGTGTTGAGTTAATCAAGAGAACATACGCGCGCGAACTTGCACGCAGACAAAATTAATTGAATTATGAGCGAGAGTGTCAGACCGGCTGTCTGTTCGGTTAAATATAAATGTGCGTGTTTAACGAACCTGTGAGAGATTAAAAGTTCGGTAATTTTCATACGGTTGTTTAACGAGCAATTAAAACTACTGAAAAGTGGTGGAAATTATTTTCTCACGGACGACGGACTTCCTATGACATTAATAAACATTCAACACCATTCTATTAATTCTTGCATTTACAAATTCTTAGAAATTTTGCGATTTACTTTTTTTATTTCTTTCAGTGAACTTTTCATGGAAATTCTTCCTCGAAAATTTTTTCTCTGGTTGTTTATTAAATTTGTTTTCGAACCATGGAGGATTATTAATTTAAGGAAATTGATCGTAAGTGGAACAAATTCATTTTTAATATCAGCTTGCAATTATAAAGGTACGGATTGTCAATCCTCCAGTTGGCGCATGATCGAAAAAGAAGTTGTAGTACTTCTTTTCTATCCCCTCTCCACGCGCCAACTCGTGGGTTGATATCGGTAATTCGCGCCAGGATAACGAACGGTATTCACAACTAATATTTGAACGTTGTTTTTCCAATCATCCCAATGTTTAATATCCCATTTTTTATTTACACTCGAATCTGTCAAACGTTTTTGATGGCAAGAATTCCTGGAAATATTTATCGTTTTCACCTCGTACTAGTTCGATACCGATGTATGCGTTTCGAGTGCATTTTCATGGAGCCTGGAATAGATCGAAATCGAGCGAAGTGTTTCGTTGTTTCGAGTTGAAGAAGTAGGCCACGGGTCCTCTGAGAGCTTGACCTTTCACACCTTTGTGTTAAAAACGTATCTGCGATCGCGAGTGCACTTCCTTTCTCCATTTTCTACTTCAAGAACGCTGAAACTTTTTTCTGAAAAATTAAATTTTTGTCGGAAGGAATTAAATCTCAAATTTCTTTCAAGGTCGCTTCCCTTACATTTTTTTTATAAATAATTTCACTTCCAGGGATCCACTTAAACTGCATTTAAACATAACGTAAAAAGTTTGTAGAAAAATATTAAACCCTAAAAGAAATCAACTGAATCAATCTAAAAATTTAACAGCAAAACGCGTCTCTAAAAAAGTGCATAATTTAAATAAAATTTGTCTTTACTTTAATTAGTGTAGTACTGCAAATAATATTGAAAGTGCGCACATCATCCGCCATATTACAGAAATGAGTTATTCGCAGAAACGAGTTATTTGCAGAAATTGAAAGAGTTATCTTGTGGCACGGTTTAAACGCGATCTTTGTCCTTAACATCAAAGCTTTTCCGTGTCAATGAAGATGAGAAGTGGAGGAGTACGAGGGGGTCAATATCGGACGGAAACATTATCAGTCTTCGTTGTTCCGGGCAGCGATTCGCTTCGCGGAGTTTAAGCCGGCTGTCAATGGAAATAACGCGAATTCTGTTCGTGTTCCATTGTTTACACGGACCTGGTCTGGCCTATCTGACCAAGTTTCCAAAGTGGGCCGTGCGACCTCTGTTATCGAGGAAAGTGTCCGATCGTGGCCCTTTCTGTCCCTGTCACTCGATAACCGGACAGGGAAATTGCAAAATTCATCTCGCCATTTTGTGTCAGAGGTCAGCGATAAATCACGCGGAAACTGACTGTGTTTATCTTTTATGATGCTACGAATGCACGCAATTTTTGCTTTGCTAGACCTCATAGTCCACGATCAATTTTATATATTTTCCCTCGATAGAAAAATTTTTATTTAGGACTTCTGCGATTATTTTATATTTTTATGATTGTATTATCTGAAAATTTTTGTAGTTCATTTCTATTGTCTCGCAATTAATTTATGATATTTGAGAACTTTATAATACTTTTGAGTACTTTCGCAATTATTTTATAATACTTGATACTTTAATCATTTTATAATTCTTGGTGGGTTAAACCTTAAAATATTTAATAAAAATCTCAGGATCCAAACTTATCATATTTGTCACTTAAGTACTTATTAACCTAACCCAGCAATAATTACTAAAATTTCATTACAATACAGGTTACGCAAGAGGAATATTATTGAAGAGGCGGTTCTCAGAATATATATAACCTCTCCGTACGCATCCCAGTCCAATTTGATTTAATTTGGCTTCAAGTATTCTCAGAATTGTTCCGTGTTCAAGCATGTTTTATGCAGTTCCTCGAATTTTAATGCACAATGCAAAATTATTATTGTATACGCTGTTGATTTCACAGTTCGTTGTTTGGTTCACTCGAGGGTTCGCTATTGAGCAGGCGAGAGGACACTCGAAGTCCTCCAGGTTCTAGTTAGTATTCGGAGTTTTCCTATCTCCGGGTAACTAGGTTGAAAAATGTTAAGCTACATCGTTGTTCAAAGTTCTGTTTAACGTTCAGAATTCTCCACTTTGCGAACAATCGATTTCAAGAATAACTTGAGTACGCACAGACTTCTGCTACTAATTTTCTCGTAATTTAAATTAAATGTTCTATTGTAGTTAATTAAATTAACTTGTTAATTAAAATTTATTATAATTTTTCAAAAATATAAGCAGTGTAAAACTCCATTGTAAAAATTATTTCAACATTCTTTTAACTGACAATGAAATTTAATGTTCTGGTCTGGGAACATTGGTGTCTGATGTTGATACCTAGGGATATTTTGATCTAAAAATGTGATCTACATATCTGACCTCTCTTGATTTTTGCACTACTTTAAGTTTCGATAAAATTAATAATCGTTGCACATATTTTACTATCAAAATTAATTCAACAAATTTATCACATAATTTAGAGTGTAAATAGTACGATGTTCCTTGTTTGAATTTTATAAGTAGCCCGTCCAAATTGGGTCAGGATAGAGATCGATCGACGATAATTTGTCACAGGATACGGGGACGAGTTTTCAAATCTGTTGGTCAGGGGCGTGCCACTTTTATTTCGGCATTAAATAACTTAAGTGACATAATGGGCGTTGAACGATCCATTATCGATGCTTCTAGAGCGGTCTACGTAGACCGGTTTCAAAGCGAGCCGCACGCAGAAGAAATAAATTGAAAATGATGACGCGCCGTTTAAAGGGCCGAAACTAATAACTGTAAGTAGCGAACCGTGTGAGCATGTCCCGATTTACCTGGATGAGCGTGCTCTTACGGGGCAATATAAAATCCTCCGGGGATCCTCGTTATTCCTTGTTAGAACGACGTGTCACTAAATATTGTTCGCCTTTCGAACTTCAGGATTTTCATCTTTGGGAGCGTGAAAAATTGGAAGCGAGAATTTAATTACTGTTTTATTGGGTGAAGGTTGTTGTGAGCGAGTGGGGAGATTGATGGAGTTGGTTATGGAGTCTCGCTATATGGCCTTCGGTGGAATGGAGAAACAAGAAGGGGAAATTTTTTATTTTTTAAATTCCTACATTCGTAAGTTACTGTATTTCCAAATTTCTAAATCCCCAAATTTCAAATTCCCTAAATTCCAAATTCCCCAAATTCCACACTCCCCAAATTCCACATTCCCCAAATTCCAAATTCCCCAAATTCCACACTCCCCAAATTTAAAATTCCCCAAATTCCACACTCCCCAAATTCCAAATTCCCCAAATTCCACATTCCCCAAATTCCACACTTCCCAAATTCCAAATTCCCCAAATTCCACACTCCCCAAATTTCAAATTCCCCATATTCCAAATTTTCCAAATTCCACGCTCCTCAAATTTCAAATCATCCAAATACCAAATTCCTCAAATTTAAAATTCCCCAAATTCCAAATCATCCAAATACCAAATTTCCCAAATTCCAAATTCCCCAAATTCCAAATTCCTCAAATTCCAAATTTCCCAAATTCCAAATTTCCCAAATTCCAAATTTCCCAAATTCCAAATTCCCCAAATTCCAAATTCCCCAAATTCCAAATTCCCCAAATTCCAAATTCCCCAAATTCCAAATTCCCCAAATTCCTAAATCCCCAAATCCCCAAATCCCTAAATCTCCAAATCCCCAAATCCCCAAATCCCCAAATCCCCAAATCCCAAATTCCCCAAATCCGAAATTCCCAAATCCCCAAATCCCAAAATCCCCAAATCCCTAAATCTCCAAACTCCTAAGTCCCCAAATCTCCATCTTAAAATTCCACAAAAACCAACTCCCTTTTCTCCACACAAGGCCATATAACGAGACTACGTTATATTAAACCCAAAACATGGTTCTCCGAAAATTTTCACAACATGTCCATTCTAATCAACATGTCCATTGTCAGAAGTACATTTTGGCTTCCTATCAATCGGCATAATAGGAGGAAACAAGTTTTAGAGCATCAAGGAAACGAAGGTATATCTTGAAGAAGGCAAACGATGGCATTCGAGCAAATACCGAGCATTCCAGAGACGCCAGAAACAGGATACCTGGCTCTCGGCGCAGGCAAACATCGTTTCCCTAGGACCTTCGTTCTATCGAACATCGTTGTTCCCTCCAAGACGTCAATTGCATTCTGATCGGGGATTCTTGGAAGCTATCGGACACGGGAAATTTATGGTAGTTCCGCATGTAAAATGTGGTAGCCGTTGGAAACCGTGCCGGTCTTTGCTATCGGAATTCTATTAGTAGGCAATGTTTCTTGTAAACAGTAAATATTTAAATTTATTAGTAATATTGCTCAAGTTTTAACAAATCTATATTAATCATTTTTAAATTCTTAATTTTTTTTGCTTTTATTAAATTTTAAGATTCTCAAATTTCTTAAGATTATAAATTTTTTAATTTCTCAAATTTACAAATTTTTTATTGTCAAATTTCTGGAATTTTAAAAGGGATGAATGAATCTTAAATTTTTAGATATCCAAATTTTCAAATCTCAAGTTTCCAGAATTGCAAACTTTCAAATTTCAAATTTCCAGAATTCTAAATCATCAAATTTCAAATTTCCAAAAATCCAAATTTTCAAATCTCAAATTTCTCTATACCCAAATGCCCATATCTTGAAATTTCTCTATACCCAAATTCCCCTATTCCCAAATTTCCCTAACCAAAAATTCCCCTATTCCAAAATTCCCCAATCCCAAAATTCCCCAAACTCCAAATTCCTAAACTTCTCCGCAACCCTACTACATTCCTACTAGAATACTTCTGTCTTAAACCAGAAGCGTAAATAAAGCCCCTAATTGATACAATAAAAAGCATCCTTTACATCTCTAAGCGAACAAACTCGTCCCGCCATTTTAAAGAGACAACGTTACCGAACAAAATGGAGTAACTCTATTTTAAAAATGCGCGTTCTCGAGTACATTATTCGAGAGGACAGGGCGGAAAGCAGCAGGTCAAAGTGCATTTGAAAGAAGAGAACGTTAAAGCAGTGAATAAGGGCAGCAATTGAGGGGACAAGGAAACTGTATGAATATACATAAGCCGAAAGGGGTTGCCACCCTGTTTTATGCATCTTTACACGCAGGAAACAAGCTCCGCGAGGTAATTAGCATTTTACCAGCCGGTATTTCCGAGCCGAGAAGACTGAAAGAGCTCGCTGGCCTCGAAGGACGTCTGGTTCGAGGAACGAATTTTTTATCGTTATTCCACACGCGTGACAAGCTTACCCGATCCCTCTTCCACCGATCTTTTGTACCCTCTCGTTCGTGAAATTCCCCTTCTAAATACTCCCCCTTCCTTTCTTCCTTCTTCTTCTCTTTTTTTTTTTCGAAACTTCGTGCACAGGCTTCTACCCTGAAGCTGCGTTGACCTACTTTCTAATGAGCGGCCGCTTTTTGCCCGGGTGTTGTTGCCGCAACGAAATTGCTGGAACTTTAAATTGGTTAAATAGTTCGTTTTGGGGGAAACGTTTGAGAGGTATCGAGAGGGTCAAGTCGTAGATGACGTAGGTGTAATTGTGATTCTGGAATTGGGAAGTTTGGGAATTGTGTTCTTTGGGGGATGTCGGGAGAATGCGTTGGTAATAAAATGGCGGTGGTAATAGTGATATATGATCATTGGTTGAGCTGATAATTTGTGGAGTGGTATTATGTGTAGAGAATGATAGTCTTTCTGGTTTTGGGGAATTATAAGGAAAATTATTATTTGGGATATTTGTGTAATGTATGAAACTGATGATATTTATGACGTTGATGAAATGAACTAAGATAATGAAGTTCACGAAATTGATGAAATTGGTGTCATTGATGCAATTGATAAAATTGATGGCATTGATGACATTGATGAAGTTGATAAAATTGATGACATTCATGATATTGATGAAATTGATGACATTGATGAAATTGATAAAATTAATGACATTGATGACATTGGTAACATTGATAACATTGATGACATTGATAACATTGATAACATTGATGAAGTTGATGACATTGATGATATTGATGATATTGATGATCTTGATGATCTTGATAAAATTGATAAAATTGATAAAATTGATAAAATTGATAAAATTGATAAAATTGATAACATTGATAACATTAATAACATTGATAACATTGATAACATTGATAACATTGATGACATTGACGACGTTGATGACATTGATGACATTGATGATATTTATGAAATTGATGAAATTGATGAAATTGATAAAATTGATGAAATTTAAAAAATTTATAAAATTGCTGAAATTGCTAAAATTGCTAAAATTGACAGAATTGATAGAATTGATAAAATTTTTAGAATTGCTAAAGTTGCTAAAGTTGCTAAAATTGATAAATTTGATAAAATTAATAAAATTGATGAAATTGATAGAATTAATAGAATTGATAGAATTGATAGAATTGATGTCATTGATGAAGTTGATGATATTGATGAAATTGATGTCAAGTTCACAAAATTGGTGAAACTAGTAAAATTGAAAAAATTGATAATATTGTATATAATATGTATATTGAACGATGAACAATATAAAACAGGAATGAAACGTAAAAGAAATTTGGTTTACTCTATACTTAGCGTGTTCTCGAGCGTTTAACTGTTTGCGTCTATGCGCGAAGAACAGCGAAAAATAATGAATTTTTTAAGGAAACCGCGAGGCGATAAAACGCGCGCAGAAGCGTGGAATTTTCAAAGGGAACAACACGCTTAGACGGTCGATATAACCGAGGAACGAAACGAACCAACACCATACGTTCCGTTCGTATCCTTAATTACCGCGGCGCGAGAGATGCACGTATGAATTTTAAACAACGCCCAACGCGGCTGAACGGTGCTCTTGAATTATCCGAAGCCGCAAAAAGTCCTCGTAACACTCTAAACGGGAGTCTCGCTTCTAATTAAGCTACGCCGGAAATGTTCCTCAAACGTCCGCTCTTAAACGACTGTTTCACCGTTGCCTCTCCACGATTTTGACAATAAAATTTCCTCGTTTCGCTCTTCAAATTACACCTTTTAAGGATTAACTCGATCGCTTAACGAATTGCCGGATTCGTTTGTGCGCTGCTGATGTTTATGAGCTTCTGGTTAATGTTGAATTAGGAACTTGCTACTTGAGATTAATTTATTATTGGCTGGTTAGCTTGATAATGGACTTCTAAGTTTTTTTATTTATTTGCAAATTTTCAAGTTTTTAGGTATGCAAATTTTCACATTCTTAAACCCTCAAATTTCCAAGCCTTCAAATTCCCGTGTCCCCAAATTCCAAATTCCCCAGATTCCAAATTCCCCAGATTCCAAATTCCCCAAATTCCAAATTCCTTAAATTACCAAGCCCTCAAATTCCCACGTCTCCAAATTCCAAATTCCCCAGATTCCAAATTCCCCAGATTCCAAATTCCCTAAATTCCAAATTTTCCAAATTCCAAATTTTCCAAATTCCAAATTTTCCAAATTCCAAATTTTCCAAATTCCAAATTTTCCAAATTCCAATTTTCCCAAATTCCAAATTCCCCAAATTCCCACGTCTCCAAATTTCAAATTCCCCAGATTCCAAATTCCCCAAATTTCAAATTTCCCAAATTCCCAAGCTCTCAAATTCCAAATTCCCCAAATTCCAAATCCCCCAGATTCCAAATTCCCCAAATTCCAAATTTCCCCAATTCCAAATTCCCCAAATTCCAAATTCCCCAGATTCCAAATTCCCCAAATTCTAAATTTCCCAAATTCCAAATTCTCCAAATGCCAAATTCCCCAAATTCCAAATGCCCTAAATCCCCAAATCCCCAAATCCTAAAATCCCCAAAATCCCCAAAATCCCCAAATCCCAAACCTCCACCACCCCAACTTAAATTTCCCAAAAATTCATATCTAAATTCCGCCTCAAATAAGCATTTTGACCAACCTAATCAAGTCAAAAGCAACCAATAACTCAAACTAGTAATTCCAAGATTAATTGCACAACCCCATTTTACATTTTTGCACCGTTAAGTTAATACCACGCCGTATATAACTGTTTAATTTGAAGGAATTCCTGTATGAATTAGTCCGAGACTTAGCTCGTAAAATTAACAGTGGCGCGATAGAACGGGAAA
The DNA here is from genome assembly GCF_050947335.1 of Megachile rotundata. Taxonomy (NCBI): domain Eukaryota; kingdom Metazoa; phylum Arthropoda; class Insecta; order Hymenoptera; family Megachilidae; genus Megachile; species Megachile rotundata. The sequence continues at coordinate 10,303,678 of NC_134989.1, forward strand.
AGTATTAAAATTTTCATAAAATTATCATCGAGTGGAAGCCATAAAGACATCGTTTTGAAGAATGCGAGCTGCTTGCACGCGCACCTGCGCCAACATCTGGTTCAACTCGTTCCAATTAAGCTTTCCAACAAACGCATTTCACAAGATTTCCCGCTGAACGCTTCATGGACATCGAATTTAATTGAACGCCATTATACTTTAAGCATCAATTATCAGTCATTTTCCGCTTCGGATCGTTACCACCGACGAACAATATAGCATCGTTTCATTCGCTGTTTTCATTCAGTGTTTCAACGAAACATGCGGATACAGTAGAGTCTCGTTATATTGCCGCCATCGCGTTCATACTGGTTACTCGATTGTTTGAACATTTTTATTTGGAAAGTATTTGAAAATTCAAGTGTAAAATTGTATTAATAATAGTTTTACTTGCCGTTTGTTTTCATTTATTGTTTCAATCAAAGATTTCATCGAAAGGTTTCAATGGAAGATCGAGTTAGGAAGATTTGAAAATTCAAGTCTGAGAGATTGGATTTGTTCATTTTAATATTTTATGGGTATTACAGTAGACTTTACACATATGGACATTTTTGTATTAATATTCACGCATGTTAGTTACACATTGTCGTAGTTACAGTCAGCTTGAAAATTTTAATTAGGAATGCAAGTTTTACTGTATACTACTGTGTACTATTAACCCTTTGTCCTTATCGTGACGCACATTACAATTGGAATATGATACATCAAACTCTTCACTGTATTTTGGGTTTAATTATATTTGTAATCTGTACATTGAAGACTGAAGACAAAAACTGCTTAATATTTTAACATTTTTAATTGACATTATCGCAATAATTAATTGTACATGCACCTGCCTGGAAAGTTGTAGGTTAAGGCTCTAATAAATATGTATTACTAACACTTATTTTGCTAGCAATTAAACATACACAGTTAAATACAGTATAAATAATAAATTTGACCAATCTAAATTTTTACAAAGACTAACAAGTGACTTCGTGTTCTTACAGTTTTGAAACTGAAGGTAGTTTAATTAGCAAGTAAATTTGAAGTTTGCGCAGCTACAAATTATGTCGTACGATGAAAAGAAAATGTCTGGCTGTTCGTTTTCTCGAATTCACGAGCATGCTCCCGTTTACTTAGGCTGGCTAGGTCACGAATCAGAGACACCAGAGTTTACCGTCTTCGAATTAAGACGATCCTCGAGCTTGGATATTTGTGCTGCGCGTTTGATAAGAACGCCACCAGCTTGATTGGTCGTTTCGTTAGTCTCTTTGAAGCTGTTGATTTTGCCTCTGCTACCCTTTGATGTCCCCGTCGTCGCTTGCTTTTTTCACTGGCCGAATGCAACTCAAACTGTGCTTTGCAGCTGTGCTAACGTTACAACTATCAGGCTGAAACTTTTAGGAGACCTTCTGCAAACTGGCTATAATTATATGTCTCGGTGATAACATCTCTTGTGAGTCTTTTACAATTTCTGATCTGAGAATCTGTGTCAGAGGTGATTATTAATATTCATTTTTGTAGGCAGAGTCTTTTTAATTTAAAGCAGTGAGATTTATTCGAATCTGTATTTGTATTCATTTTTATTTTTATTCAATGTTATCGGATATCATTAAATAAATTATATAATATATTTCTAAATACTAAAAATATAAAATTATTCTGTGTCAGAGGTGGTTATTAATATTCAGCTTTGTAGGCAGTCTTTTTAATTTAAAGCAGTGAGATTTATTCGAATCTGTATTTTTATTCAATGTTATCGGATGTCATTAAATAAATTATATAATATATTTCTAAATACTAAAAATATAAAATTATTCTGTGTCAGAGATGATTACTAATATTCAGTTTTGTAGACAGAGTCTTCTTAATTTAAAGCAGTGAGATTTATTCGAATCTGTATTTTTATTAATTTTTATTTTTATTCAATGTTATCGAATATCATTAAATAATATATTTCTAAATACTAAAAATATAAAATTATCAGCAGCATCAAAATTTATAAATCATCCCAATTTTTTAAAGATAAAATGTGGAGTATTCACCAATACTGTTCGCGTTATTTATGTCCCGAGAACAATAAATGAATTTAGTAAAAAGATTTCGAAGAACCGAGTTAACACGAAGATTACTACCGACCGTCGCCATAAATCTAAAATAATAGCAGTCGTATTAAAGTAATGACACCGTGGACAGGAAATGAAAAGTGTAAACTGAAATCCGATCCCTCATAATTCTTATTAACACTCGGAGTACATCGGTGAAAATGTGTGTGCTTACTATGACGTACCTTAATAAGAATTATTAACATGCAAAATGCCGCAGTGAAAACGGACGTGTATGGTGCGGCACGCTATAATTGTAATTATTCAGAATACCGTTCCATTTTCTAATTTAACGCGTTAAATGTCACGCGGATTACCTGACGATTTTAATAAATAATTCTGCAGTTAGGATTTGTAACTTAAGAGAAGAAAATTAAAAATGTGATACTTTGAAATTGTTTCGAACATGTATATAGTTTTTAGCTAAATTAAAATTGGAATAATTTGTAGTTGACATTTTAGGTAATTTAAGTTAGTCAAGTTAGGGTACAGGTGATTTTTAATAAAAAACAGCTTAGTTGGTATGTTAGTAATAATCAGAGAACATGAAATGTTTATGTACATACACAAAACCTATCCTTCAAATTTGTATATATATAAAATAATATTTTATTTTACAATATTTTATTATATACATTTAGTGGTAGATATTTAAAATTTTTAAAAAGTCAGTATACTTCAACGTCCAATTTTATTAATTAAATATTACGACAATGAAGTACATATTTAATCAAAACACTGCACTGACATATTTCACATTAAAAAAGCATGTCAATAATAAACGAATTCCCAATTAACTTACTGTTAACCAATTTAATTAATTAAATGTCGACAATGAAATATATACAAATTTAATCGAAACTGACACATTTTACAATGAAACAGCGTATCAATAATGAACGAATTCCCAATTAAGTTACTTGTAACTTGCAATGTTATTAATTAAATATTACAAGAATAAAATGTAATTTTTCATTGAAACGTGTTAAAAAATACCGTCAATGATGAATTACTTAAATAGGGATGTTAAGCAAGTGTTACGCAAGAAAGAATTAAACTTGATGAAGAGATACAAAGCAGCATCAGAACGTTTCTTAATCCCCGTCCAGAGCTGATGCAAATGGCGGCCGAAGGAAAAGCAACGGACACACGCGGGTTAGGTTTACAAGTTAATACTCCTTCTTAATTGCGATCCATAACTCTGTGTCGGCGGAATGGCGCAAGTTGCGCGATAATCTCGTGGAAGTCCGCGAAATAAAGTGCACGGTTCTTTCCGAGAGTTTAACACGTTGTATCACAGCATCGTTGCGAAATTTCTTGGCCGTCGCGGAACTCGATAGAGAGCCCGCGTTAAATCGCGTAAAACGAAAATGCTCGATTTATCGTGGAAGCTCTCGTTCCTCTCGCTTTCACGACTGTGTTTTTTCTCGTTATGCAATATCTCTCCATCGCACGTCGAAGCGACTCGAGCCCAGATGGAAATTTATTACGGACGAAATCGTTGAACGAGACGTGGCCTACGATAAATTCTACGTATCGAGATTCATCGACGAAACGTTATTTTCTACAGATCTTCGTTCGATTGCGCACTCTTTAACCCATTTGATAGGGTCCTTGAATGGCGATTTGAAGGTATAGGGTGGCTCATAAATTTGGGGATGTAGAAATTTGGGAATTTGGAATTTTGGAGCTGGAAATTTTGGGAATTTCGGAAATTAGGAAATTTGGGAAATTTGAGGATTTTTGCCATTTTGGGGAATTTGGGATTTTTTGAGAATTTGGGGAAGATGAATTTGGAGAATTTGGAGAATTTGGGAATTTGGGGAATTTGGAATCTGAGGAATTTGGAATTTGGGGGCTTGGGAATTCGGGGAATTTGGAATCTGGGGAATTTAGGGAATTTGGAATTTGGGGATTTTGGGAAGTGGGGAATTTGAGGATTTTGGGATTTTTTGAGAATTTGGGGAACTTGGTGAATTTGGAGAATTTGGAGAATTTGGAAAATTTAGGAATTTGGGGAATTTAGAGAATTTAGAATCTGGGAAATTTGGAATTTGAGGGCTTGGGAATTCGGGGAATTTGAAATGTAGGGAATTTGGAATTTGGGGGCTTGGGAATTTGGGGAATTTGGAAATTGGGGATTTTGGAATTTGGGAATTTGGAGATTTGGAGATTTGAGGATTTGAGGATTTGGGAATTTAGGGATTTGGGGATTTGGGGATTTGGGGATTTGGGGATTTGGGGATTTGGGGATTTGAGGATTTGGGGATTTGGGGCATAAGAGATTTGGAAAATTTGGGATTAGGAGATTTGGAAATTTGGTAATTTAGTAATTAGGGATTTGGAGATTTATGAATTTGGGGATTTGGAGATTTGGAAATTTTGGGATTGTGTGATTTGGAAATTTGGTAATTTACTAATTTGGGAATTTAGGGATTCGGGGATTCGGGAATTCAGGGATTCGGGAATTCGGGAATTTAGAGATTTGGTAATTCGAAAATTCGAAAATTTGGGAATTCGGGAATTTAGAAATTCGGAAAATTTATAAATTCCAAAATTTGAAAATTTGGATGTCCAAAAATGACCAAATTCTGAAACTTGATTCCCTAATTTCCGTCCTTAAAAAAATTCAAAACTCAACCCTCGACAATCGTCATCCCAAAAAAACCTATAATTTATAAAATTACCGCGTCCGTAAGTATCAATAAGTGCCCCCCGTACTTAATTATATCAACTGTTCCGAAAGTGCATTACTCGAATTGGCTGTCCCGATACTTAAAATAATTTCCTTACACATACTAAGACAGCATAAATCTCGTGCATGGTTGCAATCGAAATAAAATTGTACAATGAATCCCGCGATACGGCTGAGAGATCTTAATGGTATTCGGAGATCAGGGCCGTGAATAATATTCGTATGATGCAGCCGCTAGTGCATAATAACACCGACACAAGTTTAATTACGGAGGAAACCAGGTAACCGATGTTCCAGCCATATTTCCCATCGCACTACTACTCGTGTCCCATGCTTCTTCATTAATTAGCATGTCAGCTTGCTCAGACTGCTCGAAGGACAATGCCGGCTAGTAATAAACGGCGAAATACGACATTAGTCTTATTGGTGCATGGACCGAAAAAAGCGTTCCTATCTGATAAACTAATTACACCTCGTTGCTAATGAATTAATGGACCCAGTCGTATGCTCGTTCGTTATTTAGGATTCTCGTTGCATCGTATGATGAATCAGCATCTGAAATTAAATGTAGTTATTTCCATTTGTTAATTATTCCGTTTTAATTCAGGCACATAATTTCACGATGTATCGGAAAAATTTGTAACCGTGGCTGCAAACGTGCACAATTTGCAAAGTGCATGATCTTGCTTTTTTAAGCGAATGTAAACGTTTGCGGACGGAATTAAAAGTAACATTTTGCCTTTCGTTTGTCTATTTGAATTCGTGGTTAAGCACGCTGTATTTATTTCCTTTCGGGATTTTAACTTCTGGATTGCTGTTTTAGGGTTTGGATGTTTTGATAGACTTTGTGTTTTACTACTTTACTGGTTTATTTGGTTTACTGTTTCATTTTGCTATTTTATCGAATGTTATGTTCAGTGCTTTACGATTTAATTTTATAATATTTTATTTCATTCTATTATTTTTTTTTTTAATTGAATACTTAAATATGCACCTTCTTAGATTATTGGTGATCACATATGATTTAGGACTGTGTTCTATTATTTTTTTTTTATTTTTTGTCATTACATTATATCACTACTATTAGACTGTTATTATTATGCATATTATATATACTGTTTCATATTACTCTTTCACTGCTTCACCGTTTTACTATTCTATTTAACCCCTCAACCTATAATTTTCTGCACACATGCATCATTCACTGTTAGCTAATTATCTCCACAACGTGAAGTCAACCGAAGAAAATTAAAATGTTAGGTACATTATGCAATCAGTTATCTCTGATTATGCAGATTGCAATCAAGATTAAATCCAGAATTCAATTTCAGTGAAAATAGCTTGGTTCATGACATTCGAATTGTCATGTGCGTCACAAGTGCGTCACGATGTAGGACAAATTGAACAATGAAATTTTTAACTCATTCATACCACATTATAAATTTTTTAAAACGGAGCTAAATATTGGAAAAACATTCTGTCAGAATGAAAAACATATTTCATGAAAAATATAAAAACTATCATACATAATGAAAATGTATTTTGAGAAATATAAAATAAGATGTAAAAAATTAAATATTTAAACGTTTATTCATATTTTATGATCAATTAATCAGTACATTAATTTTATATATAAATTACATAAATTTTCCTGTTCTTAATTTTTATATATTTTTTTAACAACTTATTTTCTAGCTTTGATGTCAGTGAGAATTTCTGCAATACGACTCTTCCTGTACCAATAAAATCAAAGTACTTTTGAGAAAGTTGGAGCAAAGTTCATTTGACTTTCCCAACTTTCGTTAATTACTAAATGAAATTCAATCAGCCAACGAGGTCATCGAATGGCTCGTTATCAGTTCTATCTAAGAAATTATTATTCATGGCAGCGATTCATCCAGTAGAATTACTCTGATTTTATTTCGACGTATAAATTTCGTCTTAATTAAGCAAAAGAACAAGTTGATCTAATTGTACATTAACTATCAATCTTTTTTTATTAAAATTCAAATTTGGATTCTTACTTTCATATCTTGTCATTTGTAAACTTATTCTAATATTCTTAAAACATATTCTTATTTGAGTATTTAAGTTTAAGTAATAATTAATAATTCTTAACATTTATATTCTTAAAAATTACAATTTTGTTTCTCAAGTTCACACAAATTATTTAGTACCTTTAACAAATCTTGTCTCACCTAATTTTCAAACATCGAAATATTTTACTAAGAAATTTTTCTTTTCATTATCTGAAGTAGTATTCAAAAAATATAATAGCCTAACATAACCTTCTATTGAACCACTTCTTACATCTGTATATATTCGTTTCATTGACTTCTATTCGAACAAAATATACTCATTACACGTTCAAAACACTCATTACCACGTTCTTTCATCTAAAAAGCCTCATGGATTTTGCGAACCAGAGTGTCTTCTGTAGACAGACATTGTTATTCAGAGTACCATTACGAATGCTCGTTTTCCGCTCTTCAACATTGCGGTTTCGCACGCGGATTCGTCACGAAGCCCCAGTCATTTTACTGGATCGAGCCACGTCAATTTGTCACTCACCTTTGCGAAAAATGCTGTCATCTCAAGAACATAGCTGACTTTGCATCGTTAAAAATCTGGATGACGAACGGATGCTTAAATCTGACGATTTTTATCGTTTGACAACGTAGAGGTTAGTCGTTTCGGACATTAGATGACGCGACGTCAGTGATTCAAGAAAATGGCCGCCGTTTTCCGCCATTTTCTACTCTTTGTGATTCCCATAATTTATTAATATTTTACCAGTTTTATAATTTGTGTAATTTATTAGAAATATTTGTTAAATGAGTCGTTTAATGCAGAAATAAGTTTCTACTAAGATTATATTTATTTTTTAAAATAATTAATTTCTATTAATCTAGAAATTAAACTAATTAAATTTATAGTATTTCTGTTAAACTAAACCTTGCTTCTAAACAAATACATTAAATTTTCTTCAGTCCTGAACATTTTCAAGATGGCGGTGAATCAACCAGACCCAAACAACAAAATTATCGTGAGATTACAATAATTATAAATTACAGCAAGCTTGCTAGTATAAATTCTTAACTACGATAAATTAGAGGCCTATTATTTTAAATTATCACAAATTGAGCGTCATAAATTATTAGAAGGTAACGTGATTATCGTAAATTACAAACCGCCTTACAGTTTTGCGTTAATAATCACCGATGCAGCATGCGAACCAAATATCAAAGGGGTTATTACAAAGGGGTTAGACACCGCGTGTGCACACTAATTACAAAAATTATTCATTATTCTTGGGTGGTAAGTGTTGGTATAACGTGACGCGTTGTTTGAGTCAGTGTATTTTAACGTCGCGTCGGTCAACCTTGCCACCGTCGGAAAGCGACACATCAAACAAAACAGAATCAACATTGCCGTGTTCCAGTTGCTTCGAGGATCGATTAAAATTCGCGTGGCACGCGGCTCGTTCGCTGTCGATCATTAATCACCTGGAAAACAACGTCCAGATAACGGCGTCCGAACGCGAAGAAACCAGCCGCGTGTTCCGATACTACTCTATCCTTACCGGGATTAATCATTCGAACACGCACGCACTTGCCTCTAATCGTGTCTGATTTAAGGGTATGTCGCACGGACCATTTCGATAATTCGAATTTCCTTTGATTATTTTTTTTTTTTTTATTGTTTACTACTCTCGAGTTCATTTGGGAACCGTAGATGTTTCACATTTATTTTTTGAGGTTTTTTTGTTCGCTTTTGGACACCATTTTATTGGTACTTTTTGGTGTTGTGATGAACATTTCCTTTTCGTGTTTAATACATTATATATGGCATTGGTATACGTATTTTTTTCTTTTTGTAAATTTTCCAAATTTATTTGTCAAGTTTATTTATAATTTATTTGTAATATTTATGGATTTTGTAGATTGATAAATTTGTCAAATTTTATAGATTTTATAGATTTGTCAAATTTTATTGATTTTATAGATTTGTCGAATTTTATTGATTTTATAGATTTGTCGAATTTTATTGATTTTATAGATTTGTCAAATTTTATTGATTTTATAGATTTGTCAAATTTTATTGATTTTATATATTTGTCAAATTTTATTGATTTTATATATTTGTCAAATTTTATAGATTTTATAGATTTGTCGAATTTGATTGATTTTATAGATTTGTCAAATTTTATTGATTTTATATATTTGTCAAATTTTATTGATTTTATACATTTGTCAAATTTTATTGATTTTATAGATTTGTTGAATTTTATTGATTTTATAGATTTGTCAAATTTTATTGATCTTATAGATTTGTCGAATTTTATTGATTTTATAGATTTGTCAAATTTTATTGATTTTATAGATTTGTTGAATTTTATTGATTTTATAGATTTGTCAAATTTTATTGATCTTATAGATTTGTCGAATTTTATTGATTTTATAGATTTGTCAAATTTTATTGATTTTATAGATTTGTTGAATTTTATTGATTTTATAGATTTGTCAAATTTTATTGATTTTATATATTTGTCAAATTTTATAGATTTTATAGATTTGTCGAATTTTATTGATTTTATAGATTTGTCAAATTTTATTGATTTTATAGATTTGTCAAATTTTATAGATTTTATAGTTTTGTCAAATTTTATAGATTTTATAGTTTTGTCAAATTTTATAGATTTTATAGTTTTGTCAAATTTTATTTATTTTATAGATTTGTCAGATTTGGTTGATTTTATAGATTTATTAAACTTGATAGATTTTATAGACTTTAAAAATCTGCAAAACTGTTATTTCTCAAGACTCGCAATATTGAAACCTAGATATTACCTACGAAAATCGAAACTTTTCATCGAGTAATTACTCCGGGAAAAATCTGTAGAAATCTTCTTTGTGAATACTCCGCGTTCCTCCAATATTCGCGCACAGACGCGGCAAAATCAAACGATGATCGATAATTCATTAATAATTTTCGCGATGAGAAAACCGGAAACGTTGAAATTCCTGGGAATGCACGTTACACGACTGGCCGTGAAAAAATTCAATTTTCCTGGAACCGATCGCAAATATTCGTTCGTTGGCCAAGCAAGAAACATCGCATGAATGTTATTTTGAAAACGTTGCTGAATCGCCGAGCGTACAGATGTAAATTCGATCTCTTGATTTATCGAACGCGATACCGTTTTTCAAACGATCGCGATCAAACGCGTTTTCACTGGAATATTTTGTTTTCACGGTTGATATTACCGCGACGGGAAGTTATATCTTTTTCCTGAAAATATTCGCTGCAATATCAACGCCGATCGCCGAAGGTTCAGATAAATACCTTGTTGCGTTTGCATGCTCCATATTTACACTCGCGAACCTTTTTTCCGTATGAATCGTACTATGAACCATAGTACAGAAAATGGAGGACGAATTACGTGCATGGGAATTCCGTGAATTAATTTGAAAATCGAAGAAATTGGTCGATGACATCCGATATTTTGCCTCTATGTCTGCTTAAATTTTAGTGGAGGTATGGGTTCTCATTAGTAGAATTAAACATGTGCGAATTCTGAATGATTTAATATTAAAATAAGATACTGGAATTTTCGATGCGATGGAAATCTGAAATTTATTTAATTAATTTGATGAGATGTTTCCAATATTTTATTTCATCTAACAAGGGAAATCTTATTCAGCTACCCCCCATTTCGGGGACCTAATTGTGAGACACCCTGCATATGAATTAACATAATTAGCAACATAATTAACATGAATTTATTATTATAATATAATGTGAATTTATTATTACAATATAACATGAATTTACATAATTTTAATAACAACCAAAATTATTTTTAAAATTCAGTAAAAATAATAATCAAACCTAATGATTGAAAATTGACATATTATTTAAAATAAGGGTAGCCATTAAAAATAACCAAATGCTTAAAATTAACTTCAGTATTGAAACAGTAATAATTAAAAACCGAAATTAATACGAACGAGGTTAATTAGCATGTGAGAATGTGATTAATACGAATCACTCATTAAATTTTCTGGGCTGTGTTTCATTACGTATTTGCATAATCTAATGTATTCCGTGAAAAAGGTATTGTCTGCACTTACTCTAATTAATGTATGCATATTTTCATCGAGGTGAAAGACGAACGAACTCCAGGTGAAATTTTTACATGTACATGTAGTAAGTAACAAAGGTTAACAATGTTACGTGAAATATTGAATACGAAAAATGGAATATTAAACATCATGCATGATGAACAGTAAAATTTAAATAAATTACGTTCGTATTTTATTATCTCTCGCTTGTTATATATTTTCAATAAATTTTGCATGGTACGAGTTTTTTATTTGTTACATTTTTTGTGAGCTTAGCTGGTGCATTTTGTCTTTAATTGATAGTATACTGCATTTTTTAAATGATGAAAATTTAATAACATTTATTGTGTAATAATACTTGTAAATTTTATAATTAACAAATAGTAGCATATTTTATTTGTTAATATTTTTCTGAACATATTTTAATTCATGAAAATTCAAGAAAATTCAAGATATTCAGAATCAGCTACCACACATTTCGGGGACTTACACTAATTGCGAGACACCCTGTATGTCACCTTCACCCATTAATTATTATAATCTCGAATCGTTGCTCCATCTTCTTCAGATATCATTCCTGTCTTTAAATAATTAATTCAATAACTATTTTCTCCTACAAATGCTAATTATTTTAACCCTTTGCGCTCGAGAGGCGCCTCTTAGGCGCCATTCGATTTAATCCAATAATTTAAAAGAAGCATTATTTAATTAATTCTATAATAGTGCTTATGTGATGTATAAACATAGTGAAATAGACAATAGTGGACATTATTAGTAGAGAAATAATAACTTCAAAAGAAGTCATTTAACATTTTAATTAATATTTTAAAGTTGCTATTTACAAACAGTAAAATTATTTTCGAGTGCAAAGGGTTAAAAATTAATTTCAGTCAGTCAACGAATATCAGTCAGTTATTGCAATTATTATTATCGTCACTTATTAAAAATATTACAAATTATCTTGTAACTCTGACTGTAACATTGTTCACAAATATCAGTCAGTCAATTATTATTATCGTCACTTATTACAAATATTACAAATTATCTTGTAACTCTGACAGTAACCACTGTTCACAAATATCAGTCAGTCAATTATTATTATCGTCACTTATTACAAATATTACAAATTATCTTGTAACTCTGACTGTAACCATTGTTCACAAATATCAGTCAGTCAATTATTATTACCATCACTTATTACAAATATTACAAATTATCTTGTAACTCTGACAGTAACCACTGTTCACAAATATCAGTCAGTCAATTATTATTATCGTCACTTATTACAAATATTACAAATTATCTTGTAACTCTGACTGTAACATTGTTCACAAATATCAGTCAGTCAATTATTATTATCGTCACTTATTACAAATATTACAAATTATCTTGTAACTCTGACTGTAACATTGTTCACAAATATCAGTCAGTCAATTATTATTATCGTTACTTATTAAAAATATTACAAATTATCTTATAATTCTGACTGCAATTATTGCTCATACATCCTACAACGTAAGAACCTAGTAAGCTCCTCTTTAACAATAATTAATAATTCCATAACGAAGCATAATACCTCTAATTACCCCGAAATTGTTGAAAATTGAAGAAATAGCCGCTTCAAGTATTCATAGCCCGAACAAAATTATTAAATAATTGAATAGGTCTCAAGAGGGATGGAGGCAAAGGCATCGTGAATTGCAACGGTGTCGCGTTAAAATTAATTTGTTCGACTCCGTTCCGGAAATGCTCGGGAATCGGCCTCCGTGAAACACAGTTTGCCGGCCTCTCGGAATCCTTGAGGCCACCTCGGTCTTGTGTAAATAATTAATGCGTTAACCGAAGGCATTAACGCGTAATTACCGGCGACTAACAGCGAGTCGAGCCTGCGCCACCATCTCGACTTCTGCATTATGCGAACACAAACGTTCACGGCCATTTTATGAATTCCACCCCTGTTTACCTTCGACTCTTCCCTCCTCGAGGGGATACTCTTTCGACGAACGACTCCAGTTACTTTTTTATTTATTCCTGGTAACGAATTCAATGTACAATTTTTGCAATGCGGGTTTTTAGAACGTGGAATAAATTTGACGCGGTGGTGAATACGCGTTATTGTGAGAAAGGAATTTTACAGATCTTTATTTTCTTAGTTAGTATTCTAACGTATCCTTTCATATTTTAACTGATGAGATTTGATAAAATTTTGTTGATATTGTTGATTTATGTTTGGATGAAGAACGAACGTGTTCAGTTATATTTTAGTTTATGTTCGTGCATTTAATTTATTTTTACTTATGTCTTATCATACATTTTTTTTTTTAATCTCAATTTATATGTGCATGATGCATTCTTTTAGAATTAAAAACATACTACATTTTGTATCACAATATTACCAACAAATTTTTTAGTATATTTCTTCATTTTTATAAACCTTCATTTTATTTCTTCTGTCACTAATCACGTGTTCGTACATTTATTTCAAATTCTCAATATAACATTGATTTTATACTTGTTCTTAGAGAATTTCTTTGAAAATAGCTGCTGCAATTCTCGCGAAAGATACTGGTCGATTAATTCGCGAAACGATCTTTTTTCGAAAGCGAAATCGAGGTAGGCCGAAAAACAAGTGACGAAATTAATTAGAACGATACAGCCTTAGAAATTGAAATAAATTAAGCACGCCTCTGTGGTTGTATGAAAAACAAAATTCCCTAGAAAAACGAAGGTGCGGCAGTTCTAATTAAAGAAACCGGACTACCTCGAGTTTCGCCTTGGTTTCTCGCAACAAGAACTCTTGTTTTTATTCGTTGATAAGGATGATAAAACAAAGAAAAAGTTTGGAGTGTTCGTGAAAATATTGTCCATTTATTTTCGTACTTTATGCAGGGTAATTTTGTTTCGTTTATTTGTAACTGGAGCTGAAAGTAAAATTACGTTTGTAATCTTGAATCTGGAGGATCAGATTTATTATATGGACGGTGAATCTTAAAATGTTCGTTCAAACTTATAAAATTGTGAAATTACAAAGTTGAAGAGATATAAAGATGTAAGGTTGTAAAGTTGTAAAGTTGTAAGCTTATAAGCTTGTAAAGTTAAAAGGCTGAAAAGCTGTAAAATTATAGAGTTGGACAATTGTAGCGTTGTAACATTTTAGAGTTGTAAAGTTATAGAGCTGTAAAGTTATAAAATTACAGAGTTGTGAAATTTTAGAGCTGTAAAGTTATAAAATTACAGAGTTGTGAAATTTTAGAGCTGAGAATTTCAGACCTGTAAAGTTGTAGAGCTGTGAAGCTGTATGGTTGTAGAGGTATAACGTTGTAGAGTTGTAAAGCTATAAAATTACAGAGTTGTGAAATTTTAGAGCTGGAAATTTCAGACCTCTAAAGTTGTAGAGCTGTGAAGCTGTATGGTTGTAGAGGTATAACGTTGTAGAGTTGTAAAGCTATAAAATTACAGAGTTGTGAAATTTTAGAGCTGAAAATTTCAGACCGGCAAAGTTATAGAGCTGTAAAGCTGTAAGGTTGTAGAGGTATAACGTTGTAGTGTTCTACAGTTATAGAGCTGTGAAGTTATAAAATTACAGAGTTGTGGAATTTTAGAGCTGAAAATTTAAGACCTGTAAAGTTGTGAGGTTGTAGGGGCATAATGTTGTAGAGTTGTAAAGTTGTGACGTTATAAAGTTGTAAAATTGTAAAATTATAAAATTATAGAGTTTTAAATTTCTCAAATTGTCAAGTCGTTCAATTGCCTAATTTGTCAAGTTGTCAAATTATAAAATTATCTATTTATAAAATTATCAAATTGTCAAACCATAAATTTGAGATTTATAATACACAGATGAAAGACTAAATATTTATCCATCTGCTATTAAATTTTGTAAAAATTCTTGTTATTACAATTCTCCTTTGAAGACGCAGAATAAATATTCAATTTGCTATAATTTTATTGATTATTCATGTTGCACCTTCAAATTAATAACTCTAGTCAAATATGTAAAGGTCTGTCTGCATTCGTACACGCTTCAATGATTATTCATGCCTTGGATTGTACGATTGGTAGAATGCAATTATTCTACTAAGAAATAAATGTTGTCGTTTGGTTTCGACTCCCCCTTAATGATTATTCATGCATTGCAAATTCCATAGAATGCGATTATTCTACTGGAACAAATTTTGCCTGACTGTTGTCTGTTGTAGATTATATGGTGATTATTCATGCTGTGTATTTTTGGATAAATTGAGTGCAATTTGTTTGTTTAAATCAATGTTGTTATACATACCTTTTAGTTGATTTATTAGATAATATATTTGATGTTAATGGATAATCGATTTCTCAACGTTTAAATTTATGTTTTTCAATTTTCAATTTTAACTTTTCTAGCTTCCAAATTTTTCAGGTTTTAGAGTTAAAAAAATGGATACTTCTGTGTTTTTAAATTTTTTAATTTTTACTTAAATTCCTACGTCTACAAACTTAAAAATTTGATATTTCCAAATTTCCCAAATACAATATTATAAATGTTCAGCACACAAACTCTGTATTAATTTAGATATTTCAAACCCCTTAAATTTGCAACCTTGACATTTCAAAATTTCCAAATTTTGCAGATCTCCAAATCTAGAATTACTAAACCCTACATTACTTTTGAATATTTCAATTCCAAATTACCTACCACTTTGAATACCACCTACCGCATACCATTTCCCATAAAGGGTGTCATAACCGTCCCCCATCAAGCATACATAAACCGATACATAAACATATACGCTCCATTTACCCAAAAAGGGAGAAATTTCGTCGCCAAGCGTCTTTCAGTTCCCCGCAACGAAAGGGTACAAGAGAATCCCATCGAAAGCCCACCAACATCACGCAGGTTCGAAGTTAGCCGAACCCTCTCAGCAGGAGCCACGTTGAAAATTCAATCAGCAACGTTTAACACTCACGAATCAGCGTCGATTCCTCCTCGTTGACAGAGGCGCGAGGGAACAGAGAAATGGAGCGATCAACGGGGTCGGTAAGGGGGTTGAAGGGGGGTTAGATCAGCCGTATCGAGGGTGCTCTTGGAATCAGGGTGGGAGCTCGAGTATCCCTCGCGAGCACAGTAAAATCGTGTTCCACGCGATCGCGAAAGTGCACTCGAGCACCGGTGGTGGCACAAAGCTTCCCCCAGGAACCTGTTCCGCTTGCTCACCCCTTCGTTATTTGCTCTTTCGATTCATTTCCAATGTCTACACAATTTCCACGAAATATCGAGCCTGGAACACGGGATAGCTGCTTTGTTTGCGGGGATGAAAGGCGAATGAAAATAACGGCGGTGGTGGGGGTTGAAAGAGGGCGCGGAAGACGAGCGGAACGAAGCCTGGCGATAGTTGGCCGCATTCAGTCCCGGCGAAATTCCAATAAATACTCATTTGTCCGGGATATTCGATTTTCTGCGAATACAAACCCCCGGAAGAGGTCCATCCGACACTCGCCTTTTTGCTGCCCATTTTCCTCGTCCATTTCACGATGCCCAGTGATGAATTCCCTCTTCGCTTTATTCTCGGCTACGGAAGCGAGAAACCTGCGATATCGCCATCTAAAAAAACTCTTTGAGGGTTAATTAAATTACACCCTCTTGCTCGCATGCATTTGGTTTTGTATACTTCCTACTTTAAACAGTACAATTATCGTTTAATTCGCAGCTAAACTTCCTTTAACTAGGCTAACCCCTTCCCGTGCCATTTATTTAACAGATGCGTCAGTCAAGACTAACCATTCAGGCCTATAACATTAAAACGAACAAAGAAAATTAAAATGTAACTATTTTATATTCAGAGATCCTTGATAATGTAACTTATAGTTGGGCCTAAATTTCAAGTTGAAGAGTATTCAAAATTTGAGTAAGGTTTGTCACATTTGAGCTGTAAGTGCGTCACGAGTGAGGCTTGTCAAAGTACGGGAAGGGGTTAATCACCGAGTTACAAGGAATTTGTTTACTCCATTTTGTTTCTTCACCATATTCATTTTTCCATAAACCTCTCCCGAAATTTGAAGATCTGTTTCAAGTTTGTGTTCGATCAAGGATTATCTTGGAAACTGAAGTTACTTCATCTTGATTACTGCTTGAACATTTCGTAGACTGTAAGTTTTAAGGAAGTGCAACTCTAGTAACGCAACTTGGTAACAAGCTTAACGCACTTTTTCCGAATTCAGCCTCGAAACTCGCTTAAACACGAACAAAGTAGCATGATCAAAAGTCTCGCAACTTTCAATCCCAAACCCGTTTTCTTGGTTTAATACACCCTTATTTGAACCGTTTCGGGCCCTGTCGTAAAATTATTTAGAATTACCCGAAAGCAGCGAAACGATCCGCGTGATACACTGTAATATAATGCGGTATCAAAGATCTACGCTGAACCGGTCGTTCACCTTCGATATCTACTTCTCGATCTCTCGGGCTAACGTCTTCGAGGGCCTCAGGGCGATTTAATTCGGCCCTGGCCCGAAATTTTGCTCTTATTACCGGCTCATGAAAAGCTGGATTATCACTGTCTTTATCCTGGATGCAGGGTGGAATTATGTTTCGTGCCTTATCGATGTGTCAACCCATGCTGGTAATCTGATTATGGATTGCGAGAGAGATGGAAGGGATTCTGTTTTGAAGACTTCACTGAGAAATTTCTATGCTGTTCACAAAATTAAAAATGGGGACATTATGTACTGTTGAATATCATTGTTATGGAGAGTTCAAAAATTGTCGCATTAAAAAATCGTGACGACCAAAAGTGCAAAGAGCTGAATGTTCAAAAGTGATCAGGTTTAGAGTTCAACAGTTTTACAAATCACAAAGATGCAAACATTCAAGGTTTCACTGTTAAAAATTTCAAAAGCACCGAACTTTAAAAATTCGATCATAAATACCAAATGCTCAAAGTTTGAAAATGTATAAAATGCATAAAATGAGTTTGAGCAAAAACTCAGAAGTTCTATAATTTCAGAACTCCGAAATCCTGACACCCCAAAGTTTCAGATAACCAAAAAATTTCAAGTGTTGAAAGTTCTAAAATCTCCATAATTCAAAAGTTCCAATAAGCTCCAAATATCTAGAGTTCCCCAAAATTTCCAAAGTTCTGCAAGAACTCCGAAAATTCAAGAGCTCTATAAAAACTGTATTACCCCATGTACCAAGATTTCAATATTCAAAGGTTCCAGTGGCAGTAACATCAGCCACAATATCCACGCTTGGCCAGCGCCATAATCCCCGCCGTTTTCTCTAAAGTTTCATCCCCATGTTCTACTTTCGAGCTGGAGGGCACGGCTTCCCCTATTATCGAGATTTCTCGATAGTCATGGTCGACCGTGAACGAGGAAAGTTCGAAGCTGACGACCTTCGAGGTAAAGCACGCGGTAGCCGTCGGATCAATCAGTACGAGGAGCGATCGATCACCGGTGACTTGTGGGTCGTGGCACTGTTAGGTAGATCCGGTGCATATAAGTGTCAAATTTCGATGATCGATGACCGGCAATAATTTGCTAGCGAACACAGAACGTCGTCGGCAAAGATACATCGACCGGTGAATGCGTGGGTCAACTAGAATCGGATCTTGCTTCGAGCAAGTTTTTTCATTCGGATTCGACGAAGAGGCCACCTTGAACAAGCTTCTACCATGAATTCGACGATCCGTGGGGGTTCGGGTCGACGTCTCACTCGATTTCATTCGACGATATCGAACGTTCGATTCTTCGGTCAGTCGGTGGCAGTAGCTACGTTATGGGGTTCGTTTTTTATGCAAAACACTTGCGGTGAAAAATGTTTTATATTTTGATAAATACAGTACAATAATATTTTATAAATATTTGACAAATTTAATAAGGTGTGACATTTTAGTGAAACTTCTAATTTTAAGTTAATAATGCGTCATGACGCAGGGTTGCACGAAACTGATAGAAGTGTAGACATTTTTTAAATTGTTGGTATACATAGGTTATATTTATTTATATTTGTATATATGTGTGAGTAGATATATTTTTCTTTATAATTTCATTGATGAAGAGCAGTTAAACTGAAAGTTTCATAGTATTCCGCAATGACGACTCCATCGGAGGTCAGACTGTGTCCGCCATTTTGATCTAAATCAAACGTGGCGGGAAAATTCAAATCTACTTATGTAATCACAAATTTTCGCAACAATAAAGTGAATAAAAATTAATATACTTTTATTATATTATATATATGCACACATTTTCTTTATGAAATTAATAATTTTCCAAACTGATAAAACCAATAAAACATTTATAATTTAAATACCTTTGAGAGTAATAAATAAAAATTCATAATTACGTGACAGTGATTCGACAGCACAATAGAACAGTTGAACACGAATGAACAGAAAGTATGAAACTACCGGATAAAAAAGTATCTCTTCCGTTGAAAATCACGCGAAATGCGTCCGTGGGGTCGCGTTAACAACGCTAGCGGCCGTTTCGGCTCGCTTTGTCCTACGCGACTTAATTCGACGCGCTGTTTGACGAGAATCGAACGGTTTCCTGTAATTACGCGGAACGGGCTGCAATTAGAAATCGCGCGAGTGCAATTAAACGAAAACAGCGGTGGCGTGTTGTGCCGCTGCATCCAGAGCCGTTAGATTCACGGCAAGTAGCGACGTGTCGCTTATCGCGAAATTAATTTAGTTCGCGTGACACAACGCGACAGGAGTCGCGTCTCGTTACAGCGTTACAGATCGCAACATTGCGTTCACCTCGAAATAGCAAGCATGCTCGTTAGCCTGACAGACGTTTCATTGTTTTCCAGCTACGCCCATGGGGCGGGCTAAAAACTACCCCCGTGACGTGGACGCTTTTAGCTTTCAAATAAACTCGAACCGGTATAGCGATGCTATATCAAACCATGACTCTCACTTTCTTCTTTTTTTACAAATATTTTTGCTAACTTTACTGTGTACTTTGAAGGTTCATTTTGTTTAATGAAAGGGAATTTAATATTTCATTGTAAATCATTTAATATTCATTTATTCATTTATATTAATATTCATTTAATATTTCATTAATTAACCAAACAATTTTATGAAGACACCTTCGAAGCTTTTAGTGACCTGACAAAGTACTTTAAAAGATTAGGAAAATCTTGTTTAATGAAGGAGGACCAATTTAATGTTTCGTGTTAAGTAATCAGTCTGATAATTTTGTGAAGACACCAAAGCTGCATTTTCACTGATCTGACTTGACAGAGTACTTTGGAAGAGAATGAAAATCTTGTTTAATGAAGGGGAAGCAATTATATGTTTCAAAGTTAAACTCCAAATTATGTGATTTTATGAATAGGAATCAAGATTATAAATAACCTTGATTTGAAGACGTAAGAAGTGTTCAAATTCTACAATTTGTCTTATAACCCTATAAATGTACTCTAAGAATGTATCCTACAATCCTATAACTGTATGAATGCTTTCCATAATTATTCAGAACCGAACTGTTTCATTTTTACCTTAAAACCACCCACTCCTTTGTACAAATATATAAATCTCGTTAAATCAAAAAAATAATCCACTCTAACTAAAGTAAATAAAATAAAAATAACAGTAGAAAGAAAGAGAAAATTAAGCAAAATGGTTGTAAGAGAACAGGAGATGTCAATTGAAAATGTAAACGTTCCCGACATTCGTTTAAAATGGACACGTTAAAATAAAAGAAAAATGGGAAGAGTAAGTTTTATGTATCACTCGAAGGAAGAACGATTGCGTTGAACGCAACAGCGATGACGAGGGAGATGCACGAGTCACTGTGAAACATTTATTAGTAAATGCCTGGCGAGGCGGTGTACCAGAATGGTCGGACATTCCCGTGCACCATGAAGAAGGGTCTTGATTAATGGCATCGTTTTGTCCGGCCACTTATTACGCACGGCTCACGTGGCTAACCGTGACGTGTCGTTCACTGGAATCACGCATGTTAACGAACGTTTGCGCGTGCTGGGCTGATTAACCCTTTGCCCCGCAACATCCACTCTCGTTTCTGCCACGGTTCACGCTCTTTTATTCGGTGGTCCAATTTTTATTTCACGCCTGCCAACCGATGGCGGAATATCTTAACAGGATGAGTCAACGCATAGAAAAGTGTATTTATTTATGAATCACTTGGGTGTGGACGTATAATTATATCTTGCGTTATTTTTACTTGGAGCTCTTGCGATCTTGGGGTATTGTGATGTATGAACTTTTGAGAATTTTTAGTTAATTTTTGGGACTTTTTGACACTTTGGGATTTAATGATATTTTGGGTCTAATTGCGAATTAAAATTTGTGGCATCTTGAATCTGGGTTGGGGATGTAAGAGTATTTGGATCTACAGATATTTGAATGCAGGAGGTATTGGGATCTTGAGTATCAAGGATCTAGGGATATAGGAGGCCCAATATGTCTTAATCTCAAGATATCTCAAGATTCTGGATATCTCAAGATTCTGGAGATTTTCAGGATCTGGAGACTCGTGTTCTTTCTAGGGTAAGATCTAGGGTTTGAATGAAGTTTGGAACCTAAGAATGACTGTCTCCAGGGATACTTAGATCTAAGATCATATTTGGATACATTGGAATCATATGAGGACCATATGAGGATCATATGAGGATCATATAAGGATAGACATCAAAATCACATTATAATTCAGATATATGGTAATCTAACGATAGGTCCTAGAAAATTGAAGATAATCTCAGTAAAAGTTGTCACATATCCCACTTTTACACTATCGATTATAGCTTGTAATACTGAAACAATTTTGCGAATATGCTAATACAATTCCCTATAATTAACTATCGTTTCAAACTCGAAGTTTACCTGTTAGATTATAATTTTAAATGAATCGCAGTTGTAACCGATATTACCGTTGTAAGTTCTGGCAGTAAATAAAAGTTGATTCGTTTGAATGATTCATTGATAAGTCAGAAGGCATCGAATTTAATTAATTATCGTATCCAAAGCATCCCATACATCATCCGTAACTCGTTAATCCGAGTCTTATCATTGATTCCACTTCAGTCGAGGTAACACGTCCTCGCGTGCAACAGTTTGGCCCACCTCATTCGCATTTAATCCCCGCGGAGTACACACCGGTTAATTCTCGAACCGGTTCTTTTAGACAATTATTATCGTCCAATTAGCATCCGCTCAGCCGACTTAACTCATCTTCCTTCGATGGCTGACCAGCGTGTACACCGTCTTACATAATCGTGTGTGAATACACGTGGCGTTCGTTCATTAGTCACGCGAACTTGTACCGTCACCATCATTCGACTCGAAATCGTGTTCAACTATCAATTAAATAACAGTCACGTAACAAAAATACCAACGGCAAGGTTACATTCAAGGATTATGTTCGCAACATTTGATTATTCAGTACGCAATACTTGATTATAAGCTTATGTAGTTTATTTTAATCGGTGGATTAAATTTATCGATTTAATTGGCACAGAAAATAGTATTGATGTTAGATATACGTACTAATTGTTTGAGGTGCCGTGTAAAATAAATATTTAACGTATTATGGTAGAAACAACCGTATCTGGCACAACGATAATAACCTGAATTATTAATGCAATATCGCAGAGGAAACGGACGTGTGACATGACAGGCTGTGTATCATATAATTCTAATTATGTAGAATATGGTTGTTTCAGTTTCCAGTTTTATAAAAGTTTACGTTTGTTGGATAAATTTTGTTCAATTTTGCTTTCTTGAATGTAGAAATTCAGAGGTTTTCAATTTTTCAATTTTTCAATTTTTCAATTTTTCAATTCTTCAATGTTTTAATTTTTCAATTCTTCAGGTCTTCAAGCTTTCAATTTTTCAATTTTTCAATTTCTGAATTTCTGAATTTCTCAAGATCTCAATTTCTCAATTTCTCAATTTTTTAATTTTTTAATTTTTTAATTTTTCAATTTTTCAAGTTTTCAATTTTTCAATTTCTGAATTTCTGAATGTCTCAAGGTCTCAATTTCTCAATTTTTTATTTTTCAATTTTTCAATTTTTCAATTTCCGAATTTCTCAATTTCTTAATCTTTCAATTTTTCATTTTTTCAAATTTACTATTTAACTATTTTTCAATTCTTCCCTATTTTAATTTTTCCATTTTTCAATTCTCCAATTTTTAAAGTCTTTAATTTTTCCAAGGTTCAATTCTTCAAATTTTCAATTCTTCAATTCTTCAATTTCTTAATTTTGCAATTCTGCAATACTTCAATTCTTCGACTCTTCAATTCCTCAATTCCTCAATTTTTTTTTCAATTCTTCATTTCCTCAATTCTGCAATCCTGCAGTTCTTCAGTTATTCTCTTCCACAATTCTTCAGTTCTTCAAATCTTCGATTCTTCATTTCCTGAACTTCTCAATATTACAATTCTAAAAATGTTCAAATATACAAATATACATAATTTCCTTTCTGTAATCTTATTACTTTATGTTAATAACGAAAGTATTAATATTTCCAATAATTTTATCGTTTCCAGTAATTATACCAATTAATAATTCCAGTGATTTTATCCGACGTATTAATATCAAAGGAAAATGTAAAGAAGATACCTACTACCTCTTCCTCCATTTTACGACCGCAGAGTAATTGGAATAAATCGTATCTCCCTATTCAACCAGTAAAAATTTTTTACAACACCAACGCTAGAATATCAACGTTGATATTCAATCTACGTTCCATTTCAACCGATCTTTTTATAGGACTCATATAAAGCCAATACCCGACTGAACGTTTAAAAACATTCAACTTTACCGAATGATTTATGCCCGCAATTTACGAAACACGACGCGAACGCACGATGTCTCTCAGCTAATTTCACTGGTTCGGTCAAATGTCAAAGATTCTTCAGGATAATATATTGTACATCAAAATGATAGACACATACACCGATTCCTCTATGAATCTATGATTACCACTATAAAATCGTGTTTTTTTCACGATCAGATAATTCTAGGAAGCAATATCGGTTGAATCTTAATGATCGATAGTAATATCGGATCATTAAGTATTCCACCGGGTCCATTAATTTCGATTACTTTACTCCGAGACGTAAATGAAATATTTATGACGTGACTGGCCCTCTTGTATTATTTATTTTTTATTCCTCTCACATTTGTCAAGTTTCAATTTTGAGGACTTCAGACTCTCATTAAAATTAAATTTTGAATTTGGGAATTTAATATTTATGTACTTTGGTGCATTGAAATTTGGGAATTTAAAAATTTATTGAATAATTTTGAAATTTGAACCGAAGTGGTCCTTCAGCTTTGAAATTACTCGAAGGTGAAAATAAAAGTTCTCTCGCTATATCGTTTAGTGTGATTCACCTGATCATTTAGTGTCAATCACCTGATCGCTCACAAATCGCAGCCACAAAATTATCCGTCCGACTTGTTCACGCGATGGGCAAAATATTAATCATTTATAGTTAATTTCGAAGGTTGTAAATCTTCGTCGACCCATGGCGTTTCCACAACTTGTTACGGTAGTGGAATTATATGTAGAGTTAGTATTATAGAGTAGAATTGATAGAGTGGCTCAGAGTCCTCCACACTGGTGTGCCCAGGTCAATGAAGGATGTAGTTCATCATCCCACTGGTAGTAACGATTGTTGTATGTTGAAGTCGTTGATAGTAACAAAGTTAATGTAAGACTGACCGAAGTAAGTAAGTTCTAAGGAAGCTGATTTAAGACTGACTCGTCGCTTCTAAACAGCCAGAAAAGAAAGCAATGCCGGAAGTTCAGGACGTGAAGGCGTTACCAAAAAAGGCCAATCAGGACAGATTGTTATTTGTGAAAAATACTGATTGGTGAGATGGTTTAGCGAATGGGATTGTAAGATTTTTAGCCTTTATTCCAGGGTTGTGAATTACATTTTGTTAACAAAGTAACCCAAAGCAATTGAGTGATTTGGGTCCTTCAAAGGAAGTAATAAATGGGCACCATGTGTTTATCATCGGAGTTCGAGCGCGTAGGCCCACTTTATTGGGGTGCACAGTTTAGGACCATGGAATAAACTTCTTTAAGAAAAGGTATATTGGTGTTAAGAAAGCGTGCTTTTCTGGCCTATTAGAAGGTTATTGTCAATTGTTAAGAACGTCAAGTTGTGGAGACGTTCATATGGTCTTAAATATCAGTTTAAAATTCCAAAGGTGAAACGTTTTTGGGTTTGACAAAATACCCATAAATATTACCTTAATTATATTCCGAGCAACTCGGAACATACTCCCCCCGTTGAGAGGGTACCGATCAATAATATAAAGTCTGGGTACTTATCTTTGAGCTGTTGACTGTCACGTGGTATCACTTACGATTACCTTGATGTCTTTGGGTGTACCTGTTTTGCTTGATTGGGTAAAGTAGTACTCGTTTGATTTCTTGATAAGAATTATTGTGACACTTCGAATGTTGATCACCTGGATGGAGTTGTCTGATTCTGGATGCATAATTGAACCAAGAAGCCATTGCAGTGATGGCGCATTATTTTCTGATTAATGTTTTCATTCAAATGAACACTGAATCTCGATGATTTGTTTGATGATTTGATTTTCGCTTGCGTAGAACTCGTTAACGAATCGCCAATAACAAATTGTTCGGAATGCAGAATAGTAAACTATTGCGTCTGATGTGACAACATGAATAAACGTGATTTCACAATGATTTTGTTTGAATAATTAAAGTGTTGTCATTTGTAAAGTAAATAATTTAGTTCTTGCGACACATTTGAGGCTGAATTCTGATTGTGTTTGTCAGTTAGTTGTGTATTCGTGATGAAAGCAGTTTGATGAAGAATTGAAGATCGAATCAATTACCTGCATTCGATGTGGCTCATAGAACCTCAAAGAATATTAAGATTGTAAATTTATGTGAAAAGCAGTTTGAAATACTGTTATGTTGCAGTCTGTATGATTTATACATTGTTTTGAGGTTGATTAATTTTACGGAAGTTGGTTTTCCATTTCACTTAACATTCTCGTGCATCCCCGTGTCTTGGTTGCGTATGTTTTGTTGTGATGATTCGCAAAGGTGGCTCAAATAATTAGATGATTTGGGTCTTTAAAAGGAAATAAGGAATGGGTGCTAAGCGTGCCTGTTTGTCGTCTAAGTCTGAGTGCGTAGACCCACTTGTGTGGGGCGCACCAATAGATTGTATTTGAATGTGTGGACTCGTTTGATTGGGGCGCATTGATCAAGTCTGCAGTGAGACTGGCAAGAATGGTTGTGATTTGATTGTGTCCGAGTGTCATGCGTATCCTTGTGAGGATCGGACACTGCGCGACTGATAAAGCATTATGTTTGATTGTGCCCGAGTGTCATGCGTATCCTTGTGAGGATCGGACACTGCGCGGCTGATAAAGCATTATGTTTGTTTGTGCCCGAGTGTCATGCGTATCCTTGTGAGGATCGGACACTGCGCGGCTGATAAAGCATAATGTTTGTTTGTGCCCGAGTGTCATGCGTATCCTTGTGAGGATCGGACACTGCGCGGCTGATAAAGCATAATGTTTGTTTGTGCCCGAGTGTCATGCGTATCCTTGTGAGGATCGGACACTGCGCGGCTGATAAAGCATTATGTTTGTTTGTGCCCGAGTGTCATGCGTATCCTTGTGAGGATCGGACACTGCGCGGCTGATAAAGCATAATGTTTGATTGTGCCCGAGTGTCATGCGTATCCTTGTGAGGATCGGACACTGCGCGGCTGATATATGTTGATAAGTTTGAATGCATTGGCCCAAAAGGAAAAGCAAGGATTTGGTAAAAAAACTGTGAGCAGTTCGTGTGCACAATGGGTTCCAAATGAACAAGTCTGATTGCCATAGTAAACCAAGACTGTACGAGTTGCCTCAAAACTGCCATAAAGAAACAGAGAAAGAATGAGCCTCATATTTGAAATGTTTAACTAATACGAATTATGTGATGTTTTGATATTTTTGAATTGAGTATCATGTATTTGTACATTGTTTTCGCGTTACATAGAATTTCCAGCTCAAGAAGGTCGTAAATCTTCAGAACTGAAATATTCTATGACGCTTTGAACATAAATAATGATCTAAAGTTAATCTGTAATATAGATTCCAATAATAATATTTTAATTGTGGTTCTAATGTTTTGTTCCATGAAACTAAACGAAAGTTACTTTCTTGACAAAGGAATGTAATATAGATGAAAAATAGGACTCCGTGACCATGAAGATTGCCAGGGTCTCATCAGGTAGTATACTAAACGAGAGTAGAAACCTGATGACAATAAGGTGCAATTGACGACCGTCCTTTGCACTTGAATTCAGCTGACTAAAGGTCAGCGTTGAGTTTTTATTGAGTAAGGTTTGTTTATTATCGTATGTATGCATACCTGCATACGTCTTTTTTACAAACATTGACGGTTGTTCCACGTGTTGTGAAAAAGGTTATTGAATTTTCTTAAAAGGAAACCGTAAATGAGTTCTTCAATCGATCTCGTATTATTGAGAATCCCTAATAGTTTGAGAAACAATCTAACGAATAAGTTTCATTTTGAATCGAATTATTAACTTTAGATTATGATCTAAACGAAGAGTTCATGGAGCGTGAAACGTAAGAGAAAGACATTAGCATTTTTGCAAATGCTGAACTTGTAGTTCATCTTTTGCTTTTCAAAGTGAAGTGTGAATACATTACAGAATAAAGTAGATTGAATTATACGTGATACGACATATTTTGCCTAAATTGGGGGAATTATTTAGCTCCCCCCGATGAACCAATCCAGGTTAAATGTTTGAAAGTATGTACTATGAAATTTTAGATTTTGCTAACCTTAGTTATTAAAAAATAACAAAAATTGAATGCTTATAAGATGATTTTAATAAGTACGTGACGCTTGGAATGGTCATGGAGTTTGATGTTTGCTAATGCTCACTAAAGCTTACTTGATGATACATAATAATTAAATATGTTTACGTCATGTCCATTGAATTTGAAGATTCTAATAAAATTGAGATATTGTTAGCCCGAAATTCTATGAAGTGCAATTGAAATAAAACACCTGTTTGGCAAGATGCTGAGATCTTTTGATATGAGATTTTTAATGGAATATCTATCGAAGTACAGTTATCAGTTAACATCTAACAATAAAAGAATTGTTGATTTTACTAAAAGCGTATTTTTGAACAAGCATAACAGGTTAATCTGTTATTACATGAATGAAGAGTAATTAATTTTGAATCAATTTTATATTCTCTTGAAATAACAATATATTCTAATCATGTGACAATTGATAGGAATGTATCTGTTAACACGTATTTGTAATGAAATAGAAAAGCTACCAATAAAGTTAAATCTTACATGACTTCAAATGTGATTCTTGACAGAATAGTAATTATGATGTCATTGATAGTCGAGAAGACAGAATTTCAATTATATTAAATATTAGAATATAAATTCAAACAATCTGGATATGGGGAGTATCTTACAATGGTCATTGTTTATTAAAGAAGCGACCTGAGATGAATCCTTTCAATTGCAAATACGGCAACCTCTTGTTAGGAATAAAATAATATCAATGAGATATATTTTGATATGAAGTTTTTCGTTTTAACATTCTGATGAAATTGATGGGAGGTCTTATTTTGTGACAGAAACCCGTAATTTTGACCAAGGATATTAAAATCCGCAGATTAATTGATGATCATCTGTTTGTTCGACCAAATGTAAGAAATGTTTTCGAAGATTTTTATTATATGCAATTTGTACGATTTTGAATAAATGTAAGAAGATGAATGGATAATAAGCCTGTTTTACTAAAGAATACGTGCAAACGCATTTGAAATGGTTTACGACCATTAGGGTAGGTATGCGCGAGTCAGGTAGTGTGTTAAAACAGTGGGTCGAAGGACCCGTTGGACACTATCTTAGAAGAATAATGCAACCTAGGCTACGATAGTATAATAATTATCTTGAATTCCGAAACTACGTGTTTGTTTAGATCCATGGAACAATTAAAATCGACTTTTGTTGAAAAGGATTGAATATTTAAATCAGTCAGTTGAATTTGCATAAAATACATGATACATCGTAATGATGTGAATTTTTATAATCGTGAACTGATCATGTGTAAAGAAATCTGCCTGATGTTATTATTTCATTAGTGTCGCAAGCTAGCAATGTTAAATTGTTGTACTAAGAATTGTTATGTTTGAGCTTTACGGATTTGACATGACTGTTTGACGTCATAAAATCGTGTAACAAGAATATCAAAGAAATTGGCGAAACGATTAAACGAGCCTACTTTAGAGAAGCGAAATTATATACTGATTGTTGACTTATCTTGTTGAAGCCTTTGGAAAATCCTCAGATTGTCCGTTGTTTGATATGTTTTCGAATTGATTTCACTTAATAGTCCGTTTGACGCGCATGGGAACACACCAGTGTGGTCATTCACTATGACTTTTCAAAACACTTGTCATACACATTGTAACACTTAATCCTGATTATTGCACTGTAAACTGAGTTTATGCACTAAGCAAGTTCGTAGAATCCGGCTCGAAGGACCAAAAATGTTCACGCGATGGGCAAAATATTAATCATTTATAGTTAATTTCGAAGGTTGTAAATCTTCGTCGACCCATGGCGTTTCCACAACTTGTTACGGTAGTGGAATTATATGTAGAGTTAGTATTATAGAGTAGAATTGATAGAGTGGCTCAGAGTCCTCCACACTGGTGTGCCCAGGTCAATGAAGGATGTAGTTCATCATCCCACTGGTAGTAACGATTGTTGTATGTTGAAGTCGTTGATAGTAACAAAGTTAATGTAAGACTGACCGAAGTAAGTAAGTTCTAAGGAAGCTGATTTAAGACTGACTCGTCGCTTCTAAACAGCCAGAAAAGAAAGCAATGCCGGAAGTTCAGGACGTGAAGGCGTTACCAAAAAAGGCCAATCAGGACAGATTGTTATTTGTGAAAAATACTGATTGGTGAGATGGTTTAGCGAATGGGATTGTAAGATTTTTAGCCTTTATTCCAGGGTTGTGAATTACATTTTGTTAACAAAGTAACCCAAAGCAATTGAGTGATTTGGGTCCTTCAAAGGAAGTAATAAATGGGCACCATGTGTTTATCATCGGAGTTCGAGCGCGTAGGCCCACTTTATTGGGGTGCACAGTTTAGGACCATGGAATAAACTTCTTTAAGAAAAGGTATATTGGTGTTAAGAAAGCGTGCTTTTCTGGCCTATTAGAAGGTTATTGTCAATTGTTAAGAACGTCAAGTTGTGGAGACGTTCATATGGTCTTAAATATCAGTTTAAAATTCCAAAGGTGAAACGTTTTTGGGTTTGACAAAATACCCATAAATATTACCTTAATTATATTCCGAGCAACTCGGAACACGACTATATTAATTTCCATAAAAACCGGCGAATCAAAGCTTTATCGTCGATACGCGAGCAGGTTGAATTTATCGAAAAATCCAGTTGCGTGGTTGTAAATCGCGCGGAAATTCCGCAACTCCACGCTCGATTAAAACCTAAAAAAGGACGAGCTGACAAGTATGTACATGGCGGTCGAAGGGAGGGAGAGACAATTCGATCGCAGCGTCGGAACGGAAAGTGGGTCAGAAATGATACGAACAGATTCCGCTTTAGAAACCGACACGCGTGCCCACACGAACCGCCTACGTTCCCATGAATTCATGAACTGAATTATTTCACCAGATTTGCTCTTTGAACCGTTCGCAAACTGCTCCTGTGACCCGGTAAACTCGTTATACTTTTATTTACATCACCTTTTCTTCGACTATGTTACTGGAGAGATCATTTTTTATGGGAATATCGAATCCTCAAAATATACGTTCGAATTGCTAATTGTATTTTCTTAAAAATACACTTCAAATATAATTATACACAGGAACTTCAAATTGTACTGACAGTTTTTGTACTGACATTCGATAGGTACTGATTGAAGAAGAAGTAGAAAATGTTTTATGATGGTAGTTCGGACTGTTCCTAAAATGTGGCATGCTACATATGATCTGTTGTCAAAGGTGATTCAACAACCATATATACTAAGTTTTTAAATATTTAGACATATGATGTTATACACAATGTGATATGCATACATGACATATGTATAATGTCATACATACATATGACATATGTGTATGAATAATGGCATGTACATATATGTGACATATCTATAATGTCATATATATACATATGACATATGAGACGTATGTATAATGTCATACATATACATATGACATGTGTGACATGTATAATGTCATATACATACATATGACATATGTGACATATGTGTAATGTCATATACATACATATGACATATGTGTATGTATAATGGCATGTACATATATGTGACATATCTATAATGTCATATACATACATATGACATATGTGACGTATGTATAATGTCATATACATACATATGACATATATGACATATGTATAATGCCATATACATACATATGACATATGTGAGATATGTATAATGTCATACACATACATATGACATATATGACATATGTGTAATGTCATATTCATACGTATGACATATGTATGTGTATAACATCATATATATAATAGAAGCAAACGTTTTCATACATAATTGAATCTCATCAAACCTACTAGCACTGATCACTGACCCCACAAAATATTCAGACAAACTTCCACTAACAAAATTTTTCTGACAAGTGAATTCCTAAAGTGAATATTATTCCCAATAATTTTGCTCATAGTACATCATGGTGTACTATGTGTATCATAGTACATCATGGTGTCAATCAACGACAGTGCAATCTTCGAAAAAGATTGAGAACCTCTGACAAGCAATGACCGACGGAAAGATCCAAATATAATTGGCACGCCGTTCATCCATGACGTAGCAGGCTGCTCGAAATCATGAATGCTGTAATAACATATTTAAAAGCCGAGAACGGTTCCGGTCGGGTCATCGACCGTTCGTCCATCTCTTCCTGCCAGCTTTTATTCTCCTTTTGTTCGACCGTTCGAGATAAAGAACTTCGATTAGCGATTATGAGCGGACAGGGGTCGACATGGTCATAGAACACGATCGATGCAAAACGAATGCCCGTTTAACTCGTCGACTGACCGTTCAGACATTTTTCATCGCGGATGTTATGTACATAGCACAATACGTCTTGTAAATCTTATTCGAATTCAAATTTTCTATAAATTTATTTATTTATGATAGCTGACATTCGTTAGAAATATGTGAATTATGTTGCATATAGGAAAGTGAAACTAATCGTAATGAATTTACAGCGTAATTCAATTCTTCAAATTTTTAAACATAGTATTTAAAAATGATTAAATTTACAAATGCAAAATTTTAAAAAGAGAGAAGTACAAAAATTACAAATTTAAAATTGAGATCATGACTACCAATTACTCGTTGCAATGGCAGATACGTTCTTAAAATGCAAAGTGAGATTACATTGTAATTGGACGGTGGAAGAACACTGTTCCTTCATGGAAGACATAGCATGGAAAAAAGCGAGAGTAAGAGCGTTGAAAGTTGAACATTTTTCTCGGCCACATATAGTACCTAGAAGGTTTTCAATTTTAGAAACTAGTGCAAACTGGTTAACCGCGTTACGAGCGACGGATTTATCGTTTCCCATCGTTCTCCGTAAAAATAGCGTGCAGCTTTAACTGTTACGATCAATTGAAGCTATCGTGTAATCTCGTTGAAACGGAAAGTAGGGAAAATCAGTTGTAGGAACATGAATCATCAAATTATCCTCAATTTGTCTCATTATCACCTTCCACTATTGATATTAACTTGGAGTGTCCATCGCTTTTATTGTTATCAAATATTGAACGATCAAACCTATCTAACAATTTCAATTTATTTACTTTCTAAACAGTGCACTGATAGACGAGCCAGGTCACTAAAAAATTATTATTACTATTTTCTGTTAGAGTAAAGAGACGTACATTAACGATTAGGGCTGTCATAAGACTCCAAGCGTCATTAAAGCAAAATGTCAAAAGTTGTTTATCGATGTGCTTGGCCGAATCGGTTATTTCGGAGCAGCCGTCGAATAATGTCATTCGTGAAACATCAGTGCTGCTCCCCGAACGGAGAAATGTCAGAATCTTGTACGAAAATAGTTATCGGCACGTGTTGCTGCGAATTTGTTCTTACGGACGTGTTAGGTGCACGAACTTTGACCCGGTTACCACACGCCATTTACATTTCACATTCCTTGGTTAAAAAGCTGTTGTACAGATAAAGTAATTTACGCTGTTCTTACAGTAATTTGCATGTTACGTTCCGAGTAAACTTTTACGTATTTTACATATTTCAGTGGAAATACTTGTGTGGGTTTATTGGAAAATATAGAAATTTAAAAGTATGGGTCTTGGGTTAGATAACCGTGCGTTATATGGCTACGCGTTAAATAGGCTTGTATTGTATCACTATGTGTTATAAAGAATTGAAGAATTTAAGGATTGAGGGATTGAAGGATTGAAGGATTGAAGAATTGAAGGATTGAAGAACTGAATAATTGAAGAATTGAAGAATTGAAAAATTGAGAAATTGAAAAATTGAAGAATTGAAGAATTGAAAAATTGAAGAATTGAAAAATGGAAGAATTGAAGAACTAAAGAACTGAAAATCTGAAGAACTGAAGAACTGAATAATTGAAGAACTGAAAAATTGAAAAATTGAAGAGCTGAAGAATTGAATAACTAAAGAATTGAAAAAATGAAGAACTGAAGAATTGAAAAATTGAAGAATTGAAAAATTGAAAAATTGAGGAATTGAAGAATTGAAAAATTGAAAAATTGAAAAATTGAAGAATTGAAGAACTAAAGAACTGAAAAACTAAAGAACTGAAAAACTGAAGAACTGAAGAACTGAAGAACTGAAGAACTGAAGAACTGAAGAACTGAATAATTGAAGAATTGAAGAATTGAAGAACTAAATAATTGAAGAATTGAAGAATTGAAGAATTGAAAAATTGAAAAATTGAAAAATTGAAAATTAGATTTGAAGTTCCTACATTTTCAAATTCCATAAATTAAATCCGAACCCACAAACATATAAATTTATAAATTAAGAAATTTCAAATTTGATAACTGTCTAACTTTAAAAGTTAGAACAATTTCTTTTCAAATTTCCAAACAATCAACCCAACAAAAAAAGTGCCATAAAATAAATTCTATTCACAAACTCAATTTTGGATATTTTCTTTAAAATCAAGAGAACAAGCCACTTCGAGTGTAAAACAATAACAATATGGTACTGGTGTCGTGTAATTAGCAGGAACGTTTAATTAAATTAGTAACAACTGAATTATCGTAACAACGAAATCACCATTAAACCTGATTAGGTTGATTAAACGATACCCACCATCATGCTCGAGACTAGCAACATTGTATTATACGTAGGGAATAACTTATTGAAAGTCCGTGCACAGCATTCGGCCGATACGTTCAATTAAGCTAATTGCCATCCAAGTAATTTACTTGTAACACATTCGCGTGTTACAATTAAATTTTGCCTTCGTGCACAATGCGAAATAGAAATTACTCACTTCGAATTGATCGGCGTTCTATTTGTTAATAAAATCGTGGTGATCTTTTATTATGTTATGTTTGAAAAATTATGTAATTTCTAATCTTATGTTATTATAAACTTACAGTTATAATTTAGTTTTAATATGGAGTTATATTGTGATTACAAATTTTAATTATGTGATTAGGATAATTGTATGTATAACAATTATTTGATGAGATTCGTGGTTGAAAATTAATGGTTTTATTACGACGTTAAATTGCTGGAAATTTAGTTACTGCATGTTGGATAAGTGCATGTTATATTATTACGCTTTGGACCACGTATGACGTTACGCATATGACAATCCATTCGTGACATATGTCGCGCTCTGATTGTTCCATGTTTTTCGTTAATAATTCAAAAACGAAGCTTCAACATCCATTTTTGCAAAGGAAAATTTTGTTCAGAATCGCATCCTCTACCACCCCTTTCAGGGAGTAACACCAGTTACACCCTGTATTCAATTTTAGACACCCTGTAGAATACTGTAGTAATCCAAAAAATTGAAGACCATTTAGGAAATAAAAAATTTCAAGAAATATGGAAACTAGAGAATACATAGATTTCGTCGTGTAAATATTTCACAATCAATTCTCTCAAATTGCATTTTATTTTAGTACATTCTAAAATATCAATTGCACATCAACGTTGATTACCGAGGCTGTCAGCTTGTAAATATGATCAGCCATTGTCTAGACACTATCAAAATGGAAATTCCATATTTACTCTCTTAAAAACAGCAGTAAAGAGTCTCACTTTTCCTTGTGAAATAATCAAATACTCTATAAAGAACGCATCTTCCGAGGGCGATATATTCTAATGCTGCTTTACATATTGTACGTTACGTTTCTCCTTTTATGGCTACGTACCTGTGCGGATTGTTTATGATAATCTCAATGGTGATGATTTTTGTCATTCGTATTCAGTATGGGATATAAATTTTATTTTATTGAAATAACAAGAAATTTCTTTAAATATTTGCATTAATATTACATATCATATATCATATTCGAGGCCCTTATAAAATCAATCAACCAATCAATCATATATCATATATCACATGTCATATATCACATATCATACATCACATGTCGTATATCACATATCATACATCACATATCATATATCACATATCATATATCACACATCATACATCACTTATCATATATCACACATCATACATCACACATCATACATCACATATCATATATCACACATCATACATCACATCTCATATATCACACATCATATATCACATATCATATATCACATATCATACATCACATATCATATATCATACATCATATACCACACATCATACATCACATATCATATATCACATATCATATATCACATATCACATATCACCTATCATATATCATATATCATGTATCATATGTCACATATCACATGTCATATATCATATATCACATATCATATTTGAGGCCCTTATAAAATCAATCAATCAGTCATATATCATATATCATATGTATACATCATATTAATTGCATCATTTCGCATAATTACACTTCACTTCTAATTATCAATTACATCATTCCTCATGATCACACTGCAGTCACATTTATCAGTTACATTGTGTCTCATAATTGTACCTGTATCACAGTTACTAATGACATTATGCTTCAAAACTATACTTCAACTGCAATTATCAATTGCTTTATTCTTTATAATTGAACTTAACTTTCAATTATAAATTACATTGTATTTTATAACTGCACCTCAGTTTCAATTACAAGTTACATTATATTTCATAATTCCACACACACAATTACCACTCACATTCCATCACACAATCAACCCCGAATGACGATTATCAATTACATTCTATCTCACAATTATGCCCGAATCGCTAATTCAATCTGACGACCATAATTCAACCGCAATTACCAATTACACTCGGTCTCATAATCGTGCCTCAACCGCAATTACGAGTCACATTGTAATTTAACAAAACGAATAACATTTTTATCCGATATCTCGTACGCAGTCGTTCCAGTAATTTTATTTCCGTGTTCATTGGGAGAGATGTATGCGTCCTGAGAGGTTACAACGTTAAGAGGTATCTCTTATCTGCGCGGAGTTGCATCGTTGCCAACATTCGAGCTGACGTGATTAAGTATGTGCGTGCGTGCCTGCGCGTGTAGGCGTGACCACGCTTGGAAGGACACGTTTACACGCGTGCAAACCGACGAAAGATCGTGGACCTTGTATCAACGGGAAAGGTTGCTTCTTGGGATCGCAATAAATCGCTCGTCCCGTTTTCGGAGCTTTTTTCGGGGACTGATACGGGAATCGTGTTATTCGGAATTTCCTGAATAACGTCGATAGCATCGCAGGAAATGACTGATGGGTTTATCGATTAGGGTTTTGCGGGAAAGGATGAGGTTAGACAAATTTGAGAACTGTGAATATTTCATGAAGGAGTACAAGATTATATTTGATGGGATAAAACATTACTTTCTTATTCCCTTATCAGTTTTTTATTTTTTATTCTGTTTTATTCGTATTGACATGAAATTAATGCGTTTAATTTTGTAGTTATGAAGTCTTGAGATTTATTAAATTTCTTATATTTTACAATGTTTCACAAACTCTTTTACATCGATATAAAACGATATACACAAGCGTATTGCTAGTGGTTGATATCGAAACGTGTCAAGTGATAAAGTTAAGTGGCTCGTCTCGTTTAATAAGCTTTGAATATGCATCCGAAGATGGAAAGTATTTTAGTTGGAATTTGTTAGTCAAATTTCATCGAACTTCTGCTTCGGAGGGACTGCTTGAATAAACGAATAGGGACACGTATTACCATGTCGCTTTCGCTTTTACAATTTTCGTATTTATCCATTGTTCACAATATCTTCGTAAATGATACTTTATAAATAATTCCATTAAATGATTATTGAACTAGGATACAAGGAAACAGGGAACGTGAAAATTGAACAGTTAATTTCACATTAAAATATTCGTGATACTGAATAAAATTTCTCTTTGCAAAAATGGGGTTTGAAGCTTCGTTTTTAAATTATTAGGGAATAACACGGAGCAATAAGCCGATGCGTGGCAATTCAACGCGTGGTAATTCGACGCATGGTAATTCTACGCGTAGTAATTCCACGCGTGGTAATTCTACGCATAGTAATTCCACGCGTGATAATTCTACGCGTAGTAATTCCACGCGTGATAATTCTACGCGTAGTAATTCCACGCGTGGTAATACTACGCATGGTAATTCCACGCGTGGTAATTCTACGCGTAGTAATTCCACGCATGGTAATTCTACGCGTAGTAATTC
This sequence comes from Megachile rotundata, assembly GCF_050947335.1. Classification (NCBI taxonomy): domain Eukaryota; kingdom Metazoa; phylum Arthropoda; class Insecta; order Hymenoptera; family Megachilidae; genus Megachile; species Megachile rotundata. The sequence continues at coordinate 10,341,545 of NC_134989.1, forward strand.
TACGCGTGGTAATACTACGCATGGTAATTCCACGCGTGGTAATTCTACGCATAGTAATTCCACGCGTGATAATTCTACGCGTAGTAATTCCACGCGTGGTAATACTACGCATGGTAATTCCACGCGTGGTAATTCTACGCGTAGTAATTCCACGCGTGGTAATTATACGCGTAGTAATTCCACGCGTGGTAATTCTACGCGTAGTAATTCCACGCGTGGTAATTCTACGCGTAGTAATTCGACGCGTGGTAATTCTACGCGTAGTAATTCCACGCGTGGTAATTCTACGCGTAGTAATTCCACGCGTGGTAATTCTACGCGTAGTAATTCCACGCGTGGTAACTCAATGCGTGGTAACTCCACGCATGGTAATTCAGCGAGTGGTAATTCAACGCGTAGTAATTCGATGCGTGGTAATTCGACGCATGGTAATTCGACGCGTTGTAATTCCATACGTGGTAATTCGACGCGTTGTAATTCCATACGTGGTAATTCAACGCGTCGTAATTCGACGCGTTGTAATTCGACACGTAGCAATTCCACGCGTAGTAACTCGCCACGTGGTAATTCATAGCGTGGTAATTGCATACGTAGCAAAATTTCTTATATTCCAAACCAAACCACATCACAAAAACTATATTAAAACTAGAACTGAATCGAACGCAGCAAATGAAACATTTATCGTGTACAATAAACGTATAAATCGAAAAGTACCATCGACGAAAAATTAATTTATTGCATGAAAAAAACCCGTCGCGAAGTTGTTGAATGAAAATGAAAGTTCCGATGTAGAATTGGTTACAACAATCGACGTGGGGGCCGTTGATTCGATTAAATAGAATTAAACGTAGTATTTGCTTTCACAGCCGGCTATGAATAGGCTCCCTTGAGCCTGAGTTTTCGGAAAACTCGAGCTCTCTTCTGGTTTGGCGATCGTCCAGCTGCTGTTTTGGCTCGGTTTCTCTGTTTAGTGATTTCTGGGAACACTGAACAGGTGCCCGTTGACCGATAAATTGATACTGTCCAATGAAACTATAACAAATGATGCTCGTTGAAATTCTTGTTATCGATACGTTTCCTATTTTATTGTGAAGCTTCTCTAAAAGACGCTGTAACGAGTGGAACAAGGTGACAGTGAACAGAAGAGTATACTTTCTTTTTCGTTAGAGCTCTTCTACACATATGTACATGTTTGATATTTCCCTTGGAAATGTGTATAGAATATATCTTATTTTTATTTTTGAATTATTTTGTATTGAATAAAGTGTTTAGGGGATGTGGAGATATGGAGTTTAGTGATGTAGAGATTAGAGATGTGGAAATTTAGGGATGGTCTAGGGAGATTGGAGGATCTGAGGTTTGATGGATATGGGTCATTTAGGGGTGTAGAGAATCTGGAGATTTGAGAGTCCACATATGTGGAATACTTAGGTTTTGAAGATTTAAGTATGTGGGAATTTCGGGATATGTGAATCCACATATGTGGGAGATTTAGGTTTTGAAGATATAAATATGTGAAAATATGAGAATGTGTGAATCCACATATGTGGAATACTTGATTTTTCATCTAAAAAATGTATAAATTAGTACAAAAATGTATAAATACAATGACGTTCGCTCCACTCTGTCGTGGAACAACGACAATGCGAAACCAAAATGACACGTATTCAGAAAGAAACGAGAGAGTAGTTTAAATGATATCGACGAGGAACGAAATAATGAATCCAGTCAGAGGCAAAAGCGTTTCTATCTTTCACGTGCGTGACAGATTAATTTCGACGAACGAGGCGGGATTGAAACCAACCGTTTTCCACATTCCGGTGCAACTTTGATCGAGGATTTTGCCACATGCGGTCTCTGACCAACAGGTTGGCCGATCACCTCGAGTCATGTAACCGCGGCAAATTAGAGCACGATCCGTGCCAAATTTAAATCCTGATCACCTTTCGGTTCAACTCTTCTAAACGCTTTTGAAACTCGGTCAGAAATTTTCAATTGATACCAGTTTTAATAGCATTACTAGAAATTTTAGTTTATGTCACACGTGACTCAAACTTGAATAAATCTTACTCAAATTTTTCTTGTTTTTTCTTTTCAAATTTAACTCTTCAATTTGGAGTTCAAGTGCAATTTGCATATTCAAGGATTTTTTAATATCTTACATTTTTACTTTCTTTATCTGATTTAATACTGCAATTAGCTAATGACGCACCAAATAGTAAGGCAAGTTACATCTTCAAATCTTGCAAACGTTTAAAAATTTCAAACATAATATAAAATAAAAAATGTCAAAAAGTACAAAATGTATAATTTGAAAATTAAAGTGGAAGATTATGGAAAGAAAATGAAAAACGTAACGAATGGAAATCGATGAATATGAAATAGTTGGTGAGCATAAACCAATCCCGATGAAAGGGCGAAGAGGAAAATCAGTCGGAGTTGAACGAAGAAGTTTCCGTGGCTGGTCGACGAGCACAACCGGAAACAAACGGGTAGTTTAGCTGTCAAGCGTATTGCGGCTCGTTGTGCCGTTGGTGAAGATACACCAAGTTGCAGCCGAACTTCATGGTTTCTCGGCGTACAGTCGGTTACGAATGAGGCATGCGAAAGCCACGTCCAACTGGTTTAACAAGTCATTACACAATTTGTCGGGGGAACTTTGGCGTCTGGCGAAATGAAATTTTCGAATCTGTTCAAGCTTCGACCGTGCGCTTTGTTCGCTTTGCAACACTTTCAAACGCGAAGTTAAAGCGATGCAATCTTATTATTCTTAAATAACCGAATTGTTTCTTCCACTTAATTACTTTTTAACTCCAAACTTTAGAGATGCAATCTTTTCGATTGATTTTATCGGTACGGCATTCTTAAGTTTTTTAATTTGCACTTTTAAGTGCACTTTTTCTGACGAACGTTTCAATAAATCAACTGCATTGTTTCGTTTCGCATGACAGCTATGCAGAATTTGAACTATGACGGAGCAAAACCCAAAAAGTATACCGAATATTCGAATCTGCAATATCTGGACAATCATAGTTATATCGGGCTTGTATCTGTCCATTCGGGTTTCAATATCACCAGGCTTCATAGATAGCTTTTACCTGGTCGATAAAATCAAAATTAAGACAAATTGAAAACTGTCAGTCTGCGTAGATACCCAAAAATTGAGACACGCAAGCAGTATTTTTTTAGACTTGGCACAAGTGTATTATTTACATATGTAACCTATTTAGTAGTATCACATTAGACTACTCCACATGTGTGGCTGCCATAAGTGGACTACTTTGGATATGTGTTATGTGGCTAATAGCAGACTACATTAGTTCACGCATGTCTAATGTAGCTAATAGTGGCAGGCTAGACTGGTCCACACATGTGTAACATATTCAGTAGGATCAATTTAGATTATTTCACATATGTGTGAGATATTCAATAGTATAAAACTTGACTACTCTGCATGTGTGTAACATGTGTAATTCATGTAATAATAGCAAAAGTGAATTACCCTGCACATGTGCAACATGTGTAATTTATCTAATAATACCATAAGTTAATTACTCCACATATGTGTAATCTAGCATGTGTATCCACATCTAATCACTACTCCACGTATATGTAATCTACTTAATAATACCAAACTAGACTATTCCACACATGTGTGACTTATCTAATAATTATAAACTTGACTACTCTACATATGTGTAACTTATACAATAGTAGACTACTCCACATATGTGTAAGCTATTCGATAGTTCCGAGCTTGTCTACTCCACACGTGTGCAACGTATCCATAATACAAAGTTAGATCATTCTCAACATGTGTGACCAAACTTGATTGCACTACACATATGTAACCTATTCAATAGTACTAAAAACAGAATATTCCACATATGTGAAACCTAACCAACAGTACCGAACTAGACTATTTCACACATGTATAACCTCTCCACTAGTATTAAATTTGATTGCTTTACACATATGTAACCTGTCTAATAGTACCAAAAACAGACTACCCCCCATATGTGTAACCTATCACACATGTACAACCATATACACCAAACCAGAATATCCTACATATAACCAAGGACGATAACCCGTTTAACTTCAAGATGATGAAACTCAGAATTCCGTACTTTTGACGGTCGTTTAATCCCCACTTCCCGGTAGACATACGCGCGGTTTTAATCACGTTCTCCACCATCTTTGTTTGCCGTTTTACGTGTGCCGTCTACCGGACGGAAACCGCATATTCGTCTACCGGCAAGAAGTTGCTCGAAGACAATGCGGGTAACGTGTTAATCCCAGGATACCGCGTGTTTATCATGCTTCTCGGGCCAAGTATCTCGGATGTTGGGTGGCTCTTTCACACCGGCTCTGCAACCCCGACGCCACAAACCAACGACGTCGACGACCAACGTCACCGACACTCGGGACCGCTAACTTACGTCGCGCGATTAAGTCAAGAACTGCTCGACACATAGCCGCCAGTAGTAGAAACCAACGGATTGTCGGACACAGTGAAACGAATCGATACACCAACTGTTACGCGGATGAATAGTGGAATGGGGATTCGTACGTGGTCGGACAACTTCTCTAGAAACAACGTTTCCGTTGTATACTCAGGTGCAGTTTGTGTTTGGAGGTTTTCTTTCAATCAGAAGTGTACATGTAGTTGATGTTAATTTTGGGGTAAATGTGGCAAATTGAATAGTTTCAGGTATGAAAATTTTTTAGTTTGATTCTTGGGATTCTTTGTTTTGGATGTTGAAATTTTAAACATGATGGATATCAAATTTGAGACTATTCTACTATACTACTATACTACTGTGCAACTATACTGCTACTATACTACTACTATACTACTACTATACTACTTCTATATTACTATTATACTATTACTATACTACTACTGCACTACTATTATACTACTGCTATACTGTTACTGCACCACTGCTATACTGTTTCTATACTACGACTATACTGTAACTATACTAATATTACACTACTATTATACTACTGCTATACTGTTACTATACTACTGCTATACTGTTACTGCACTACTACTATACTGTTACTATACTACTACTGCTATGTAACTGTATTACTGTTATCATACTACGACTATACTGCTACTATACTACTACTACACTACTATTATACTACTACTATACTACTGTATTACTGTACTGCTATACTGCTGTGCCACTATGGTACTATACTACTATACAACTATACTCTATGTGCTACTATACTGCTATACTACTATGCTACTATACTACTATACAACTATGCAACTGTACTATTATACTACTATACTACTACTTCACCAAACACGACAATTCAAAAATCTGTAAAACTCAGAAATGAGTAAACCTGCAGCCTCGAAGCTCAAGAAATAAAAACGAAACGAAAATGAAATAAAGTAACGTAATAATCCGAATATAGAAAATGCAGGACAAACGATGAAAACAATTTGGTGGAATTTCGCAGCGGAAGTATAAAACAGAAAAGTGGGTTTACGACAGGAAGAAAGCTATGGGAAACGATAAAACATGGAAAGGGGTGAAGAGAACGATAGATCGATTTTCGTCGGTCGGGCTTCAAAGGGCCTCGCAGGAGCGGTAACGAAGAAAAAAGGGTAACCGAAGAGGGTGGAAGCGGATCAGAAGTTTACGAGAAGACCGAAGCATGAACACGTCAAGGTGAAGCCCCGGGCATCCGACGGTTATCATCCGGCTGAATGTTCCTGTTGGTGTAATAGGTGTGTACACGGGCACAGAGAGATCGTACGCAACTGCCCGACACACAGCGTGCCCCCGATCTAAATACCCGCCATTAAAGCCAACTATAACGCTCTTTGAATCGCGATTATCGACGATTCCACCTTCGAGATATACGGCCGTCGATATAGATCGACCAACGAGGGGATCGAGATGGGATCGACGCGGTTACGCATCGAGTAGAACGGAAAAGCTTCTTCTTTGCATCGAGAGTTTTTCATGCTTTTTTGCAATTAGCGATGGTGAATGCGAGGGTGCATGCGAGAACGTGTGGAGAACTCACATGAGATCGAGTTTTCAGATTTCTGACTTTTTTTTATTCGAGAAGTTGAATAGTTAATTGTGGAACTGTCAGAATAGTCAGATAAGTATTTTCACAAGTTTCTGATTTTAAGTTGCAAAATTTGTTAAGAACCTAAAAATTACAAAATGTAATATGCTCAAAAATCCAAAACTCTAAAAATCTAAAAACGTAAGAAGCTTGAAACCCAAATATTCGGTCCTCAAACTAACCGAAAATTGAATAACTCTCAAATAAGAGTATCTATTGGCATTGTTCGAGCGGGAAGAAAGAAGAATGTATGCCTTGCGGAGACCCAGGAACTTTCCAGCGATGTATCAGTGACGTCTTTTTGATCTTATTATCCCTGAAGAACGAGCGGGCCGATCTCGCAAAAGGTCGTATCTCCTGGTGCATCGAGCTCGTCGCGGCGCTTGCAGCTTCGTCACGGCGAATTACGAAACGACGAAAAAGAAGCAGTGGGCCTGAACGGGATAAGAATCGGGGAGAAAATAACAAAGAGTCGAGCAGCCAGCGGTAAAATGAAAGAGGCGGGATATCAAAATTATGAAAGAAAAGGGTGATTTAAAAATACCGAAGAAAATGTTTGATCCTTGTCTTTCAACACGGCAGTCTATGGTCACGTTTGATGCGAAATCATGCTCCTTTTACAAACATCAAACAAATATTTTAATTCACGTATAAATACATGTAGATATAGTATATTATATTGACAATTTTATATGACACTAACAGTTATATGTAATATTAACATTTATTATATTAAACTACATATTATATTAGACTGTTATATACAGGGCGTCACACAATTAGTATAGCTCCTTGAAATGTGGGATAGCTGACGTGATTCTGAATAAGATTTCCCAGTGCAAAAAAGGGGTTTGAAGCTTTGTTTTTGAATTATTAGGAAAAAACATGAACCAATAAGTCGACGTGTGGCAATTCAAAGCGTGGTAATTCGGAGCGTGGTAATTCAACGCGTAGTAACTCCACACGTGGTAATTCTACGCGTAATAATTCCACGCGTGGTAATTCCGCGCGTAGTAATTCGATGCATGGTAATTCAATGCGTGGTAACTCGGCGTGATGTAATTCCACGCGTGGTAATTTGACGCTAGATAATTCTACGCGTAATAATTCCACACGTGGTCATTCTATGCGTAGTAATTCCACGCGTGGTAATTCTACGCGTAATAATTCCACGCGTGGTAATTCTACGCGTAGTAATTCCACGCGTGGTAATTCTACGCGTAGCAATTCCACGCGTGGTAATTCTACGCGTAGTAATTCCACGCGTGGTCATTCTATGCGTAGTAATTCCACGCGTGGTCATTCTATGCGTAGTAATTCCACGCGTGGTAATTCAGCGCGTAGTAATTCCACGCGTGGTAATTCAGCGCGTAGTAATTCCACGCGTGGTAATTCAGCGCGTAGTAATTCCACGCGTGGTAATTCTATGCATAGTAATTCCACATGTGGTAATTCCACGCGTGGTAATTCAGCGCGTAGTAATTCCACGCGTGGTAATTCAGCGCGTAGTAATTCCACGCGTGGTAATTCAGCGCGTAGTAATTCCACGCGTGGTAATCCCACGCGTGGTAATTCCACGCGTGGTAATTCCACGCGTGGTAATTCAGCGCTTAGTAATTCCACGCGTGGTAATTCAGCGCGTAGTATTTCCACGCGTGGTAATTCTATGCGTAGTAATTCCACATGTGGTAATTCTACACGTAGTAATTCTACGCGTAATAATTCCACGCGTGGTAATTCTACGCGTAGCAATTCCACGCGTGGTCATTCTATGCGTAGTAATTCCACGCGTGGTAATTCAGCGCGTGATAATTCAGCGCGTGGTAATTCTATGCGTAGTAATTTCACGCCTGATAGTTCCATCCGTGGTAATTGCACATGTAACAGTTATATATATTATTAACAATTTAACAGTAATGTATAATATTAATGATTGAGTATTGTATTAAAGAGTTATATACGATATTAACAATTGTATACAATAGAATGTAAAAGAGATAGTAGACGAATCACTGTGAATACCACAATTTTCGAGAAAACTGACCGTTATTAAACCCGGAGCAAACTTGCTGAAAAGTTCGACTATTTCGTCGTGCAACTTTGACGTGTCTGTTTGTACAAAAACCTGCAAGCTCATCGGCCAACATCAAAGCAGGGACCGATGAGCTTACAAAGCGGCAAAGGATAGTTAATACTCCGACCTCTCCATCCTGCGTGCCTCGTCATTTCGACTATTTCTTTCATCTGGGAAACCTGAATATTCACTTTGAACGAAATTTAGTTATGAAACTAGATTTAATTACTATGAAAGGATTCGACGGATTTCACTTATGAAAATCGTATGATTGTCGTCGACATTTAATATTCGGAGTGGATGGCTTTTATATTGGGGAATGAAATGTGTTCTTGAAGTTTAGCCAAATATCGTTTAATTCATAATCTACTCCTTTCAAGATTGATGTTAAAGTAAAAGAAAATGTAATTTGTCATGTAACAATTACTTGTTTTAAATTGAATTAGATGAAATAAATTGTAGAAGGAATAACATACGTGATCCACATATGGGATCCAGATGTACGTCTTGAGTTTAGAAGGAACATGTATGTATTCTGCAAGAGATAGAAACTGAAGTTCACATATGTGATCCACGTATTTAGTTCACATATGTAATCCACATATGTGATCACTTATGAGTAAAAAGAATGATCTCTTGTAAGTTTAAGAGATAAAACGTATAGACATGTATCCATATTCTTAAAGAAGCAAGAACTAAATTAGTCCACATATGTAGTCTACGTATGTAGTCCACATATGTTGTCTACGTATGTAGTTCACATATGTGAACTACATGCATGGTCATTCGTAAGTTAAAGAAGAACAAAGATACGTATTAGAATTCAAGAGGTAGAAATTAGTCCACACGTGTGGTCCACATATGTAGTCCACACATGACCATTTTTGATCTCAAAAATAACGAAACATGTACCAGTATTCTTGAAAGGATGAAAACTAAATTAGTCTACATACGTGGTTCACATGTATACTTGATATTAAAAAGACCAAAACACGTACTAAACCAAATTGGTCCACGTGTGTGGTCCACATATGTAGTACACATATGACCTACACGTATGACCATTTTTGATCTTAAAAATAAGGAAGCGTAGCAGTATTCCTGAAAGGGTGAAAACTAAATTAGTCCACATGTGTGGTCCACATATTCTTGACATTAAAAAGACCAAAACATACACGTACGTGACACTATCTTTCGGATAAAACTAAAATTAAGACATTGGTAGACTAAAAACTGCAATTCAAGCAACCTTACCATTAAATTCTGACATAACATCACAAAAATTTCTCAGTATAAACACAGTTCAGTGGGAACTAATCAGCTTTGCTCGGAATCGCATCACAAGGCGATTAAACAAGCGTGCGCGGAACTTGATGCCGGTAAAAAAATACTCCGTGTACATTGAGGCAAGTTCAGGTTCAGCAAAAATTCTCGTCGGAACCAGATTACAGTAATTACCTGCCAGTGAGAGCAATAGTTTCATTACGGATAAGGCCGCGTGCATCCGGTGTCCGTTCGTCTCTGTTGCTCGCCCGCTCGAAAAGTAGATTTCCAACGAAAGGAACTGTCCTTGCTGAAGGTTCGTTCGCGTGTGGATTCGCTGCTGCCCTCCGGTGAAATCGCATTATCATGCGTCAGCGTACCGAACCTACGTATGTACTCTCTATACGTACGATCCATGTATGGACTTTCGAACGCCACTGCTACAGATGCTGCAATGGAATTTTAATGAGATCTTATATTTCTTCGTGGCGAATTTAATTGAGATTGTTGATGGGGACATGGAATTGACGAAATGAAGAATTTGAGGAAAATAATAGCTTGGGTGTTAGGTGTTTAAAGAGGGACTAGAGTTATTGAAGAAACTTTGAATTTGGGAAGTTGTTTAGGGAGCACTTGGGTAGAGTTTAAGAATCTAGGGAGAATTTAGGAAGGTACATGGTAGAAATTAGAATCTGGGGAAAAAGTGGATGGAATGTAGGGAGGACCTAGGGAGAAACAAAAAAGAAACTAGAGTCTAGGAAGAAAGTATGAGAAATGTAGAAAGAAACTAGAATTTTGAGAAAACCCTAGGGACAACATTTATTAAAATCTAGTATAATTATAAAGTATAATAATCTGCAATTTTGGCACACTCAAAATAAATAAATTTTTTAATTCCCACATTTCTAAATTATGGATCCAAATTCTCCTGATACAACAATCTTAAATTCTCAAGTTACATTAATCTTAAATTCCCTAGTTGAAAATGACCCAATTCCCTAGTTACCAAAATCCCAAATTTTATAACTACAGAAACCCCAAATTTCTAGTTATTAAAATCTCAAATTCCATAGTTACTGAAGTCCTAAATTCCCTAGTTACTAATACCCTAAATTCCCTAGTTATTAAAACCGCAAATTCTCTAGTTGGAAACGTCCAAATTCAGTTTTCAAAATCCCAAATTCCTTAGTTACAAATCCCCAAATTCCCTAGTTATTAAAACCCAAAATACCCTAGTTGGAAACCTTCAAATTCCCTAGTTATCAAAATCCCAAATTCTATAATTACAGAAACCCCAAATTCCCTACTTACTAAAACCTCAAATTCCCTAGTTACTAAAACCCCAAATACCCTAGTTGGAAACCTCCAAATTCCCTAGTTATCAAAGTTCCAAATTCTATAATAACAGAAACCACAAATTCCCTAGTTACTAAAACCTAAAATTCCCTAGCTACCATAACCCCAAATTCCCTAGTTACTAAAACCCAAAATTTCCTAGCTGAGAATGTCCAAATTCCCTAGTCATCAAAATCCCAAATTCCCTAGTTACCAACCTTCGAAATTCCCTAATTATCAAAATTCTGAATTCTACATAACCTATGACCCCAGACCTCCATACATTGGCCCATCAATAAATTCCACATAACAATAATCCAAAATAATTCAGGAAAAAAACAAATTTTGCAAAAAAATTACAAACCATATCAAACTCAAAAATATTAATTTAAAAAAACCACTAAAACATCCAATTATTTTTCCTAAATAAAAATCAATATTCAGAACATAATACAAACATTAATTTTCGCGTCACCGTTTGCAGAACGAGTAAGAAAATGGCCGACATAAGATCGACAAATTTTCCCAATTTTCCGAACGCGACTCGAATAAACGAAGAAAGAGATTCCATTTTCAGTGAGATTTGGCCGGGATTGGTGGGTGGTCGTGCACGTTCACGTACATGTCCATTCGCGACGCGAATTTGCGTGGCTTTAAAGTACTTCCACCGATCCAATTTTCCACAAGAATGTGACACGTAGCAATCTTGGTAACCTCGGGGCCCCGGTGCGCGATTTATTGGCTACCGAGTGTACCTTCAACGATTTATCTTCTTTCCTTCCCTGTCCCCTCACCCTTTCTTCCTTATCCCTTTCATACAACATTCTCAACCTCCCTCTCTCTCTCTCGATACTCTTCCTTTTTTTTTTCTTCTCTGCCACCTTTTGCTCGTTTCTTCTGCACGTCTTCCTGCTCGTTCTTCCGTCTGCTCGTCCTCATTTTGCTCTTAATACACCCTACCCCTTTGTCTTTCGTCGTTTCTTTCTCGCAAATTTTTTTGCCAGTTTCTGCCTTTCATTTTTTACTCCTGTCCGTTCCTACCTTTGCTTCTCGACTTCTTTGCCATTCCTTTCGACCTTCTTTCAATTCTTCTTCTGTCTTCGTTTTGTCCCGATGCTTGTACCGCCCTTGTTTACACGTGTTTTATAGTTTTCTGCTTGTAATCTTGCATTTGTATTTTTCACCGGACTTTCTTCTCGCTTTGCCTTTTAAACATCCCTTTTGTTCCTTTGTACGAATACTCCTGAGAGCTTTCTCATTTAGCGGATATTTGCTCTTTCATTTAGCGAAGATTCGCTTTTTTTAATTGTCGATAAGAGCTATATAAACGTGTTTCTACATTTAAGGCTTTTCTTCAGTATCTTGTTATTCAATTTCTTAAGAAAGTTTTCTTCTAAATATTTTAGTAACTTCGTTCATAACTTCAACGCTTCACTGTACTTCGATTTATAATTTTTATTATAAACATTAAAGTTTGACTTTTATATGGCGTTATAAGAATAGTGCTATATCGTTAAAAACTCTACAATAAATTTCGTATTTCGAGGGGTATGAATCAATAGATATGTTTGTCAGAATGTACCCCAGGGAATAATAATTATTTATTGACCCAGTTCTGTCTAATTTGTTTGCTGAATCGTTTGCTCTCCAACATGGAGAAACTTCAAATTATTGTTTGAATGTGAGGGGAGTGAATCAACACATAAATTAGATGGAAGTGAGCCGGAAGAATAATAATTTATTGACTCAATTCTCTCTAATTTATTTGCTGATTCACCCTCGTTCTCAGTCAAATTCAAATGATTTGCAATTTATTCGTGTTGAAGAAATTTCTTCGTATTGAAGACATGTACATATATGCTCATTTCTTCATGTTGATAAAATTTCTTCATATTGCAGATATGCACATATATGCTCATTTCTTCATGTTGACAAAATTTCTTCATATTGCAGATATGTATATATATGCTCATTTCTACATGTTGACAAAATTTCTTCACATTGAAGATATGTACATATATGCACATTTCTTCATATATGCACATTTCTTCATATTGAAAAAAATTCTTCATGTCAGAAACAGTTCAATTATGCACACAAGATGAATTGTTATCAGACGTTGATAATTTATTGTACAGTCCCAAAATCGTTAAAATTGTGGTCCATCACAAGAGAGAAACTGTTATCTTCATCAGCGAATCAATTCGTACCTCTCGACTTTTTCCACAAGCATTATCGAGATGTACAATTAGAAAGCCTTAATCGTGGTGATACCTTAATTAGAGCAGCAGACGGTGCAGCTGGGAATCCTTGTTCCCTTCGTTTTCCCAAAGGCGGTCGAAACGTCGACCGAACGAGGGCACAGAGCAAGAACGCGGGAAACGTAAATTGCATCCACCCTTTGATATTTCATCAGCAACGCGAAGGGAGCTCGCTCCGAATCGTAATTCACGCTAATTAGCAGTTGCTGTCGGAGTTAGTTGCGCGTTTCGTCGTTTTTACTGGAAACCAGAGTGCATCGTCGAACCTGATCACTTCTCAACGTCCTAAGATTCGGCAGAGTTTCAATCAAAACTTTCTGGGGGATTCGTATTTTAGTCCTCGATGTTTAATTTCAGTGTTTGGGAAATAATAGTATTCTTTTATTTCACTGATAATTATTGGAACAAATAGTGATGGGTAAGATGTATGAAGTAGTGATGGGAACAAATTTGATTGAAAGAAATAGTGATGGGTAAGATGTATGAAGTAGTGATGGGAACAAATTTGATTGAAAGAAATAGTGGTGGGTAAGATGTATGAAGTAGTGATGGGAACAAATTCGGCAGAGTTTGAATCAAAACTTTCTGGGGGACTCGTATTTTAGTCCTCGATCTTTAATTTCAGTGTTTGGGAAATAATAGTATTCTTTTATTTCACTGATAATTATTGGAACAAATAGTGATGGATAAGATGTATGAAGCAGTGATGGGAACAAATTTGATTGGAACAAATAGTGATGGGTAAGATGTATGAAATAGTGATGGGAATAAATTTGATTGAAACAAATAGTGATGGGTAAGATGTATGAAATAGTGATGGGTTTAAGTACCATCATCTTTGTTTGAATTTAAAAGAAATTGTTGTGTGCATTTAATAAGATAGATTAATCAATGTATGGGACTGTAGCAATAAGATGATGGAAAAAAGTTAGAAAGGAAGAAGAAAAGTGAGTGCTTCTGCAGCCATATACTTCAGCACCACATCTTGCTAAAACCCTTATATACTTGTTCAATAAATTACAAAATGCGAAATATTTTTGGAAGTGCCCTGCAGGTGACCGCCAAGGGCAATCATTTGCATCCCGAACGTAAGTTGTCACACCTCGATCTCGAATCAGTGGACTTTTACCGGTGATTTGAAAGAGAATTCGTCCGGTCAGTGGCGCGAATTCCGAAAAGTTCTCCGAGCGGAGAGAATTACAGGCGGAGCGTAGCTCGCAGCGTCCTCCCGAAGGATTCGAAAGAGCGGCGAGGCGCATCCACGCTGGCAAAAAGGAAATAATAAAGAAAAAAGAGTGGAAGAAAATCGGCGGTCTGCAGGTGTAACGCCCGCAGCGACCGGGTGATAAAATGCACGCGGACTTTCGATGCGAAGAAGGCCGGAGAAACCTTTCGCGATGCCTGGGGCTCGATAAAAAATGCAGTGATCACGTTTCGGCAGAGACTTTGGAATCTTCAATCTGCCCTCGCTTCTTTGATTCACGCTTCCCACCCTCTGTTTCGCTCCCTCGATCGGGGGATATTCGCGGTGCAACGTCGGGAAAAATAAACGACCGGGGAATGGTGGTGTTCTTTGCACGTCGAGAGAAAATTAGGGTAGCGGTGAAAAATCGTCTCCGCATCGGTGGTTAACGGTACCGTGCCTCTCTCAAGTCGCTTTATGATAATTTGATTGAGACAAGTTGTAGGGGGTGGGATAATTGCCATGACTTATGGGGAGATACATCGGTCAATCGACAACACGATTGCAACGTCGATTTCCTGTGCACTTTAGGTACATCAAAACTTTTACCAAATTATAGCCAACTTTGTGAAATAAAGAAATTTGCTTTCTGAAGAATGTAATTTTTATAAATTCTTCCAACCTCTTGAAATTGGTTGGAAATATTTTTAAACTACAACTACCGCCATTTTTCTTGTACCACACTTGACGATACTCTCACGCCATTTTGTGTAAAAAAACCAGCAATTCTCGATTCATATTTTAAGGAAATCTTGCGATTTTCATAATCGTTACGAAAATGTTACGCGTTGCATACCTTGAGCGATGTTTAACTTTTCGTTCGTTTACAAGAGTGTTTTTCATGGAAAATTTCGATCGTCTAGTTTGAAACGAACGACGGCCCGCTATGAGATGCAAATTGAAGTTCGATTAAAGTTTTATAGTCTTTTGCGAGTTGCTAGATATTGAAATGAAGTATCATAAATTTCGCCGGCGATGCGTTTACCATTCGATTTTAAATATTCATGAGCGTCGAATTTTGCAGTCGCTTTGCGTGTAAATCGTTTTTAAAAACAAAGAAAAGGCAATAGCGCATAATATCGGTATTTTATCCGTTTCGAATAATCGCCATAGTCACGCATTGAAAGAACGTTGAAAATTGTACAGGAGAAATAACAAAAAAAAAAAGGAAGAAAGAAAACATTTAATGATATCCCGTTTCCTGCCGCAAAATAGCTGGTATTGTTTCTGGTATCGCAAAAAAAAAAATTGTCGTTCTATCTATCGATTCCCTGTTGAAATCGGCGTAATGGCGAAACATCGTTCGAATAATACACCGAAGAGTTATGTACACGAACGAATCGCGGCAAAGTGAATACTGCGAGCGTGCTATTGTTCTCAATTAAAAGTTAAGTTGATAATCGACCTGATTTGTTAATTTGAAAACGTAATTACCCCGGTCCGTTCGTGGATCGAGCCTATTCAGACTGCATAAAACACGGTCTGCATTTAATGCATATTCGAATGCACGAAAATGCGTTTCATTGATAGTCGATTAAATTCTCGTGTAGTTTTACGATTACCATTGATTCCTTTTCTTCTTGTTCGTATGCGAATCACTTTTCAGCGAGGTGCAATTTCATTTTTCAATGTAAAGCGGATTTTTGTGCGGGCTCTTTTGTTGGAGAGGATTGTTGGAAATTTTGGAGTGACCTCTCGTTATATTGCCATTTTTATATTAGTCAAGTTTTTATAGCTTTGTGTGTTAGTTTGCGGAGATTCAAGTTTGGAAATTGCGAATTTTTTTTTTATTTAGAGATTGGGGTTGGGAATTGGAAATTGGGGAATTTTAGAAAGTTGAGGAATTTAGGATTTTTAGAAATTTTGGAAAATTTGGAATATATGGAATATTTGGAATATTTAGGAATTTTAGGAAATTTAGGAATTTTAGGAATTTTAGGAATTTTAGGTATTTTAGGAATTTTAGGAATTTTAGGAAATTTTGAAAATTCGAAGTATTTGGAATATTTAGGAAATTTAGGAAATTTTGAAAATTTAGGAAATTTAGGGAACCTAGGGAATCTAGGGAATCTAGGGAATCTAGGAAATCTAGGGAATCTAAGGAATCTAAGGAATCTCGGGAATTTAGGGAATCTAAGAAATCTAGGAAATCTAAAAAAATTTAGAAAATTTGAAATTTTGTAAGTAGCAAAATTACAAATTAAAAAATTTAAAAACTCCAAAAATTAGAATTTCCAAAAACCCAAAAGCAACCTAAAAATCACCAAATCTAAACCTTCCCTATTCCACAACCCCCCTCCAAAATTAACCTTGAACCCAAATAAAAGAAAGTCAATCTTGAACTTGATCTTGAAAGGCAATCGATAAACGATCGATTATTCGTGAAATGCGCTCGTGACTAGAACATATCCGGAAGTGCGATCGAAGCGAGTCGAACTCAAGAAAAAGAACGTTTTCCTTACGGTGGTGGTTGTTTGAACGCAATCAATCGTTTCTCTCCGCAGCTGTCTGCAATTTCGAGGCTGTAATCGGCCAGCAGATCCTGCGTCGATGAGATCGAAACAGCGGGATACGAGCTGAAAACGCGCGACGGCTCTCGTTGAAGGCTACTTAAAACAACCGTTGAGCACTGCGACCAGTGCTCGAATTACCAACAACAGGTGGCTCACAAGTAAGTATTACTCCCGCCACCATTCGATACCATCGACGCCATTTTTCTCCGTTTTAACCGTCATTTTTCACGCTTCAACTTTTTAACGCTAAAACTACTGGCGCGATCAAATCTCTTATTTGTTTTATGGTACAACGTTAGGGTGACTTTTTTGAAATTTTTTTATTTATATATTTTTACTTATTTAGTTTTTAACTTCATTTTATATTTTGAAATCAGGGTTTACAGAGAATTATTGTGTATTATACTTTTATTTTATATCATTTCTTTATTCATTTTTAATTTCGAGATAAGGGTGGATTATAAAGAATTAATGTATTTTTATGTTTTATCATTTTTGTATTAATTTTTCAATTTTATCTTTAATTTCAAAGTTAGTGTGAATTTCGAGCTGGTAGGTTGGTGTTAGCTCCTTGCTGTACGGTGCGTCAAGTGCGTCACAAATATTCGTAGTTATAACATTCAGTAATGAAAATTAAAATATTATGTACGTAATGTATAAAGTTCTATTTATCTAACTATATTTAAAAATTTCGGATTTAAAGTTTGAAATGAAACATGTTAAAAATTTGAGTAAGACTGCATTTGAGATTTATGACGCTTGAGTGCGTCACGAGTTAAATTTGTTAAATTACAGCAAGAGGTTGAAGCAAATATTAAATATTTTTTTATCTATTAATATTCGGTTGAAAAGGAGAAACATGCTTCCTATGTAAGTAATTTGAGACTTCGTTGAAATTGCACATTTTTGTAACACGTTCGCTGCTGGTATTCAAATGATGTTATAAGTTACATGTTACAAGAAATTATTATTTATAGACCAAGTTTATTATTTACAAATTACGACTTACAAACCAAGTATAGAATTTACAAATTATAACTTACAAATCCACTATGTAAGTTATAACTTGCAGACCAAGTATATAAATTATAACTTGCAAACCAACTATGTAAGTCATAACTTGCAGACCAAGTGTATAAATTATAACTTGCAATTCAACTATGTAAGTTATAACTTGCAGACCAAGTATATAAATTATAACTTGCAAACCAACTATGTAAGTCATAACTTGCAGACCAAGTATATAAATTTAAACTTGCAAACCAACTATGTAAGTCATAACTTACAGACCAAGTATATAAATTAAAACTTGCAAACCAACTATGTAAGTCATAACTTGCAGACCAACTATATAAACTATAATTTGCATATCAAGCATGTAACTTATAACTTGCACACCAAGTCCATAAATTATAAAATAAAGTCCAAGAACACACTTCCCAAATTACAACTTCCAAAAAAAATATTTCCAAATCTCCCAAATTATATCTTCCCAAAACTTCCAAAAATGGTGTACTTCCAAATGCTAAACAGTGCAAATTGCAAGCAGCGCTCAAAAGCCCCACACGATAGAATCTATCCATCAAAATCCTCCACAGTAGCGAACGTGTTAACTCGCCTCGAACACACGATATGCAATCGCATATCGATCCCCCAATAGTACACATGCTGTATGATCGAAATCCACACAGCTCCGTCAATACGAGCGCAACATCCGCGACTCCGGGCGGCTTGTGGGAGTGCAGCAAGTGCCTGGACGAAATGCGGCTGATGCAGAGGTTGGCGATCAGCGGACTATTGTCCGTGATCTTGATCGTCCTTCTGACTGGCACTTTCGTCACGCGTCACGATTTGGCGAACGTCGTCGAGCGAGGCTCCGCGCCCGAGGAACGCGTCGAACAGTTGAACCCCTCGTGGATGCAAAACAACGCGATACCGGGTCAAGATGAACAGAAAACCGAGGATAAAGATCATCGGGTGGACCTGAAACACAGACAATCCGAACCATCCGCGGTTGGACCCCCGCCGATCCCGGTTCCTGGACCCTACGTCATTAAACCGCCTAATCCTCCTCTGGATGACGTGACTAACCAGCGTCGCGAGAAGATCAAAGAGGTAAGCTGCTGTTACGCGCGTTCTCATCTTCTCTAATTATTGAAATGCATTTTGGAATTGCTGGAGATATTTGGGTGGAAACTTGGCTCTGATTTAGCTGTGAATATACTGCGAAAAGGTCTTTGATAGGTCTCTTTGTATTGACACGATCTGTGTACCTGTAATATTACTTCAATTTAGGGTACTATTTATTTATTGCAATGTTAATTTGAAGGTGTGTACTTGTTAATTATTTTAGAATACATATGTAGTTTACTTTAGTTTAAAATACATACGTAGCTTACTTTATTTTAAAATACATATGTAATACTACATATTAGTATGGTTTTTATTTGTTTTCGATATAGAGGATGTTATGAGTATGTATTTGAGATGTTTCAGTTTATGTTTTGATAACAAATGATAATTGCAACTACTGACAGTTATTTTGTTTCATTTTCAAAAATATTAATCGCTTTGTACACATATGTATTCACATATATTCATATGTGTATACATATGCATATGCATACGTTATACATTATTTACAATTTTTAGTTTATGTTTTGATAACAAATGATAATTGCAACTACTGAAAATTATTTTGTTTCATTTTCAAAAATATTAATCGCTTTGTACACATATGTATTCACATATATTCATATGTGTATACATATGCATATGCATACGTTATACATTATTTACAATTTTCAGTTAATGTTTGATAACAAATGATAATTGCAACTACTAAAAGTTATTTTGTTTCATTTTTTAAAATATTAGTAGCTTTGTACACATGTATTTACATATGTTCATATGTGTATACATATGCATATGCATACGTTATACATTATTTACAATTTTCAGTTAATGTTTGATAACAAATGATAATTGCAACTATTAAAAGTTATTTTGTTTCATTTTTTAAAATATTAGTGGCTTTGTACACATATGTATTCACATATGTTCATATGTGTATACATTTGCATATGCATACATTATACATATTTGCAATTTACACGATTTATTAAAATAAGTAGATACGAAAGGCAGTCTTTACAAGACCAGTATGGAAGGGTAAGACTCAAAGAATAATATTTGTTCATTAAAACCGTATTAAAGTGATTGGATAAAGGTAAGTGATTTCGAGCCTTGATTTTTGCTGATAACACGTGATCTTCGAACGCATCTGATATAACTGAAATTATCTATCATTTCAAGAAGATGTAATTGAAGCTCTGCAGGCTATGGAAACGTTAATTTTAGATGCTGCCAGTGATTGAACGATTACTTAATTCCATGGAGTTTCAGTATCGTTACGAAATTAGCATTCGAATGATCGGGTATTTGGAGTTCTAAGAATTTGGAAATGTAGGAATTTGAAGATTCAACAATTTAGTGTTTTAGTTCAATATTTTACAAATTTGGAAATCAATGAATTTAAAAATTTTGAATATTTGAGAGATTAAAAAATTTCAAGGTGTATGAATAAAAAAATTTATAAAATTATAAACTTCCCAAAATTGTACCAAAAAATGTAAAATTTTTCTATTAAAAAAATTAACTACTCACAAGTACCCAAGAGTATACTTCATCCACAATGCTAGACACAATTTCCAATACAAAACAAATGACTTCCACGTTCTCCCCAAACATTTCCAACTATTTTTTCAAACTTTTTCCAAAGCCCATATGCGGTGGTTAAAAAAATCGAGCTATGTCGTTCACCGTTGACCCATTGATTACCCCGTCGGTGCAATGTTTGCTTTCGATCGAAAATTGTTTAGATGGACGTCCAATTCTGTTTGTTAATTTAAACAAATTCCATCAGTCAGATAGTAGCCGCACAAAGCCACAATCATAGTACGGAACAGTTTCAATTTCGAAACCCAGTTTCAGACGAATTCATCGTTCAAAAGGGATTGATGTGGAGGACGATAAACGACCAGTTTGAAATAGATTTACAGGAATGGACCCGTAGGATATCAAGGGAGTGCAGCAAAGAGAAGGAAAGTGCAGGAAAACGGGCGAACTTTCAAAGAGATAATCGTTCCGGCTGAGTTTCGAAGGGTCTTAATGTGATTGATTCATTATCGCTTGGATCTTGCTCCTTGAACAGAATTATCGCGGATATCCAGTTTATTGCTCTTTGCTAAATTAATTACGCGGTAATGGTTTCACTTCAACTTCGACTGGATGAAGTCTGACGTGCTATCTCCACACCGGAATTCCTCCATTTCTCTCAATTTATTTTCCTTACCGAAAGTATTCGTATTTGCGCTTTTATTGGTACTCACATCTCCTCGTTTCACAAATTCACTATTTACCTGATCTAAAAATTAAATAAAAAATTTTATTATACAAGAATTTTTTTATTAGAGAGATTAAATATTTTATTATACATCCTTAGTGATTCATAAATGGTGTTTAATATTTTTGTAAGCTATATTTAAGAAAATAATTTTACTTATTTTATGTCATTGTAGCGTGTCATGTTATTGTATTATTTGTTAAATATTTAATAAATTTATTTTCAGTAAAATTTAATAAATTTATTATCAGTAAATTTTAAATACTTAATAAATTTGTCTTTACTAATTTTTAAATAATTCTTAAATTAATGAATTTTAACTAAACCAATTCCAAAATAAAATAATGTCAAAACTAAAATTGTTGATAAAACCTAAATTAAACATGCTATTCATGCAACGCAGAATAAAATAAAAAATTAATTTTATTAATTGTGCATTTCACACTGACGCTAGA
Organism: Megachile rotundata; assembly: GCF_050947335.1. NCBI lineage: Eukaryota > Metazoa > Arthropoda > Insecta > Hymenoptera > Megachilidae > Megachile > Megachile rotundata. The sequence continues at coordinate 10,363,202 of NC_134989.1, forward strand.
TATGTTGAATTTGCGTATAAGGTACATAGAAACTGATGAAGATTCAATCGGAGAATAAGCTTTCCTACGCCGTTACTATTTCAGAAACGTTCTAGAGATACGAAGCACGACTGCATTCAGCAGGGGCCAATAAATCGGTTCGATAAACTGGATAATAGCACGGTTGACCGTTCTTCAATAAAGTCTGACCCGGCAGGATACAGGGTATCGAGCGAAAGTCGATTAAATTCGAAATCAGAGAAGCTACGCCAGATTTGTCTATTCGTTGCTCGATTCGTCATATTGCTGCTATCTCTTCGTGTACAGGGTGCTTCCAAATAATGGTATATTCCCTTTAGTAACTATTGTATAAGTGTTATCTGCTTGTTATGTATGCTTATGTGGAGCTTAAGTGGAGATACAGATACATAACTAGTCACATTCATTGGCTACTATGAATTCTGAAACTGAATTTTTGATATGTCTTTTGATAGGTGTCTTTATGTGGCGCTATAGCTACATCATCAATTACATTCATTGACTATTATGAATTCTGAAACTCAATTTTTGATAGGTGTCTTTATGTGGAGCTATAGCTACGTCAGCAGTCACGTTCATTAGCTACTATGAATTCTGAAACTGAATTTTTTATATGTCTTTTGATGTGTCTTTATGTGGAGCTATAGCTACAGCATCAATCACATTCATTGGCTAGTATGAGTTCTGAAACTCAATTTTTGATAGGTGTATTTATGTGAAGCTATAGCTACGTCAACAGTCACATTCATTAGCTACTATGAATTCTGAAACTGAATTTTTTATATGTCTTTTGATAGGTGTCTTTATGTGGAACTATAGCTACAGCATCATTCACATTCATTGACTATTATGAATTCTGAAACTCAATTTTTAATAGGTGTATTTATGTGAAGCTATAGCTACGTCAACAGTCACATTCATTAGCTACTATGAATTCTGAAACTGAATTTTTGATATGTCTTTTGATAGGTGTCTTTATATGGAGCTATAGCTACACCAACAATGACATTCATTAGCTACTAAGAATTCTGAAACTCATTTGTTGATAGGTGTCTTTATGTGGAGCTATAGCTACGTCAGCAGTCACATTCATTAGCTACTATGAATTCTGAAACTGAATTTTTGATATGTCTTTTGATAGGTGTCTTTATGTGGAGCTATAGCTACACCAGCAATGACATTCATTAGCTACTAAGAATTCTGAAACTCAATTTTGAATATGTATGTGGAGCTACATCTACATAAGCACATTTAACTACCAAAAGTTCTGAAAATTAATTTTTGACATCCATGTTTATGTGAAGCTATAGCAAGGTTCTGAAACATGGTTTTCGACATGCATGATTATATGAAGTCATAGCTGCATATGAAGTGATAGTCTACCAATGGTTCTGTAGCTTATGACAGAAAAATGTATATAGTGTATCAAGTTTATAATATGAACGTAATTTTTGTTGTATCTTAACTTGTAAATCCTTTGACCTGAGATGAAGTCCTCCTTGAACTTGAAAGCTAAAGTTAGCACTGAGTTAATTAAACCAGCAACTTCTTGTAATTAGCATACCTATCAACCTGCAACCAATCTCCAAGGTATCAACTCTATTACCAATACTAGGCAAGGAAAATGGAGCAGCAGTTTTGTTCAAATCAGTTCCACGTTTAAATGGTGACTCACGTCTCCTTAATAGCTCTTCAATATTTCGTTGAAATCGAAATTGCATGTTTAATCGTCCTCACATCACTATACAATTTTTACTAGAGTCGATTATAATTAGTCGTGCAATTGGATCCGCAGTAACACGTTGCTGCAAATACGGTGAGCTCTCATGGTTTCGAAATGTTGAGGCCGAGTTATGTACCAGGCTTATACGTCTCTCGGCCAAGCAAGGTACATATCGTTCATTCCAAACGAAGCAATTTGCTTTGCGAGTGGACTCGTGTAATTCACGAAATGGGTAAACCGCGTTCGAAATAGATCTCGATTTACTGTTCACGGCTGCGTCCAACAAACGTGCATAGATAAAAAGAAACGCCCCGTGCGTTTTTATTCTTGCGTCAAAAAATTAATTAAAGTCGCGCAATCACGGATTCGTTTTGCTCGTCCTTGGCTACAAACATGCAAATGTAATTACAAACGTTTTCGGGATCTCTGTGATTTTAAATTGCGTCTCTTTGCCCCGGAATTTTGGCCACCGTATGCAATTTTTATCAATTTGACATTCTGTTTGACTGCGGTTCGTTTCGCGATTTTATCTGAGCTTATGTTTGCTTGATGTGTGGGATATTTATACTGCTAAGTCCACAATATATATTTACTTTATATATGTTATTATTATTATCGAATAACAAATATTTTGAATAGTATATATATACATGACATATATGTGTATATAACTGTTTGATATGGACATGTACATATGTGTACATATGTGTATATAATAAAACATTTTAACTGGTACATGTAATTGTTTATTGTAGAGATGTGTGCATACTTAATATACTTTATACACTTACATTATACATTTCAAATTAATAAATCATTTTAAATAGTGTACACATATGTGCCTGGCTAATATAAAGGTACACATATGTGTGCATACTTAATATACTTTATACACTTACATTGTACATTTTAAAATAATAAAACATTTTTAATAGTACACACATATGTGTCTGCTTAATATAGAGGTGCACACATGTGTACACAAGATGTACACATATGTGCCTGGCTAATATAAAGGTACACATATGTGTGCATACTTAATATACTTTATACACGTACATTGTACATTCCAATATAATAAAACATTTTTAATAGTATACACATATGTGTCTGCTTAATATAGAGGTGCACACATGTGTACACAAGATGTACACATATGTGCCTGGCTAATATAAAGGTTCTCATATGTGTACATACTTAATACACTTTATACACGTACATTGTACATTTTAAAATAATAAAACATTTTTAATAGTATACACATATGTGTCTGCTTAATATAAAGGTGCACACATGTGTACACAAGATGTACACATATGTGCCTGGCTAATATAAAGCTACTCATATGTGTACATACTTAATACACTTTATACACGTACATTGTACATTTCAAAATAATAAAATATTTTTAATAGTATACACATATGTGTCTGCTTAATATAGAGGTGCACACATGTGTACACAAGATGTACACATATGTGTACATACTTAATATGCGACTTCATACAGTTACATAGTATGTAACAAATTAAATCCAACTAAAGAAATAACCAAGTTTCACTAATGAGAAGTACAAATGATTTAGCCAATAATCATAAATATAGTCACTTAATGGAAGCACTTAATCAAAAATATGATGAAGTTTATATCACGGAACAGCGTAAGTTCCGATAACGATCAATTTTGCCGGTAATGCCCGGGCAAAAGTTGCCTTCCCATGTTGGCCGTAGTAACATTAACCAGTCTTCGACCTGGATTTCTCGTCGAACGTCTCTCTAACTCCAAAAGCTCGTGTAACAGGGCTCGAATGGCGTCAGAATCGATTCGGCACGACGTCGATCTGATTACACGGGCCGAGCAGCGGAGTTGTTACTCAAACGATCGCTAATCCCGTCGTATTAGGGATCACGCTTTAACGTTGCCTCTAATTATCGGCACGCATGCGACTCGTGTATACTAACATTGCACGCCGGTTGAGAATATACTCGCCCGACGCCATAGAAAATCCATGACACCGTAGTGCTGCGTCTAAAGCAATGAGATCTCAAGCACAGCCTCGTGTTGTCAACCGGTGATTCGGGATATTCTATGGGGAAGTAAATTGTAGCTTCGTGACGCTTTCAAGGATGTTTGCAAACTGTGAGTCATGCGTTGTATTGCAAGCTTTCTAAAACAGAAATTGACTAATTTGCACACTGTAATTAGTGTACTGTTTAACATTAACATAGTTAAAAACTGTTTAACATTACCTAAAAATTTTGCTGTATGTTTTCAAATTTTTAAACAATCGATAAATGTGTGCGGAGTTTAAAGCCCGTAAAAATTATTTAAAAGCAGATCTCGTTCGATTCTGATTACCATTTCCGGTCTGGCTTGGACGATGACGTTCGAACGAATGCACCTCCCGACAAAGTCGCATTGTCCGTCGAATGAACGGGTTTGGCACAATGGAAGCGGTTCCTTTTAATGAGACGTTGGTTAAGGGAGAAACGATAGACGGCGGAAGGGACGAACACAGAAAGAAGGGTGGCAGAGGGGTACAGGGTGTTCCGTAAATCGTGAACCCTGCCTGGCTAATGAGAAATTCACTGAGGCGTGCTGTGGAAGGTTAGATGGAGAAAGGATGGACGATGGTGTGTGGGAATGGTGTTTCGGCCAGTAGAAAAACAGCTCCATAAATGTATATCGTATGATGTGTGCCATACGTTCTGTGGGAATCGAAATTTCTATAGAAATTCGACATTTTTCGTTCGTAATCTTTTTTTGCTAGTATTGTGTATATGTGAGGTAGACGTTGATGTGCTATTTTTAAGTAGGATGTGGATATGTGGATATGTAGATGAGTGGATATATGAATATATGAGTATGTGGATATGTGGACATATGAGTATGTGGATATGTGGATATGTGGATATGTGGATATGTGGATATGTGGATATGTGGATATGTGGATATGTGGATATGTGGATATGTGGATATGTGGATATGTGGATATGTGGATATGTGGATATGTAGATATGTGGACATATGGATATATTGATATGTGGATATATGGATATATAGATATGTGAATATGTGGATATGTACATATGTGGATATGTACATATGTGGATATATGGATATGTGGATATGTGAATATGTGGATATGTACATATGTGGATATATGGACATGTGGATATGTGAATATGTGAACACGTGGATATATGGACACGTGGACATGTGAATATACAGATATGTGAATATGTGAATAAGTGGATACATAGACATGTGAATATACAGATATGTGAATATGTGAATAAGTGGATATATAGACATGTGAATATGTGAAAATCTAAATATATGAATATGTGGATATATGAGTATGTACATCTGTGGATATGTAAAAATAGTTTCAAACTACTTTATTCGACCTTTCACAGAAATAGTTGAACTCAAATTTATTTTATCTTCTAAATATTTAATAGTACTAGAAATATTTTAAAACCTTCACAAATAACCTCAAAAAATATTACCTTTCAAAGTTATTTTCTTCAAATAGAGCATCTGTGATCTCATGAAAATTGACAGCTAAGATGAAATTCATCAAACGTTAATAATTCTTCGCCTATTTATATTAAGTTATTTTTATTCATGTTCAATAAATTTCATATTTATAACCTGTTATACCAATTGGTTGCAGAATTTAATATTTCCTGTTCCTTCATACAAAATGTTTGATAAATCTAAGGTTCAATATTCTTTTATATAAAATGTTTGCATAAAAGAATATAAAACATTAAATTTATCATAGTAATCGATGAATTTAATGTTTTATGCTTTTCAATATTAAATGATAAAATTTAGTATCTTATACTTTACACGAAATGTTCAAGTGATTTAATATCCAAAAAAATGACCAAATTTCTATTTTATAAAATGACACAAATTTTTTGACCAACATTTCCCAAAAAAAATTTTAAAATTCACAAAGAGATCTTATCATTGTTCAAAACACTACCTGCAGAAAAACTCTTGCAATACAAAAATGTTCCAACAAAAAAATATCGCATGAAAAATGTCTGGAATGACGGTAATCGTTTAAGATCATAGAAGACAAAACGTTTCACCCTCAAAGAACGATATTCCCCTTTTGCCAACCCTTCAGCCGTCCAACACACTCTCTGTATCTGTACTCAAAGGCCAAAACATGGCCAGGAACAGAAGATAGAAATCGTCGCGAGCATTGCGGGAGCAGCTTTCATTCACAGATCAGAGAACAAGATGGCTGGAAGCAAGGGGATGAGGGTGTCGGTCGTCAGGCGAAGAATAATTCACGCTATTAGCCCGAAGCGGCACAATGCGAGCTCGACCCATCACAATAAACAAAGACATAATTATAGTATACCTCCGGAGGGTCGTAGTCGGTGTAGAATTCCGGTTTCCTTGTCTTTGCCTTTTACCCTTCTCTTAAGAAACCCCTGTCGTGTGCAGTCAATCTTTACGCAAAAAACGGATGATCGAGATTATGGGGTGTTTAGGTGGGGGATGATATAGTTTGATTGTAAAATTTTGCGGGAAAATTGAAGATGATATTTTACCACATATGGGTATCATATGTTCGATGTTGGGTGAGGTAGGTGGGGTTTTTGATGATATCAGGGCAATTGGATGATTGAAGATTAATACTAAATTTAATCTAATTTAATTTAATACTATGATAAATTCCCGAAACCTTAAATTTATAAATTTATAAATTTCCCAAATCCCTAGATTCCGAAAACCTTAAATTTCCAACTCCCTAAATTTCCAAATCCTTGAATTCTCAAACCCCTAAATTCTCAAATCCTAAAAATTCCCAAATTTATAAATTTCCAAGACCTTAAATTTCCAAATCCTTGAATTCCCAAACCCCTAAATTCTCAAATCCTTGAATTTCCAAATCCCTTAAATTTCCAAATCCTAAAAATTCCCAAATCCCTAAATTCCCAAAACCTTAAATTTCCAAATTCCTAAATTTCTAAATTTCCTTAATTGCCAAACCCCTAAATTTCCAAATCTCCAAAGTCCCTAAGTTCCTAAATTCCTTAATTCCCAAACCCCTAAATTCTCAAATCCTTGACTTCCCATCCCCCTAAATTCCCAAACCCCAAAATCCCCAAATTACCAAATTTAAAAATTGTCTACCCATCGAAAATTCCCATATCGTCCACATATCATATGTCACTATTTAACCTCGTAATTGACAACCACACTATATCTTCCAGCAGCTATACGTGTTTCCATGTGCTACCCATACATGGTGTTAGGCGTCTAAGCACGCGGAATTTCGTGAACCATCCTGGTGTTTCGTTCCCATGGTGTTACCGGTCGCACGTCCCGTGTGGACAGGTTGAATACCTGTTTCGCGTGTTTCCTACTTGCATAATGACGTCTTTTTTATCAGGTTTAATAGTATTTGCTACAGTTTCAGCGGATCTGCTTAATGCGTCCACTGATTACCTGTTTTGTTAGAGATTTCTGAAGTAATTTGTAGATGACTGTGAGAAATAAAATTGCACCTATGATATTGTCTTCGTTGAAAATTATTAGTTATATTGTTGTGTATGTAAAAAATGAAATAATATGTAATATAAAGAAAACTTGTATATGTGCAATTTATTTTAATTGAATTTGAGGATGTCTTTAATAAAAGCACCATGTGTGTTGATAAAATTATTGACATTATTCGGAATCGACATAAAATTGTTGAGTACACATGTGACACATGTGGTATGTATAATACTCATGATGTGTATGATGCATATGATACATGTGATACATACACACGTGATATACATATGATGTAAATACATATATATGTGATACATACACACATGATATACATATGATGTAAATACATATACATGTGATACATATCATGTACACATCACGTTAAATGATACATATTGTACATATGAAATGTATGGCACATATGATATACAACATGTTGCATGTACATATGATATACGATACGTATGCTACATATGGAATGTACGACACGTATGATATGTTACATAAGAAGTATATGGTATCCATAATACATATGGTGCATATGGGACATACGATACATATGATATAAGATTCGTATGCTACATATGGAATGCACGATACATATGATATGTTACATAAAAAGTATATGGTATCCATAATACATATGATGCATATGGGACATACGATACATATGATATAAGATACGTATGCTACATATGGAATGCACGACACGTATGATATGTTACATAAAAAGTATATGGTATCCATAATACATATGATGCATATGGGACATACGATACATATGATATAAGATTCGTATGCTACATATGGAATGTACGACAAGTATAATATGTTACATAAGAAGTATATGGTATCCATAATACATATGATGCATATGCGACATACGATACATATGACACATACGGTACATATGGTACATACCATACATATGACACACATGGTACATACGATACCTAATACATAAACATGTAATGCACATCTACATACGATATAAGTGACATATAATGTACATGTGTGACATATGTGATATACGTTACACAAACAACAAAACCAACTATTTAAAAAATGATAACTACACCAATTTTCACATCCAAAAAAAAGTAACGTCCTCTAAAAAGAGAAGCAATTGAGACCCTAAAAAAAAGTCCCAGAATTGCAAAGTGGATCGTTTGAATTCCGTAAAGGCTCGATCGGCATTCTATCTCGTGCCAATTTTTCTTATCCGTTCAGCGTAAAATTACGTTCAGCTCGGTGTCCAGCCTCGGATAGCACGCGAAATACGCGTATATAGAGCAGTATCCTCTCGAGTTCCCGAAGGATCGGCGAGAGCACCGAGGCGGGAACTCATCTTCACGCCAGGATGAGCCCAATTATAGCGTCAACTCGTTACCGGATATCATTAAACGTCAAGGAGGTACGAGTGTCCGCCTTTTTCCACGGGAATCTCGCGATTGGTAGCTCGTCGCTACCATTGTCATGGATGCCGTGAACACGAGGTCAGAAATTGAACGGGGATCTTCAGAACGCTCGAGGGGGAACATAATTCGAACGACAAATGAATGGAAAAAATAGGAAATGGAAATAGGAGGAGTCGAAATTCAGAATATTTCTATTTCACTTCTTTTTATATTTTGCATATGGACTTTAATGTTTTTTCTGGAGGTTTGATGATTTTTTTTTTTTTTGAAAATACTGATTTGGGTTCATTTGGAGTGCAGAAAATATGGCATTGATTATGGGAATGGGGGAGATCAAAATTAGGTGGTATTAATATTGTACTATTAAAACTTGAGAGTTTCAGAATTTGAAAATTTGGGAATTTGAGAGTTTCTAAATTTGAAGATTTCAACATTTGAGAATTTGGGAATTTGAGAGTTTTCAAATTTGAAGATTTCCAAATTTGAGGATTTCAAGATTTGAGGATTTCAAGATTTGAGAGTTTCCAAATTTGAAGATTTCCAAATTTGAGGATTTCAAGATTTGAGAATTTCCAAATTTGAAGATTTCAAAATTTGAGAATTTGGGAATTTGAGAGTTTCCAAATTGGAAGATTTCCAAATTTGAGAGTTTGGAAATTTGAGAATTTCCAAATTTAAAGATTTCAAAATTTGAGAATTTCAAAATTTGAAAATTTGGGAATTTGAGAGTTTCCCAATTTGAAGATTTCCAAATTTGAGGAGTTCAAGATTTGAGAATTTCCAAATTTGAAGATTTCAAAATTTGAGAATTTGGGAATTTGAGTGTCCAAATTGGAAGATTTCCAAATTTGAGAGTTTAGAAATTTGAGAGTTTCCAAATTTAAAGATTTCCAAATTTGTGGATTTCAAAATTTGAGAATTTCCAAATTTGAGAATTTGGGAATTTGAGAGTTTCAAAATTTGAGAATTTGAGAATTTGAGGATTTCAAAATTTGAGAATTTGAGGACTTGATAATTTTCATCTTTGAAAATTAATAAAATTAGAGTATTTTAGTATAATATTTTATCATAATAAATTACAATAATTTCCCTATCTACGTTATGTTAGGTTGAAACAAATGATTCTTCTAGTTCCCCAAAAACAGTACCTAGTAGCTCATACTATATTCCATCATCTCAAAACAGTACAATATTAAAAACCGTACGATTACCTAAATATTTCCGTAACAATTCTCTCTTCATCCCCCAATTTCCCTTTTCCCATTATTCCTCTCCCTTCTCCCTCATTTTTATACACATTTCGTTGCCTCTCATCTTGCATACACATAACCTTGTTTTCATTTTGTGTAAGCCACTTCAACCCTCTTCCTCGAATTTCCACCCCTATTTCTCTCTTTCCCGTACATTTTCTATCCTCGAAGGACTGCAGGGAGCAAAGGAAAATATTGACGATGTCTTCGTGGTCTATCGTGTCCCAAGATCGAGATCGCAAAACCGTTTAAAGAGCGGTTGTTCTCTCGTAAAAGCCATAGTCGGTTTATGATTCGCTCGACGCCAAGATATTATGCTGTTTTCGAGCTCGCATTCGCGGTGGCTCCATTAAATTCTCCTGAAGAATGTCAAACCGTGAATATTTGCCGGTTTATTCGTTTCCGATATGGCTTATGAAAAACTCGGACCTGTATCGTGATTCTTGGGCTATGGAAACTCGACTGAAACTTTTGGAGTCTTTTATCGATCATTACATAACGTTCAGATTCGATTTTATCAAGATCGATCGTATGTAAGGCTGCACACAACCCCTACGACGGCAATATAAGAAGAGACTTCGTATAACTATTCCCAAAAAAAAAATATAAAATGTACAATATTAATATCCTTTAAATATTTCATCCAAATAAAGAACACCATCTTCCAACTATCATAAAATAAAAAATTGTATTGTAAAATACAATAAGAAATTTTAGTTCGTGAAATGAAATAAGTTTGCAGTTACAGAATGTCGAGAAATAAAGAACAGAGACATTTTCTTCAATAACAAGAATTCAATTTCAGCGTGGGAGTATTAAACTGTTTTTTAAAAACACTAATGCCTTCCGGTCGTTGGCAAAAGTTTGCCATTTAATTTGACCAGTAAGCAATATCTGTTTTCAAAAAGTTGCATTCGCTTGTACGTACGAAGAAATTATCGTGCGGCAAACTTCTTTAATAAAGGTGTTCCCTGAATTTCATTTCTGTTACTGGATACAAGCGGAACAGCTTACAATTCCGGTTTCTTTGTATCCGAGGCAATGGAAACGAAACTTGTTTCCCTCGAATGGAAACTTTTTCATCGCGATGGAATCGGTGTAAGTGCACGTTAACGGTGCTCGAGATCTTCGTTATAAGTACTCTCGACGAATCTTTGGAGCATCAAAAAATTACAAACGGTGTATTGATAATTGCTGAGAGTGGGATTTGATGGGTGAACGAACAAATATAGATTCTTTCAAGTTTACATGTTTTTAAATTTTTTTACTCGCGAAGTTTTTTACCCTAATTTTATTCATTTTTGAAGTCTCAAATTTTCAAGTTCTCAAATTTTGAAATTCTCAATTTTTCAAATTCCAAGAATTCTCAAATTTTCAAATTCCCAATTTTACAAATTCTCAAATTCCTAAATTTTGACATTCTCAAATACCCAAAATTTTAAAATTCTCAAATTTCCAATTTCTCAAATTATGAACTTCTCACATCTTGGAATTCCCAAATTTGGAAATTCCCAAATTTTAAAATTGTCAAATCCCTAAATTCCCATATGCCCAAATCCCCAAATTCCCGAATTACTAAATTACCAAATTTCCAAATCCCCAAATCTCCAAATCTCCAAATCTCCAAATCTCCAAATCTCTAAATCCATAAATCTCCAAATTCCCAAATTATTAAATTACCAAATTTCCAAATCCCCCAATCCCAAAATTTTCAAATCCCCAAGTCCCCAAATTCCCCAATTCCCAAATTACTAATTTACCAAATTTCCAAATTTCCAAATCCCCAAATCCTCAAATTTCCAAATCCCCAAATTACTAAATTACCAAATTTCCAAATCCCCAAATTCCCAAATTCCCAAATCCCCAAATCTTCAAATTTCCAAATCTCCAAATTCCCAAATTATTAAATTACCAAATTTCCAAATCCCCCAATCCCAAAATTTTCAAATCCCCAAGTCCCCAAATTCCCCAATTCCCAAATTACTAATTTACCAAATTTCCAAATCCCCAAATTCCCAAATTCCTAAATCTCCAAATCCATATATCCTCAAATCCCCTAATCCCCAAATTCCCAAATCCCAAAATTCCCAAATCCCAAAATTCCCAAATCCCAAAATTCCCAAATCCCAAAATTCCCAAATCCCAAAATTCCCAAATCCCAAAATTCCCAAATCCCAAAATTCCCAAATCCCAAAATTCCCAAATCCCAAAATCCCAAAATTCCCAAATCTCAAAATCCCAAAATTCCCAAATCCCAAAATTCCTAAATCCCAAAATTCCCAAATCCCAAAATTCCCAAATCCCAAAATCCCAAAATTCCCAAATCCCAAAATTCCTAAATCCCAAAATTCCCAAATCCTAAAATTCCCAAATCCCAAAATCCCAAAATCCCCAAGGTCCCCAAAGTCCCAAATCCCCATATCTCCATATCCCCAAATTCCCAAATTACCAAACTTCCAAATCCCCAAATTCCCAAACTTTCCAATTCTCCAATCCCCAAATCTCCAAATCCCTAAATCTCCGAATTCCCAAATTCTCAAATCCCACAATCCCAAAATTCCCAAATCCCCAAATTCCCAAATTCTCAAATCCCCAAATTCCCAAATTCCCAAATTCCCAAATTCTCAAATCCCCAAATTCTCAAATTCCCAAAATCCCCAAATCCCCAAATCCCCAAATCCTCAAATTCCCAAACCTTCCAAATCCCCAACCCCCAAAATTCCAAAATTACACCCCCAAAAATAAGAGTGACCCGTCAATAACCCCAGCCTCCGTCGATCAGAGATTAAATATTCTCCGGTCCACAAATACCCGAAGCACTTCTTGCCGGACCGAGTGACCCTAATTCCCCAGGTGAATACCCGGGGCGACGAATTTTAAGTAGCCATAATTAAACTCGTTCTCCATTTATAAAACACGTAACATCGCCGCGGCAGATGTGGCGTAAACCCTAAGCAGAATAATCTGGCGGGAATGCAGATAGGACGGTAAAGGAGGAAGAATCCAGGAGGATGGCATCCGTGGAAGGAAGCGACGTAGCAGAAAATTGCAGAAGGCAGCCATCGTGGTGGCTGGTTGCTGGAATCGCGACGTTCGACCCTTTTTGTCGTTATCCACGTAATCGCGACTAATTTGTTCTGCACCGACCACAGGGAACACGGGAAGGAGGAGCTGCTCTCGGCTGGTAATCTGGTTAACATCCGTGTTAGGATTAAACCATTAGCCCGGTGGGAAAGGATACGAAGGGAACGACAACAGGAGCGGAGGAACTCGTGTACGACGTGCGGTCTCGTTCGATTATTTTCTACGCGATAGGTTATTTTGCCTCCGGATATTGCTTGCTTCTCTTGGAGGACAAACTATTCCTGAATAAGATGACAATGTACTGAAATAAGGTTGCAGCATGTTATAATTTGTGTCGTAATATGGATGTTATTCATGTACATATTTGGCCACATAAATTTTGATGCTTCTCTCTCTATGGAGACTAATGTTCGATACATATGTTGCTGATATTGCTTGCTTCTCTTCGAGAACAAACTATTCCTGAATAAGATGACAATGTACCGAAATAAGGTTACAGCCTGTTATAATTTGTGTCGTAATATGGATGGCTGCGATGTTATTCATGTACATATTTGGTCAGATAAATTTTGATGCTTCACTGTCTATGGAAATTAATATTCGGTACATATGTTGCTGATATTACTTGCTTCTCTTCGAGAACAAACTATTCCTGAATAAGATGACAATGTACTGAAATAAGGTTACAGCATGTTATAATTTGTGTCGTAATATGGATGGCTGCGATGTTATTCGTGTACACATTTGGACAGATAAATTTTGATGCTTCACTCTCTATGGAGACTAATGTTCGGTACATATGTTGCTGATATTGCTTGCTTCTCTTCGAGAACAAACTATTCCTGAATAAGATGACAATATACTGAAATAAGGTTACAGCATGTTATAATTTGTGTCGTAATATGGATGGCTGCGATGTTATTCGTGTACACATTTGGACAGATAAATTTTGATGCTTCACTCTCTATGGAGACTAATGTTCGGTACATATGTTGCTGATACTGCGGTTCCGATGTTTAATGATTATATTGAATTATTGACTCGAATGTGATCGCGTTATTTGTGTCGTATTGATCGGTAATGCGGTTTTCGAGAATTCAGGATTTGGGATTTGGGCAGGTGGTGTTCGGGAACGTTGATAACGTTCGAAATTTTTTATTTTGTCGAGTTGTGAAAATTTGACAATTTTGGGACTTTGAGAATTTTTGACAATTTTAGGACTTTGAGAAATATGGACAATTTTAGGACTTTGACAAATTTTTACAACTTTGAGACTTTAAAAAGTTTTGACAATTTTGTGAGTTTGAGAAATTTGGACAGCTTTGGAACTTTAAGAAATGTTTACAATTTTGAGATTTTAAGAATTTAGGACATTCAGAAATTAAGAATTTTATTTCTTCAAAATATTGGACTTTTGAAACTAACAGATTGAACATATTGGTAAGTTTAATACCAAGATTAAGTATTGTGAATAATAATCCAGAAAAAAGCACCTCAATCTTGAATTCAAACCCCAACTCAAAAATTCCAGGCGTGAAAATTACAAAGCCTACTTTCAATATCATTCTTCAACTTCTATTTGCTCCAATGAATTCATTAATATCCAGAAATTCTGAATACCCACGGGGAAGAAAAGTTGTTTGGCATAGGGAAGTTGCAGCCAATTTGCCGGATAAGCTAACGTGGAAGCATCGAGAGGCCACTCGAGGGATGCATCTCGAGGGCTGCGAAAAGGGGGAGTTTCTTTTCAACCCTGCCACACGGCGCGTTTTCATTAATAAACAAAACGCAAACGGCCAACGTGGCTCGCAAAATATGAAGAGAGAAAGAAAGAGGGCGAAAGAGAGAGGAACCCTTGCCAGTCGATTGAGCGTATACCGGGGTTGGCTAAATAAAACGAGAAATTTCACAGAGCCACTTGGATCCGTTCGCGAAAAACTTGCATCGCGTGCATACACGCGGCGATGCATCGAGAATCAGTCAGCGTGTGATTCGATCTCGACTGGGGGATTCGATTGATGAAAACTGGCTCGTTGGAGAATTGCTTTTCGCGGAAAAATGGGACATACAGCTCTTTTCCTGATTCTCTTCGATACTTTCGATCAATTTCGAACGATGATATGGATTTATTTGATATTGAAGCATTATACTGGTGGATTAAGAGAATGTCAAATGTTATTCAAATGATGTCACGTGACTTCTCAAACCATCATTTTACTATACTATTAGTTCTACTAGTTCTACTAGGTATAATAGAGATTTCTCTTATATTACACTTTCACTAGTTTTATTATGAATACTATAATTACTATGTTACTAGTATTACTGTGGACTTTTCTTATTATACGACCATTTCACTATATGACCAATATGCAATATACGAGTCATCTTGGAGAAGGAATAAATATTGTAAAGTTCATCGGTGAAATAGTGAGTGCCGGTCGAACTTCGTTCCATTTCCATCCGTCATGAATATGACCGCGTGAAAAAAAACGCTACCCGTCCTCGACCCCCTAGTGGCCTCTCTTTCTTTCGCCCTTCCCAGCGATTTATTGTTTTTTTTTTCTACCCGCCTGCACGATGACCACAGAGGGGCAGAGAGAAGGACTTCGCTTCTGTTGGTGCCATCGGCCAGGACCCACGGATATTATACTACCCCTGAATTATACGTCCATAAAAACGTGATGAAGCGGCCACGGACTGGCAGAGGCCGGCAAATGGCTCGAAAAATCAAAGAGAACGGGAATAATGGTCAACGAACGGCCAGACAGGCTAATATATTCGTTTTTCTCGCTACGATTCGCGTTGCTGTCCACAACCAACGACAGAGCCATTATTTTCGTTCACGATGACACGTTTGACGAATCCCTTGGACGGAATTATGAACCTTTGCAAATTTCTTCTCGCGTTTTATGCTTCGATGTTATTCATTGGGTCTCGAAGCTTTTAGCGTCACGACAGTTCGGGAAAAATTTGGAGGTTTAGGCGGGAAAGTTTAGAGGGGAAATTTTTTTATGGATGCATGAAATATAGAGGAGGTTAAAATACACTTTACCACGCGTTGAATTGCCACTCGCTGAATTACCATGCGGGGAGTTACTACGCGTAGAATTGCCACGCGTGGAATCACCTGGCGTAGAATTACTACGCGTAGAATTACCATGCGTAGAATTACCACGCGTAGAATTACCACGCGTGGAATTACTACGCGTAGAATTACCACGCGTAGAATTACCACGCGTAGAATTACCACGCGTAGAATCACCACGCGTGGAATTGACAAGTATCGAATTCCAACGGGTCGAATTACCACGTATCGAATTACCACTCGGCGAATTACCACGCGTCGACTTACCGCGCATCGAATTACCACGCATTGAATTACCACGCATCGAATTACCACGCGTCGAATTACCACGCGTCGAATTACCACGCGTCGAATTATCACGCACTGACTTACCACACGTGGAATTACTATGCATAGAATTACCACACACCGAATTAAAATACTATTGTGTGAGGGTTAAGAGAAAAGAGAAAATAATTTTTTAATGATTTGTTAGGCTTTTATGAATGTAATTTCAGATTTTGTGGAACAATTTAGAAATCTGACCTGCAGAGTAAAAATTTCCATTTTTCCAATCAAAAATTTCCATTTTTCCAATTAAAAATTTCCATTTCCGATCAAAAATTTCCAATTTCTGCGTTTTAATAACTGGTCAAAGAAACTTGCGAATTCAGCGAAAATTCTGATAAAAATACAGAAATATGTAATTATCAAACTTGGGGATTTAAGAATTTGAAAATTGATAACTTTGGAATTATTTATAAATTCAAAAATATATGTGTCACATCCCAATTTAAATTTCATTCGTTCAAGACCCGGCTTTACAACTCTGTTTAAAAATTCAAAAATATAATTTGATCGAGTGTCCATTTAAAGATTTGATCATTTAAAAATTCAGAAACGTGGAAATAAGCTTTCGTGTCATTAATGCAAAGCCGGAATTTAAGCTTGCAGATCCAGTTTAAAAATATCGAATTTCAAATAAAATACAATTCAAGAAAATAGAGCTAATAAATAACAAGCTTCGAACGATGAAGGTTAATTGTTCTTTTTATTTCAGATGATGAAACATGGCTGGGACAATTACGTGAGATACGCTTGGGGTAAAAACGAACTAAGACCGATCTCGAAGAGAGGTCACAGTGCCAGCATCTTCGGTGCTTCGAACATGGGTGCAACCATAGTCGATGGTCTCGACACTCTTTACATCATGGGTCTTCACGACGAATTCAAGCAGGGTCGTGATTGGATCGCGGAGAACCTCGACTTCGATATCGTGAGTACCTATTATTCTTTCTCGTTTTCTATCGATGGCTTCCATGAAAGTCAAGAATAAATTCGAAGAGCTTTGATTTCTGAAATCGACGATTTTCATCTGGGTCGAGTTGTATCGGGCCACTGAAAATTATATTAACGATACATTTTCTACCTCGTCGTTGCGTGAATATTTTATGCGCGCATCGATTCGCTTAGTAAAGATGGACTTCATTATACCCGGCTATATTAATTATTGTTACTTCGACCCATTTTGTTAGCGATACATGGACAATTTTTTAACTATTATAAATTTTGTTGCATTCTAAAATATTTATCAGTTAACTAATTTTAGTACAACTACATTACTACTATTTTTTGCTTTTTGCCATATCAAATGATTATAGAGTGAAGATGAAAAATTATCTAAATGTGTATTAATGTACTATAAAAATTATTTAAAAGATACTAGCTTGTCATCTTTCGAAGAGTAAAGTAATGTGGTCAATCAGTTAAAAATTGCTATTTCAAAGGATGGTAAAACATGTCCACATCTATATACATATATCTACATATGCACATATACGTACATATGTCTACATGTCCACATCTACATACATACTTCCACATGTGCACATATACGTACGTATGTCTACATGTCCACATCCACATAGGTACATACTTCTACATGTCCACATATTTGTACATATGTCTACATGTCCACATATATGTACATGCATACGTCTACATGTCCACATATTTATACATATGTCTACATGTCCACATATACATGCATACGTCTACATGTCCACGTCTACATGCCCACATCTACATGTCCACATCTACATGTCCACGTATACATACATACATCTACATATCCACATGTAACATACGTTCAATACATAAACGTTCAGCAACCACAATTTTTTGAACTTTCATATGAATGATGTGTTAGAAAGAGAGAATTCCTCAGTGAGTATATTCGTGAAAGAATTTTCCAAGTCGCCACATCTCGGTCGATCTTGAAAAGTCAGTATCCAGACAGAATCGTCAATATTCCCGGTCGTTGGGGGTAAATCTTGTTCTTGGGGTAACACGTCCCGCCATAAACGTGACCGTGACTCCATAAAATTCGTCGGTTGTTCGAAAGAGCGTTGATCTCTCAATAAACACAGACATATTGGAAAGAAGCGTTCGACGCACGCAGCGAAAGCAATTTCATCGAGTTCTCTGTGCCGAGCTGACTGCAAATCCCGATGGAACGCGGACTTCCGTCGCGTCGCATGTGCACACACCCATCGAAATCCACTGGCTGTCGGTTTTTCCTTGCCAAACCTCGCGAAAATGTGTTTACTTTACCCGACGGGGGTAAGACGTCGCGATCTTCCCTCACTCGAATCCCTCTTCAGACTGAATTCGAACCCGAACAGCTCGATGGTCCTTGAAATTGTTGCGAGATAATTTAAGAGAGACTTCCGAACGTGCTTCGAAAAATAGAATCTTGAATCTCCCGAACTGCAACCATTTTTGTGTTGGATGTGTGAAATGAATTGGGAAATAGGAAACAAGTATTTCGATTCTCTTGAGGGAACAAATCTCTTTGCAAAATCATAAAATAAATGAAACAGTATTCATACTTTTAGTATTAGTCATAACTCTTAAACGCACAAAAATTATAACAGAGATTAACATGCACGAACTATTACAGATTTATGAAACAAAAGCGCTTTATTAAAAATTATATCGTCTTTTATACCAGTACGATAATTACAATATCTTTGAGGAAAAGGGAAAGATATTCAATCTAAAGTTAAACGATGATCAACGTTAAAAAATGGTTAAAGTTCCTTCCTCGAAAATGAAGCGAAAATTAAAGGATATTATGGTACTTGCAGTTTGTCTTCCTTTGTTCCCTCAACATGTCAAGGACAAAGGGAGTAGCAGATTAATTTTCGCCCGGTATATTTTAAACTTTGTAATCCCCTTTGCGAACTTGAAACTAGTCGTTCCACTTGAATTTCTCTCGAAAGGATTTTAACGACTCCAAACCTCGAATTAATACTGTAATTGTGAAAACAGTTTCACAATTTCCAGTTATTTCTTGTTTCGTTAATTCTCTTTCGTTAAAAATAAAGTTCGAAATTATCCCATCGAATGTGTTCGTTTAACTTTGCTTGGAATTATGACCGAGGACTTTCGATAACTCTTACACTTCTATTTTATGTTACTTTTTTATTATGGCTGAGAGAGACTTTTTCTGTTATCATATTTTTAATATCTGGTACTATCATTTTTTATTATATTTTTACTGCTGAGTTGTTTCTATTATTATAGAAATTGTGCTGGGATTTGGTGAATTACTACGCGTGGAATTATTACGTGTCGAACTACCACGTCTCGAATTACCACGCGTCGAATTACCACGTATCGAATTACCACGCGTCGAATTACCACGCGTTGAATTACCATTTCGTGTATTACCACGCGTTGAATTACCACTCGCTGAATTACCATGCGTGGATTTGCCACGCACTGAATTACCACGCGTGGAATTACTACGCGTAGAATTACCACGCGTAGAATTAGTACGCGTGGAATTACCACGCGTGGAATTGCTACGCGTAGAATTACCATGCGTAGAATTACCACGCACTGAATTACCACGCACTGAATTACCACGCGTGGAATTACTACGCGTAGAATTACCACGCGTAGAATTACCACGCGTAGAAGTACCACGCGTGGAATTACTACGCGTAGAATTACCACGCATGGAATTACTACGCGTAGAATTACCATGCGTGGAGATACCACGCACTGAATTACCACGCGTGGAATTACTACGCATAGAATTACCACGCGTAGAATTAGTACGCGTGGAATTACCACGCGTGGAATTGCTACGCGTAGAATTACCATGCGTAGAATTACCACGCACTGAATTACCACGCGTGGAATTACTACGCGTAGAATTACCACGCGTAGAATTACCACGCGTAGAAATACCACGCGTGGAATTACTACGCGTAGAATTACCACGCATGGAATTACTACGCGTAGAATTACCATGCGTGGAGATACCACGCACTGAATTACCACGCGTGGAAGTACCACGCGTGGAATTACCACGCGTAGAATTACCACGCGTGGAATTACTACGCGTAGAATTACCATGCGTGGAATTAGTACGCGTGGAATTACCACGCGTGGAATTAGTACGCGTAGAATTACCACGCGTAGAATTACCACGCGTCGAATTACCATGCGTGGAGTTACCACGCACTGAATTACCACGCATGGAATTACTACGCGTGGAATTATCACGCGTGGAAATACTACGCATAGAATTACCACACACCGAATTACTGCGCGTAGAATTACTATTGTCATACTGTTGTGACAATTGATACATATATTTTTACCATTTTGTATTAAATTTTTGCTATGTACCAATGTCAACCCACAAGTTAGCGCGCGAAATGGCTACCGTCTCCATAGTGGGAGTAGAACGCCTTTTATTTTGAGTTTATCTTTCGAGTTACCTTTTCTACAATATTTTTCCTACAGATACATCTTATTTCTTGCGTTATTATTCTGCATAAAGCGTAAAACATTAATTATAATTAATATGCGTTGTTGCAGCAAAGCGGATTCATTAATTTCGAACGACCATAAATTCGTCGAAAAGGTGTAATTCTACATTCGCCGCAAATACTGAATGACGAACCGAATGTTTCTCTCGGAAATTCGAATGCTGTATTCTTGTAAACGTACTCGTTTAATTTTCCTTTCAACAAATTTACATTTAATAACAGTAGCGGAATGAGTAATAATATTTGCGATATCAGTTTCCGCGTTGATCAAAGCGCTTTTCAGCCTGATAAAATAAATGCTCAGTATTTCCTATACAAATTTGTCATTCGGCAAATTCATCACGACGCAGTTGTAATTAATCCAAACACCGGATAATGAAACGTGAAGTGAAAGAATATTTTTTAACGCATTTTGTTTTTTGCAAAAATTTCAGGATGAGTGTTGATCGAAATTCGAAATGCATGTAGGAAGAGATGTAACCAATTTATCTTAGGATTTAAAGTGCTTTAGACTGAATAGCTCCTTCGGGATGAGATTTTCATTGTCCGTCAAGGTCAAGGAATATTTGTTCGATCCTCGTTCCGTTGAACAGTCTCAATTCTCAAAGGATTACTGAAAATCCTCGTGGGAGCTCGACCAATGGCAGAAAATCCCTTGTTTTTGCTATTTTCTCTCGTTTATCCCCATTTCACCCTGTCGGAGTGACTACCCCTAGATATTCTTATCGTCTAACCCTTAAATAACTGACTTTCCAAAAGTAACAGCACTTTTTGCTAGAAGCTTTAAAAAATAATTCTAACAATATATTATATTTTAACTTTCAACTTTCAAGTTGTACTAAAAATCGTAGTAAAAATCAGTAAGCGACAAAATGATTTTGTACTGATTTTTCATTCCACTAAAAGTGTAGCTACCATTAAATTAAAAAATTCAGTCTATTAAATCATAGAATTTAGAAATTCATACCAGATAATGAAATGCAAAATGAATTTAAGCAAACGCCCAGAAAATTATTAATTTAATCATTGAATCATGTTTCCAGAAAATTATCCGAGAAAATTTAATCAAATTCCCAGAGAATTATTCAAGAAAATTTAATTAATCATTTCGTGCGAATAAAGTAGAAATTTCTTGAAACCTTGTTCAAATTCGATGTTTCAATAAATTAAATCTACATTTTGATCGAGGAATTTCAAATGCAGAGCTTGATAAATAACAAAATGTTCCGCAAAAAGCAAAAGATTAATCTAACTTTTAATGCAAATGCATGCAGAAGTTGAAGGGAAGTATTCCCTGGCAGGTTCGTTTCATTTGAAGTCGATATTTGACCTAGTTCGTAAAAAATGTATTTCATAGCATTTTCGAATTTACATATGCAACGTAATCAAAGACAAGGTACACCGTTTTAGCATAAAATGCAGAAGTTCGATGAGATATTTCATGTATGGAGAAATTTTAGAAAATGTTTTTTCGAATATTTTAAAGTTGATGTGATTTCATTCAAAAGATACATTTTAAATTATAAATTTTTTATGTAGGTTAATTACGGAGTAAATTGCAAATTACTTAGGATGGAAAAATGAGAAAAAATGGGTGCAATTTAATGTTAAATATACTAGGTGGGTGTTGTGAGGAATTTAATACAAGATTTATTTTGTTTGAAGTCGATATTTTTATTAGTTGAAAAAATGTAATGTTATGACGGCACTCGTGTGTTCACATATGTAGCTTAATAGGAGGCAAGACACTTTAACATAAAATGGTAATAAAATGGAAAAATGGTAATAAAATTTATCGTGTAAATGTAGTTTAGAAGCTCGTGTAAAGAGTTTACTTGAAAATCCACTTGGTTTGAAGTCGATACCTCGATTGAATGAAGAGGTAAAATATTTCAAATATATAGCATCCACATGTTCACATATGCAGCTCAGTAAAAGGCAAGATATGTCACTTTAGCAGAAATTACAGCAAAATTAGTAATAAAATATGTCACGTAAATGCATTCAGGAGCTAATGTGAAGAGTTTACTTGAAAATCCACTTCGTTTGAAGTCGATATCTCGATCGAGTGAAGAAATACAACATTTCAAATAGCAGCATCCACAACGTCACATATGCAGTCCAATAAAAGACAAGCTATATATCGCTTCAACAGAAAATACCGTAAAAATAATAATAAAATATGTCACGTAAATGTATTCAGAAGTTAATGTGAAGAGTTTACTTGAAAATCCACTTCGTTTGAAGTCGATATCTCGATCGAGTGAAGAGATACAACATTTCAAATGGCAGCATCCACACCTTCACATATGCTACTACACATTCGATAACAGACACATTCCACACCTATCCATTTTAACACATTATACGACAAGAATAGTACTCCAATTTACCACGTAAATGTTCTGACAAGACATTAAAAAGAATTTCATCAGAAATCCACTTTGTTCAAAAGCGAAATATCAATTTTCCAAAGGAATGCATTTTAAACCGTAGTATGAAGAAATTCGCAGAAATTCAGTAGTAAAGATACACCGTTCGAGACGAAGTATGTCAAGAAGATTAACAAAATTTGTCGTGCAAATTCACTCGGAAGCTAGTGCGAAGAATTTTCTTGAGAATCCACTTTGTTCGAAGTCGATATCTCAATTGGTGCTCGAGATATATCGTTTCGAAGCGTAGCGTCGAAAATGCAGTAGGAGATGAATGAAAGACAAAGTATACCCGCAGGCGTGACCTGAATTTTTTTATGGGAATATGTTCGTTGAGAATTGTAGCTATTCATATGAAGGTACCAAAGGTACTCGGCGAAAGTACCAGGTACTCAAATTCTCAAATTTTGTAATTTTCAATTTTTTGCATTTTTAAATTTACGGGAATATGAATATAAGCTTGTGGATGTATATCTATATGCTCAAAGTTCCAAATTTCCAAATCTCTGAATACTTAAATTTTTTAATAGCGAAGGTCCCAAATCTTCAAATCTCTGAATTCTCAAATTTCTAAATCCCCAAAACCACAAAGTCCCGAATTTCAAAAACCCCAAATCCTCGAAGCCTCTAATTTCTAAAACACCAAATTGTCAAAGTTCCAAATTCCCAATCTTCCAAATCTGAAAATCTGAAAATCTGAAAATCCCTAAACCCCCAAACCCCCAAACCCTCAAATCCCCGAATTCCCTAATCCCGACATCCCCGAATTCCCCTTCCCCGAATTCCCCATATCCCCAAATTCTCCATATCCCCAAATTCCCCCTGTCCCCAAGTTCCCCATATCCCCAAATTCTCCATATCCCCAAATTCCCCATATCCCCAAATCCCCCATATCCCCAAATTCCCTATATCCCCAAATTCCCCATATCCCCAAATTCCCCATATCCCCGAATTCCCCACATCCCCGAATTCCTCATATCCCAAATTCCCATATCCCCAAATTCCCCATATCCCCAAATTCCCCATATCCCCAAATTCCCCATATCCCCAAATTCCCCATATCTCCGAATTCCTCATATCCCAGATTCCCATATCCCCAAATTCCCCACATTCTCCAAATTCCCCAAAATCCACAAAATCGCCAAATTCCAAAATCCTCAAATTAACCAGATTCCCCACAATATCCAAAATTCCCATATTCCCCAAAATTCCCAAATTCCCCAAAATCTCCAAAAGTCCCCAAATCCCTAAATCGCAATTCCCAAGCAATTAACGTCCAAATACCGCAGCCAAATATAACCCCGCCAAATAAATGAACTTTACATAAACACACGTTTCAATTTCCCCTAATCCGATTAAGATCCCACTGAAATCGTGGTTCTCGCATTTGCGTTAATCGCTTTTGAAAAAAAAAATGACCATTTGATTGTCTCCCTTTAATTACTGCATTTGAAAGCAACGGATATTGGAAAACGTAGTACACTGGAATTGGTTTTCGCGTGAAAGTTAAACAGACGAATCGACTGGTTATAATTGAAAGCATCTGCGGGGTCCGTTCTCTCGGCAAAGGAGAACGGGATACGGTATTAAATGAAATAACGTAAAAAACGCAAAGACAATCTTCGATGTAACGGAATATTAAACACACAGTCTGAGGCGAATCTCTGAACGGTTACGAAGAAATTAATTCCTGGTAGGTTCGTGCTTTTGCGGTGAGAACAATTTTGTACCCGCGTGCCATTTGCCTCGTCGCGATATTAATATCGACATTCCGTCGCGGACGTTGTTCTTTCTCGTTTGATAAATGAAAATTCCTTAGCACAATGCACTGCTCACGTTCCGTAAATATCGATAAATATACCTATCTGCGGGTCTTTTATATTTCAATTCTCCTAATGTCCTTTATGACTACTGATAAAAAGAGATATCAATTATTTACTCGTATATGACTGATATTCTTTTATCGTTTCATCGAGGAAGAAAATGTTTATTAACCATGGTCTCTTGATGACAGTTCTTACAATTTCATTGGTTGATTTGATTTGATTGTACTATTCTATGTGTTCTGCTACATTACTATTCTACTATTTTACTGTTTCACCATCTACTGTTCTACTATATTACTATTCTACTATTTTACTGTTCCACCATCTACAGTTCTACTATATTACTATTCTGCTACTTTATTGTTCCATCATCTACTGTTCTACTACATTACTATTCTACTATTTTACTGTTCCACCATCTACAGTTCTACTACATTACTATTCTACTATTTTATTGTTCTAGTACAATACTATTCTACTATTTTATTGTTTCACCATCTACTTTTCTACTGCATTACTATTCTACTATTTTACTGTTCCACTATCTACTGTTATACTACATTACTATTCTACTATTTTACTGTTCCACCATCTACAGTTCTACTACATTACTATTCTACTATTTTACTGTTCCACCATCTACAGTTCTACTACATTACTATTCTACTATTTTATTGTTCTAGTACAATACTATTCTACTATTTTATTGTTTCACCATCTACTTTTCTACTGCATTACTATTCTACTATTTTACTGTTCCACTATCTACTGTTATACTACATTACTATTCTACTATTTTACTGTTCCACCATCTACAGTTCTACTACATTACTATTCTACTATTTTATTGTTTCACCATCTACTGTTCTACTGCATTACTATTCTACTATTTTACTGTTCCACTATCTACTGTTATACTACAATACTATTCTACTATTCTACTGTTCCACCATCTAATGTTCAACCATTCTATTATTCTACTATTTTACTATTCTACCATACTACTATATTACTATACTACTATACTACTGCACTGCTATACTGCTATACTACTGTACTACTATACTGCTATACTACTATACTACTATACTGTTATACTGCTATATTACTATACTACTATACTACTATACTACTATACTACTATACTATTATACTACTATACTACTATACTGTTATATTACTATACTACTATACTACTATACTACTATACTACTATACTATTATACTACTATACTACTATACTGTTATATTACTATACTACTATACTACTATACTATTATACTACTATACTACTGTACTGCTGTATTGCTATACTACTGTACTACTGTACTGCTATACTGCTGTACTACAGTACTACTATAATACTATACTACTATACTGCTATACTACTATACAGCTATACTACTATGCTACTATGCTATTAATCTACTGAACTACTATTCCACTATTGTACTATCTCATGGTTCCACAATGTTAGCATTGTACTACTATATTTTTTGATTATATTATTTTGTAATTATACTGCTGCATTGTTACTGAACTGTAGTGCTACACTACTAAATCTCAGTGGCAAATTACTATACTACTATACACTATAATGCTACTATATTACTATGTTACTATACCACTATATTACCGTACTGCTATATAGTATAATACTGTTGTAGTACTATGTTACTACACCACTATATTACCATACACATTCTATTACACAACTACACCACATCAGTATACCACATCACCATACCACCACTTCATCAATTGCACCAATGCACGATCACGTGTCAACCAACATCATAACCGACCAAAACTTCGTTTAATTTTCCCAAAGACACCCAACATCGATTCGAACTTGTTCGTCCGAACCAAGCAAACCGCACAAGATGTCCTCTAATAATTCTCGCTACGTAGACGAACACCACGGGACCAATGCGACGCGTCCTTCCGTGTCCGGAATTAACAATCCACCGTTGGAGCTCGTTAATTAACTTAATCGTTATGTAAATCAGTATGCCAGCCTGATCTTGAAGGGGGCGGTGAACAAGGGGGGTGGTAAAGTTTGTCCGAGTGTTTTCGTCGCTAGACACCGGGTCCTCGCCAGCCAGCAAACTTACCTCGGTTTATACCGAACTTGGTGTAACAGTCCTGTTACTTCTGCGCCCCGAAAACTCCCGGTTATCCTGGCCCGCCCGTGCCTGCTACACCCACGCGGTATTAGGGCGTATTCCTAAGTGGATAACTTGTCGTATTAACCGGCGACCACGCTCGTCGTGGAAACGTTCCTGCCTACCTCGCGCGAGCCAAGCCGGACGATTTATGGGGCATTATGAAATAATTATTCTCTTTACGGGAATCGGCTGAGGGAGAATTGGTACTCGCGCGGAATTAGTCGCGAAAATTGTTGGATAATTTTCAGATTTTCTGGTTGCAAACTTTCGAATTCGGGAGCTTGGAAATATTCGATAAAATCCCGATTTTACGAATTCTTGAACTATTCAAGTTTGGAATTCCTGAAATATTCAATTTTTCAATCTTTCAATTTCTCAATTTTTCAATTTTTCAATTTTTCAATTTTTCAATTTTTCAATTTTTCAATTTTTCAATTTTTCAATTTTTCAATTTTTCAATTTTTCAATTTTTCAATTTTTCAATTTTTCACTTTTTCAATTTTTCAATTTTTCAATTTTTCAATTTCTCAATTTTTCAAATTCCAAATTTTTAGGTGTCAAATTTTCAACTTAAAAAATATCTAAACTCAGAAATTTTCAGATTAAAAAATCTCTTAGAAATTCTACAACTACCTAAAAGTTTCTGGAATTCCCTAGAAATTTCTAGAGACCCCTAGAGTCCTCGGGCAAATCTAGGAGTTTCTAATAGTCCCTAGCATTCACTAGAAATTCTTAGAAATAGTGATGAACGCTTACAAGTCCCGAACAACAGCTGAAAATCCCTAGGGCAATCGCTAGAATCTACTGGAAATTTTCAGAAATACCTAGAAGTCCCTAGAAGTGCCTAAAAGTCTCTAGAATTTTTTATCAACCCCTAGGAGTTCCTAGAAGTCTCTTGAAGTACCTATCAACCCCTAAAAGTCCCTAGGAGTTCCTACAAGCCTCTTGAAGTCCCTCGAAGTGCCTAACAATCCCTAGAAAACCCTATAAATTCCTAAAAATCCTAGAAATCCTGAAGGTTGTTCTAAAGTTACTATATACCTGCAATATTATTTAATGGATCATGACAAATAATCAAAATTTTACTAACAATGTAATATTACAATATAAGCGATAAATAAACCGTAACAAAAAACCATAATTTAAGATAAATAAAAAAGGTATGTACGCTCTCCAAACATTCAATATTTCCTACCCGACAATTAAGACAAAACAGCCGTTCGAACGGGCATTGTTATCAGCGCAATTAATTGGATTATAAGGTTGATATACATCCGGATAAAATGGATTTTATCAAGAACGAATGGAACTGTTTGGAATACCTATGAACGTTATCGAGATTTTCATTCGTTCGTTAAATATTATCGCACGGTGAAATTTCAGCGACAGCGTCGAGCCGCCATCGAGAGAAGACGAGTCCGTTCAAATATTTGGCTCCTTCAAGGAACATTCCCGGTGGATTTCGATTCCTGGCATGGATAATAGGACATCAAACATTTCCCTGGTCTCTGCCAACCTCAACTATTTATCGTGGATTCCTAAACGGATAACTTCTCGTATTAGTCACTTCACCGCACTGCAAACTCGTGCGCGGAAACTGCTCCATTGCTCTTGCCAGAATTTCCCCGTTACTATTTCACACCTGTACAGTTCGCTTACCATTCTTCCTGCAGTATCTTCTAGTTACCGTACCTTAATACGTAGAAATATTACCTACGAACGAATAAAACGGTATTAATAGATATTCGATAGCGTCTGCTCGGTTATAATTTCAATCGCGGATCGATACGAGATAAATATTAGATAAATGTGTAAGTTCAGATATAATACTGCTTTTTTTTATGCGGATGGTTTGCTTGATCAAGGAAAAATTTAAACATCCTTATAATTATCTTAATAACATTCTTATGAGGCACATGAAGAATTTTGTAACTACAAAAAAGTGAAAATTAAGGAAACTTGCAGATTCAGAACCTTCCTATAATTTCCCAAATGCCACAAACTTTCATTTATTCAAAAACCAGTACATAAAACGATCTTTCAACAGATAAAATGATCTTTTAACTAGTCATTTACCAAACCTACAAAGTATCCAAATTAATCTTGCACTCCCAACAGTTCCCAAACAAACTCAATTTGAAGATCCTTCTCGGAGTCCTCCTAACGCCCCGTTCGATAATATCTCGTCAGATCACCGAATCGAAGAGTCCAAGACATTTTTCCACAGGTTACGAATAACGAGCAAGCGAATTAAAAATCATCTTAATAACATCCTTATAAGATATCTGAAGAATTCTGTAACTGTACAAAACTGAAACTTAAGGAAACTTGCAGATTCGGAACCTTCCTATAATTTCCCAAATACCACAATCCCTCAGCTACCCAAAAACTAATACATAAAACGATCTTCAACAGATAAAATGATCCTTCAACAAGTCATTTACCAAACCTACAAACTATCAAAATGAATCTTCCATCACCCAACAGTTCCTAAACAAACTCAATTTGAAGATCCTTCTCGGAGTCCTCC
The DNA here is from genome assembly GCF_050947335.1 of Megachile rotundata. Classification (NCBI taxonomy): domain Eukaryota; kingdom Metazoa; phylum Arthropoda; class Insecta; order Hymenoptera; family Megachilidae; genus Megachile; species Megachile rotundata. The sequence goes on from NC_134989.1 coordinate 10,393,094, forward strand.
TAAGATCCTCCTAACGTCCCGTCCGATAATACCCTCACCGAATCGAAGCGTCCACGACACTTTTCCACGGGTAACGAATAACGAGCAACCGGATTAAAAAACCCGAACGAAAGAGTCTCTGTTTGCGGGTATTAATCTTCCGGTGGCGGTCCAGGCGCACCCTGTCGGCCGTTCCGGCCGAAATCAATTTCAATGCGGCGCGTATGCAAAAAGGAGGGATACGCATAAAACGCGGCAGCGAGTGAATACACCGGTGCACCGATATATATTACCTTCTGCAAGATTTATAAAAGAATGAAAACAGTGCGTGGATCGGGGGAGGACGGGGGTGGAAGGGGACCAGCGTGCGAGGTGGGAACCGATCGCGAACGGGTTATATGGACTGGTTCGCGATTCGGATAGCCGATAAATTCAAAGAGGAAGCTGCACGGGGCCTAAACTGGACCCGTGGGTTAAAACGAAAAACTGCCTCGCATTATGCGCTAGCCTCGAAATGGGTGGTGCACGCCGAATTCGGTGTAGAGGACCTATTAATGCTTACTTATTGCTGCATGGTATTTCTTGCTATTCGAACCAGGTTTCGGTGAAATTGCGGAATAGGGACTTCGGAGATGGCCTTGGGCAACTGGTTCTGGATGGGCTTCTTTGTAGGGGAGTGGCTGGAGAGGAGGAGGTGGGAGGTGGACTATAATTAGTTGAGATATTGAGATTTTGGGATTTTAGGGATTTTGGGATGGATTGGGAGATGGGGATTTTGGGAGTAGATTTGGGGATTTAGAGAGGTGGGGATTTAGGAATTTGGGGATTTGAGAGATGGGAATTTGAGAGATGGGAATTTGAGGAGTTGGGAATTTGGAGAGTTGGGAATTTGAGGAGTTGGGAATTTGAGAAGTTGGAAATTTGAGGAGTTGGGAATTTGGAGAGTTGGGGATTTGAGGAGTTGGGAATTTGAGAAGTTGGGAATTAGAGGAGTTGGGAATTTGAGAAGTTTGGAATTTGAGGAGTTGGGAATTTGAGGAGTTGGGAATTTGGAGAGTTGGGGATTTGAGGAGTTGGGAATTTGAGAAGTTGGGAATTTGAGGAGTTGGGAATTTGAGGAGTTGGGAATTTGAGAAGTTGGGAATTAGAGGAGTTGGGAATTTGAGAAGTTTGGAATTTGAGGAGTTGGGAATTTGGAGAGTTAGGAATTTGAGGAGTTGGGAATTTGAGGAGTTGGGAATTTGAGAAGTTGGGAATTAGAGGAGTTGGGAATTTGAGAAGTTTGGAATTTGAGGAGTTGGGAATTTGAGGAGTTGGGAATTTGGAGAGTTGGGGATTTGAGGAGTTGGGAATTTGAGAAGTTGGGAATTTGAGGAGTTGGGAATTTGAGAAGTTGGAAATTTGAGGAGTTGGGAATTTGGAGAGTTGGGGATTTGAGGAGTTGGGAATTTGAGAAGTTGGGAATTAGAGGAGTTGGGAATTTGAGAAGTTTGGAATTTGAGGAGTTGGGAATTTGAGGAGTTGGGAATTTGGAGAGTTGGGGATTTGAGGAGTTGGGAATTTGAGAAGTTGGGAATTTGAGGAGTTGGGAATTTGGAGAGTTAGGAATTTGAGGAGTTGGGAATTTGAGGAGTTGGGAATTTGAGAAGTTGGGAATTAGAGGAGTTGGGAATTTGAGAAGTTTGGAATTTGAGGAGTTGGGAATTTGGAGAGTTAGGAATTTGAGGAGTTGGGAATTTGAGGAGTTGGGAATTTGAGAAGTTGGGAATTAGAGGAGTTGGGAATTTGAGAAGTTTGGAATTTGAGGAGTTGGGAATTTGAGGAGTTGGGAATTTGGAGAGTTGGGGATTTGAGGAGTTGGGAATTTGAGAAGTTGGGAATTTGAGGAGTTGGGAATTTGGAGAGTTAGGAATTTGAGGAGTTGGGAATTTGAGGAGTTGGGAATTTGAGAAGTTGGGAATTAGAGGAGTTGGGAATTTGAGAAGTTTGGAATTTGAGGAGTTGGGAATTTGGAGAGTTAGGAATTTGAGGAGTTGGGAATTTGAGGAGTTGGGAATTTGAGAAGTTGGGAATTAGAGGAGTTGGGAATTTGAGAAGTTTGGAATTTGAGGAGTTGGGAATTTGAGGAGTTGGGAATTTGGAGAGTTGGGGATTTGAGGAGTTGGGAATTTGAGAAGTTGGGAATTTGAGGAGTTGGGAATTTGGAGAGTTAGGAATTTGAGGAGTTGGGAATTTGAGGAGTTGGGAATTTGAGAAGTTGGGAATTAGAGGAGTTGGGAATTTGAGAAGTTTGGAATTTGAGGAGTTGGGAATTGGAGGAATTGGGAATTTGGAGAGTTAGGAATTTGAAGAGTTGGGAATTTGAGGAGTTGGGAATTTGGAGAGTTGGGGATTTGAGGAGTTGGGAATTTGAGAAGTTGGGAATTTGAGGAGTTGGGAATTTGGAGAGTTAGGAATTTGAGGAGTTGCGAATTTGAGGAGTTGGGAATTTGAGAAGTTGGGAATTTGGAAAGTTAAGAATTTGGGGATTTGAAAATTTGAGGCGTGGGGAATTTGGTAATTTGGAAATTTTGTGAGTTAGGAATTTAGAACTTCCAAATATAAAATACCTACCACTCCACAAACCCACATTTCCAACCCAAAAACATAACCCAAATGAAATACAACCCACCCTAAAAATGAACAAATTTGAAACTCTACTCTACGATTCTAAAACGTGCCTCCTATTTGATGTACCTTTATAAAAGTCTAGAAATACCGAGCGTAAAATTTGTGACTAGCGTAGTAAATTTGCACGTGTGTCTGACGTTTGAAAGAATTATCACCGTTCCCGCGTGCGTTATTTTCAAATTAAATGCATTTTTTATAAACACTTTTCGCAACAACAGTTACCCCACTGAATTCGTGTGTTCGTTTCTCTTGACGCATATTTCGTGCACGCATTGTTTCTGGAGACAGTGCTCGCACCGACGTTGCTGGTGCATTTTTAATGAAGTCCCTTTCCGTTTTCGGCGCCTTTGTGACCAACCGTGGCTGGGGCACGCCTTTGCCCTAACATTTTGCTTTATTTGTCGGCCTCCTGAGACACCTACTGCCATTGAACGTCGACCTTGTTGCCTTCAGCCAGACTATACGAATCGTTTCTCGAAAACGCATATGAAATTACCGAGTATGCTGAGCTCTTCCTTTGTGAAGATTATTATATTTTAAACACCTTCATCGTCAAACGCTTCCTTGTTCGTTTGCGTTCATTTTGATGCTAGTTTCTGTATGTTCGCTGCTTTTACGCTTCTCGCGGTTTGAATTTTCGAATTACTTGTGTTTTAGACATTTAACTGTTTCGTATCTCTGAATTGTTACATCTTTTCATTTATACTGTTTTCAGTTTTCAGATTTCTTAATTTTTAAGTCTTGCATTTTTGGAATTTTGTATTTTTAATTTTATGGATCTTTAATTATACAAATTTTCAAGTTTTAGATTATATTCTGTATTCTTACATTCTATGGCCCGGTATTCTGTACTTTGATATCCTTACGTCCTACTCCTACGTAACGCATATCTCTACGTCCCTATATACCTACATCCACATATCCCTGCGCTGCCATATGTGATATCTACCTCCCATATACCTACGTTTCGATATTCTACATTTCGATATCCTATATCCCAGTATCTCTGCATCCTGATAATTGTACGTCCTGACATTCTATATACCGATAGCACGATGTCCCGATAACTGTACGTTCCGATAACTATACGTCCTGATAATTGTACGTCCCGGTAACTGTACGTCCCGATAACTGTATGTCTCGATAATTGTACGTTCCAATAACTCTACGTCCTCATATCTCTACGTCCCCATATCCCTACATCTCGATATCTCTACGTTCCGATATCCCTACGACCCGATAACTGTACGTCCCGATAATTGTACGTTCCGATAATTCTACATCCCTATATCTCTACGTCCCCATATCTCCACGTCCCCACATCCCTAGGTCCCGATATCCCTACGTCCCAATAACTGTACGTCCTCATACCTCCACGTCCCTATATCTCCACGTCCCCATATCTCCACGCCCCCATATCTCCACGTTCCCATATCTCCACGTTCCCATATCTCCACGTTCCCATATCTCCACGTTCCCATATCTCCACGTCCCCATATCTCCACATTCCCATATCCTTACGTCCCCATATCTTCACGTTCCTATATCTTCACGTCCCCATATCTCCACGTCCCCATATCTCCACGTCCCCATATCTCCACGTCCCCATATCTCCACGTCTCCATATCCCTATGTCCCAATATCTGTACGACCCCATATTTTCACGTCCCCATATCTCCATATCCCCATATCTCCACGTTCCCATATCTCCACGTCCCCATATCTCCACGCTCCCATATCTCCACGTCCCCATATCTCCACGTTCCCATATCTCCACGTCCCCATATCTCCACGTCCCTATATCTCCACGTCTCCATATCTCCACGTTCCCATATCTCCACGTCCCCATATCTCCATGTCCCCATATCTCCATATCCCCATATCTCCACGTCCCTATATCTCCACGTCCCCATATCTCCACGTCCCCATATCTCCACGTCCCTATATCTCCACGTCCCCATATCTCCACGTCTCCATATCTCCACGTCCCTATATCTCCACAGCCCCATATCTCCACGTCCCCATATCTCCACGTCCCTATATCTCCACGTCCCCATATCTCCACGTCCCCATATCCCAATAATCCCCAAAAAATCCTAGAATTCCACCATCCCTCTCTATTTAAATCAGTCCATCCATCTACATTCGCAAATTTCCAACAGTCCAATGTAAAATGAACATTGTTCAGTATCTCGGCATCAGTAGATCGATTCGAGACGCATCAAACTCGAAGCCATCGCCTCCGAAACTCTGATTGCTCAGCGTGCGATGGAAAGGTATTTATCAGACGGTGAAAAGGTTAATCAGGATCACGTCAAATGCAGACTGGCCATGCTTACCGGGTCGGCTGGGCACTCTAATCATGCAAGTTATGAAACCCTGTAAACATCACAGCATAACATTCTTATACCTGACACTGTAATTACAGAAGTCGTTGTGTGCACTTTTACGCGTATTACCGGACTTTCGCGATCGTTCCAGCTCATCGGCTACTAATCCCTTCTTCCTCGCGTACTTTTAATCAAGCCAATCCTTAAAATCCCTCATCAAACGTGATTCGAAACGGTCGGCGAAATTGCGAGTCGGTTTCGTTTATGTTCTCAAATTAACCGGACGATAATCCGCGTAATGAGCGCGGGACTTAATGAACAATCATTATTGAAGACGCTTGACGAATCTGTTTTTTTCGAACGGGGTCTTTGGTCGATCGGAATTAAGCTACCTTTCGATAGTCTTTTATGTGCCTTGAATACAACGTGAAATCCTTTCAGATGTTTGTTAATAAGTCCGTTTGTGGAACTGTACCACTTATGGGTAGAATGGTTGTGCTAATTTTAAACAATCTTACTTTGGACTTTAAGAAGACGGATTTAAATATTTAATACTTAATGTAGTTATCTTGTATTATTCATATTATTTTAGGTGCATATTGTTTTTAAAATAATCAGAAAATAAATATATTTACATATTCATAAACTTACAATACGTCATACTGTATTTGAAAGTCAGCCATATTGTATTTACCGCGAGTCGGCCATATTGTTTGCCATTAATCAGCCATCTTGTCATTACAGTCATATTGTATTTCCAAGTTTGAACTTATATCTACAAGTATTAAAAGATACCTTCTTAAAGTAAAGTCGTTTGATTATAAAAATGAGATAAAGATCGATGAAGATGACTGAATATCCTTAATTCAAACCGGAAATTCGGTAATTCTTTAACTGTACCACGTGCATGGAATGAAAACATCATGGTTCACGGTGGAAACAACAATCGACCGGTCGTTAAGAAGAAAGATGACATCCTTTGGTCGTGTAAACACAAAGGATCAGACTCTATTGATCCTACCTAAGGTTTCTTGCATCCTTGTGATTCAGTATCAATATCAATACGCCTACTCTCGTCGATTCATTCGCCTTTAAAGCCTGACAGTGCCACCACAATTTATCAAACAAGAATAAGTGACATATACGTTATTATAAATCATGTGTCTTGCATGTTCCTTTTATTTATCTTGCATTCTAATATTGATCCATAAATTGTTATGAAATATGTAGATGTTTATTATTTTTTGAATATAGTATTTTATATTATAAATAATAAGTTACATATTTAATAAGAAATAAGATGAATTTATTAAATGGTAATAATTGATTTAACTATCGAAGTGGACACAATTTTATATGGAGCCCCAGAGGCAACCATGTTTACTCACTGATTTATATAAGTTTCATAATGATAATAAGGCTAGTTAAGTAATTAACTGTATTAAGTACATGTCCTTAGTTAAAGCTTGAAATAATAAAATAATAAAGGAAATAAATATTTGTACAAAATATTCAGACGCAGTTTTAAGTTCTAACGAGTTAAGCAATACATATCTTACCATAATTTTCCCCGAGATGAGTATAGAACCCCTAGAGAGGTCTTCAGTGAACTTCCTGCAATAACAGAAGAATCGAGAAGCCCGTTACACCGTGCATTGTCGATCGAACAAGCCACAAATCGATGTTCACGATCTCGTGCCCACACGAATCGGTGTCTAAGCGATCATCGAATAGAAGTTCAGTAGGTACGTGGGTGGATATACACTGCCAACCAAAAGTATATGTATGAACATTTCATTCCAAATTTTTAGTAGATCACATAAAGCAATAAATACTGTAATTCGTCGATTGCGATAGTGAGATCTGAGAATTTTGATAATTTAGAATTTTATAATTATAGAAGTTTCAGATTTTTTAGTACTGTCATAAACTTGTGATTGCATACCTTCAGTGTCCATGAAAGTTGTGTTGACCATTAGTTACCCCACTTGGGTCTTTGTGTGAATCTGCAAAACCTAAATGTCAAGTCATTACAAATCTTAGCACTAGATATCTAGCCGTTAGATATCTAGCCGTTAGATAGCTAGCCGTTAGATAGCTAGCCGTTAGATACCTAGCCGTTCGATATCTAGCCGTTAGATATCTTATCATTAGATATCTAATCCTTAGATATCTGACGATCAACTACTAACCTAACATTTAGATAACCGTTAGATGTCAAACCACTAAATATCTTACCACTACATATCTAGCCGCCCGATATCTAACCTTTACATACCCAGCTGTTAAATACCCACCCGTTATCTACCAAACGATTAAATACCTCAAGGAATCTCGCTCTACATCATTATAGACCAACGATCCCGTACTTTTGACCGGTATTGTAGATAGGTAGACTTAGGAAGGAAGGAAGGACATCAGAGGGATACCGTAACGCTTCGAGCAATCAGTTATGCCGGTCGGGGTCCTAGCGACTAGCAATTTTGCGATTGCTCACCTCGAAACGGCGCATAAATCACCGAGTTGGGCTCCGTTACGCTGCTTCGCCGTTAAAACAACCGAACCGCTCGAAGCAACTCTGTGCTCGCCGTACCTGGAGCTTTCGATTAACATTTTTCTTATATGAACGCCGCTCCTGATTCCTGCTCGCTTCCGTAACGGTTTGCCGAGGTGGAATTAGCTTGTCACTTCTGGAATAACAGAAAACAATTTAATTATCTTGTTAGTTGATATGCTTTTGATCTGTTTGGCAATGGGAATTGATATTCACTATTAATGTGGTTAACGTTGATCAGGATCGACGTTGTCGGGTTCGGTGACAAATGATCGATCACAAAATGGCGGATAGTCTGGGATATCGTTATGTGCCCAGATTTCTAAATCCCTATATCTTGAGATTTAGTGTATTTCTAAATCCTTCTAGCTATATATCGTTTACGCAGCTTAAATAATAAAAATGACTATACATATAAAAATATTTCCCCGAAATATTTAAATACAAAATGGCTGATATTTTGTCGAAATAAATGTCTGTGAATTAGCTGTTTTTCAGCTTGTTCTCCATTAACGAATATTCCATTTCCATTCATTCACATCCCATATTGTGGACTTCCTGATTTTTATCACATCGTGCGGGATTTTATAATTTGTTTGCTCTTTTCATGCTACACATAAAAATATTATTAAGCTCGATGATGCACGTCGAATTCATTGAATTCTCGATACGAATGCATTCACGTCCATTTTATTAAAAATGTTGATTCATTGTTTACGTAATCCTGTTTGTTAAATATTATACTTTAACTTGATGCACTTTCGTGTCGTCAAATAACGTTACACCTTTCATGCTACGAAATTCCCGTTAAATCGTTGTCCATTTAACGCGTGTATTTGTTTTATTACAGTTTCATAAATAAAATATTTGCAGAGTTTTATATTAAAACGTGACTCTATAATTCTCATAAAATTTGATCGGATTTAAATGAAATATTCGTTCCATAAATGCGAAATCCTGCGAGAAATGTTTGTACAAAGATTAATACAAATCGAGGACGAAGCATTGAAAAAATGAAATCTCGTTAAAAATTCATGAACAAAATATAATCCGGAGGTTATTTTAATAAAATATAAAAATCTGCGTATATTGTCTTAACAATTCTTATGATTTTTATTTTACTTTATATTCATAAGTTTTAAGATTCGGTTTTCACGGCTTTGTAGAATATTTTGCCTTCTGACTTCAATGAAGATCCTCGCCTTTTGTCCGCTATTATTCTTAGACAACGTATTCCTTTATTAAAATCCTTCCTCAAAGACATTCGACGAATAGAAATCGTTCATTGTCCCTATACAATGATCTTTTCAGCTCTCGTCTCAACAATGCATGCATGTCATCAACATCAACACGCGTGACTCACTGTGAAACACACTGTGAGTCACCGCGCATGCACTCGTATCAATGAATCGAACTTCGTTTATGAATATCATTCAGCCGTCTTATTATTTCAACAAACACCTACCGCTTTCTGCGTAACGATTTTTTCGAATCGAAGAACAAAATGGTAGCGCAAGGACTCTTGATGGAAGAGCATTATCTCATAACTTTTATTCCTTGGATGAAAACATGTAAATATAAATTTTACTGGATATTAATTAAATATTTTGCGAATTTTTGTTGTTTAATATCTTAATTTATGCATTTTGAAATACTTGTAGGTCAGTTGCAGATTTTACCTCTTGCAAGTTTTATGAAAAATACTAATAAATGATAAATTATTTTAATACGAGTTAAATATTTTAATACATTTTTGGAATTTCATTTGTGAAATTTTTCAGATTTTTTAGATTTTCGAGACTTTTGTAACTTGAGACATTTTTGAAGTTTTCGAATTTTTTGAATATTTGAAACAACCTTTAAATTTAAAAATTGCACAACCAGGAGCTTCAAATTAAAATTTGAGCAAATAGTGAATGTTTCTGAAAAAACTCTGTTAAAAATGTACAATAAACCATGATAAATTAATAAAAAGTAAAAAAAGGGAGAATAACGAAGGGACAGAAAAGATGTATGTATAAAAAGCTGTTAAAAATGACCATTTAACCGTGATAAATGAATAAAAAGCGAAAATAATAACGAAAGAATGGAAAATATGTGTATTTAAAATTGCGGTGTAAAACAAAATATTGAGAATGAGAAATGATATAATAGCATGAAATATTTATTTAGGTGATTATGCGGGAGACTGCAGGTGGTATTTCTGGTGAAATTTATGGTTCCCGGGTTGTGTATATCACTTAATAGAATAAGGGTGTATGAACACGTGGCGCCGTGCCATTTCTCTACCTAAATTGTTATTAGTCTTTATGCGGAAAACCAATAAGGAACACGTGCTTGAACCAGATGGTAAACTTGTAACATCCTTAAAGGGTTTCTCTACGATAACGCTTATATAAAAAATACATGCATTATGTAAATATTTATATGTAAAAAGTTGTGTTATTTGGATTAAAAGTGTAATTTTATAGGTTAGGTTAAATTTATCTCTTCATTTTCTCATTCAATTATAATTTTGCATTTGTTCATTTAATTATAATTCTGTATTCGTTCATTCCATTGTAATCGTTTATTTGATCAGAATTTTGTATTTTAATAATAGTTCTTCGTAGTTCTTTTAATAATAGTTGTTCGTTTAATAATAATTCTTCAGTAAAATTACAAATTTTTCAGCTTTGAATATTTAAGACTTCCAAGCTTCAAAGTTCCAAAATTTGCAATTTCTAAATGCTCGAATTTGTAAGTTCTATAACTCTTATATTCTTAAAATTTACATAATTTAAAATTCTCCAATTTCTATAACGTAAAATTTTCTAATATCTATTATTAAAAATTCTATAATTTCTTTACTTGAAAATTCTCTAATTTCTATGATCTAAAATTCTTTAATTTCTATCATTTAAAATTCTAAAATTTCTATTATTAAAAATTCTATAATTTCTTTAGTTGAAAATTCTAAAATTTCTATTATTAAAAATTCTATAATTTCTATAATTTAAAATTCTAAAATTTCAATTATTAAAAATTCTATAATTTCTTTAGTTGAAAATTCTAAAATTTCTATTATTAAAAATTCTATAATTTCTTTAGTTGAAAATTCTCCAATTTCCATAATTTAAAATTCTCTAATTTCCATAATTTAAAATTCTCTAATTTCCATAATTTAAAATTTCAACCCTCGAAGTCTAAAAATATATCAACTTCAGACACATATGTGTGTACATATGAGTCTACAGTACACGCCATTTCACCCCACATCTCGCGAGCTCCGCAGTAATTTCGAACGAAATCACAAGACAAACAACGTTCTCAATGAAAGAGACAATACTCTTTCGCTAATCATCCCTCATATGCCCGGGGCGTATTGTTCCGAGCGGAACGCTATTTGAAGCGGATTCCTCGCGCAGACTGTTCGCGTCGGGAAACAACTTGTTGCGCGAGACTACAATGAGCGAGCAAAATACAGCGATAGAGGGAGCTGGGTTCGGGGCATAAAACAACGAGACATAGACGGGAAGTTGAACGACATTAAATTTCCATAACGCTGTAAAAGGCCATCTGTTTTGCGTCTAAGATGTTCGAACGTAAGTGCAGCAATATTACGCGGGAAAACTACGTAGGGGTATACTACGTGTCTTTCTTTTCATGATTTTATAGGGAGGGAAACAATGTTACTTTCTATACCGATGAAATAATGATTAAAATTAGTTTTTGGTTGCAAGGAATACGGGTAAGTTAGTTTAAGGGTGGTTAATAGGGCACCCATGTTAAAATGAGATTATGATGTACTGATGTGATTTAGGATGCTTCTGTGAGTATAGATTTTGATTCATATGGGAGAATAATAAATTTTAAATAATTCTTGTATACTTTGATTCTTGGGATGGGTTAGGGAGTTGGGAATTTCGGAAGTTGACGATTTGGAAATTTAAGAATTTGGGGATTTGAAAATTTTGGAGAATTTGGGGATTTGGAGGATTTGGGAATTTGGGGATTTGAGAATTTGGGGATTTGAGAATTTGGGGATTTGAGAATTTGGAGATTTGAGAATTTTGGAGGATTTGGGAATTTGGGGATTTGAGAATTGGGGGATTTGAGAATTTGGGGATTTGAGAATTTGGAAATTTGAGAATTGGGGAATTTGAGAATTTGGAAATTTGAGAATTTTTGAGGATTTGGGGATTTGGAAATTTGAGAATTGGGGGATTTGAGAATATGGAGGTTTGAGAATTCGGAGGTTTGAGAATTTAGAAGGGTTGAGAATTTGGATACTTGAAAATTTGGGGTCGTTGAGAATTTGGGGGTTTGCAAATTTCAGAATTTGAGAATTTGGAAATTTAGGGATTTGGAAATTTGCAAATTTGGGAATTTGAGGATTTGGAAATTTAGAGACTGTGAGTCATTTGGAGATTTGGAAATTCAAAACTCTAGATGTCAAACTCACAAATAATAAATCCTTAATAATTCCTGTATTCTTAGATTTTTAAGTATAGAAATCACTGATATAGTATCTATTATCACATATAAGTCTATGATATAAATTCTCTAGTTTACTTTGTTCTACACTTTTCAGCAGCAGACATAAGTTTCTTACTATCACACTTTACTATATCAACTTATTCACGTACAGAAGAAAGCTACCAAATTTAGTACTGGAAGCAAAGTTACAACAAAAGGTCTATCACAACCTCTATCCACCCTAACGTACCTTAACGTACCACTGCTGACACTCGTCTGCCTCTAAACACATGTCCCACCTCCCAAGAAAACAACTGAGAACGATCGATGAATATCATTTGTGAACGTACACACACATATAAATTATAAAAAATATAAAACTTTAATATTAGTAGGAAAAATTTCTTCTCTCACCGTTTCCTGCACCCCCTAATCTTTTTAATAACCCATCACACGCAGACGGGTTATACCTATCGATCGATTTCACCCTACCTAAAGATGAATAACTAATCTCCAAACAGTGCAGACTGTCAATCATTTTGCCGCGACCAAACAATTTTTCTTAAAAATTGCTCGAAGAGGTAAAATATTTGAGAAATGAGGTGAAATGGAGGGTGCACCGGTGACTCTGAAATCAGTAGTATTTCACTGCGCGCGATGGCAGCATCGAAGTGCCAATATAATTGGAGTATGTTTTTTCCGTTGCTGATAGGACTTTGGCCGTACAGAAGCAAGAAATTTCGACTTTGGCATAATGGTATCGTTAGTTCCATTATTTGGATATCTCTAATTTTCCAGGTATAAATTCTTTAGGGTTGCTTTCAAGAATTAATTCATGAAAGTTCTGTAGCAAAGACTATTTGAAGATAATATTATCAACAGTTTTTAGCTTTTCCCACTATCGGGGGGAATCTGTTTCGCCTACTAAGGTTAATATCGGTTATAGCAATGACAATGGTCGCATTTGTCAGATATCACGTAACTTGGTACTACATCGATTATGTAAGTTGCTTATGAAAATTGAATTGATGTTTAGGAAACATACATGTGGATCTTACTGTAAAATACAGGTAAAAGGATTTCTAGATCAAATCAGCCTTCACTGGAACACGAATAATGATAACATACTTCGAATCATGCAGCATCATGCTGCTTACAGGGAGCGTTTCGTGATAATTTTTGCTGGTGAGAATCTTGAAAATTGTGATAGTGAAGTAATACATACACTACCGTCCATAAGTATCCGGACACAAGCGAAATATGCATTCGCGTTGCATGAAAGTTATTCAAGTATCTGCAACAGTAACTAAAATCGATTTTTTTTCTGCGAAGGTTAGAATACTGGAACGTTTTTCGATTGATAATTCTCGTTTGGAACTCATATCTCGATGGAAAAGAAGCTACAGACGAACTAAACCGAAACTGTCGAGTGCGTAGCGTTACCTCCATTCTTATCTCCATTAAAGGAACCTAAACATCTACCAACAGTTTACAAACACTTGAAACATATCGAAAAACCCTCTGAATACGTTCTGCACCTTAGAAATGAAACACAGTAGAAATTAAAATTTTTTTTAGAATCGAAAGCGTTTCATTAGATTCACAAATTTGGACTTTGTACTTCTAGACATGAATTTTACTTTCACACTTTCATTGTATAATTTGTACTTAAAAATTAATTCTATTACGTTACGACACCTCACAAAAGATAATAATAATTATTACAAATGATATGATAACCCTAAATACCTTTCATACAAAGCTCAACTATGTTTTGTGTAACGAAACCAAGTGTCCGGATACTTATGGACGGTAGTGTAATTCGATATTGAAGTAATTCATACATAGTACGTTTTACAGGGTTTTGTTATCCTTCAGTGTGCATGATAATGATATACCATGTCTCTCCTATTGTTATGGACAAAATTTCACCAATTAATGAGTCCCGCCCAGTAAGGTTTCCGATAGAATATAAAAGTTTCCTGGGCGATGAGGAGCGTCCATATCTCACCACCTTCATGTTATACTTGGCAGTAATAGTCGACGTCACTGTATTTATTGGGGCAGAATCGCTAATAATTTTGATTGTCTCGCATATCGCTGGTTTATTTGAAATTGCTAGGTAAGGTCAACTTTTAAATAATTTATATATATTCATAAAATGAAAGATCTTCAAAGATATTACAGAACATTTCAAATGTGACGTGATTACCTAAAGTAGATGAGGTTCGTAATCTTCATAGGATCAGTTTTTCGTACCATTCGCAAGATTATTCATTTTTCTATATATATTTTCACCAGCTATTTTAGTACTATAATAGAAAGATTTTATGCACTGTATATCTGTAACTAATTTAAGTAAATTATTCTCATGTCCTCATTATCCTCTACTATCTATTTTGATAATGCTATAATCCATCCTTCTTAGTTACCATTTCCAAAAAGCTATTCTTGAGGAGTCCTCTGCGTTGTGTCCTCCACGCGATTGCATAAACTATAAAAACATCAGTTACATCATTAGTGGTGTCGCTATACATCGAATGGCACTTCAGTGAGTACACATTCTTTCATGTATATGAGTATTTTTGTATATTTACTAACCAATTCCGACATATGATATGATACCCCTGATCTAAACCAAGCCTTTTCTATTGTATATTTACCACGATATGTTACTTAACCGATTGCGTATGTCTTTGAAGATTTGTACATGACTTTAACGACCACTGCAAAATATCGTTCGTTCCCGCCATTTTATTTGGCGTAATTGCTTTGAGCAGTCATTTGTTTTGCGTGAGTAATTTTCGTTGTCTACCTTCATATCACTTGGTATGGATATCATTTTATTTTTTAAGTACGTGCATAGTAAGAATTCAAAAAATTGTTTTATTTGTTAAAGCTATCTGAAACTGTGCGTGACTTATCAGATGTCAGGGAGACAATTTTATCCGTGTTGCTACTCACTTCTACACTGGGGTACATGTTTTGGATGAACATCGCATTTCAATACATGATCGACAGCGCGGACAGCATATCTCTATTAACGTAAATTTGTTGAAATAATATGCATAAAATTCTTCCATATAATTTTTGTATTCTTTCCGATGTTAACATTGTTCTACTCGCACAGAATATACTATTTAATTCCAATATTTGTTAGGTTCTCTCGTCTATTATCTATTTATCTAGCCGTAGATTCTTTAAATATCCGTCCCGATACTTACTTTAGTATATCAATAAACTGTTATTTGGATTTTCTCACAACTTGCACTTCTTAAATCGTACTGCTTTCGTCCAACTTAGCAATGCATCGTTGTCTATAATTACAGGTACAATACCAACTGGTACGAAACGTCTACAGCAACACAGAAAATGTTACAGCTGATCATATTATATAGCAACAAAGATTTGTCATTCAAGTTTCTAAGCATTTATGTTCCTTCAGCGAATGGTTTTGCAGTGGTATGTTTAATACTCCGTTTAGGATTCAATATAATATTCTATATTGAATCCTTACTTTTCAGCTTTTAAAGACATCTGTATCCTACTTTATGGTGCTGCTGTCATTGGAGTAAATCTTCTAATTTTTCGATAAATTAAGAATCTGGTAGGAGCGACTAATTGTGTAAAGTTCATAGAAAAAATAAATCTCTAAAATGAATTCATTGTTCTGTTACTTTGTGGTGTGCTATCACAACTCACTTGCAAACCTTAACATTCTGACGATGTGCATTGTGCACGATGTGTATAACTTTTAAGAGTCAACTAACAAATCTTTTTTACTAAGCTGATTACCTCGTTTGCTTTTATTTCGTAATTGAATCTCATCATCTCCTGCATTGTCAATACTATTGTAATATAATATAAAGTTATATCACCTTCACCAGTCACCTCAGCATTTCGCTTCAAACACTTGTCTGCTAACACGACTTCTTCTTTCGGTGGACGTAAACTGACTGAAAGAAATCGAAGAGTATCCCTCCTCGTAAGCTCGTATTGCGTGACAACATAAAAGATTAACTTTCCTCAGAAAATTTTTGTCTCTTAGTTTTTCTTTACCCTATCATTTTTTTAATGACACTATAGCACCACCATGCTGCGCCTACCGGCCACGTTATTCGCACCCTACCAGCGTATGAATAAATAATTTCTCACACGTGCGACCTGTCGATCATTGTGTTGCATCGAAAGAATTTTTGCGATATTTTTCTTAAAAATTATTCGGAGAGGTAATATCTACGAAGGGTGAAGTGAAATGGAGGGTGCACTGGTGACTCTGAGATCAGTAGTGTTTCAGTCGCAGCGCTCGATGGCAGCATTCAAGGACCATTATAACTGGGGTATATTTTTTCCGTCGCTGGTAGGTCTTTGGCCATACGCAAGGAAAAAATTTCGTCTGTGTCATAATAGCATCGTCAGTCTCTTTATTTCGGTATCTATAATTGCTCAGGTATGCTAGTTACTTTCAAGAATTAAGTCACACATGAAAGTTCTGTAGCAAAGACTAATACTATTTGAAATTGCTAACATTATCAACAGGTTTTAGCTCTTCTCACTGTAGACAAGAATCTATTTCGTGTGGTAAGGATAATTTCCATAATATCAATGGCTACGGTCGCATTTATCAGATATCATGTAACTTGGTACTATATCGATTATGTAAGTTGTGTGTGAAAATTGAATTAATGTTTACCAAACGTTCATATGAACCTTACTGTAAAATACAGGTAAAAGAATTACTAGATCAAATCAAGCTTCATTGGAACTCGAATAATGATGACATTCTTCGAATCATGCAACACCATGCCTCTTTCGGAGATCGTTTCGTAATAATTTTTGCGGGTGAGGAAAATTTTCAAAAGTTTGATATTCCAAAAGTAATTCAGCAAATACATTTTACAGCCTTTTGTTATCCAACATACTGTATGATGATGCTATACCACGTTTCCCCTATTATCATGGATCAAATTTTACCATTTAATGAGTCTCGCCCAGTAAAGTTTCCAGTAGATATGGAATTTTTGATTGACGAAGAACAATATACAGTTCTCCGCACTTTTCTGTTACACTTCTCGTTGATTGTCGACGTCAATGTATTTGTTGGGGCTGAATCGCTAGTAATTATGGTCGCCTCGCATATCGCTGCTTTATTTACAATTTCTAGGTAAAACCTAGTAAATAAACCTAGTAGTTAAACTAGTTTTTAAGTAACTGTGTATTATTCGTAAGATGCTCGCAACCTATTCTGATAACACTGTGGTCTCAGTTACTATTTCCAAAAAGCAGTCCTTGCGGAATCTACGTTGTGTCTCACCCGCGATTGTACTAGCAACAAAAGTATCAGTTACATCGTTAGTGGCGTTACTATACATCGAATGGTACTTCAGTGAGTATTCTTTTTACAAGTACTATTTTTACATATTTGATGCGCGGAATCTCGATGTTTAAACCAGGGTTCCGTAGCCTTTTCTTTGCGATAATTCTTTATAGAATAGTTTTCCTCATTGATGCCCTCACATTTTCTTTTATAGTAGATATTAATAATTTTTCGTGAATAACGTAAAAATTAAGCAAGAAATAAAATACTTGCATGGTAATCATTATTGAGTCTTTATAACTTCAGTTCCGTCTTGCAGCGTTCCTGCAACTCTTTAGATTGCACTTGTATATTTGAAAGGAATATTATTGCTATTATTACATATAAATTAAATTTAGTGCACTTTCTTTCTGATATTTACTGCATGATTTTGGACGTACATATCTCATATGAACAACTGTACTGATAAATTGTATCTGCAATGTATGGGATTTTAGTTCCCTCCATCTGTTAACGAATGTCTAGATATCAACACCCAATCGATTTAATTTCTAACCTGCTCTAAACTTTCGCTCTCAAAGAAGACCATGCCTACACCATAGGCCCCATAATCTACCATAGACCATGTCTACCCCTTCAGGAGCCCTGGTCTAAACTGAACGTTTTCTGTATTTATCGCAACTTTACTTAACCGAATGCGTATGTCTTTGAAGGTTAGTATGTGACTTGAACAACCACTGCAAAATATCGTACGTTCCCTCCATCGTATTGGGCGTAATTGCTTTGACTAGTCATTTTTTTTGCGTGAGTAATCCAAATTACTTGACATATCATTTCATTTTTGCGTAATAAGTATTCAAAAAATTATTTTGTTTATTAAAGCTGTCTGAAACGATTTTTCGAGCATCGGATATCAGAGAGACAATTTTATCCGTTTTACTGCTAATTTCTACACTGGGATACATGTTCTGGGTGAACCTTGCATTTCAATACATGATCGACAGTGCTCGCAGCATATCCTTAACAACGTAAATGTATTGGAATATTATTTGCACGAAATCGTTGGCAATTTTTAATGTAGGTTGTCAAGTACCAAAGTGTTAATTACGAACGACTTCTCGTTTGCATTAACTCCGGCTGGTAACTCTTCAATCTGTCCTGAGATTTTAGTTACAATGTTAATAGGCCATTAAAAGGAATATCTTTCAATTGACAGTTTTTAAGTCGTACTAGTTTTCGTTTAACTTAGCAATATATCATTGTTTATAATTACAGATACAGTACCAACTGGTACGAAACATCTGTAGCAACTCAGAAATTGTTACAGCTGATCATATTGAATAGCAACAACGATTTGGCATTCAACTTTCTAAGCCTCTATACTCCGTCAATCAATGGTTTTGCAGTGGTATGTTTAATGCTCTGTTTAATACTCTATATTGAATCCTCACTTTTCAGCTTTTGAAAACATCCGTATCCTATTTTACTGTGCTACTGTCCTTGAAATGATGATTGTTAAACTAAAAGTCTGGAAGGAACGAGTTGCACAACGTTCATGGAATGAATTCGTTGTTTTTTTATTTTGTGGTGTGTTATCGTACCGAACTGATGGTGTTTGTTGTTTGGCTATTAAGAATCAAATAAAAAATCTTATTGACTAAGATGATTGCTTACCTCGTTTACTTCCATTTTATAAATGCAATTCACCTTCTGCATTGTCAGTATTGTAGTAATACGATATAAAGTTAGATCACCTTTCCCATTCCAACAATTCACTTCAGACACTTGCTTACATTTTAAGAGGACTGCTTCCTTCGGCGGACGTAAACTGACTGAAAGAAATCGAAGAGTATCCCTCCTCGTAAGCTCGCATTGCGTGACAATATAAAAGATTAACTTTGCTCAGAAAATTTTTGCCTCTTAGTTTTTCTTTACCCTATCATTTTTTTAATGACACTATAGCACCACCATGCTGCGTCTACCGGCCACGTTATTCGCACCCTACCAGCGTATGAATAAATAATTTCTCACACGTGCGACCTGTCGATCATTGTGTTGCATCGAAAGAATTTTTGCGATATTTTTCTTGAAAATTATTCGGAGAGGTAATATCTACGAAGGGTGAAGTGAAATGGAGGGTGCACTGGTGACTCGAAGATCAGTAGTGTTTCAGTCACTGCACTCGATGGCAGCAATCAATGACCATTATAACTGGTGTACATTTTTTCCGTCGCTTATAGGTCTTTGGCCCTATACAAGGAACAAATTTCGACTGTGTTATAATAGCATCATCAGTTTCGTTATTTGGATATCAATAATTGCTCAGGTATAAATATTCCAGTTGCTTTCAAGAAGTAATTTACACATGGTTATATGAAAGTTCTGTATATGCAAAGACTAATACTACTTGAAATAATATTATCAACAGTTTTTAGCTTTTTCCACTATAGACAAGAATCTATTTCGTGTGGTAAGGATAATATCAGTTATTGCAATGGCAATGGTCTCATTTATAAGATATCACGTAACTTGGTACTATATTGATTATGTAAGTTGCGTATGAAAATTGAATTGATGTATACTGAACATTCATGTGAATCTCACTGTAAAATCCAGGTGAAAGGATTTCTAGATCGAATCAGGCTTCATTGGAACTCGAATAATGACGACATACTTCGAATCATGCAGATGCACGCTTCTTACGGAGATCGTCTCATATTAACATTTGCGGGTAAGGAAAATCGTGAAAATTTCAAATTTCTCAAAGCGATTAAGTGAGCAGCTTTAATACAGCCCTAAGTGTTGCAGCCTTTTGTTATCCATCAGTGTGTATGATGACACTATACCATGTATCACCTATTATTATGGACAAAATTTTACCATGTAATGAGTCTCGCCCAGTAAAGTTTCCAATAGATTTCGAATTCTTAATTGACCAAGAACAACATGCAATTCTCCGTAATTTGCTGTCGTACTCGGTAGTGATAATCGACGTAACTATTTTTGTGGGTGCGGAATCACTAATGATTATGATCGCCTCTCATATCGCCGGATTATTTGAAGTTGCTAGGTGAGACCGACAAATAATTTATTTATATTATTCATAAAAATGTGCGTTCTATCTTGATCAAATGAAACGATGTTCTCTACTATATATTTTGATAATGTTGTGATCTATTGTTATTTAGTTATTATTACCAAAAAGCCGTTCTTGCGGAATCATATTTGTCGCACCTTCCACGCGATAGTAAAAGTAATAAGAGTATTAATAACATCGTTAGTGGTGTTACCACACATCAAATGGCGCTTCAGTGAGTATACTTTCTTTTATGTATATGAGTTTTATTTTTGTACATTTACTAATCAATTCCAGCGTACGATAATTTTAATGCTTAAACCAGGGTTCTTAGCCTTTATTTGCATTAATCTTTTAAATCGTGATTTTCCTTATGGACTCACACTTACTATGTGGTGTAGTCTCGTATCAACAATTGTGTAATAAATTATATTTGCAAACTATGAGGTTTTAGGTATCTGAATCTACTGTCGATGAATGCTCAGATATCGACATTCAATTGCCTATTTATTTACTGCCCGTACTAACCCTATTTTAAAATCTGATTAACTTCGAGGACCATGCATAGGCAAACCGCATCAGTACCCCTGGTCTAAGCCTTTTGTATACATATTTACCACAATAAGTTACTTACCCTATTGCGTATGTCTTTAAAGATTTGTACATGACTTTAACGACCACTGCAACATATCGTTCGTTCCCGCCATTATATTTGGCGTAATTACTTTGAGCAGTCATTTGTTTTGCGTGAGTAATTTTCGTTGTCCACCTTCATACCACTTGGCATGGATATCATTTTATTTTTTAAGTACGTGCATAGTAAGAATTCAAAAAATTGTTTTATTTGTTAAAGCTATCTGAAACTGTGCGTGACTTATCAGATGTCAGGGAGACAATTTTATCCGTGTTGCTACTCACTTCTACACTGGGGTACATGTTTTGGATGAACATTGCAATGCAATACATGATCGACAGCGCGGGCAGCATCTCTCTAATAACGTAAATTTGTTGAAATAATATGCACCAAACTCCTCCATATAATTTTTGTATTCTTTCCGATGTTAATATTGTTCTACTCGCACAGAATATACTATTTAATTCCAATATTTGTTAGGTTCTCTCGTCTATTATCTATTTATCTAGCCGTAGATTCTTTAAATATCCGTCCTGATACTTACTTTAGTATATCAATAAACTGTTATTTGGATTTTCTCACAACTGGCACTTCTTAAATCGTACTGCTTTCGTGCAACTTAGCATCGTTGTCTATAATTACAGGTACAATACCAACTGGTACGAAACGTCTATAGCAACACAGAAAATGTTACAGCTGATCATATTAAATAGCAACAAAGATTTGTCATTCAAGTTTCTAAGCGTCTATGTTCCTTCAGTGGATGGTTTTGCAGTGGTATGTTTAATACTCCGTTTAGGATTCAATATAGAATATTATATTTAGGATTCAATATAATATTCTATTTTGAATCCTTACTTTTCAGCTTTTAAAGACATCTGTATCCTACTTTACGGTGCTGTTGTCATTGGAGTAAATCTTCTAATTTTTCGATAAATTAAGAATCTGGTAGGAGCGATTAATTGTGCGAAGTTCATAGAAAAAATGAATCTCTAAAATGAATTCATTGTTCTGTTACTTTGTGGTGTGCTATCACAACTCACTTGCAAACCTTAACATTCTGACGATGTGCATTGTGCACGATGTGTATAACTTTTAAGAGTCAACTAACAAATCTTTTTTACTAAGCTGATTACCTCGTTTGCTTTTATTTCGTAATTGAATCTCATCATCTCCTGCATTGTCAATACTATTGTAATATAATATAAAGTTATATCACCTTCATCAGTCACCTCAGCATTTCGCTCCAAACACTTGTCTGCTAGCACGACTTCTTCTTTCGGTGGACGCAAACTAACTGAAAGAAATCGAAGAGTATCCATCCTCGTAAGCTCGCATTGCATGCTAATATAAAAAATTAACTTCGCTCAGAAAATTTTCACCTTCTATCTTTTCTTTACCCTTTTTTTAATGGCGCTATTACACCACCACGCTGTCTACGTTATTCGCATCTTACCTACGTTTGAATAAGTAATTCCTCCGTTGTGCGAGCTGTCAATCATTGTGTTCCATCGAACAAATTTTTACGATATTTTTCTTGAAAATTTTTCAAAGAGGTAATATTTACGAAGGAAGAGGTGAAATGGAGGGTGCATTGGTGACTCGCAGGTCAGTTTTATTTAGATCATGCACGCGATAACAGCAATGAATAGATACTATGGGTGGAGTATATTATTTCTATCCCTGGTAGGACTTTGGCCCTATCGCAGCAAGAAGTATAGACTATTAATTAATATTGCAATCACGCTCTTTGCTTGGACCTCTGTGATCACTCAGGTATGAATTATTATATCTACCAATTATTCAAAATGCTAACCAGAAATTATTGGAAATACTAAGTTAACTAAGCAAATCTTTTCAGTTTTTAAGTTTTACCGTTTTCGAGATGAATACCTTTCGGGTTGTGAAAATAACATCCTACCTCTTGGCGTCCATAGCATTAATTATAAGATATCATCTAACCTGCTACTACATCGATGATGTAAGTTACGTTTACGTCTTCATGTCACATCTTCTGAACATCATTGTCAAATTCAGATGAAAGATCTTCTAGAACAAATTAAGCTCGATTGGTACACTAGCAACGATAATATGCTCCAAATTATACAAAAAGACGCCTCTATCGGAAAACGTCTGGGAATAAATTTTTGGGGTAAGACAAATTTTAAAATACTTATCATTTCTAATCAACGAGTAAATCAATGAATTATTTGTTACAGTATACTGTATATCTTCAGTACTTTTTGTGTTTCTATACCATATTGCATGGTATATAATTTCGTCGATTAATGGGACTCACAGAGTAAAGCTACCGATAGATTTGTATTTTGGGTTTGACACACAACAACATCCTATTCTGAGTAATTCTCTGATATTTTCGATTTATGCAGTGTTCGCTGCTATATCTGCTGGGATACATTCTTTCGAGTTGTTGGCTCTATCACATAGTGCTGCGCTATTTCATATCGCAAGGTTTGAACCAAATAAATATTAATATTATTAACACTTTAACGACCGCTCACACAACACGTGTGTGATGCTACCGCCGAAGGTTGTTGTCCAGTGCCACACTTTCTGTGTGATAATTTATGAAAGTAAACAAGTGTGGATATTGCTATTGGCTTCGTATTTCATTGCCACGTCTTTGATTTTAGGTAATTATTGCCTATTTTTAATTTTACATTTTACACTACAGTAGTGTACCATGTAAATTATGGAGCAAATGTCGGCGCTCTACGAAACATTAAATTTGTTGTTAAATTGTTGTCGTTTTTTTTTATGTTAACTTTTTCGTGAATTTAATAAAGTTCTTTTAAATTAATTCTTCAAAAATACTGCCGGCCCCTGGTTTGACTGCGTAGACGTGCGGTCGTTAAAGTGTTATTATGAATGGTCAGATTAAAATCGATCGAAATGGTGTTTGAAATCGTTTGAAGACTAATATTGCTCGTATTAATATTGCCTAATATACATGTTAATATTGCTTAATGTACCGAATACAATATGCAGTATAATTTACTATAAATGTACGTTGTCAACTATCTGTATAATTATTTTGATCGAATTATCTGCCACCGTTTTCAGTTATCATTTTCAAAAAGCTGTCCTCGAGGAATCAACCGCATACCACTTACAAGAATGTACAAATAGAGAGAGTTTTAAAGAGATAATCAATGGTGTGTTCGCACATCGAAAAGCAATTCAGTGGGTATTTATAAGTGTCCAAGTTCACGAACCTGTAAATTTTAAACTTGTTCCCTGTATTTATTGAAATATTTTTCTGAACATTTCTTGAAGATTTCTTCGTCGAATATACAACCATGGCAAGCTCCCCTACTCCGCGGATCTTATATTCGGTATAATTGCACTAAGCTGTAGTTTATTTTGTG